>NC_086444.1:116005773-117205773 GCF_028390025.1 Pseudophryne corroboree
AGATTTCCTCTGCAGACCCGATCTCCATCCGGGAGAAATACTGTCGTCATCGAGAAGTTTTACAGAAGTGACAAGTCTTTGAGGAGTGCCTCAATTGGGCATGTTGGCGTCTCGCCTCAACGAGAGACCTTAGGAATATGGTTCCAGGTCAAGGGACACTCAAACTATAGCAGTGGACGCCCTCGTGACACTTTGGGAGTTTTCAGTCGGTCTATGTGTCCCCTCCCCTTTCACTCTGCTGAAGGTGATAAACATAAGGAGAACAGAGGTTCTGGCGATCCTCATTGTTCCGGTTTAACCAAGGAGGGCTTGGTATCCAGTTCTTCAAGATTTATTCATAGAAGAATAAATCTTCCTCTACGGGAGGAAATGTTACAGCACGATCTGGGCGTGTATCAGGACTTAGCGCGGCTGCGTTTGACGGCGTGGCGGTTGAACGCCATATCCTAGTCCGATCGGGTATTCCCAGTAAGCTCATTTCCGCACTTCTTCTTCAGGCTAAAAAAATTAAGTAACGGCGAAGCCTTAACACCGTAGCCTTAACACCGTATTTGGCGTAAATATGTGTCTGTTTCAGGGCAATTTTGGCCTTGTAAATCCCCCCCCCCCCCCCCCCCAAAAAAAAAGAGAAGAGTTGGCCACCTTTCCGGAAGTTCAGGCTTTCGTGAAAGGAGTACTGCACATCCAACCTCCATTTGTGCCCCATTGGCACAGTGGGCTCTTGACGTGGTGGTGCGTTTTTTTTTTTTTTTTTGTGCGTCTCACTGATTGGGACCTTTATTAAAGGTTGGGTTAAAATTTCTGTCTTGGAGAGTGGTCATGCTTTTGCCTTTTGGGCAACCGCAAGGCGGTTGTCGGAAGTAGCGGCTTTGTTTCACAAGAGCCCCTGTTTGATCTTCCAAGTGGATAGAATTGAGAACTCGGTTAGTAGTTCTGCCGAAACGGGTTTTCGGGGTTTATCAAAAACCTGCCTGGTTTGATGCCTGTGGTAACATCAGCATTGGCTGATTCAATGTCTTTCGAGGTAGTCAGGCCTTTGAAGATTTATGTCGCCAATTGGGCTCAGTTTGGGAAAACAGAGGTTCTGTTTGTCCGGTATGCTCTCAGCGTGCTTGGGGCGCCTGCGTCTCTGCAGTCTGTTACACGCTGGATCTGGGATACGATTCGGTGTGCTAGTGCTACTGCTGGATTGCAGTTGCCGGAGTAGGGGGAGACCCAATCTACTAGGAAGATGGGTTCTTCTTGGGCGGATGCCCGAGGTGTCTCGGCGGGTTAACTTTGCCGAGTGGCTACTTGGTCGGGTTTCAAACTCTTCTGCTAAGCTCTACAAGCTTGATACTCTGGATGTTGGGGACCTCATGTTTGCTCAGTCGGTGCTGCAGAGTCGTCCGCACTCTCCCGCCCGTTCTGGAGCTTTGGTATAGACCATATGGTCCTTTTGGAGTCCCCAGCATCCTCTAGGACGTAAGAGAAAATAGGATTTTAGTACCTACCGGTAAATCATTTTCTCCTAGTCCGTAGAGGATGCTGGGCGCCCGTCCCAGTGCGTACTGTGTCTGCAGTTATTGATTTTGGTTGCACTTTGTGGTTTTCATCTCTGTCAGGTTATCGCTGACGTTGTTCATGCCATGGCATGTGGTTTTTTTATTGTTGGTAGGCTGACACACAGGTTGTGTTGCATATTCTCTCAGCATATGGCTGTATGGTTTTCATACCGTGGGCTGGTTTTCTGTAGAAGGCCATGTCTTGCGGTATGTTTGTGGTGTGAGCTGGTATAACACTCACTGTGTTTAAATTATAAATTCTTTCCTAGAAATGTCCGTCTCTCCTGGGCACAGTTTTCTAACACAGGTCTGGAGGAGGGGCATAGAGGGAGGAGCCAGTTCACACCCAGTTTGTCTTTATAGTGTGCCCAAGCTCCTGCGGATCCGTCTATACCCCATGGTCCTTTTGGAGTCCCCAGCATCCTCTACGCACTAGGAGAAAAGGATTTACCGGTAGGTACTAAAATCCTATTTTTACCTCGCATATGACTGGCACACGTATATAGATACTGCGGAGGCAGTATATAATAAATCCCCTGCCAGTATAATATAAATAGCGGGACAGAAGCCTGCCGTCGAGGGGGCGGAGCTTGATCTTCCAGCACTAACCAGTGCCATTTTCTCCACAGCATGCTGCAGAGAAGCTGCTCCCGGACTCTCCCCTGCTGAACAAGTAACGGGGCAAAAACGAGGGGGGCACATTTATTTGGTGCTAATTCTATATATAAAGCGCTGTACAGGCTGGGACTTTGTTTCAGTATCTAGTGGCGCTGGGTGTGTGCTGGCATACTCTCTCTCTGTCAGTGTGTGTCGACATGTCTGAGGCGGAAGGCTCGTCTAGGGAGGAAGCAGAGCAGATGGTGGTGGTGTCTCCGTCGGCACAGCCGACACCTGATTGGTTGGACATGTGGAATGTTTTAAATGCTAATGTGGCTTTATTACATAAGAGATTGGACAAAGCAGAGTCCAAGGACAAAGCAGGGAGTCAATCCATAGCTGTTACTGTGTCACAGGACCCTTCAGGGTCCCATAAACGTCCCTTTTCCCAGATGATAGACACTGATACCGACACATATTCCGACTCCAGTGTCGACTATGATGATGCAAGGTTACACCCAAGAGTGGCCAAGAGTATTCAATATATGATTATTGCAATAAAAGATGTTGCATATCACAGAGGACCCCTCTGTCCCTGACACGAGGGTCTGCATGTTTAAGGAAAAGAAACCTGAGGTAACGTTTCCCCCATCTCATGAGCTGAACGTTTTATTTGAAAAGGCTTGGGAAACTCCAGACAAGAGACTGCAGGTTCCCAAGAGAATTATTATGGCGTATCCCTTCCCCTCAAAGGACAGGGTACGGTAGGAATCCTCGCCCACGTGGACAAGGCCTTGACTCGCTTGTCCAAAAAGGTTGCGCTACCGTCCCCGGACACGGCGGCCCTAAAGGATCCTGCGGATAGCAGGCAGGACACTACCTTAAAATCAATTTATGCGACTACAGGAGCCCTGCTCAGACCTGCAGTAGCGTCGGCATGGGTGGGTAGCGCAATTGCAGCTTGGGCAGATAACTTGTCATCTGACATTGACACCCTAGATAAAGATAGTATTTTGTTGACCTTAGGGCACATCAAGGACGCAGCGTTATATATGAGCGAGGCTGCGAGAGATATTGGGCTCTTGGGTTCAAGAGTCAATGCCATGGCAGTTTCTGCTAGAAGGTACCTGTGGACCAGTCAATGGACAGGTGATGCTGACTCAGAGACATATGGAGGCTTTGCCTTACAAAGGTGAAGTTTGATTTGGGGAGGGCCTCGCGGACCTGGTTTCCACATCTACCGCTGGTAAGTCTTCTTTTTTGCCTTACGTTCCCCCACAGCAGAAGAAAACACCTCAATACCAGATACAGTCCT
Source organism: Pseudophryne corroboree (assembly GCF_028390025.1). Lineage (NCBI taxonomy): Eukaryota > Metazoa > Chordata > Amphibia > Anura > Myobatrachidae > Pseudophryne > Pseudophryne corroboree. The sequence continues at coordinate 116,009,230 of NC_086444.1, forward strand.
TTCGGTCTCATAAGTTCAGAAAGGGGCGTGGCTCTTCCTCCTTCGCCAGAGGTAGAGGGAAAAGAACACCAGCTACGGCTAGTTCCCAGGAACAAAAATCCTCCCCGGCCTCTACAAAGTCCACTGCAAGACGCTGGGGATCCGCTGCGGGAGTCCGCACCGGTGGGGGCACGTCTTCGACTCTTCAGCCAAGTCTGGGTTCAGTCGGATTTGGATCCTTGGGTGGTCGAAATTGTATCCCAAGGCTACAAGCTGGAGTTCGAAGATGTGCCTCCACACCGATTTTTCAAATCGGCCTTGCCAGCTTCTACCCCAGAGAGGGAAATAGTTTCAGCTGCCATACAAAAGCTGTGTCAACAGCTAGTGATTATCAGGGTTCCCCTAGTGCAACAGGGGAAAGGGTTTTATTCAACCCTATTTGTGGTCTCGAAGCCGGATGGCTCGGTCAGACCAATTCTGAATCTAAAATCCCTAAACCTATATTTGAAGATGTTCAAATTCAAGATGGAATCTCTCCGGTCAGTGATCTCCAGCCTGGGGGGATTTTATGGTGTCACTAGACATAAAGGATGCATACCTTCATGTCCCCATATATCCTCCTCATCAGGCGTACCTGAGATTCGCTGTACAGGATTGTCATTACCAGTTTCAGACGTTGCCGTTTGGGCTTTCCACGGCCCCGAGAATTTTCACCAAGGTAATGGCGGAAATGATGGTGCTCCTGCGCAAGCAGGGGGTCACAATTATCCCATACTTGGACGATCTCCTGATAAAGGCAAGATCGAGAGATCAGTTACTAAAAAGCGTGTCTCTCTCCCTGAGAGTACTACAACAACATGGCTGGATTCTAAATCTACCAAAGTCGCAGTTGGTTCCGACAACTCGGCTGTCATTTTTGGGCATGATTCTGGACACGGAAAAAAGAGGGTTTTTCTCCCAATAGAAAAAGTCCAGGAACTCCAGAACATGGTCAAGGACCTGCTGAAAGCAAAAAGTGTCAGTTCATCAAAGCACTTGAGTATTGGGAAAGATGGTGCCGGCCTACGAGGCCATTCCGTTCGGCAGGTTCCATGCGAGAACTTTTCAGTGGGACCTTCTGGACAAGTGGTCAGGATCCCATCTACAGATGCATCGGAGGATAAGCCTGTCCCCCAGGGCCAGGGTCTCTCTCCTGTGGTGGCTCCAGAGTGCTCACCTTCTAGAGGGTCGCAGGTCCGGCATTCAAGATTGGGTTCTTGTGACCACTGACACGATCCTCCGAGGATGGGGAGCAGTCACACAAGGAAAAAATTTTCAGGGAATATGGTCAAGCCAGGAGGCTTGTCTACACATCAATGTGCTGGAATTAAGGGCCATATACAACGGCCTGCAACAGGCGGAGAATCTTCTTTGCAACCTACCCGTCCTGATCCAGTCAGACAACGTCACAGTCGTGGCGCATGTAAACCGCCAGGGCGAGACAAGGAGCAGAGCAGCAATGGCAGAAGCCCCCAGGATTCTTCGCTGGGCGGAAAATCATGTAAGCGCTCTGTCAACGGTCTTCATTCCGGGAGTAGACAACTGGGAGGCAGACTTCCTCAGCAGGCACGATCTCCATCCAGGAGAGTGGGGACTTCATCAAGAGGTCTTTGCAGAGGAACAAGTCGTTGGGGACTTCCTCAAATAGACATGATGGCGTCACGCCTCAACAGAAAGCTTCGGAAGTATTGTTCCAGGTTGAGGAACCCTCAGGCAGTGGCGGTGGACGCCCTGGTGACACCGTGGGTGTTTCAGTTGGTCTATGTGTTCCCTCCGCTTCCACTTATCTCAAAAATATTGAGAATAATAAGGCGAACAAGAGTGCAGACAATACTCATTGTCCCAGATTGGCCTGGTATTCAGATATTCAGGAAATGATCACAGAAGATCCGTGGCCTCTTCCTCCCAGGGAGGACCTGTTGCAACAGGGGTTCTGTGTGTTCCAAGACTTACTGCGGTTACGTTTGACGGCATGGCGGTTGAACACCAATTCCTAGCTAGGAAAGGTATTCCGGGGGAAGTCATCCCTACTCTAATCAAAGCTAGAAAGGAGGTAACGGCGAAGCACTATCACCGTATCTGGAGGAAATATGTATCTTGGTGTGAAGCCAAGAATGCTCCTACAGCAGATTTTCAGCTGGGTCGTTTTCTCCATTTTCTACAGACAGGAGTGGATATGGGCCTAAAGTTAGGCTCCATTAAGGTGCAGATTTCGGCCTTATCTATATTCTTTCAGAAGGAATTGGCTTCTCTCCCAGAAGTCCAGACTTTTGTAAAGGGAGTGCTGCACATCCAACCTCCTTTTGTGCCCCCAGTGGCACCGTGGGACCTTAACGTGTTGTTACAGTTCCTTAAATCACACTGGTTTGAACCTCTTCAAACAGTTGAATTAAAAATTCTCACTTGGAAAGTGGTCATGTTGTTGGCCTTGGCATCTGCGAGGCGGGTGTCCGAATTGGCGGCTTTGTCTCACAAGAGCCCCTATCTGATTTTCCATGTGGATCGAGCAGAGTTGAGGACCCGTCCTCAATTTCTGCCTAAAGTGGTTTAGTCGTTTCATATGAACCAACCTATTGTGGTGCCTGTGGCTATGGGTGACGTGGAGGATTCTAAGTCACTTGATGTAGTCAGGGCCTTAAAAATTTATGTAGCCAGGACGGCTCGGGTTAGGAAAACAGAGGCACTGTTTGTCCTGTATGCAGCTAACAAGGTTGGTGCTCCTGCTTCTAAGCAGACTATTGCTCGCTGGATCTGTAACACGATTCAGCAGGCTCATTCTACGGCTGGATTGCCATTACCAAATTCGGTAAAGGCCCATTCCACTAGGAAGGTGGGCTCTTCTTGGGCGGCTGCCCGAGGCGTCTCGGCATTACAGTTTTGCCGAGCAGCTACTTGGTCGGGTTCAAACACTTTTTTGCAAAATTCTACAAGTTTGATACCCTGGCTGATGAGGACCTCATGTTTGCTCAATCGGTGCTGCAGAGTCATCCACACTCTCCCGCCCGGTCTGGAGCTTTGGTATAAACCTCATGGTCCTTACGGAGTCCCCAGCATCCTCTAGGACGTAAGAGAAAATAAGATTTTAAACCTACCGGTAAATCTATTTCTCCTAGTCCGTAGAGGATGCTGGGCGCCCGTCCCAAGTGCGGACTACTTCTGCAAGGCTTGTATATAGTTGTTGCTTACATAAGGGTTATGTTACAGTAGAGATCAGTCTCTGGCTGATGCTGTTTTGTTTATACTGTTAACTGGTTTAGTATATACCATGTTGTACAGTGTGTATGGTGTGGGCTGGTATGTATCTTGCCCTTAGATTAATAAAAATCCTTTCCTCGTACTGTCCGTCTCCTCTGGGCACAGTTCTATAAATGAGGTCTGGAGGAGGGTCATAGAGGGAGGAGCCAGTTCACACCCATCTAAAGTCTTAGAGTGCCCATGTCTCCTGCGGAGCCTGTCTATACTCCATGGTCCTTACAGAGTCCCCAGCATCCCCTACGGACTAGGAGAAAAAGATTTACCGGTAGATTTAAAATCTTATTTATCTTTTAATTGAGGGTCTTTCCCTTTTTCAGCTTCTATTTATATCTGTTGCCTAGAAAATGACCTTTTTATGTTTTGATGTCAGGTTGTCACTGTTGAGTGGAAATTCCCATCTTAACTGTATTTTACATGGCTCTTCTGCGTAATGTTCTTAGATCTCCCTTCTGCCCAGGCAGCTGTTACCCGGGCAGTGTCTCAATAAATGCTGTCACCCTCTGTTCTTCTGCCAGTTGGAATCCAATGAAATAGCTTTTTCCATTAGCCATTTATAAATGTTACAGGTTTTGATGGAAGGGCTCCGTGATGAACTTGGGTTCGTTCTCAGCCATGCGTCACACGTGATCTGATGTTTCTTTTGTGAAAAAGTTTTTGCGAAGAGAACTGTAATACTGCAGCTTTGAGTTTCTGTCTTAAATACTTATTGCTCCTCTTTTATAGGTAAAGAATAAAGAGGATGATTTTGGATGGGGTGTAGTTGTGAACTTCTCCAGAAAATCAAATGTAAAGGTAAGTCCTTTTACTTAATGCTGATACAATTTTCATGTTGGCTTTTATATAAACTCATTAAGCACTTGTATTAATGATGTAACTATGTAAATTGATATGTTTCTTTCATCCAGTGCTGGACACTGGGACCTTTGGTATAGTGGAGCTACAATAGTCCTGGGCACCAAAGTGTTAACTGCTCTCTTTGCTCCCATCCTTTGGTTGGTTCCCATACAGGGTTCCCCGCCAAAAGCTCCTTCACTCACTCCCAGATGCATGCCGGGTGGCCATTTTACTTAATCTGCCTGCCCTATACCTCACTCTTGTGATGCCAGGTTTTATTAGATCCCTTCCTCACCTGTTGGTGCGGGTGATTGGGACTCTTTGTGCCTATTATTGAGTATTGTTTGCATAGTTCCTTTATTCTCTAACTTCACTGTAGCTTTTTGTTTTTCTTACTGTGTTCCAGATTATTGCCTTCTGTAGTCTAAGATAGCATTTTCTTCCAGAATACTTGCTGTTACTGGTTTCACTTTGTCTGTTTAGTGTTGTTCACTCTTACATCGGTACTTCTTTTTAACCCAGTTAGGGGTTTTTCTACACTGTACTTGGAACTTACAGTATTTGTGTTAAACCACGTATTCTTCTGTTTGTGGTCTCTCAGTTTAGAGCTCTTGCCCCACCATTTGGTTTATTTACTGTGTGACTTCCACTTCATTGACGTTATGTCTTCCAAGGGAACCGCCGCTATGGCTTCACAGGAGAGGAGTACTCCTGTGCTGCATGTTTATGCTTGTAAAGAAAATTTGCTTGTGTGACCCATGTACTGCAGAGGTACAGGTTGAGTCTCTCTCTGAAGTTGTGTCCCCACAAGAGTCTGCTTGGACAACCTCCCTGTCGCTTGCCATGCGCGATTTGGCGACTCTATCCAGGGTTTGATTCAGGTCTCCAGCTCCTTACAACACATGCATCAGCTAAATGCAAGGCTCCCCAACAGTATAGTTTTACGCCTCTCCACTCAGGCTAGGATTCCCACATGGACAACTCCTTGGATATGCAAGGGGAACTGTCCCAACCTTTGTATATCGACTCTTTAGCTCAGGATGAGCGTGTTGCCCAAGTGGACATCGACTATTTGCTAATTGCAGTCTCTGATTCAGTGGTCAAAACCATACTTTGCACCAGGAAACCTTCCTCAGCAAGGATCTATTATCGTGTGTGGCGGGCATACTCTGACTGGTGTTCTGCCTGCAGGGATCCTCTGGTCTTTCGACTTTCATGCAGACGGGCTTGGGTCTGGGCCTTTGCCTCGCTTCTCTTAAAGGTATCTGCTCTCTGTCTTATTCCAGCGCAGGGTAGCTTGCTTACCTGCTGTTTAGACTGCCCTCTGGACATCTGTCAAGATGCTTTGGCGTCCAGTGTAGTAATCCTGGTTCTGAACTAGAGGTGGATGGGATTTATTTGAAACCTGTTCCTAGTTAAAAAAAAACTAGACTGTTCCTTCCATCCCATCCTCATTATAAACATCCTCAACCTGTTTATCAAGGTTCCCAGGTTCAGAATGGAATTGTTTTGTTCCATCATGGAGTCCATGGAACTGGGAGATTACATAGCATTCTTGGACATACAGGATGCTTACTTGCATATAACCATCCAGCAGGACCATCAGCAGTTTCTCTGTTTTGCGTTACGAAAGGACCTCTATCTGTTTTGTGCCTTGCCCTTGTGAACACCCAAGGTGCTGTAGAAAGTACAAAGGTCATAGCCATGATGGCAGACGACAATTGTTGCCAAGGGATCCAAATCCTACCATATTCAGACTATAGGCTTGCTGGCTCAGTCTCCGGACACTCTTCAGGGACACCTTAGTTTCACCCTGCACTTGTTAGTCACACAGCTGGCTGATCAGTTGGCGCAAGTCCAGTCTTGCTCCGTCACAGAAAATGCTCCATCTGGGAGCTCTCCTTGATTCCAGGGCTCATCGCGTCTTTTCTCCCCAGGTACAACTTTGAATCTCTTCAGTCCCTCCTGCAGAGTCTTGATCCACTGTTGTATATCTGCACAATTCCATTTCCGTCTGCTGCAACTGGAACCTCTGCAAAGGTAGAACCTTTCTCCACTCCAGCTTAAATCCCAGACAATTGTTCTGTCCCTGGAAGTGCACCACTTTCTTGTGGTATCTTGAGGCCTCACCTCAACCTGGGTCGCCCATTCTTAATCCAGGTTTGGATTCTTCGTACCACAGAGGCCAGTCTCCATGGCTGGGGCACAGTCACCGGAACCCACACTTATCAGGGCAGGTGGTAAGTTCGTGAGATGGCCCTACCGATCAGCATTCTGGAGCTTCGCGTTGTCTACCGAGTGATATGTCAGGCTCAACTCTTCCTTCAGCACAAGACTGTGAAGGTTGAGTCTGACAATGTGACCGCGGTAGCTTACATCATTCATCAGGGAGGTACTAAAAGTCGTGGGGTCACGAAAGAAGTCATCCGCTGGGCCGAACGCTTTCTTTCGACTATATTGGTGAACTACATTCTGAAAGCCAAGAACTGGTAGTCTGACTTTCTCAGCAGGCAGGGTGTTCATTCAGACGAGTGGTCTCTGCTCCCCGAGGTGTTCCAGATGCTAGTCCATCACTGGGGCTGTCCCAATATCTGTCTGATGGCCTCTCATCAAAACAAGAAGTTCCCTCACCAGAGACCTGGGAACCTACTTTGTAGACGCACTGGCAGTTCCACTAGTGTATTGTTTCTCTAGCATCCACAAAGGATATTGGGGGAAGCTAGTACGGTGGGGTATAGACGGTGTCCAAAGGAGCCAGTGCATTTTCTCTAACGTCCTAGAGGATGCTGGGGACTCCGTAAGGACCATGGAGAATAGACGGGCTCCGCAGGAGATAGGGCACTTTAAGAAAGCTTTGGATTCTGGGTGTGCACTGGCTCCTCCCTCTATGTCCCTCCTCCAGACCTCAGTTTTACACTGTGCCCAGAGGATGAAGGGCGCACTGCAGGGAGCTCTCTTGAGTTCTTTGCTACAGAAAGCATTTTTGTTTGGATTTTTACTTTTTTCACAGGGAGCACTGCTGGCAACAGGCTCCCTGCATCGAGGGACTGAGGAGAGAGGGGCAGACCTACTTAACTGATAGGATCTGCTTCCTCGGCTACTGGACACCATTAGCTTCAGAGGGGGTGAACACAGGTTCGTCCTGGGCGTTCACCCCGGAGCCACGCCGCCGTTCTCCTCACAGAGCCAGAAGAACAGAAGCAAGAAGATGTCTCAGGCGGCAGAAGCCTTCAGCTTCACAGAGGTAACGCACAGCACTGCTGCTGTGCCTCATTGCTCCACATCACCTCGCACACTCCGGTCACTGTATGGGTGCAGGGCGCAGGGGGGGGCTCCCTGGGCAGCAATAATAACACCTCTTAGATGGCAAATAGGTATATACATGTACAGCTGGGCACTGTACATGTATATAATTGAGCCCCCCGCCATTTTACACGATTTTGAGCGGGACAGAAGCCCGCCGCCGAGGGGGCGGGGCTTCTCCCTCAGCACTCACCAGTGCCATTTCTCTCTCCACAGAATGCTGAGAGGAAGCTCCCTGGACTCTCCCCTGCTTACACACGGTGAAGGGAGTTTAAAAAGAGGGGGGGGGGGGGGGGCACATAATTGGCAGATAAAGTATAATACAGCTCTGCTGGGGAAAAGCATTCTGTGTTGGTCTCCAGGTTGTTGCGCTGGGGTGTGTGCTGGCATACTCTCTCTCTGTCTCTCCAAAGGGCCTTTCAGGGGATACTGTCTTCAGAAAAAGTTTCCCTGGGTGTGTGCAGTGTGTCGGTACGTGTGTGTCGACATGTTTGATGAGGAAGGCTCGCTTAATGTGGAGGGGGAGTGCTTGAATGTCAGGTCGCCGTCAGCAACGCCGACACCGGACTGGGTGGATATGCTGAATGTTTTGAATGCAAATGTAAATCTCCTGCATAAAAGATTAGACAAGGCTGAAGCTAGGGATCAGTCAGGTAGCCAGTCCGTGCCTGTCCCCGTGGTGCCAGGACCTTCAGGGTCTCAAAAGCGCCCCATATCCCAGGTCGCTGACACAGATACTGACTCTAGTGTCGACTATGAGGATGCAAAATTACAGCCGAAGGTGGCAAAAGGTATTAGGTACATGATTATTGCCATAAAAGAGGTTTTGCATATCACGGAGGAACCCCCTGTCCCTGACACGAGGGTTCACATGTATAAAGGGAAAAAGCCTGAGGTCACGTTTCCGTCCTCATTTGAGCTAAGCGAATTATGCGAAAAGGCTTGGGAATCTTCGGATAGGAGACTCCATGTTCCCAAAAGGATTCTCATGGCGTATCCTTTTCCACAGAAGGATCGGATACGATGGGAATCTGCGCCTAAAGTAGACAAGGCGCTGACACGCTTATCCAAGAAGGTGGCACTGCCTTCTCCGGATACTGCTTCCCTCAAGGATCCTGCTGATCGCAAGCAGGAAATTACCATGAAGCACATTTACACACATTCAGGAACTATAGTTAGGCCGGCCATGGCGTCGGCCTGGGTTTGTAGTGCTGTCGTGGCATGGGCAGACTCCTTATCTACGGAGATGGACACCTTAGATAGGGATACAATTCTAATGACCATGGAGCACATCAGAGATGCTGCCTTGTATATGAGGGATGCTCAGAGAGACATTTGTTTACTAAGCTCTAGAATAAACGCTATGTCTATTTCTGCTAGGCGGCTCTTGTGGACCCGACAGTGGACGGGAGACGCCGACTCAAAGCGGACCTAGTCTCTACTGCTACGGCCGGTAAATTGAATTTTTTACCTTATGTTCCCCCGCAGCATTCTAAGAAGGTACCACATTATCAAATGCAGTCCTTTCGTTCCAATAAAAACAAGAAGGTACGAGGATCGTCCATCGTTGCCAGAGGTAAAGGCAAGGGAAAAAAGCTGCACTCAGCTAGTTCCCAGGAGCAGAAGTCCTCCCCTACTTTCGCAAAGTCCACAGCATGACGCTGGGGCTTTCCGGGGGGGGGGGGGGTCAGATCAAGTGGGGGCACGTCTTCGTCTTTTCAGCCACGTCTGGGTTCAATCACAGGTGGATCCCTGGGCAATAGAGATTGTTTCCCAGGGATACAGACTGGAATTCGAAGACATGCCCCCTCGCCGGTTTTTCAAATCGGCTATGCCGGCTTCCCCGTCAAAGAGGGAGCTAGTGTTAGCGGCAAGTCACAAATTGTACATTCAACAGGTGATAATCAAGGTTCCTCATCTCCAGCAAGGAGAGGGTTATTATTCATCCCTGTTTGTGGTACCGAAACCGGACGGTTCGGTCAGACCCATTCTAAATCTAAAATCCCTGAACCTGTACTTGAAGAGGTTCAAGTTCAAAATGGAATCGCTCAGAATGGTCATCGCCAGCCTGGAGGGAGGGGATTGGATGGTGTCCCTGGACATAAAGGATGCGTACCTTCATGTTCCGATTTTCCCCCCTCACCAGGCGTTTCTGAGATTTGCAGTACCGGATTGTCACTACCAATTTCAGACGTTGCCGTTTGGTCTTTCCACGGCCCCGAGAATTTTCACCAAGGTAATGGCGGAAATGATGGTGCTCCTGCGCAAGCAGGGAGTCACAATTATCCTGTATTTGGACGATCTCCTTATAAAGGCGAGATCTCGGGAGAAGTTGCTGGACAGCGTGTCTCGGTCCGTGAAGACGTTGCAGATGCACGGCTGGATTCTCAATTTACCGAAATCCCAGCTAGTACCTGCAACGCGTCTGACCTTTTTGGGCCTGATTCTAGACACAGACCAAAAAATAGTTTTTTTTCCGGTGGAGAAGGCTCAGGAGCTCATAGCCCTGGTCAGGAACCTTTTAAAGCCAAAAAAGGTTTTGGTGCATCATTGCACAAAGGTTCTGGGGAAGATGGTGGCTTCATACGAGGCCATCCCCTTCGGCAGGTTCCATGCGAGGACTTTCCAATGGGACCTATTGGACAAATGGTCCGGGTCCCATCTACATATGCAGAAACGGATCACCCGGTCTCCCAGGGCCAGGGTATCTCTCCTGTGGTGGCTGCACAGTGCTCACTTCCTAGAGGGTCGCAGGTTCGGCATTCAGGACTGGATCCTGGTGACCACGGACGCGAGCCTCCGAGGTTGGGGGGCTGTCGCACTGGGAAGAAATTTCCAAGGTCTCTGGTCAAGCCTAGAGACTTGTCTCCACATCAATGTCCTGGAGTTAAGGGCCATTTACAACGCCCTACGCCAGGCGGAGGAGTGGCTTCAGAACAAACCGGTTCTGATTCAGTCGGACAATGTCACGGCGGTGGCTCATGTAAACCGCCAAGGCGGCACAAGGAGCAGAGTGGCCATGGCAGAGGCGACCAGGATTCTGCGCTGGGCGGAAGGCCATGTAAGTGCACTATCAGCAGTGTTCATCCCGGGGGTGGACAACTGGGAGGCGGACTTCCTCAGCAGGCACGACCTGCATCCGGGAGAGTGGGGACTTCATCAAGAAGTCTTCACACAGATCGTGGATCGGTGGGGACTGCCTCAAATAGACATGATGGCGTCCCGTCTCAACAAAAAGCTAAAGAGGTATTGCGCCAGGTCAAGAGACCCTCAGGCGGTAGCGGTAGACGCTCTGGTGACACCATGGGTGTTCAGATCGGTCTATGTGTTTCCTCCTCTGCCTCTCATACCCAAGGTGTTGAGATTAATAAGACTAAGAAGGGTCAGAACAATTCTCATTGTTCCAGATTGGCCAAGAAGGACTTGGTATCCGGATCTGCAAGAGTTGCTCACAGAAGATCCGTGACCTCTTCCTCTAAGGCAGGACCTGCTGCAGCAGGGGCCCTGTCTGTACCAAGACTTACCACGGCTGCGTTTGACGGCATGGCGGTTGAACGCCGGATCCTAGCTGGAAAAGGGATTCCGGAGGAGGTCATTCCTACCCTGATCAAGGCTAGGAAGGATGTGACATCGAAACATTATCACCGTATATGGCGGAAATATGTTTCTTGGTGTGAGGCCAGAGCTGCTCCTACGGAGGAGTTCCATTTGGGCCGTCTGCTTCACTTCCTTCAAACGGGAGTGAATTTGGGCCTAAAATTAGGGTCCATAAAGGTCCAAATTTTGGCCTTATCCATTTTCTTTCAAAAAGAATTGGCTTCTCTTCCTGAAGTACAGACTTTTGTGAAGGGAGTGCTGCATATTCAGGCTCCCTTTGTACCTCCGGTGGCGCCTTGGGATCTTAATGTGGTATTAAGTTTCCTCAAGTCACCTTGGTTTGAACCACTCAAAACAGTGGAGTTGAAATACCTCACTTGGAAAGTGGTTATGTTGTTGGCCTTAGCTTCTGCAAGGCGTGTTTCGGAATTAGCGGCTTTATCATATAAAAGCCCATACCTGATTTTTCACGTGGATAGGGCAGAGTTGAGGACTCGTCCTCAATTTCTGCCCAAGGTGGTCTCATCTTTTCATATGAACCAACCTATTGTCGTGCCTGTGGCTACACGGGACTTGGAGGACTCAGAGTCCCTGGATGTGGTCAGGGCTTTGAAGATTTACGTGACCAGAACAGCTAGGATCAGGAAGACTGAAGCTCTGTTTGTTCTGTATGCGACCAACAAGGTTGGCGCTCCTGCTTCAAAGCAGACAATTGCTCGCTGGATCTGTAACTCGATTCAGCAGGCGCATTCTACGGCAGGATTGCCATTGCCTAAATCGGTTAAGGCCCATTCCACTAGGAAGGTGGGCTCTTCTTGGGCGGCTGCCCGAGGGGTCTCAGCACTACAACTGTGCCGAGCTGCTACTTGGTCGGGGTCAAACACCTTTGCAAAGTTCTATAAGTTTGATACCCTGGCTGAGGAGGACCTCCTGTTTGCTCAATCGGTGCTGCAGAGTCATCCGCACTCTCCCGCCCGTTTGGGAGCTTTGGTATAATCCCCATGGTCCTTACGGAGTCCCCAGCATCCTCTAGGACGTTAGAGAAAATAGGATTTTACTTACCGGTAAATCTATTTCTCGTAGTCCGTAGAGGATGCTGGGCGCCCGTCCCAAGTGCGGACTTCTGCAAGACTGTATATAGTTATTGCTTACATAAGGGTTATGTTCTAGTTGGTCGGTCTTGAACCAAGGCTATGTTACTTGTTCATACTGTTAACTGGGTAGTTTATCACAAGTTATACGGTGTGGCTGGTATGAATCTCGCCCTTAGGTTACATAAATCCTTTCCTCGTACTGTTCATATCCTCTGGGCACAGTTTCTCTAACTGAGGTCTGGAGGAGGGACATAGAGGGAGGAGCCAGTGCACACCCAGAATTCAAAGCTTTCTTAAAGTGCCCTATCTCCTGCGGAGCCCGTCTATTCCCCATGGTCCTTACGGAGTCCCCAGCATCCTCTACGGACTACGAGAAATAGATTTACCGGTAAGTAAAATCCTATTTTAAATTTCTTCAACTGGGTGTGCTGTCTCCTCCCCTCTATGCCCCCTCCCACAGGCAGTTTAGAAAAAAGTGCCCTCAGGAGAGGATGCACATCTCTGCAGCTCCAGAGCGTTTTCTTCAGTTTCATTTAAAACTTACATTTTTTTCGGTATGCTGTCTGGGCAACAGCATACCTGCGCCGTGGGAGTTAGGATTGGGGAGGACGGTCACCGCCTTGTGAGGTGCAGAGCTGCTTCCCTGCTGCAGGACCACCATCCTGAGGGGCTGTTTGTTCAGCGGGGCACTGCGCCTTGGCTGCCGCAGCACGCCCTAACGCCTAGAGGTGACATCGGTGGTGAGTACACACTTTGGGACCCCACTAGGTTCTTCCCAGGATCCCCCGTGTGTACACTGGCACAAAACTGCTTTACCAAGCACCTGTGTGAGGTTTTAAGCTTATTTGGAGACTTTGCCAGTATAAATAATATGTACAGCTCTGGCGCCATTGGAGGGGATGGAGCTTCCTCTGAGTGGGACCAGCGGCGTTTTGGCGCCTTCCTCTGCTTACAGCAGCCATCTATAGCACATCTCCCAGACACCAGAGGCAAGTCCAGAAAAACCTGCAAGTACCAGTTCTCAGGAACAGTCCACCAGTTCTGCTTCCACTAAGGCCTCAGCGTGACGGTGCCCACCCACCCCAAGTTGACCTCGTTGTGGGAGACAGACTGTGTCACTTCAGCCGCGTCTGGGAAGTCTCCTGCCAGGATGCCTGGGTCAGGGAGCTTGTTTCTCAAACCTAGAAGCTGGCGTTCGACAGTACTCTCCAGGCCCCCCCCCCAACGATTTTCCAGTACCACTACCGCAACGCGGCAAGGTGTTTTACTCAAACCTGTTTGTGGTGCCGAAGCCGGACGGTTCGGTCAGACCCATTCTAAATCTGAAATCCCTGAATCCTTATTTGAGGGTGTTCAAGTTCAAAATGGAATCCCTGCGAGCAGTGATTGCGGGCCTGGAAGAACAGGAATTTATGGTTTCCTTGGATATCAAGGATGCTTATCTCCATATTCCGATTTGGCCTCCTCATCAGGCGTACCTGTAGTTTGCCCTGCTGGAGGATCACTTCCAGTTCCAGGTCGTGCCCTTCAGCCTGTCAACACCCCCGAGGGTATTCACGAAGGTGATGGCAGAGATGATGTTCCAACTCCGGGTCCAGGGGATCAATGTGGTTCCTTATCTGGACGATCTTCTGATAAAGGCAAGATCCAGGGAGCTTTTGTTGCTCCATATCGACCGCACCATCCGTCTTCTGTCCGACTATGGGTGGATCCTCAACTTACAGAAGTCCCACCTGGAGCCAACTCGGAGGCTTCTGTTCCTGGGGATGTTGCTGGATACTGTGGCCCAGAAGATGTTTCTACCAGAGGACAAGGCGAAAACAGTTCAGGAGATGGTCCGCATGGTGCTCCGACCTACTCGAGTGTCCGTACATCTTTGCATAAGATTGTTGTGAAAGATGGTTGCCTCATACGAGGCAATCAAGTATGGGAGGTTCAAAGCCAGAACGTTTCAGTTGGATCTCCTGAGCAGGTGTTCCGGATCGCATCTTCAGATTCCCTGGATGATTCAGCGGTCACCTCAGGCCAGGATTTCCCTCCTGTGGTGGCTACAGTCCTCCAATCTCCTGGAGGGCAGGAGTTTCGGGATCCAGGATTGGACTCTCCTCACGACGGATGCGAGTCTTAGAGGATGGGGAGCTGTCACCAAAGGGGCCCAGTTCCAGGGCAGGTGGTCAGCCCACGAAAGCCTACTTCCAATCAACATTCTGGAACTTCGGGCGATCTACAATGCTCTACTTCAAGCCTCTCCTCTGCTCAAGGATCACGCGAGGTACAGTCGGACAACGCCATGGCGGTGGCATATATCAATCTACAAGGAGGGACAAAAAGCAGAGCCTGCATGCTAGAGGTGTCGAAGATACTCCTCTGGGTGGAAAGAAATGCAAGAGCCATGTCAGCAATCTTCATTCCGGGTGTGGACAACTGGAAGGTGGACTTCCTGAGTCGTCACGATTTCCACCCGGGGGAGTGGGGACTCTACCATCAGGTGTTTCAGCAAATCATCAACCGCTGGAGTTGCCCACAAATAGACATGATGGCTTCTCGTCTCAACAAGAAACTTCCCTGGTATTGCTCGCGGACCATAGACCCTCAGGTGAGGGCAGTGGACGCACTGGTACCGCCTTGGCCGTACCGGCTGGTCTACCTGTTTCCTCCGATCCCTTTGCTCCCAAGAGTGCTTAAGCGAATCAGGAATCAAGGTGTCCACGCAATTGTAATTGCCTCGGAGGGCGTGGTACACGGATCTTCTGGACATGTCCTTAGAAGACCCTTGTCCTCTACCACTCAGAAGAGATCTTCAGCAAGGAACGTTCGTCTACCCGGGCTTACAGCGACTTTGTTTGACGGCATGGAGGTTAAGCGGAACATCCTAGCTCACAAGGACCTTTTCAAGAAGGTTATTGCAACCATGGTTCAGGCCAGGAAACGTGACGTCAAAACCCTATCATCATATCTGAAGGAGATATGTCTCCTGGTGCAAGGAACGCACGTACCCGCTTGCGGAGTTCCACTTGGGACGTTTCCTGCAGGCTGGTGTGGATAAGGGCTTGCGTCTGGGTTCCATTAAGGTCCAGATTTCAGATCTCTCCATTTTCTTTCAAAAGAAATTGGCAGTGTTGCCAGAAGTTCAGGCCTTCTTGCTAGGGGTACTCCACATACAACCTCCCTTTGTGCTGCCTACAGCACCCTGGGATTTGGAAAAACGGATTCTTTGTTCGTGCTCTATGATGCGCAGACAAAGGGTTGTCCTGCTTCGAAGCAGTTAATTTCTCGTTGGCTTAGACTTACTACCCAGTTTGGGCAGGTGGTGCTGCAGCAGTTCCCGCCCGTTCTGGAGGCTTTGGGACGTCCTCATCGTACTAATTTCCCCCAATATCCCTTATGGATGCTAGAGAAAATAGGATTTTATTGGGCGCCCGCCTCATTGCGTGAACTTTTCTGCAGGTTCTTGTTCTGTAGTTACCTGTTCAGAGCGTAAGCTAGAAGCTATGCTAAAGTCAATGTATACAGCAGTATGGCTGTTGCTTAGACCTGCTTTAGTTGGAGTTTGGGTTAAGAAGGCTGTCGTTGCATGGGCAACACAGCTGAAGTTGGGCCTACAACAGGATCTTCCCTTAGACCAGCTTATACTTCTTGCTGGTCACATCTGTGAATCTGCTGAGTATTTAGGTACGGCTTCTATGGACGTCAGCCAGGTTAGTTCTCGTCTTTCAGCTTCACTAGTTGCGTTCCCGACAGGCGCTTTGGCTGTGTTCTTGACAGGCAGAGACAGAGTTAAAACGAGGAATAGAAGCATTGCCCTACACTGGCGATATGTTATTTGGTCCTGAATTGGACAAATGGATTTCTCAGGCTACGGGGGGAAAGTCTGTTTTCCTGCCATTGCCTGCACCTGTTCCTAAACGGAAATACGCTGGACCAGCGTTCAAATCTTTTAGACATCAGTCCTTTCGAGGCCGTGCGAGAGGTACAACCATACAGAGTAGACGTGGTAGAGGACATGGTTTTCAGGATTTAAATGTGCCTGTCCCTGCTAACGCCCCGTCCATATCCCAAGAGTACTCCAGTGCCCCCTGTGGACTCAAAGAAAAGGATTTATCTGGTTAGTACCAAAATCCTATTTTCCCGGATCAGGCACGTGCATAACAGACCCTGTGCAAGCTCACAGCCCCAAAAATCGGGAGAATGTGATCGGATCGCACCTGTGAATCAACCTGAATAAGGCCCACTGTCCTCATCAGACTCTTCTGACTCTGATAGTTCCCTGCTCACGCTGGAGGTGATCGGGGCTATTCACACTTGTGTCTAGCACCAAGGATATTCGCTGGTCGAATTCCCTGTTTGACTTCCACAAGGTGGCCCGCTTCCAAACAGGCTTTCTTATTTCAGGCCTATATTTTAGCAAAGAAACCAGTCCTGGCCTCTTGAGCGACTCGTCTTGGGATTTCCGTGTAGCAGCTCTGTAAGGCAGCAGTGTGGTCATTGACCAATACTGTCATCAATCATTACAGCTTTGACACCATTGCCTTGGCTGATGTGACATTTGGGCGTTGGGTCCTTAGCGCAGCACAGTAATATTCCCTCCCTTAACAGGACAACTTTAGGACATTCCAATGTATCCGTGTCCCTTATTGGCAAAAAGAAAAAAGGGTGTTTTTTTTTTTTTTTTTTAAGATATATACACGCAACATTATCCCATAAGTGACGGAAACACTGTTCTGTGTGCTTTGTCATTGTTAAAAATAATTGGGACTGAGACTTACAAGAGCTTGCGTTATGGTGTCAAATGTTAACTTGCCCAATGGCAGGATGCCTGAGATGAGGAGCTACAGTGATACAATGAACACTGTCATCTTTTGTATGAACATGGAAAAACATAACAAAGCTTGGCTTGAAATAATTATATGAATTATGTATTTGCAAGCTGTGCGTCGTCACACACCCAGTCCAGTAGGTACAGTGAATCGGAGCATTTTGGCGCATACACAATACGGTTAGAGATTTGGAACTGGAATAAAAATGAGATCATCGTGGAGAGTTTCCATCTAGGGAAGAGAACAGCATGCATTTTATATTACATCCGTATTTTATATAATATCCAAAATGTGAGCATGTTTCCAGAATCCATACGTGTTTCATAGGCTGATCATGGCTACTCTACCTTGTGTGATATGTTGGAAGCTATTTACATTACTTGGAGCGTCATGTGAATTTTCCAGGAAGTCAGACAGGCGTTCAGGCACTGACCGTTTTACTTTGCCTTTCCTGAAAAATATAAATTATATTTATTAAAGGTTTTAAAGGGGTTCTTTACCTTCCGTATGTAGTTTCTGTGAAGGTTCTCAGATGTTTCCTTTTCTGTTAAAGACATCACATTCCTTTAATTGAATAATATGTAAAAATGTGTTGTGCGGTTGACTGACAGTTGGAAGCAACTGCTGGGAGGTGATGATATCCTGCATGATTTAACCAATTTGTACGAACGTCGTTAGTTTTCCAGTGTTTGGGAGCACATGGTTGATTGTCATTTGCTCTCATCCATTACCAGATTTTCTTTCCAAACAGCCAGATCTGCCAGATAATTGTATAGTGTATGCCCAGTTTTTCTCTCGGACAATGAGTATGAATGTGCATTTGTTGAAACGTACACTAAAAATACCACAGCGGAATTGTTGTTGTTGTTGTTATTATAATATTTCTTTATGGGGCACCACAAGTGTTTTGCAGCGCTGTACATACAGCAGACATTAAAACAATACAGGTTATACAGATCTTAACATTACAGTAACGGAAAAACTAAAACAGAGCACGGGTAACAATTAGCAGCACAGTTCTCAGTACACACTACAGCCGAGATGAAAGGAAGCAAAGCAGTAGTCGTCATACCACTGGGGACAGGCAGCCACTGGAATAGGTTTGTGGTGACCTGGTGAATTAGCTGCACCCCTTCAGTCTTAGCGCAGATAATATACCTTTTGTTCGACAGCCACTGGAATAGATAAATAGTAATGAGTGAGGGGAGATGCAGGTATAGACATTCGATACGTAGGCTGTAATTGAAGTGTGAGAGAAGATGGTTGTGGGAACAGGAGGAAAGAGGGCCCTGCTCCAAGGAGCTCACAATCTAGGAATAGAGCAGTTCTCAAATGTGGTCCTCAAGGCACCCCAATGGTTCATGTTTTAGGTATATCCATGGCTCTGCACAGTTGGTTAAATCAAACTGACTGAGGTGCTAATTACGTCACATGTGACCAAGCATGGTCATACTTAAAACCTGGACCATTGGGGTGCCTTGAGGCCGCGTTTGAGAACCTCTTGAATAGAGCATTAGTATGATTGTACAGTTCACATACAAACATGTAATTTCCACCAGGTGTCTTATGCGCTTTAATACTGTGTAAAAAAATCTCTGTACGCGCTCCTTCACGCTTTTGTGCAAGGCATATGAGAGAATGAGCCTTAAACATTTAATGTAACAGCCGGGGGGCCTCTCAGTAGTTAAACGGCTGGATCAGGACACATTTTATATCTCACATTACCAAATGTTCTCAGAAATGACTGCACAAAGCATCACGTTCCAGATGTCTCTTAAGGTTTTGTAATGTCGGTCTTGTTTTTATCTTAGCCGAACACTGGAGATTTGGATCCTATCTATGTGGTGGAAGTGTTGCTGAACTGCTGTAAAGAGAGTCTGAAAAATGCTGCCACAGAAGCTGCAAAGCCTGCGAAGCCAGATGAGAAGGGGGAGATGCAGGTGTGTGCTTTATCTCCATTTCATTATGGTACATCATTGGTTTCTAGGTTTTCTCTAACGTCCTAGAGGATGCTGGGGACTCCGTAAGGACCATGGGGATAGACGGTCTCCGCAGGAGACATGGGCACTTTAAGGAAGACTTCGACTCTGGGTGTGCACTGGCTCCTCCCTCTATGCCCCTCCTCCAGACCTCAGTTTGATACTGTGCCCAGAGGAGATGGGTGCACTGCAGGGAGCTCTCCTGAGTTTCCTGTCAGAAAGTATTTTGTTAGGTTTTTTTATTTTCAGGGAGCACTGCTGGCAACAGACTCCCTGCATCGAGGGACTGAGGGAAAAGAAGCAGCCCTACTCTCTGAGTGCAAGGTCCTGCTTCTTAGGCTACGGGACACCATTAGCTCCAGAGGGATTGGTACGCAGGATCTCACCCTCTCCGCCCGTCCCAGAGCCGCGCCGCCGTCCCCCTCGCAGAGCCGGAAGATAGAAGCCGGGTGAGTATGAGAAGAAAAGAAGACTTCAGAGGCGGCAGAAGACTTCATGATCTTCACTGAGGTAACGCACAGCACTGCAGCTGTGCACCATTGCTCCCATACACCTCACATACTCCGGTCACTGTAAGGGTGCAGGGTCAGGGGGGGCGCCCTGGGCAGCAATATAAACCTCATTTTGGCAAAAAGATAGCATATATACAGCTGGACACTGTATATATGTATGAGCCCCTGCCAATTTTACATTTTAAGCGGGACAGAAGCCTGCCGCCGAGGGGACGGGGCTTCTCCCTCAGCACTCGCCAGCACCATTTTTTCTCCACAGCACCGCTGAGTGGAAGCTCCCCGGACTCTCCCCTTCTTATACCACAGTAGACAAGAGGGTTGAAAAGAGAGGGGGGGGCACATAATTCGGCGCAAATTACATACAGCCGCGCTACTGGGCAGACATTAAGTTACGGTGTTATTCCTGGGTTATATAGCGCTGGGGTGTGTGCTGGCATACTCTCTCTCTGTCTCTCCAAAGGGCCTTGTGGGGGAACTGTCTTCAGAAAGAGCATTCCCTGTGTGTGTGTCGGTACGAGTGTGTCGACATGTCTGAGGAAGAAGGCTATGTAGGAGAGGAACAGGAGTAGATGAATGTGGTGTCTCCGCCGACACCTGGATGGATATGTGGAAGATTAGACAAGGCTGAAGCTTTGGGACAGTCAGGGTCTCAACCCATGCCTGATCCTATGTTGCAAGGACCGTCAGGGTCTCTTAAGCGCCCACTATCCAAGATTGTTGACACAGATACCGACACGGATTCTGACTCCAATTGGCAAAATCCATTCGATATATGATTATGGCAATAAAAGATGTTTTGCACATCACTGAGGAACCCCCTGTCCCTGACAAGAGGGTACATATGTACAAGGGAAAGAAGCCTGAGGTAACCTTTCCCCCCTCACATGAGCTGAACGAGTTATGTGAAAAAGCTTGGGAATCTCCAGATAAAAGACTGCAGATTTCCAAAAGGATTCTTATGGCGTATCCTTTCCCATCAACGGATAGGTTACGATGGGAATCCTCCCCTAGGGTGGACACATCATTAACACGCTTATCCAAGAAGGTAGCCCTCCCGTCCCAGGATACGGCTACCCTCAAAGATTCTGCTGACCGCAAACAGGAGATTACCCTGAAGTCCATTTATATACCCTCGATAGGGATACTATTTTATTGACCCTGGGGCATATAAGAGATGCTGTACTATATATGAGAGATGCTCAAAGAGACATTAGTCTACTAGGTTCTAGAATAAACGCTATGTCGATTTCTGCCAGAAGAGTTCTATGGACACGGCAATGGACAGGTGATGCCGACTCAAAAAGGCATATGGAGGTTTTACCTTACAAGGGTGAGGAATTGTTTGGGGAAGGTCTCTCGGACCTAGTCTCCACAGTTACAGCTGGAAAATCCAATTTTTTACCTTATGTTCCCTCACAGCATAAGAAAGCTCTGCATTATCAAATGCAGTCCTTTCGGTCACAAAGAAACAAGAAAGTGCGAGGTGCATCCTTTCTTGCCAGAGGTAGGGGCAGAGGTAAAAAGCTGCACAACACAGCTAGTTCCCAGGAACAGAAGTCCTCCCCGGCCTCTACAAAATCTACCGCATGACGCTGGGGCTCCACTGGTGGAGTCCGGCCCAGTGGGGGCACGTCTTCGGAATTTCAGCCACATCTGGGTTCACTCCCAGGTGGATCCCTGGGCAATAGAAATTGTTTCTCAGGGTTACAAGCTGGAATTCGAAGAAGTGCCTCCCCGCCGATTTTTCAAATCGACTCTACCAACTTCTCCCCAGGAAAGGGAGATAGTGTTATCTGCAATACAAAAATTGTATCTTCAACAGGTGGTGGTCAAGGTTCCCATCCTCCAACAAGGAAAGGGATATTGCTCGACCATGTTTGTAGTCCCGAAACCGGACGGTTCGGTCAGACCCATATTAAATTTGAAGTCCCTGAACCTATACTTGAAAAGGTTCAAATTCAAGATGGAATCGCTAAAAGCGGTCATTGCAAGTCTGGAAGGGGGGGATTTTATGGTGTCCCTGGACATAAAGGATGCATACCTTCATGTTCCCATTTATCCACCTCATCAGGCGTACCTCAGATTTGCGGTACAGGACTGTCATTACCAATTTCAGACGTTGCCGTTTGGTCTCTCCACGGCCCCAAGAATTTTCACCAAGGTAATGGCGGAAATGATGGTGCTCCTGCGCAAGCAAGGTGTCACAATTATCCCGTACTTGGACGATCTCCTCATAAAAGCGAGATCAAGAGAGCAGTTGTTGAACAGCGTGTCACTTTCACTGAAGGTGTTACAGCAACACGGCTGGATTCTCAATATCCCGAAGTCGCAGTTGGTTCCTACGACTCATCTGTCTTTCTTGGGCATGATTCTTGACACGGACCAGAAGAGAGTTTATCTCCCAATAGAAAAGTCCCAGGAACTCATGACTCTTGTCAGGAACCTTTTGAAACCAAAACAGTTGTCAGTGCATCACTGCACTCGAGTCCTGGGAAAGATGGTGGCATCATACGAGGCCATTCCCTTCGGCAGGTTCCATGCGAGGACTTTCCAATGGGACCTACTGGACAAGTGGTCCGGGTCACATTTACAGATTCATCGGTTGATCACCCTATTCCCCAGGGCCAGGGTATCACTCCTGTGTTGGCTGCAGAGGGCTCACCTTCTCGAGGGCCGCAGGTTCGGCATTCAGGGCTGGATCCTGGTGACCACAGACGCAAGCCTCCGAGGTTGGGGAGCAGTCGCACAGGGAAGAAATTTCCAAGGTCTTTGGTCAAGTCAGGAGACTTGTCTTCGCATCAACATCCTGGATCTAAGGGCCATATACAACGCCCTACGTCAAGCGGAGACCCTACTTCGCGACCAACCGGTTCTGATCCAGTCAGACAACGTCACAGCGGTGGCTCATGTAAACCGCCAAGGCGGCACAAGGAGCAGAGTGGCGATGGCAGAAGCCACCAGAATTCTTCGCTGGACGGAGAATCACGTAAGCGCACTGTCGGCAGTGTTCATTCCGGGAGTGGACAACTGGGAAGCAGACTTCCTCAGCAGACCCGACCTACATCCGGGAGAGTGGGGACTTCATCAGGAAGTCTTCGCACAGATTACAAGTCGGTGGGGACTGCCACAGATAGACATGATGGCGTCCCGCCTCAACAAAAAGCTACAGAGGTATTGCGCAAGGTCAAGAGACCCTCAGGCAGTAGCAGTAGACGCCCTAGTGACACCGTGGGTGTTCCTGTCGGTCGATGTATTTCCTCCTCTTCCTCTCATACCCAAGGTGTTGAGGATAATAAGACGAGGAGTGAGAACAATCCTCATTGTTCCAGATTGGACGCGGAGGACCTGGTATCCGGATTTGCAGGAAATGCTCACAGAAGATCAGTGGCCTCTTCCTCTAAGACAGGACCTGTTGCAGTAGGGGCCCTGTCTGTTCCAAGACTTACCGCGGCTGCGTTTGACGGCATGGCGGTTGAACGCCGGATCCTAGCAGAGAAAGGCATTCCGGTTGATGTCATCCCTACGCTGATAAAGGCTAGGAAGGATGTAACGTCAAAACATTATCACCGTATATGGCGAAAATGTTTCTTGGTGTGAGGCCAGGAATGCTCCTACGGAAGAATTCCATCTGGGCCGTTTCCTTCACTTCCTACAAACTGGAGTGAATTTGGGCCTAAAATTAGGCTCTATTAAGGTCCAGATTTCGGCCTTATCCATTTTCTTTCAAAAAGAATTGGCTTCTCTTCCAGAAGTTCAGACTTTTGTAAAAGGAGTGCTGCATATTCAGCTTCCTTTCGTGCCTCCGGTGGCACCTTGGGACCTTAACGTGGTAAGTTTTCTAAAATCACACTGGTTTGAACCACTTAAATCGGTTGAAATATCTCACGTGGAAGGTGGTCATGTTATTAGCCTTGGCTTCGGCTAGTCGAGTGTCTGAATTGGCGGCTTTGTCACATAAAAGCCCATATTTGGTATTCCATGTGGATAGGGCGGAATTGCGGACCCGTCCTCAATTCCTACCAAAAGTGATTTCATCTTTACATTTGAACCAACCTATTGTGGTGCCTGTTGCTACGCGTGACTTGGAGGATTCCGAGTTACTTGATGTGGTCAGGGCTTTGAAAATTTACGTGGCCAGGACGGCTAGAGTCAGGAAAACGGAAGCGCTGTTTGTCCTGTATGCAGCCAACAAGATTGGTGCCCCTGCTTCTAAGCAGACTATTGCTCGCTGGATTTGTAACACGATTCAGCAAGCGCATTCTACGGCTGGATTGCCGTTACTGAAATCGGTCAAGGCCCATTCCACGAGGAAAGTGGGCTCTTCTTGGGCGGCTGCCCGAGGGGACTCGGCACTACAGCTGTGTCGAGCTGCTACTTGGTCGGGTTCAAACACCTTTGCAAAATTCTATAAGTTTGATACCCTGGCTGAGGAGGACCTCCTGTTTGCTCAATCGGTGCTGCAGAGTCATCCGCACTCTCCCGCCCGTTTGGGAGCTTTGGTATAATCCCCATGGTCCTTACGGAGTCCCCAGCATCCTCTAGGACATTAGGGAAAATAAGATTTTAAACCTACCGGTAAATCTTTTTCTCGTAGTCCGTAGAGGATGCTGGGCGCCCGTCCCTAGTGCGGACTACTTCTGCAATACTTGTATATAGTTATTGCTTCAATAAGGGTTATGTTATGGTTGCATCGGTCATGTACTGATGCTATGTTGTTTTTCATACTGTTAACTGGGTAGTTTATCCCAAGTTATACAGTGTGATTGGTGTGGCTGGTATGAATCTTGCCCTTGGATTAACAAAAATCCTTTCCTCGTACTGTCCATCTCCTCTGGGCACAGTTTCTCTAACTGAGGTCTGGAGGAGGGGCATAGAGGGAGGAGCCAGTGCACACCCAAAGTCAAAGTCTTTCTTAAAGTGCCCATGTCTCCTGCGGAGCCCGTCTATCCCCATGGTCCTTACGGAGTCCCCAGCATCCTCTACGGACTACGAGAAAAAGATTTACCGGTAGGTTTAAAATCTTATTTATACATCTGGAGACTACAGTTCTACATTCTCAGAAAACTGTAAAATTGGCTTTATTTTTTTTTTAAAAAGCACAAACCCGTACTCAGACTTAGAAACCTGTTGGATAGTCTCAGTCTAAGCATAGATTACTTGTAGGGTGTAATGCACCATAGCTAGAGGGGGGTAAGAGCAGGAAATGAAGGAACCTTACTACAGTAAAAGCTACTTTATCAGTCTGTGGGTAGCCCCAACGTCCGTCTTGCCTTCCTGCTGAAACGGCTAACACCGAACCACCGGGCTCTCCTAGGGGTTGGGAACGCGCTGCCGGGAACCCGGTGGTCAGCATACCGACCCCCGGGATCCTGGCAGAAGAATGCGTACATACATACGCACGCTAAAAAAAAAATGGAGGTGCAACAAGTTTGGGATATTTTGTCGGCATGTTTATAATGTTGATATTTACCCTGTTGACATGACTAGAGTGTCCACAAAATGTTTCTGTGATCCAGTGGTGGCAACCGGCTGTGGGAGCAGTTCCTGTATTGAGTAATGCCCCTGACCCTCCGCTCCCTGCAGAGTATCGACATGGTAACCTCCTGTAGTTGTGTGCCCGCCTCTGGTCCAAGGGCAGTGCTGAAACACACAAGATACTTCCACAAAACTGACTTTCATTCAACTCTTACGGTGCATACACGCTACGTGATATTACAAGCGATCGCTCATTTTCACCCTTCTGTGCGATATCGTTTGTAATATCGCCCACTGTGTATTCTACAAACGATATCGACCCCCAGGCTGGCCGCAGCACGATGTTACAGTACGGTATCGCTAGCGATAGCGTTTAGTGTGTGTGCACTAGGTCGGCCGCCCGGGAAAACATTATGCTATATAGCTTATGGAGCGCAACAGAATTTGCTTTGCTACATAACATTTGACTGATATGACGTAAGACTGAATTAAACCTTTTCGTTCAATAAGTCTGACTGGGCCGTTCAATTTTTCTCATCACGTACTTATTATAAAGCACTGGACGAGTCTGCAAAGGTGCTCTTCGGGTACAGCACAGTGTACATTACACTGAGGGGCAGATGTATTAACCTGGGTAAGGCATAATGAAGTGATAAACCAGTGATAAATGCACCAGCGAATCAGCTCCTAACTGTTCATTTACATATTGGAGCTGATTGGCTGGTGTGTTTATCACCTTGCACTCATCACTGGTTTATCACTTCCTTCTGCCTTCTCCAGGTTAATACATCTGCCCCTGAGAGAGACCTCTGTGAGATTCCTGCTACTGTGATCTCTTCCTCTGTGTAACGTTATACAAGTGCTGCTCCTGTGCTTGCGTGTGTGTGTGTGTGTGTGTGTGTGTGTGTGTGTGTGTATATGGATTACGTGACGTGCCGTATAAACTGATTTGATCATAGACATGTTAGAATAAGAGACCATAAATGGGCCACAAGTCAAGGTTTTGTTTTTTTTGCAGCTCTTGCAGTTTGGCAGCAGATTAAACTGCACATTTTGATGCCACATGTGGATTTAATTTAATAAACTGTGCTGGAATTGAGCTGGAGTCGTTCCAGAATGTTGTGTGCCTTCGCTTTCCTGTAAAGATACCGTTTTTGTTTTATACGGAAAATCCACTGATAACAAATGCAGGTCCAGGAAGTTTTAACCGGTTCTTAACTTGAGATTTTCATAAACTATCTCCGCACATGTTATGATAAACCACACAATTGTGGAAGTGACGTCCATGTGCTTATCACTGTTCCCTCAATCTAAAGGAAAATAGAACCCACCTAAATACGTCACATGACTTTATGTGGTCTCCAATTATTGTTTTATAGGTTCCAGCTGTAGGAAAACCGTTTCTTGTGTGTTTTTTTGTTTTTTCTTTGTTTTTGTTTTTTAACCTTTTTTCTTCAGATATATTCACAAAAATAAATCTGCGGTTGTAGTTTTAAATTATCGCATGTCAGACAGGAAATTGGCTGCAGCCTTGCTGTTGTAAACTTCGGTTAAAATGGCATTTTTTTTTATTTATTTATGATCAAGTCAAATCTCTAAGCGAAGGGAGTGTTTCTCTCAAAGATGATCCTCAGAACCCCATGATAAAACTGTATCCTTCTTTTTGAGATTTTTTTTCCTCCCATCTGCAGTAGGCGGACACACATGGTGGGTGATGTTTCATCATTAGGAGCTAGGGCATGTGGGAGAATCCTGCAGAAAGGGTGCATGACCAAACTGGTTCTACCCACTGACAATTGGTACTATCAAAATTTGGAGCAATCTTTCTGTACAGATCTTCTTGAGCTCTTGTGTCATTTTGGTCCAGACACAGTGTCTCAGCAGTGACTTATGTGTCCCATCGGCCCATAGTGCAAGTGTCGCACATCTTGGATTGGTCTAAATATGTTTTCTTAATCGTCCACTAGGGGGCACAGGAGAAGCTATGCTGGGTATAGCTGGCTGGGAGCTAGGCAGGCACCAAAAGGGTTACTTTTAAAAACCCAGCAGCCCTTGCCTCCCTGTCCCCTATACCCGGGCCCGCCTGTTTTATTTTTGGTGCCAAGGCAGGAGCAGGCACCTGTAGTTAGAGCTGTGTTTCACTCAGCTAGGTTCGTTTTTTTTTTTTATTATTAGAATAGTTAGTGCTGCAGTCGCAGCGAAGAGAGCAGGCTGCTGGCGGACTTCACGCCCAGCATGCCCGCTCCAGCATCCGGTGTCCGCAGGCGGCAGCGCTAGCAATGGGGCTAGGGTCTACCCCAGCAGCCGAGACCGGAAGCAGAGATTGAGTGAAACGGCTCTCTGCGTGCAGGGATTCCCTCCAGCTGAAGGGAGACAGCGGGATGGCAGATGAGTGGTGGACCAAGTACACTGCGCCTTTTTTCCACTGGACCACCAGGGCACAGCAGCAGGGCAGGAATGCAGGTCCCTGGGGTCTATTATCTGAGGGGAAGAGTGCCCAGCCTGCAGCCCCTCAACCACCCCTGGGGCTTGCTAGTAGCTTAGCTCATGGCCTGCCCCCGGGCTTATCCTCCTCCTTCCTCTCTGTCCCTCCCAGAAAACGCTCCGCAGCCATTTTAGCTCACATGCTGGCTTGGAGTTACTTAGAGAGGAAGGTCTGGCCACAGTCTCCCCTGTACCCCACTCCAGTAGCCGAGTTCAGTCTATTTCTCCTGCCTGCTTCTCACAGGACAGTTGAGTATCCTGAATATTCTTGTTTTCAAGCATTGAGTGACTGTTGTGTATTGCTGCAGTAGATGTGGTTGGCCTTGCATCCCTTACACAGAGCCTGATTCTGCAGGGGGTACCTCAGTGACTGCCCTGTGCTTAGTATCTAAGCACTTTCTGTGGTGTGGAGTTTTAACTCCTCTTTCACCCTTGTTTATTACACACGTGTCATCTCTATCTTTATAAAAGATGTCATCCAGAGGCAAGAAGGTAGTTACACCTGAGCCTCCCACTTGCCCTGTGTGTTGTATTATTCTGTCTTCACAGGATCCAGTCGATGCTGGCCTGTGCAAAGCATGTGTTCCAGCTCCACCACTGGATGACCCTGCAACTGTATCACAGGAACCAGCTTGGGCAACCGCCCTTACTCAGGTAATGGTGCAGCTTGTAGATAGCTTGGCGACTCCACCAGTAGGTCCTCCAGATTCAGCACCGCCTAGTACTTCTGCACCAGGCCAGGCTTATCTGGCTCCTCCTCCACAGGTTGAGTCCCCATGGGTTCAATCTTTTGCACAATCGTTTTAAAGTCTCTCACAATTCTCTACTTCCATGCAACAATTAATGGATAGAGAAAAGCGTCCTAGACGTCCTCGTACTTCTAGCGGAACCGCTACCCCTCTCTCAGAAAGGGATTCTGAGTCAGAGTCCCCAAATCCAGACCAGGATAGTGGGTCAGGGGGATCTGATCTGGACACCTCGTCAGATCTGGAAGACTCCCTTTTGGTGGCGGAAGTGGAGGCCCTTGTAAAGCAAGTACGATTGGTCCTGGATATTGAACCTTGCACCCACATCCAAGACACCGGTTTTTAAAAAGCCGAAAAAGTATTCGACACAATTTCCCTCCTCAGCACAATTGGAAGACATGCTGGAGGGAGCATGGGCCAAACCGGACAAGAGGTTTCCGCTCTCTAAAAGGTATCAGTCCTTCTATCCACTTCCGTCTAAGGACAGATCCAAGTGGGAGAACCCGCCACTGGTGGACGCACATGTGGTACGTTCCTCAGTTCTTCCAATCACGGATACATCTTCCCTTGAGGATTCTACATATCGCAAGTTGGACATCTTCCTTAAGACGGCATATACATATGCTAGCGCTATTACAAGACCGGCTATGGCTTCAGCCTAGGTGACAAAAGCATTAGGTTGTTGGGCAGATCAGCTTCACAAGGGCCTATCATCTACAGTTAGTAGAAAACAGTTGTTGGTCCTGGTTGGGAATATTCAGAAGCCGAATATCTATCTTGGAGAAGCAGCCCTGGATACAGCGATCCTTATATCTAAGATTTCGGCTTCAGCGGTGGCAGCCAGACTCTCGTTGTGGCTCCATTCATGGAGAGCGGATGCGTCCTCCAAGAAAGCTCTTGAGGCGTTACTACATGCGGGTGATACCTTGTTTGGCCAGGGATCGACTAATATTGTGCCCTCGCTGGCAACTGCTAAAACAGCTTTTCTTCTGTTGGCAGCAGCCCCTAAAGCTTAGACATCCTTTAGTGCACAGAGAAGGACTAAGGGCCAGGCCTCTTCTAGATACCAGACCCCTGCAAAAGGCTCTAAGTCTCGTGCAAAGCAACCTTGGGCTACCAGACGCCCAATTACCAAACCCTCAGAAAAGACTGCAGCGTGATGGGGCAGGCCTCCCCCTGGGGGATCCCAGGGTGGGGGTCAGACTGCTGTCTTTTGCTCCGCGATGGTCGGAAATCATGACGAACGCCTGGGTCAGGGAAGTCGTGACTCATGGATACGCCCTGACGTTTTGGCACCATCCTTCAAGAAGATTCTTCACCACAGGGCTTCCTGGGGATCCCGGAGAGGCAGAGGCTCTACAACGGTCGGTCGGCTCCCTTCTCTCCTCCAACGTCATTATTCCGGTAATAAGAGAACATGGAGGACAAGGTTTTTACACCTCGCTCTTTCTGGTTCAGAAACCGGACGGTTCTTAATGACCAATTCTCAACCTCAAAGAGTTGAACATTTTACCTGTGAGTTCCAAAATTCTGTATGGAATCTCTACGGTCAATCGTCTTAGTTCTGGAACCGGGGGATTATATGGCATCCCTGGATATATTGGATGCATATTTATCCCAATTCGACCAAGTCATCAACGGTTTCTCCAGTTTGCAATAAAGGGAGATCATTTCCAATTTCGAGCTTTACCGTTCGGTCTCTCAGCAGCTCTGAGGGTTTTCACAAATTCTGGCAGTGATTGCTGCTCATTTGAGATGCCGTGGAATACGTATTCTACCCTACTTGGACGACCTCCTTCTCCTAGTGCAGTCCCAGGAGGGGCTCAGTCCAAATTCAGTCGACGGTGGAGATTCTACAATCTCACAGCTGGAAAATAAACTGGAAAAAATCATCTTTAACGCCCTTGCAGACAATCCTTCATTTAGGAGCGCTTTTAAATTCTAGGGAACAGCAGGGGTTTCTGCCTCAAGGCAAGATCTTGGTCATTCAATCCAGAATTCGAGCACTTCCCCCACCTGCGCACAGTGCTTGCATGAGAGTTCTGGGCTCGATGGTGGCAGCGCTCGACATGGTAGCGTACGCCCAATTCCACTCTCGCCCTCTACAATTGGAAGTACTTCGCAAGTGGGGCGGTTATACTCTCCACATTTGTTCAGACCATAGTCCCTACTCCGGAAGTTCAGCTGTCCTTGACATGGTGGCTCCTCCGCGCGAATCTGGACAAAGGCCTACCTTTTTGGATTCAAGACTGGACCTTGGTCACCACAGGCGTCAGTCTGCAGTGGTGGGGAGTGGTCTCGGGGACTCACGTTCCAAGGTCGCTGGACACTTCAAGAAAGCACACTGCCCGTCAACGTACTGGAATTGAGAGCAATTCTCAAGACGCTACTTTCAGCTCTCTCTCCTTGAAGGCCGACCAGTACATGTTCAGCCAGACAGCGCGACGGCGGTGGCATACATCAACCGCCAGGAAGGCACTCGCAGTCGAGGGGCCAGATTTTCCTCTGGGTAGAACACCTTCCAGCTCTGTCAGCGGTATTCATTCCAAGGGTGCTCAACTGGGAAGCAGACTTCCTAAGTCGACAGGACGTACACTTAGGAAAGTGGATGCTCCATCCAGTGGTGTTCAATCAGATGATGTCCCACTGGGGTAATCAAGCCAATAGACCTCATGGCATCCTGTCACAACAGGCAGGTCAGCAGGTTCGGCTCTCGACTAAGAGATCCACAGGCATTCCTTGTGGATGCGCTGACAGCCCATTGGTCATTTCCCCTGGTGTACGTTTTTCCCACGATCTCCATGATTCTCAGAATAATCCTGAAATTCAAACTAGAGGGAGGCACGATGATCCTGGTGGTCCCAGATTGGCTGTGTTGCCTGTGGTATGCAGATCTCCTCAGTTTGTCCATAGGCGCCCCATGGCGTCTTCCAGAACATCTGGACCTTCTATCACAGGGACCCTGTCTGCATCTAGACCCCAACCGCCTCACTTTGACAGCGTGGCTATTGAGACATCCATCCCAAGGAGAAAAGGATTTTCCAGGACAGTCCTCAAAACTATGCTCCATGCTAGGAAGACGTCATCTGCCAGAATCTATCACCACATCTGGAAGGCATACATTTCTGGGTGTGCGAGTCGTCATTTCAATCCGAAATCTTTTAGGATAGCCCGGCTTTTGGCATTCCTTCAGTCGGGTTTAGGCCTAGGTCTTCGTTTGTCGTCCTTAAAGGTTCAGGTGCCAGCACTGTCGGTGCCGTTTCAGAAACGATTCGCTACCATTCCAAACGTGAAGATGTTCCTGCAGGGAGTCCTTCATGTCCAGCTGCCTTTTGTGGCTCTAGTAGCTCCTTGGGATCTTTTCCTGGTGCTGAGAGGGTTACAAACTGCTCCCTTTGAGCCCATGGATACGGCAGACCTCCGATGGATCACTTGGAAGACCTTGTTCCTTTTGGCTAGATCTTCAGCTCAAAGGGTTTCCGATCTTAGTGCTTTATACTGGCTTTTGCCCTTCCTAGTGTTTCACTCAGACGGAGCAATCCTTCGCACTCTGGCAGGTTTTCTCCCAAAGGTCGTTTCTGGATTCCACCTCAATCAGGAAATAGTGGTACCTGCTTTAACAGAGGCACCGCCGGAGGAGGTTTCCTTGGATGTTGTCTGAGCACTTCGGATTTATGTGGACAAAACCAAAGGTATCTGACACTCGGACTCCCTGTTTGTCTTACTAGACTCTCGCAAACTGGGTTGGCCGGCGTCCAAACGGACCTTAGCTAGGTGGCTCCGGTTACCAATTCACCACGCCTATTCAGCGGCTGATATTCCGATCCCTTTGGGGGTAAAAACTCATGCCACACTTGCTGTGGGAGCTTCCTGGGCAGCCTCTCGTGGGGTCTCGGCTGAGCAGCTTTGTAAGACAGCCACATGGTCTTCAGCCCAAACCTTTATTAAATTTTATGCGTTTGACACCTTTGCATCAGATGACCCAGCCTTTGGGCGTAGGATCCTTAGCGCAGTCCAGGAGCGTCCCTGCCCTTGAGGGGACAGCTTTAGGACGACGTCCCAGCGTAGCTTCTCCTGTGCCCCTAGTGGACGATGAAGAAAATAGGATTTATGGTCTTACCTGGTGAATTCCTTTTCTTTGAATCCATAGGGGCACAGAACACCCTCCCCGGTGCACCTGTCTCGCGGGACTTGGTTTCCTGTGTAGGTGGTGTGTGGCCAATCATCTTCGTAGTGTCTTTCTGTACAATGTGTTCTTCCTTCCTCTTCCTTCCACTCCTGCCTTTGACTTGCTATTAAAACTGGCAGGGTATAGGGGACAGGGAGGCAAGGCCTGCTGGGTACTTTAAAGTAACCCTTTTTTGGTGCCTGCCTAGCTCCCATCCAGCTATACCCAGCATAGCTTCTCCTGTGCCCTCTATGGACTCAAAGCATAGGATTTATGGTCTTACCGGGTTAAATCCTTTTTTTCTAGGGACATATAAGCTCACACGACACTCTGTAAACTCTCTAGAGTTTGTACAGTTTCATGTATGTGTGTAGACACTTAAATAAATGTGCACATTAATCATGGCAGAGACGTAGCTGCCACAACTGGACTCTGTGAAACATCCTGGAGCTATTAAATACACTGCAAATTGTCTCTAAAGTCCAGTGTTTGACTTAATGCATTTCTGTGTACTTGATCTCTGCACAGATGCTTGATCCATGTAAGATTGCTTTGGGCTGTGTATATACACTTAGCACAAGTATTTATCTGCTATACACCAGTTGCTACGTAACACGTCATAGGTCAGATCTGATCGATTGCAGATCACTTTGCCTGGGTTTTAAAATAGCCCTGTCTCATGTTTAATAATATATTAAAATGGGCCTGTATAGCGTGCTACTTAGGAGAGGTCTGTTTCTCGCCTCCTGTTCATAGATGGACACACTAGGAGATTCTATAGGGGGTTTTAGATGTTCACTTTTTTTTTTTTTTTTTTTTTTTCTATTTCCAGGTTGTTCCAGTCTTGCTGCATTTGCTCTCCGCCATCAGTAGTGTGCGTCTGTATATTCCCAAAGATCTCCGGCCGCCTGACAACCGGCATAGTGTGTTGAAGTCTATCCAGGTAATTTCAGAGGACCATTGAGTGCGTGACTCTTGTTTCTCTTTTATTTAACTCGGATGGCTTTTTGTTTCCTTAAATTTGACTTCCATATGTTGTTGGATGTAAATATGTAATATATATGTGTGTATATATAATCATTTTGTATTGTAAAAAGGAAATGAGTAAGAAAATATTAATCCAGTGTCAACACACATGATATGGGAGTGGGGGTAAAATCTTTTAATGGTAGGTTACCAGTTTGGTGGCCATCTTGGATGCAACTCTAATTTCTTTATCATCCACTAGGGGTCACTGGAGTACTCTTGGAATATGGACGGTGTGATAGCAGGGATAGGCACATTTAAATCTTTTTAAATGTGTAACCCTCCTTCCCCTCCATACTCCCAAGATGCCTCAGTGTTTTTTGCTGGGCCAAACAGGAGCGAAAGAGAGGATGCACAATAGAGAATTACATCTAACATTAGAACATAATGGACAACTGTAAAGTTAACACAACAGATAACAATCACCGTAACATTCCAGCATTCCGGTGATAATGTGTTACCTTACCTACCACAAGACAGGTGAAACTGCTCTAGGCGGGTGTCCAGTGACCCCTATGGATTCCAAGACAAGGATATACCTGGTAACTACCGAAATCATACTTTTTTTTTTATTTTATTTTTTTAATATTGAGAAGGTAGTCATGTGACATTAAACTGGTGCAGAATTTCATAAGACATTCCACCTCATAATGGACTCATTGTCGGGTAGTATCTTGCTGTGCAGTTATCCCAAAGGTGGATTGGCCATAGGGGTCTGTGGGGTTACCTGAAGGAATGTGTTTATGCTGTGAATATACCAGATCGTTATAATCTGCAACAACGACTTGTTGATGCTGGTGCTCCGATTCAGCCAGACATGCTGGTCAAAGTTCATCAGTAATGGGAAAAAGAATAGCCTTAACACTGCACCATGGTGAACAGCACTTCAAACATATCCTGGAAACTCTGTTAAAACTTGAAAATGAATCAAGCTATGTTAAAAGGAAGAACACCATTGTTTTTTTTTGTTTTTTTTTGTTTTTTTATGGGATTCTTCATCTGTTTGATATGTCACAAAAAAATTAGATTACCATCTCTTGTATCATATGTGTAGACACTGGATTAATATTTCCTTACTCGCTTCCTTTTTCGAAGCGTGTTTCCACACTTATGGACCAGCCTGTGTATATATTTTTTAATAAGGGTGAAAAAAAATCAGATGATGTAATGTATTGTGCCGCATATTCATGTCGTCATTATGGCACATTTGCTCCTTTTTATTTTTAAAGTACAGATGTGTCCCTTTACATAGTGTGGCGTTCGTGGGAGCGTGCGTACAATCGCAGGCAGCGGGATTAGGATGCGCCCGCTGCCTGGCACTGAGAGGAGGATAAGGCTGCTACATATAGGCGCGGGTAGCGGGATTTCATACTTCCGCTACCCGTAGTAGTAATAGACCGTTCTCGTTGGTGGTAGCGGGTGCATAAACACCCGAGAATATTAGCATATGAAGGAATGGCAGCATGGTGGTGTGTAGACCCGCGGTGTGTGCGCATCGCAGGAATGTCACGCCATGCTGCGTTTTAGGGTAATGATGTGTGTGGACACATCTGTAGCAGCCTTTAGTGCTCTGTATCAAACATTGAAGGTCCCTTATGTTCATCCTGCCCACGCCATCATGTCTCCAGTGTCATCTGCTTAAGGTTACTGGAACTGCATAGCTGTTAGTAGCCGTGTAAGTATATGTGATGGAAGTACAGAAAAAGGAAAAAACAGCTAGGTGCTTCTAAATCTAATGTAAAGAAATGTCAGTCTGTGCTGCTCTCTGGGAGGCGAGCTGACACCTCCTAATGCAGGACCAACATATGTAGGAAGAAAACAGGGAAACACTGGGAGCGCAGATAGATAAATTTAGTCATTTAATAATAATAGATAATTAAAAATAAGATTTTAAACCTACCGGTAAATCTTTTTCTCCTAGTCCGTAGAGGATGCTGGGGACTCCGTAAGGACCATGGGGAATAGACTGGCTCCGCAGGAGACATGGGCACTAAAAATGAACTTTAGCTATGGGTGTGCACTGGCTCCTCCCTCTATGCCCCTCCTCCAGACCTCAGTTAGAGAAACTGTGCCCAGAGGAGACGGACAGAACGAGGAAAGGATTTTGCTAATCCAAGGGCAAGATTCATACCAGCCCACACCATCCACACCATATAACCTGGAATATACGAACCAGTCAACAGTATGAAACAAACAGCATCAGTCAAAGACCGATCAAAACTGTAACATAACCCTTATGCAAGCAATAACTATATACAAGTCTTGCAGAATGTTGTCCGCACGGGCGCCCAGCATCCTCTACGGACTAGGAGAAAAAGATTTACCGGTAGGTTTAAAATCTTATTTTCTATTACGTCCTTGAGGATGCTGGGGACTCCGTAAGGACCATGGGGATTATACCAAAGCTCCAAAACGGGCGGGAGAGTGCGGATGACTCTGCAGCACCGATTGAGCAAACTTGAGGTCCTCATCAGCCAGGGTATCAAACTTGTAAAATTTTGCAAAAGTGTTTGAACCCGACCAAGTCGCCGCTCTGCAAAGCTGTAATGCCGAGACGCCTCGGGCAGCCGCCCAAGAAGAGCCCACCTTCCTAGTGGAATGGGCCTTTACCGAATTTGGTAACGGCAATCCAGCCATAGAATGAGCCTGCTGAATCGTGTTACAGACCCAGCGAGCAATAGTCTGCTTAGAAGCAGGAGCGCCAACCTTGTTGGCTGCATACAGGACAAACAGTGCCTCTGTTTTCCTAACCCGAGCCGTTCTGGCTACATGAATTTTCAATGACCTGACCACTTCAAGGGACTCGGAATCCTCCAAGTCCCGCGCAGCCTCAGGCACCACAATAGGTTGGTTCATATGAAAAGAGGAAACCACCGTAGGCAAAAATTGAGGACGAGTCCGCAACTCGGCTCTATCCACATGGAAAATCAGATAGGGGCTTTTGTGAGACAAAGCCACTAACTCAGATACTCGCCTTGCAGATGCCAAGGCCAACAACATGACCACCTTCCAAGTGAGATACTTTAAGTCCGCCGTTTGAAGCGGCTCAAACCAGTGAGACTTAAGGAACCGCAACACCACGTTAAGGTCCCATGGTGCCACTGGAGGCACAAAAGGAGGCTGGATATGCAGCAGTCCCTTCACAAAAGTCTGGACTTCTGGGAGAGAAGCCAATTCCTTCTGAAAGAAAATGGATAGGGCCGAAATCTGAACTTTAATGGAGCCTAATTTTAGGCCCAAATTTACTCCAGTCTGTAGGAAATGAAGAAAACGGCCCAGATGGAATTCTTCCGGAGGAGCATTCCTGGACTCACACCAAGACACATACTTCCTCCATATATGGTGATAATGTTTTGCTGTCACCTCCTTCCTAGCCTTTATCAGAGTAGGAATGACCTCATCTGGAATGCCCTTTTCAGCTAGGATCCGGCGTTCAACCGCCAAGCCATCAAACGCAGCCGCTGTAAGTCTTGGAATAGACAGGGCCCCTGTTGCAACAGGTTCTCTCTGAGAGGAAGAGGCCACGGATCTTCTGTGAGCATTTCCAGAAGATCCGGATACCAGGCCCTTCAAGGCCAGTCTGGAACAATGAGAATTGTCTGTACTCCTCTTTGTCTTATGATTCTCAAAATCTTTGAGATGAGAGGAAGAGGAGGGAACACATAGACCGACTGGAACACCCACGGTGTCACCATGGCGTCCACTGCTAACACCTGAGGGTCCCTTGACCTGGCGCAATACCTCGGAAGCTTCTTGTTGAGGCGTGACGCCATCATGTCTATTTGAGGCAGTGCCCACTGACTCGTAATCTCTGCAAAGACTTCCTGATGAAGTCCCCACTCTCCTGGATGTAGATAGTGTCTGCTGAGGAAGTCTGCTTCCCAGTTGTCCACTCCCGGAATGAAGACTGCTGTCAGAGCACTTACATGATTTTCCGCCCAGCGAAGAATCCTGGTGGCTTCTGTCATTGCCACTCTGCTCTTTGTTCCGCCTTGGCGGTTTACATGAGCCACTGCGGTGGTGATGTCTGACTGGATCAGAACCGGTAGGTCGCAAAGCAAATTCTCCGCTTGACGAAGGCCGTTGTATATGGCCCTTAATTTCAGTACGTTGATGTGAAGACAAGCCTCCTGGCTTGATCACAGACCTTGGAAGTTTCTTCCCTGTGTGACTGCTCCCCATCCTCGGAGGCTCGTGTCCGTGGTTATCAGAACCCAGTCCTGAATGCTGAATATGCGACCCTCTAGAAGGTGAGCACTCTGCAGCCACCACAGGAGAGATACCCTGGCCCTGGGGGACAGGCTGATCATCTGATTAATATGTAGATGTGACCCGGACCACTTGTCCAGAAGGTCCCACTGAAAAGTCCTCGCATGGAACCTGCCGAATTGAATGGCCTTGTAAGACGCCACCATCTTCCCCAGAACTCGAGTGCATCGATGCACCGACACCCTTTTTGGCTTCAACAGGTCTCTGGCCATTTTCTGGAGTTCCTGGGTCTTTTCCCTCGGGAGAAAAACCCTTTTCTGCTCTGTATCCAGAATCATGCCTAAGAAAGGCAAACGGGTCGTTGGAACCAACTGTGACTTTGGGAGATTGAGAATCCAGCCATGCTGCTGCAACACCCTCAGAGAGAGTGACACACTGTTCAGCAACTGCTCTCTTGATCTCTCTTTTATTAGGAGATCGTCCAAGTACGGGATAATTGTGACTCCCTGCTTGCGCAGGAGCACCATCATTTCCGCCATCACCTTGGTGAAAACCCTCGGGGCCGTGGAAAGCCCAAACGACAGCGTCTGAAATTGGTAATGACAATCCTGTACAGCAAATCTCAGGAACGCCTGATGAGGAGGATATATGGGGACATGAAGGTAAGCATCCTTTATGTCCAGGGACACCATATAATACCCCCCCCCCCCCCCCTCCAGGCTGGCGATGACCGCTCTGAGCGATTCCATCTTGAACTTGAACCTTTTTAAGTATAGGTTTAAGGATTTTAAATTCAGAATGGGTCTGACCGAACCGTCTGGTTTTGGGACCACAAACAGGGTTGAGTAATAGCCCATCTCCTGCTGAAGCAGGGGAACTTTGACCACCACTTGTTGAAGACACAATTTTTGAATTGCATTTAAAACTATCTCCCTCTCTGGGGAAGACTCCAGTGGGGCCGATTTGAAAAACTGGCGATGAGGCACCTCTTCGAATTCCAGCTTGTAACCCTGGGAAACAATGTCTATTGCCCAGGGTCCACCTGTGATTGAACCCAGACGTGGCTGAAAAGTCGAAGACGTGCCCCCACTGGGGCGGACTCCCTCAGCGGAGCCCCAACGTCATGTGGTGGATTTTGTAGAAGCCAGGGAGGACTTCTGCTCCTGGGAACTAGCTGTAGTTGGCAGCTTTTTCCCCCTGCCCTTACCTCTGGCAAGAAAGGAAGATCCCCGTACTCTCTTGGATTTATGCGACCGAAAGGACTGCATCTGATAATGAGGCGTTTTCTTAGGCTGTGAGGAAACATAAGGCAAAAAAGTTGATTTACCTGCAGTAGCTGTTGAAACCAGGTCCCCAAATAAGTCCTCACCCTTGTAAGGCAAAACCTCCATATGCCTCTTCGAGTCGGCATCACCCGTCCATTGTCGGTTCCATAGGGCTTGCCTAGCAGAAATTGCCATAGCATTGGCTCTGGAACCCAGTAGGCCAACGTCTCTCTGAGCATCTCTCATATATAGGACCGCATCCTTAATATGACCCAGGGTCAATAAAATGGTTTCCTTATTCAGCGTATCCATATCAGCAGATAAGGTATCTGTCCATGCTGCAACAGCGCTACAAACCCAAGCCGACTCTATCGCCGGTCTGAGTAACGTACCAGTATGTGTGTAAATTGACTTCAAGGTAGTCTACTGCCTGCGATCAGCAGGATCCTTGAGGGTTGCTGTATCTTGAGATGGCAGCGCTACCTTTTTGGATAAGCGTGTCAACGCTTTGTCCACCCTTGGGGAGGATTCCCACCGTATCCTGTCCTTAGCCGGGAAAGGATACGCCATAAGAATCCTTTTGGGAATCTGCAGTTTTTTTGTCTGGGGTTACCCAAGCCCTTTCAAACAACTCATTTAGCTCATGAGAAGGGGGAAAAGTAACCTCAGGCTTCTTTTCTTTAAACATGTGGACCCTCGTGTCAGGTACAGAGGGGTCATCTGTTATATGCAACACCTCTTTTATTGCAATAATCATATAATGAATACTTTTTGCCAACCTTGGCTACAACTTCGCATTATCGTAGTCGACACTGGAGTCAGAATCCGTGTCGGTATCAGTGTCTACTATTTGGGATAGTGGGCGCTTTTGAGACCCAGAAAGTCCCTGTGTCATAGTGAAAGGCAGGGCTTGACTCCCTGTACATTCCCTGGACTCCGCTTTGTCCAGCCTTTTGTGTAATAAATTCACATTTGCATTTAAAACATTCCACATATCCAACCAGTCAGGTGTCGGCGTTGCCGACGGAGACACCACACTCATTTGCTCCAACTCCTCCCTAGAAGAGCCTTCCGCTTCAGACATGCCGACACACGCGTACTGACACCCCACACACTCAGGGAAATCTGTAATCTGGAGACAGTTCCCCAACAAGGCCCTTTGGAGAGACAGAGAGAGAGTATGCCAGCACACACCCAGCGCCACTGACCCTGGAAAAAATTCCCAGATATATAGAGCGCTTTTTATATATATATATATATATATATATATATATATATATATATATATATATATATATATATATATATATATATATATATATAATATATATACAACTGTGCCAAATTATGTGCCCCCTCCCTTCTTTAAAACCCTCTGTCACCGTGTTCAGCAGGGGAGAGTCCGGGGAGCCAGCTTCTCAGCGGTGTGCTGTGGAGAAAATGGCGCTGGTTAGTGCTGAGGGATCAAGCTCCGCCCCCTCAGCGGCGGGCTTCGGTCCCGCTCGATTTCTTTAAAAACTGGCGGGGGTTTTCTATATACAGCCCTCAGAGCCTATATATAACGTCTGTCCTGTCCTAGAGGTTTAAAATTGCTGCCCAGGGCGCCCCCCCTGCGCCCTGCACCCATCAGTGTCTGCTGTGTGTGTTGTGTGTGGGAGCAATGGCGCGCAGCGTTACCGCTGTGCATTACCTCAGCGAAGATCTGAAGTCTTCTGCCGCCTCTGAAGTCTTCTATCTTCTTATACTCACCCGGCTTCTATCTTCCGGCTCTGTGAGGAGGACGGCGGCGCGGCTCCGGGACGAACGGCGAGGGGAGACCTGCGTTCCGACTCCCTCTGGATCTAATGGTGTCCAGTAGCCTAAGAAGCAGAGCCTATCATTTTAGTAGGTCTGCTTCTCTCTCCTCAGTCCCACGATGCAGGGAGCCTGTTGCCAGCAGGGCTCCCTGAAAATAAAAAAACCTAACAAAATTCTTACTTTCAGAGAAACTCAGGAGACCTCCCTGTAGTGCACCCAGTCTCCTCTGGGCACAGTATCAAACTGAGGTCTGGAGGAGGGGCATAGAGGGAGGAGCCAGTGCAGACCCATAGCTAAAGTTCTTTTTTTAGTGCCCATGTCTCCTGCGGAGCCCGTCTATTCCCCATGGTCCTTACGGAGTCCCCAGCATCCTCTAGGACGTAAGAGAAATATATAATCGCAATAGTCCATGAAAAGTGAAAACATATAAATCCAATTAAGAATAATAAGCAAGTTTCAACTGTAAATCTCTGCTAGGAATCCTCATGGGAAACACAAGTTCCAAAGTGCACTGTAAAGCCAGGAACACACTAGAACGCTCTAGTAGTAGCATATCGGCCGGATCGTTCTATGCGTACCCGTGATTTGCTCCCGGGGGTCGTTAGGGGTGTCTCCTGGTTGGTCTACTCCTTTAGTGACTTTGGAATATACATAAATTCTACTGTCCTGGCACCTTAAATGGTCTGTTGATGGATTACACAGCGGAGCATGTTTTTATAAATCACACTGACTGATAGTTGTTCCTCTTGATTTTACAATAGAACGGTGGTTTGATTGATACAAACGTATTACTACATGTTGCATTTTTCCCTTGCTGACTTCACTTTGGAACTTGTGTTTCCCTTGAGGATTCTTAGCTGTGATTTACAGTTCAAACTTGTTTATTCTTAATTGGATTTATGTTTTTATGTCCTTTATCTTTTCATGGGTTGTTTTTCATATATTTTAATTATCCTTTTATTATTAAATTGCTAAATCTATCTGTGCGCCCAGTATTTCCTTTTTGTTTGTTTTTTCTTCTATGTGGAGGAATTCAGATACCTGGTCCTCTGGTTCTACTAGGCAGTTTCCTCCTACAGTCCATAAACGTACTGTTAGGTTAATTGGCTGCTGATTACAATGGACACCAGTGTGACTGGGTAGTAGAGAATTGAAGCTGTAAGCTTTATTGGGATTGTGACTGTATGATCACGTTCTCTGAATAGGGCTGCTCAGTTCAGGGGTGACAAAAAATTTCTCTCCGGTCTCCTGACGTGCAGTGGGAGATGGGGTGTGTGCCCCAGAAGATCCCACTGCGAGAGAGATGGTGCAGACCTAGCACCGCAGGACCTAACCAGCCACAAGAGGTAAGTATGGTAGGTAGGTGGTCGGAGCCGCAGAAAGATGGGTGGAGGGACCAAACAGAGCAGGGGACGAGGTGGACTGAGGTGACCCTTTACTAGTATAAATATAATAATCAGACATGCTGGTAAATGTGGTTGGAAGATAGCGGTAGGCCGGTGCAGTCATCTTCAGACTACCATAAATCCCAGTATACGCTTTAGTAGTAATCCGCTTTAGTAGTAATCCACTGATGAGACTGAGCGTGGAGCAGCTGGATCTTGTATGATCTAGTGCTGCGTTGTTGGCTAATGAAACACCGTATTACCCCTGTATTAGTCCAGTGCGGAGGCTGAGCAGCAGTATCTAGCTCCAGTTTTGATCCGCTTCAGACTTTAAACAATTTTTCACAAGGAATTTACAATTCTAAACAAGTAATTCAATTACCCAACCTCTCTCGCACCACTTGTGTTTTTCAGGAGGTTCAGAAGCGCTTCCCCGATGGCGTGCCCTTGCTGGATCCTATTGATGATATGGGTATAAAAGATCCAGGGCTGAAGAAAGTGGTTCAAAAAATAGAAGCGTTTGAACATCGGATGTATTCACACCCTCTTAACAATGACCCTAATCTGGAGTCCGTCTACAAACTCTGTGAGAAGAAAGCCCAGGTAACACCTCTCCCGCAGAAACGGTCTGTGTTCATGTGACCTTCTGATAACGTACAGGGTTATTCCTGGCTCTATATTCACCTATCACTGTAATCCAAGGTGCACGCTGAGAGTATATAGATTTATTCATGGTATGCCTGTACAGTCCTGTAATAATCTGTGTGGTTACTTGCAGATTGCCGTTGATATCAGGACTGCGAAACGTGAACTGAAGAAAGCTCGCACAGTGTTACAGATGGATGAGCTGAAGTGCCGGAAACGGGTGCTGAGGCGCATGGGTTTTGCGTCATCCGCTGATGTCATAGAGATGAAAGGGCGCGTGGCCTGTGAGATCAGCAGGTAAGTCTTGGCAGTCGGTATGCCTGCGTTATGGCTGTTTACAGACCATAACATATATTTGTGACTTTTATATATCTATAATGTATTGCTAGTTTCTCTAACGTCCTAAGTGGATGCTGGGGACTCCGTAAGGACCATGGGGAATAGCGGCTCCGCAGGAGACTGGGCACAAAGTAAAAAGCCTTAGGACTACCTGGTGTGCACTGGCTCCTCCCCCTATGACCCTCCTCCAAGCCTCAGTTAAGATTTTGTGCCCGAACGAGAAGGGTGCAATCTAGGTGGCTCTCCTGAGCTGCTTAGAGAAAAAGTTTAAAGTAGGTTTTTTACTTTCAGTGAGACCTGCTGGCAACAGGCTCACTGCATCGAGGGACTAAGGGGAGAAGAAGCGAACTCACCTGCGTGCAGAGTGGATTGGG
Source organism: Pseudophryne corroboree (assembly GCF_028390025.1). Taxonomy (NCBI): domain Eukaryota; kingdom Metazoa; phylum Chordata; class Amphibia; order Anura; family Myobatrachidae; genus Pseudophryne; species Pseudophryne corroboree. Next base: position 116,052,552 of record NC_086444.1, read on the forward strand.
CTTCTTAGGCTACTGGACATTAGCTCCAGAGGGACGATCACAGGCCCAGCCATGGATGGGTCCCGGAGCCGCGCCGCCGTCCCCCTTACAGAGCCAGAAGACTGAAGAGTCCGGAAAATCGGCGGCAGAAGACGTCCTGTCTTCATTAAGGTAGCGCACAGCACCGCAGCTGTGCGCCATTGCTCTCAGCGCACTTCACACTCCGGTCACTGAGGGTGCAGGGCGCTGGGGGGGGGCGCCCTGAGACGCAATAGAAATACCTTTTTTTGGCTAAAAATACATCACATATAGCTCCTGGGCTATATGGATGTATTTAACCCCTGCCTAAATTACAATAAAAAAGCGGGAGAAAGGCTGCCGAAAAGGGGGCGGAGCCTATCTCCTCAGCACACTGGCGCCATTTTTTCCTCACAGCTCCGTTGGAGGAAGGCTCCCTGACTCTCCCCTGCAGTCCTGCACTACAGAAACAGGGTAAAACAAGAGAGGGGGGGCATAAAATTGGCATATAAAGATATACAGCAGCTATATTAGGGAAAAACACTTATATAAGGTTATCCCTGTATATATATAGCGCTCTGGTGTGTGCTGGCAAACTCTCCCTCTGTCTCCCCAAAGGGCTAGTGGGGTCCTGTCCTCTATCAGAGCATTCCCTGTGTGTGTGCGGTGTGTCGGTACGTTGTGTCGACATGTATGAGGAGGAAAATGGTGTGGAGGCGGAGCAATTGCCTGTGTTAGTGATGTCACCCTCTAGGGAGTCGACACCTGACTGGATGATCTTATGGAAAGAATTACGTGATAGTGTCGGCACTTTACAAAAGTCTGTTGACGACATGAGACAGCCGGATAATCAGTTAATACAGGCGTCTCAAACACCGTCAGGGGCTCTAAAGCGCCCGTTACATCAGGTCGATACAGACACGGACACTGACTCCAGTGTCGACGGTGAAGAAACAAACTTATTTTCCAGTAGGGCTACACGTTACATGATCACGGCAATGAAGGAGGTTTTGAACATTTCTGATACTACAAGTACCACAAAAAAGGGTATTATGTGGGGTGTGAAAAAACTACCTGTAGTTTTTCCTGAATCAGATGAATTAAATGAGGTGTGTGATGAAGCGTGGGTTTCCCCCAATAAAAAAACTGCTAATTTCTAAAAAATTATTGTACCCTTTCCCGCCAGAGGTTAGGGCGCGCTGGGAAACACCCCCTAGGGTGGATAAGGCGCTCACACGCTTATCAAAACAAGTGGCGTTACCGTCTCCTGATACGGCCGCCCTCAAGGAACCAGCTGATAGGAAGCTGGAAAATGTCCTAAAAATTATATACACACATACTGGTATTATACTGCGACCAGCAATCGCCTCAGCCTGGATGTGCAGTGCTGGGGTGGCTTGGTCGGATTCCCTGACTGAAAATATTGATACCCTGGACAGGGACAATATATTATTGACTATAGAGCGTTTAAAAGATGCGTTTCTATATATGCGAGATGCACAGAGGGATATTTGCACTCTGGCATCAAGAGTAAGTGCGATGTCCATTTCTGCCAGAAGAGGATTATGGACGCGACAGTGGTCAGGGGATGCGGATTCCAAACGGCATATGGAAGTATTGCCGTATAAAGGGGAGGAGTTATTTGGGGTCGGTCTATCGGACTTGGTGACCACGGCAACGGCCGGGAAATCCACCTTTCTACCCCAAGTCACCTCGCAGCAGAAAAAGATACCGTCTTTTCAGGCTCAGTCCTTTCGTCCCCATAAGGGCAAGCGGGCAAAAGGCCACTCATATCTGCCCCGGGGCAGAGGAAGGGGAAAAAGACTGCAGCAGACAGCCTCTTCCCACGAACAGAAGCCCTCCCCCGCTTCTGCCAAGTCCTCAGCATGACGCTGGGGCCTTACAAGCGGACTCAGGCACGGTGGGGGCCCGTCTCAAGATTTTCAGCGCGCAGTGGGCTCACTTGCAAGTGGACCCCTGGATCCTGCAGGTAGTATCTCAGGGGTACAAATTGGAATTCGAGACGTCTCCCCCTCGCCGGTTCCTGAAGTCTGCTTTACCAACGTCTCCCCCCGACAGGGAGGCGATATTGGAAGCCATTCACAAGCTGTATTCCCAGCAGGTGATAATCAAGGTACCCCTCCTACAACAGGGAAAGGGGTATTATTCCACGCTGTTTGTGGTACCGAAGCCGGACGGCTCGGTGAGACCCATTTTAAATCTGAAATCCTTGAACACTTACATAAGAAGGTTCAAGTTCAAGATGGAGTCACTCAGAGCAGTGATAGCGAACCTGGAAGAAGGGGACTATATGGTGTCTCTGGACATCAATGATGCTTACCTCCATGTCCCAATTTGCCCTTCTCACCAAGGGTACCTCAGGTTTGTGGTACAGAACTGTCATTATCAGTTTCAGACGCTGCCGTTTGGATTGTCCACGGCACCCCGGGTCTTTACCAAGGTAATGGCCGAAATGATGATTCTTCTTCGAAGAAAAGGCGTCTTAATTATCCCTTACTTGGACGATCTCCTGATAAGGGCAAGGTCCAGAGAACAGTTAGAGGTCGGAGTAGCACTATCTCAAATAGTACTACGACAGCACGGTTGGATTCTAAATATTCCAAAATCGCAGCTGATTCCGACGACACGTCTGCTGTTCCTAGGGATGATTCTGGACACAGTACAGAAAAAGGTGTTTCTCCCGGAGGAGAAAGCCAGGGAGTTATCCGACCTAGTCAGGAATCTCCTAAGACCAGGCCAGGTGTCAGTGCATCAATGCACAAAGGTCCTGGGAAAGATGGTGGCTTCTTACGAAGCGATTCCATTCGGCAGATTCCACGATAGAACTTTTCAGTGGGATCTGCTGGACAAATGGTCCGGATCGCATCTTCAAATGCATCAGTGGATAACCCTGTCTCCAAGGACAAGGGTGTCTCTCCTGTGGTGGTTACAGAGTGCTCATCTCCTAGAGGGCCGCAGATTCGGCATTCAGGATTGGGTCCTGGTGACCACGGATGCCAGCCTGAGAGGCTGGGGAGCAGTCACACAGGGAAGAAATTTCCAGGGCTTGTGGTCAAGCATGGAAACGTCACTTCACATAAATATCCTGGAACTAAGGGCCATTTACAATGCCCTAAGTCAGGCAAGGCCTCTGCTTCAGGGTCAGTCGGTGTTGATCCAGTCGGACAACATCACGGCAGTCGCCCACGTAAACAGACAGGGCGGCACAAGAAGCAGGAGGGCAATGACGGAAGTTGCAAGGATTCTTCGCTGGGCGGAAAATCATGTGATAGCACTGTCAGCAGTGTTCATTCCGGGAGTGGACAACTGGGAAGCAGACTTCCTCAGCAGACACGATCTCCACCCGGGGGAGTGGGGACTTCACCCAGAAGTCTTCCACATGATTGTGAACCGTTGGGAAAAACCAAAGGTGGACATGATGGCGTCCCGCCTCAACAAAAAACTGGACAGATATTGCGCCAGGTCAAGGGACCCTCAGGCAATAGCTGTGGACGCTCTGGTAACACCGTGGGTGTACCGATCAGTGTATGTGTTCCCTCCTCTGCCTCTCATACCCAAAGTATTGAGAATAATAAGAAGGAGAGGAGTAAAGACTATACTCGTGGCTCCGGATTGGCCAAGAAGGACTTGGTACCCGGAACTTCAAGAGATGCTCACGGAAGACCCGTGGCCTCTACCTCTAAGAAAGGACCTGCTCCAGCAGGGACCATGTCTGTTTCAAGACTTACCGCGGCTGCGTTTGACCGCATGGCGGTTGAACGCCGGATCCTGAAGGAAAAAGGCATTCCGGATGAAGTCATCCCTACCCTGATCAAAGCCAGGAAGGATGTAACTGTGCAACATAATCACCGTATTTGGCGTAAATATGTTGCGTGGTGTGAGGCCAGGAAGGCCCCTACAGAGGTATTTCAACTGGGTCGTTTCCTGCATTTCCTGCAAACAGGACTGTCTATGGGCCTAAAATTAGGGTCCATTAAGGTTCAAATTTCGGCCCTGTCAATATTCTTCCAAAAAGAACTAGCTTCAGTTCCTGAAGTTCAGACGTTTGTCAAGGGGGTACTGCATATACAGCCTCCTTTTGTGCCTCCAGTGGCAGCTTGGGATCTCAATGTAGTTTTGGGATTCCTAAAATCACATTGGTTTGAACCACTCACCACTGTGGACTTAAAATATCTCACACGGAAAGTGGTAATGATGTTAGCCCTGGCTTCAGCCAGGCGTGTATCAGAATTGGCGGCTTTATCCTATAAAAGCCCTTACCTAATTTTTCATACGGATAGGGCAGAATTGAGGACTCGGCCTCAATTTCTTCCTAAGGTGGTTTCAGCATTTCACTTAAACCAGCTTATTGTGGTGCCTGCGGCTACTAGGGACTTGGAGGATTCCAAGTTGCTAGACGTAGTCAGGGCCCTGAAAATATATGTTTCCAGGACGGCTGGAGTCAGAAAATCTGACTAGCTGTTTATCCTGTATGCACCCAACAAGCTGGGTGCTCCTGCTTCTAAGCAGACGATTGCTCGTTGGATTTGTAGTACAATTCAGCTTGCACATTCTGTGGCAGGCCTGCCACAGCCAAAATCTGTAAAAGCCCATTCCACACGGAAAGTAGGCTCATCCTGGGCGGCTGCCCGAGGGGTCTCGGCTTTACAACTTTGCCGAGCAGCTACTTGGTCAGGGGCAAACACGTTTGCTAAATTCTACAAATTTGATACCCTGGCTGAGGAGGACCTGGAGTTCTCTCATTCGGTGCTACAGAGTCATCCGCACTCTCCCGCCCGTTTGGGAGCTTTGGTATAATCCCCATGGTCCTTACGGAGTCCCCAGCATCCACTTAGGACGTTAGAGAAAATAAGAATTTACTTACCGATAATTCTATTTCTCGTAGTCCGTAGTGGATGCTGGGCGCCCATCCCAAGTGCGGATTGTCTGCAATACTTGTACATAGTTATTGTTACAAAAATCGGGTTATTATTGTTGTGAGCCATCTTTTCAGAGGCTCCTTTGTTATCATGCTGTTAACTGGGTTCAGATCACAAGTTGTACGGTGTGATTGGTGTGGCTGGTTTGAGTCTTACCCGGGATTCAAAATCCTTCCTTATTGTGTACGCTCGTCCGGGCACAGTATCCTAACTGAGGCTTGGAGGAGGGTCATAGGGGGAGGAGCCAGTGCACACCAGGTAGTCCTAAAGCTTTTTACTTTGTGCCCAGTCTCCTGCGGAGCCGCTATTCCCCATGGTCCTTACGGAGTCCCCAGCATCCACTACGGACTATGAGAAATAGAATTATCGGTAAGTAAATTCTTATTTTTACACTGACTTAATCTGCACTTTGTGTGTTGCAGCGCTGATGAACTCCTCCTCACAGAGATCATGTTTAATGGACTCTTTAATGACATGACGGCAGAACAAGCCACAGCCCTGCTCAGCTGCTTCGTGTTTCAGGAGAATGTAAGTCCGGATCCCAGGCGGTAGAATCGGTGCCGCTGTACTGCATGGGGTCACATGACTGCCGCTCACAGTTGTGTTGGGTGGACCTTCGCTCCTTTTAGGTCATCGGTAGTGTTTCAGCATGTGCGTACTCTTCCTTGGTGAATGCAGACGTAGAGGAATTATGTAGAAGCTTTGCACTGATTACCTACTCCTCAGAAGTGGCGAGTACGGCCGCCTTCCGCAGTATTAGTCAGTGTTGCTGCCTACAGCCATCTGACAACTGAAATATGGTAGTTTGGCTTATAGCACTGAATAATGACAATTGGTTGGTATTTCTTTTCATACAAATTTTAAGTTTTATTTCAAATGAATCCGCCAGCAGTAAGTGTCTTACAACTAAATATAAAGAGAATGTCTGCAAAATGTGGAGATATAATATATCACTGGATGGCAACCTGCCATAGTTTTGTTGGTAGGTGCTATCGCTTCTGCCCACTTGGAAGCACGTAAGCCAGCCACCACACTTCCTACAAAGAGGCCAGGAATCTGCATCATCTGACGGAGATTCTGTCCTCGTCACTCCACCAAAATGAAGGCCGTTGCCCTCTCCCCACCCCAAAATGGCGGCAGGCTGTAAATTATTCAGCAGTATGGGTCCAGCGCATGCCACAGTCCTGAACATCGGTACTTTGTGCCGCAGATGCAACAGGATATTAATTAGGCCCATTGTGGCAGGGCATGCTGGGATGTTTAGTTCTACAGCAGCTGGAGTGCTAATTGTTGCCTGCCCCTGTCCTATTCTTTGGGAAATCTGCAAATACCACCTACGTGGCAGTGACTGCGGAGAGCTGTTCTCATGGTAGCAGATTGTGTTCTGCATTCTCGCCCACCTCTCGGAAAGTCCAAATCATTTAATCTTCCATCCCCAGCAGTCGTCACACAGCGTCCAGCTGGAATCAGGGGGCATTGTCTCGCTAAGTGCTCTGTTTGTACAGCTGTTCCTCCAGAGGAAGTTGCTGTGCTGGCCTTTACAAGTATATGGGCGAAGAGGGATCCCCAGTCAGGCTCCTTACAGTCACAGCGTCCATGTAACTTCAGTACATTTGCCCATTAAATAGATGTGCTTGGTGGTGATTAGCTGTCTCAGTAACTAAGTGTTCTAGCAGTCTTGGTGCTAGTTAAATTGCATGGAAGACATGGCATGTGTGATAGACGTTTGTCTGATATTTACAAAGACAAACCATCTCCCTGCAGTTTGCATTACCTTACATTTGTGCGCTGGCGCAGATCACATGGTGTTAGTCTCCATTTGGAAGCAACGATACATATCATTTAAGGAAACAGGGATAAACATTAACCCATCACATCTGTGTTCAGTTTCATTTAGGACTGAAAGCAACTGTTTAATTTCCCCAATTTATTTTCTGGCCAAAGCGGTGTGAGGTATCCTATTATGCTATTGGCACGCTGCTCAACACAGTCATTCTCTCTGGTAAAGTATTGGGATTGATATAAACAGGCCAGCTGCTGAGTCTTGTATCCTGATTATTCCCAAGACTGGACACGTGACAGGTGTGAGGGGAACCAATCTGCCCTTAAGGACCATACACACTAGGAGATTTTCATTTCAAAAGACTCTGAAAGATATATCTTTCACCCAAAGTAGTGCATACACACTGAGCTATTGGCCCAAAGAGCAAGAGATTTTCAGGAGGCGAAAGACTTTGCTGAAAATCTTTCATTACAAAGACTATTTACATAATGGGCTGGGTTTGAATTCCAAGGGTGGGAGCATGGGCCGTTTTACGCCTCTGTTGCCGTATTGTGTAAAAAGGGGGACTGCTGCCGTATTGTGTAAAAAGGGGAACTGCTGCCGTACTGTGTAAAAAGGGGTACTCTGCTGCCGTACTGTGTAAAAAGGGGTACTCTGCTGCCGTACTGTGTAAAAAGGGGTACTCTGCTGCCGTACTGTGTAAAAAGGGGTACTCTGCTGCCGTACTGTGTAAAAAGGGGTACTCTGCTGCCGTATTGTGTAAAAAGGGGTACTCTGCTGCCGTACTGTGTAAAAAGGGGTACTCTGCCATAATGTGTAAAAGGGAAACTGCTACCTGCAATATATATATATATATATATATATATATATATATATATATATATATATATATATATATATATATATATATATATATATATATATATATATATATATAGGTTGACTATCCCTTATCCAAAATGCTTGGGACCAGAAGTATTTTGGATATCGGATTTTTCCGTATTTTGTAATAATTGCATACCATAATGAGATATCATGGTGATGGGACCTAAGTCTAAGCACGGAATGCATTTATGTTTCATATACACCTTATATACACAGCCTGAAGGTAATTTTAGACAATATTTTTTATTACTTTGTGCATTAAACAAAGTGTGTGTACATTCACACAATTCATTTATGTTTCATATACACCTTATACACACAGCCTGAAGGTCATTTAATATAATATTTTTAATAACTTTGTGTATTAAACAAAATTTGTGTACGTTGAGCCATCAAAAAACAAAGGCTTGAAGATTATGGTTCATTTTCCAGCCATCATCGCTCAGTGTGTACCGCCGCGAGCGATGATGGCTGGAAGATGCTCTCTTCTTCCCAGCGGACCCACCCTGCACTGTCACCAAGCCCCACCTGCTAGCCGCTGCGGTCCACCTGTCCCTCCAGCTCAGCCAGTGCTCCCTCTGCCTGCTCATTCAGTGCTCAGTGCTCCCTCCAGACGCAGTGGCATTCAAGCAGCGCTATCAGTGAGTCGCTGCAAGAACCTGTTTCACTGGGTTATATTAATTGCTGGCACAGGCCAGCAATGTATATACCACTGGCCACCAATGTTTATGTATTGTTTTTTTATTTTAGCCAGTAATCTATACATTGCTGGCACAGGCCAGCAATGTATAGATTACTGGCACCACTGCCCACCAATTAAGACTATAAGCCAGTAATATATACATTGCTGGCAGAGGCCAGCAATGTATAAGTTCTGGCACCACTGGCCACCAATGACTATGTATAATATATATATATATATATATATATATATATTATACATAGTCATTGGTGGCCAGTTTTCCTGGGGGGGGTACACACCCAGAGATGTGTGCTGAGCGATCTGTCAGTGACTGCTCAGCACACATCTCTCCCCCCGCTCATCGCTCAGTGTGATGTGTGCTGAGGAAGGGGGAAGAGGCAGGGGGCGCTCACTTCACACAGTGCTCTATCTAGCACCGGCAATAGCGATGCGCGCCCCTATCGCTGGGGGGGCATACACATGAGAGATCCGTGCTTAATTTTTAAGCAATCTAGTCAGATTGCACGGTTCTCTCATGTGTACCCCCCCCCCCTTTACATTGGATTTTATCTAACTTTGGCACAATGGCGATCTTCATAATTAATGGGCATGCAGTATGTATCAAAGCGTGAAGAGAGAGAAAGTATCAACCAATCAGCTCCTTGCTATCATGTTACAGGCTGTGTTTGAAAAATGACAGGAGCTGATTTGGTACTTCTCACCTAGATTTGTTACCTATGCCCTTCAGTTCCCTCTATACACAGTAGTGGATGGGATGAGCAGTAGCGTTGGTTGTGCCCCATGACACACATCCATTGAGGCCATAGAGCTATTTTGCTACTGTAAAGCCACATTTAGATGCTTTATTTAATCTTCCTTTTTTTTTTATTATGGTTTCAGTCCAGTGAAATGCCCAAGCTGACGGAACAGCTGGCTGGACCGCTCCGGCAAATGCAGGTAATGTGGTAATATGTTACAACTATGGATGGATGTTAAGGGAATGCGTATATTGATCCTATGTATTTCCTTAGTAACGCAGGTGAAGAATAAGTCTGACACATTGGACCTAATTCAGATCTGATCGCTGGGCTGTGGGTGTTTTTGCTGCCCTGCGATCAGATAGTCGCCGCCTACAGGGGGAGTGTAGTTTCGCTGTGCAAGTGTGCGATCGCATGTGTAGCAGAGCTGTACAAAAGGAGTTTGTGCAGTCTCTGCGCAACCCAGGACTGACTTATACAGTGCAATTGAATCCTGCTGATCGGGGCCGGAGCTGACGTCAGACACCCCCCCTGAAAACGCTTGAGCCCACCTGCATTTTTCCGGACACTCCCTGAAAACGGTCAGTTGCCACTCCCGAATGGCCACTTCCTATCAATCACCTTGTGAACGCCCATGCAAATGGATCCTTCGAACCATCCCGACGCGGACCACCGATGCCCGTTGTAGCCGTCCAACGCGCCGGTGTATTGTGGCTCATGCGCAGTTCGGATCTAATTGCCCGCTGTGTGAATACGCACAACCAGCAATCAGATCTCAATTGGCCCCATTGTCCTATCTAGGGAACTGCTTCATTACCCTTGGTGAGGGTGGTACCAGGGAGGGATAGCAGCCGTGTTCTAGCTTCATGTTTCCAATGCTTTTCTGTGATGAAAGTAATCAGACTTAATAGTGTACTGTAATTATGTAATGTGACTGCTCCGGCCATCATTTTATCACAGATTCTTCTGTCGCATCCAGCGTCTCCTAGCAACACATCCTGGCACTAGCGGAGGACAAGAGGTTATCACTGGCAGTGTGTAGATCCCCTTTATTCCGTTCCCTGCAGTGCATATTCCCCCTTCCAGCCCATAGGGAAGGTGTATGCAACATGCAGTCCACCAGCTGTTGTGGGACTACACATCCCAGCATGCTCTGCAACAGCTTTAGTATGCCCTAATAGCAAAAGTGTGGCAGGACATTCTAGGAGATGTAGTTTCATAATGGCTGGAGGGCCACATGTTGAATAATTATTATTTATTACCAGTTATTTATATAGCGCACACATTCCGCAGCGCTTTACAGAGAATACTTGCCCATTCACATCAGTCCCTGCCGCAGTGGAGCTTACAATCTAGGGAGCAGATGTATTAAACTGGAGAAGGTATAAGGAAGTGATAAACCAGTGACATGTGCAAGGTGATAAAGGCAGCAGCCAATCAGCTCTAAGATGTAAATTAACAGTTAGGATTTGACTGGCTGCTGCCTTTATCACCTTGCACTTAACACTGGTTTATCACTTCCTTATGCCTTCTCCAGGTTAATACATCTGCCCCTATATTCCCTACCACATGTACACTCGCACACATTCACACTAGGGTTAATTTTGTTGGGATCCAATTAACCTACCAGTATATTTTTGGATTGTGGGAGGAAACGGGAGTACCCGGAGGAAACCCACTCAAGTACGGGGAGAATATACAAACTCCACACAGTTAGAGCCATGGTGGGAATCGAACCCATGGCCTCAGTGCTGTGAGGCAGTAATGCTAACCATTACACCATATGTACTGCCCAAGTATAGGGGGGTTCTATATGCTGCATAGGAAGCATTACCAACACTGCAGTATACTCTCATGCTCTCCTGGAGTGTGCAGAGACTTCTGGTTTCCTCCTGGACTCTGGGAGAGTAGGCCACTCTCCCAGGAATTGCTGTGTGAGAAGAGTCACTTTCACTGAGAATTGACAACTGATGAGATGGAGTATTGTATGCCTGTGTGCTCAGCTTATCTTACCAGTTTTGCCTTGATGCATTTCTGGCCAAAAATTAAACCTGTGGACACCTGATGAAGAGCGTTCCGCAGTAGTCGGTCTGCAGACGTTTAGCTTGGCAAGTTTGCCCCAGTCCAGCACCCAGCACAACATGGATAACTGATACTCTCCACTTCACCTGCTTGTCATAAATAGGAATTACCTATACATGGAAGATAGACAAACTGCTTTTATTGTTCCTCCTGTGGCAGGACATACAAAATATCAGCTAGCATACCACACAGGCTGAGCGCTGTATATCAGCAGGAGGAAATATTTGTATTCTGCCAAATCAAATGCCAGAACTCCTGGCCATGCTGATACACATAAGGAATGTGCTCCTCGGCTGATAGCCCGGTATATTGCAGTGCTAATTCTCTCCGGCGTTTTAGATCCAGAGGCCAGCCTTTATGTCACTATAGAGGGAATATTCTGTGGATTGCAGCTGTCTTGTTGCATTCTGACTCCATGTGAATATATTAGGAGCAGTGCGTGTCGATTCTCCATGTTTCTTTGGCAGCCTTTATGAGAAACTTTGTGGTATCTGAACACCAGTCTGAGACGGGTCTCTAGTGGAGGTAAATCTTTGTGCAGTAACCTCTGTGCTTAGTAGCAAGTTCCATCCTTCATAAACTGTGATCTGTTGGGTTTTGTGCCTGTCAGTGGGGACTGATCTTCCAGGAGGATTTATTCCTACATGTGTTGTACCCATAAAAAAAAACGTGACCACTGGGACTATGGCTTTCCACAGTTGACCGTTTATGAAGGAGTGTATGTGGATCCTCCTGTGTGCTGGGGTGCACCCTATCTTTCTGCAGGCATATCTGCCTTCCTGGCTTTCTGTGGCACGAGACAAGAGTGTCTTCTGTCCTACCATGGATTGGCGCTAGCAGTTTAACCAAGAGGTCGAAATTGGCAGCTATAGAAAATATACAACTGTACCAAATAATTCTTCCTGTATTACATAGGACTTAACGTGTCATCTCTACAGCAAAAGAATTGTTAAAAGCTGAACTCTTTCTGTAATTACAAAGTGAGTCCTGAGCGTTAGTTACCCAGTTGGTAAATCCTGTAACCTCATTTCCTGCTCAGGAAACTGCCCGGAGGATCTCAAAGGTCTCTGCGGAAGCCAAGCTCGAAGTGGATGAAGAGACTTATTTAAGCTCCTTTCGGCCCAACCTCATGGATGTCGTCTACACGTGGGCCAATGGGTCAACGTTTGCTCAGATTTGTAAAATGACAGATGTGTTTGAAGGTAAGTGGCACTGTTCAGGCGCTATAGTATAAACTGGCTTTACTAAACTGAAACAACGGTTAGTGGGGCAGATGTATTAAGCCTGGAGAAGGCATAAGGAAGTGATAAACCAGTGATATGTGCAAGGTGATAAACGCACCAGCCAATCAGCTCTTAACTGTTAATTTACATATTGGAGCTGATTGGCTGGTGTGTTTGCACATATCTCTGGTTTATCACTTCCTTATGCCTTGTCCAGGTTAATGCATCTGCCCCATTGTTAGACATAGATGTGTGTAAATAAGAGGGCTAGAATCTGGAACTATTATAATATACCCGATTTTATATTATCAGTGCAGGTAGCCTTTCATCGCCTGCGGTTTTAGATTAATTACATCAGGGGTCTTCCCCAGTCTTATGACCTACTGTAACTCCATGGCTGACATTACTAAACATATGAGTCAAGAACATTAGTGGGACCATACTGATGTGTATTTAAAAAGCAAGTACTCAATATGCTAACGGCTCAGCCGCGGTCTTGTGCAGAGACATCCCTACTGCCGGAGTCTCTAATCACTCGCTCACCTCTGACCAACCATATGCTGTCACAGACAGAGCGGCTCTTAACAAGCCGGGGCCTCTCCAGCTGCAAACACATTTGTAGTTACTGTTTAGGGAACGTTCATATAACGGTACTGACATGAATAAGTCCTCTGTGCACAGTGCGGTTTTGGTGCAGAAACCCCCCAGCTCCATTATGTTTGACATTGCATATGCCTCTGAATCAGGCCCCTGATTGTGTGTAATAATCTAAGGTGATGCGCAGATAACCCTGCATGCGTCATGTGACGAAGGATGGCAAATGGCAGAGGAACTGCTGTGTATACATAGTAGCATTGGCGCAGTGGGTCTCTGGGGTCTGTAACTTTGTGGTGTTGAGAAAAAACGCAAGTAAATTCTCAGTTATTTCAGTCTATTTTAACTGGGTTCCAGTATTTTTAGTGGTTTTGGAGTCAAGTGATTTTCTGCTCTATTAAACACTCATTAAGATGTTACATTTATCTCTCATCAATGGGGGACACAGGGATTGACTTTGTCTTTAGGTGGACACCAAATGGTTAACGTTCTTTTCCCAGCAGCCCAGGCTCACTCTCCACTATACCCCATCTCCAGCCTAGCGATCCAGTTTTAGTTTGGTGCCCAAGTACTGGGTACGGTTTTTATATCCTCTGTTTTACTTTTTCTTTACTTTTTCTTTAGTCTCTAAGCACGTTTGTACATTTTATCCATTCCCAACTGTGGTCAGGGCCAAATGGGAGTCCCTTTCTCCGGTTGATGCTAACATAAGACAATTTATGCTAAAGGTTAGGTTTCTCTTACGTCCTAGAGTGATGCTGGGGTCCACATTAGTACCATGGGGTATAGACGGGTCCACTAGGAGCCATTGGCACTTTAAGAGTTGAGTGTGTGGGCTGGCTCCTCCCTCTATGCCCCTCCTACCAGACTCAGTTTAGAAAATGTGCCCGGAGGAGCCGGTCACAGCTAGGGGAGCTCTACAGAGCTTCTCTGGTAAAAGTTTTATTTTTAGAATATATCATTTTACATGGAGGCTGCTGCCCCCCCCCCCCCCCCCCCGTTGGGGTCTCTCTATACCTTGAAAGCGCTGTGTGTGGGTTGGCTCCAATCTCTGTCTCTCTTGCCATTCTTGGGGGTGAAACTCTGTCTATCCTCCCGTGTGTGTGTGTGTTTGTGTGTGGAGTGTCTGGGGTCTCCATTTAGCTATGTCCAGGGAATCTGTGTCATATGCTGCAGAGGATATGTCCTCTCGGGATGATCTCATTCCATGTAGTCAGGATTGCACTGTTTTAGAGCAGATACCAGCAAGGGAGCCTGAATGGTTATCCTCTATCAAATCTATGATTTCTCAGATTTCTACTAGGGTTGCACAGAATGAATCTGCAACTCAGGTTTTACAGAACTCTATGGCAGTTTGGTCCGGTTCTGTTACCTCAGGGCCCCCCTCTGTAGGTTCCCACAAACGTGCTCTTGCTCAGATTATGCAAGATGACACGGATACCGATCCTGACACGACAGATGGGGTTGTGCTCAGGGGGGGCCACATCTCTTGCTAAAGGGGTGCAGTTGATGATAGAGTTTATTAGGGATGTATTGAATATTGCTGATACCACACCTGAGCAGGTTGAGGAGGCTTACATCACTGATAATAAGAAAGCCTCGCTAACTTTCCCTGCTTCCAAAGAATTAAATGCTATTTTTGAGAAAGCATGGGAAAACCTGGAGAAAAAAATTCCAGATCCCTAGAAGGGTTCTGGTTGCTTTCCCCTTCCATGAGGAGGATAGGAAAAAATGGGAGATGCAGTCGGACAATGTAACGACAGTGGCTTACATAAACCGACAGGGCTGAACTGAGAGCAGAGCTGCAATGTCAGAGGTAACCAGAATCATCCTCTGGGCGGAAAAACACGCGTTGGCGCTGTCGACAATCTTCATTCCGAGAGTAGACAATTGGGAAGCGGACTTCCTCAGCAAACACGATCTCCATCCAGGAGAGTGGGGTCTCCATCCAGAGGTGTTCAAGGAGGTAACAGATCTTTGAGGCGTACCCAAAATAGACATGATGGCCTCGCCTCTCAACAAGAAGCTTCGGCGATATTGTTTCATGTCGAGGGACCCGCAAGCAGTGGCTTTGGACGCACTAGTGACTCCGAGGGTGTTCCAGTCGGTGTACGTGTTTTCTCCACTTCCACTCATTCAAAGAGTTCTAAAACTCATAAGGAGAACAAAAGTTCAGGCAATCCTCATTGCTCCGGACTGGCTAAGAAGGGCTTGGTATGCGGATCTACTGCTAGAATAGCCGAAGCGTCTTCCTCTTCGGGAGGACCTGCTGCAGCAGGGGCCGTTCGCTTATCAAGACTTAACCATGGCTACGTTTGACGGCATGGAGGTTGAACGCCAGATATTAGCTCGGAAGGGCATTCCGAACAAGGTTATTCCTACCCTGATACAGGCTAGGAAAGGAGTAACGTCAAAGCATTACTATCGCATCTGGAAAAAGTATGTGTCTTGGTGTGAATCCAAGAAGTTTCCTACTGTGGAGTTTAAACTTGGACGGTTTCTGCTCTTCCTCCAAGCAGGTGTGGATATGGGCCTGAGATTAGGTTCCGTAAAGGTCCAGATTTCGGCCCTATCCATTTTCTTCCAGAAACCGTTGGCTGCCCTCCCTGAGGTTCAGACCTTTTTGAAGGGAGTTCTGCACATCCAACCTCCCTTTGTGCAGCCTACGGCGCCCTGGGATCTTAACGTGGTGTTGCAGTTCCTCCAGTCGGACTGGTTTGAGCCTCTACAGGAGGTTGAGGTCAAGTTTCTCACGTGGTAGGCTGTCACTTTGTTGGCTTTGGCTTCTGCTAGACGTGTCGGAGTTGGGGGCTTTGCCATGTAAAAGCCCATACTTGATCTTCCATGAAGATGGAGCTGAGCTCCGGACACGCCCACAGTTCCTTCCAAAGGATGTTTTTAGCATTTCATATCAACCAACCTATTGTGGTGCCAGTTGCTACTGACTCCTCAGTTTCATCAAAGTCCTTGGATGTTGTAAGGGCTCTGAAAATCTATGTGGAGAGGAATGCTCATCACAGAAAATCGGACTCTTGTTTGTTTGTCCTGTATGATCCCAAGAAAATTGTGTGTCCTGCTTCTAAGCAATCTCTTGCTGGATCAGGTTCACTATCCAGCATGCGTATTCTACGACAGGTTTGCCGTGTCCTATGTCTGTTAAGGCCCACTCTACTCGTATGGTGGGTTCTTCCTGGGCGGCTGCCCGGGGTGTCTCTGCTTTACAGCTTTGCCAAGCAGCTATTTGGTCGGGGTCGAACACATTTGCAAAGTTCTAAAAGTTCGATACTTTGGCCTCTGAGGACCTGAAGTTTGGTCAGTCAGTTCTCAGGAGCCTCCGCGCTCTCCCTCCCGTTCTGGGAGCTTTGGTACATCCCCATGGTACTAATGTGGACCCCAGCATCCTCTAGGATGTAAGAGAAAATAGGATTTTAATTGTTTTATTACTTGGTAATTAATATTGTTCAGCCGCTGCTGCTGATTCAAGCTAGTTAGCTTGGTTTGTCTTGTGTGTGAGCTGGTGTTAATCTCGCCACTATCTGTGTAAAATCCTTCTCTCGAAGAGGTCAGTCTCCTCGGGCACAGTTTCTAGACTGAGTCTGGAAGGAGGGGCAGAGAGGGAGGAGCCAGACCACACTCTCAAACTCTTAAAGTGCCAATGGCTTCTAGTGGACCTGTCTATACCCCATGGTACTAATGTGGACCCCAGCATCCTCTATGGACTATGAGAAAAGCGCTACATCCTAAACTTTCGGGATCGTCCCCCAGCAATTTTTTTCCCCCAGAGGACTTCCTGTAGATCCAGGAAAAGCAATAGTTCTACGGCGTCCATACACTCCCTTCGGGTTTTCCAGGTAATCAACCCAGTTTCCCCATGTCAAAGAGGCACGGGCTTCTATGCCAACCTCCTCCTGGTTCAGAAACCAGACGTCTTTCAGACCCATCCTCAACCTGAAGTCGCTCAACAGGTACTCTGGCTCAGTGGAAACGCTACCCTCTGCATCTTAAGTCTCAGATAATCACTCTCTCTCAGCGGGTCTGTTACTCCGTCTAGTGGTGAGCTGACTCCCAATCAATATTCTGGAGCTTAGAGCAGTTTACAGAGCTCACTGTTTGGCAAAGCCCCTTCTCTAGCATCAGCCGGTAAAGGTTCAGTCGTACTATGCGACAGCCGTTGCCTACATAAACTACCAGGATTGGACTTGCAGTTGAGGTGCCATGAAGTAGGTGAGCTGCATTTTTTGGTGGGCAAAGCATTATATTCCAGCTCTCTCAGCAGTCTACATCCCTGGAAGTCCAGAACTGGGAGGCGGTACACTTTAGCGCCCATGTTTTCTCTCTCGCACCTACCAGACAACAACATGATAGCCTCATGACACAACCACAAGCTACCTACACCAGGGATCTGGGAGCTTTTTTGGTGGGCGATGGACTTTCCTGCTAATGTACTGTACATCTTCCATTCAACTTTGGCTTGACTGCAAATTAAAGTTTGATGGTTGCACAGTGATCCTCATAGCTCCAGATTGGCCGCACAGAGTTTGGTACATGGATCTTCTGGGTCTCTCCATCTATACTCCATGGCATCTCCCTCCCAAGGCGGATCTTCTGTCTCGGGGCCCGTGCTTTTATCCGGACCTGGGCCGTCTTGCTTTGACAGGGTGGCTCTTGAGACATCAGTCCTCAAAGCTAAGGGATTTTCGAGGTATGTCATTCATACCATGCTTAACGCCAGGAAGCCATCCTCGACTGGGATTTCGGAGGACACTTTTGGTGTCCGTCCCCAGGTTTCATCCCCTTCCGTCTATTGCGAGTTTATCTTGCAGGAGGGTCAGGATTTGGGCCTCCGCCTTTCGTCTCTGGAGATATAGGTTTCAACCCTTTCTGTCCTCTTCCAGTGGCAGATTGTGATGTTGCCAGAGGTGCAGACTTTTTTTGCATGGTGTCCTCCATGTGCAGTTTCCGTTTATTCCTCCAGTGGCTTTGTGGAACTTGTCTTTAGTGCGTAAAGCCCTCCAGTCTTCTACCTTTAGAGCCCTTTGACGCCATTCAATGGAAGATCTTCCTTCTCGCCATTACATCGGCCGCTTACCTTTCTTATTTTTCACTTGAGTTGGGCTATACTTCAGTACTGATTAGACTACCTCCCTGTGGTAATATCCAGGTTATATATCAACCAGGAGATCATTGTCTCTTATTTCCAGATGCTGGATTCTTCTTCGGAGCAGGTCACCTTTGATGTAGCGAGGGTCCTTTGGATTAATGTGAACTGGACAACGGACTTCCATAAAATGGATTCGCTCTTTGTCTGCTATGACTTTAACAAACAGGGCTGCCAGCTACTAAACAGACCTGGTCCAACAATGCATTGCGCTGGTGCGCATCACCTGCAACCACCTGCGATTGAGCCGTGATGTGAGGGAAGTAGCCACCCGGACCCTCAAAGTGAGCAGCCAGGGGTGGAGGGAAGCAGCCAGCCAGGACCTGCAAAGTGAGCAACCAGCCGGGACCTGCGAAGGGAGCAGCCAGCGGCTGAGGGCAGCAGCCAGCCAGGACCTGCGATGTGAGCAACCAGCGGGCACCGCCACACCCGGAGCCCTGACAGCCTCAGCCTGTGGAACCATCATGTTCTAAGGCGAGATCTCTAGGACAGAACAGGGGATGGGGTACATTATGTGTAACTGGCGCAATACTGGGGACATTATGAGTAACTGGTGCTATAAAATATGTTTTTGAGGTCTATATACAACATAAATGCATTTTGTGTTCACACTTGGGTTCCATCCTCGAGATACCTTATTGAAATATAAAAATATTCCGAAATACGGAATAATCCATTATCCTAAATGCTTCTTGTCTCAAGCATTTTGAATAAGGGATACTCAACCTGTACTAAATACTGATGATATTATACAGTACCCTTGCAATTTAACATTTTACGAACCTTATTTCTCTGACGTCCTAGTGGATGCTGGGGACTCCGTAAGGACCATGGGGAATAGCGGCTCCGCAGGAGACTGGGCACATCTAAAGAAAGCTTTAGGATCACCTGGTGTGCACTGGCTCCTCCCCCTATGACCCTCCTCCAAGCCTCAGTTAGATTTCTGTGCCCGACGAGAAGGGTGCACACTAGGGGCTCTCCTGAGCTCTTTGTGAAAGTTTTAGTTTAGGTTTATATTTTCAGTGAGACCTGCTGGCAACAGGCTCACTGCATCGAGGGACTAAGGGGAGAAGAAGCGAACTCACCTGCGTGCAGAGTGGATTGGGCTTCTTAGGCTACTGGACATTAGCTCCAGAGGGACGATCACAGGTTCAGCCTGGATGGGTCACCGGAGCCGCGCCGCCGTCCCCCTTACAGAGCCAGAAGAGCGAAGAGGTCCGGAAAAATCGGCGGCAGAAGACGATCCTGTCTTCAGATAAGGTAGCGCACAGCACCGCAGCTGTGCGCCATTGCTCTCAGCACACTTCACACTCCGGTCACTGAGGGTGCAGGGCGCTGGGGGGGGCAGCGCCCTGAGACGCAATAAATCGATAAAAAACCTTATATGGCTAAAATAAATGCATCACATATAACTCCTGGGCTATATGGATGCATTTAACCCCTGCCAAAACATACAGAAAAAGGATGATAAGGACACCGAGAAAGGGGCGGAGCCTATCTCCTCAGCACACTGGCGCCATTTTCCCTCACAGCTCAGTTGGAGGGAAGCTCCCTGGCTCTCCCCTGCAGTCACTACACTACAGAAAGGGGTTAAAAAAGAGAGGGGGGCACAAATTAGGCGCAGTATATAACAATACAGCAGCTATAAAGGGAAAAACACTTATATAAGGTTATCCCTGTGTATGTATATATATATATATATATATATATATATATATATATATATATATATATATATATATATATATATATATATATATATATATATATATATATAGCGCTCTGGTGTGTGCTGGCAAACTCTCCCTCTGTCTCCCCAAAGGGCTAGTGGGGTCCTGTCCTCTATCAGAGCATTCCCTGTGTGTGTGCTGTGTGTCGGTACGTTGGTGTCGACATGTATGAGGAGAAAAATGATGAGGAGACGGAGTAGAGCAGTGTTTCCCAACCACGGTCCTCAAGGCACACTAACAGTCCTGGTATTAGTGATATCCAGGCTTGAACACAGGTGACTTAATTAGTAGCTCAGTTATTTTGATTTAACCATCTGTGCTGAAGCCTGGATATCACTAAAACCTGCACTGTTGGTGTGCCTTGAGGACCGCGGTTGGGAATGCCTGGAGTAGAGTGTCTGAAATAGTGTTGTCACCCCCTAGGGGGTCGACACCTGAGTGGATGTACTGTTGAAATTGCGTGACAGTGTCAGCTTTGTATAAAAGACAGTGGTTGACATGAGACAGCCGGCTACTCAGCTTGTGCATGTCCAGACGTCTCATACAGGGGCCCTAAAGCGCCCGTTACCTCAGATACAGACGCCGACAAGGGTACTGACTCCTGTGTCGACGGTGAAGAGACAACCGTGATTTCCAATAGGGCCACACATTGCATGATTGAGGCAATGGAAAAAGTTTACACTTTTCTGATAATATGAATACCACCAAAAAAAGGGGTATTATGTTTGGTGAGGAAAAACTTCCTGTAGTTTTCCTGAATCTGAGAAATAAAATGAGGTGTGTGATGATGCGTGGGTTTCCCCCCGATAACAATTGATAATTTCTAAAAAGTTATTGGCAGTATACCTTTTACCGCTAGAGGTTAGGGTGCGTTGGGAAACACCCCCTAGGGTGGATAAAGCGCTCACACGCTTGTAAAAACAAGGGCTCTACCCTCTCCTGAGATGGCCGCACTTAAGGATCCTGCTGATAGAAAGCAGGAGCGTATCCTAAAATGTATTTACACACATACTGGTGTTATACTGCGACCAGCAATCGCCTCAGCCTGGATGTGCAGTGCTGGGTTGGCGTGGTCGGATTCCCTGACTGGAAATATGATATCCTAGATAAGGACAGTATATTATTGCCTATAGAGCAATTAAAAGATGCATTTCTATATATGCATGATGCACAGCGGAATATTTGCCGACTGGCATCAAGTATAAGTGCGTTGTCCAATTATTCCAGTAAAGTGGTCAGGTGATGCGGATTCCAAACGGCATTTGGAAGTATTGCCTTAAAAGAGGGGATGTACCCCAGGTCGCCTCTCAAAATAAGACGCCGTATTATCAGGCGCAGTCCTGGTTGGCAAGCGGACAAAAGGGTTCCTCTTTTCTGCTCGTGACAGAGGGAGAGGAAAATGGCTGCAGAGATCAGCCAGTTCCAAGGAACAGAAACCCTTTTCCGCCTCTGCCAAGCCCTCAGTATGACGCTAGGGCTTTACAAGTTCAGGCACGGTGGGGTCCCGTTCTCAATGATTTTCAGTGCGCAGTGGGCTCACTCGCAAGTAGACCCCTGGATCCTTCAGATAATATTTCAGGGGTACAAATTGGAATTCGAGACGTATTCCCCTCGCCGTTTCCAAAAGTCTGTTTTACCGACGTCTCCCGCTGACAGGGAGGCAGTTTTGGAAGCCATTCACAAGCTGTATTCCCAGCAGGTGATAATCAAGGTACCCCTCCTGCAACAGGGAACGGGGTATTATTCCACACTATTGTGGTACCGAAGCCAGACGGCTCGGTGAGACCGAATTTAAAATCTAAAATCTAAAATCTTTGAACACTTGCATACAGAGGTTCAAATTCAAAATTGAGTCACTCAGAGCAGTGATTGCAAACCTGGAAGAAGGGGACTACATGATGTCTCGGGACATCAAGGATGCTTACCTTCATGTCAAAATATACCCTTCTCACCAAGGGTATTTCAGGTTATGGTACAGAACTGTATCAGTTCGGACGCTGCCGTAGGGATGGTCCACGGCACCCCGGGTCTTTACTGAAGTAATGACCGAAATGATGATATTCCTTCGAAGGAAGGGAATTTTAGTTATCCTTTACTTGGACGATTCCCTGATAAGGGTAAGATCCAGGGAACAGTTGGAGATCGGTGTAGCACTATATCAGTTAGTGTTGCGGCAGCACGATTGGATTTTCAATATTCCAAAATCGCAGCTGATTCCGACGACTTGTCTTCTGTTCCTAGGGATGATTCTGGACATAGTCCAGAAAGAAGGTGCTTCTCCCGGAGGAGAAAGCCAGGGAGTTATCCGAGCTAGTCAGGAACCTCCTAAAACCGAACCAAGTCTCAGTGCATCAATGCACAAGGGTTCTGGGTAAAAATGGTGGCTTCCTACGAAGCAATCCCATTCGGCAGATTCCACGCACAGTGGAACCTTCTGGACAAATGGTCCGGGTCGCATCTTCAGATGCTTCAGCGGATAACCCTGTCACCAGGGACAAGGGTATCCCTCCTGTTGTGGTTGCAGAGTGCTCATCTTCTAGAGGGCCGCAGATTCGGCATTCGGGACTGGGTCCTGGTGGCCACGGATGCCAGCCTGCGAGGCTGGGGAGCAGTCACACAGGGAAGGAATTTCCAGGGCTTATGGTCAAGCCTGGAGACATCTCTTCATATAAACATTCTGGAACTAAAGGCCATTTACAATGCCCTAAGTCAAGCGAAACCCCTGCTTCAGGGTCAGGCGGTATTGATCCAATCGGACAACATCACGTCAGTCGCCCACGTAAACAGACAGGGCGGCACGAGAAGCAGGAGGGCAATGGCAGAAGCTGCAGGGATTTTAGCTGGGCGGAAAATCATGTGATAGCACTGTCAGCAGTGTTCATTCCGGGAGTGGACAACTGGGAAGCAGACTTCCTCAGCAGACACGACCTTCACCCGGGAGAGTGGGGACTTCACCCAGAAGTCTTCCACCTGATTGTAAACCGTTGGGAAAAACAAAAGGTGGACATAATGGCGTCCCGTCTAAACAAAAAACTAGACAGATATTGCGCCAGGTCAAGGGACCCTCAGGCAATAACGGTGGACGCTCTGGTAACACCGTGGGTGTACCAGTCAGTGTATGTGTTCCCTCCTCTGCCCCTCATACCAAAAGTACTGAGAATCATAAGGAGAGGAGTAAGAACTATACTCGTGGTTCCGGATTGGCCAAGAAGGACTTGGTATCCGGAACTTCAAGAGATGCTCACGGACGAACCGTGGCCTCTACCTCTAAGAAAGGACCTGCTCCAGCAAGGGCCTTGTCTGTTCCAAGACTTACCGCGGCTGCGTTTGACGGCATGGCGGTTGAATGCCGGATCCTGAAGATCCCTACCCTGGTCAAGGCCAGGAAAGACGTAACCGCAAAACATTATCACCGCATTTGGCGAAAATATGTTGCGTGGGGTGAGGCCAAGAAGGCCCCTACAGAGGAATTTCAACTGGGTCGTTTCCTCCATTTCCTGCAAACAGGACTGTCTATGGGCCTAAAATTAGGGTCCATTAAGGTTCAAATTTCGGCCCTGTCGATTTTCTTCCAAAAAGAACTGGCTTCAGTGCCTGAAGTTCAGACATTTGTAAAAGGGGTGCTGTATATACAGTCTCCTTTTGTGCCTCCAGTGGCACCTTGGGGATCTCAATGTTGTGTTGAGTTTCCTAAAGTCACATTGGTTTGAACCACTCACCACTGTATACTTAAAATATCTCACATGGAAGTGACGAGTTAGCCCTGGTTTCAGCCAGGCGTGTGTCAGAATTGGCGGCTTTATCATATAAAAGCCCTTACTTAATATTTCATTCTGAAAGGGCAGAATTGAGGACTCGTCCTCAAATTTTCTACCTAAGGTGGTTTCTGCATTTCACATGAACCAACCTATTGTGGTGCCTGCGGCTACTAAGGACTTGGAGGATTCCAAGTTGCTTGACGTGGTCAGGACCCTGAAAATACATGTTTCCAGGACGGCTGGAGTCAGAAAATCTGACTCGCTGTTTATCCTGTATGCACCCAACAAACTGGGTGCTCCTGCTTCTAAGCAGACGATTGCTCGTTGGATTTGTAGTACAATTCAGCTTGCACATTCTGTGGCAGGCCTGCCACAGCCAAAAATCTTAAAATGCCCACTCCACAAGGAAGGTGGGCTCATCTTGGGCAGCTGCCGGAGGGGTCTCGGCTTTACAACTTTGCCGAGCAGTTACTTGGTCAGGAGCAAATACGTTTGTAAAATTCTACAAATTTGATACCCTGGCTAAAGAGGACCTGGAGTTCTCTCATTCGGTGCTGCAGAGTCATCCGCACTCTCCCGCCCGTTTGGGAGCTTTGGTATAATCCCCATGGTCCTTACGGAGTCCCCAGCATCCACTAGGACGTCAGAGAAAATAAGAATTTACTTACCGATAATTCTATTTCTCGTAGTCCGTAGTGGATGCTGGGCGCCCATCCCAAGTGCGGATTGTCTGCAATACTGGTACATAATTATTGTTACCAAAAAATTCGGGTTATTGTTGTAGTGAGCCATCTTTTCTAGAGGCTCCTCTATTATCATGCTGTTAACTGGGTTCAGATCACAAGTTGTACAGTGTGATTGGTGTGGCTGGTATGAGTCTTACCCGGGATTCAAAATCCTTCCTTATTGTGTACGCTCGTCCGGGCACAGTATCCTAACTGAGGCTTGGAGGAGGGTCATAGGGGGAGGAGCCAGTGCACACCAGGTGATCCTAAAGCTTTCTTTTTCATCCACTAGGGGTCACTGGAGTACTCTTGGGATATGGACGGGCTTCCGTAGGAAACAGCACTGAATATTTAAATTAGTAACACTCCACCCCTCCATATCCCTGAGCACTTACTCAGTGTTTTTTCTGTGCTGAACGTGGTAGCAGCTTAATACCTGAAGTCACGGTTTTGTTGAAGAAACTTTTATTTTTATTTTTTCTACTATTTGTACACATCCCTTTCCCCCTTCCAAAAGGCAGGGTCAGGGATAGTGCAGCTGCTGATAGCAGCACGGGCGTGTCGGGCCTCTCTGAAAGAGCTCCCTCACAGCCCTCACATCCTCCTGCACTGGCTGGCCGGCGCTTACTGAAAAGCCCCGTCGGAGCCTCCGCACGTCTGCAGGAGTAAGGTATGTGAAACGGGGCGGTCAGCTCCCGCTGCCGCCCCGACGTGTGGGGACATAGTGTTTGATGACGCGCTGCTCTCCCCTCTCAGGCGGCTCTCCCCGCTCAGGCGCCCGCACGTTCGGCCACAGACCTCCGTGCAGGCACCGCGGCTCTCCCCGCTCAGGCGCCCGCACGTTCGGCCACAGACCTCCGTGCAGGCACCGCGGCTCTCCCCGCTCAGGCGCCCGCACGTTCGGCCACAGACCTCCGTGCAGGCACCGCGGCTCTCCCCGCTCAGGCGCCCGCACGTTCGGCCACAGACCTCCGTGCAGGCACCTCTGATCGACTCTCACAGGCCGCCGCCCGCCGCAGCGCTAGCTTGATTAGCTGACCGCCAGCTATTATACAGGAGCCCACCGCTGGGAAACACGAGGCACATAGCGCTCTACGATACCCGCTGGGGGCCCACACGCTGCGCTGCCGCTGTAATAAGCTAAAAGAGAAATATTGCAGCAGCAGGGGAATTGTTACAGTATAATCAGTGAATGTAACCAGCACTGTGATTATATGTATAAGTATAACATGGCAGCCATTTTTAACATGCTTCCTGTATCTTCCTCTGTGATTCCAGAAGATTCCTGTCTTACATCTCTACACCACCGGAGGCACAGGGGTGTTAGTGGGAATTTGGGATCAAATTTCATAGTACTGGCCACGTGTACTGCACTTGGCCAGATTTATATACAGAGACACCTTACTGCTATTTTACTGAGTCGTGCAAGTGTCTGTTTTTTGTGTATTGTATTGTCTGTCGCCATAATGAGTAAGGCACCAGCAAAAACTAAAAAGCATATTTGCAAAGGATCTGCCACATGTAAAGTATGTTTTGTGGATTCCGTTCAGAATACCATTTCGCCTCCTGTTTTACAACCAATTTCCTCACCGGACCCTCCGTGGGGTATGTTAGTAAATGTACTGGAGAGATTTCAGACAGAAATGACCGCGGCTCGTCTGGAACGAGAAACGTTAAGATCTGAGTCTAGGGTGAGACCGCCAGAACTACCGGAGGCGTCTCAGCCTTGCGTACGGTCCAAATCCATTTTGGACAAACGGGATAATTTTCATATGTCTTATGATTTTCCAGTGTCTGCTATGTTGCATTCTGACGATTCCATCCCAGACCTCACGGAACACGATGAGGGTGAGGAGGGCGAAGTGGAGTCAGATGGCGAGGATGTTAACAGTTCCGGCATTGATGATCTCATCAGAGCGGTACGGCAGAACAGCCTCTCACCAATGATCAGGTCGTATTTACTAAACGACGGAAGACGCCAGTAAGTTTTCCTGTGTCGGATTCTCTAAATCAGAGACAGAATCCAGATAAACGGTTTTCTATACCTCGCAGATTTAAGTCTAGTTATCCTTTTCCAGACTCGGTAACGTGTACATGGGAGAATCCACCAATAGTTGATTCTTCAGTGTCAAAGCTTACCAAGAAATTAACCATACCAGTGCCAGCAGCTACTACGCTTAAAGATCCTTCAGATCGCAAGATAGAAACTATGCTAAAAAGCATGTATGTAGCAGCAGGTGTGATGCTAAGACCTGGATTGGTTGGCATTTGGGTAACTAAGGCGCTCATAATATGGCTTACAGAACTCAAATCTGTTTTACAGGACGAAAACCAGATAATTCAGGTAAATCAAATGATTGAGGCTGTAGAGTATCTCTGTACAGCGTCCACTGACGTCTGTCAGCTCACTTCTCGTATTTCATCTTCGCTAGTTACGGCACGAAGAGCACTCTACCTGCGTACTTATCAGGCGGAGGCAGAGGTCAAACGAAGTATAGAGGCGTTGCCTTACGATGGCAAGAAGTTGTTTGGGCCAGAATTGGACGCATGGATTAAGGAGGCTACGGGAGGTAAGTCTGTGTTCTTACCATTGCCTCCACCTGCGCCAAGAAGAAGGTACGCTGGACCTTCGTTCAGATCCTTTAGACCTCAGCCCTTTCGAGGACGTGGCAGAGGATCAGCCACGCCTGCTAGACGTGGTCGAGGACGTGGTTTCCATCAAACCAACACAACTCGCCAAGACGCTAAGGTTACCGACAAGCCAGTGGCATGACGGGTTACCAGCCCATCTCGGTTCTCCAATTGTGGGAGCACGCCTTCAGACGTTCCAGGGGGCGTGGTTCCACACATCCGCGGAGGGCTGGATTCGCAATTTAGTGTTAAAAGGTTACAAAATAGAGTTCGACTGTCTGCCGCCTCAGCGGTTTTTCAAGACAGGCTTGCCTCTGTCGGACGACAAGAGGACAGTTTTGCAAATTGCCATTCAGTCCTTACTGGATTCGGCAGTGTTGATTCCGGTCCCTGTACACCAACAGGGTCAGGGTTATTTTTCAAGTCTATTTGTGGTCCCGAAGCCGGATGGCTCAGTCAGACCAATATTGAACTTAAAGGGCCTCAATCAGTACGTAACTTACTACAGATTCAAAATGGAGTCTCTACGTTCGGTGATTGCGGGGTTAGAGACCAAGGAATTTATGATTGCGCTAGACCTCAAGGATGCGTACTTACACATTCCAATTTGGCAGCCTCATCAGAAATTCTTACGATTTGCAATACGCCAGAACCATTACCAGTTTCAGGCTCTGCCGTTTGGCCTGTCATCAGCGCCTCGGGTATTCACCAAAGTAATGTCGGTGATGATAGCTCACCTCAGATCCCTGGGAGTGACAATAGTTCCGTATTTAGACGATCTGCTCATCAAAGCTCCGTCTCAACAGATACTTACCCAACATGCGCTGCTAACTTACAATGTACTGGTTCACCACGGTTGGATTGTAAATTTCAAGAAATCACATCTGATTCCGTCTCAACGCCTTCAGTTCCTAGGTATGATTCTCGATACGGTCAATCAAAGGATTTACCTACCACAACAAAAAGTACAAATGCTACGCCATCTAGTACAATTAGTACTCAAACCACGCACAGTGTCGGTACACTTGTGCATTCGCCTGTTAGGCACAATGGTGGCAGCTTTCGAGGCGCTTCAGTTCGGGAGATTTCACTCTCGTCCATTTCAGCTGAACGTGCTTGCCCAGTGGTCGGGCTCGCATCTGCAGATTCACCACAGAGTGAGGTTGTCACCAATAGCAAGAGTTTCTCTGCTATGGTGGCTCAAGGAACACAATTTAACCGCAGGAAGACGGTTCGGAGTTTGCAATTGGATAATTCTAACTACGGACGCCAGTCTCAGAGGTTGGGGAGCGGTAATTCAAAATTGTCAGCTCCAGGGTCTCTGGGCGGATCACGAGAAATTGCTGTCGATAAATGTTCTAGAACTCCGCGCAATTTTCAATTCGCTACGACAAGCAGTGCATATGATTCGCTCTCAGCCTGTCCAAGTGCAATCGGACAATGCGACGGCGGTCGCATACATCAACAAACAAGGAGGAACGAGAAGCAGCATGGCAATGCGGGAAGTAGCTCGAATCCTCAATTGGGCGGAATGCCACCAGGTGATATTGTCGGCCGTGTTCATTCCGGGAGTGGACAACTGGGAAGCGGATTATCTCAGTCGTCGGGATTTTCACCCAGGCGAATGGTCATTAAATCCAGAAGTGTTTCACATGTTGGTTCAGCGATGGGGTTATCCTCAGGTGGACCTGATGGCATCTCGACACAATCATCAAACGCTCCAGTATGTGTCCAGAACAAGAGATCCAAAGGCAGTCGCGGTGGATGCTCTCACTGTCGCGTGGCCGTACAGTCTTGTGTATCTGTTTCCACCGTTTCCGCTGCTCCCTCTGGTGCTAAAACGGATCAAAAGAGAGTCGCTCACAGTCATACTAGTGGCGCCGCATTGGCCTCGGAGAGCTTGGTTCTCGGATCTTCGAGGATTACTCGCAGACGATCCGTGGCCGCTCCCGATACGTCCAGACCTGTTACAACAGGGTCCGTTTCTTTACCCCGATTTAGCGCGGCTGCGTTTGACGGGGTGGCTGTTGAGACCGCCCTCTTAAAAAAAGAGAGCGCATTCCAGATTCAGTTATACCAACCATGTTACGAGCTAGGAAGCCGGTTACGGCAGCTCATTATTACAGAATATGGCGTGCCTATATAGGTTGGTGTGAAGCTCGGAAATTTCCGACATCAGCTTTCAAGTTATGCCGCCTTTTGTTGTTTCTACAAACAGGGTTAGATGGAGGATTGCGTTTATCTACACTAAAGGTGCAGGTATCTGCTTTGTCAATTTACTTTCAAAGACGATTGGCTCTATTGCCGTCTATACGCACTTTTCTACAAGGTGTACTCAGGGTACAGCCTCCATTCATTCCACCTACAGCGCCATGGGACTTGAATCTGGTTTTGGAGTTCTTACAGTCTTCATATTTTGAACCCTTACAACAAGTGGATATAAAGTTTCTCACTTGGAAAACAATTTTTCTCTTAGCCTTAGCTTCGGCAAGGCGTGTTTCAGATTTGGGTGCCTTGTCATGCAAGCCACCGTATTTGGTGTTTCATGATGACAGAGCGGAACTTCGGACGAATCCCGCCTTCTTACCAAAGGTAGTGTCATCTTTTCACATCAATCAACCAATAGTAGTTCCTGTGTTGACAGCACATTCTGGAACTCTGGATGTGGTTCGCGCATTACGCGTTTATGTATCCCGAACGTCTTCAGTTCGTAAGACGGATACGTTATTTGTTCTCTATGATGCTGCCAAGATGGGTTGGCCAGCATCTAAACAAACTTTATCCAGATGGATAAAACTGACCATACGCCAGGCATACCTTCATGCTAGGTTACAACCGCCTACGTCAGTAACCGCTCATTCCACACGTTCTGTGGGAACTTCATGGGCAGCTGGTCGTGGGGCTTCTGCGACACAGCTTTGCCGGGCGGCTACATGGTCTTCAGTGCACACGTTTGTGCGCTTTTACAAGTTTGATACTTTTGCGGCATCAGCATCTAGCTTTGGCCGCCTAGTGTTACAAGTGCCAAACAGCTCTCCCGCCCACGGGGGAAGCTTTGGTACGTCCCAAGAGTACTCCAGTGACCCCTAGTGGATGAAAAAGAAAATAGGATTTTGGTACTTACCAGGTAAATCCTTTTCTTTGAATCCATAGGGGGCACTGGACGCCCACCCAGAGCAGTTTTACCTACTTGTGGTTAGTTCTGAGGATCTTATGGTAACACACTTTCACCGACTGGTTCAAGTTACAAGTGCTGGTTAGGGTGTCAACTGTTAGTTGTCAGTAACGTTATGTGTTAACTTCGTTATTGTCAGTTATGTTATATGTAATACTCCATTATTAACCTCTCTTAATTCCTGTTCGGCTCAGTAAAAAACACTGAGTAAGTGCTCAGGGATATGGAGGGGTGGAGTGTTACTAATTTAAATATTCAGTGCTGTTTCCTACGGAAGCCCGTCCATATCCCAAGAGTACTCCAGTGCCCCCTATGGATTCAAAGAAAAGGATTTACCTGGTAAGTACCAAAATCCTATTTTCTTTAGATGTGCCCAGTCTCCTGCGGAGCCGCTATTCCCCATGGTCCTTACGGAGTCCCCAGCATCCACTACGGACTACGAGAAATAGAATTATCGGTAAGTAAATTCTTATTTACTCCAGTTCCATTCATTTCAGAAGTGTTCCTGTGCTGCGTTTAACTTATAGCATTTTACTCTTGCACCATACAGTTTTGCTGTAAATGTTCTAACCAGTCTTGCTGAGAGCAGTTTATAAAGTACTTAGGGTGCAGAGAGATTAATCCATCTCCCTAATGAATTTCTCCCAGTACATGGATGACTCCCACGGTCCTGCATAGGTCATTGCACTTCTGTGGTCAGGAGTTAATGCTGACTTACTGCTTTATGCTAGAGGGGACCTTTTTCTGGCAGGTCTTCTAACGCTCTATGCATGAAATACTTCTCCTGTAATTACTTTTACAGTAGTATTGGAACAGAACCGTGCAGTGTGGGGGACATAACAAGAGCTTGTTTTTCTATTACATGCTCAAAGTACTGTGTTTTTTTTTTTTCCCACTCCAGCAAAATAGATGTTGGTCAGGGCTGCTGAGATATAGGGCGGACCTGTGTGATACAGTTGGTGTGGCCAATTCTGGAAGGCTGCGCTATATAAGAAACTGTTACTTAATAAATAAAAATTAGTAGATCACAACACTAGCATAGGTGTTCCTGTCATCCCTTTCATGCCCAGTCTCTGCTCCAGTCACTCACGTTTTGTGGTCCTGCCCCAAGCACAGCTACAAAAGACCTAAATGACTACAGGCCGATCGCACTAACATCTGTGGCAATGAAAGTGTTCGAACGGCTGGTGCTGAACCACCTGAGAAAAGCGACTAACACCCACCTAGACCCCTTGGAGTTCGCATACCGAGCAAACCGTGTCAAGGACGCAGTTAACTTGGGGCTGCACTACATCCTACAGCACCTAGACCGACAGGGCTCTCACGTGAGGGTTCTATTTGTCGACTTCAGTTTGGCATTCAACACAATCGTCCCCAGTATCCTGCAAGCCAAACTGCTTTTTGCTTAGGGGTCCCAGAATCAACATGCTTCTGGATCGTCGACTTCCTGTCAGTAAGGAAACAGGTGGTGAAAGCCATGTCGTTCACATCTAGTGGGCACACGATCAGCACGGCTGCCCTTCAAGGATGTGTTCTCTCCCCCCTGCTCTTCTCTCACCAATGACTGCACCTTGGCCGAGCAATCAGTACAAATTATAAAATTCGCAGACGACACCACCGTCATCGGCTTAATCAAGGACGAAGACGAATCTGCATACAGACGTGAAGTGGAACGGCTAACGCAGTGGTGCGACCGGAACAACCTTGACCTAAATCCCCTCAAAACAGTTGAGATGGTGGACTTCAGAAGGAAACCCAATGCCATGCAACCAACCGTAATAGCAGACAGCGTGGTTTCGTGAGTCGACTCCTTCAAATTCCTAGGGTCAAAAATTTCCCGAGGCCTCAAATGGGGACCCAACATAAGCACTGTCGTAAAGAAGGCCCAGCAGTGGATGTTCTTTCTGTGGCAACTCAGGAAATTCAACATTCCGCAGAAGCTGCTGCTCATCTTCTACACAGTGATCGTAGAATCGGTCCTATGCTCCTCGATCACAGTCTGGTATGGAGCTGCCAATGAGAGTGACAGACGGAGGCTGCAAAGGACGGTGAGAACAGCTGAAATGATTGTTGGGGTTGACCTCCCTCCCGTCCAGGAATTATACCAGTCAAGGGTCAGGAAGTGAGCAGAGAAAATCGTGGCAGATATGCAGAACCCCGGTCACAAACTGTTTGAAACGCTTCCATCAGACAAACACTACAGGTCCATTCCTGTGAAGTCGACCAGTTCCATTAAAAGCTTCTTCCCACTAGCTGAACAATATATAAAAAGTCTAACGTATAATATATGTTGAGTCTATCCTGCAATATGAACTCATACGTGTAATGTATGCTACGTTTTCCCCCCTTCTTATGCTATGTATTCCCCCTTCATGTTGCTGCTTGGCGATGCACTGTACTGCAAAAAAGTCCTAGTGTATGTGAGTACACCTGGCCAGTAATGCTGATTCTGAAGATGTCCATTTATTTTGTGTGAGGTTCAAGGTCTCATTCATTCTATTACCCAGGTCTTCTCCACACCTCTTCTTTCACCTTCTCCCACAACCTATCCCTGACACCCTTATATACAGGGGTTTCAGGGATAGGTCGTGAGTATGCTCACAGCTGCCCACACTCTTGGCCCTCAGTAAAAAAATAAATCTTTGTGCACAAGCTGTCATAACCTGCATCCTTCATGAACCACCCTCTTCTTCTTTTTCAAGGTGTTTGGGGTTCATGAGTTGCCTATTTCAAAACATGGCACTTCGTCCATTTATCATTTTTGTCCACTAGCCAGTACTATGATAGTGCAGTTACTCTGTATCATCGCCTTCTCGCTTTCTCCTTTTCATGATCTGGAAGAGTCCAACGAGTTGTCTTGCTGCAGCCCTCAATTGCTGGCTCTCTCTTCCCAGTGGGTGGTATTCATGTGACCGCCGGTCAGCTGACCGACAGTCACATGACCTCCTCCACCAGCCCGACGGGTCACTATCCCGACGGTCGGCATGCCGACCAACAGGGACTATTTCCACTCGTGGGTGTCCACGACACCCATAGAGTGGGAATAGAACCCGTGGCGACCGCAGGTCACCACTGAGCCCGCAAGGGGCTTGCTGCACTCGCCCCTCCCCTCCGGGATCCCGGCGTCGGTATGCTGCCGGGATCCCGGCGTCGGTATGCTGCCGGGATCCCGGCGTCGGTATGCTGCCGGGATCCCGGCGTCGGTAAGCTGACCGGCGGTCAGGAGACCGCCGGTCAGCAGTACTACACCCTTCCCAGTTATTATGCTTTGATTTTCCAGTAAGGAACCACCATTATTGACTGCCATGATACTGAGGAAGGTGCTGCAGATTTGGTGGTTTGAGGAGTACACTAGAATATGTTTCGGCTTCTAGTCCTACCATAGCAACCATAGTTGACCACACACATCTTTTCTGAAGGGCAATAATGATGCTGGCCAGCAAAAGCTGACTGCCGATTTGCGTTTTTAGCTCTCCTTTTCTGGCGCAGACCCACAGACGTATGATTTGTACGTACCATTGGGTTTGTGTACAAATCCGAATCTGGCCCTTTATTTCCATTTTGAATTTCATAATGTTCCTTCTCTGCTTCTAACCTCCCCTACCTGTACCGTCCGATACGACATCAGAGGATCTTAGATGCAGAGTCCTTG
Source organism: Pseudophryne corroboree (assembly GCF_028390025.1). Lineage (NCBI taxonomy): Eukaryota > Metazoa > Chordata > Amphibia > Anura > Myobatrachidae > Pseudophryne > Pseudophryne corroboree. The sequence goes on from NC_086444.1 coordinate 116,086,325, forward strand.
TTGTAGTATTTCCAGAGTTCAGTTCACCTCAGAGGCAGGCGCCCAGTAATGGAGGACAGGTTCTTCCCGTCTGACAGTGGGGACCTTGCCCTGTGCACCTGACCCTCGCTCCACAAAATGTCTGCTGTGCCATACTCATTCTAAATGAACCAGTCTCATTCCCTGGAGTGCGGGGTGTGTTGGCTCGTAACAAAAATAGTTCATTTTTATACTATGAATTCAGCACTCCGGCTTAGTGACGGGTGTTTCTTTGTTATTTCTCGCTTTAATGTCCTCACCACTTTATTGCTAGTTGTGCGGTGCCTGCTCAGTGTGTGATTATAGGTTCTCTCCATGTTAGTGTGCGGGTGTATGCCAGGCGCTCCGGATTCCGCCCTCCGTCCAGAAAGAGGCGTTGTGGGTGTTTCTTTCAGAATTTAGATGGGAAGTTACAATGCGCGCAGGAACTCATGTAAATTATGACATATTCTGTATACAGCGCTGAGAAAAATGGAGGTGATATAGAAATCCAGAATAAATGTACATTTCTCTCTAAAGGAAGTATCATTCGCTGCATGAGACGTCTTGAAGAATTACTACGACAGATGTGCCAAGCAGCTAAAGCCATTGGGAATACAGAACTGGAAAACAAGTTTGCAGAAGGTAAAGGGCATTACTGGATTTTACAGACTGCATGTAGTGTGAAGTATGCTGCACTTTATATATACCTCAGAAGCTCCTATTGTTTACACCCACTACATTCCTAGTACAGTCTCTTCCATGAATAGGCCTAGAACTTACCCAGCTTCCTGCCCCTCTGATGTCCTCTGCTCCAAACCCTATCACCCTTTCCAAAGTAACACAAATGCTGATGCATTAATAAACCATGTGCTGTATAATAAGACATTATGGGGGGTATTAAGTTAGGTCTGGCATTTTCGGAGCTATCGAATTTACCCCTCTGCGTATTCAAGTGCGGGCCATTTTCGGCAGGGGGTTTTATTTTTCACTTTTCTTTTCTTTTTTTTTTTTTTTTGCGAAAAGGCACCAGTGAAAAATGTTTCAAAATCGGCAAAAATGGCCCGTGTTTCTGCCGGCGCAGGTGCAAAAAACATGTGGATTCACTGATCCACGTGTTTTTCGCTCCTGCCGAATGTTTGGCCTAGGCGAATAAACGTCCCTGCTATCGCATAGGGCGAATCCCCATTCGCCCTAAAAAGGCAAAAGACACTAATTTAATACGCCCCATTGGCCTTCACCTACACTAACCTGTGTGTCTTCCTCTGAGACACACGTAGAGAAAGTTGCATCATTTACCATCAAAGTACAGTTGTCAACATTTTTGCCTTTACCAACAACTATCTGTGTCACAATTGTGATTGCGTCGGGTGTTTCAGTATGTACGTTTTTCGTGTGCCTGGTTTTAATTATTTATCTGAACCGTGCAGGCAAACCAGTCATTCTGATGTGATGCTCTGAATGCAGAACTCGTGTCCAATGTTAGACATCTGTCAGGCCAGACCCCCACTCATGGCTCAGGAAGAGCTCCACATGTACCTATAATCCATTTTTTTTCACCATCATCTCAAAATGCACATTCATCTCTTTGGTAGGCTGTTGTGCAAGTCAACATTGGTTTGATATCACCTTCACACATGTAGTCCCATTACATCAGTGGAGTAACGCCTCTTTGAAGTCACTTTCTGTCAATATGAAGTCTAACTAATCACTGCAGTGTTGCTGTGTTCACCATTAATTGGTGCCAGGTAGTGGGGAAGATAATCTTGTAATGCACTGCGGTAGTGCACTGTGTCTGAACCCACTAAAGGAGGGGTTTGCTATAATTTGCTTATAGAGGAGTGAGTCTTCCAACATTGTGTTTCATGGGTTCCGAATTACTTCATGTAATTCCTGAGGAAAAGTAAAATAAGGAAGTGTAAACAAAATAATAATACTGTGAGTAAAACACCATATAATTGGGCGATTTGAACTCTTATCTTTAGAAAAGGTGCTGAGCATTTTAGGATAGTTTATTCCAGGTTGCTATGTATAGAAAGCCCTCATTTGGCAGCGTGTGCGTTCACAGGTCTCTCTCTGCCATCTGTCACCGTCTGAAAATCAAAGCGGTAAAAGCCATTTAATTTCCCACATTTCCACCTAAGTGGCACTTTCCATTACAACACACACAAAGCCCACTAACGTAACATACAAGATGTGAAGTCTACAGGCTACACCCAGCAATTAGGTTTAATTTTTAAATAAAGTGATATATCCAAAAGTATAATTACTGACGTTCCCGTACGGCTCTACCTTGGTTCATGGGTGGCTGGAAAGCCCTTTAACACCTTTCCAAGTAGTTTGTTTTATTCTAAAGCTTTCCAAGTAAAAATGATAATTTAAGCTCCTGTGCTGTTGTAAACTCCATTGAATATGTTTTGATCTATATAAAGCTTTGTTTCTTCCCCACTTTTCTTGTAGGAATTACAAAAATCAAAAGGGACATTGTGTTTGCAGCCAGTCTGTATCTGTAGCCCGATATGAAACCGCTTACATAGACTGCGAGCTCCTGGGACAACAGAGTTAACAAAGGACAGATGTTTGCTATAAACTTTTTAATGTTTTGGTGTTACAGGTTTGCAGAACAAGCCATGTTCAAGCAAAGCAATATTACACAAGTGTTTGTACATACTGTTTACCACACTATTTTAATTAAAAAAAAATTACAATTTGAGTAACACATTTCACTTCCGTGTGTGTATAGTTGATAAAAGAAAACAATTCACTTTTTTTTTTTTTTAAAGCTATAACATATACATAAAGGTGTTCTTTATAACTATATACAAAGTGGGCATTTAACAGATAGCAGCAGCAGGTCGTGGCACCCACCTACACTATAGAACATGTGGCCTGAACCAGTGGTCAGAAGACGCTAGGAGACTGTGACATCACTGACTCCAGCTCCTCCTGCATTCTTGTCCATATTGGTTCAGCCCACAACATGTATTTGGTGGTGGATGCTCTTAAAATGCTGAAGTGCCATGCGGGGTCAGCTTCTCAGCACTGAAGGGTGGAAGGCTAATTAAGAGATTAAGGGGGACATTTACTAAGCAGTGATAAGAGCGAAGAAGTGAGCCAGTGGAGAAGTTGCCCATGGCAACCAATCAGCACTGAAGTAACATCTATAATTTGCATACTATAGCATTATACAGAGCTGCTGATTGATGGGACAACTTCTCCACTGGCTCACTTCTCTGCTCTTATCACTGCTTAGTAAATGCCCCCCTAAACTCTTAATACTGTGTTTAAAAGCAGGATATGTATTCTTAGATCGATTTGAGTGGCTTTCATGGTTGGTGAGTGTTCCCATAGTGGTTCCCATTGGTTGATGTCTCGTGCAGTGTCGTGTGCGAATCCTCCTCTTTTTGATTAAAACAACTTCTTTTGGTTTTGAAGAAATCTGAGACATACAAGACCTGTGAGAGAGGGAGGTAGACAGTGTGGTTAGGAGAATGGTACTACCGTATAGTTGTTGGTTTTTGTTGTTGTTAACCGATGTAATGGTCATTGAGTTTTAAATGCTTAAAGGACCATTATAGCCAACATCCAAGTTGGCTCATATAAAAGATGTATTAAAAGTCGCAAACAAGTCAGTGGTTACCAAACTGGAATGTAGACTGTACTACCTCAAAGCAAATTGTCTGCTATTGGCATTTTAACAGTCCAGGTTTTAAGGATATACATGACTGAGCACAGGCCAGTCAGGTTGTTTTAACTATCTGTGGTCACCTATGGATATCCTTAAAACATGGCCTGTTTGGTCAGAGTTTGGGAACCACGCATATGTGCAGATCTGGTGATTTTAAACTGCAGTATTACAGTCAGATTTTGGGTTTACATTATTATTATCCTTTATATGGCGCCACATGGGATCCGCAGCTAAACATGAAGACAGTGACTGACAGTTCAATACAATATAGGACAGTTACAGGGTATATAAACATAGCTGTGTCCGTAAACGGCATGAAAGTAAATCGAGGGATTTGGTGCAGTCAAAGGGAGTATTAAAAATATAGGTTAAGTAAGAGACATAAAAGCACACGAGTGAAGAGGGCCCTGCTCGTGACCGCTTACATTCTAAAGGGGAGTGGCAGACCGGGGTGACAGATGGGGTAAAAAGTGAGCATGGGCCACAGAGGGCTTAGGATGAGAGCCGGCTGGGTTGGTGAAGGGAGGCCTATATTAAAGTACTCTACAAAATGTAGTATCCATTTGATGGAATCTAGTGTAAAATACCACTTAAATTAGAACATCTCCAAATGACCAATCATTCACTTGTTGCTGAATGCACTTTGACATGGGATGGATTTGATGGAAACATGGCAACTGTGTAGGCATGAATATAGGATACAGCAGATTTTTGTACAGGCTTTACCTGCTCACACGGTCCAGTATTGCAGCATGCTCTGTTCTGAATAATTTAACCGTGTGAGCAGGTAAAGCCTGCTGTATCCTGAATTCATGCCTACACCGCTGGCATGGGATGGATTTGATGGAAACATGGAAAGGATATGTATATGTCTCCCTAGACTTTAGATTTATTAATACAGGAACTATGGACGGAATAATGACCTTTTGTAAACCCTGAAATCTCTACAATTTACAAAAATTCTGAAGTCCAAGAAATTATGATTTTTTTTCTGAATATCCAAATTATGTCCTTATTCAGTCTCAAATATTAGCAAGTATCACAAGGGGACTGATTTACTTTATAAATTCACAAGAATGTGGACTGAGCCTCGATCACTTATTAATGATCTGTACTAGGACACGGGGATATTCACTGCTAGTGGGGACAAGATCACGGTCACTGTGGTATTGGAGTAATCACTGGGTAGTCAGACTATGATAGATATTTGGCCAATTCATTATTGGATGTCTCTTTACACAGCTGCTGATATCTCTAGCTGTTATTGCAAGGCATTATCGGGGCAGGTCATCCAGGGAATGTATACTCTCTCTGCTCCAAGATACTTAGGGAGGACAAAATATTCATTACAAATCACAGGGTGTAATGAAGCATGGTAATATGTGTGAGATGTTATTGCAGCACGACCTGGGGAGGCATCGGTGGAGGCTGGCTCTAGGGCTGATGAGAATAGCGTTATACTTACTATAAGAACAGCTACAATCGCTCCTTGGAGAAGTCCAACCAGAACATCGCTCCAGTGGTGCTTATAGTCCGACACTCGGGAAAGACCAACATAGATCGATAATGCAACAAGTGCAAACTGGATGGTGGGACGCAGGAGCCTAGCCCAATCTCCTTTCATCCTGGACTGAAGATAGAGCTAGAAGAGGACACAAGCAAGAATCCTTCATTAAGCAGTGAATGGACGTATAGTCAGGAGAAGATGATCACTCAGGGCTGCTTATGAAATGACCCTAATAACTGAAGGACATCCCCTGTAACGGGTGTGATACGTTATACCAGCAGGCAGCATGCAGCCAAGGGGAGCGCTCAGAGTCCTCTTGTGGGCTCGTCATTGTGCAGGCTCGGTGCTTCACTGCGCTCACCACAAGATCTATTCCCACTCTATGGGTGTTGTGGACACTCACGAGTGGGAATAGCCCTGGTGTGCAGAGATTCTGTCTGGCGTCATTGTCGGCTGGTGGGATCTCAGCATCAGTATCCTGAATGCCAGGATCCCGACAGCCGGCATTTTAACTACATGCCCCTGTAACGTGTATGTTATAACATCAGCCTGACTGCAAGATAATCACATGTATATAAGTGTCTACGGGTTGTCAGAGCACTACCATCATAATACGGTGTTATATAATGTACATGAAATGACTGTATATGCTCCATGCTGTATATAACTCCCCTGACAGAAGAGAGGTGCCTCTGTAACATAGCAGGCAGTGTGTGACTTATGGTTTGCCACTGGCGTATCTATAATGGGTGCACATGGGCCCCTGGGTCCAGGGGGCCCCACACATCACACCCTATCTACTAGTGCTAAGAGTAGTAGTACTGCCAGTTACAGCGGAGGGGGTGCCCTAGGAAGTGTGCAGAGGGGTGGGAGCAGCATGTGCACACTTGAAAAGGGGGACATGGCATCACTATTGTGGATTGGGTGGCTTCCCCCAACCTATCCCCTTAATGTGAATAGATGGCATCTATTCACACGGGAGCATGGCAGGCTGTTTTAGCAAAGCACCAGTAAAAGGGCAGGGCACAGTACCCCACTAAAAATAAGATTTTACTTACCGATAAATCTATTTCTCGTAGTCCGTAGTGGATGCTGGGCTCCGTAAGGACCATGGGGATATAGCGGCTCCGCAGGAGACAGGGCACAATAATAAAAGCTTTAGGATCAGGTGGTGTGCACTGGCTCCTCCCCCTATGACCCTCCTCCAAGCCTCAGGATACTGTGCCCGGACGAGCGTGCATAATAAGGAAGGATATTGAATCCCGGGTAAGACTCATACCAGCCACACCAATCACACCGTACAACCTGTGATCTGAACCCAGTTAACAGTATGATAACAACGAAGGAGCCTCTGAAAAGACGGCTCACAACAAGAATAACCCGATTTTTGTAACAATAACTATGTACAAGTATTGCAGACAATCCGCACTTGGGATGGGCGCCCAGCATCCACTACGGACTACGAGAAATAGATTTATCGGTAAGTAAAATCTTATTTTCTCTGACGTCCTAGTGGATGCTGGGACTCCGTAAGGACCATGGGGATTATACCAAAGCTCCCAAACGGGCGGGAGAGTGCGGATGACCCTGCAGCACCGAATGAGAGAACTCCATGTCCTCCTCAGCCAGGGTATCAAATTTGTAGAATTTAGCAAACGTGTTTGCCCCTGACCAAGTAACTGCTCGGCAAAGTTGTAAAGCCGAGACCCCTCGGGCAGTCGCCCAAGATGAGCCCCCTTCCTTTTGGAATGGGCTTTTACAGATTTTGGCTGTGGCAGGCCTGCCACAGAATGTGTAAACTGAATTGTATTACAAATCCAGCGAGCAATCGTCTGCTTAGAAGCAGGAGCACCCATCTTGTTGGGTGCATACAGGCTAAACAGCGAGTCAGATTTTCTGACTCCAGCCGTCCTGGAAACATATTTTTCAGGGCCCTGACAACGTCAAGTAACTTGGAGTCCTCCAAGTCCCTAGTACCCGCAGGTACCACAATAGGTTGGTTCATGTGAAAAACAGAAAACACCTTAAGGAGAAATTGAGGACGAGTCCTCAATTCTGCCCTGTCAGAATGAAAAATTAAGTAAGGGCTTTATATATGATAAAGCCGCCAATTCTGACACACGCCTGGCTGAAGCCAGGGCTAATAAAATATCTCACATGGAAGGTGACGATGCTAAGTCCACAGTGGTGAGTGGTTCAAACCAATGTGACTTTAGGAAACTCAAAACAACATTGAGATCCCAAGGTGCCACTGGGGCACAAAAGGAGGCTGTATATGCAGTACCCCTTTTACAAACATCTGAACGTCAGGCACTAAAGCCAGTTCTTTCTGGAAGAAATTCGACAGGGCCGAAATTTGAACCTTAATGGACCCTAATTTTAGGCCCATAGACAGTCCTGTTTTCAGGAAATGTAGGAAACGACCCAGTTGGAATTCCTCTGTAGGGGCCTTCTTGGCCTCACACCACGCAACATATCTTCACCAAATGCGGTGAAAATGTTTTGCGGTTACATCCTTCCTGTCTTCGACCAGGGTAGGGATGACTTCATCTGGAATGCCCTTTCAGGATCCGGCGTTCAACCGCCATGCCGTCAAACGCGGCCGCGGTAAGTCTTGGAACAGACAAGGCCCCTGCTGGAGCAGGTCCTTTCTTAAAGGTAGAGGCCACGGGTCTTCCGTGAACATCTCTTGAAGTTTCGGGTACCAAGTCCTTCTTGGCCAATCCGGAACCACGAGTATCGTTCTTACTCATCTCCCTCTTATGATTCTCAGTACTTTTGGTATGAGAGGCATAGGAGGGAACACATACTCTGACTGGTACACCCACAGTGTTACCAGAGCGTCCACCGCTATTGCCTGAGGGTCCCTTGACCTGGCGCAATATCTGTCTAGTTTTTTGTTCAGGCGGGACGCCATCATGTCCACCTTTTGGTTTTTCCCAACGGTTTACAATCATGTGGAAGACTTCCCGATGAAGTCCCCACTCTCCCGGGTGGAGGTCATGCCTGCTGAGGAAGTCTGCTTCCCAGTTTTCCACTCCTGGAATGAACACTGCTGAGAGTGTTATCACATGATTTTTCGCCCAGCGAAGAATCCTTGTAGTTTCTGCCATTTCCCTCCTGCTTCTTGTGCCGCCCTGTCTGTTTACGTGGGTGACTGCCGTGATGTTGTCCCACTGGATCAATACCGGCTGACCTTGAAGCAGAGGTCTTGCTAAGCTTAGAGCATTGTAAATTGCCCTTAGCTCCAGTATATTTATGTGGAGAGAAGTCTCCAGACTTGATCACACTCTCTGGAAATTTTTTCCTTGTGTGACTGCTCCCCAGCCACTCAGGCTGGCATCCGTGGTCACCAGGACCCAGTCCTGAATGCCGAATCTGCGGCCCTTTCATAGATGAGCACTCTGCAGCCACCGCAGAAGAAACACCCTTGTCCTTGGAGACAGGGTTATCCGCTGATGCATCTGAAGATGCGATCCGGACCATTTTTCCAGCAGATCCCACGGAAAGGTTCTTGCGTGAAATCTACCGAATGGGATCGCTTTGTAAGAAACCACCATTTTTCACAGGATCCTTGTGCAATGATGCACTGATACTTTTCCTGGTTTTAGGAGGTTCCTGACTAGCTCGGATAACTCCCTGGCTTTCTTCTCCGGGAGAAAACATCCTTTTCTTCTTCTGTGTCCAGAATCATCCCTAGGAACAGTAGACGTGTCGTCGGAAAAAACTGCGATTTTGGAATATTTAGAATCCACTCGTGCTGTCGTAGAACTACTTAAGATAGTGCTACTCCGACCTCCAACTGTTCTCTGGACCTTGCCCTTATCAGGAAAGCGTCCATATTTCTTTTAAGAAGAATCATCATTTCGGCCATTACCTTGGTAAAGACCCGGGGTGCCGTGGACAATCCAAACGGCAGCGTCTGAACTGATAGTGACAGTTCTGTACCACGAACCTGAGGTACCCTTGGTGAGAAGGCAAATTTGGACATGTAGGTAAGCGTCCCTGATATCCAGTGACACCATATCGTCCCCTTCTTCCTGGTTCGCTATCACTACTCTGAGTGACTCCATCTTGATTTGAACGCTTGTATGTAAGTGTTCAAATATTTCAGATCTCACCGAGCCGTCTGGCTTCAGTACCACAATATAGTGTGGAATAATACCCCTTCCCTTGTTGTAGAAGGGGTACTTTGATTATCACCTGCTGGGAATACAGCCTGTGAATTGTTCCCAATACTGCCTCCCTGTCGGAGGGAGACGTTGGTAAAGCAGACTTCAGGAACTTGTGAGGGGGAGACGTCTCGAATTTCCAATGTACACCTGGGATACTACGTGTAGGATCCAGGAGTCCACTTGTGAGTGAGCCCCCTGCGTGCTGAAACTCTTGAGATGACCCCCTACCGCACCTGAGTCCGCTTGTACGGCCCCAGCGTCATGCTGCGGACTTGGCAGAAGCTGTGGAGGGCTTCTGTTCCTGGGAATGGGCTGCCTGCTGCAGTCTTCTTCCCTTTCCTCTACCCCTGGGCAGATATGACTGGCCCTTTTGCCCGCCTGCCCTTATGGGGACGAAAGGACTGAGACTGAAAAGACTGTGTCCTTTTCTGCTGAGATGTGACTTGGGGTAACAAAAAGTGGATTTTTCAGCTGTTGCCATGGCCACCAGGTCCGATGGACCGCCCCTTTATACGGCAATACTTCCATGTGCCGTCTGGAATCTGCATCACCTGACCACTGTCGTGTCTTCGTCTGGCAGATATGGACATCACATTTACTCTTGATGCCAGAATGCAAATATCCCTCTGCGCATCTCGCATATATAGAAATGCATCTATAGTCAATAAAATCTTGTCCCTGTCAAGGGTATCAATATTTTCAGTCAGGAAATCCGACCAAGCCCCCTCAGCTCTGCACATCCAGGCTGAGGCGATTGCTGGTCGTAGTATAACACCAGTATGTGTGTATATACTTTTAGGATATTTTTCAGCTTCCTATCAGCTGGCTCCTTGAGGGCTGCCGTATCTGGAGACGGTAACGCCCCTTGTTTTTATAAGCGTGTGAGCGCCTTATCCACCCTAAGGTGTGTTTCCCAACTCGCCCTAACTTCTGGCGGGAAAGGGTATACCGCCAATAATTTTCTATCGGAGGAAACCCACGTATCATCACACACTTCATTTAATTTATCTGATTCAGGAAAAACTACAAGTAGTTTATTCACACCCTACATAATACCCTTATTTGTGGTACTTGTAGTATCAGAAATATGTAACACCTCCTTCATTGCCCTTAACATGAAACGTGTGGCCCTAAAGGAAAATACGTTTGTTTCTTCACCGTCGACACTGGAGTCAGTGTCCGTGTTTTTACAAGCCCCTGACGGTGTCTGAGACGCCTGGACAGGTACTAATTTGTTTGCCGGCCGTCTCATGTCGTCAACCGACCTTGCAGCGTGTTGACATTATCACGTAATTCCTAAATAAGCCATCCATTCCAGTGTCGACTCCCTAGAGAGTGACATCACCAATACAGGCAATTTGCTCCGCCTCCTCACCAACATCGTCCTCCTACATGTCGACACACACGTACCGACACACATCACACACACAGGGAATGCTCTGATAGAGGACAGGACCCCACTAGCCCTTTGGGGAGACAGAGGGAGAGTTTGCCAGCACACACCAAAAACGCTATAATTATACAGGGACAACCCCTTATACAAGTGGTTTCCCTTATAGCATTTTTATATATGTAATCATATCGCCAAATAAGTGCCCCCCCTCTCTGTTTTAACCCTGTTTCTGTAGTGCAGTGCAGGGGAGAGCCTGGGAGCCTTCCTCACAGCAGAGCTGAGCAGGAAAATGGCGCCGTGTGCTGAGGAGAATAGGCCCCGCCCCCTTTTCGGCGGGCTCTTCTCCCGGAGTTTGTGAGATCTGGCAGGGGTTAAATACATCCATATAGCCTCAAGGGCTATATGTGATGTATTTTAGCCATAAAAAGGTATTATACATTGCTGCCCAGGGCGCCCCCCCCAGCGCCCTGCACCCTCAGTGACAGTTGGTGACTGTTGGTGAAGTGTGCTGACAACAATGGCGCACAGCTGCAGTGCTGTGCGCTACCTTATGAAGACTGAAAGTCTTCTGCCGCCTGTTTCTGGACCTCTTCAACTTCGGCATCTGCAAGGGGGGTCGGCGGCACGGCTCCGGGACCGGACTCCATGGCTGGGCCTGTGTTCGATCCCTCTGGAGCTAATGGTGTCCAGTAGCCTAAGAAGCAAATCCATCCTGCACGCAGGTGAGTTTACTTCTCTCCCCTAAGTCCCTCGTAGCAGTGAGCCTGTTGCCAGCAGGACTCACTGAAAATAAAAAACCTAACTTAAACTTTTATTCTAAGCAGCTCAGGAGAGCCACCTAGATTGCACCCTTCTCGTCGGGCACAAAAATCTAACTGAGGCTTGGAGGAGGGTCATAGGGGGAGGAGCCAGTGCACACCACCTGATCCTAAAGCTTTTATTATTGTGCCCTGTCTCCTGCGGAGCCGCTATATCCCCATGGTCCTTACGGAGCCCAGCATCCACTAGGACGTCAGAGAAAAAAGCGAAGCGTGAAGACCTTCTACGCCCCTGCAGCTTGACAAACTTGCGTTGAAAAACAAAATGCGGTGTGGTGGATGTTTCATAAGCAGCTGGAGTCTTGATGTATTTTACTTTTACGGGTTTAGCTTTTGTTCCCTGTTGTGAAGGTGAAAAAGCAGCTTTGCACATATCACATGTACCTTATGCCTGATTGTAGTGTTGCTAGAAAAACAGGATTTTAATACCTACCGGTAAATCCTTTTCTCCTAGTCCGTAGAGGATGCTGGGGTCCACTTCATGACCATGGGGTATAGACTGTTCCGCAGGAGCCATGGGCACTCTTAAGACTTTTCAATGGGTGTGAACTGGCTCCTCCCTCTATGCCCCTCCTCCAGACCTCAGTTATAGGAACTGTGCCCAGGGAGACGGACATTTCGAGGAAAGGATTTACTTTAATACTAATGGTGAGATACATACCAGCTCACACCTCAACCATGCCGCACAACATGGCATTCAACATAACACACGCCAACAGGTATGAATCGATTACAGCAAACATGCTGAAACTAATAAAACACAACATGTGTAACTAATAAACAAAACTGCAGATAAAGTACGCACTGGGACGGGCGCCCAGCATCCTCTACGGACTAGGAGAAAAGGATTTACCGGTAGGTATTAAAATCCTGTTTTCTCATACGTCCTAGAGGATGCTGGAGTCCACTTCATGACCATGGGGTTTATACCAAAGCTCCAGGGCGGATGACCCTGCAGCACCGATTGACCGAACTTGAGGTCTTCATCAGCCAAGGTGTCAAACTTGTAGAACTTAGCAAATGTGTTTGACCCTGACCAAGTAGCTGCTCGGCAAAGTTGTAATGCCGAGACCCCCCGGGCAGCCGCCCAGGAGGAGCCCACCTTCCTAGTAGAATGGGCCTTCACCGACTGAAATCCAGCCGTAGAATGTGCATGCTGAATCGTACCTCTGATCCAGCACGCAATAGTCTGCTTGGAAGCAGGACACACAATCTTGTTGGGAGCATACAGGACAAACAGCCTCTATTTTCCGTTTCCTAGCTGTTCTAGTGACATAAACCTTCAAAGCTCTAACCACATCTAGAGACTTTGACTCTGAACGTGTCAGTAACTATTGGCACCACAATAGGTTGGTTTATGTGGAAAGATGAAACCACCTTTGGAAGAAAATGTTGGCGAGTTCACAACTCTGCCCTATCCTCATGAAAGACCAGGTAAGGGCTCTTGTGAGACAAGGCCCATAATTCAGATACCCACCTTGCGGATGCCAATGCCAAAAGCATCACCACTTTCCAAGTGAGAAACTTCAACTCTATCTCTTGTAGAGGCTCAAACCAATCTGACTGAAGGAACTGCTACACCACATTAAGGTCCCATGGTGCCACTGGAAGCACAAATGGAGGCTGGATGTGCAGAACCCCTTTCACGAAGGTCTGAACCTCTGGAAGAGCGGCCAATTGTTTTTGGAAGAAAATTGACAAGGCCGAAATCTGGACCTTGATTGACCCCAATCGAAGGCCCGCCTCCACACCAGCCTGCAGAAAATGGAGAAAACGTCCCAACTGAAACTCTTCCGTAGGAGCCTTCTTGGATTCACACCAAGACACACATTTTCTCCAAATACGGTGGTAATGTTTCGACGTTACTCCTTTCCTGGCTTGAAAAAGTGTGGGAATGACTTCCTTTGAAATACCCTTTCGGGCTAGGATCCGGCGCTCAACAGCCATGCCGTCAAACGTAGCCGCTGTAAGTCTTGATACACACACGGCCCCTGCTGCAGCAGGTCCTCGCGAAGAGGCTGAGGATCTTTTATGAGCAACTCCTGAAGATCTGGGTACTAAGCCGTCCTTGGCAATGAAGATTGCTCGAACCCTTGTTCTTATGATTCTAAGAACTTTTGGGATCAGCGGAAGTGGAGGGAAGACATACACTGACCGAAAATACCCACTGGGTTACTAGCGCATTGACTGCTATTGCTTGAGGGTCTCTCGACCTGGAACAATATTTCTGAAGCTTCTTGTTGCGACGAGATGCCATCATGTCTACTTGAGGAACTCCCCCAAAGACTTGTCACCTCTGCGAAGACTCCTTGGTGGAGGCCCCACTCTCCTGGATGGAGATCGTGTCTACTGAGGAAGTCTGCTTCCCAGTTGTCTACTCCCGGAATAAAAATTGCCGACAGAGCCGTTACATGTCTTTCTGCCCAGAGGAGGATCTTTGTCACTTCTGCCATCGCCGCTCTGCTTTTCGTTCCGACCTGTCTGTTTATGTACGCGACTGCTGTTACACTGTCCGACTGGATCTGCACGGGATGATCTTGAAGAAGATGTACCGCTTATTGAAGGCCGTTGTAAATGGCTCTCAATTCCAGCACGTTTATGTGAAGGCAGGTTTCCTGACTTGACCATTTTCTTTGGAAACTTTCCCCCTGAGTGACAGCTCCCCAGCCACGGAGACTTGCATCCATGGTTACCAGGACCCAGTCCTGAATCCCGAACCTGCGTCCCTCTAGTAGGTGCGAACTATGTAGCCATCACAGGAGCGAAATCCTGGCTTTTGACAACAGGATTATCTTCTGGTGCATGTGTAGGTGGGATCCCGACCACTTGTCCAACAGGTGCCACTGGAATACTCTGGCATGGAACCTGCCAAACTGTATGGCCTCGTAGGCCGCCACCATCTTCCCCAACAACCGAATGCACTGATGGATCAACACACTTGATGGTTTCATTATCTGTTTTACCATTTTCTGGATTTCCAGAGCCTTTTCCACCGGAAGAAATACTCTCTGAACTTCTGTGCCCAGAATCATCCTGAAAAAAGACAATCTCTTGATGTCTGTTCCAACTCTGACTTTGGATAATTTATGATCCAACCGTGTTGTTGGAGTATGGACAGGGATGGCGTGATGATCTGTAGCAACTGCTCCCTGGATCTCGCCTTTATCAGGAGATCGTCCAGATAAGGAATTATATTGACTCTTTTTTGACGAAGGAGGACCATCATCTCCGCTATCACCTTGGTGAATAACCTCGGCGCCGTGGAGAGACCAAAAGGCAACGTCTGGAACTGGTAATAGCAATCCTGAATAGCGAATCTCAGATAAGCCTGGTGAAGAGGATACATGGGAACATGCAGGTAAGCATCCTTTATGTCTACTGACACCAAGTAATCCCCCTCCTCCAGACTGGAAATCACTGCCCTGAGTGATTCCATCTTAAACTTGAACCGTTTCAAGTAGAGATTCAGATTTTTTAGGTTTAGGATCGGTCTGACCGAGCCGTCCAGCTTCGGAACTACAAAGAGGCTGGAATAAAATCCCTCCCCTTGTTGTGACAAAGGTACCAGGACTACGACCTGATCCTGACATAATTTTTGAATTGCCACTGTTACTGCCTCTCGTTCTGGAAGAGAAGCTGGCAAGGTCGATTTGAAAAATCGGCATGGGGGAACGTCTTGAAACTCCAGCTTGTACCCCTGGGATACTATCTGCAAAACCCAGGGGTCCAGGCCAGACTGAACCCAACCTTGGCTGAACAGTTTGAGACGTGCCCCCACCCGAGCAGTCTCCCGCAAGGGAGCCCCAGCGTCATGCTGTAGATTTGGCAGAAGTAGGGGTAGACTTCTGCTCCTGGGAACCTGAAGCCGCTGTGGACTTCTTTCCCTTTCCCCTACCAGCAAAGAAGGGGGAACCTCTCGCTTTCTTGTATTTAATGGGCTGAAAGGACTGCATGTGAGAGTGATATGTCCTTTTCTCTGACGTCCTAGTGGATGCTGGGTACTCCGTAAGGACCATGGGGTATAGACGGGCTCCGCAGGAGACTGGGCACTCTTAAAAGAAAGATTAGGTACTATATCTGGTGTGCACTGGCTCCTCCCTCTATGCCCCTCCTCCAGACCTCAGTTAGTATCTGTGCCCGGCCAGAGCTGGATGCACCCTAGGGGCTCTCCTGAGCTTCCTAGAAAAGAAAGTATTTGTTAGGTTTTTTATTTTCAGTGAGATCTGCTGGCAACAGACACACTGCTACGTGGGACTGAGGGGAGAGAAGCGAACCTACCTGTTTGCAGCTAGCTTGGGCTTCTAAGGCTACTGGACACCATTAGCTCCAGAGGGATCGAACACAGGCCCAGTCCTCGGTCGTCCGGTCCCGCAGCCGCGCCGCCGTCCCCCTTGCAGAGCCAGAAGAACGAAGAGAAGTTGAAAATCGGCGGCTGAAGACTCCGGTCTTCATTAAGGTAGCGCACAGCACTGCAGCTGTGCGCCATTGCTCCCTTAGCACACCACACAATCCGGTCACTGATGGGTGGTGGGGGGGCGGGGGGGCGCCCTGGGCAGCAATTAGATTACCTTACTTGGCGAAAAGCACATAATACAGTCTGATAAACTGTATATGTGCATTAACCCCCGCCATTAAAGTACATAAAAGGACAGAAGCCCGCCGGTGAGGGGGCCGGTCCTTCTTCCTCAGCACACCAGCGCCATTTTCTCTTCACAGCTCAGCTGGAAGGAAGCTCCCCAGGCTCTCCCCTGCAGTATCCTGGTACACAAAGGGTAAAAAAGAGAGGGGGGGGCACATAAATTTAGGCGCAAAACTGTGTATATAAGCTGCTATAGGGGAAAAATCACTCAGTATAGTGTACATCCCTGTATTATATAGCGCTGTGGTGTGTGCTGGCATACTCTCTCTCTGTCTCTCCAAAGGGCCTGGTGGGGGAACGGTCTTCAAATAGAGCATCCCCTGTGTGTGTGGTGTGTCGGTACGCGTGTGTCGACATGTCTGAGGTAAAAGGCTCCTCTAAGGAGGTGATAGAGCGGATATGTGTGTGGGAGGGTGTCTCCGTCAACAACGCCGACACCTGTTTGGATATGTGTAAGTGCTGAGGTAAAATTATTGCACAAAAGGTTAGGGAACAGAAAGGAAATCTACCCTGGTCTGTCCCTATGTCACAGAGTCCTTCAGAGTCTCTCTATGTTCACTATCCAAAATAACAAAGTATCGACACGGAGTTTAACTCCGTCGACTACGATAATGCAAAGTTACAGCCAAGAGGGCTAAAAGATATTCAATATATGATTATTGGAATAAAAGATAATTTGCATATCACTGATGACTCATCTGTCCCTGACACGAGAGTACACATGTTAAGGGGAAGAATGCTGAGGTAAATTTCCCTCCTCTCATGAGGAAAAAGAGCGGGAATCTCCAGACAAGAGACGGCAGCTTCCCACAAGAGAATTCTCAGGCTGTATCCTTTCCCCACTAGGGCCAGGATGTGTTGAGAATCTTCCCCTTGGGTGTCCTGTTTGCACTAGCTATTCTCAGGGATCCTGCAGATAGTGTGCACATTCTAGTATACTACCCAGACCGGCGATTGTGTCGGCATGGGTTTATAGCGCTGTGGCAGCGTGGACAGGTACCTTATCAGCAGAGATTGAGACCCTAGTATGCATATAAATATTTTAAGATGCTGTCTTAAGTGATAGATATATAATTATAAAGCATGCCCAAAGGGACATGAGTATACTGGGTCCTATAGACAAAAGCTATGTCGATTTCTGCTTGACGTGTCCTGTAGAATATACATTGGACAGATGATGCCGACTTAAGAGGCATATGGAAGGCTGAGGATTGTGTGGAGAATGTTCTCGGGCCTGGTCTCCACAGCTATAGCTGGTAATTCTGATATTTTGCCTTATATTCCTGCACAGCCTAGGAAAGCACGACATTATTAAATGCAGCTTTTCGAATAAAGAAACAAGAAAGTCTGAGGTGCGTCCTTTCTTGTCAGAGCCGGGGGCAGAGGAAAGAAGCTGTACAACACAGCTAGTCCCCAGGAACAGAATCCTCCCCGGCCTCTACAAAAATCCACCGCATGTCGCTGGGGCTCCACAGGCGGAGCTAGGCCCGGTGGGGACACGCCTTTGTAAGTTCAGCCACAAGTGGGTTCACTCCCTGTTAGATCCCTGGGCAATAGAAATTGTATCGCAGGGATACAGGCTGGACTGTGAGAAGATGCCCCCTCACCGAGGACCCGGCGGCCTTCCCCCCCCAAGAGAGGGAGCCAGTGTTAACTGCAATTCGTAAATTGTATCTTCAACAGGTGGTGGTCAAGGGTCCCCTCCTTCAACAAGAGGGTGTTATTATTAGACCATGTTATAATCCCGAAACCAGACGGTTCGGTTAGACCCATATTGTATTAAAATCCCTGAACATATACCTGAAAAGGTTCAGGTTCAAGATGGAATCGCTAAGAGCGGTCATTGCAAGCCTGAAATGAATCGGGACATAAGGGATGCATACCTTCGTGTCCCCATTTATCCACCTCATCAGGCGTACCTCAGAATTGCGGTACGGGATTGTCATTACCAATTTCACCAAGGTAATGGCGGATATGATGGTGCTCCTGCGGAAGCAAGGTGTCACTATTATCACATACTTGGATGATCTCATAAAAGCGAGATCAAGAGAGCAGTTGCTGGACAGCGTATCACCTTCTCTGGAAGTGAAATGGCAACACGACTGGATTCTATATATTCCGAAGTCGCAGTTGGTTCCTACAGCTCATCTGCCTCGCCTAGGCATGATCCTAGACACAGACCAGAAGAGGGTTTATCTCCCGATAGAGAGAGCTCAGGAGCTCATGACACTTGTCAGGAATCAATTGAAAACCAAAACAGGTGTCAGTGCATCACTGCACTCGAGTCCTGGGAAGGATGATGGCATCATACGAGGCCATCCCCTTCGGCTGGTTCCATGCAAGGACAATGGAACTTACTGGACAAGTGGTCCGGATCACATCTTCAAATGCATCGGTTTATCACCCTATCCCCCAGGGCCAGGGTGTCTCTCCTGTGGTGGCTGCGGAGTGCTCACCTTCTCGAGGGCCGCAGATTCGGTATTCAGGACTGGGTCCTGGTGACCACGGATGCAAGCCTCCGAGGGTGGGGGGCAGTTACACAGGGAAGAAAATTCCAAGGTTTGTGGTCAAGCCAACAGACTTGCCTTCACATCAATATCCTGGAACTAAGGGCCATATACAACGCCCTAAGTCAAGCGGAGTTCCTGCTTCGCGACCAACCGGTTCTGATCCAGTCAGACCGCAGGGGCTCATGTAAACCGCCAGGACGGCACAAGGAGCAGGGTGGCGAGGGTAGAAGCCACCAGAATTCTTCGCTGGGCGGAGAATCAAGTAAGCGCACTGTCAGCAGTGTTCGTTCCGGGAGTGGACACGACCTCTACCTGGGAAAGTGGTGACTTCATCAGGAAGTCTTCACGCAGTTTTGCAAATTGATGGAAACTGCCTCAGGTGGACTACATGGCGTCCCACCTCAATAAAAAGATAAAAAAAGGTTTTACGCTGGGTCAAGGGACTCTCAGGCGATAGCTGTGGTCGCACTAGTAACACCGTGGGTGTTCCAGTCGGTCTATATATTCCCTCCTCTTCCTCTCAGACCCAAGGGCTGAGAATTGTAATAAACAGAGGAGTGTGAACAATATTCTTTGCTCCGGATTGGCCAAGAAGGACTCTGTACCCGGAACTGCAAGAAATGCTCTCAGAGGACCCATGGCCTCTGCCTTCTCAGTCAGGACATGTTGCAACAGGGACCCTGTCTGATCCAAGACTTACCGCGGCTGCGTTGGACGGCATGGCGGTTGAACGCCGGATCCTAGCGGAAAAGGGCGTTCCGGATGCAGTTATTCCTACGCTGATAAAGGCTAGGAAAGACGTGACAGCAAGACTTTTTCACTGTATATGGCGAAAATAGGTTGCTTGGTGTGTGGCCGGGAAGGCCCTACAGAGGAATTCCAGGTGGGTCGATTCCTGCACTTCCTACAGTCAGGAGTGACTATGGGCCTAAAAGTAGGATCCATAAAGGCCAAGATTTCGGCCCTATCCCTTTTTCTCTCAAAAAGAACTGGCTTCACTGCCTGAAGTTCGGAGGTTGTTACAGGGGTGCTGCATATTCAGCCCCTTTTGTGCCTCCAGTGGCACCTTGGGATCTTAACGTGTGTTGGATTCCTAAAATCCCACTGGTTTGAGCCACTTAAGACCGTGGAGCTAAAATGTCTCACGTGGAAAGTGGTCATGCTTTTGGCCTTAGCTTGGACTAGGCGTGTGTCAGAATTGGCGGCTTTGTCATGTAAAAGCCCATATCTGATCTTCCATATGGAAAGGGCAGAATGGAGGACTCGTCCCCAATTTCTCCCTAAGGTGGTATCATCGTTTCATTTGAACCAACCTATTGTGGTGCCTGCGGCTACTAGGGACTTGGAGGATTCCAAGTTGCTGGACGTAGTCCGGGCCCTGAAACTTTATGCTTCCAGGACGGCTAGAGTCAGAAAAACTGACTCGCTATTTATCCTGCATGCACCCAACAAGCTGGGTGCTCCTGCTTCAAAGCAGACTATTGCTCGCTGGATCTGTAGCACGATTCAGCTTGCACATTCTGCGGCTGGACTGCCGCATCCTAAATTAGTAAAAGCCCATTCCACGAGGAAGGGGGCTCTTCTTGGGCGGCTGCCCGAGGGGTCTCGGCTTTACAACTTTGCCGAGCTGCTACTTGGTCGGGTTCAAACACTTTTGCAAAATTCTACAAGTTTGATACCCTGGCTGAGGAGGACCTTGAGTTTGCTCATTCGGTGCTGCAGAGTCATCCGCACTCTCCCGCCCGTTTGGGAGCTTTGGTATAATCCCCATGGTCCTTACGGAGTACCCAGCATCCACTTAGGATGTCAGAGAAAATAAGAATTTACTCACCGGTAATTCTATTTCTCGAAGTCCGTAGTGGATGCTGGGAGCCCGTCCCAAGTGCGGACTCTCTGCAATACATGTATATAGTTATTGCTTAACTAAAGGGTTATTGTATGAGCCATCTGTTGAGAGAGGCACAGTTATTGTTCATACTGTTAACTGGGTATAGTTATCACGAGTTGTACGGTGTGGCTGGTATGAGTCTTACCCTGGATTCCAAATCCTTTCCTAGTAATGTCAGCTCTTCCGGGCACAGTTTCCCTAACTGAGGTCTGGAGGAGGGGCATAGAGGGAGGAGCCACTGCACACCAGATATAGTACCTAATCTTTCTTTTAAGAGTGCCCATGTCTCCTGCGGAGCCCGTCTATACCCCATGGTCCTTACGGAGTACCCAGCATCCACTACGGACTACGAGAAATAGAATTACCGGTGAGTAAATTCTTATTTTTGCCGGTGCAGAGGGCAAGAATGTCGACTTACCTGCGGTAGCCGCCGCGACTAACGCATCCAGTCCATCGCCAAATAAGGCCTCACCTTTATATGGGAGAGCCTCCATATTTCTTTTGGAATCTGCATCCGCGTTCCACTGGCGAATCCACAACGCCCTCCGAGCCGATACTGCCATGATAGCTGCTTGTGAACTCGAGTCCAATATCTTTCATCGCTTCTAGCATGTATGCGGCAGCGTCTTTGATATTCCCTAACTTAAGGAGTATCTCATCTTTATCAATCGTGTCAATTTCTGATGACACGCTGTCTGACCATTTTTCAATAGCGCGATTCACCCATGCGCAAGCAATTGTGGGCCTGAGCAGCGTACCATTGGCAACATAAATGGATTTCAATGTAGTTTCCATTTTCCGGTCAGCCGACTCCTTTAGTGAAGCCGTGCCAGGTGCAGGGAGAATTACCTTCTTTGTCAACCTGGACAGTGCACTGTCTAACACAGGGGGTGACTCCCATTTTCTCTTACGTCCTAGAGGATGCTGGGGCCTCCGTAAGGACCATGGGGAATAGACGGGCTCCGCAGGAGACATGGGCACTAAAAAAGAACTTTAGGTATGGGTGTGCACTGGCTCCTCCCTCTATGCCCCTCCTCCAGACCTCAGTTTGATACTGTGCCCAGAGGAGACTGGGTGCACTACAGGGAGCTCTCCTGAGCTTCCTGAAAGAAAGTATTTTGTTAGGTTTTTTATTTTCAGGGAGACCTGCTGGCAACAGGCTCCCTGCATCGTGGGACTGAGAGAGAAGCAGACCTACTTAAATGCTAGGCTCTGCTTCTTAGGCTACTGGACACCATTAGCTCCAGAGGGAGTCAGAACGCAGGTCTCCCCTTGCGGTTCGTCCCGGAGCCGCGCCGCGGTCCTCCTCGCAGAGCCGGAAGATAGAAGCCGGGTGAGTATAGGAAGACAGAAAACTTCAGATCTTCAGAGCGGTAACACTGCGCGCCATTGCTCCCACACAGAACACACACACAGCGGGCACTGTTGGATGCGGGGGGGGGGGGGGGGGCACCCTGGGCAGCAATGTATACCTCTAGGACTGGCTATAAGTATATATACACTACATTGTGTTGTTTTTAGAGTATCCCCGCCAGTTTTGTTTAAAAGAGCGGGACCGAAGCCCGCCACTGAGGGGGCGGGGCTTCTCCCTCAGCACTCACCAGCGCCATTTTCTCCACAGCACACGCTGAGAAGCTGGCTCCCCGGACTCTCCCCTGTTGCTCATCGGTGACAGAGGGTTTTAAAGAAGGGGGGGGGGGGCACATAATTTGGCGCAGTGAATATATAAAGAGTGCTGTGTCTGGGTAATTTTTTCCAGGGTTTGCTGGGTGTGTGCTAGCATACTCTCTCTCTCCAAAGGGCCTTGTGGGGGAACGGTCTCCAGATTAGACCTTTCCCCGAGTGTGTGGTGTGTCGGTGCGTGCGTGTCGGCATGTCTGAAGCGGAAGGCTCTCCTAGGGATGAGGTGGAGCGCATGAGTGTGGTGTGTCCGTCGGCAACGCCGACACATGACTGGATGGATATGTGGAATATTTTAAATGCAAATGTGAATTTATTGCACAAACGTTTGGACAAAGCAGAGTCCAGGGACAGTACAGAGGGTCATACCCTGCCTTTCCCTATGTCACAGGGGCCTTCTGGGTCTTAAAAACGCCCACTTTCTCCGGTAGTTGGCACAGTTACCGACATGGATTCTGAATCCAGTGTCGATTATGAAGATGCGAGGTTGCAGCCAAAATTGGCAAAGAGTATTCATTATATGATTATTGCTATAAAGGATGTACTGCATATTATAGATGACCCCGCAGTGCCTAATCCAAAGATCCACATGTTTAAAGAAAAGAAGCCTGAGGTTACTTTTCCACCTTCTTTTGAATTAAATGAGTTATTTGAAAGTGCTTGGGAAACTCCAGACAAGAAACTGCAGATTCCCAAAAGGATTCTTATGGTGTATCCTTTCCTGATCAAGGACAGGATACGGTGCGAATCCTTCCCAAGGGTGGACAAAGCGTTGACGCGCCTTTCCAAAAAGGTGGCGCTGCCGTCTCAGGATACCGCTGCCCCTCAGGGATCCTGCTGATCGCAAGCAGGAAACTACCTTGAAGTCAATTTACACACATACCGGTACATTACTCAGGCCGGCGATAGCGTCGGCTTGGGTTTGTAGCGCTGTAATAGCGTGGACCGATACCTTATCTGCTGATATGGATACGGAAACTATTTTATTGACCCTGGGCCATATTAAGGATGCGGTCCTTTATATGAGAGAGGCTCTGAGGGATGTAGGCATACTGGGGTCCAGAGCGAACGCTATGGCGATTTCTGCCAGGCGAGCACTGTGGACCCGACAGTGGACGGGTGATACAGACTCGAAACGGCATATGGAGGTGTTGCCTTACAAGGGTGAGGAATTGTTTGGGGAAGGTCTCGCGGACCTAGTTTCCACGGCTACTGCAGGTAAATCATCTTTTTTACCTTATGTTTCCTCACAGCCTAAGAAAGCGCCACATTATCAGATGCAGTCCTTTCGGTCGCGTAAATCCAAGAGAGCTCGAGGATCTTCCTTTCTTGCCAGAGGTAAGGGCAAGGGGAAAAAGCTGCCAGCTACAGCCAGTTCCCAGGAACAAAAGTCCTCCCCGGCTTCTACTAAATCCACCGCATGACGCTGGGGCTCCGCGGGAGGAGTCCGCTCCTGTGGGGGCACGTCTTCGTCTTTTCAGCCAGGTCTGCTTTCACTCTCAGGTGGATCCCTGGGCAATAGACATTGTTTCCCAGGGGTACAAGCTGGAATTCGAAGAGGTGCCTCGCCGGTTTTTCAAATCGGCACTGCCGACTTCTTCCCCAGAGAGGGAGGTAGTTTTAGCAGCAATTCAAAAGTTGTGCCTTCAACGAGTGGTGGTCAAAGTTCCCCTGCTGCAGCAGGGGATGGGCTATTACTCAACCCTGTTTGTGGTCCCGAAACCGAACGGTTCGGTCAGACCCATTCTGAATTTAAAATCATTAAACCTATACTTGAAGAGGTTCAAGTTCAAGATGGAATCGCTCAGAGCGGTCATCGCAAGTCTGGAAGGGGGAGATTATATGGTGTCCCTGGACATAAAGGATGCATACCTTCATGTCCCCATTTATCAACCTCATCAGGCGTTCCTGAGATCTGTGGTGCAGGATTGTCATTACCAATTTCAGACGTTGCCGTTTGTGCTTTCCACGGCCCGAGGATTTTTACCAAATTAATGGCAGAGATGATGGTGCTCCTGCGCAAGCCAGGGTGTCACAATTATCCCATACTTGGACGATCTCCTGATAAAAGCGAGATCGAGAGAACAGTTGCTGGACAGCGTATCACTCTCCCTGAGGGTGTTGCAACAACACGGTTGGATTCTAAATCTACCAAAGTCACGGTTAGTTCCAACGACCCGATTGCCTTTCTTAGGCATGATTCTGGACACGGAACAAAAGAGGGTTTTTCTCCCGATGGAAAAGGCCCAGGAACTTCAGAGCTTGGTCATGGACCTGTTAAAGCCAGACAGGGTGTCGGTACATCACTGCACTCGAGTGCTGGGAAAAATGGTGGCATTTTACGAGGCCATTCCATTCGGCAGGTTCCATGCCAGGACTTTTCAGTGGGACCTTCTGGACAAGTGGTCCGGGTCACATCTACAGATTCATCAGATGATTCGCCTGTCCCCCAGGGCCAGGGTATCTCTCCTGTGGTGGTTGCAGAGTGCTCACCTTCTAGAGGGTCGCAGGTTCGGCTTTCAGGACTGGGTTCTGGTGACCATGGACGCGAGCCTCCGAGGATGGGGAGCAGTCACACAGGGAAGAAACTTCCAAGGTCTGTGGTCAAGCCAGGAGGCTTGTCTACACATCAACTTTCTGGAATTAAGGGCCTTATACAATGGCCTTCGTCAGGCGGAGACCTTACTTTGAGGTCTACCGGTTCTGATTCAGTCAGACAACATCACAGCAGTGGCTCATGTAAACCGCCAAGGCGGCACAAGGAGCAGAGTGACAATGGTAGAAGCCTCAAGGATTCTTCGATGGGCGGAGAGTCATGTAAGCGCTCTGACAGCAGTCTTCATTCCGGGAGTGGACAACTGGGAAGCAGACACGATCTGCATCCAGGAGAGTGGGGATTTCATCAGGATGTCTTCGCAGACATTGCAAGTCAGTGGGGACTGCCTCAAATAGACATGATGGCTTCACGCCTCAACAAGAAACTTCCGAGATATTGCGCCAGGTCAAGGGACCCTCAGGCAGTTGCAGTGAACGCACTGGTGACACCGTGGGTGTTTCAGTCAGTCTATGTGTTCCCTCCTCTTCCTCTCATCTCAAAGATACTGAGAATCATAAGACGAAGAGGGATTCAGACAATTCTCATTGTTCCAGATTGGCCTCGAAGGGCCTGGTATCCGGATCTACAGGAAATGCTCACTGAAGATCCGTGGCCTCTTCCTCTCAGGGTAGACCTGTTACAACAAGGGCCCTGTCTGTTCCAGGACTTACCGCGACTGCGTTTGACAGCATGGCGGTTGAACGCAGGATCCTAGCGGAGAAGGGCATTCCAGAAGAGGTCATTCCTACTCTGATAAAGGCTAGGAAGGAGGTGACATCGAAACATTATCACCGTATCTGGAGGAAGTATGTGTCTTGGTGCGAAGCCAAGACTGCTCCTCCGGAAGAATTCCATCTAGGCCGTTTTCTCCACTTCCTGCAAACTGGAGTGACTCTGGGCCTGAAGTTAGGCTCCATTAAGGTTCAGATTTCGGCCCTATCCATTTTCTTTCAAAAGGAATTGGCTTCTCTTCAAACAGTTGAATTGAAGTATCTCACTTGGAAAGTGGTCATGTGATTGGCCTTGGCTTCGGCGCGGCGAGTGTCGGAGTTGGCGGCTTTGTCTCACAAAAGCCCTTATCTGATTTTCCATGTGGATAGAGCTGAGTTGCGGACTCGTCCTAAATTTTTGCCTAAGGTGGTTTCTTCTTTTCATATGGACCAACCTATTGTGGTGCCTGTGGCTACAAGGGACGTGGAGGATTCAGAGTCCCTGGATGTGGTCAGGGCATTGAAAATGTATGTGGCCAGAACGGCTCGGGTTAGGAAAACAGAGGCCCTGTTTATCCTGTATGCAGCCAACAAGGTTGGCGCTACTGCGTCTAAGCAGACTATTGCTCGCTGGATCTGTAACACAATTCAGCAGGCTCGTTCCACGGCTGGATTGCCGTCACCGAATTCGGTAAAGGCCCATTCCACTAGGAAGGTGGGCTCTTCTTGGGCGGCTCGGCATTTCAACTTTGCCCAGCGGCGACTTGGTCGGGTTCAAACACTTTTGCAAAATTCTACAAGTTTGATACCCTGGCTGATGAGGACCTCATGTTTGCTCATTCGGTGCTGCAGAGTCATCCGCACTCTCCCGCCCGTTTTGGAGCTTTGGCATAATCCCCATGCTCCTTACGGAGTCCCCAGCATCCTCTAGGACGTAAGAGAAAATAAGATTTTAAACCTACCGGTAAATCTTTTTCTCCTAGTCCGTAGAGGATGCTGGGCACCCGTCCCACAACATCCTGCAAGACTTGTATATAGTTGTTGCTTACATAAGGGTTATGTTTCAGTTGGATCAGTTTTGGACTGATACTGGTTTTGTTTCATACTGTTGACTGGTTCGTATATTCTATGTTATACGGTGTGAATGGTGTGGCTGGTATGAATCTTGCCCTTGGATTTCCAAAATCCTTTCCTAGTACTGTCTGTCTCCTCTGGGCACAGTTTCTCTAACTGAGGTCTGGAGGAGGGGCATAGAGGGAGGAGCTAGTGCACACCCATACCTAAAGATCTTTTTTAGTGCCCATGTCTCCTGCGGAGCCTGTCTATTCCCCATGGTCCTTACGGAGTCCCCAGCATCCTCTACGGACTAGGAGAAAAAGATTTACCGGTAGGTTTAAAATCTTATTTTTTCCTGTCCTCTACCGGGAAAGGATAAGCTATTTGAATTCTCTTGGGAATACGAAATTTATTTTTGGGATTCACCCACATCCCTTCAAAGAGAGTATTAAGCTTGTGGGAAGGAGGGAAAGTGACCTTAGATTTCTTTTCTTTATAGAAATAAGCCTTCTCCTGAGGTACCGGAGTGGCTTCCGTGACTTCCAGAACTTCCCTTATAGCTACAATCATATTTTGTATATTTTTGGCCAATTTATGATCTATTTCCCTGGAGTCACTATCGTCGACACAGGAATCAGTGTCCGTGTCGGTATCCGTATTCGTATTCACAATATTCGCAAATGGTCTCTTATGTGACCCAGAGGAGTCGCCTGCGGATGGAAGAGCAGAATCCAGAAAAATCACATCTTCCACAGATTTTCTACAGCACTCAGCATGAGATTCAGACTTATCTAATCTATTGATATGATGCATACTATCACGTATTTCTTTCACCCATGCAGGCTCTTGGAGTGTTAGCAGCGCCACCACATTAAAACTCTGTGTCCATAAAATGGTTTCCTTCGGGGAGGAACTTCCTGCCTCAGACATGTCACACACGTGTACAACACAGACACATTGGGACTTAGAGGGGACAGACTCACAGTAAAATCTGTCAGAGAGACACAGTTTAGGAGCAACCAGTTCACAACCCCAGCGCCAGTATCTAATGCCTGTGAACACAGAATGCCCACTGACATGCAGCGCTTTTTACACAGTAAAACACACTTGTAAAGCACCAAATTCGCTTGTGCTCCCCCCTGTTTTGCACCCTGATACTTGTAGTCAGAAGGACCAGCGATGTCTCTGCAGCCTGAGGAGAGAGAAAATGGCGTTGAGCAGTGTGCTGGCTGCCTGAGGAAGAAGCTCCGCCCCCACAATGGTGCGTTTTTACCTCAGACTTTGCATAATATTTATACTGGTGGGGGTAGGGCTGTGCCTGGGAATCTTATGCCCCCTTTTTGCCAGTTTATAGAGGTGTTTTTGCTGCCAAGGGTGCCCCCCCCCCCCCCATACACACCCTGCAGTGCTTGTGTGTGTGGGCTCCCGCCAGCTGCGCGGTACCTCAGCCGTCACTTTACTGGATAGAAGATCTGTCTTCTGCCTCTGTGAGGGGGGTGACGGCGTGCTGTGGGAGTGAACATCTAGACCCAGCTAGCGTTCAGTACCCTGCAGGAGCCAATGGTGTCCGGTCAGCCAGAAGCAGAGCCATGAAACTCTTCAGGAAGTTGGTTCCTACTTATGCCCCCTCAGTCCCACGATGCAGGGAGTCTGTTGCCAGCAGTTCTCCCTGAAAATAAAAAACCTAACATAAGTCTTTTCAGAGAAGCTCAGTAGAGCTCCCCTGGAGTGCATCCAGTCTGCCTGGGCACATTTCTAAAACTGAGGTCTGGAGGAGGGGCATAGAGGAAGGAGCCAGTTCACACCCATTGAAAAGTCTTAAGAGTGCCTATGGCTCCTGCGGAACCGTCTATACCCCATGGTCATGAAGTGGACCCCAGCATCCTCTAAGACAAAGTGTAATGATTTTGGGCTGGAAAAAACATGCTGTATATTTTCACGACGACACCACCACCAGAGATTCAATGAAAATTGCAGTTTCCGTGCCAGAACATTAGCTGCCTGCAGACTTTGGACCATAAGAGACTCTGATAGGATGGTGGTTATAAATATTTCATTTTGCGGGGAGAGATAAGGCTTTCACAGTATGTGCTATTTCTGTCAGACACAGGAGCAGCTGTGCATAGAGCCGGTCTCCCTTGGTTCGGTGACAGAGAAACCAGATCTACCTGTAATATGTCCTGTAGTGTCCATTTCTATGTGCGAGTGACACAGTCTGCGCTGCAGGCCATCTAACAGCTTCCCACTGCCTATAATCTGTCACTATCCCTGCTGCGGGCACTGCAGGAGACCAGAGATGTCACCAGATGAGACTGGGACCAGTGCCAGGCACTAGTAGACACAAAAGACCAATAGTGATTTTCCCTGTTTTTACATATAAAATTAAATATATACACATATATAGCTATAATTAGCAGAATTTAAATCCAAATATCTTTTAATAATAATGATGATGTCCCCTTTAAATATTTTCTGTTTTAAACATAGTTTTTACTTGGCACTGAACATATGCTGTATAATACCACACAAGTATCTTGGTACTTTTTCAAACTCTTAGGTTTCAGTAAACGGATTTCTGCCAACAATCAATCACAGGATAATAGAGTAATGTGGAGAATGTTCTTACAGGTCAGCCCCACTAGCAAGAAAATTACCAGCAAACCTAGTTGTAGTTACACAATACCAAGAAACGTACGTATGTGTGGTCACATCGTACATACACTGCTGGAGGTAACCTTTTCATCTCCAATTATTAGTAACACCTCAAATACAGTTTTATCCCTTTCCGTTACCCTAGTAAAAAGCAGGAAAAAGGTAGTTTGCATTCAGACCTACGAGAATACCGGGTTGAAGCACATTCATGTGCAAACACCCAATATTTTAAAGGTGGTAAGAAATGGGTATTTGTACACGTCATTTACAGTAGGCTATGGGTTCTCAAAGTTTGGCGATTTAGGAACAAGAACTCTGAGTACAACAGCATTACCTCCACCCCAGCCAGCACTGCAGAGGACATACCCTGCTAATAACATTACACTGCAGCAATAAGGAAGCCCGGTAGGACCAATCACAAGTAGCCTGGTAACATGGGTGGTCATTCCGAGTTGTTCGCTCGCAAGCTGCTTTTAGCAGCTTTGCACACGCTAAGCCGCCGCCTACTGGGAGTGAATCTTCGCTTATCAAAATTGCGAACGAAAGATCCGCAATATTGCGAAAAGACTTCTCTGTGCAGTTGCTGAGTAGCTCGAGACTTACTCTTCCAGTGCGATCAGTTCAGTGCTTGTCGTTCCTGGTTTGACGTCACAAACACACCCAGCGTTCGCCCAGACACTCCTCCGTTTATCCAGCCACTCCCGCGTTTTTCCCAGAAACGGTAGCGTTTTTTCACACACTCCCATAAAACGTCCAGTTTCCGCCCAGAAACACCCACTTCCTGTCAATCACACTCCGATCTCCAGAACGAAGAAAAAACCTCGTAATGCCGTGAGTAAAATACCAATCTTCATAGCAAATTTACTTGGCGCAGTGCGAACATTGCGCATGCGCAATTAGCGGAAAATCGCTGCGATGCGAAGAAAATTACCGAGCGAACAACTTGGAATGACCACCATAGTGCTTAGAGGAGGAATACAGCCCATATCACAGAGCACTACAAACTTTGTTGGCTAGTTTTAAAATGAAATCTTGAAGTATCCCATGTGTGGCACTACACGGGGTCTTCATCGCATATTCATATAGGGGGAGAGGTGGCAGCAGCTGAGAAGGTAAATATGCAGCAATTTTTAAAGGAGACTGCGGCCAAGCTTTAGGGCAGCACAGTCATCGCCTCCTCCATGTTTATTTCAGTATGTTTGCCATTAACCTTTTACATGCCACCATGTGGAATTACAATGGAGGTCATTCCGAGTTGTTCGCTCGCAAGGCGATTTTAGCAGAGTTGCTCACGCTAAGCCGCCGCCTACTGGGAGTGAATCTTAGCATCTTAAAATTGCGAACGAAGTAATCGTAATATTGCGATTACACACCTCGTAGCAGTTTCTGAGTAGCTTCAGACTTACTCGGCATCTGCGATCAGTTCAGTGCTTGTCGTTCCTGGTTTGACGTCACAAACACACCCAGCGTTCGCCCAGACACTCCTCCGTTTCTCCGGCCACTCCTGCGTTTTTTCCGGAAACGGTAGCGTTTTTTCCCACACGCCCATAAAACGGCCTGTTTCCGCCCAGTAACACCCATTTCCTGTCAATCACATTACGATCGCCAGAACGATGAAAAAGCCGTGAGTAAAATTACTAAGTGCATAGCAAATTTACTTGGCGCAGTCGCAGTGCGGACATTGCGCATGCGCATTAAGCGGAAAATCGCTGCGATGCGAAGATTTTTACGGAGCGAACAACTCGGAATGAGGGCCAATGTGTCCCTTTTAAAGTACAATCTAATTCTATAGCCCATGTTTGGACAGGCTAGGAATACTGAAATCATGGATTTGGTGTACGTAGAGTGTCATTCCGAGTTGACCGCACGTAGCAACTTTTTGCTGCTCATGTGATCAACCTGACGCCGCCTATGGGGAAGTGTATTTTAGCATAGCAGGGCTGCGATCGCATGTGCAGCCTTGCTATGCTAAAAAAAAAAAAAAAAAGTATAAAGCGAAACAAGACTAGCCTTGCAGCTACTTACCAGTGCGACGGATCCAGCGATGAAGGTTCCAGCTGTGACGTCAGACATCCGCCCTACAAACGCCTGGATACGCCTGCGTTCGACTTACCATGCCCAGAAAACTGTGAGTAGACTCCTCGATCCTCCTTCCCGCTGTCAATCTTCTTGCGATTGCGCCTGCGATCGCTTTCATCGGTCCTGGCATCGTTGCCCAGCGACAGCCGTCGCTAGGCAAAGACGCACATGTGCATTGCGAGCGCCGTGCAGCCGCAGTTCCGACTTGTTTGCACCGCTGCATGCGAACGGGTCGGAATGACCCCCATAGGCAGGTATGGCTTGGTATACATAACTTCTGAGTCTATTATTCCCACGTTACACCATATGCAGATGCAGAAAATGACTATTTAATACAATATGCAGCAGCCATTAATGGTGATGAGAATAGGCCCAGACATCAAGGTCTCCATTGTACATGGATCTGCTCATTTCAAGCAGTAGAAGTAAATGTGCACTCCTGGGCTCACTGGCTGCAGCAATGGTTGTGGTATAGAAGAGCTACACTGCCTGGATAGACAATCATTCAGAGAACGGGAAAATAAGATTTTACTCACCGGTAAATCTATTTCTCGTAGTCCGTAGTGGATGCTGGGACTCCGTAAGGACCATGGGGAATAGCGGCTCCGCAGGAGACTGGGCACAACTAAAAGAAAGCTTTTGGTCTAACTGGTGTGCACTGGCTCCTCCCTCTATGACCCTCCTCCAGACTTCAGTTAGGATACTGTGCCCGGAAGAGCTGACACAATAAGGAAGGATTTTGAATCCCGGGTAAGACTCATACCAGCCACACCAATCACACCGTATAACTCGTGATACTATACCCAGTTAACAGTATGACAAAAACTGAGCCTCTCAACAGATGGCTCAACAATAACCCTTTAGTTAAACAATAACTATATACAAGTATTGCAGACAATCCGCACTTTGGATGGGCGCCCAGCATCCACTACGGACTACGAGAAATAGATTTACCGGTGAGTAAAATCTTATTTTCTCTGACGTCCTAAGTGGATGCTGGGACTCCGTAAGGACCATGGGGATTATACCAAAGCTCCCAAACGGGCGGGAGAGTGCGGATGACTCTGCAGCACCGAATGGGCAAACTCTAGGTCCTCCTCAGCCAGGGTGTCAAACTTGTAGAATTTAGCAAATGTGTTCGACCCCAAGTAGCTGCTCGGCAAAGTTGTAGAGCCGAGACTCCTCGGGCAGCCGCCCAAGAAGAGCCCACCTTCCTCGTGGAATGGGCTTTCACTGATTTAGGATGCGGCAGTCCAGCCGCAGAATGTGCAAGCTGAATCGTACTACAGATCCAGCGAGCAATAGTCTGCTTTGAAGCAGGTGCACCCAACTTGTTGGGCGCATGCAGGATAAATAGCGAGTCAGTCTTTCTGACTCCAGCTGTCCTGGAAACATAAATTTTCAGGGCCCTGACTACGTCCAACAACTTGGAAGCCTCCAAGTCTTTAGTAGCCGCAGGCACCACGATAGGTTGGTTCAGATGAAAAGCTGATACCACCTTAGGGAGAAACTGGGGACGAGTCCTCAATTCTGCCCTATCCATATGGAAAATCAGATAAGGGCTTTTACATGACAAAGCCGCCAATTCTGATACACGCCTGGCCGAAGCCAAGGCCAACAACATGACCACTTTCCCCGTGAGATATTTAAATTCCACGGTTTTAAGTGGCTCAAACCAATGTGACTTTAGGAAATCCAACACCACGTTGAGATCCCAAGGTGCCACTGGAGGCACAAAAGGGGGCTGAATATGCAGCACTCCCTTAACAAAAGTCTGAACTTCAGGTAGTGAAGCCAGTTCTCTCTGGAAGAAAATCGATAGAGCCGAAATCTGGACCTTAATGGAACCCAATTTTAGGCCCATAGTCACCCCTGACTGTAGGAAGTGCAGAAAACGGCCCAGCTGAAATTCCTCCGTTGGGGCCTTCCTGGCCTCACACCACGCAACATATTTTCGCCAAATGCGGTGATAATGGTTTGCGGTCACTTCTTTCCTAGCTTTAATCAGCGTAGGAATGACTTCCTCCGGAATGCCCTTTTCCTTCAGGATCCGGTGTTCAACCGCCATGCCGTCAAACGCAGCCGCGGTAAGTCTTGGAACAGACAGGGCCCCTGCTGCAGCAGGTCCTGTCTGAGCGGCAGAGGCCATGGGTCCTCTGAGATCATTTCTTGAAGTTCCGGGTACCAAGCTCTTCTTGGCCAATCCGGAACAATGAGTATAGTTCTTACTCCTCTTCTCCTCATTATCCTCAGTACCTTTGGTATGAGAGGAAGAGGAGGGAACACATAAATCGACCGGTACACCCACGGTGTCACTAGAGCGTCCACAGCTATCGCCTGAGGGTCTCTTGACCTGGCGCAATATCTTTCTAGCTTTTTGTTTAGGCGGGACGCCATCATGTCCACCTG
The DNA here is from genome assembly GCF_028390025.1 of Pseudophryne corroboree. NCBI lineage: Eukaryota > Metazoa > Chordata > Amphibia > Anura > Myobatrachidae > Pseudophryne > Pseudophryne corroboree. The sequence goes on from NC_086444.1 coordinate 116,120,122, forward strand.
TGGCCTTTCCCAACGGTTTACAATCAGTTGGAAGACTTCTGGATGAAGTCCCCACTCTCCCGGGTGGAGGTCGTGCCTGCTGAGGAAGTCTGCTTCCCAGTTGTCCACTCCCGGAATGAACACTGCTGACAGTGCTAACACGTGATTTTCTGCCCATCGGAGAATCCTTGTGGCTTCTGCCATCGCCGTCCTGCTTCTTGTGCCGCCCTGTCGGTTTACATGGGCGACTGCCGTGATGTTGTCTGACTGGATCAGTACCGGCTGGTTTTGAAGCAGGGGTTTTGCCTGACTTAGGGCATTGAAAATGGCCCTCAGTTCCAGAATATTTATGTATAGGGAAGTCTCCTGACTTGACCATAGTCCTTGGAAGTTTCTTCCCTGTGTGACTACCCCCCAGCCTCGAAGGCTGGCATCCGTGGTCACCAGACCCAGTCCTGTATGCCGAATCTGCGGCCCTCTTGAAGATGAGCACTTTGCAGCCACCACAGCAGAGACACCCTGGTCCTTGGAGACAGGGTTATCAGCCGATGCATCTGAAGATGCGATCCAGACCACTTGTCCAACAGGTCCCACTGAAAGGTTCTTGCATGGAACCTGCCGAATGGAATTGCTTCGTAGGAAGCTACCATTTTTCCCAGGATTCGCGTGCAGTGATGCACCGACGCCTGTTTTGGTTTTAGGAGGCCTCTGACTAGAGATGACAGCTCCTTGGCCTTCTCCTCCGGGAGAAACACTTTTTCCTGTTCTGTGTCCAGAACCATCCCCAGGAACAGTAGACGTGTCGTAGGGATCAGCTGTGACTTTGGAATATTTAGAATCCAGCCGTGCTGTTGTAGCACCTCCCGAGATAGTGCTACCCCGACCAACAACTGCTCACTGGACCTCGCCTTTATCAGGAGATCGTCCAAGTACGGGATAATTAAAACTCCTTTTTTTCGAAGGAGTATCATCATTTCGGCCATTACCTTGGTAAATACCTTCGGAGCCATGGATAGACCAAACGGCAACGTCTGGAATTGGTAATGACAATCCTGTACCACAAATCTGAGGTACTCCTGGTGAGGATGGTAAATGGGGACATGCAGGTAAGCATCCTTGATGTCCAGTGATACCATGTAATCCCCCTCGCCCAGGCTTGCAATAACCGCCCTGAGCGATTCCATCTTGAACTTGAATTTTTTCATATATGTGTTCAAGGATTTCAAATTTAAAATGGGTCTCACCGAACCGTCCGGTTTCGGTACCACAAACATTGTGGAATAGTAACCCCGTCCTTGTTGAAGTAGGGACACCTTGACTATCACCTGCTGGGAATACAGCTTGTGAATTGCCTCTAGCACTGCCTCCCTGCCTGAGGGAGTTGTTGGCAAGGCAGATTTGAGGAAACGGCGGGGGGGAGACGTCTCGAATTCCAGCTTGTACCCCTGAGATACTACTTGAAGGATCCAGGGATCCACCCGTGAGCGAGCCCACTGATTGCTGAAGTTTTTGAGACGGGTCCCCACCGTACCCGGCTCCGCCTGTGGAGCCCCAGCGTCATGCGGTGGACTTGGAGGAAGCGGGGGAGGACTTTTGCTCCTGGGAACTGGCTGTATGCTGCAGCTTTTTCCCTCTGCCTCTGGGCAGAAAGGACGCGCCTTTAACCCGCTTGCCCTTATGGGGCCGAAAGGACTGTACCTGATAATACGGTGCTTTCTTTGGCTGTGAGGGAACATGGGGTAAAAATGCTGACTTCCCAGCTATTGCTGTGGAAACGAGGTCCGAGAGACCATCCCCGAACAACTCCTCACCTTTATAAGGCAAAACTTCCATGTGCCTTTTAGAATCTGCATCACCTGTCCACTGCCGAGTCCATAACCCTCTCCTGACAGAAATGGACATTGCACTTATTTTAGATGCCAGCCGGCAAATATCCCTCTGTGCATCTCTCATGTATAAGACTGCGTCTTTAATATGCTCTACGGTTAGCAATATAGTGTCCCTGTCTAGGGTATCAATATTTTCCGACAGGGAATCTGACCACGCAGCTGCAGCACTGCACATCCATGCTGAAGCAATAGCTGGTCTCAGTATAATACCTGTGTATATACAGACTTCAGGATAGCCTCCTGCTTTCTATCAGCAGGCTCCTTTAGGGCGGCCGTATCCGGAGACGGTAGTGCCACCTTCTTTGACAAGCGTGTGAGCGCTTTATCCACCCTAGGGGATGTTTCCCAACGTGACCTATCCTCTGGCGGGAAAGGGTACGTCATTAGTAACCTTTTAGAAATTACCAGTTTCTTATCGGGGGAAGCCCACGCTTCTTCACACACTTCATTTAATTCCTCAGATGGAGGAAAAACTACTGGTAGTTTTTTCTCTCCAAACATAATACCCTTTTTTGTGGTACCTGGGGTAACATCAGAAATGTGCAACACATTTTTCATAGCCTCAATCATGTAACGTGTGGCCCTATTGGAAGTTACATTTGTCTCATCGTCGTCGACACTGGAGTCAGTATCCGTGTCGACATCAGTGTCTGCCATCTGAGGTAGGGGGCGTTTTAGAGCCCCTGATGGCTTTTGAGACGCCTGGGCAGGCACAGGCTGAGAAGCCGGCTGTCCCATATTTGGTATGTCGTCAAACCTTTTATGTAAGGAGTCGACACTGTCCCGTAATTCCTTCCATATAACCATCCACTCAGGTGTCAGCCCCGCAGGGGGTGACATCACATTTATCGGCATCTGCTCCGCCTCCACATAAGCCTCATCAAACATGTCGACACAGCCGTACCGACACACCGCACACACACAGGGAATGCTCTGACAGAGGACAGGACCCCACAAAGCCCTTTGGGGAGACAGAGAGAGAGTATGCCAGCACACACCAGAGCGCTATATAACACAGGGATGAACACTATAACTGAGTGATTTTCCCTTATAGCTGCTTAAATATATATTGCTGCGCCTAAATTTAGTGCCCCCCCTCTCTTTTTTACCCTTTGTAGCTTGAAACTGCAGGGGAGAGCCTGGGAGCGATCCTTCCAGCGGAGCTGTGAGGGAAAAATGGCGCCGGTGTGCTGAGGGAGATAGTCCCGCCCCTTTTTCGGCTGACTTTTTCCCGCTTTTTTATGGATTCTGGCAGGGGTATTTTTCACATATATAGCCTCTGGGACTATATATTGTGATTATTTGCCAGCCAAGGTATTAATATTGCTGCTCAGGGCGCCCCCCCCCCAGCGCCCTGCACCCATCAGGACCGGAGTGTGAGGTGTGCATGAGGAGCAATGGCGCACAGCTGCAGTGCTGTGCGCTACCTTGTTGAAGACCGAAGTCTTCTGCCGCTGATTTTCAGGACCATCTTCATGCTTCTGGCTCTGTAAGGGGGACGGCGGCGCGGCTCCGGGACCGGACGATCGAGGTCGGGTCCTGTGTTCGATCCCTCTGGAGCTAATGGTGTCCAGTAGCCTAAGAAGCCCAAACTAGCTGCAAGCAGGTAGGTTCGCTTCTTCTCCCCTTAGTCCCTCGTAGCAGTGAGTCTGTTGCCAGCAGATCTCACTGAAAATAAAAAACCTAAAATATACTTTCTTTTCTAGGAGCTCAGGAGAGCCCCTAGTGTGCATCGAGCTCAGCCGGGCACAAGATTCTAACTGAAGTCTGGAGGAGGGTCATAGAGGGAGGAGCTAGTGCACACCAGTTAGACCAAAAGCTTTCTTTTAGTTGTGCCCAGTCTCCTGCGGAGCCGCTATTCCCCATGGTCCTTACGGAGTCCCAGCATCCACTTAGGACGTCAGAGAAAAGAAGATTCTTGTTTGGGCGCAATCTTTGTTTAGTCAAAAATTATAATATTGGGATTAAAACAAAACTTTTACTAATTCTTCACATAAAACTGCCTAATGGTTACTAGGCAACCGCAAGCTTTCCCCTTACATCGCATCTCTAATGACGTGGCTCCCTAACTCACATCATGTCTATGGTGACGCGGCTGTGTAGCCTAGCAACGCGGCAGAAGCTAGGATTACAGCTTCCGTCGGCAGTACATGGCGTACACACTGACCCGGCTGAGCAACTTAGCAGCACGGCGAAAGCGATAGTGACAGCTTCTGCTGGCGGGATGTCAGGGCATACTAGCCCATTAGTATATCCCCGCCCTTGGCCAGTGCGACTGTCTGAAAACCGAATAACAGGGTATTTAAACACTAAGGCCGATGCCCATAACAGGCTCGCCGGAAGTGAACAAGCCCGTTTAATGGGTGAAACGTGTTTTCCTCAGGGACCTCATTCATCGGACCACCCACATTGGGGCATAACTACTTTGATATACTCAGGACCTGGGCACCAATTGGTATTGTTGTACTATCTCTGTTTGTGGTTATGTTCATACTGGATGAGCTATCTGCATAATTCTTCTGCATACTACCTTGTCTATGGGACTACCCACATTGAGGGATAACCATTCCAAAATACCCTAGAACCAGGTCGTAATTGAGAATAATACATGGTAAACTATTCATTGATTAAACTCTCAGGTATATCCGATAACATACTAACCATACACTTATTCTCTATGCATGAATACACCCTTTAGGCCTGTCCTATTGATATAGATGTATCTGAAATTTTGAACATTACCTAGACTTAAATGGTCTGCTATCTTGCATATAAGGCTATGATGTTGTTATTGGACAACGTATGACCTCAATTGTGGTGGGATTGAATTCACCAACAAAACTGCTTTCAAGTCCAGTGTCTATAATAGCAGCTTATGCAGTATATACAATGCAAATTTTGTTTCTTTTGCTACTTTGATCTCTTCCTACACTTATTCAGTAGACTCTCATCCACGATTCAGAGGAGCAACCTTATATCAGGAGACCCTAGGGATATGTACCTCTGTCTAACATTGACAACAGATCCGCTACTCCTTTTCCTCTCTCCTCATCTTATTGGCTCTTCCTGAATATTATTTAACTCTCCAGAATCTATTGATTCATTCTATTCAGGTGCATGGTCATTAGCTAGTCAGAAATATCGGCCGTATTTTTCTACTACCACACCTCAACGAATATGCCCAATCTCGTCTGATCTTGGAAGCCAAATGGTGGTGGGCTGGGTTAGTACCTGGAAGGGAGACCTCCAGGGAATACCAAGTGTAGTAGGAAGGCACGAACAACTTATTCTGACATAAAAACTAACAGCATGATCACCATTTTACTTGTTTGTCTCTAATCTTAAATTGGCAATCATGCCTCTCTCATGCAAGCTCTATGTAGCAAAGAATGGTGAATAATATGGACATTTGGGATATGTATGTACCGCATTTGTTGAACTCTGCACCTGTGGTACTCTGAATCCGGTGTATAGGCCTTCCCTTACACTGATTGACCTAGCAAGGTCTTATTAATACAAACTGTTTTGTACTGATCCAAGGAAGACGCAGGTAGTACTGCTTGTGTCTACATTCCTGTCTAGAATTACTGTATGTATAGATGGATCAGAACATATTTTGTTTTTAGATATATGTTGCTTTTATGTTTGAGTTTGTCCTGAAGCTGTTGGATACAAATTTAATTTTCTGTGACGTATTAGTAAAATATATGTTTTAAATTGTAATACTGATTAACATTCTTGACTAAATAACAAAGAGTGCGCTTAAACAAGAGTCTTTTCTTGTTCTCTGTCAGCTCTCTGAGTCGGGGTGCACCGCCAAGCAGACATATCTAGGGAATTAACCCACCAATATAATTGTCCAATTTTGGTTCTTAAAACAATAGAACCTAATTAACTGATTAGTGCAGAATCACAACCCTCCTTTTCATAGAAAGTCGTTCAGTCAACACATGTTCGACAGGGGCAAAAGGTCTACATGTAAAAGGTAGACAGTGGGTAAGGCCGACGGGTACAAAAGGTTGACACAAGTTTGTTTCTGTATTTTTTGCGTGTCATTTTGTATATTTAGCCATATCTGGTTGGGGAAAAAAAAAAAAAAAACTTCATCAACAATCAACAATTTGTATTGTCCATGGTCATGTTGACACTTTGTATCTGTCGACCGTTTTCCTGTCAACCTTTTACCATACCATACAGGATATAGTATGTATTCCATTTATTTATATTACCCTGTTCTCTAGTGTCCAAACATCTCTGCCTGACAATGTAATACATGGTAAAAGTTACAGAAAGACAAAAGCAATGTATTTATCAAGAGCTGCAGGAATATATATGATCTAGGAACGTCACCAGAAGGTGCACATGGCCTTTATATGACCCATACTTACTGCTAGGAACAGCATGCAGTACATGGAGAAAGACGAGTGGCCGGAATAAAACGACAGCCTAAAAGAAAGAAGATGAGCAGCGTAAGTTATATTTTAACAACATTACGGTAAATACTACGTTTTAGTAAGTTGCTTCAGAACAAATTTTACAGTTAACACATTATAGAAAAAAAATTTTTTTTATCATCATTGGTTTATTTATATGGTGCCACAAGGGTTGCGTAGCGCCTAGCAAAGTATGTAAATAAATGTGCCAAATAGGAAAACAACGACTTGCAGAGCAAGATAATGTAGGACAAGTACAAGGTATATAAACATTGCTGCATCAGGGGACAGGACACTGAAATAATCCTCATGGTGGCAAAAACTGAGGGTTAGGTGCCGTAGTAGGGAGTATGGAGTAGAAAACAGTCTAATAGCTTACATTCTAAAGGGGAGGGGCAGACAGACGGACAACACATATAGGGTAGAAGTCAGCGTGGAACAGAGGGTTAGGATGAGAGATGGCTGGTTTTTATGAAAAAGTGGGTCTTTGAAGTTTTGTAGAGAGGTAGAGAATTCCAGAGGTAGGGAGCACCACGGGCAAAATCTTGGCGGCAGGAATTGGAGGAAGTAATTAGTTGGCAGGAGATGTGGCATGTATTTGTGGAGCAAAGAAGGCGGGTGGGAATGTAAAGGGAGATAAGGTCAGATATGTAAATGGGGGCTTTGTAAGTGAGTGTAATGCTGGCCATACACTGGGCCAATATCATGTACGAATACACGATATTGACCCGTCATTCAACCCATTGCATGCACATCGTACATGTTTTGGGTGCGAATATGGGGGCTAATTCAGGTTGGATCGCAAATCGCGATCCAACCGGAATGATTGCGATTGCCCCGCGGGCACAGCGCCCATCCTGAATTAGGCCCATGATGCGATGTGAGGCATACGCTGCACATATGATCAGTAGATCCCGGCCGCTGGCAACTGTGGAGGTGTGATAGATCGTACGGGGGGGGGGGAACAGCTTGCATCCAATGCAGTTATTCTAATGTATGGGTGGCATAGGAAGCTTGGATTTGCTTAGGAAGGGGAACTAGCATATGGCTTGTAAGAGAGGGGAGGCGGACGACGTAGGTTTGGAATGGAATATGAGCCAGGCACCAGCACTGAGGACAGATTGGAGAGGAGAGAGGCAGTTATCAGAGAGGCCAGATAGGAAGGAGATTACATTAGTCCAATCTGGAGTTGGCCAGTGAGTGGATGAGGGTCTTAGTAGCATCTAGTGTGAGAGAGTCTGATCCTGGAAATATTTTTGAGACGGAAACGGCAGGACTGCAAGAGGTACTGAACGTTTAATTTTAAAGGAAAGGGTGGAATTAAGGATTAACTGCAAGACAGCGCACTAGGGGGCTAGAGGAGATAGTTGTGCCGTCAATAGATAATGAGGTTGTACGGGAGGGTGGGAAGATGACCAGCTCAATCTTAGACATATAAGTTTAAGAAAAGTGCTGGGACATCTAAGAAGAGATCGCAGGGAGACAGTTGGAGATACGAGTGGGGAGAGAGGTGGAGGTCAGGGGAAGATTTCAGTATCATCAGCATAGAGATGATATTGGAAGTCAAAAGAGCGAATGAGCTCACCTAAAGAGGACGTATAGAGAGAAAAGGAGGGGTTCAAGAACAGAACACTGGGGGACACCTACTGTTAGGGGAAGTGCGGGGGAGGAGTCATGAGAGGAGACAGAGAAGGAGCAGAGGGTAGCAGGTCCTCAGGAGTATATGTTACATTAATTCTGGTTTGTGACCAATAAGGTTTAACTTAAAGGGACACAATGGTCAAAATCCTTTATAGACAAGACTTTATTGAGGGCTTTTTTGTTTTCAGATTACTGCTGTTAACGCTCACATGTCTATATACTGGTGAGCTGCTTATGTTTTCCAGTAGCTTTTCCCACATTCTGTGGGAGTTATCATATCACACTGAAAATAATAATTAGATGCATTTGCCACTAGTCAGGTTATCTACACTGGAGAATTCAGTCATCTAACGCAGGCCAATAGAGAATAGAGCAAGGTGAGGCTGACTGATGTGTGAGGCTCATAGAAAGACACAATGGATCCACACAATGATCTTTTTGGGTGCTCCACTTTCCTCCCACCATCCAAAAACATACTGGCAAGTTTATAGGCTTCTAATAAAACGTGTGTGTGTGTGTGTGTGTGTGTGTGTGTGTGTGTGTGTGTGTGTGTGTGTGTGTGTTATATATATACACACACATATACATGTATATACATACATACATACATACATACACATATACATACAACCATACAGCCATGGCCATAAGTTTTGAGATTGACAAAAATATTAATTTTCACCGGGTCTGCTGCCTCAGTTTTTATGATGGCAGTTTGTATATATTCCAGAATGTCATGGAGAATGATCAGATGAATTGCAATTATACATATATGCACATAAACACACAAATGAAACATCTGGCATTTTATTTTCCTACAACACACACTAAGAAAAAGCCTTAATAGGTGATGAGAAGTACAGTACATGGTCTGTAGAGGGTATGTTTGCAGCCTCTGTCTGGGATCTCTTCTATAGAAAGAGAATACAATCTTCCGTTTCTACCCATGGGTAAAGACAGGTAAGTTGTCCATTGCTGGTGCTTGACATCCACGCAGTAACACACATTTCCTGTATGTGGAAGAGCTTCAGGTACATGCAACGTGGCAACATACCACAGTCCAGACAAAAATGTCAATTACAAGGCAAATAAAGCCTCTTACCCCATGTAACACTATCACTGGCCATTGTCCGCAGAGAGAAAATGAGATTTGAGACTTTAATGTAACAGCATTGATTTTTATAGAACTATAGTTAAGTCTAAATGGATATGAAGCTTCCGGCTCCTCATATTACTGATTGCTTTTCCATTATGGAAAGGAGAACATATTAGTAAAGGGTATTGATATACTCCATACTGGGAGAGGTCTGCTGCTGGGAATCCGCACAGATACTCCCTCCCAATGGGCGCTCTTACGGACAGTGTGTTTCCTCAGACATCAGTCATTTATGTAGAGCTAATGCCTTGGCGCATACTGCACACACAAGTAGGACTTGATGCCCATTACCAACCCCCGTCCATTCTTTAACCCATCACACAGACCAGCGCAAAAAGGATAAATCAGCTTGGCTTAACAAAGGGCTGGAATTATCTCCCCACCACTCCAGCAAGCGATGTGTGAGCTCCTGTCTGCTGCACTGTGCACAGGGAAACAGTGCCTGCTCCAAGAATCGGATGCTGCAATTCTTCGGTGTCCTTTAACCACTGAGCCTACTCCACCTGTCCAGAGGACCAGTAAATCAGATGACAGTATATGATTCTCATATTAGAATCCATCAAAAACCTTCAAAACCTAAAACCACTTATATATTATGTCTGAGTCACTGGATGCCTTGGAGTAGCAGATGCCATTTACAAGGTCAATGCTAAGAGGGCCTCAGAGTTCACCATCCATCCATAGCAGGCTGACAGGGCGTACCAGCTGCTGTAGAGCGGCCGCACTCAGACCATGCACATGTTGTGTACTGTCCCCTATGGTCAGAACGGTTTCATCTTACACATATGTTGGCACCTGCTGCTGCCACTGGAGAATACAGGAACACGGAATATAAAAGATATCAACTACGGACACAAAAATAAAGTTCCTGGCAGCAGGTGGCGAGGCCAGGTGCCCAAAATAGTACATACCAATTACATTAGTAACAGAGCCCTGGTAAAGTCATAAGCTAGCACTGATTGCCAAATACCTTCACTTACTCCCTCCAGCAAACTCAGAGCCGGACAAGAATCTCAATTTCACGTAGCTAAAAAAAAATAAAAAAATACTTTTCTCTGACGTCCTAGTGGATGCTGGGAACTCCGTAAGGACCATGGGAACTCCGTAAGGACCATGGGGAATAGACGGGCTCCGCAGGAGACTGGGCACTCTAAAAAAAGATTAGGTACTATCTGGTGTGCACTGGCTCCTCCCTCTATGCCCCTCCTCCAGACCCCAGTTAGAATCTGTGCCCGGCCAGAGCTGGGTGCTCCTAGTGGGCTCTCCTGAGCTTACTAGAAAAGAAAGTATTTATTAGGTTTTTTATTTTCAGTGAGCTTCTGCTGGCAACAGACTCACTGCTACGTGGGACTAAGGGGAGAGAAGCAAACCTACCTGCTTGCAGCTAGCTTGTGCTTCTTAGGCTACTGGACACCATTAGCTCCAGAGGATTCGAACACAGGCACCTGTCCTCGATCGTCCGTTCTCGGAGCCGCGCCGCCGTCCCCCTTGCAGAGCCAGAAGAACAGAGCTGGAAGACGACGAAATCGGCGGCTGAAGACTCCTGTCTTCATTAAGGTAGCGCACAGCACCGCAGCTGTGCGCCATTGCTCCCAGCACACTTACACACTCCGGTCACTGTAGGGTGCAGGGCGCTGGGGGGGAGGGGGGGGGGGGGCCACCCTGGGCTGCAATTGAGGTACCTTTGGCACAAAAACATACATATATACAGTCTAGCAATGTATATATGTAAAAAACCCCGCCATTTTTTACAAGAAATGCGGGACAGAAGCCCGCCACTGAGGGGGCGGGGCCTTCTTACTCAGCACACCAGCGCCATTTTCCCTTCACAGCTCCGCTGGAAGCAGCTCCCCAGGCTCTTCCCTGCAGTATCCAGGTACAAGACGGGTTAAAAAGAGAGGGGGGCACATAAATTTAGGCGCAAATCAATACAAAAAAAGCAGCTATTGGGAAAATCACTTATTAGCAGTGAAAATCCCTGTGTTATATAGCGCTGTGGTGTGTGCTGGCATACTCTCTCTCTGTCTCCCCAAAGGACTTTGTGGGGTTCTGTCCTCAGTCTGAGCATTCCCTGTGTGTGTGCGGTGTGTTGGTACGGCTGTGTCGACATGTTTGATGAGGAAGGTTACGTGGAGGCGGAGCAAGGGCAGATAAGTGTGGTATCGCCCCCGTCGGGGCCGACACCTGATTGGATGGATATGTGGAAGGTCTTAAATGACAATGTAAACTCCTTACATAAAAGGTTTGATGATGCTGCAGCCTTGGGACAGCCGGGGTCTCAGCCCGCGCCTGCCCAGGCGTCTCAGAAGCCGTCAGGGGCTCATAAACGCCCTCTATCTCAGATGGTTGACACAGATGCCGACACGGAGTCCGACTCCAGTGTCGACGATGATGAGGCACATTTACAGTCTAAAATGACCAAGGCCATCCGATACATGATTATTGCAATGAAAGATGTATTACACATTTCTGAGAGTAACCCGGTTAATACCAAGAGGGTTTATATGTTTGGGGAGAAAAAGCAGCCAGTGACTTTTCCCCCATCTGATGAATTAAATGAATTGTGTGAAGAAGCGTGGAGTTCCCCTGATAAGAAATTGGTGATTTCTAAGAGGTTACTGATGGCGTACCCTTTCCCGCCAACGGACAGGTTACGTTGGGAAACATCCCCTAGGGTGGACAAGGCGCTGACACGCTTATCTAAAAAGGTGGCCCTGCCGTCTCAGGATACGGCCGCCCTAAAGGAGCCTGCGGATAGAAAGCAGGAAGCTATCCTGAAGTCAGTGTATACACACTCTGGTACTCTACTGAGACCTGCTATTGCTTCAGCCTGGATGTGTAGTGCTGTAGCAGCGTGGACAGATACTCTGTTAGACGACATAGATTCCCTCGACAGAGATACTGTTTTGCTAACCCTGGGCCTTATCAAAGACGTCGTCTTATATATGCGAGATGCTCAGAGGGACATTTGCCTGCTGGGCTCTAGAATTAATGCTATGTCCATTTCTGCCAGGAGGGTCTTATGGACTCGGCAATGGACAGGGGATGCTGATTCTAAAAAAAAAATGGAGGTTTTGCCTTATAAGGGTGAGGAGTTGTTTGGGGGCAGTCTGTCGGACCTCGTGTCTACAGCGACAGCTGGAAAGTCCACTTTCTTGCCTCAGGTTTCCTCACAGCCTAAGAAAGCACCGTATTATCAAATGCAGTCCTTTGGTTCCCAAAAAGGCAAGAGGGTCAGGGGTGCATCCTTTCTTGCCAGAGGCAAGGGTAGAGGTAAGAAGCTGCACCATGCAGCAAGTTCCCAGGAACAAAAGTCCTCCCCTGCTTCCACTAAGTCCACCGCATGACGTGGGGGCTCCATAGGCGGAGCCAGGTGCGGTGGGGGCGCGTCTCCGAAACTTCAGCAGCCAGTGGATTCGTTCACAGGTGGATCTCTGGGCTATACAAATTGTATCTCAGGGATACAAGCTGGAATTCGAAGTGACCCCCCCCCCCCCCCCCCGCCGTTACCTCAAATCAGCCTTGCCAGCTTCCCCCATGTAAAGGGAGGTAGTGCTGGCGGCAATTCACAAGCTGTACCTCCAGCAAGTGATTGTCAGGGTCCCCCTCCTTCAACAGGGAAGGGGTTACTATTCCACAATGTTTGTGGTACCGAAACCAGACGGTTCAGTGAGACCCATTCTGAATCTAAAGTCCTTGAACACTTATATAAAGAAATTCAAGTTCAAAATGGAATCGCTCAGAGCGGTTATTGCAAGCTTGGAAGAGGGGGATTTTATGGTGTCGCTGGACATCAAAGATGCTTACTTGCATGTCCCCATTTATCCACCTCACCAGGAGTACCTCAGATTTGTGGTACAGGACTGTCATTACCAGTTCCAGACGTTGCCGTTTGGCCTGTCCACGGCACCGAGAATATTTACCAAGGTAATGGCCGAAATGATGATACTCCTTCGGCAGAAGGGAGTTATAATTATCCCGTACTTGGACGATCTCCTCATAAAGGCGAGGTCCAGGGAGCAGTTGTTGATCAGCGTAACACTCTCTCAGGAAGTGTTACTACAGCACGGCTGGATTCTGAATGTTCCAAAGTCGCAGCTGATTCCTACGACGCGTCTGCTCTTCCTGGGCATGATTCTGGACACAGAACAGAAGAAGGTGTTTCTCCCGGTGGAGAAGGCCCAGGAATTAGCATCTCTGGTCAGGGACCTCCTGAAACCAAAACAGGTATCGGTGCATCACTGCACGCGAGTCCTGGGAAAGATGGTGGCTTCATACGAAGCCATTCCCTTCGGCAGGTTCCATGCAAGGATCTTTCAGTGGGATCTGTTGGACAAGTGGTCCGGATCGCATCTTCAGATGCATCGGCTGATCACCCTGTCCCCAAGGGCCAGGGTGTCTCTTCTGTGGTGGCTGCAGAGTGCTAACCTTCTCGAGGGCCGCAGGTTCGGCATACAGGACTGGGTCCTGGTGACCACGGATGCAAGCCTCCGAGGGTGGGGGGCAGTCACTCGGGGAAGAAACTTCCAAGGACTGTGGTCAAGTCTGGAGACTTCTCTACACATAAATATACTGGAATTAAGGGCCATTTACAACGCCCTGAGTCAAGCAGAGCCCCTGCTTCGAAACCGGCCAGTGCTGATTCAGTCAGACAACATCACGGCGGTCGCCCATGTAAACCACCAGGGCGGCACAAGAAGCAGGATGGCAATGGCGGAAGCCACAAAGATTCTTCGATGGGAGGAGAATCACGTGCAAGCACTGTCAGCAGTGTTCATTCCGGGAGTGGACAACTGGGAAGCAGACTTCCTCAGCAGACACGACCTCCACCCGGGAGAGTGGGGACTTCATCAGGAAGTCTTCCAACTGATTGCAAACCAATGGGAACTGCCACAGGTGGACATGATGGCGTCCCGCCTCAACAAAAAGCTAAAAAGATATTGCGCCAGGTCAAGGGACCCTCAGGCGATCGCTGTGGACGCCCTAGTGACACCGTGGGTGTGCCAGTCGGTATATGTGTTTCCTCCTCTTCCTCTCATACCAAAAGTACTGAGAATAGTAAGAAAGAGAGGAATAAGAACAATACTCATTGTTCCGGACTGGCCAAGAAGGACTTGGTACCCGGAACTGCAAGAAATGCGCACAGAGGACCCATGGCCTCTGCCTCTCAGACAGGACTTGCTGCAACAAGGGCCCTGTCTGTTCCAAGACTTACCGCGGCTGCGTTTGACGGCATGGCGGTTGAACGCCGGATCCTATCGGAAAAAGGCATTCCGGATGAAGTTATTTCTACGCTGATAAAAGCTAGGAAAGACGTGACAGCAAAACATTATCACCGTATATGGCGGAAGTATGTTGCTTGGTGTGAGGCCAGGAAGGCCCCTACAGAGGAATTCCAGCTGGGTCGATTCCTGCACTTTCTACAGTCAGGGGTGACTATGGGCCTAAAATTGGGGTCCATAAAGGTCCAGATTTCGGCCCTATCCATTTTCTTTCAAAAAGAACTGGCTTCACTGCCTGAGGTTCAGACATTTGTTAAGGGAGTGCTGCATATTCAGCCCCCTTTTGTGCCACCAGTGGCACCCTGGGATCTTAACGTTGTGTTGGATTTCCTGAAATCCCACTGGTTTGAGCCACTTAAGACCGTGGAACTAAAGTATCTCACGTGGAAAGTGTTCATGCTGTTGGCCTTAGCATCGGCTAGGCGTGTGTCGGAATTGGCGGCTTTGTCATGTAAAAGCCCTTATCTGATCTTCCATATGGACAGGGCAGAATTGAGGACTCGTCCCCAATTTCTCCCAAAGGTGGTGTCATCGTTTCATTTGAACCAACCTATTGTGGTGCCTGCGGCTACTCGGGACTTGGAGGACTCCAAGTTGCTGGACGTAGTCAGGGCTTTGAAAATATATGTTTCCAGAACGGCTGGAGTCAGGAAGACTGACTCGCTGTTTATCTTGCATGCACCCAACAAGCTGGGTGCTCCTGCTTCAAAGCAAACTATTGCTCGCTGGATCTGTAGCACGATTCAGCAGGCTCATTCTGCGGCTGGCTTGCCGCATCCAAAATCGGTAAAAGCCCATTCCACAAGGAAGGTGGGCTCTTCTTGGGCGGCTGCCCGAAGGGTCTCGGCATTACAGCTTTGCCGAGCTGCTACTTGGTCGGGTTCAAACACATTTGCAAAGTTCTACAAGTTTGATACCCTGGCTGAGGAGGACCTTGTGTTTGCTCATTCGGTGCTGCAGAGTCATCCGCACTCTCCCGCCCGTTTGGGAGCTTTGGTATAATCCCCATGGTCCTTACGGAGTTCCCAGCATCCACTAGGACGTCAGAGAAAATAAGAATTTACTCACCGGTATTTCTATTTCTCGTAGTCCTTAGTGGATGCTGGGCGCCCGTCCCAAGTGCGGACTCTCTGCAATACGTGTATATAGTTATTGCTTAAAATAAGAATTTACTTACCGATAATTCTATTTCTCGTAGTCCGTAGTGGATGCTGGGGACTCCGTCAGGACCATGGGGAATAGCGGCTCCGCAGGAGACAGGGCACAAAAGCAAGCTTTTAGGATCACATGGTGTGTACTGGCTCCTCCCCCTATGACCCTCCTCCAAGCCTCAGTTAGGTACTGTGCCCGGACGAGCGTACACAATAAGGAAGGATCTTGAATCCCGGGTAAGACTCATACCAGCCACACCAATCACACCGTACAACTTGTGATCTGAACCCAGTTAACAGTATGATAACAAAGAAGTAGCCTCTTAAAAAAGATGGCTCACAACAATAATAACCCAATTTTTGTAACAATGACTATGTACAAGTAATGCAGACAATCCGCACTTGGCATGGGCGCCCAGCATCCACTACGGACTACGAGAAATAGAATTATCGGTAAGTAAATTCTTATTTTCTCTAACGTCCTAGTGGATGCTGGGGACTCCGTCAGGACCATGGGGATTATACCAAAGCTCCCAAACGGGCGGGAGAGTGCGGATGACTCTGCAGCACCGAATGAGAGAACTCCAAGTCCTCTTTAGCCAGAGTATCAAATTTGTAAAATTTTACAAACGTGTTCTCCCCTGACCACGTAGCTGCTCTGCAAAGTTGTAATGCCGAGACCCCTCGGGCAGCCGCCCAAGATGAGCCCACCTTCCTTGTGGAGTGGGCTTTTACAGTTTTAGGCTGTGGCAGGCCTGCCACAGAATGTGCAAGTTGAATTGTGCTACAGATCCAACGAGCAATCGTCTGCTTAGACGCAGGAGCACCCATCTTGTTGGGTGCATACAAGATAAACAACGAGTCAGATTTTCTGACTCCAGCTGTCCTTGAAATATATATTTTCAATGCTCTGACAACGTCCAGTAACTTGGAGTCCTCCAAGTCGCTAGTAGCCGCAGGCACCACAATAGGCTGGTTCAAGTGAAAAGCCGAAACCACCTTAGGGAGAAAATGAGGACGTGTCCGCAGTTCTGCCCTGTCCGAATGGAAAATCAGATATGGGCTTTTGTACGATAAAGCCGCCAACTCTGAAACTCTCCTGGCTGAAGCCAGGGCCAATAGCATGGTTACTTTCCATGTAAGATACTTCAAATCTACCGATTTGAGAGGCTCAAACCAATGAGATTTGAGAAATTCCAAAACTACGTTTAGATCCCACGGTGCCACTGGAGGCACAATTGGGGGTTGTATATGTAGTACACCCTTGACAAAAGTTTGTACTTCAGGCACTGAAGCCAATTCTTTCTGGAAGAAGATTGATAAGGCCGAAATTTGAACTTTAATAGACCCCAATTTGAGGCCCATAGACAATCCTGCCTGCAGGAAATGTAGGAATCGACCCAATTGAAATTCTTCCGTTGGGGCCTTCTTGGCCTCACACCACGCAACATATTTTCTCCAAATGCGGTGATAATGTTGTGCGGTCACTTCCTTCCTAGCTTTAATCAAGGTAGGAATAACTTCCTCTGGAATGCCCTTTTCTTTTAGAATCCGGCGTTCAACCGCCATGCCGTCAAACGCAGTCGCGGTAAGTCTTGGAACATACAAGGTCCCTGCTGAAGCAGATCCCTTCTTAGAGGTAGAGGCCACGGATCTTCCGTGAGCATCTCTTGAAGTTCCGGATACCAAGTTCTTCTTGGCCAATCCGGAGCCACTAGTATTGTTCTTACTCCCCTTTTCCATATAATTCTCAGTACCTTTGGTATGAGAGGCAGAGGAGGAAACACATACACTGACTGGTACACCCACGGTGTTACCAGAGCGTCCACAGCTATTGCCTGAGGGTCTCTTGACCTGGCGCAATATCTGTCCAGTTTTTTGTTGAGGCGAGACGCCATCATGTCCACCTTTGGTTTTTCCCAATGGTTCACAATCATGTGGAAAACTTCCGGATGAAGTCCCCACTCTCCCGGGTGAAGGTCATGTCTGCTGAGGAAGTCTGCTTCCCAGTTGTCCACTCCCGGGATGAACACTGCTGACAGTGCTATGACATGATTTTCCGCCCAGCGAAGAATCCTTGCAGCTTCTGTCATTGCTCTTCTGCTTCTCGTGCCGCCTTGTCTGTTTACGTGGGCGACTGCCGTGATGTTGTCCGACTGGATCAACACCGGCTGACCCTGAAGCAGCGGTTTCGCCAAGCTTAGAGCATTGTAGATCGCTCTTAGCTCTAGTATATTTATGTGAAGAGACGTCTCCAGGTTTGACCATACACCCTGGAAGTTTCTTCCCTGTGTGACTGCTCCCCAGCCCCGTAGGCTGGCATCCGTAGTCACCAGGACCCAGTCCTGTATGCCGAACCTGCGGCCCTCTAACAGATGGGCACTCTGCAACCACCACAGGAGAGACAACCTCGTCCTTGGTGACAGTGTTATCCGCTGATGCATGTGCAGATGCGATCCGGACCATTTGTCCAGCAGATCCCACTGAAATATTCGTGCATGGAATCTGCCGAATGGAATTGCTTCGTAAGAAGCCACCATCTTTCCCAGGACTCTTGTGCATTGATGTACTGACACATTTCCTGGTTTTAGGAGGTTCCTGACAAGTTCGGATAACTCCCTTGCTTTCTCCTCCGGGAGAAACACCTTTTTCTGAACCGTGTCCAGAATCATTCCCAGGAACAGCAGACGTGTTGTCGGGGACAATTGAGATTTTGGAAGATTCAGAATCCACCCGTGTTGTTGAAGCACTACTTGGGTTAGTGCTACACCGACTTCCAGCTGTTCTCTGGACTTTGCCCTTATCAGGAGATCGTCCAAGTAAGGGATAATTAATACGCCTTTTCTTCGTAGAAGAACCATCATTTCGGTCATTACCTTGGTAAAGACCCGAGGTGCCGTGGACAAACCAAACGGCAGCGTTTGAAACTGATAATGACAGTCTTGTATCACGAACCTGAGATACCCTTGGTGTGAGGGGTAAATTGGGACATGCAGATAAGCATCTTTTATGTCCAGGGACACCATGAAGTCCCCTTCTTCCAGATTCGCTATCACTGCTCTTAGTGACTCCATCTTGAACTTGAATTTCTGTATGTACAGGTTCAAGGATTTCAGATTTAGAATAGGTCTTACCGAACCGTCCGGCTTCGGTACCACAAATAGTGTGGAATAATACCCCTTTCCCTGTTGTAGGAGGGGTACCTTGACTATCACCTGCTGAGAATACAGCTTGTAAATGGCTTCCAATACCGTCGCCCTTTCTGAGGGAGACGTTGGTAAAGCAGACTTTAGGAAACGGCGAGGGGGAGATCTTTCGAATTCCAACATGTAACCCTGAGATACTATCTGAGGATCCACGGGTCCACCTGTGAGCGAGCCCACTGATTGCTGAAAATCTTTAGTCGACCCCCCACCGCTCCTGAGTCCGCTTGTAAAGCCCCAGCGTCATGCTGATGGCTTTGTAGAACCCGGGGCGGGCTTCTGGTCCTGGGCAGGGGCTGCTTGCTGCCCTCTCTTACCCTTTCCTCTGCCTCGTGGCAGATAAGACTGTCCTTTTGCCCGCTTGTTTTTATAGGAGCGAAAGGACTGCGGCTGAAAAGACGGTGTCTTTTTCTGTTGGGAGGGGGTCTGAGGTAAAAAAGTGGATTTGCCGGCAGTTGCCGTGGCCACCAGATCCGATAGACCAACCCCAAATAATTCCTCTCCTTTATATGGCAATACTTCCATATGCCTTTTGGAATCTGCAACACCTGACCACTGTCGCGTCCATAAACTTCTTCTGGCAGATATGGACATCGCACTTACTCTCGATGCCAGAGTGCAAACATCCCTCTGAGCATCTCGCATATAAAGAAACGCATCCTTTAATTGCTCTAGAGTCAATAAAATACTGTCCCTATCCAGGGTATCAATATTTTCAGTCAGGGAATCCAACCACACTACCCCAGCACTGCACATCCAGGCTGAGGCTATTGCTGGTCGGAGTATAACACCAGTATGCGTGTAAATACTCTTCAGGGTAGTTTCCAGCCTCCTATCTGCTGGATCCTTGAGGGCGGCCGTATCTGGAGACGGCAACGCCACTTGTTTTGATAAACGTGTGAGCGCTTTATCCACCCTAGGGGGTGTTTCCCAGCGCGCCCTAACCTCTGGTGGGAAAGGGTATAATGCCAATAACTTCTTAGAAATTAGCAGTTTTCTATCTGGGTTAACCCACGCTTCATCACACACGTCATTCAATTCCTCTGATTCTGGAAAAGCTACAGGTAGTTTTTTCACCCCCCACATAATACCCCTTTTTGAGGTACCTGCAGTATCAGAGATCTGCAAAGCCTCCTTCATTGCCGTGATCATATAACGTGTGGCCCTATTGGAAAATACGATTGTTTCTTCACCGTCGACACTAGATTCATCTGTGTCGGTACCTGTGTCGACTGACTGAGGTAAGGGACGTTTTACAGCCCCTGACGGTGTCTGAGACGCCTGAGCAGGTACTAACTGGTTTTCCGGCCGTCTCATTTCGTCAACTGACTTTTGTAATGTACTAACATTATCACGTAATTCCATAATTAAAGCCATCCATTCCGGTGTCGACTCCCTAGGGGGTGACATCACCATTACCGGCAATTGCTCCGCCTCCACACCAACATCGTCCTCATACATGTCGACACACACGTACCGACACACAGCAGACACACAGGGAATGCTCTTATCGAAGACAGGACCCCACTAGCCCTTTGGGGAGACAGAGGGAGAGTTTGCCAGCACACACCAAAAGCGCTATAAAATGTATATAAACAACCCTAAAAGGTGTTGTTTTTGTTATATGCGCTTTAAATATATAAATATCGCCAAAATATGCCCCCCTTCTCTTTGTTACCCTGTTTCTGTAGTGCAGTGCAGGGGAGAGTCCTGGGAGCCTTCCTCACAGCGGAGCTGAGCAGGAAAATGGCGCTGTGTGCTGAGGAGAATAAGCCCCGCCCCCTATCCGGCGGGCTTTTCTCCCGGGTTTTGAGATATCTGGCCTGGGTTAAATACATACATATAGCCTCAATGGCTATATGTGATGTATTCTTTGCCATCAAAGGTATTAAATATTGCTGCCCAGGGCGCCCCCAGCAGCGCCCTGCACCCTCCGTGACCGTTCAGTGTGAAGTGTGTAGCAACAATGGCGCACAGCTGCAGTGCTGTGCGCTACCTTCATGAAGGCTGAAGAGCCTTCTGCCGCCTGTTTCCGGACCCTCGATCTTCAGCATCTGTAAGGGGGATCGGCGGCGCGGCTCCGGGACGAACCCCAGGGTGACCTGTGTTCTGACTCCCTCTGAAGCTATGTCCAGTAGCCTAAGACTCCAATCCATCCTGCACGCAGGTGAGTTGAAAATCTCTCCCCTAAGTCCCTCGATGCAGTGAGCCTGTTGCCAGCAGGACTCACTGAAAATAATAAACCTAAAAACTTTTTCTAAGCAGCTCTTTAGGAGAGCCACCTAGATTGCACCCTGCTCGGACGGGCACAAAAACCTAACTGAGGCTTGGAGGAGGGTCATAGGGGGAGGAGCCAGTACACACCATGTGATCCTAAAAGCTTGTTTTTGTGCCCTGTCTCCTGCGGAGCCGCTATTCCCCATGGTCCTGACGGAGTCCCCAGCATCCACTAGGACGTTAGAGAAATAAGGGTTATTGTTATGAGCCATCCGTTGAGTGAGGCTCAGTTGTTGTTCATACTGTTAACTGGGTAAGGTTATCACAAGTTGTACGGTGTGATTGGTGTGGCTGGTATGAGTCTTACCCTGGATTCCAAATCCTTTCCTTGTTGTGTCAGCTCTTCCGGGCACAGTTTCCCTAACTGAGGTCTGGAGGAGGGGCATAGAGGGAGGAGCCAGTGCACACCAGATAGTACCTAATCTTTTTTTTAGAGTGCCCAGTCTCCTGCGGAGCCCGTCTATTCCCCATGGTCCTTACGGAGTTCCCATGGTCCTTACGGAGTTCCCAGCATCCACTACGGACTACGAGAAATAGAATTACCGGTGAGTAAATTCTTATTTTTCTTGTAATTAACAGGAAGATCTCAACAGCCTGCACCAAATTCAAACAAGTGTTAGGGGGTGTCCCTGTACCCCCATTCTGGTACATCACAGTCCTTACTGCAAGACTACAATCAATATTTCTTATGAGACCTGGCCAAGGTATGCTGGGAATCCACATGTACTGTTGGGGGAGGGATACTGTATGTGTTGCATCTCCCAGCGACTGAACACAGAGACATATACTGGGCCTTAATAACTGTGCAGTATATGGACGGCATAACCTGCACCTCAAACCTCCTGTTCTAACACTGCATTGTCAGTTTTGAGGCATCAGCAAAATGTAAAATGTATCAGTGGCTGTTTTCAAAACCATAAGTTGAACCACATGAAAAAATATACTTTAGACAGGGTTGTGATAGACGAGATTGCCCAAACCTCACACAGGCTTCTGCGGTGTGCCCTTAGAAAGAGCTTTAAGAAAATAAACGGCTTGGCCGAGGGAATTGTTGCTAAAAAAAATAAGAATTTACTTACCGATAATTCTATTTCTCATAGTCCGTAGTGGATGCTGGGGACTCCGTAAGGACCATGGGGAATAGCGGCTCCGCAGGAGACTGGGCACATCTAAAGAAAGCTTTAGGACTAACTGGTGTGCACTGGCTCCTCCCCCTATGACCCTCCTCCAAGCCTCAGTTAGGATACTGTGCCCGGACGAGCGTACACAATAAGGAAGGATTTTGAATCCCGGGTAAGACTCATACCAGCCACACCAATCACACCGTATAACTTGTGATCTGAACCCAGTTAACAGTATGATAACAGAGGAGCCTCTGAAAAGAGGGCTCCCAACAATAATAACCCGATTTTTGTAACAATAACTATGTACAAGTATTGCAGACAATCCGCACTTGGGATGGGCGCCCAGCATCCACTACGGACTATGAGAAATAGAATTATCGGTAAGTAAATTCTTATTTTCTCTAACATCCTAAGTGGATGCTGGGGACTCCGTAAGGACCATGGGGATTATACCAAAGCTCCCAAACGGGCGGGAGAGTGCGGATGACTCTGCAGCACCAATTGAGAGAACTCCAGGTCCTCCTCAGCCAGGGTATCAAATTTGTAGAATTTAGCAAACGTGTTTGCCCCTGACCAAGTAGCTGCTCGGCAAAGTTGTAAAGCCGAGACCCCTCGGGCAGCCGCCCAAGATGAGCCCACTTTCCTTGTGGAACGGGCTTTTACAGATTTTAGCTGTGGCAGGCCTGCCACAGAATGTGCAAGCTGAATTGTACTACAAATCCAACGAGCAATAGTCTGCTTAGAAGCAGGAGCACCCAGCATGTTGGGTGCATACAGGATAAACAGCGAGTCAGATTTCCTGACTCCAGCCGTCCTGGAAACATATTTTCAGGGCCCTGACAACATCCAGCAACTTGGATTCCTCCAAGTCCCTAGTAGCCGCAGGCCCCACAATAGGTTGGTTCAGGTGAAAACGCTGGAACCACCTTAGGGAGAAACTGAGGACGAGTCCTCAATTCCGCCCTGTCCGAATGGAAAATCAGATAAGGGCTTTTACAGGATAAAGCCGCCAATTCTGACACGCGCCTGGCCCAGGCCAGGGCCAACAGCATGACCACTTTCCATGTGAGATATTTAAACTCCACAGATTTAAGTGGTTCAAACCAATGTGACTTTTGGAACCCAAACTACATTGAGATCCCAAATTGCCACTGGAGGCACAAAAGGAGGCTGTATATGCAGTACCCCTTTTACAAACGTCTAAACTTCAGGGACTGAAGCTAGTTCTTTTTTGGAAGAAAATTGACAGGGCCGAAATCTGAACCTTAATGGACCCCAATTTCAGGCCCATAGACACTCCTGTTTTCAGGAAATGTAGGAATCGACCCAGTTGAATTTCCTCCGTCGGGCCTTACTGGCCTCGCACTACGCAACATATTTTCGCCAATTGTGGTGATAATGTTTTTGCGGTTACATCCTTCCTGGCTTTTGATCAGGATAGGGATGACTTCATCCGGAATGCCTTTTTTCCTTCAGGATCCGGTGTTCAACCGCCATGCCGTCAAACGCAGCCGCGGTAAGTCTTGGAACAGACAGGGTCCTTGCTGGAGCAGGTCCCTTCTTAGAGGTAGAGGCCACGGATCCTCCGTGAGCCTCTCTTGAAGTTCCGGTTACCAAGTCCTTCTTGGCCAATCCGGAGCCACGAATATAGTGCTTTCTCCTCTCCATCTTATCAATCTCAGTACCTTGGGTATGAGAGGCAGAGGAGGGAACACATACACTGACTGGTACACCCACGGTGTTACCAGAGCGTCTACAACTATTGCCTGAGGGTCTCTTGACCTGGCGCAATACCTGTCGAGTTTTTTAATCATGTGGACGACTTCTGGGTGAAGTCCCCACTCTCCCGGGTGGAGGTCGTGCTGAGGAAGTCTGCTTCCCAGTTGTCCACTCCCGGAATGAATACTGTTGACAGTGCTATCACATGATTTTCCGCCCAGCGAAGAATCCTTGCAGCTTCTGCCATTGCCCTCCTGCTTCTTGTGCCACCCTGTCTGTTTACGTGGGTGACTGCCATGATGTTGTCTGACTGGATCAACACCGGCTGACCTTGAAGCAGAGGTCTCGCTAAGCTTAGAACATTGTAAATGGCCCTTAGCTTCAGGATATTTATGTGAAGTGATGTATCCAGGCTTGACCCTAAGCCCTGGATATTCCTTCCCTGTGTGACTGCTCCCCAGCCTCGCAGGCTGGCATCCGTGGTCACCAGGACCCAGTCCTGAATGCCGAATCTGCGGCCCTCTAGAAGATGAGCACTCTGCAACCACCACAGGATGGATACCCTTGTCCTTGGTGACAGGGTTATCCGCTGATGCATCTGAAAATGCGACCCGGACCATTTGTCCAGTAGGTTCCACTGGAAAGTTCTTGCGTGGAATCTAACGAATGGGATTGCTTCGTAGGAAGCCACCATTTTTACCCAGAACCCTTGTGCATTGATGCACTGAGACTTGGTTCGGTTTTAGGAGGTTCCTGATTAGCTCGGATAACTCCCTGGCTTTCTCATCCGGGAGAAACACCTTTTTTCTGGACTGTGTCCAGGATCATCCCTAGGAAACAGAAGACAAGTCGTCGGAACCAGCTGCGATTTTGGAATATTGAGAATCCAATCGTGCTGCCGCAACACTACCTGAGATAGTGCTACATCGACCTCCAACTGTTCCCTGGATCTTACCCTTATCAGGGAATCGTCCAAGTAAGGGATAACTAAAATTCCCTTCTTTCGAAGGGATATCATTTCGTCCATTACCTTGGTAAAGACCCGGGGTGCCGTGGACCATCCCTACGGCAGCGTCTGAACTGATAGTGACAGTTCTGTACCATAACCTGAGGTACCCTTGGTGAGAAGGGTAAATTTTGACATGAAGGTAAGCATCCTTGATGTCCCGAGACATCATGTAGTCCCCTTCTTCCAGGTTCGCAATCACTGCTCTGAGTGACTCAATCTTGAATTTGAACCTCTGTATGTAAGTGTTCAAAGATTTTAGGTTTTAGATTTAGAATCGGTCTCACCGAGCCGTCTGGCTTCGGTACCACAATAGTGTGGAATAATACTCCGTTCCCTGTTGCAGGAGGGGTACCTTGATTATCACCTGCTGGGAATACAGCTTGTGAATGGCTTCCAAAACTGCCTCCCTGTCAGAGGGAGACGTCGGTAAAGCCGACTTTTGGAAACGGCGAGGGGGAGACGTCTCGAATTCCAATATGTATCCCTGAGATATTACCTGAAGGATCCAGGGGTCTACTTGCGAGTGAGCCCACTGCGCACTGAAATTCATTGAGAACGGGCCCCCACCCTGCCTGAGCTTGTAAAGCCCTAGCGTCATACTGAGGACTTGGCAGAGGCGGGAAAGGGTTTCTGTTCCTGGGAACTGGCTGATCTCTGCAGCCTTTTTCCTCTCCCTCTGTCACGAGCAGAAAAGAGGAACCTTTTGTCCGCTTGCCAACAAAGGACTGCGCCTGATAATACGGCGTCTTATTTTGAGAGGCGACCTGGGGTACAAACGTGGATTTCCCAGCTGTTGCCGTGGCCACCAGGTCTAAAAGACTGACCCCAAATGTCCCCTTTCAAAGGCAATACTTCCAAATGCCGTTTGGAATCCGCATCACCTGACCATTTTACTGGTAGAATTGGACAACGCACTTATACTTGATGCCAGTCGGCAATTATTCCGCTGTGCATCATGCATGTATAGAAATGCATCTTTTAAATGCTCTATAGGCAATAATATACTATCCTTATCTAGGATATCAATATTTCCAGTCAGGGAATCCGACCATGCCAACCCAGCACTGCACCTCCAGGCTGAGGCGATAGCTGGTCGCAGTATAACACCAGTATGTGTGTAAATACCTTTTTGGATACCCTCCTGCTTTCTATCAGCAGGATCCTTAAGGGCGGCCATCTCATGAGAGGGTAGAGCCCTTGTTCTTACAAGCGTGTGAGCGCCTTATCCCCCCTAGGGGGTGTTTCCCAACGCACCCTAACCTCTGGCGGGAAAGGGTATGCAGCCAATACTTTTTAAGAAATTATCAATTGTTATCGGGGGGAAACCCACGCATCATCACACACCTCATTTTATTTCTAAGATTCAGGAAAACTACAGGTAGTTTTTCCCTCACCGAACATAATACCCCTTTTTGGTGGTACTCGTATTATCAGAAATGTATAAAAACATTTTCCATTGTCTCAATCATGTAACGTGTGGCCCTACTGGAAATCACGGTTGTCTCTTCACCGTCGACACAGGAGTCAGTATCCGTGTCGGCGTCTGTATCTAGAGCCCGTGACGGCCTATGAGACGTCTGGACAGGCACAAGCTGAGTAGCCGGCTGTCTCATGTCAACCACTGTTTTTTTTTATATAGAGCTGACACTGTCACGTAATTTTCAACAGTACATCCACTCAGGTGTCGACCCCCTAGGGGGTGACATCACTGTTACAGACACTCTGCTCCGTCTCCACATCATTTTTCTCCTCATACATGTCGACACCAAAGTACCGACATACAGCACACACACAGGGAATGCTCTGATAGAGGACAGGACCCCACTAGCCCTTTGGGGAGACAGAGGGAGAGTTTGCCAGCACACACCAGAGCGCTATATATATACAGGGATTACCGTATATAAGTGTTTTTCCCCTTATAGCTGCTGTATAGTTAATACTGCGCCTAATTAGTGCCCCCCTCTCTTTTTTTAACCCTTTCTGTAGTGTAGTGACTGCAGGGAAGAGCGAGGGAGCTTCCCTCCAACTGAGCTGTGAGGGAAAATGGCGCCAGTATGCTGAGATAAGGCCGCTGAAAAGGGGGCGGAGCCTATCTCCCGGTTTTTTGTATATTCTGGCAGGGGTTAAATGCATCCATATAGCCCAGGAGCTATATGTGATGTATTTTTTGCCATGTAAGGTATCTCTGTCATGTTTTATTGCGTCTCAGGGCGCCCCCCCCAGCGCCCTGCACCCTCAGTGACCGGAGTATGAAGTGTGCTGAGAGCAATGGCGCACAGCTGCAGTGCTGTGCGCTACCTTATTGAAGACAGGAACGTCTTCTGCCGCCGATTTTTCCGGACCTCTTCGCTCTTCTGGCTCTGTAAGGGGGCCGGCGGCGCGGCTCCGGGACCCATCCAGGCTGGACCTGTGATCGTCCCTCTGGAGCTAATGTCCAGTAGCCAAGAAGCCCAATCCACTCTGCACGCAGGTGAGTTCGCTTCTTCTCCCCTTAGTCCCTCGATGCAGTGAGCCTGTTGCCAGCAGGTCTCACTGAAAATAACAAACCTAAACTAAAACTTTCACTAAGAAGCTCAGGAGAGCCCCTAGTGTGCACCCTTCTCGTCGGGCACAGAAATCTAACTGAGGCTTGGAGGAGGGTCATAGGGGGAGGAGCCAGTGCACACCAGTTAGTCCTAAAGCTTTCTTTAGATGTGCCCAGTCTCCTGCGGAGCCGCTATTCCCCATGGTCCTTACGGAGTCCCCAGCATCCACTTAGGACGTTAGAGAAAACCTAGTTACAGGTTATTAAAAAAAAAAAACCAACAACAACAACTAGATAAATAACTTAATGAAAATAATTATTAAATTATATATAATCTAACTTTGTTCTTGAGCCTCGTAATCCAATGGGAAGTAAAATCTCTATCTTCTAACTTGTTCCACAGTAGATCAACATTTAAAAATAAATCACTGGGGCCTGGTTTCCACTATTATTATTATTATTATTATTATTATTATTATTATTACTATAGATAGAGTGCGAGAAGCCGGAGGTGCGGGACTTGTGCGAGAATGTCCGGATTTTTAAAGCGGCTTTGTAAATGATTGTTGCTTTAAAAATATAGATAGATATTCTCGCACCCTATTATATTTACCCCCAGGTGTTTATTTATATACGGATTTAGCATGCAGCTTGGGTGTTTTCAAATCACACATATGGGGAGATGTATCAAGCATTGGAAAGAGATGGAGTGGAGAAGTTGCCTGAAGAAACCAATCAGCTTCTGACACTCATTTAAAATGACAGTTACAAACAGACTGGTTATCCAATTTATCTTTCTTCAAGGCTGGATACCTCTCCCCCATAATGTTACTCTTTCATAGAGCCTGTGGTTTGAGTTCTCACACCGCATCTGATGTGTGTCACTTTCACAAACGCATACAATTCACTCTGGACTTACTAATAGAAGATGTTTATTTTTTTAAAGTATATTCCCTACATTTTGTTGCCCCTCACTGTTCTCACTGGTATCAGGTCTTTAGGTCGACAGCACTTAGGGGGTAATTCAGATCTGATCACTGGGCAGCGATTTTTGCAGCCCTGCGATCAGATAGTCGCCACCTACACGGGGAGTGTATTTTCTCTTTGCAAGTGTGTGATCGCATGTGTAGCAGAGCTGTACAAACGGATTTTGTGCAGTCTCTGCGCAGCCCAGAACTTACTCAGCCGCTGCGATCACATCAGCCTGTTCTGGACCGGATTTGACGTCAGACACCCTCCGTGCAAATGCATGGACACGCCTGCGCTTTTCCAAACACTCCCTGAAAACGGTCAGTTGCCACCCACAAATGCACTCTTCCTGTCAATCTCCTTGCGAACGCCCAAGCGAATGGATCCTTTGCACAAACCAGCCGCTGACCGGTGATCCAATCTGCAGCCGTCCGTTGCACCTGTGCATTGCAGTGCATATGCATGCGCAGTTTGAATCTGATCACCCGCTGTGCGAAAATGCACAGCCAGGATCAGGTCTGAATGACCCCCTTAAGTCGAACACTATTGGTCAACGTGCATTAGGTTGACACGGTCAATAGGTCGACATGGTCACTACGTTGACACAGCAAAGTTCAACATATGAGTCTTTCACATTTTTAAAGAGTTTTTGAACTTTTTCATACTTTACGATCCATGTGGACTACGATTGGGAATAGTAACCTGTGCCGAGCGCATCGGTAGAGGAATGAGGTACCTTGCCCGAAGCGCGGGGACATGGTGCACTGATTGGGGTTCCCGGTCACTTTACGAAGAAAACAAAACCAAATTTATTTATGTTTAAACTCTTGTCAACCTTTTTCCATGTCGTCCTTTCGAATGACCATGTCGACCTATTTCAGGTGTCGACCAATAGTAGTCGACCTAATGACTGTCCACCCTATGATCCACACCCGTTTTCAATAGAGCCCCCTGGCAGCAGCTTTGGGAGGTGAAATCTCCTGGGAGTACCTCCAGCATCTGTGAATGCTAATGCTTGGGACTTATTCTCGCTCTGCAGGAGACAAGAGAGACGGGTCTCCCTGAATATTTTATTCCAATTTAAAAAACAAA
This sequence comes from Pseudophryne corroboree, assembly GCF_028390025.1. NCBI lineage: Eukaryota > Metazoa > Chordata > Amphibia > Anura > Myobatrachidae > Pseudophryne > Pseudophryne corroboree. The sequence continues at coordinate 116,149,570 of NC_086444.1, forward strand.
GCTTGTGTAAGGCTAGATTTCCCCCGCAGGCCACGAATGACACAGACGCTAACAAGCAGCAGATTGTTTTAGGTTTGTTTAGAGAATACAAACCTTCAGGCCTTTGATCTTTCATTAAACCACCCTGGCTAATTCCCACAGTTCCAGCAGGTCTTATCATGTTTAATAAGGAGAATATAAAAGAAAAGCTGACGACATGATTTCAAGATAATCAGCTTATGAGACAAAGGGGTCTCAGCTTCAATGTAAGACTCTGTATCCACTTGCGAACAGATTTATTCTCTCTCGTATATGACATTTTAAAACTGAATTAGTTATTGATCTTTTCCTCTGGCTTGTGAGCGAGACCCTACTACCTAACTGTGTGTTTGGTAATGCCACGTCTTGTTCTATTACGGTGGCCTCTGTTCATCAGTGAGAATTCTGGTCTACCACTGCAATGCTCCCGTTATAGTCATCTCAGGGAGACGAAATCAGGAGGTCAATGAAAACTGCTTTATTCTTTTGGGATGGGTATGAAATGTCGACGTTGACTCTTAGCCTGTCAACGGGATGCAGTTATGTGACCGTCAGTTAGGAGACCACCGGTCACATAACCGACGGCTACCCCTATCTAAATCCTGACAGTCAGCATGCCAACTAGCAGGGACTATTTCCCACTCGTGGGTGTCCACGACACCCATAGAATGGGAATAGAGCCTGTGGCGAGCTCGCAATGGTCTTGTTGCGCTCACCCGCCACCCACCGGCTTTCTGCCGCCGGGATCCCCAGCTGTGGTAATGCCTACCCAACTCAAAATTATTTAAACATGGGAATATGAAAATCGATATTTTGTGTCTTTCGTTGCACACGAGAGCTGGTTAGCCTTACTCAGCAAAGTGGTAAGTCGCCAGCAAGTGCTTAATGATTGATGAAGGAGATAGGAGGTTTTATATTGCTGCAATAAGAACCTATAGATAAACCACCCTATGTCCTATAGTTAATAAATAAACATCTGTGTGTTTGTTCCCACTGCGGACTATCCTGGTGCAGTATAAATATTATCTTATTTGTTGCCTACAGAGAGCTGAAACAATTATGACAATGCAATCACTAGCAACCAGCGATACCAGGGCTTCATGCCTCAGCGATGTCACGGCTACACATCAATAGACAGGAGAAATTTCTACACTTGAATCACCTGGAAAATGATTCCCCCCAGCGTGGTGTACTGCAATAACTCAGAAGCATGGGAAGAGCGTTAGAACATGTGCACGCCAACTGTACTAGGGACAATGTTATAGCAGTTACATGCAACATATAATTAGGAGGATCAAGTACGCATCTTATTTACAGATGGAAAGTTGTACTTGTCTTTAGAAGAGAGCTAATTATACTATTTCAGGTTTTTTTTTTTTTTTTTTTAAGTTGAGGATGCAGATTGGAATAACCAATTGTTCAAAATTAAAATAAATAAATAACATTTTAATGTTTGTTTTTTTGTAAATGTAAAACACATTAACAATTGAAGGATAACTTGTATTAATGGGGAGGGGTGGTTTCTGTCATGCCGACACTACAATGCTCTTGTGAATATAAGAGCTGGGGTTTTGTTTAAAAAAAAAAAAAAAAAAAAAGGTAAAGTCAGAAAACTAGCAGGAACTTCCGTCGCGTCCCTATTGCGTTTTATCCATTCACTTTTACCGCTGAAGATAATCCCAGCGGCATGGACTTTGAACGCACAGTAATAGTTTATAAGGGGCGGCTAGGACACAAATTCCGATCTGAATGGTCACATGTTATCCGTATTAGGAATAAGCACCAAAACAGAAGTATAGCTCAGGTAAATGTCCAAGCAAAGGTCATGAGTATATACAGAGATATCAGCCGTCATTCAACAAGAGCGAGCAGCTGTGCACACAGCTAACTATGGAACATCATTCAGAATACATCCCACAGGCAGACTGCTCGGCACCTGTCTCTGAGTAACCGCCAGTGTAATCTTATCATGTACAAGCCCTTATAGGAGAGTGGGCTTCGCCGACACAGACATAAAGGCACTTTCCACGTTTTATAATTTTTGATAAACTGCACATCTTCCATACAGGAAAATGATTCCCCAGGGGCATGTGAAACGGAAAGCGCAGCAAATAATCTCTGTACTCACCTCTAACCCCTTCCCATTATCTGCCTTGCTATGTCAGAATACCTAGCCAAACAATACTGAGAGTGGACTTGGAGCTATATATCGTGCAGTCAGCCATTTTGTCAGTTGGAACAACATACAAGTCTCAAATCCCTGGTTCCTAGTCACATCACCAAGGCAGTACGGTGTTAACTATTCAATATTATATTTAAAGCACTGTGTAATATGTTGGTGCTACATAGGCTATGGACCTCTAGTAACAGTGATGTCACAAGTTCCTAGTAAATTTATGGGCTGAATGCCGATTAAGCCCACAAAATGGCTGCTCCCACTTCATGTGACAGGCCCACTTAAATAAGATCTAAAATTATATTGGCTCAGTGGTTAAAATACTACTAGAGGAAGGAGGACCACCGATTCCCTGGGCTAGTAGGACTCACAGGCACAGAAAACAGACAGCCTGTCTCCTGTCAGACATAATGGGGGTGATTCAGAGTTGTTCACTCGCTAGCTGCTTTTAGCAGCATTGCACACGCTAAGCCGCCACCCTCTGGGAGTGTATCTTAGCATAGCAGAATAGCGAACAAAAGATTCACAGAATAGCGAAAATACATTTCTTAGCAGTTTCTGTGTAGCTCCAGACCTACTCACAAATAGCGATCAGCTCAGGCCGTTTCGTTCCTGGTTTGATGTCACACACACGCCCAGACACTCCCGCGTTTTTCCCTGGCACGCCTGCGTTTTTCCGCACACTCCCTGAAAACGGCCAGTTTCCGCCCAGAAACACCCACTTCCCGTCAATCACACTACGATCACTTCAACGATGAAAAATCTTTGTTCGGGCGTGAGTAAATCTACTAAGTTTTGTGGTAAAATACTAACCGCATGCGCACTGCGAACCATGCGCATGCGCATTTTTGCCTTAATCGCTCCGTTGCGAAAATCGTCAACGAGCGAACAACTCTGAATGACCCCCAATATCGCCAGCCCTGGAAATCCTCCTAAGAGGTAGAGCTTTTGTGTACATCAATAGTTACCACATTTTCATCATACAGAGCGTTCCTCTAGAAGAGCCAAACATTGGCATATTATAAAAGAATGATAAAAGCGGTTACAATAAAATAGCTATTCATTAAAATATCTAATATGGTCATATTTATTTCATGGATTTGCTGGTAACGTTTCAAGAAACCACAGGATAGCATGAAAAAATGTACACTAAACCCTCAGCATAGAAATCAGTTTAGCTAGCATAAAATTCCAGCTGCCTATTACTCCTGATGCTCCCCTGCACGTACAAATCAATGTACAGTACAGAATATTCTCTAATACTGTAGGATCAGGTGCTCTGTGGCCAGATAAATGGTATTCACTAGCCTGGCATGTTCTAAGAGTGGGTACACACTACTCGATATTTTAAACAATATAACTCTTTTTTTTACCCTTTTGAGCGATATCGTTTGTAATATCGCCCAGTGGCGGGTCGGTAACGATATTGTCGTCGTCTGTGCATGCAGGTCAATTTTGGCTACAGATGTGTCCTCTTACAATATTGCTCCATGCGCTACAGGTTGCTTTACACACAACGCGTGAGTACTGTGTGACTTGGTAGCGGCAAGCGTCTTTTTTTGTGTGTGTTTAGCCGCGAAAATGCATCTTAGACGCAATGTAATGTAATAGGACGCATGAGCAGCATCTGCTGACTAAAATCTACGATCAGATCTCAATTAGGCTCACAGTAAGGTTGTTTATAACTAGACCAGAGCAGACACTTTATGATTCCAGATTTCAGACTCCTGATAGATGGCCTTACCTATAGAAGTCTACGGGCATCAGTACGCAGAGTTCAGATCCCTCTCTCACCACCTGGCGGCTTCCACATGCACAGCAGGACTCCTGGGTCATAAACCCAGAAGCCCATGGTGTTTTTAATCGCATTTAATCCTGCATACAATGTTAATTAACACTGCTATGCATGCAATAAGTGGTGGGATGTATCACATGCAATATGCAATGCATGATACATCCCTCCCAAAGTGTGGATTTAACAATTATTAATTATTATCATCATCCTTTATTTATATAGCGCCACAATGGTTCCGCAGCGCCCAATTACAGAGTACATATGCACATAGACCCTCATTCCGAGTTGTTCGCTCGCTAGCTGCTTTTAGCAGCATTGCACACGCTAGGCCGCCGCCCTCTGGGAGTGTATCTTAGCTTAGCAGAATTGCGAACGAAAGATTAGCAGAATTGCGAATAGAAATTTCTTAGCAGTTTCTGAGTAGCTCCAGACTTACTCAGCCATTGCGATCAGTTCTGTCAGTTTCGTTCCTGGTTTGACGTCACAAACACACCCAGCGTTCGCCCAGACACTCCCCCGTTTATTCAGACACTCCCGCGTTTTTCCAAGAAACGCCTGCGTTTTTTCGCACATGCCCAGAAAATGGCAAGTTTCTGCCCAGAAACACCCACTTCCTGTCAATCACACTACGATCACCAGAACAATGAAAAATCCTCGTTATGCCGTGAGTAAAATACCTAACTTTTGTGTAAAATAACTAAGCGCATGCGCTCTGCGAACCTTGCGCATGCGCAGTAAGCGACTAATCGCAATATAGTGAAAATCGGCAACGAGCGAACAACTCGGAATGACCCCCATAATCAAAACAGAAGACAATATAGGACAAGTACAGGGTAACTAAGCATAACTACATCAGTAGACGACACAGAGATAATTATTAAAGTTGCCGAAAACTGCAGGACTTGGGCAGTTGAGGATTAATAAAGTAAGAAAAATAAGATTTTACTCACAGGTAAATCTATTTCTCGTAGTCCGTAGTGGATGCTGGGAACTCCGTAAGGACCATGGGGAATAGACGGGCTCCGCAGGAGACTGGGCACTCTAAAAGAAAGATTAGGTACTATCTGGTGTGCACTGGCTCCTCCCTCTATGCCCCTCCTCCAGACCTCAGTTAGGATACTGTGCCCGGAAGAGCTGACACAATAAGGAAGGATTTTGAATCCCGGGTAAGACTCATTCCAGCCACACCAATCACACCGTATAACTCGTGATACTATACCCAGTTAACAGTATGAAATATAACGGAGCCTCTCAACAGATGGCTCAACAATAACCCTTTAGTTAGGCAATAACTATATACAAGTATTGCAGACAATCCGCACTTGGGATGGGCGCCCAGCATCCACTACGGACTACGAGAAATAGATTTACCGGTGAGTAAAATCTTATTTTCTCTGACGTCCGAGTGGATGCTGGGAACTCCGTAAGGACCATGGGGATTATACCAAAGCTCCCAAACGGGCGGGAGAGTGCGGATGACTCTGCAGCACCGAATGAGAGAACTCAAGGTCCTCCTCAGCCAGGGTATCAAATTTGTAGAATTTAGCAAACGTGTTTGCCCCTGACCAAGTTGCAGCTCGGCAAAGTTGTAAAGCCGAGACCCCTCGGGCAGCCGCCCAAGAAGAGCCCACTTTCCTCGTGGAATGGGCTTTTACTGATTTAGGATGCGGCAATCCAGCCGCAGAATGCGCCAACTGAATTGTGCTACAAATCCAGCGAGCAATAGTCTGCTTAGAAGCAGGAGCACCTAGTTTGTTGGGTGCATACAGGATAAAAAGCGAGTCAGTTTTCCTGACTCCAGCCGTCCTGGAAACATAAATTTTCAAGGCCCTGACTACGTCCAGTAACTTGGAATCTTCCAAGTCCCTAGTAGCCGCAGGCACTACAATAGGTTGGTTCAAGTGAAAAGCTGATACCACCTTAGGGAGAAACTGGGGACGAGTCCTCAATTCTGCCCTATCCATATGGAAAATCAGATAAGGGCTTTTACATGACAAAGCCGCCAATTCTGACACACGCCTGGCCGAAGCCAAGGCCAATAACATGACCACTTTCCACGTGAGATATTTCAGATCCACGGTTTTAAGTGGCTCAAACCAATGTGATTTCAGGAAACTCAACACCACGTTGAGATCCCAAGGTGCCACAGGAGGCACAAAAGGGGGCTGAATATGTAGCACTCCCTTTACAAATGTCTGAACTTCAGGCATTGAAGCCAGTTCTTTCTGGAAGAAAATCGACAGAGCCGAAATCTGGACCTTAATGGAACCCAATTTTAGGCCCATAGTCACTCCCGACTGTAGGAAGTGCAGAAAACGACCCAGCTGAAATTCCTCTGTAGGGGCCTTCCTGGCCTCACACCACGCAACATATTTTCGCCAAATACGGTGATAATGGTTTGCGGTTACTTCTTTCCTGGCTTTTATCAGCGTAGGAATGACTTCCTCCGGAATGCCCTTTTCCTTTAGGATCCGGAATTCAACCGCCATGCCGTCAAACGCAGCCGCGGTAAGTCTTGGAACAGACAGGGCCCCTGCTGTAGCAGATCCTGTCTGAGCGGTAGAGGCCATGGGTCCTCTGATATCATTTCTTGAAGTTCTGGGTACCAAGCTCTTCTTGGCCAATCCGGAACCACGAGTATCGTTCTTACTCCTCGCCTTCTTATTATTCTCAGTACCTTTGGTATGAGAGGCAGAGGAGGGAACACATAAACCGACTGGTACACCCACGGTGTCACTAGAGCGTCCACAGCTATCGCCTGAGGGTCCCTTGACCTGGCGCAATATCTCTTTAGCTTTTTGTTGAGGCGGGACGCCATCATGTCCACCTGTGGCCTTTCCCAACGGTTTACCAACAGTTTGAAGACTTCTGGATGAAGTCCCAACTCTCCCGGGTGTAGGTCGTGTCTGCTGAGGAAGTCTGCTTCCCAGTTGTCCACTCCCGGAATGAACACTGCTGACAGTGCTACGACGTGATTTTCCGCCCATCTGAGAATCCTTGTGGCTTCTGCCATCGCCATCCTGCTTCTTGTGCCGCCCTGTCGGTTTACATGGGCGACTGCCGTGATGTTGTCTGATTGGATCAGTACCGGCTGGTTTTGAAGCAGGGGCCTTGCCTGACTTAGGGCATTGTAAATGGCCCTCAGTTCCAGAATATTTATGTGTAGGGACGACTCCTGACTTGACCAAAGTCCTTGGAAATTTCTTCCCTGTGTGACTGCCCCCCAGCCTCGAAGGCTGGCATCCGTGGTCACCAGGACCCAGTCCTGTATGCCGAATCTGCGGCCCTCTAGAAGATGAGCACTCTGCAGCCACCACAGCAGAGACACCCTGGTCCTTGGAGACAGGGTTATCAGCTGATGCATCTGAAGATGCGATCCCGACCACTTGTCCAAGAGGTCCCACTGGAAGGTTCTTGCATGGAACCTGCCGAATGGAATTGCTTCGTATGAAGCCACCATTTTTCCCAGGACTCGTGTGCAGTGATGCACCGATACCTGTTTTGGTTTCAGGAGGTCTCTGACTAGAGATGACAGCTCCTTGGCTTTCTCCGACGGGAGAAACACTTTTTTCTGTTCTGTGTCCAGAACCATCCCCAGGAACAGTAGGCGTGTGGAAGGAACCAGCTGTGACTTTGGAATGTTTAGAATCCATCCGTGCTGTTGTAGCACTTCCCGAGATAGTGCTACTCCGACCAACAACTGCTCCTTGGACCTCGCCTTTATAAGGAGATCGTCCAAGTACGGGATAATTAAAACTCCCTTTTTTCGAAGGAGTATCATCATTTCTGCCATTACCTTGGTAAACACCCTCGGTGCCGTGGACAGTCCAAACGGCAGTGTCTGGAATTGGTAATGGCAATCCTGTACCACAAATCTGAGGTACTCCTGGTGAGGATGGTAAATGGGGACATGCAGGTAAGCATCCTTGATGTCCAGGGATACCATGTAATCCCCCTCGTCCAGGCTTGCAATAACCGCCCTGAGCGATTCCATCTTGAACTTTAATTTTTTTATGTATGTGTTCAAGGATTTCAAATTTAAAATGGGTCTCACCGAACCGTCCGGTTTCGGTACCACAAACAGTGTGGAATAGTAACCCCGTCCTTGTTGAAGTAGGGGCACCTTGACTATCACCTGCTGGGAATACAGCTTGTGAATTGCCTCTAGCACAGCCTCCCTGCCCGAGGGAGTTGTCGGCAAGTCAGATTTGAGGAAACGGCGGGGGGGAGACGCCTCGAATTCCAGCTTGTACCCCTGAGATACTACTTGAAGGATCCAGGGATCCACCTGTGAGCGAGCCCACTGATCGCTGAAATTTTTGAGGCGGCCCCCCACCGTACCTGGCTCCGCCTGTGGAGCCCCACCGTCATGCGGCGGACTTGGAAGAAGCGGGGGAGGACTTTTGTTCCTGGGAACCTGCTGTTTGTTGCAGCTTTTTTCCCCTACCTCTAGACAGAAAGGACCCGCCTTTTCCCCGCCTGTTTTTCTGGGGTCGAAAGGACTGTACCTGATAATACGGCGCTTTCTTAGGCTGTGAGGGGACATGGGGCAAAAATGCTGACTTCCCAGCTGTTGCTGTGGAAACTAGGTCTGAGAGACCATCCCCGAATAACTCCTCACCCTTATAAGGCAAAACTTCCATGTGCCTTTTCGAATCTGCATCCCCTGTCCACTGCCGAGTCCATAAGCCTCTCCTAGCAGAAATGGACAATGCACTTATTCTAGATGCCAGCCGGCAGATCTCCCTCTGTGCATCTCTCATGTATAAGACTGAGTCTTTTATATGCTCTACGGTTAGCAATATAGTGTCCCTGTCTAGGGTGTCAATATTTTCCGACAGGGAATCTGACCATGCAGCAGCAGCACTGCACATCCATGATGAAGCAATAGCTGGTCTCAGTATAATGCCTGAGTGTGTATATACAGACTTCAGGATCGCCTCCTGCTTTCTATCAGCAGGTTCCTTTAGGGCGGCCGTATCCGGAGACGGTAGTGCCACCTTTTTTGACAAACGTGTGAGCGCTTTATCCACCCTAGGGGGTGTTTCCCAACGTGACCTATCCTCTGGCGAGAAAGGGAACGCTATTAGTAACTTTTTAGAAATTACCAATTTTTTATCGGGGAAAGCCCACGCTTCTTCACACACTTCATTTAATTCTTCAGATGGGGGAAAAACTATTGGTAGTTTTTTCTCCCCAAACATAATACCCTTTTTTGAGGTACCTGGGTTTATATCAGAAATGTGTAATACCTCTTTCATTGCCTCAATCATGCAACGAATGGCCCTAGTGGACATTAAATTAGACTCTTCGTCGTCGACACTGGTATCAGTATCCGTGTCGACATCTGTGTCTGCCATCTGAGGTAGGGGGCGCTTTAGAGCCCCTGATGGCCTTTGAGTTGTCTGGGCAGGCACGAGCTGAGAAGCCGGCTGTCCCGCATTTGGCATGTCGTCAAATTTTTTATGTAAGGAGTCGACACTTGCACGTAATTCCTTCCATAAGTCCATCCACTCAGGTGTCTGCCCCGCAGGGGGTGACATCACATTTATAGGCATCTGCTCTGCCTCCACATAAGCCTCCTCATCAAACATGTCGACACAGTCGTACCGACACACCGCACACACACAGGTAATGCTCTTAACAGGAGACAGGACCCCACAAAAGCCCTTTGGGGAGACAGAGAGAGAGAGTATGCCAGCACACACCAGAGCGCTATATAATGCAGGGACTAACTGAATTATGTCCCCTTATAGCTGCTATAAGTTATACTGCGCCTAAATTTAGTGCCCCCCCCCTCTCTTTTTTACCCTTTCTGTAGTGCAGACTGCAGGGGAGAGCCAGGGAGCTTCCTTCCAGCGGAGCTGTGAGGGAGAAATGGCGCCAGTGTGCTGAGGGAGATAGCTCCGCCCCTTTTTCGGCTGACTTTTCTCCCGCTTTTTTATGGATTCTGGCAGGGGTAATTATCACATATATAGCCTCTGGGGCTATATATTGTGATTATTTTGCCAGCCAAGGTGTTTATATTGCTGCTCAGGGCGCCCCCCCCCCCCCCCAGCGCCCTGCACCCATCAGTGACCGGAGTGTAAGGTGTACAGAGGAGCAATGGCGCACAGCTGCAGTGCTGTGCGCTACCTTGGTGAAGACTGAAGTCTTCTGCCGCCGATTTTCCGGACCAACTTCATGCTTCTGGCTCTGTAAGGGGGACGGCGGCGCGGCTCCGGGAACGAACACCAAGGACGGGTCCTGCGGTCGATCCCTCTGGAGCTAATGGTGTCCAGTAGCCTAAGAAGCCCAAGCTAGCTGCAAGCAGGTAGGTTCGCTTCTTCTCCCCTTAGTCCCTCGTTGCAGTGAGCCTGTTGCCAGCAGGTCTCACTGTAAAATAAAAAACCTAAAATATACTTTCTTTCTAGGAGCTCAGGAGAGCCCCTAGTGTGCATCCAGCTCGGCCGGGCACAGAAATCTAACTGAGGTCTGGAGGAGGGGCATAGAGAGAGGAGCCAGTGCACACCAGATAGTACCTAATCTTTCTTTTAGAGTGCCCAGTCTCCTGCGGAGCCCGTCTATTCCCCATGGTCCTTACGGAGTTCCCAGCATCCACTAGGACGTCAGAGAAAGGATAATCACATGAGGGAAGAGGCCCTACTCGTGAGAGCTTACACTCTAAAGGGGAGGGGCAGACAGACAGACAGGGGTGACACAGATGGGGTAGACAGAGTGTGGGACAGAGTGCTAGGATGAGATTTGGCTGGGTTTGGTAAAGAAGTGGGTCATAAGAGCCCATGTTAAGTATGCAGCCTATGACTTCACTAGAATACCAGACACTAGGGGGTAGATTCACTAAAGCTTCTAAAACAGACAAGTGGAGGTGTTGCCATAGTAACCAATAAGATTCTGTCATTTTCTAGAATGTGATAGATAAATGATAGCTAGAATCTAATTTGTTGTCAACACCACAACTTGAAATTTTTAGAGGCTTCAGTAAATCTAGTCCTAAGGTGAGGTGTGGTGAGGTAAATGGCTGAGGAGGCACTGGTTAGTACCAGAGCAAGAGTTACACACAATATATGAGCCCAGGGGTTCATGTGGGCATGATACACAGGTGCAGCAGTATATACATGTGGGCATTATACACAGGTGCAACAGTAATATACATGTGGGCATTATACACAGGTGCAGCAGTAATATACATGTGGGCATTATACACAGGTGCAGCAGTATATACTGCTAGAAATGTGGTGAGTTTTGATCAGAGATGTGAGGAAAAGATAGATGGGGGAGGCACTGCCTCACCTGCCATAGACTTTTTACTGCAGAGTTTTGACTATAAAAAGAATTAGAATAATACAAAGAAGATATTTCTAATATATTCTTAGTATTTTTTTATGTACTTTATATAGTCAAAACTCTGGTGTATACGTTAGCATGACAGAAAAAGCTCTGCTCACCTAACCACACGTCACTACCCTAAGGGGTAAATGTAACAGCCAGCGCTTTGCAGACATCAGCGAGATTCCGTCAAGTCTACCCAATATTTTAAAGTGGCAATCATTTAAAAGGCAACATCGGGAAGGTTTAGGCTTTCATATGTTTATCCATTTTAAAACATTGGGAAGACTCGCCAGAATCTCGCCGATACCTGCAAGTGGCAGGCTACTACATTTACCCCTAATAATAACAGTTCCCCTCACAGAATGGCTGACTGTATGCACATTTCATATAGGGCTTCAACACATTTTACTAATGATAAACATTCTATATTTATTACTTTGGCTGTTGAGCTAGAAGAAAAAGGCTTCTATGTAAACAGGGAAAGAATGCAGATGCATAGCCAGAGCTGATGTGATATAGATTGATTGTAAACAGATTTTACCTCAGAAACGGTTCCATCAGACGTATGGCACAAGCAAATAACAGTGTGTCACACTCTAATAAATAAAATGCAAGAAACAGAAAGACACCCAGAGGATAGGTAATCCACATCAGATGTAGGCTGTGAAGCAGAAAACAAATCTGAAGTAGATGTATATTTCTACATGGATTTTGTTATGACTTTATACATTAGGTCCACGTGTGATTTTGCAATAACTGTATGATCAATGCATTGTGAGATATGCATAAACCATTTTCTATGAAGGCATCCAAAGTGATATCCATTCACGTATACTCAGATTTGTACACAGCATATGACAGTAAGATGATGATGATAATTTTATTTATATAGTGCTCTTTTCACAATAGGACTTAAGACACTTAACAGATAGCATGCACATAAGACAGTACAGAAACAACGAAGTACAGAAAAAGGATTTCAGAAAAAAGAGAGAGCATGGAGATACTAAACGGACATTACAGTAAAGCTTCCGTAAAAAGGAAAGTTTTTGAAGGACTCTGGAGTAGAGGCCTCTTGAACTGTGCGGGGAAGCGAGTTTCACAGAGTCTGAGCCACATGGGTAAAAGCTTGACCCACAGATGAATTATGGGATAAAACACAATGTAATGATGCCATACTGTGCACAAAGATGCTATGTACATATTATAGATGTACATAGCAGTAGTAGCTAGGGAAGTTTCCACTTCCCTGCTGATCAAAAACCAGCGGCAGTACACACGCGCAGAACGGGTGGCTCGTACATGGAAGTCACGTGCACGGCCCCCGTCAGCTGGGCGCACATTTGCTGCCAAATTAGTTTTCTTTCAGCACTAATGATGGAGGACTCTGTGTCAGTGTCTGCTGCAGACACACCACATTTTTCCCCATTAACAGTGCTAATAGAGCTTAGACAGGTGCACAAATGGGAAATCCGTTCTCCTCCTCAGAGGAAATATCAGGAGGAAAAAAGGAAAAACGTCCACAAATCCTCTTGAAGATGAATTCCTCTCAGTTTTGAGGAAAAATCAGAGAAGAACCAATTGGAGATAGAAACAAGTACAAGATGGATGTTTATTACACAAAATTAGTTTGAAAAGAACAAAAAATATCCACCATGGAGGAGGAGACAGCCTGCTGAAACCCCATGGGACCTTAAGAGGCGACAGCCCAGGAGGAGTAGGTGCTAAACCAGGGAATTTCCATCTATAACGCTCAAGCCTGAAAGTGTGCCTTTCTGAAAACGTCACATGCGGTACACAGTAATCTACAGGTGCATATTTTGATATGCTGTAAATAAAAATTCTTTAAAAACTTTTCAACACTATGAGGAGCCATATTTGTTTGATTCCTCTACCTGATTGTGTTGGATGATAGCTTTTCCTATCAGATGTCCATCAGACGATAAAGATACCTTTCTCTTACGTCCTAGAGGATGCTGGGGACTCCGTAAGGACCATGGGGATAGACGGGCTCCGCAGGAGACATGGGCACTTTAAGAAAGACTTTAGGAATGGGTGTGCACTGGCTCCTTCCTCTATGCCCCTCCTCCAGACCTCAGTTTACTACTGTGCCCAGAGGAGACTGGGTGCATTACAGGGAGTTCTCCTGAGTTTCCTGTCAGAAAGTATTTTGTTAGGTTTTTTATTTTCAGGGAGCACTGCTGGCAACTGACTCCCTGCATCGAGGGACTGAGGAGAGAGAAGCAGACCTACTTCTGTGAGTTTCAAAGCTCTGCTTCTTAGGCTACTGGACACCATTAGCTCCAGAGGGAGTCGGAACACAAGTCTCACCCTGGAGTTCGTCCCGGAGCCGTGCCGCCGTCCTCCTCACTGAGCCGGAAGATAGAAGCCGGGTTAGTATGAGAAGAAAGAAGACTTCAGAGGTGGCAGAAGACTTCAGATCTTCACTGAGGTAACGCACAGCAGTAAAGCTGTGCGCCATTGCTCCCACACAGCACACACAAACGGCAGTCACTGTAAGGGTGCAGGGCGCAGGGGGGGCGCCCTGGGCAGCAATATAACCTCATTTTCTGGCAAAAGTACATATATACAGCTAGGCACGGTATATATAAAGAGCCCCAGACAGGTTTTTATATATTTTAGCGAGACAGAAGCCCAGCGCCATTTTCTCCACAGCACAGCGCTGAGAGGAAGCTCCCCGGACTCTCCCCTGCTTATCCACAGTGAAAGAGGGTTTTAAAGGGGTGGAGGGGTACATAATTTGGCGCAAAAATAAAGATTACAGCGCTATCTGGGTAAACATAGTGTGTTTTTTTCCTGGGTCATATAGCGCTGGGTGTGTGCTGGCATACTCTCTCTCTGTCTCTCCAAAGGGCCTTGTGGGGGAACTGTCTTCAGATAAGAGGATTCCCTGAGTGTGTGGTGTGTCGGTACGCGTGTCGGCATGTCTGAGGTAAAAGGCTCTCATAGGGAGGAGGTGGAGTTAATGACTGTGGTGTCTCCGTCGGCAACACCGACACCTGACTGGTTGGATATGTGGAAGGTTTTAGTGCTAATGTGAATTTATTGCACTGAGTCTAGGGAATGTACAGGCGTCAAACCCTGCCTTTCCCCTATGTCACAGGGACCTCCGGGGTCTCAAAAGCGCCCACTATCCAAAATAGTAGACACTGATGCCGACACGGATTCTGACTCCAGTGTCGACTACGATGATGCAAAGTTACAGCCAGAATTGGCAAAAAGTATTCAATATATGATTATTGTAATAAAAGATGTTTTGCATATCACAGAGGAACCCCCTGTCCCTGACACGAGGGTACACATATATAGGGTAAAGAAACCTGAGGTAACCTTTCCCCCATCTCATGAACGAGTTATTGAAAAGGCTTGGGAATCTCCAGACAAGAAACTGCAGATTCCCAAAAGGATTCTTAGGGTGTATCCTTTCCCGACTAAGGACAGGATACGGTGAGAATCTTCCCCAAGGGGGGGGGGGAAGCGTGGACACGCTTATCCAAAAGAGTAAGCTGCCATTCCAAGATATGGCTACCCTCAGGGATCCTGCTGATCGCAAACAGCAGGCTACCTTAAAGTCCATTTACACACATTATAGTACCTTACTCAGACCGGCAATAGTGTCGGCTGGAGTTTGTAGCGCTGTAGCAGCGTGGATAGGTACCTTATCGACGGAAATTGATACCCTGGATAGGGGTACCATTTTATTGACCCGGGGTCATATTAACGAAATCAACGCTATGTCGATTTCTGCTAGACGAGGCAATGGACAGGTAATGCAGAATCAAAGAGACATATGGAGGTTTTACCTTACAAGGGTGAGGAATTGATTGGGGGAAGGTCTCTCGGACCTGGTCTCCACAGCTACAGCTGGTAAATCAAAATTTTTGCCTTATATTCCCTCACAGTCTAAGAAAGCACCACATTATCAAATGCAGTCCTTTCGGTCACAAGAAACAAGAAAGTACGAGGTGCGTTCTTTCTTGCCAGAGGTAAGGGCAGAGGGAAAAAGCTGCACAACACAGCTAGTTCCCAGGAACAGATGTCCTCCCCGGCCTCTACAAATTCCATGGGGCTCTGCTAAGGGAGTCCGCCCCAGTGGGGGCACGTCTTCCAATTTTCAGCCACATCTGGGTTTACTCACGGGTGGATCCCTGGGCAATAGAAATTGCTTCTCAGGGTTACAAGCTGGAATTCGAAGAGGTGCCTCCTCGCCGTTTTTCCAAATCGGCCCTGCTGACTTCTTCCCCAGAAAGGGAGATAGTGGTAAATGCAATTCACAAATTGTATCTTCAACAGGTGGTGGTCAAGGTTCCCCTACTTCAACAAGGGAGGGGATATTACTCAACCCTGTTTGTAGTCCCGAAATCGGACGGTTCGGTCAGACCCATTTTAAATTAAAAATCCCTGAACCTATACTTGAAAAGGTTCAAGTTCAAGATGAATCGCTCAGAGCGGTCATCACCAGCCTGGAAGGGGGGGGGATTTTATGGTATCTCTGGACATAAAGGATGCGTACCTGCATGTTCCCATATATCCACCTCATCAGGCGTACCTGAGATTTGCGGTACAGGATTGTCATTACCAATTTCAGACGTTGCCGTTTGGACTTTCCACGGGCCCGAGAATTTTCACCAAGATAATGGCGGAAATGATGGTGCTCCTGCGCAAGCAGGGTGTCACAATTATCCCGTACTTGGACGATCTCCTCATAAAAGCTAGATCAAGAGAGCAGTTGCTGAACAGCGTCTCACTTTCACTGAAGGTGTTACAGCAACACGGCTGGATTCTCAATATCCCGAAGTCGCAGTTGGTTCCTACGACTCGTCTGACCTTCTTGGGCATGATTCTGGATACAGACCAGAAAAGGGTTTATCTTCCGATAGAAAAAGCTCAGGAACTCATGACTCTGGTCAGGAACCTATTGAAGCCAAAACAGGTGTCAGTGCATCACTGCACTCGAGTCCTGGGAAAGATGGTGGCATCATACGAAACCATTCCCTTCGGCAAGTTCCATGCAAGGACTTTACAATGGGACCTACTGGACAAGTGGTCCGGGTCACATCTACAAATTCATCAGTTGATCACCCTGTCCCCCAGAGCCAGGGTATCTCTCCTGTGGTGGCTGCAGAGTGCTCACCTTCTAGAAGGCCGCAGGTTCGGCATTCAGGACTGGATCCTGGTGACCACAGACGCGAGCCTCCGAGGTTGGGGAGCAGTCACACAGGGAAGAAACTTCCAAGGTCTTTGGTCAAGTCAAGAGACTTGTCTTCACATCAACATCCTGGAACTGAGGGCCATATACAACGGCCTACAACAGGCGGAGACCTTACTTCGCGACCAACCAGTTCTGATCCAGTCAGACAACATCACCGCAGTGGCTCATGTAAACCGCCAAGGCGGCACAAGGAGCAGAGTGGCAATGGCGGAAGCCGCCAGGATTCTTCGCTGGGCGGAAAATCATGTAAGCGCACTGTCAGCAGTGTTCATTCCGGGAGTGGAAAACTGGGAAGCGGACTTCTTCAGCAGACACGACCTGCATCCAGGAGTGGGGACTTCATCAGGAAGTCTTCGCACAGATTGCAAGCCAGTGGGGACTGCCCCAGATAGACATGATGGCGTCCCGCCTCAGCAAAAAGCTACAGAGGTATTGCGCCAGATCAAAAGACCCTCAGGCGGTAGCGGTAGACGCCCTAGTGACACCGTGGGTGTTCCAGTCGGGCTATGCGTTTCCTTCTCTTCCTCTCATACCCAAGGTGTTGAGAATAATAAGAAAAAGAGGAGTGGGAACAATTCTCATTGTTCCAGATTGGCCACGAAGGACCTGGTATCCGGTTCTGATGGAAATGCTCACAGAAGATCCGTGGCCTCTTCCTCTACGACAGGACCTGTTGCAACAGGGGCCCTGTCTGTTCCAAGACTTACCGCGGCTGCGTTTGACGGCATGGCGGTTGAACGCAGGATCCTAGCGAAAAAAAGGCATTCCGGATGAGGTCTTTCCTACGCTGATAAAGGCTAGGAAGGACGTGACAGCTAAACATTATCACCGTATATGGCGAAAATATGTTTCTTGGTGGGAGGCCAGGAATGCTCCTATGGAAGAAATCCATCTGGGCCGTTTCCTTCACTTCCTACAGGAGTGAATTTGGGCCTAAAATTAGGCTCCATTAAGGTTCAGAGTTCGGTCTTATCCATTTTCTTTCAAAAAGAATAGACTTCTCTCCCAGAAGTACAGACTTTTGTGAAGGGAGTGCTGCATATTCAGCCTCCTTTTATACCTCCGGTGGCGCCTTGGGACCTGCCTTGGCTTCGGCTAGGCGAGTGTCGGAATTGGCGGCTTTGTCTCATAAAAGCCCCTATCTGGTTTTCCATATGGATAGAGCGGAATTGCGGACCTGTCCTCAATTCTTGCCTAAGGTGGTGTAATTTTTTCATATGAACCAACCTATTGTGGTGCCTGTGGCTATGCGAGACTTGGAGGATTCCGAGTCCCTTGATGTAGTCAGGGCTTTGAAAATTTACGTGGCCAGAACGGCTAGAGTCAGAAAAACAGAAGCACTGTTTATCCTATATGCAGCCAACAAAGTTGGCGGCCCTGCTTCAAAGCAGACTATTGCTCGCTGGATCTGTAACACGATTCAGCAGGCGCATTCTACGGCTGGATTGCCGTTACCAAAATCGGTTAAGGCCCATTCCAGTAGGAAGGTGGGCTCGTCTTGGGCGGCGGCCCGAGGGGTCTCGGCACTACAACTATGTCGAGCTGCTACTTGGTTGGGTTCAAACACCTTTGCAAAGTTCTACAAGTTTGATACCCTGGCTGAGGAGGACCTCCTGTTTGCTTAATCGGTGCTGCAGAGTCATCCGCAGTCTCCCGCCCGTTTGGGAGCTTTGGTATAATCCCCATGGTCCTTATGGAGTCCCCAGCATCCTCTAGGACGTAAGAGAAAATAAGATTTTAAACCTACCGGTAAATCTTTTTCTCGTAGTCCGTAGAGGATGCTGGGCGCCCGTCCCAAGTGCGGACTACTTCTGCAAGACTTGTATATAGTTTTGCTTACATAAGGGTTATGTTCTAGTTTTATCGGTCTTGGACTGATGCTATGTTGATTTCATACTGTTAACTGATTAGTATATCTCAAGTTATACGGTGTGATTGGTGTGGCTGGTATGAATCTTGCCCTTGGATTAACAAAAATCCTACAAAGGACTTTCTTCATCATTTGGGGAAAAAAACATATTCGATTGTGTTTATTTACTCATTTATGCTGTTATCTTGAGACAATGAAAAAACCCAACGCTCGACTATCCCCCATTTGTATTCTTGTATATTTAGTGTGGATTGGTGATCCTGGGAGGGATCCGTGCTGCTGGATTTAGAAGCGCAGGGTATAGATCTGTTGTTTTTTTTACATACAGTCCTTCTCTGCTTATACATACTGACAGCAGCAACCTTCCAGAAACCAAATGGGAGGAACACGTTCCATTTCCCTATGCAAAGAGGCACTGTGGGCAATGGAAAGGGAAATATATCCTCAAGGTAACTTACACAGAAGCCACACAAGTGAATTAGCAGACACAATTTCCAGAAAGTGTCTCACATTGATAAAGTGTGTCTACAGAAGTCAGTATTTCAGAAAATATTATAGACATTTGGGGTTCCAGACAGAGACAAGTTTACTACGATAGACCAGGTGTGCCTAGGTGCATTCAGCGGACAGAACTCCCTCTCCCATATGCATTTCCTCCCCCCAATCTATTAGCGTTCTACATGAAATCAGAATAGACAAAGTTCCCAAAATGATTATTTTGTACCCAATAAAGCAAAAAAAGAAAAAAAGAGCCTGGTTCCCCCTAATATTACACCTCAGAGAAGGACCCAAACTTCCTCTGTGACACCCCACAGAGGGAACCATAGACCTGTTGTATGAACTGCCTCAGTCTGTGTGGATGGCGACATTACCTGGCTGCTCTCAGACTTACCTTTAGCTTATCACCACAAAGGGTTACCACTAAAGACTATCATACACGCAGCACACACCTTTACAAAACACTGCTGGTGACCAAAGCAAGATCAGGTTTCTCAGAGCAACCACAAGGTATGTGGTAGTCTGCTCACCAGCTGTTGCTAGGTGGCATGCCTCCTGAAGAACAAACTGTAGTTTGAGGAATCTATGACTTCCAAATTATATTTGTACTAGGGAATAGTACTGTTACTTATCAACAGCGTCCATCCCTCCCACCCTGTAATTATATTAGTTGGTTACTCTTCAAACCTTGGGGGTCATTCCGAGTTGTTTGCTCTGTATTTTTCTTCGCATCGCAGCGATTTTCCGCTAACACGCATGCGCAATGTTCGCACTGCGACTGTACCAAGTAAATTTGCTATGCAGTTAGGTATTTTACTCACGGCATTACAAGGTTTTTTCTTCGTTCTGGTGATCGTAGTGTGATTGACAGGAAGTGGGTGTTTCTGGGCAGAAACAGGCCGTTTTATGGGAGTGTGTGAAAAAACGCTACAGTTTCTGGGAAAAACGCGGGAGTGGCTGGAGAAACGGAGGAGTGTCTGGGCGAACGCTGGGTGTGTTTATGACGTCAAACCAGGAACGACAAGCACTGAACTGATCGCAGATGCCGAGTAAATTTGAAGCTACTCAGAAACTGCTAAGAGGTGTCTATTCGCAATTTTGCTAATCTTTCGTTCGCAATTTTGATAAGCTAAGATTCACTCCCAGTAGGCGGCGGCTTAGCGTGTGCAAAGCTGCTAAAAGCAGCTTGCGAGCGAACAACTCGGAATGACCACCCTTATACAAAATAACTTACCATTTCACTAGCTTTCATGGCCTCCAAGAGACCAGGAGGAGGAGGAGACGGGTCACAACCATAACGATGATAAAACTTGGGGGCTTGTCGCCTTTCTCTTCTAGCTGTTGCCAGGTTGCAATCCCATTCACTATAACAAATACAGTTTGCAGGTCATAGAATCCTGCAAACCACAGTTGTTCTTATAATTAAACAAGCAGTAAGTCATAAGAAAGCAATGTGTGTAAATGCATTGTTAAGACTATATTATAAAACAAATTGCAGATTAGTCTATTATTAAATACACCACTTCAATCCTTTGTATGATTGTCCTTCATGGCAAAACAGAACACCCCAATATGAAACTGAATGCATGCAGTGTGTCTACACGCATAATAAAAAGAGCTGTTAATAATATACCAGGGTTACTTCCAGCAGCTATCCAAATAACAGGTCATAATGGAGTGTATGGTGTAACCTTAGCGACAGCACGACCTGTATCCATGACAACTAGCAGTGCTGTATGTACCTGACAATGGCCCTCATTCAGAGTTGTTCGCTCGCTAGCTGCTTTTAGCAGCCGTGCAAATACTAAGCCGCCGCCCTCTGGGAGTGTAACTTAGCTTAGCAGAAGTGCGAACGAAAGGATCGCAGCGCGGCAACAAAAAAAGATTGTGCAGTTTCTGAGCAGCTCCAGACCTACTCAGCGCTTGCGATCACTTCAGACTATTTAGTTCCTGTTTTGACGTCACGAACACGCCCTGCGTTCGGCCAGCCACGCCTGCGTTTTCCCAGGCACGCCTGCGTTTGTATCTGACACGCCTGCGTTTTTCCACACACTCCCAGAAAATGGTCAGTTACCTCCCAGAAACGCCCACTTCCTGTCAATCACTCTGCGGCCAGCAGTGCGACTGAAAAGCTTGGCTAGACCTTGTGTGAAACTACTTCGGCTGTTGTGATAGTACGTCGCTCGTGCGCATTGTGTCGCTTACGCATGCGCAGAAGTGCCGCTTTTTTGACTAAACGCTGTGCTGCGACCGAAAACAGCTAGCGAACAACTCGGAATGACCACCATGAGTGCACACGTTTCTTTGGCCCAAATGTATTAAGCTTTAACAAGAGATAAAGGAGAGACGGATAAAGATAAAGGGGTCTATTCATGAAGCAGCGAAAAGATTGGAGAAACAAACCAGTGGAGAAGTTGCCTATGGCAACCAATCAGCATCTCCCTTACATTTTATAGAATGTACTTGACAAAGGCTTCTTTCAAAGCTGATTGGTTTCTTCTCTACTGGACCTTCTCTCCACTCTTTTCACTGCTTCATGAATAGAACCCAAAATGACCAGCCAACCAGCTCCTGTCATTTTTCAAACACAGCCTGTGATATGGCAGGTAGGAGCTGATTGGCTGGTACTTTATCACTCTTTATCCGTCTACACTTTATCTCTTGTTAAGGCTTAATACATTTGGGCCCTAATGCCACATTAATTGTTCTCACTCTACTGTGAGGTACAATGTATATAGGAAACCTATACTAGGTCTATGGGATTACATCAGTGTGACCCTTCCACTTGGTGAGCCACAATGTGCTGAGCCATGTGGAGATGTGGTGTAAATAACTCACGCTGAATAGCATCTTGTGGTGGACACCAGAGCAAGCCTGAAGCCTTACTGAGCTACTGTAACCACTGGGAGTTTCCCTGAGCCAAACTACGGCAGCTGCTTATGATGCCCAGAGACAGGAGGAGGTGTATCAAAGCTTGGAGAGAGATAAATTACTAACCAGCTACTCTTATCATTTACAGACTGTTTGAAAAATGGCATTTAGTAGCTGATTGGTTGGTAGTTTAGCTCTCTCCAAGCTTTGATACATCTCCTCCATATACACATAAATACATCTCAAACATACACAAACAAATTTGGTGTCAGCCAATGTGTTTAACTAGCTAACCTGTTCTCCTCTGCACAGACTAAAGGATTAGAACCACAAAAGGATATATGTATAATTTTATTTTTATCCATTAAAAAAATAGGGATCGTTAATCCTGGTCACCCAGAGTTGTTGTTTTTTTTTACTTAATTTATAGTGGGGCAGATATATCTTCATAACCCAGATGTAGAATCACATACTGCTAAGTAAATAAGCTCCCAAATTTGTTTACCTGCGTGCCACACAAATTATTCCACCTACTTATCTGGCCAATATGGGACTAGTAAGTGATCAGACAATTATATGATAGCGACAGCAAAGATCAGAGATCAATTACTCTTATTTTCAAGTGCGCCTACTGGTGGCAAAAGCAAGTCATTGCACAACTGCTACAATGGACCCTTCTACTACAGAAATTAATCCAAACATACATAAAGTATCAAGTAGGACAATCACTACTGTTTTGAGTAATTAGGCACTGATTACATTCTATCTAGACCCATCAAACATATTATTGGCTGCGGCTACAGATGTTCTATAACTACTATGATTAATTCAATGTCAAATTGTACAGAGAAGCCTTAGCTGTAAAAATCACCCTTCTAATTCCAGTTGTATTAGTTTGGCATGTAGAAACACTCAATAACTGTCAGAGATATGTTCCATTCGGGAGAAGTCATCGTTACTCACAGGCCTCCCTCCGATGGAACTGCCAGCACTTCCTTCCATGATTCCATGTGCCAAGGCTGACACAGAGCTTAAAGATACAGCAACACCTAGACATGAACCTACTAAGACTGCTGTTATGCCCGCATTCAGTGCCTGTCTATACTGGACATTTACATAAAGTTATTAAAAAAGAGCAATAATACGTATTCAAGCAGTCTGTCAAATTAACCCCAAATTTATATTCCATGTCCATCAATTAATGGACCTGACAAGGGGCCTAATTCAGACCTGATCGCAGCTGTGCTAAATTTAGTACATCTACGATAAGGTTTCTCTGACATGCGGGGGGACACCCAGCACAGGGCTAGTCCGTCCCACATGTGAGGCTCTACTCCCCCCCCCACCCTACCCCCCACAGGGGTGCAAAAGCATCGCACGACGGCGATGCTTTTTGGTGATCCATAGGTCTTGCAGCAAACCTCTGGTGGAAATGGCAGTTTCCACAGGTTTCCCCCGCATTTTCCTATTTGATACATCCTGCCCCCTATGTGTAAATTATATAAGTGCATGTTATTTCAAATGTCATTTCCAGATTTTGCTCAACTTTTTGGATAGTGTGGAGAAAAAAGTGGATAAGTTGACAAATTTCCCATAGCAACCAATGAGCTTCTCCATACCCCCTCCCCGGCAACTGTTCCGGCTGTAGGCAGAACAGTCCACTTTTCGTGGACTGCCCTGTTGTCCCTCCTGCAGGCTACAGTGTCCTGCAGATGAGAAGTTGGGGGGACCACTCTCTCACTGCTGCTCTTCAAAACAGGGGGTGTTGCATAAGACCACCCCATCCCCCATCCAATGAGGCCACATCCCTTTTCAGGCACACATGGGGTCCTGATCTTTAACTCCCAAGTGTTAGGAAGTATGGCTTCTATCATTTTATATTAGTACTTGTAGCAGATTTGTCTCACAATAGTAAAAAATAAGATATTAAACCTACCGGTAAATCTTTTTCTCCTAGTCCGTAGAGGATGCTGGGGACTCCGTAAGGACCATGGGGAATAGATGGGCTGCGCAGGAGACATGGGCACTAAAAAGAACTTTAGATATGGGTGTGCACTGGCTCCTCCCTCTATGCCCCTCCTCCAGACCTCAGTTAGAGAAACTGTGCCCAGAGGAGACGGACAGTACGAGGAAAGGATTTTTGTTAATCTAAGGGCAAGATTCATACCAGCCCACACCATCCACACCGTATAACATGGAATATACGAACCAGTTAACAGCATGAAACAAAACAGCATCAGCCCGAGACTGATCAAAACTGTAACATAACCCTTAAGTAAGCAAAAACTATATAAAAGTCTTGCAGATGTAGTCCGCACTGGGATGGGCGCCTAGCATCCTCTACGGACTAGGAGAAAAAGATTTACCGGTAGGTTTAAAATCTTATTTTCTCTTACGTCCTAGAGGATGCTGGGGACTCCGTAAGGACCATGGGGATTATACCAAAGCTCCAAAACGGGCGGGAGAGTGCAGATGACTCTGCAGCACCGATTGAGCAAACAGGAGGTCCTCATCAGCCAGGGTATCAAACTTGTAGAACTTCGCAAAGGTGTTTGAACCCGACCAAGTAGCAGCTCGGCACAGCTGTAATGCCGAGACACCTCGGGCAGCCGCCCAAGAAGAGCCCATCTTCCTAGTGGAATGGGCCTTAACAGAATTCGGTAACGGCAATCCAGCCATAGAATGAGCCTGCTGAATCGTTTTACAGATCCAGCGAGCAATAGTCTGCTTCGAAGCAGGAACGCCAACCTTGACAGCTGCATACAGGATAAACAGTGCCTCTGTTTTCCTAACCCGAGCCGTTCTGGCCACATACATTTTCAATGCCCTGACCACATCAAGGGACTCGGAATCCTCCAAGTCCCGTGTAGCCACAGGCACCACAATAGGTTGGTTCATATGAAAAGAAGAAACCACCTTGGGCAAAAATTGAGGACGAGTCCGCAACTCTGCTCTATCCACATGGAAAATCAGATAGGGGCTCTTGTGAGATAAAGCCGCCAACTCCGACACTCGCCTTGCCGATGCCAAGGCCAACAACACGACCACTTTCCAAGTGAGATATATTAATTCCACCGTTTTAAGTGGTTCAAACCAGTGAGACTTAAGGAACCGCAACACCACGTTAAGTTCCCAGGGTGCCACTGGAGGCACAAAAGGAGGCTGGATATCCAGCACTCCCTTCACAAAAGTGTGGACTTCAGGGAGAGAAGCCAATTCCTTCTGAAAGAAATGGATAGGGCCGAAATCTGAACCTTAATGGAACCTAATTTTAGGCCCAAATTCACTCCCGTCTGTAGGAAGTGAAGGAAACGGCCCAAATCGAATTCTTCCGGAGGAGCATTCCTGGACTCACACCACGATACATACTTTCGCCATATACGGTGATAATGTTTCGCTGTCACGTCTTTCCTAGCCTTTATCAGAGTAGGAATGACCTCATCCATAATGCCCTTTTCCGCTAGGATCCGGCGTTCAACCGCCATGCCGTCAAACGCAGCCGCGGTAAGTCTTGGAACAGATAGGGCCCCTGTTGTAACAGGTCCTCTCTGAGAGGAAGAGGCCACGGATCTTCTGTGAGCATTTCCTGCAGATCCGGATACCAGGCCCTTCGCGGCCAATCTGGAACAATGAGAATTGTCTGTACTCCTCTTCGACTTATGATTCTCAATATCTTTGAGATGAGCGGAAGAGGAGGGAACACATAGACCAACTGAAACACCCATGGTGTCGCCAGGGCGTCCACTGCCACTGCCTGAGGGTCCCTCGACCTGGCGCAATACTTCGGTAGTTTCTTGTTGAGGCGTGACGCCATCATGTTTATTTGAGGGGTCTGGGACTCAGGCTCGACAGCAAAACTGTCGACACACCTTAGGTCGACGCCAATTGGTCGACACCTTAGGTCGACATGGTCAAAATGTCGACAGGAACAATGTCGACATGGAAAAAGGTCTACATGATTTTTTTATGGGGGGTTTTGTGTCGTTTTCTTCGTAGAGTGACCGGGAACCCCAATTAGTGCACCGCGTCCCCTCGCATGGCTCGCTTCGCTCGCCATGCTTCGGGCATGGTGCCTTCGCTCCGCTACCGCTTCGCTCGGCACAGATTACCGTTCCAATCGTAGTCCACGTGGATCGTTAAGTATGAAAAGGTTCCAAAATAGAAACAAATCCTGAAAAACTCATGTCGACCTTTTTCCATGTCGACCTTTTGTCCATGCCGACCTAAGGTGTGTCGACCAATTGGCGTCGACCTAAGGTGTGTCGACCTTTTTGCTGTCGACCTGGAGTCCGGATACCCTATTTGAGGTAGTCTCCACCGACTTGCAATCTCTGCGAACACTTCCTGATGAAGTCCCCACTCTCCTGGATGTAGATCGTGTCTGCTGAGGAAGTCTGCTTCCCAGTTGTCCACTCCCGGAATGAAGACTGCTGTCATGGCGCTTACATGATTTTCCGCGGCTTCTGCAATTGCCACTCTGCTCTTTGTTCCGCCTTGGCGGTTTACATGCGCCACTGCGGTGATGTTGTCTGACTGGATCAGAACAGATAGGTCGCGAAGCAAATTTTCCGCTTGTCGAAGGGCGTTGTATATGGCCCTCAAATCCAGTATGTTGATGTGAAGACAAGCCTCCTGGCTTGACCAGAGACCCTGGAAGTT
Source organism: Pseudophryne corroboree (assembly GCF_028390025.1). Classification (NCBI taxonomy): domain Eukaryota; kingdom Metazoa; phylum Chordata; class Amphibia; order Anura; family Myobatrachidae; genus Pseudophryne; species Pseudophryne corroboree. Next base: position 116,176,022 of record NC_086444.1, read on the forward strand.
TCTTCCCTTTGTGACTGCTCCCCAACCTCGGAGGCTCGCGTCCGTGGTTACCAGAACCCAGTCCTGAATGCCGAACCTGCGACCCTCCAGAAGGTGAGCACTCTGCAGCCACCACAGGAGAGATACCCTGGCCCTGGGGGACAGGATGATCATCTGATGAATCTGTAGATGAGACCCGGACCACTTGTCCAGAAGGTCCCATTGAGAAGTTCTCGCATGGAACTTCTCGCCTCGTAAGTCGCCACCATCTTTCCCAGAACTCGAGTGCAGTGATGCACCGATACCCTTTTTGGCTTCAATAGGTCCTTGACCAAAGACATGAGTTCTTGGGCCTTTTCCGTCGGAAGATAAACCCTTTTCTGGTCTGTATCCAGAATCATGCCTAAGAAAGGCAACAGAGTCGTTGGAACCAACTGTGACTTCGGGATATTGAGAATCCAGCCGTGCTGTTGCAACACCCTCAGGGAGAGTGATACGCTGTTCAGTAACTGTTCTCTTGATCTCGCTTTTATTAGGAGATCGTCCAAGTACGGGATAATTGTGACACCCTGCTTGCGCAGGTGCACCATCATTTCCGCCATTACCTTGGTGAAAATTCTCGGGGCCATGGAAAGCCCAAACGGCAACGTCTGAAATTGGTAATGACAATCCTGTACAGCAAACCTCAGGAACGCCTGATGAGGCGGATATATGGGGACATGAAGGTATGCATCCTTTATGTCCAGGGACACCATATAATCCCCCCCTTCCAGCGATGACCGCTCTGAGCGACTCCATCTTGAACTTGAACCTAAGTATAGGTTTAAGGATTTTAAATTCAAAATGGGCCTGACTGAACCGTCCGGTTTCGGGACGACAAACAGGGTTGAGTAATACCCCATCCCCTGCTGGACAAGGGGGACTTTGACCACCACTTGTTGAAGACACAATTTTTGAATTGCATTTAACACTATCTCCCTCTCTGGGGGGAGAAGCCGGTTGGGCTGATTTGAAAAACCGGCGAGGAGGCACCTCTTCGAACTCCAGCTTGTAACCCTGGGAAACAATTTCTATTGCCCAGGGATCCACCTGTGAGTGAACCCAGACGTGGCTGAAAAGTCGAAGACGTGCCCCCACTGGGGCGGACTCCCTCAGCAGAGCCCCAGCGTCATGCGGTGGATTTTGTAGAGGCCGGGGAGGAATTCTGCTCCTGGGAACTAGCTGTGGTTGGCAGCTTTTTCCCCTGAGCCTTACCTCTGGCAAGAAAGGAAGATCCCCGCACTCTCTTGGGTTTATGCGACCGAAAGGACTGCATCTGATAATGTGGTGCTTTCTTAGGCTGTGAGGAAACATAAGGCAAAAAAGTTGATTTACCTGCCGTAGCCGTGGAAACAAGGTCCGTGAGACCTTCCCCAAACAATTCCTCACCCTTGTAAGGTAAAACCTCCATATGCCTCTTCGAGTCGGCATCGCCCGTCCATTGTCGGGTCCATAGGGCTCGTCTAGCCGAAATCGCCATAGCGTTGGCTCTGGAACCCAGTAGGCCAATGTCTCTCTGAGCATCTCTCATATATAGGACAGCATCTTTAATATGACCCAGGGTCAATAAAATGGTTTCCTTATCCAGCGTATCTATATCAGCAGATAAGGTATCTGTCCACGCTGCTATCGCGCTACAAACCCAAGCTGACGCTATCGCCGGTCTGAGTAACGTACCAGTATGTGTGTAAATAGACTTCAAGGTAGTCTCCTGCCTGCGATCAGCAGGATCCTTGAGGGTTGCCGTATCTGGAGATGGCAGCGCTACCTTTTTGGATAAGCGTGTCAACGCTTTATCCACCCTCGGGGAGGATTCTCGCCATATCCTGTCCTTAGTTGGGAAATGATACGCCATAAGAATCCTTTTGGGAATCTGCAGTTTTTTGTCTGGAGATTCCCAAGCTTTTTCAAATAATTTGTTCAGCTCATGAGATGGGGGAAAGGTTACCTCAGGTTTCTTCTCCTTATACATGCGCACCCTCGTGTCAGGGACAGAGGGTTCATCCGTGCTATGCAACACCTCTTTTATAGCAATAATGATATAATGAATACTTTTAGCCAATTTTGGCTGCAACTTTGCATCATCGTAGTCGACACTGGAGTCAGAATCCGTGTCGGTATCAGTGTCTACTATTTGGAATAGTGGGCGCTTTTGAGACCCAGAAGGTCCCTACGACATAGTGAAAGGCAGGGTTTGACTCCCTGTACATCCCCTGGACTCAGCTTTGTCCAACCTTTTGTGCAATAAATTTACATTTGCATTTAAAACATTCCACATATCCAACCAGTCAGGTGTCGGCGTTGCCGACGGAGACACCACACTCATTTGCTCCACCTCCTCCCTAGAAGAGCCTTCCACTTCCGACATGCCGACACACGCGTACCGACACACCACACACTCAGGGAAATCTCTAATCTGGAGACAGTTCCCCCACAAGGCCCTTTGGAGAGACAGAGAGAGAGTATGCCAGCACACACCCAGCGCCAATGACCCAGGGAAAAAAATTACCCAGATAGCGCTTTTAATACACATTGTCATATATATATATATATATATATATATATATATATATATATAGACAAACAGTCCCTTCCCACCTGTGGCTCAGGTGTTTGTGTAGAGGAGGAAACAGGCGGCACTCCAAGGACTTGTATAACAAACTTGTATTCAAAACATGGTGAAAAAAAACAAAGCAAAACAAAGGTACAGGTATCTTACAACGTTTCAAGGCATGGCAGCCTTACCTGATGAAAAGGCTGCCATGCCTTGAAACGTTGTAAGATACCTGTACCTTTGTTTTGCTTTGTTTTTTTCACCATGTTTTGAATACAAGTTTGTTATACAAGTCCTTGGAGTGCCGCCTGTTTCCTCCTCTACACAAACACCTGAGCCACAGGTGGGAAGGGACTGTTTGTCTGCATTATCTTTTGGAGGGCACCCAGGCGTTATTCTACTTATCAGAGTGCCGGATATTTATTTTTTGTATATATATATATATATATATACATATACACATACATACATATATATATATGTATAACCCTGCGCCAAATTATGTGACCCCCCCCATATTTCAAACCCTCTGTCACCATGTTCAGCAGGGGAGAGTCCGGGGAGCCAGCTTCTCAGCGGTGTGCTGTGGAGAAAATGGCGCTGGTGAGTGCTGAGGATCAAGCTCCGCCCCCTCAGTGGCGGGCTTCGGTCCCGCTTGATTTCTTTCAAAAACTGGCGGGGGATCTCAAATATACAGTGCAGAGCCCATATATGTCCTGATTTTGCCAGACCAGAGGTTTAATTGCTGCCCAGGGCGCCCCCCATGCGCCCTGCACACTTACAGTGCCTGCCGTGTGTGTGTGTTGTGCGGGAGCAATGGTGCCCAGCGTTACCGCTGCGCTGTGCCTCAGTGATGGTGCCCAGCGTTACCGCTGCGCTGTGCCTCAGTGAAGATCCGAAGTCTTCTGCCGCCTCTGAAGTCTTCTTTCTTCTCATACTCACCCGGCTTCTATCTTCCGGCTCTGTGAGGAGGACGGCGGCGCGGCTCCGGGACGAACAGCTAGGAGAGACCTGCGTTCCGACTCCCTCTGGAGCTAATGGTGTCCGGTAGCCTAAGAAGCAGAGCCTAGCAGTTAAGTAGGTCTGCTTCTCTCTCCTCAGTCCCTCGATGCAGGGAGCCTGTTGCCAGCAGGCTCCCTGAAAATAAAAAACCTAACAAAATGTCTTTCTTTCAGGAAACTCAGGAGAGCTCCCTGTAATGCACCCAGTCTCCTCTGGGCACAGTATCAAACTGAGGTCTGGAGGAGGGGCATAGAGGGAGGAGCCAGTGCACACCCATATCTATAGTTCTTTTTAGTGCCCATGTCTCCTGCGGAGCCCGTCTATTCCCCATGGTCCTTACAGAGTCCCCAGCATCCTCTAGGACGTAAGAGAAAATAAAGAATTTCAGTAATTATTTTTATAGCAGTAAAAATAATTCAACAAACCAACAAATGAAATGGCCTAGCTTTCTGCCCCATGAAAATAACTGGTATGGTCAGGAAAGTCTGCATGGCTCTGTATGCTGGTCCTGTCGGCACGGGTCACTACGATGAAACGGGTCCTGCCAGCATGGGTCACTACGATGAAACTGGTCCTGACAGCACGGGTCACTACAATGAAACTGGTCCTGCCAGCACGGGTCACTACAATGAAACTGGTCCTGCCAGCACGGGTCACTACAATGAAACTGGTCCTGCCAGCACGGGTCACTACAATGAAACTGGTCCTGCCAGCACGGGTCACTACAATGAAACTGGTCCTGCCAGCACGGGTCACTACAATGTAACTGGTCCTGCCAGCATCGGTCACTACGATGAAACTGGTCCTGCCAGCACGGGTCACTACAATGAAACTGGTCCTGCCAGCACGGGTCACTACAATGAAACTGGTCCTGCCAGCACGGGTCACTACAATGAAACTGGTCCTGCCAGCACGGGTCACTACAATGAAACTGGTCCTGCCGGCACGGGTCACTACAATGAAACTGGTCCTGCCGGCACGGGTCACTACAATGAAACTGGTCCTGCCGGCACGGGTCACTACAATGAAACTGGTCCTGCCGGCAAGGGTCACTACGATGAAACTGGTCCTGCCAGCATCGGTGACTACGATGAAACTGGTCCTGCCAGCATCGGTGACTACAATGAAACTGGTCCTGCCAGCATCGGTGACTACAATGAAACTGGTCCTGCCAGCACGGGTGACTACGATGTAACTGGTCCTGCCGGCACGGGTCACTACGATCAAACAAGCACATACCATTTACAAAGCCAACTGCCGGGAAACTTCTGCCCTGGTAATTACACATAAACATGATACCAGTAAGTCCGATATATGGCCATGAAAGATAGAGGCACATTCCGAAAATCAGGTTTTGAGAGAGATGAAGGTGCAGCCTCATTACACAATTTCATTTCTCAGCGGCTCCTATAGGAGAAGAGATGCTGTGTTTGTTCATATTTCATTATTGCACAATTACGTACTTCACTCCAGGATCTAAGAATCCTTTCTCTGCCGTTCGACAGGATTCCCATCAACAATAGCTAACGCAAAACCTATCATTATTCCAGCAACTGAACCAGATTAATTTAACAACCTTTTATTTCTGTAATAATAATACATTTTATGTGTGGTTTCATTTAATCAGCATTTTACCAATACGTGATCTCCTCACCTTAAAACAGGAGAATTAGTGCTGCATTAAAACTGATCTAGAAGTGAACCAATGTCCTCAGTACAAACATCAGTTATGTGACTAGATGAGCCCCGCACACAAGCAAGGATTAGGTTGGGAAAAGCTTACGTTACTGTGGTCAGTTGCCATGGTGAGCTGGCACGGTGGCCTAGGTAAGCCAAAATAGTAGACAACATCTCTTTTGTGAATCCATTTTTAAATGCTGTCATAATAATATACCTTTTTGTCCTTGGCGTATAAATGAATTCACCTTGTGAGTATTTCACCACTGTATGAGAATGCATCTCACTGCACGGCCTAGGGAGATTGCTGTTCCATGCTCTTTGCCATGTTTGTTTAAAAAAGCCATAAGTAGGGTCACTGGGTTGACCTGGTTCCCCGGCTGTTTTATATAGCCAATTCCAGATAGCGGTTAGCAATTAAACCTGTACAATAAGATTGGTACATTACTATGCTATGAACCAAAGCTGTAATGGGCCAAGTGGGCTCTCTCAGGCTCTAGGCAAAGTACAATGATGGTCATTCAGAGTTGATCGCTAGCTGCATTTGTTCGCAGCGCAGCGATCAGGCTAAAAAAAGGCAGTTCTGCGCATGTGTATGCGGCGCAATGCGCACGCGCATCGTATGGGCACAACGAACTATGTAGTTTTGCACAGGGTCTAGCGTAGCATTTCAGTCGCACTGGTGGCCGCTGAGTGATTGACATGAAGTGGGCGTTTCTGGGTGTCAACTGACCGTTTTCAGGGAGTGTTCGGAAAAACGAAGGCGTGCCAGGAAAAACGCAGGCGTGGCTGGGCGGTTTGTGACGTCAAAACAGGAACTGAACAGTCTGAAGTAATCGCAAGCGCTGAGTAGGTATGTAGCCGCTCTGCGATACAACCGTTCGCACTTCTGCTAAGCTAAAATACACTCCCAGTGGGCGGCGGCTTAACATTTGCACGGCTGCTAAAAACTGCTAGCAAGCGATCAACTCTGAATGACCACCAATGGCCGAAGCCCCAAGGCTTACCTTGCATCATGCGCAAAAGCAAATTTACTCACTCAAACAACTATTGTGGCACTGTCCATATCCAATACCTATCCATATGGATTTACTTACACTTTTTAGGATGCAATAGAGAAATGATAGCTAGAATCTAATTGGTTGCTATAGACAACATCTCCACTTTTCATTTTTTGAAGCTTTAGTAAATCTACCCTCTAGTTTTGGGTGTGGTATGGAAGGTCGACCACACTTAGGGGGGGGGGTAATTATTTTGGTGTCGTTTTCTCAGTACAGTGACTGGGAACCCCAATTAGTGCACCGTGTGGGTAATTCCAAGTTGATTTCAGCAGGAATTTTTTTCGCAGTTGGGCAAAACCATGTGCACTGCAGGGGAGGCAGATATAACATGTGCAGAGTGAGTTAGATTTGGGTGGGTTATTTTGTTTCTGTGCAGGGTAAATACTGGCTGCTTTATTTTTACACTGCAATTTAGATTGCAGATTGAACACACCACACCCAAATCTAACTCTCTCTGCATATGTTATATCTGCCTCACCTGCAGTGCACATGGTTTTGCCCAACTGCTAAAAAATTTCCTACTGCGATCAACTTGGAATTACACCCCATGTCCGCTCGCCATGCTTTGGGCAAGGTTACTATTCCCAATCGTAGTCCACATGGACCGTTAAGTATGAAAAAGTGTTTTGTTTTTTAAAGAAAAAAATTGTGAAAAACTCATGTCGACCTAGATACCCTGTAGACCTAGTTACTGTCGACCAATAGTGGTCGACTTGGACATTGTCGACCTAAGTGTGGTCAACTTAGAGACTGGATACAGATTAAAACATGGAAACACACACACACACACACACACACACACAATTGTCTATCCCTATGAAGAGACCGCTACTGGGCACAGCAAAGAAACGTATCAGAACCTGCTTTTAGCAGATCCAACCCTCTACAAATACTTGATATAACTTGCCTTCTCTCTGTGGAGCTGGGCTGCTTCTCACCAGAAGCGTACTCCTTCCCCCCTCCCCACCAAGTGTGACCAGCCTGCTACAAGCGACGGTAACCGGCAAGCGACGGTAACCGGTAAGAACGGAGGGAGAGTGGTGAATTCCTCTCCCACAGCATAAGTGACCAGTCCCGCTGCTAGTGCTGGTATAGGCTGGGTCTAGATCACAATCCAGGGACAGCTAAGCTTCACTAACAAGGGGGAGGTAGAGATCAGTGCATTGATGTTGGTTACCATGATAGCAATATACGGATATTACAGTCACGGATTGTGCATGGCACCACAGGATGGATTTTTGAACAAAGCAAATAACCGCACCAGTAACATCTCATTACAAGTGGAATTGGCATCATATTGGCAATAACGAACCTGTGATTACATAGCACCTTAATCTAGTTTGAGTTTTAATCCAGAGACAATTATTATCTACTTACTCTTTAGAGCCAATAAAACTTTTCACATGGGAATCTATATAAAAAAGAAAAAAAAAAGAAAAAAAAAGGGGCAGATGTATTAACCTGGAAAAGGCATAAGGAAGTGATAAACCAGTGCTATGTACAAGGTGATAAAGGCACTAGCCAATCAGCTCCAATATGTAAATTAACAGTTAGAATCGGATTGGCTGCAGCCTTCTACAGGTTAATACATCTGCCCCAAAGTTCTTTGTTCTATTATATGTATACATGGCAATATGCTGGCCGTCGGGAGCCCGACCACCGGCATAACATACTACACCCAACTCTGGAGCTCTTGTTTGGATCATATATCATTTTACACATTAATTATATGTATCTGTCTAATTAAATAGTACATACAGTATTTATGCAAATTATAATTAAATAGTACATACAGTATTTATGCAAATTATTTTTTACACTCCTTTGTGTTAGTTTTTTATTTTATTCTGGAATAGTACAGAGATTCCCAATAGGATATAAGGATATCATTGGGTATATTTATAATTATTTAATCTGCACCATCATTTTGTATTTTTATTTGCATATGGAACAAGGCTTGGACCAGGCAGCCAACTATCTGCTGTTGTATGTCTCCCATAAAAGACTCTGTTACACAATGCTGTAAACATGGCTATAAAAAGGACAGGAAGAATAATAGGACAGCGTTTTTAGTTATGAATCTTATCTTCAGACTACTATATGTCTGCTCTCCATATAATGCGTATAAATAAGGTTGTATAATTTGCTGCATAAGTGAAGAGGTAATTAGGTCAACAAGCAAACGTGTCCAGGTAACAAGTGACCCCCCCCCCCCCCCCCTCAAGCTCTTAAAATGGAGTTTGATTTCAGCAAGACTTGGACTCCTACAGGGGTAACCAATGCAGTAAACTTTGCGTACTAGGATTACAGTGTCAGTACTGTCTCGCATCGGTTATTTGTAACTAGGGATTCTATGCTTTGGAAAACAGATGTTATTTCTAAACTTACTTTCCACTAGCACCAAACTTGGCCACAGAAGTTTAAACTGATTGTGTTGCCAGATGCAGATAACCGTAATCTGTCAAATAGGAAATTCTGTGATGTGCCCAGCAGCCCTTGCAGCTACGTGCCCAGCAGCCCTTGCAGCTATGCGCCCAGCAGCCCTTGCAGCTACGCGCCCAGCAGCCCTTGCAGCTACACGCCCAGCAGCCTTTTCTGGGCTATAATAGTTTAGGTTCCTAAGCAGAAGGATGAAATAATACAATAAATAACTAAGTAGTAAAAGTTAGTGATTGGTCTTCCTAGTGAATAAATCCATACTGGGGTTAGTCAGCGACCTAACAGACACGGTAAGACTTTACCCATACACTTTACACTGAGCCCCATGAAGGCGAAACACAACCCAAAGTGGGGTGCCATGCTGACAATAACAGTCTCCACCCACCAATTGTAGTTCAGTTGCACTTTTATCAGGAATGCCACGCTTGCTGAAAGTTGTTGAATGTTTCACCCGCCCTACCATCAAGCTTCCTAGATTCCTGTCTAGACTTACTAGTGAATGTATTATTGTCATCGAAAACGATTCCAGGCTTAGTAGTCCACAAATCCAGAAGCAACAGAGCTGCACAGGAAAAGTTATATTTCTGGACAAATTGGTCATATAATTGTTCCTCTGAATGGATACTTTTCCCATGTACTCTTTATTCATTACCAGGGGGTCAACATATTACTAGCCGACAGATTCTGTGTTCAGTCAATATGTGTGTCTTTGTCCTTGACTGAACAAAACTGTACTGTATTATAGCTAAACTGTAATACTATGAAGGTATTTACCAAGTGAAAATCATGCTGTATGCCATCACTAAAGGATCCAGTGTCAGGCTGGGGCATGAAGGGCCACCGGGGAATGCAGTGATAGGGGCACACACTTAGGTGAGGCCAGCCTCCACACAGGCTTGGTTAACCATCAGAGTGTGCTTGGCCCCTTTATAAATATACAGTATATACAGAAAATACAGCTAGTGCATGACAATATACCACATTAATAATAGGAATGCACTGCAGAACATACAGCCAGGTCCTGTGCAGTATAATGTAACATAATAAGAATTTACTTACCGATAATTCTATTTCTCATAGTCCGTAGTGGATGCTGGGAACTCCGTAAGGACCATGGGGAATAGCGGCTCCGCAGGAGACTGGGCACAAAAAGTAAAAGCTTTAGACTAGCTGGTGTGCACTGGCTCCTCCCCCTATGACCCTCCTCCAAGCCTCAGTTAAGATACTGTGCCCGGACGAGCGTACATAATAAGGAAGGATCTTGAATCCCGGGTAAGACTCATACCAGCCACACCAATCACACCGTACAACTCGTGATCTGAACCCAGTTAACAGTATGATAACCGTAGGAGCCTCTGAAAAGATGGCTTCCAACAATAAACAACCCGATTTGTTTGTAACAATAACTATATACAAAGTATTGCAGACAATACGCACTTGGGATGGGCGCCCAGCATCCACTACGGACTATGAGAAATAGAATTATCGGTAAGTAAATTCTTATTTTCTCTGACGTCCTAGTGGATGCTGGGAACTCCGTAAGGACCATGGGGATTATACCAAAGCTCCCAAACGGGCGGGAGAGTGCGGATGACTCTGCAGCACCGAATGAGAGAACTCCAGGTCCTCCTCAGCCAGGGTATCAAATTTGTAGAATTTAGCAAACGTGTTTGCCCCTGACCAAGTAGCTGCTCGGCAAAGTTGTAAAGCCGAGACCCCTCGGGCAGCCGCCCAAGATGAGCCCACCTTCCTTGTGGAATGGGCTTTTACAGATTTTGGCTGTGGCAGGCCTGCCACAGAATGTGCAAGTTGAATTGTACTACAAATCCAACGAGCAATCGTCTGCTTAGAAGCAGGAGCACCCAGCTTGTTGGGTGCATACAGTATAAACAGCGAGTCAGATTTTCTGACTCCAGCCGTCCTGGAAACATATATTTTCAGGGCCCTGACTACGTCCAGCAACTTGGAGTCCTCCAAGTCCCTAGTAGCCACAGGTACCACAATAGGTTGATTCATGTGAAACGCTGAAACCACCTTAGGGAGAAATTGAGGACGAGTCCTCAATTCCGCCCTATCCGAATGAAATATCAGGTAAGGGCTTTTATAGGATAAAGCCGCCAATTCTGATACGCGCCTGGCTGAAGCCAGGGCCAACAGCATTACCACTTTCCATGTGAGATATTTCAAATCCACTGTGGCAAGTGGTTCAAACCAATGTGATTTTAGGAACCCTAAAACTACATTGAGATCCCAAGGTGCCACTGGAGGCACAAAAGGAGGCTGTATATGCAGTATCCCTTTGACAAACGTCTGAACTTCAGGCACTGAAGCCAGTTCTTTCTGGAAGAAGATCGACAGGGCCGAAATTTGAACCTTAATGGATCCTAATTTTAGGCCCATAGACAATCCTGCTTGCAGGAAATGTAGGAAACGACCCAGTTGAAATTCCTCCGTAGGGGCCTTCTTGGCCTCACACCACGCAACATATTTTCGCCAAATGCGATGATAATGTTTTGCAGTTACATCCTTCCTGGCCTTGATCAGGGTAGGGATGACTTCATCTGGAATGCCTTTTTCCTTCAGGATCCGGCGTTCAACCGCCATGCCGTCAAACGCAGCCGCGGTAAGTCTTGGAACAGACAAGGTCCCTGCTGGAGCAGGTCCTTCCTTAGAGGTAGAGGCCACGGGTCCTCCGTGAGCATCTCTTGCAGCTCCGGGTACCAAGTTCTTCTTGGCCAATCCGGAGCCACGAGTATCGTTCTTACTCCTCTCCTTCTTATGATTCTCAGTACTTTTGGTATGAGAGGAAGAGGAGGGAACACATATACCGACTGGAACACCCACGGAGTTACCAGAGCGTCCACCGCTATTGCCTGAGGGTCCCTTGACCTGGCGCAATATCTGTCCAGTTTCTTGTTGAGACGGGACGCCATCATGTCCACCTTTGGTTTTTCCCAACGGTTTACAATCACTTGGAAGACTTCTGGATGAAGTCCCCACTCCCCCGGGTGGAGGTCGTGTCTGCTGAGGAAGTCTGCTTCCCAGTTGTCCACTCCCGGAATGAACACTGCTGACAGTGCTATCACATGATTTTCCGCCCAGCGGAGAACCCTTGCAGCTTCTGCCATTGCCCTCCTGCTTCTTGTGCCGCCCTGTCTGTTTACGTGGGCGACAGCCGTGATGTTGTCCGACTGGATCAATACCGGTTGACCCTGAAGCAGAGGCCTTGCTTGACTTAGGGCATTGTAAATGGCCCTTAGCTCTAGGATATTTATGTGAAGAGACGTTTCCATGCTTGACCACAAGCCCTGGAAATTTCTTCCCTGTGTGACTGCTCCCCAGCCTCTCAGGCTGGCATCCGTGGTTACCAGCATCCAATCCTGAATGCCGAATCTGCGGCCCTCTAGAAGATGAGCCTTCTGTAACCACCACAGGAGAGATACCCTTGTCCTTGGAGATAGGGTTATCCGCTGATGCATCTGAAGATGCGATCCGGACCATTTGTCCAGCAGATCCCACTAAAAAGTTCTTGCATGGAATCTTCCGAATGGAATCGCTTCGTAAGAAGCCACCATTTTTCCCAGGACTCTCGTGCACTGATGCACTGACACTTGTCCTGGTTTTAGGAGGTTCCTGACTAGCTCGGATAACTCCCTGGCCTTCTCCTCCGGGAGAAACACCTTTTTCTGGACTGTGTCCAGAATCATCCCTAGGAACAGTAGACGTGTTGTTGGAATCAGCTGTGATTTTGGGATATTTAGAATCCACCCGTGCTGACGTAGCACTACCTGAGATAGTGCTACTCCGACCTCTAACTGTTCTCTGGACCTTGCCCTTATCAGGAGATCGTCCAAGTAAGGGATAATTAATACGCCTTTTCTTCGAAGAAGAATCATCATTTCGGCCATTACCTTGGTAAAGACCCGTGGTGCCGTGGACAATCCAAACGGCAGCGTCTGAAACTGATAATGACAGTTTTGTATCACAAACCTGAGGTACCCTTGGTGAGAAGGGTAGATTGGGACATGGAGATAAGCATCCTTGATGTCTAGAGATACCATATAGTCCCCTTCTTCCAGGTTCGCTATCACTGCTCTGAGTGACTCCATCTTGAATTTGAACCTTTTTATGTAAGTGTTCAAAGATTTTAGATTTAAAATTGGTCTCACCGAGCCGTCCGGCTTCGGTACCACAAACAGCGTGGAATAATACCCCTTTCCCTGTTGTAGGAGGGGTACCTTGATTATCACCTGCTGGGAATACAGCTTGTGAATAGCTTCCAATACTGCCTCCCTGTCGGAGGGAGACGTTGGTAGAGCAGACTTCAGGAACCGGCGAGGGGGAGACGTCTCGAATTCCAATTTGTACCCCTGTGATACTACCTGCAGGATCCAGGGGTCCACTTGCGAGTGAGCCCACTGCGCGCTGAAATTCTTGAGACGGCCCCCCACCGTGCCCGAGTCTGCTTGCAGAGCCCCAGCGTCATGCTGAGGACTTGGCAGAAGCGGGGGAGGGCTTCTGTTCCTGGGAAGAGGCTGCATGGTGCAGTCTTTTTCCCCTTCCTCTGCCCCGGGGCAGGAACGAGCGGCCTTTTTCCCTCTTGCCCTTATAGGGACGAAAGGCTGGGTTTGAAAAGACGGTGTCTTTTTCTGCTGAGAGGTGACCTGGGGTAAAAAGGTGGATTTTCCAGCCGTTGCTGTGGCCACCAGGTCCGATAGACCGACCCCAAATAACTCCTCCCCTTTATACGGCAATACTTCCATATGTCGTTTGGAATCCGCATCACCTGACCACGGTCGTGTCCATAACGTTCTTCTGGCAGAAATGGACATCGCACTTACTCTAGATGCCAGGGTGCAAATATCCCTCTGTGCATCTCGCATATATAGTAATGCATCCTTTAAATGCTCTATAGTTAATAATATACTGTCCCTATCCAGGGTATCAATATTTTCAGTCAGGGAATCCGACCAAGCCACTCCAACGCTGCACATCCAGGCTGAGGCGATCGCTGGTCGCAGTATAACACCGGTATGTGTGTATATACCTTTTAAGATATTTTCCAGCCTTCTATCAGCTGGTTCCTTGAGAGCGGCCGTATCAGGAGATGGTAACGCCACTTGTTTTGATAAGCGTGTGAGCGCCTTATCTACCCTAGGGGGTGTTTCCCAACGTGCCCTAACCTCTGGCGGGAAAGGGTATAGTGCCAATAATTTATTAGAAATCAGCAGTTTTTTATCGGGGGAAACCCACGCTTTATCACACACCTCATTTAATTCATCTGACTCAGGAAAAACCACTGGTAGTTTTTTCACACCCCACATAATACCCTTTTTTGTGGTACTTGTAGTGTCAGAAATGTTCAATGCCTCCTTCATTGCCGTGATCATGTAACGTGTGGCCCTACTGGACATTACGTTTGTCTCGTCACCGTCGACACTGGATTCAGTATCCGTGTCAGGGTCTGTGTCGACCATCTGAGGTAACGGGCGTTTTAGCGCCCCTGACGGTGTCTGAGACGCCTGAACAGGCACTAATTGATTTGTCGGCTGTCTCATGTCGTCAACAGTTTTTTGCAAAGTGCTGACATTGTCACGTAATTCTTTAATTACTACCATCCAGTCAGGTGTCGACTCCCTAGGGGGTGACATCACTAACACAGGCAATTGCTCTGCTTCCACATCATTTTCCTCCTCATACATGTCGACACAATCGTACCGACACCCAGCACACACCCAGGGAATGCTCTGATAGAGGACAGGACCCCACTAGCCCTTTGGGGAGACAGAGGGAGAGTTTGCCAGCACACACCAGAGCGCCATATATATACAGGGATAACCTTATATAAGTGTTACTCCCTGTTATAGCTGCTGTATTTATATATTAGCTGCCAATAGTGCCCCCTCTCTGTTTTACCCTGTTTCTGTAGTGCAGGACTGCAGGGGAGAGTCAGGGAGCCGTCCTTCCAGCGGAGCTGTGAAAGAAAATGGCGCTTGTGTGCTGAGGAGAAAGGCTCCGCCCCCTTCACGGCGGCCTTTTCTCCCGCTTTTTTCAGGAAACTGGCAGGGGATAAATGCATCCATATAGCCCAGGAGCTATATGTGATGCATTTTTTTTAGCCATATAAGGTTTTTATATCGTTTTTATTGCGTCTCAGGGCGCTCCCCCCCAGCGCTCTGCACCCTCAGTGACCGGAGTGTGAAGTGTGCTGAGAGCAATGGCGCACAGCTGCAGTGCTGTGCGCTACCTTATTTGAAGACAGGAACGTCTTCTGCCGCCGCTTTCTCCGGACCTTTTCGCTCTTCTGGCTCTGTAAGGGGGCCGGCGGCGCGGCTCCGGGACCCATCCAGGCTGAACCTGTGATCGTCCCTCTGGAGCTAATGTCCAGTAGCCAAGAAGCCCAATCCACTCTGCAGTCAGGTGAGTTCGCTTCTTCTCCCCTTAGTCCCACGATGCAGTGAGCCTGTTGCCAGCAGGACTCACTGAAAATAAAAAACCTATTTAAACTTTTACTTCTAAGCAGCTCAGGAGAGCCACCTAGCTTGCACCCTTCTCGTTCAGGCACAAAAATCTAACTGAGGCTTGGAGGAGGGTCATAGGGGGAGGAGCCAGTGCACACCAGCTAGTCTAAAGCTTTTACTTTTTGTGCCCAGTCTCCTGCGGAGCCGCTATTCCCCATGGTCCTTACGGAGTTCCCAGCATCCACTAGGACGTCAGAGAAATGTATAATGTATAATTCAATTGCACAGTTTGGATCCTGGTCCCTAGAGGAGGGGGTGAGCCCTCAGGCAGTGGGGGCACACCCAGCCTGTCTCCTGTACCCCTGTGGGCCAGTTGGCCCTTTAAAGGCTCTTATTAGAGCCGCTGTCATGGCATGAGCAATAATTTTGATAAATAACAGAAATGTATTGGGTAAAGAGGGAGTATCCCTAATATAACTATGTAATCACAGGCTGTACGGGAGATTAATGTAAATGCACACTTCTCTACAGAGTCTAGCTAAGCTGACAATCATCCAAAAACATTGAGGTAAATTTACTATTTAAGACTGTTATCAAGGTTCCTGAACCCTTTATATAAAAAGCGCTGTAATGTCATATTAACCACACCAATGGTCATGTAACATTTAATTATAGTAACAGGCTGAGCATTCCGATGCTCCTGACAGCCAGCAAGCACCGTGCCAAGAGGCAGAACAGTGGTATCTTACAGTGTGTCTACACATTCAAGGTCTCTCTCTGTCTGCCTCTATATATATCGCTCTCTGGGTTTGGTGCAGAGTTGCAAGTCAGGCATACCGTACATTGCTCAAAAGAAGCGTGCATGCAAAAATACATATATTGAGTTGTGTACAACTCATCTGTGTGCGCCTGGTTTACTACTAGCTACAGTATCAT
This sequence comes from Pseudophryne corroboree, assembly GCF_028390025.1. Lineage (NCBI taxonomy): Eukaryota > Metazoa > Chordata > Amphibia > Anura > Myobatrachidae > Pseudophryne > Pseudophryne corroboree. Next base: position 116,192,170 of record NC_086444.1, read on the forward strand.
CAGTGCGGACCTGCACTTACCCTATACTATGTGCAAAAGAGAAACCTCCAAAGATTTCTGTGAACACACCCTTTGTACGCTTTGCTTACGTGAGAACGCCCCACTACTCCTATTCTGCCCTTTCATGTGTAAGTGTAGTGCGCTCATTTCGGAGCATGTGCAATGCAAATTCACACCAAGATAACCTCCGCCAATGGGAGAACAGTCATGTCTGCATGAGCCCCTCTATCCATTAACGGGAGAACGGTCATGTCCGCATGAGCCCTTGTATCTGCCAATGGGAGAACGGTCATGTCTGCATGAGCGCCTGTATCCGCTAACGGGAGGACGATCATGTCTGCATGAGCCCCTGTATCCGCTAACGGGAGAACGGTCATGTCTGCATGAGCCCCTGTATCCGCTAACGGGAGAACGGTCATGTCTGCATGAGCCCCTGTATCCGCTAACGGGAGAACGGTCATGTCTGCATGAGCCCCTGTATCCACTAACGGGAGAACGGTCATGTCTGCATCAGCCCCTGTATCCACTAACGGGGGAACAGACATGTCGGCATGAGCCCCTGTATCCACTAACGGGAGGAGGACGGTCATGTCGGCATGAGCCTCTGTAACCGATAACGGGAGAACGGTCATGTCTGCATCAGCCCCTTTATGATAAACAAATGCATTTTATTTTTAATTTTATTTTTAAGCTTTATTATGATGCTGCAAATGTTGTTAGATTATTGAACCTTTCTTAACAGACCAAAAATAGAAATGAACAACCAACTAAAATAAAAAAAATAAAAAGACAAAGAGGAGCATACAAACACAGAAAATATAAGTGCTATAATTTGTTGAGCATTATTGTTCTGACTAGGCTGTTGATCGTGTCGCATTTTCTAAAAGCGGACAAGAGGTTTGTATTCACCTGCCATAGAATTACATTATCATCATGCCAGTGGCTTTGCTGTTTGGAGGGTGAGAGGAGCAGAGGTTTATGGATAACAGTGTCTCCGGAAATCAATGATAATTAATACAAACAGTATAACCATGCAGTTTAGAATACAAGCCTTGAGAGCAGAGACACCGCAACACGCTAATGTGGAGTTCCTGTGATACGGTCATGTGTGTACAGATGGATTTGATCAGATGTTCCCTATCCTATCTCTACAAATACAAATCCTAAAACAAAGAAGCTTCATCACTTACCGCGCCTCGCTGGCCGTCACAGCGTTCCCCGTACACACAAACTTCTCTATGTACCCTGTGCTGCAATTTATCTGTGTCCAGTCGGGTTTACAGGCATCGATAAAGTGTGGCCGCAGGCGACCTATAGTGTATTTGGCGATATCCGTCAGTGACTGGCTAACTGCAGCTCCAAAGATGAATGTTCCGAGGGCTTTGTATATTGTGGCTACATAGTGATTCCTGACAAAGCCATTTGATTGCAAGCGGTTATAAAATACACACAGGGCCTCCCCTAAAATGATCTGCAGAAGAGAAAGAGAAAGTTGCCGATTAACAAGATATATTCTAACGTCACAGCTTGCAAATTATAATTTACTCACAGTTCAGATACTTTAGGTCAGGCCTACAGCGTACAATATGTTCCCTGGGTGTATATATATATATCCCTGCCTGTAATGGAACAAGCAAGTTTTATAACCCTTATTCCCGAAAAGGACAAGTTATAGCAGGTGTCGGACATTCTGTTACTGAATGTTTCAGCCATGAATCATTTTTTTAATCTGCATTGCATTATAGGTATGGGGACTTCTAAACATTATGTTAACAAAATCAGAAATAACCGTAACACATTCCAGGTAATAGGTCCTACACGGTCTACTGTGATCTGCACCATATTATACAGCAAGATGTGTTCACAAGAAGTGCGTAAACGCAAAGAAAAAATGGTCAATTGGCTAAATCCTAAAACTAGACAGTAATTGCACAAACTAGAGCAGTGGTTCTCAACCGCGGTCCTCAAGTACCCCCAACAGTTCATATTTTCCAGGTCTCCTCACAGAATTGCAAGAGAAATAATTTGCTCCACCTGTGGGTCTTTTAAAATGTGTCAGTGAGTAATGAATACACCTGTGTACCAGCTAGGTGACCTGGAAAACGTGAATTGTTGGGGGTACTTGGGGACCGAGGTTGAGAACCACTGAACTAGAGCATCATGGGAACTGTGGATCGCCAAAACCTACGGTGCTGCAGGCTTCCTGTTCCAGGCCCAAATCTATTGCTTGGAATTGCACAATCATTACAGACTAGCAGACAGACTTGCACGCTGATACGCAGAACAACACTAACAGACAGTCTATTGTTTACCATAAAATAAAAAGAATATAATCATGATTGGCACTTTGCTGATTTTCCTCCTAAATTGTTAGGTTGTTTCCTTAGTTCTAATGTTCCTGGATGTGTCCCAGGTTTCTACACTTTAGTTCACCCTTGACTTCGTACACTATAATTAGTTTCCAGCACCGACAAGTAATTAAACGTTAACATATGGAGATTCTTGAAACATTCTAATATTTTGGATTTCTTTCAGATTACAAAGCAGATAAACTTCGTTTACCTGTTTAATTAAGATATATGGTGAAAGAGGTTTTATCATGAATTGGAAATATTGGTCCTGCTGGAGGTCACTATCGTACGAGGATTCAGTTGGCAAAGCCACAATGACTATGTAGACCGTAGACAGGAGAACACTGGCACCAGAATCCTGACCTGATGCAGTTACAATACTACTTAAATCATAACGCCCACACAATTAAAATGCTCTAAGTAGTGTTTTAACTGCGTAGGGATCTCGGTCGACATAATAAATAGACCCCTAAAATCAGCAGTTACTAAGCCTTGGCGAGAGATAAAGTACCAGCCAATCAGCTCCTAATTGCCATGTTACAGGCTGTGTTTGAAAAATGTCAGTTAGGAGCTGGTTGGTTGGTACAGTATCTCTGTCCACTTTATCTCTCCATGCTTTAGTAAATAGGCCCCATAGTGACTGTAGGCTTATCTTTTATATTTACCCATTTATGGTTCGTATTAAGTATGGAATACATCATAAGGCATACTTGCCTACCTGACCCTCTCCATGAGGGAGAAAATACTCTGTTCCTGGACTTTCCTGGTAATGTATGATTGCCATCACCTGTGAGCTAGTTAATTGATAAGAAAGGTGTTTCACCACAGGTGATGGCAATCATACATTACCAGGAAAGTCCAGGAACAGAGCATTTTCTCCCTCATGGAGAGGGTCAGGTAGGCAAGTATGTCATAAGGATACAGAACAACACAATAAAAAAAAAAAAACTCCACGAAGTCTGTGAATCTTGGTACGCTTTCCCATTCCGAGCTTCATGTGACAGAAACATGTTCCCCCAACCTCAGCGGTCGGTGCCCCCTGGCTCTTGCCCCCAGATTTCTTTCCTACCTCACCTCTTCTACCCTTCTTCCTCACTTCTCTTCAATCTCAATCCACCCCACACCCTGGGGCGGATGTATTAAGCCTGGAGAAGTGATAAAGCAGTGATAAGTGGAAGGTGATAATGAACCAGACAATCATTATGGGTTTGAAAAAAGACAGTTAGGAGCTGATTGGCTGGTGCGTTATCACCATGCACTTATCACTGCTTTATCACTTCTCCAGGCTTAATACATCTCCCCCCATACATCTCCCCCCTATTCTTTGTAATTATCTTACCTTATGCTCATACCACTTATGCCGGGTACACACTAGACCACAGGTTCTCAAACTGAGTCCTCAGGAACCCACACAGTGCATGTTTTGGAGGTCTCCTCACAGAAAAATAATAATAATAATAATAATAATAATAATAATAATAAGAAGCTCCACCTGTGGACCTTTTAAAATGTGTCAGTGAGTAATTAATACACCTGTGCACTTGCTGGGTTACCAGCAAAACATGCACTGTGTGGGGTCCTGAGGACTGAGTTGGAGAACCTGTGCACTAGACAAGAGGCAAACGATACGATGGTTGATCACTATTTCCCTCGAACTCCCGAACAAACGATATTGTGCGTACACACTGAGCGATTTTACAAACGACCAAACAATACTATCAGATACCATCAAATTGTTTGGTTTCAGCCTAATTCAAACATATTGTTCGTCGTTGGTAGCACACACACTGCACGATTTGCTCCTAGTCTGTAGAGAACGACGCTAGCGACGCACAGGAGCGCACATCGCTAGCAATTTAGTGTGTACAGACTGAATGATTTTAAATGGAGGACAGAAGAGAAAAGTTTTCTGCCACATAGCTCACAGCTACAGCCAATAATCTGCTGATGAGACAACTGTGTTGTACATTGAGACATGTGTGCTCCAAATGTGAGACCTCAAGTGTATTCCCCAGAAACCAGCCACGCGAGCACAGAATTATGGAACCAGTGTGTCTGCAGCACATGGAATGGATGAATGATAATGTGAGCCGTCCTACTACGGCTGAAGCACTGGTAACACAACCACCTGCCTGGGATCAGGAACATTTCTGCAGTGCCGCAGGGGATGCCCAGGAATGTGCCCAAGTAACAGTTTCTTCATCTCTTTGCACTTATGAAACCTTTTATCATCTTTTCAACCTGCTGACACCATATTACTGTTATTTATCTTTCTGTGAGCAGACTAAGACCAATAAGGATCCGCTTCCAAACTCTTCTACATGCCAGCGCCGGGATATGGGACCTAAGCTGCCACCTTCTTGTATTACATGCAGAGACCAGTTTTAGCTCTACCTTCCTAGTATTCTGATAAATAAGAGAAGCACACTGATCCACAGCAGGCGAGAGGTTAATACTATCAGACACAAGAGCTCTACGCAGCACGTTTGGAATCTGTCCAAACCCAGGAGAACGTCCGGTCCCTGGAGACCACTTTTTTTGGGCAGAACATTCTGTGGTACTTAATATTTCCATCTGCTCCTTGACAAAGTTCCCGAGATGGAATTATCCATGATACAATCTTGGAAAACAAAAAGATTTATTAAAGTCCTTCCTGTCAAAAAGGCTGGCAATGCAGCGAGATGCTCTTCCTGACTCCGACAGACAGAAGATAAGAAGGGGCCATTGTGTGTTCAGAAGAGGGGGTGCCGATTATTTATTGTCTTATAGCACTGCGTAGACCTAAGCATGTTTTAGTGCAGGCCTGGCCAACCTGTGGCTCTCCAGATGTTGTGAAACTACACATCCCAGAATGCCCTGACACAGTTATAGCATTCCTTAATAGCAAAACTGTGGCAAAGCATGATGGGACTTGTAGTTTTACAACAGCTGGAGAGCCACAGGTTGGCCAGGCCTGTTTTAGTGGGAGGGTGGGTGGTCTGCTGGTGGATGTAATGTGAGCATTCGGGCCATAAAGGGCAAACAATACCTTCAAACATTTTAAAATGCCGGGACAAAATAGGTCCAACTCATGCTCTGACCAAACGCTACCCAAACCCCTACAGACATTGGGCCTAATTCAGACCTGATCGCTACTGCAAATTTGTTAGCAGTTGGGCAAAACCATGTGCACTTCAGGGGGCAGTAGGTATAACATGTGCAGAGAGAGTTAGATTTGGGTGTGGTGTGTTCAAACTGAAATCTAAATTGCAGTGTAAAAATAAAGCAGCCAGTATTTACCCTGCACAGAAACAAAATAACCCACCAAATCCAACTCTCTCTGCACATGTTATATCTGCCACACCTGCAGCATACTTACCTACTCTCCCGGAAGCTGCGGGAGGCTCCCGTTTTTTGGGGTAGCCCCCCGCACCCCCGGAAGAGTGGGCAGGTCTCCCGCATCCTGCTCGCACCCTAGTGATGCGAGCAGGATGGAGAGATAACCTCCCGCATTCGCGGGTCCGTCGGGTGGAGAAGGGGTTAAAATGACGCAAATCGCGTCATTTTAGCCCCACCCCCTTCCCGCGGACCTGCGAATCGCGGCATTTCCCGATGTGGGGGTGGGGATTAGTGATGTCACAGTCCGGCACCGCCCCCCGAAGACACCTGCAGCGTCTCCTCTCCGAGCTTCTCCCGGAGAGGAGAAATACAATGTAGGTAAGTATGACCTGCAGTGCACATGGTTTTGCCCAACTGCTAACAAATTTGCTGCTGCGATCAACTCAGAATTACCCCCATTGGCCCAATCTAGCCGGACACTTCTAAGGAAACTCAGACTAGGGCCAGATTAACAATGGGGCAGATGGGACTACAGCTCCTGGCACGGCCAGACTGGCCTTCTGGCAAAAGCCTTCCGTCTCTCTGCTTGGTCGCCCTCAGTCTGTCCCATCTGCGGCGGTATATAAATAGAGAGATAGGGCATGCCGCGAGGCCAGGCCCCCTTTACTCGTGGCATGTCCCCATGAGCTGTGGCCGCACCGACTCACGGCCCCAGTCTGTCCCTGGCTCCAGGACTACATATAAAAATAGGCCCATCATCATGACACCAAAAGTACTATTATTTTCCTCAGAGAATAAGACTTTCTTCTTTTATGTATTTAGGGAGACATTGGTGCTTCTAGTCTAGGGGTGTACACACACACATACACACATGGCACTGGCCACACACACACACAGGAGCCTTGGATGGAAATAAAGTGGACAGAGATAAAGTAGCAACCAACCACCTTCTAACTGTCATTTTTCAAACCCAGCCTGTAACATGGCAGTTAGACACTGATTGGATGGTACTTTATCTCCGGGACGGCCAAGTCACACCTGATCCCTGCTGTGCGTGTGACATCACACGCAGCTGCTGCGACCCGGGCAGCGACGAGTAGCTCCCTGCAGCACGCAGGAGCTGCGCTGGCTGGGAGCTACTCCTACAGTACAAAAGCATCGCCGCTGTGCGATGCTTTTGTACTTGTACGACGGGGCGGGGCCTGACATGCGGGGTGGACTAGCCCTGTGCTGGGCGTCCCCCGCATGTCAGAGAAGCTGTTTACAGATGTGCTAAATTTAGCACATCTACGATCAGGTCTGAATCACCCCCTCTGTCCAAGGCTTAGTAAATTGACCCCTAAGTCACTGGCAAAGTATAAAATATAACAATAATTAATCTGTAAACTAATATTACAAAAGAAAAGGATTACACCACAAAAGAGTGGTGAAAGTTGGTTAAATATTTTATTTAATACTCAATAAAAGGAAAAAGTATCATATGCACAATTCTAGGGCTTGACGCAGAGTTGAACAGAAATTGGTTTTATGAGTTCCCACATTGTGAGCACGCAAAATAATTGTGCATAGTCAGCTGTATGCAGAGATCATCCAGTTACAGCCTAGCTGTGCTTCTTCACTCGTGAGTGGAGATGTGATATAAACGCATCGCATGGAACTCGGAGGTGTGCTCAGTTCTGGAGAATGGGCAGTGGGAAAACAGGCAAGATATGCTCTGCAAATAGGCATAGGATCAACTCAACCCCACAATGTCCAATTACTATTAGTAAAATGAAAAACATTAAAAAAAATAAAAAAAAACCACACTAAGAACCAAAAGGCCTGAGCGGGAAAAAGGGAGGCAACCATTACCAATTCTACCGACCGCAACTGCCCTTGTACTAGGGGAGGGAATCAGATAAGAAATCATAACTGTTTCTATGTTTCAACCATTGGGAGAAAAGAAAAAATAGGATTTGAATTACCTACTGGTAAATCCTTTTCTCGTAGTCCGTAGAGGATACCGGGAATCCATTTAGTACCATGGGTATAGACGGGTCCACTAGGAGCCTTGGACACTTTAAGAATTTGATAGTGTGCGCTGGCTCCTCACTCTATGCCCCCCCTACTAGACTCAACCTAGGAAACTGTGCCTGAGGAGACAGACATACTTTGAGAGAAGGATAGATAAGGAATGTGGTGAGATTACGAACCAGCACACAGAACAATAGGAAAGCCATGCTAACCAAACTTGAAACATGAACAGCAACAGCTGAACAAACCGGAAAACTTAACCAAGTAGCAGGAAAAAAACGAAGCACCGGGCGGGCGCCCAGTATCCTCTACGGATTACGAGAAAAGGATTTACTGGTAGGTAATTAAAATCCTATATTCTCTTACATCCTAGAGGATACTGGGAATCCATTTAGTACCATGGGAAAGTACCAAAGCTCCCAAACCGGGAGGGGGAGGGCTGAGGTTCCTGCAGAACTGATCGACCAAACTGAAGATCCTCATAGGCCAAAGTATCGAACTTGTAAAACTTTGCAAACTTGTTTGAACCTGACAAGTAGCTGTTTGGCAGAGCTGCAAACCCGAGACACCCCGGGCAGCCGCACAAGAAGAACCCACCGACCTAGTCCAGTGGGCTTGTACAGATTTTGGAACCGGCAATCCTGTCGTGGAATTAGCATGCTGGATAATGAGCTTAATCCAATGTGCGATAGACTGCTTTGAAGCAGACACACAATTTTATTGGGATCATAGAGAACGAACAGCGAGTCGGATTTCTGTGACAAGCTTTTCTCTTTACATACACCTTCAAAGCCCTCACAACATCCAAAGACTTTGAAGTAGCAGAGGTATCTGTAACAACCGGAACCACAATAGGTTGGTTGATGTGAAAAGCGGACACTACCTTAGGGAGAAATTGCTGATGAGTTCCGAGTTCAGCTCTGTCCTCATGGAAAATTAATTAGGGACCCTTGTGAGACAACACACCTAGCTCCGACACACGTCTTGCTGAGGCCAAGGCCAACAGTGTGACATTCTTAAACTTAAGGTACTTTATGTCAACCTCCTGTAATGGTTCAAACCAATCCGATTGGAGGAAATGCAGCACCAAATTGAGATCCCAAGGTGTAGTGGGAGGCACAAAGTTAGGCTGGATGTACAGAACACCTTTCAAGAACGTCTGGACCTCACAGAGAGAAGCCAATTGTTTCTGAAAGAAAATAGACAAAGCCGAAATCTGGACTTTAATAGAGCCTAGGCGTATGCCCACATCCACTCCCGACTGCAGAAAAGTCCCAGATAAAATTCCACCGCAGAATATTGTCTGCTTTCACACCAAGAAACGCACTTCTTCCATATACGGTGGTAATGTTTTTACGTTACCCCCTTCCTAGCTTGGATCATAGTCCGGATGACCTTGTCAGGAAACCCTCTCCTAGCTAGAATCAGCCGTTCAACTTCCATGCCGTTAAAAGTAGCCGCGGTAAGTCTTGATAGACAAACGTGCCCTGCTGCAGAAGATCCTCACGAACAGGTAGAGGCCACGGATCTTCTATTAGCATCTCGAAAAGATTCGCATACCAGGCCCTTCGAGGCCAGTCCGGAGCAATGAGGATTGCTTGAACCTTTTCCCTTTTTATTCTTTTTAGAATTCTTGGGATCAGAGGAAGTGGAGGAAACACGTACACCAGTTGGTAGACCCACGGAGTTGCCAGAGCGTTTACTGCCACTGCTTGTGGGTCTCTCGACCTGGAATACCACCACTTGAGCTTCTTGTTGAGTCGAGAGGCCATCATGTCGATCTGTGGATATCCCCACCGACGTGTCAACCACCGGAACACCTCCGGATGGAGGCCCCACTCCCCCGTGTGCAGGTCATGTCTGCTGAGGAAGTCTGCTTCCCAGTGGTCTACTCCCGGAATGAAGACCGCTGACAACGCCATGGCATGTTTTTCCGCCCAGAGGAGAATTCTTGACACCTCTGAAATTGCTGCTCTGCTTTTCGTTCCGCCCTCTCGGTTTATGTACGTAATGGCCTGATTCCGAAGTAGAGATGAGGCCTGCAGAAGGGCGTTGTAGATTGCCCTGAGTTCCAAGATGTTTACTGGAAGGACAACTTCCCGACTTCACCATCTTCCTTGAAACTGCACCCCCCTGGGTGACTGCTCCCCAACCTCTGAGGCTTGCGTCTGTGGTTAGCAGATTCCAATTCTGAGTCCCGAACCTCAGACCCTCGATGAGGTGAGAAATCTGTAGCCACCACAGAAGGGAGATTCTGGCTTTTGGCGACAGACAGATCCTCTGGTGCATGTGAAGATGCGATCTGAACCATTTGTCCAACAGATCCAACTGGAAGGACCTCGCATGAAACCTTCCGTACTGAAGCGCCTCGTAAGAGGCCACAATTTCCCCCAGAAGGTGAATGCACAGATGCACGGAGATCCGGGTTGGCTTCAGGACAGCCCGAAGCATCGACTGGATTTCCATAGCCTTCTCCAAGGGAAGGAACACTCTGAGACTCTGTGTCCAATATCATTCCCAGGAAGGAGAGCCTCTGCGTCAGTTCCAGGTGAGATTTTGGCAAGTTCAGAATCCACCCGTGATCCAGGAGTGGTCTGGTTGAGAGACCAATGCTGTCCAACAACCGCTCCCTGGATGCACCAGAAGATTGTCCAGGTACGGAATTATGTTCACTCCCTGTTTGCGGAGTAGAAACATCATCTCCGCCGTCACCTTGGTGAACACTCCTGGTGCCGTGGAGAGATCAAATGGCAGGTCCTGGAACTGGTAGTGGCAGTCCTGCAGTGCAAACTGTAGATAAGCCTGATGAGGCGGACAGATCGGAATGTGAAGGTACGCATCCTTGATATCACAGACACTAGGAATTCCCCCTCCTCCAGCCCTGAGTTCACTGCTCTCAGAGACTCCATCTTGAATTTGAACACTCGTAAGTACGGGTTCAATGACTTGAGGTTCAAAATCGGTCTTACCGAACCGCCTGGTTTCGGTACTACAAACAAGTTGGAATAATATCCCTTGTTTTGCAGATGAGGTGGAACTGGAACAACGACCCGAGTCTTTACCAGTTTTTGAATGGTGTCCTGTAAGGTTATACTTGCTTCCTGTGAAACTGGTAATCCTGATATGAAGAATCTGTGAGGTGGGAGCTCCTGAAACTCCAGTCTGTAGCCCTGGGAAATAAGATCTATGACCCAGGGATCCTGGCAAGATGTTGTTCAGATGTGACTGAAAATTTTTAGGTTGGGCTCCCACCTGCCAGTCCTCTAGGCATCGCGTTCCACCGTCATGCTGAAGGCTTTCAGGAAGCAGAGCTTGAGCTCTGTTCCTGTGAACCGGCAGTTGCTGGTTTTCGTGGTTTACCTCTAGAGCCTCTGGTGGCTGTAGAAAAACCTCTGGTTTTGTCCTTAAACTTGGCAGTCCGAAAGGACTGCACATTAGGTCCTGAGTAGGCCTTCCTGGCTGGGGGAGCTGCAGAAGGAAGATATGTGGACTTACCCGCAGTAGCTTTGGAGATCCATTTGTCTAGTTCATCTCCAAATAAGGCCTCTCCTGTGAAGGGTAGGCCTTCCACACCTTTCCTGGAGTCCGCGTCCGCAGCCCACTGGCGTAGCCATAAGCCTTTGCGTGCTGACACTGCCATAGCAGTGGTGCGTGCATTAAGTAAGCCTATTTCTTTTATGGCTTCCACCATAAAATTTGCAGAGTCCTGTATATGTTGCAGGAGTAAAATAATCTCCCCCTGAGGCAAGGTACCTAACCCCTCAATTAGGTTACCCAACCATTTGGCGATGGCCTTAGTAATCGACCCACATGCTATAGTGGGTCTCTATGCTACCCCAGCAACTGTATACAAAGATTTGAGTGTATTCTCAATTCTACGGTCAGCAGTGTCTTTTAGGGAGGCTGCACCCGGGACAGGCAATACAATTTTCCGTGACAGCCTAGATCATAGGTCTGCAAACTAGGTCCTCTTTACCCCCACACAGAGCATGTTTTGCAGGTAGCCCATACCTCCCAACATGACCCTCTCCAGGAGGGACAGAATGCTCTGCTCCTGGATTTCCCTCTTAATTTATGATTGCCATCACCTGTGCTGAAACACCTTTCTCATCGATTAACCCATTCAACACAGGTGCCGGCAATCATAAATTAGGAGAAAGTCCAGAAGCAGAGCATTGTGTCCCTCCTGGAGAGGGTCATGTTGGGGGGTATGGGTAACCCAGCAGGTGCATAGGTGTATTAATTACTCACAGACACATTTTAAAAGATACGCAGGTGGAGTTAATTATTTCACTTGTGATTCTGTGAGGGGACCTGAAAAACACGAGGACCGAGTTTACAGACCTATGGCCTAGATCAGGCATTCCCAACCACGGTCCTCAAGGCACACTAACAGTGCAGGTTTTAGGGATATCCAGGCTTCAGCACAGGTCACTTAAATTAGTAGCTCAGTTATTTTGATTTAACCATCTGTGCTGCAGCCTGGATATCACTAAAACCTGCACTGTTGGTGTGCCTAGAGGACTGTGGTTGGGAATGCCTGGCTTAGATACTGATGCATCCACTATCGGTGGATTTTCCCATTTTTTACTAGCCTCAGGAGGAAAGGGAAAAGAGGATATCAAACTTTTAGGGATTTGAAATTTCCTATCAGGATTAACCCAAGGTTCTGCAAACAGGGTATTTAGTTCCTTTGACACAGGAAAAGTGGCTGAGGTTTTATTTTTTTATATTAAAATAAGATTCCTCAGTCTCCTCCGTTACTTTATCAGGGATATGTAGAACTTCTCTGATAGCTTCTATGAGACCCTTTATTCCCTGGAACAGAGTAGTCTCCCCCACCTCTGAGTCCCCCTCATCATCAGAGTCAGACTGCAGGATATGGGCCAAAGGACGTTTTTGCGGACAAATGGTAGGGGACTGAGACGCTTGTCTGGGTACTGAGTCTCTGTTCATAAACTCAGTCATCGATTTTCTTAAGTATTGCGTCTCTTTCTCATTGCGGGACAATTTAGTAGAAATATTGGAAATCATTCCCCTAATGCACAGGTTCTCAAACTCGGTCCTCAGGACCCCACACAGTGCATTTTTTGCAGGTCTCCTCACAGAATCGCAAGTGAAATAATTTTTAAAATGCGTCAGCGAATAATTAATACACCTGTGCACCTGCTGGGTTACCTGCAAAACATGCACTGTGTGGGGTCCTGAGGACCGAGTTTGAGAACCACTGCCCTAATGGAATCCAGCCAAGCTGGCTCCGCCCCGCTACCTTGGGACGGTACACTGCACTGTGTACACTTTAGTGAAGCCCCCTGGAGAAGAGGAACACTGTACCTTACATGAAACACACTCTTTGTCTGACATACTTTGACAGTGACAGCACACACACACACACATGAAAAGGTTAAATGCACAATTAACCGACAAAGAGCCCTTCAAGAGAGACACAGAGATAACCTGGAGCCAGCACACAGCGCCCTTACTGCTAATGCCAAGCTTAGCCGGGTCGCAGACTAAGTACCCAGATTGGGGACTTAGCAGGGGGGGAGCGCTTACTAGTGTACTATGACATCCTGGTACCGCTGAGGTAATCTAGAGTCTCTCCAGAGGAGCTGCGCGTCCCAGTCAGTTAGCGTCTGTGTCCACTGCAGAGGGAAAATGGTGCTGGTGAGCTGCTGGATCCGCTCATAGTGAAGCCCGGCCCCTTCAATGGCACGCGGTCTTCCCACTTTTTTATACTGGCTGAGGTAATGTTAGTGCTTAAAATGGAGTCAGTCGCCTTTTAAGTCTGTAATGCCAGTATGGGTACTGTGTACACCAGTAGCGTACTTAGACTCAGTTCGCTCCCTCAGAAGCAGTGCGTCCGCACTGTGTACTAAGTCTGGAGACTCCTCTGCCCCCATATAAGAAGTGTGTGTCCGTACCCTCATGCCGTCATAATGGCCGGCGACCTGCTAACCGGGACGCCGGCACCATTCTTCTATCTTCTGGCTCTGTTAGGGGTGGCGGCGTGCTGCAGGAATGTACGCTTGCCTTAGTGGGGCATGCAAATAGTTCCCTCAGGAGCTAGTGTCCGGTCAGCGAGGAACGAGACCATTAACCCTTCAAGAGTTTGGGCCATTCTCCCCCATAAGTCCCATGAAGCAGGCAGGCTGGTGCCATCCAGACCTGCCTGAAAATAACAAACAGATTAAATAAATGCAGAAAACTCTTCAGTGGCTTCCAGCAACATGACTGGCTCCTCTGGGCACATTTTCGAAACTGAGTCTGGTAGGAGGGGCATAGAGGGAGGAGCCAGCGCACAATATCAAATTCTTAAAGTGCCCAAGGCTCCTAGTGGACCTGTCTATACCCATATTACTAAATGGATTCCCAGTATCCTCTAGGACGTAAGAGAAAAAGATGTTATCAATGAATTATCACTTATGAAACGCTGATTTTTGTGCTATAAAGTGCTGTACATACTACACAGACTCCACTGGATGTTTTTCTGTAACGGTGGGGGAGTTGTATGAAACCTTCTAAAGAGGACAAATCGAGATATTGCCCACAGCAACCAATCAGATTCTACCTATCATTTTATAGAATGTGCTAGATAAAGGAGAAGGCTGATTGTAAGGTTTCTCCTTTGTTCAGTGAGCCTGGTCAGCTGTTCTGTGATAGAAGTCACAACGTCTATACCTCAGTGCTACTGCAGTATCAGTACTGCTGGTCCGTTCCTTGTGCTAAACAGAACCGACATTAGTGTCACCCAATTAGTGTCAGGTCGGTGACGTCACACTGGGTGTGCAAGCTGACAGCTGATGCTAGTCTAAAGCTGGGTACTCACTGCATATTGTGCAATATTGGTACTTTCGACGAATCTGCACAACCATCGTATAGTGGGGCTGATTCAGAGATAAACGCAGCTGCACGACCGTACAAAACGGCCGCGTCCATCTGGTCTGCATGTGCGCACTGGCCGCAGTGCGTGACCCTTCTTCTTGTGGCTGCATCCAAAGAGGATGCAGCCGCAAGACTTTTGACAGCAGCGGACATTCGTGGGGTGGCAACGCGGCATCGAAGGGGGGGGGGGGGGGGGGGGGGGGCATGGCAATCCAACCGGGGACTGGCCAGGAGCATTTTTTGGGGTGGCTGCGTGATGTCACACGCAACCGCTTCGATTAAAAAAAATGGTGGCGGACCGCCTGACAGCACAGTCAGGCTGCACTGAAAAGGGTCAACCTTAATTGGATGCATCTGCAATGTAATTGCGGACGCATCGGGAGGCGTCACACATGCTGGGCGGCCGTGCCCTGTGCTGGGCGGCCTCCAGCATGTGAGGAGATGGACCCAGATCTGGCTGCTTATGCACTGATCTCTGTCCATCTCTGAATCGTCCCCAGTATGTACATCCAATCCGTCATTTTCGCCCGTCGTTCATAGCATCATCTCATTGGATGTTCTGCACATCCACTGGGACGTTTCTATGGATGACGCGGTGTACATGAAGCATGTAATGAACAAATCGTGTACAGTGTGTGATGATGCGATATATTGTGTCGCAACATCGTTCAGGTGTGTACCCAGCTTAAGTCCTGAGTCAGAGAGAATGGAGTAGTCTGGAACTGGCCAGGTAGCATTTATCTAGCACAGTTTATAAGCAGACAGAATCCGATGGGTTGCTATGGGAATCTCTCCACTTTATCACTCTCTAAGGTTTGAAACATCTCCCCTACAGTCATTAAACTTTCACTAGGGCAGTGGTTCCCAAACTGTGTGCCGTGGCTCCCTGGGGTGCCTCGGGACACTTGCAGGGGTGCCTTGGATTGGTGGTCCAGGACCAATTCAAATTATTTATGGTCAATATAATAGGCAAAACTAGTGCTGGTGGCTGCCAATCATAAAATATGGGGACAAACAGAAGCAAATCTCGTCCATCACCACACAATTGAGCCTAAGGATGACATATAAACACAATCTACTTAATTTAATATTTCTTTCTAAATTTCTCAATAAGACATTTTTGTCCTAGGGGTGCAGTGAAAAAAATTCTGATACTCTAGGGCGCCATAACGCAAAAAAGTTTGGTAACAACTGCACTAGGGAACATATCTGCACAGCTGGAGATAGCCACCCTAGCAGCCTCCTCACACAAACGTTCCTTTCCACTAGAACCGATGAAGAAGGCAGCTGTAATCATCGCCCCAACACCTACTAATATCATGAGACGGCCTCTTTAATCATGCGGAAACAGTAGTGTCAGCATTATTTAGGTTTCCTTCCCATTTATCAATTATCTAACACAGGAGATACTGTATACTTACTAGTGTGCACTGCGCTTTGCAAGAGGGGGCTATTCAGCATCAAACGCAAATGACTGAAAACACAGATTGAACGATTACCGTCCGTCTGCGCTGTGTCCACATCGCGTATGCGTGGCGTTTCACAATGCCGTCGCATCCCGGCATGATGTGATCGCATAGTGATTAGTCATAGTGACAGGTGGCAGGCATTCAGGGGCGGTGATGCGGCGTTGGTGGGGGGTGGTTCTGAAAATGCAGTCATGTCATGGTCGTTTTCTAGGCAACCGGGTGACGCCACCTGCATTTCCTGCAACGGATAACATGACGCCGGTGCGACTGCATACGCAGCCTGGCTGCGTATTCTGGGGGTCAACTGTTATTCCCAGATGTTTCTCAATTTCCGCAATGCGATCGCATAGCAGGGCGGCGCTTTACATGCTGGTCAGCCTTGCGGTCTGCTGGGTGGCCCCCAGCATGCGATTTTTACCAGTTTTGCGTTTTTAGAAAACTGCTACGGATGCTGAACAGCCCCACAGAGATCACTGTTGTCTGTATTGTATCTCAGTCACTAGGTTTGCTCTGTATTGTACTAGGATTCTCTCTGTATTTTATACTGGTACTTATGATGCGCTTTGTATTTTATACTGGGTAATAAGTACTCTGTATTATAAAAATGATAAGTAGGATACTCTCTGTATTGTGCAGAGCTCACAAGAATGCTCACTGTATTGTATACTGGTCACTAGAGTAAACTATGCATTGAATACTAGTTGTTAGGTGGAGCAGTGTTGTGACTTACCTTTTTGAAATAACAAATTTTCCATATATTTCATTGACTAAATGAAAAAAAACACACTCACAATAGTGAAAACATGACCACAGTGTCTCCGCAACATCATTTTGTTCTGTTACAGCAGAGTGCTAGAGGAGCCTGGGCCATTTGCTTGTTTTTTTCCTGGCCTAGGCCCTCTACCTCAGCCTCTTACATTAATAGTTCCTGGTGTATAATTCTCTACAAAATGCCTGCAATTATCTATTTGGTATCAAAGGGATAGCCTGCAAGTGTATTCTCAGTACTAATACTCCATATTCCGAGCGTGAGTTTTGCTTTATAATAACTATGCTTCAAACTCTTAAATCTTTTTTTTTTTTTTTTTTTTTATTACCTACCAGTAAATCCTTTTCTCGTAGTCCGTAGAGGATGCTGGGGTCCACATTAGTAACATGGGGTATAGACGGGTCCACTAGGAGCCACTGGCACTTTAATAGTTTGAGAGTGTGGACTGGCTCCTCCCTCTATGCCCCTGCTACCAGACTCAGTCTAGAAACTGTGCCCGAGGAGATGGACAACTTCAAGAGAAGGATTTTACACAGATAGTGGCGAGATTCACACCAGCTCACACAAGGCAAACCAAGCTAACTAGCTTGAAACCTCAGCAATGGCTGAACAATATTACTTACCAAGTAACAAAACAGTACTTAACCAAGAACTAAGCAACCACTGCAGGATAACGAAGCGCTGGGCGGGCGCCCAGCATCCTCTTCGGACTACGAGAAAAGGATTTACCGGTAGGTAATTAAAATCCTATTTTCTCTTACGTCCTAGAGGATGCTGGGGTCCACATTAGTACCATGGGGATGTACCAAAGCTCCCAGAACGGGAGGGAGAGCGCAGAGGCTCCTGCAGAACTGATTGACCAAACTTCAGGTCCTCAGAGGCCAAAGTATCGAACTTGTAGAACTTTGCAAACGTGTTTGACCCAGACCAAGTAGCCGCTCGGCAAAGCTGTAAAGCCGAGACACCCCGGGCAGCCGCCCAGGAAGAACCCACCTTACGAGTAGAGTGGGCCTTAACAGACTTAGGACACGGCAAGCCTGCCGTAGAGTACACATGCTGAATAGTGAACCTGATCCAGCGAGAGATCGTCTGCTTAAAAGCAGGACACACAATTTTCTTGGGATCATACAGGACAAACAGAGTCCGATTTTCTGTGACGAGCAGTCCTCCTCACATATTTTCAGAGCCCTTAAAACATCCAAGGACTTTGATGAAATTGAGGAGTCAGTAACAACTGGCACCACAATAGGTTGGTTGATATGAAATGCCGACACAACCTTCGGAAGGTACTGCTGACGTGTCCGGAGCTCAGCTCTATCTTCATGGAAGATCAAGTAGGGGCTCTTACAAGACAAAGCCCCCAGCTCCGACACATGTCTACCAGAAGCCAAGGCCAACAAAGTGACAACCGTCCACTGAGAAATTTGACCTCAACCTCCGGTAGAGGCTCGAACCAATCCGATTGGAGGAACTGTAACACCACGTTAAGATCCCGGGGTGCCGTAGGCGGCACAAAGGGAGGCTGGATGTGCAGAACCCCTTTCAGAAAAGTCTGAACCTCAGGGAGGGAAGCCAACTGTTTCAGGAAGAAAATGGATAGGGCCGAAATCTGAACCTTTACGGATCCTAACCTCACGCCCCTATCCACACCTGCTTGCAGGAAGAGGAGAAACCGTCCCAGTTGAAACTCCACCGTAGGAAACTTCTTGGACTCACACCAAGATACATATTTTTTCCAAATACGATGGTAATGTTTAGACGTTATTACATTCCTAGCCTGTATCAGGGTAGGAATAACCTTGTTCGGAATGCCCTTCTGAGCTAATATCTGGCGTCAAACCTCCATGCCGTCAAACGTAGCCATGGTAAGTCTTGATAAGCGAACGGCCCCTGCTGCAGCAGATCCTCCCAAAGAGGGAGAGGCCTCGGCTCTTCCAGCAGTAGATCCAGAAGAACCGCGTACCAAGCCCTTCTTGGCCAGTCTGGAGCAATGAGGAGTGCCTGAACTCTTGTTCTTCTTATGAGTTTTAGAACTCTTGGATGAGTGGAAGTGGAGGAAACATGTACACCGTCTGGAACACCCACGGAGTCACTAGGGCGTCCACCGCCACTGCTTGCGGGTCCCTCGACCTGGAACAATACCGCCGAAGCTTCTTGTTGAGACGAGAGGGCATCATGTCTATTTGAGGTACACCCCAAAGATCTGTTACCTCCGTGAACACCTCTGGATGGAGTCCCCACTCTCCTGGATGGAGATCGCGTCTGCTGAGGAAGTCCGCTTCCCAGTTGTCTACTCCCGGAATGAAGATTGCCGACATCGCCAAAGCGTGTTTTTCTGCCCAGAGGATGATTCTTGTCACCTCTGACATTGCAGCTCTGCTCTTCATTCCGCCCTGTCGGTTTATGTAAGCCACCCTCGTTACATTGTCCGACTGCACCTGAATGGCTCGATCTCGCAGAAGATGGGCCGCTTGAAGAAGACCGTTGCAGACGGCTCTTAGTTCCAGAATGTTTATGGAAGGCTGGATTCCAGGCTTGACCACCTTCCTTGGAAGGTTACCCCCTGAGTGACTGCGCCCCAGCCCCGGAGACTCGCATCCGTGGTTAGAAGGATCCAGTCCTGAATCCCGAACCTCCGGCCCTCCAGAAGGTGAGGTAGTTGTAGCCACCAGAGGAGTGAAATCCTGGCTTTCGGCGACAGTCGTATTCTCTGGCGCCTGTGTAGATGAGAACCCGACCACTTGTCCAGGAGATCCAGTTGGAAGGACCGAACATGAAACCTTCCTTACTGTAGAGCCTCTAAAGAGGCCACCATCTTCCCCAGAAGGCGAATGCACTGATGAACCGAAACCCGGGCTGGCTTCAGGACATCCCAGACCATTGTTTGTATCACCAATGCTTTCTCCTCCGGGAGAAACACCCTCTGCACTTCCATGTCGAGGATCATTCCCAGAAAAGACAACCTCCTGGTTGGCTCCAAATGTGATTTTGGAAGGTTCAGGATCCAACCGTGTTCCCATGAGATGAGTCGTGAGAACAATGGACTGCAACAACTTCTCCCTGGACAATGCCTTTATCAGCAGATCTTCCAGATATGGGATTATGTTCACCCCTTGTCTGCGGAGGAGATCCACCATCACCTTGGTGCATACCCTCGGTGCTGTGGAGAGACCGAATGGCAGTGCCTGAAATTGATAGTGACTGTCCAACAGTGCAAATCTGAGATAATCCTGGTGCGTCAGCCAAATCGGAATGTGGAGGTAAGCATCCTTGATTTCCAGGGATACCAGAAATTCTCCCTCCTCCAGACCTGAAATCACTGGTCTGAGAGACTCCATTTTGAATTTGAACACCCTCAGGTAGGGTTTAACTATGTCAAATTCAAAATTGGTCTGACCGAACCATCCGGTTTCGGTACCACTAAAAAAAGGTTTGAATAATAACCCTTGTTTCGCATATGAGTTGGAACTGGAACAATGACCTGCGACTTTTCCAATTTCAGGATGGCTTCCTGTAGGATAGTCCTGTCTATCAGCAAAGCTGGCAAGCCTGATTTGAAGAATCAGTGAGGTGGGATTTCTTGAAACGCCTGTCTGTACCCCTGGGACACAATATCCTGTACCCAGGGATCCAAGCCGGACGACACCCAGACGTGTCTGAAACGTCTGAGACTCACACCCACCAGCCCGTCCTCCAGGCTTTGAGGTCCACCGTCATGCTGAGGACTTTGAGGAACCAGAAGCAGGTCTCTGGTCCTGGGAGCCTGCGGGTGCAGGCGTTTTGGATTTTGCCCGACCACCTCTAAAAAAAGTGGTAGGGGGCTTAGACATTTTTACCTTAGCGGTCCGAAAGGACTGCAGCACAGCCGAACAAAATGGATTCTTTGTAGAAGGTGTAGCAGAGGGAAGGAAAGGTGACTTACCCGCGGTTGCCGTGGAAATCCACGCATCTAACGCTTCCCCAAATAGAGCCTGACCTGTGTAGGGTAGGTTCTCCACACTTCTCCTGGATTCCGCGTCTGCAGACCATTGGCGTAGCCAGAGTCCCCTGCGGGCTGAGACTGACATGGAAGATATCAGTGCAGTCAGCGTTCCCAGGTCCTTCATGGATTCCACCATGAACCCCGCAGAATCCTGTATGTTACATAAAAACAATTCAAATGTCACTTCTATCCATTGTATCCAAATCCTCTAGTAATGTGCCTGACCACTTTACTGTGGCTTTAGAAATCCATGCATAGGCAATAGTGGGTCTTAACGCCACTCCTGAAGCAGTGTATATGGATTTGAGCATAGGGGGTAATTCCAAGTTGATCGCAGCAGGACATTTGTTAGCAGTTGGGCAAAACCATGTGCACTGCAGGGGAGGCAGATATAACATGTGCAGAAAGAGTTAGATTTGGGTGGGTTATTTTATTTCTGTGCAGGGTAAATACTGGCTGCTTTATATTTACACTGCAATTTAGATTGCAGATTGAACACACCACACCCAAATCTAACTCTCTGCACATGTTATATCTGCCTCCCCTGCAGTGCACATGGTTTTGCCCAGTTGCTAACTGAATTCCTGCTGCGATCAACTTAGAATTACCCCCATAGTGTCAATTTTATGATCAGCCGGTTCTTTTAACGCGGTAGATCCAGGGACAGGTAAAACCACCTTTTTAGACAGATACGTCCACAATGGGTGGGTTAACCCATTTTTTCCTATCTTCCTCAGGGAAGGGAAAAGCAACCAGAACCCTTTTTTGATCTGGAATTTTTTCTCCATTTTTTTCCAGGATTTTTCAAATATAGCGTTTAATTCTTTAGATGCAGGGAAGGTTAGCGGGGCTTTCTTATGGTCAGTGAAGTAAGCCTCCTCAACCTGCTCAGGTGTGGTGTCATTAATATTTAACACATCTCTAATGGCCTCAATCATGAGCTGTACCCCCTTAGCAAGGGGTGCCGCCCCCCTCAGCACCTCCCCATCACCATCTGCAGTACAAGAATCGGTATCCGTGTCATCTTGCATGATTTGGGCAAGTGCACGTTTCTGTGGGAACATGCTAGGAGATTTTGCAGGAATAGGGACAGAGCCTGACCAAACTGCCATAGACTTCAACACCTAAGTTTCAGTTTCAGTATAAGCTTCAACAATGGGGATCTGGGACAAAGCATTACAATCCTGCGTACATGGAATGGATGCCTCCTGAGAGGAAACATCTTCTGCAGCATATGACACAGAGTCCAAGACATGGCTATGCGAGATAGTAAACACCTACCCACACACACACACACACACACGGAAATGTTAGACACAGTTAACAGAACTAATAACACTACCAGCGCTGTCTGTGTACCTTAATAGGCTATGCAGACTTTACACAGCCCCCCCCCCCCCCCCCCCCCAGTTTACAGTCCCCTGGTACCGTAGTACAAGGCAGCTGGAGTTGATCTGGAGGGACAGCTCTCCCTGTCAGTGCTTCTGCAGGCAGGAAAATGGTGCTGAACGCTGCTGGGTCCGCTCTGAGGAGAAGCTCCGCCCCCTTTCATGGCACTGTCTTCCCGCTCTTCTGAAGATTATACTGACCTGAGGAATTGTGCTGGCAGCGATCCTGGGACCCTGACAGGCTTGCTGGACAGTGTAGGGTGTAGGCGCTGGCTCAGGGCGCCCCTCACAGCGCCGCACCATGTACTGCTGAGCCCCGGGGCACAGTTAATACTGCGGCCCCTACCCTGTTGCCGCCATCTTCTCACCGGCTCCCCGCTTGCCAGGGGGGGCGGTGACTAAGTCGCTACTGATCTTCTGGCTCTGTAAGGGGGTGGCAGTATGCTGCTGGGGTGAGCGATCCCCTGTGGTGGCGAACGTTCGATCCCCTCAGGAGCTCAGTGTCCTGTCAGCGGAGATAGTGGCTCAGACCCCGCAGGGCGGACACTACTCCCTCCCCATAGTCCCTCGAAGCAGAGAGGCTCTTGCCAGCAGCCTCCCTGTAAAATAATAAACTCTAAAAAAAAAAAAAAAAAACTTGTACTAGAGAAACTCTGGAGAGCTCCCCTAGCTGTGAGCGGCTCCACCGGGCATATTTTCTAAACTGAGTCTGGTAGGAGGGGCATAGAGGGATCAGCCAGCCCACACTCTCAAACTCTTAAATTGCCAGTGGCTCCTAGTGGACCTGTCTATACCCCATGGTACTAATGTGCACCCCAGTATCCTCTAGGATGTAAGAGAAAATAAGTAAACATTCTGGATATTAATAAACAAACATGTAGTTAAAAAATAAAAAATAAAACTAACACAAAACAGATTGGTTAGAACTTACAATAAGAATACTGCATGGTATCATTATCGCTGCTAATAACCGATAAGAAATGGTGTCTTCTTTGAGCG
Source organism: Pseudophryne corroboree (assembly GCF_028390025.1). Lineage (NCBI taxonomy): Eukaryota > Metazoa > Chordata > Amphibia > Anura > Myobatrachidae > Pseudophryne > Pseudophryne corroboree. The sequence goes on from NC_086444.1 coordinate 116,215,344, forward strand.
GATACCGGATGGAATCATCGTTACAGAAAAATCCTCGTTTGAAGGAGCTATGCTTCAAATTGAGAATTGCAAAAGGCAATCCAGCTAGCAAAAGGAAGAAAAATATGCATTAATATAGGCAGAGAGTAATGACCACACACGGGAATGCAGCGTTACTGGAAGATGGGAAAGACTGCAAGAAAGCAGCGGAAGCAGGAAGGACAGCTATACAGGGGGACTATAGAAACGTGCATGCTTCATCCGCTGAGATACAGAAACCACTGCTCATACTGTGGATGGTGCTGAAGGGAATTATTTCTCCTCTCTCTTCCCCGCCTTCCCATCTCTCCTTGTCTCTGTGTCACTACCCTCTCTCTTTCCATGTCTCCCTCACTCCGTCTTCCTGTGACCACCCTCTTTCTTTTGCCCTGTATTTCTCCCATCAAGCCAATTCTTTTATCCCTTGTTCGGTTTTGTTTTTCATTGTTGTATTTTTAAGCTCTTCTTCGGTTTTCTCTTATCCCCTCATCCAGCTCTCACTGCCTTCAAGATTCTCCCAGTCAGTCAGTTTTCTTTGATGTCGTGCCAGCAGCCAACATAGGTGAAAGTTGGAGGGAGCCGTCTGTAGTGAGTGGGGGGCACGCACGCAGCCATACATATACACACAGGTTTATGTATAATATATATTGCACATAAATTGTATGTACGCATCTGACTGAGGTCTTCTTATGCACGAGACAGGCATTCAATAACTGATCAAAGATGTGTGGTAAGAACATTACCCACCCCCCACCCCCCCCCCCGCACACACACACACACGAGAGTTGCCTACACTCTAAAGAGGCCACCCACTTTCCCAGGGAAGTAGGTGGGACGGGGCGTGATGTGACTGCTCTGCTGCAACACGCCCGTCCGATGTGATATTTTCACAGATGAAAGTCAACCGCATTGCGCAGTGTATGAGCTGCCACTGCCACCGTTTCTTCACATGGGAAGGGAATGAGGAAATGTCCCAGGAAAGGAGCGCAGATATCTTGGCAAATAAACTGGAGATATCTCACAATATCTACAGGGTCTGAGGCTGTCAGATAACACCTCAGTCAGGCAGACATTTTATCTGCATGTGTATTCCCAGCAGTGAAATGCAGTGAGGTGAGGCAGGTGAGACAGAGCCTTTCCTGTCATACCAACGTACACAACAGAGTTTTGACTATATAAAGTATATGAAAAATACAAATATTATATTAGAAATATGTATTATTCTAATCATTTTTATAGTCAAAACTCTGGAGTAAAACGTATATGGCAGGTGAGGCAGTGCAAACCAACCCCCGCCTATCATTTCCGCACATCTCGGATGAAAACTCACCAAATTTCCTGCAGTATATACTGCTGCACCCCTGTATAATGCCCACATGCAGGGGCAGATTGGTACACCATGACAGATTCCGACGGGCCGGTCCCATACCCCCCCTCAGCCAGGCCGATTCACACTGCTTCCAGTACTTGCAGTTCATTGGAATGCAATCCGGAAGTTAGGCTAGCGAGCACTTCCAGGTGCCGCTATCCATGAAAAGTGGTGAAGCTGTTCTACCAACGGGGAACCTGGAGAAAGTTAACCAGCCCAGCAGCCCTTTCTCTGGCCCTGGCCAAAGATCTCTTCAATGAGCCCGTCTCAGGAGCAGCAGCATAGCGATGGTCGGAGCCGGGTTCACTACACCCGCCGCCACCCTAGCTCTTGCGCTCTCACTTAACTTGCCAGAGCAGTAACTGAGCACTGAAGGGGACCTGGCAGAGAGGTTATTTTTAATTACATTATTTGCATTATCATGATGGTGTCCCTGGTCACAGTGTATGGTTTGGGGACTGGACAGGAGCAGGATGTACCTTGTACTCAGGATGCCAGCTGACCAGGCAGCACTCACAGCCAGCCCTGGGACAATCTCTAATGCAAAGTCCTTCAGCCCTATAGCTGCCCAATGGCTGTCCCTGATGATGAGCCTATTTATGTAATGCGGTGGCAACATATGTAATGCGGTGGCTATGTATGTAATGTGGGGCTATTCGTGTTATGTGGTGCTATAAGTGTAATGCAGTGCTATACATGTAATGCGGTGCTATACGTATAATGTGCTATGCATGTAATAATGTGGTGGCTATGTATGTAATCAGGGGCAGATTGGCCACTGGGACAGATTCCACTGCACTGGTCCCCTGTGTCTGTCTTTCACTACTTGTATGTGTTTGACCCTCCCTGTACTGTGCTGTGTGTAGTGTGTGCACCCTCCCTGTACTGTGCTGTATGTAGTGTGTGCTCCCTATCCCTGTACTCTGCTGTATGTAGTGTGTGCTCACCCTCCCTGTACTGTGCTGTATGTAGTGTGTGCTCCCTCCCTGTACTCTGCTGTATGTAGTGTGTGCTCCCTCCCTGTACTGTGCTGTATGTAGTGTGTGCTCCCCCTCCCTGTACTGTGCTGTATGTAGTGTGTGCTCCCCCTCCCTGTACTGTGCTGTATGTAGTGTGTGCTCCCCCTCCCTGTACTGTGCTGTATGTAGTGTGCTCCCTCCCTGTACTGTGCTGTATGTAGTGTGTGCTCCCCCTCCCTGTACTGTGCTGTATGTAGTGTGCTCCCTCCCTGTACTGTGCTGTATGTAGTGTGCTCCCTCCCTGTACTGTGCTGTATGTAGTGTGTGCTCCCTCCCTGTACTGTGCTGTATGTAGTCTGTGCTCCCCCTCCCTGTACTGTGCTGTATGTAGTGTGTGCTCCCTCCCTGTACTCTGCTGTATGTAGTGTGTGCTCCCCCTCCCTGTACTCTGCTGTATGTAGTGTGTGCTCCCTCCCTGTACTGTGCTGTATGTAGTGTGTGCTCCCCCTCCCTGTACTGTATGTAGTGTGTGCTCCCCCTCCCTGTACTGTGCTGTATGTAGTGTGCTCCCTCCCTGTACTGTGCTGTATGTAGTGTGTGCTCCCCCTCCCTGTACTGTGCTGTATGTAGTGTGTGCTCCCCCTCCCTGTACTCTGCTGTATGTAGTGTGTGCTCCCTCCCTGTACTGTGCTGTATGTAGTGTGTGCTCCCCCTCCCTGTACTGTGCTGTATGTAGTGTGTGCTCCCCCTCCCTGTACTGTGCTGTATGTAGTGTGTGCTCCCCCTCCCTGTACTGTGCTGTATGTAGTGTGCTCCCTCCCTGTACTGTGCTGTATGTAGTGTGTGTGCTCCCTCCCTGTACTGTGCTGTATGTAGTGTGTGCTCCCTCCCTGTACTGTGCTGTATGTAGTGTGTGCTCCCCCTCCCTGTACTGTGCTGTATGTAGTGTGCTCCCTCCCTGTACTGTATGTAGTGTGTGCTCCCTCCCTGTACTGTGCTGTATGTAGTGTGTGCTCCCCCTCCCTGTACTGTGCTGTATGTAGTGTGTGCTCCCTCCCTGTACTGTGCTGTATGTAGTGTGTGCTCCCCCTCCCTGTACTGTGCTGTATGTAGTGTGCTCCCTCCCTGTACTGTGCTGTATGTAGTGTGTGCTCCCTCTCTGTACTGTGCTGTATGTAGTGTGTGCTCCCCCTCCCTGTACTGTGCTGTATGTAGTGTGTGCTCCCTCCCTGTACTCTGCTGTATGTAGTGTGTGCTCCCCCTCCCTGTACTGTGCTGTATGTAGTGTGTGCTCCCTCCCTGTACTGTATGTAGTGTGTGCTCCCCCTCCCTGTACTGTGCTGTATGTAGTGTGTGCTCCCTCCTTGTACTGTGCTGTATGTAGTGTGTGCTCCCCCTCCCTGTACTTTGAAACATATAAGGTTAAAAAAAGGGGTTTGTAGAATGAAAAATCAATAAAATCAGAATTAGATTAAAGCCATGACAGCAGTGTCAGTAGATACTGAAAGTGGGATATCAGTCCTTGTATATACAGATGTACATCAGGGAAGGGCATTGTAACAGCATATGCATAAAGTCACAGGTAAACATTAGCATAACGTAAGGGCTAAAACACACAAGCCGGCTTTTTCCCGTGCCGGCATTGTAATGAACAGTGTGAGGAGTAGGGTCCTTACACACTGCACGGCCCGGCTGCCGGGTTGCAGCCGGAACTATCCACTGGATGGTCCGGCTGCCGGGCCGGCTTTGCAGTCAGTGAACCGTATGTGTGAAGGGGAGCTTTCACACACACAACGTTTTTTTTCCAAGCCGTGTCTAATGCTACACATGCGCACAGCATCACACACAGCTCAAAGCCGTGGTGTGTGAGAGACTCTGCCGGTTTCTCCCGGATGGCAAAAAGCCGGACAAAGCTTTTTGCCATCCGGGAGAAACCGGCACGCGTGTTACAGCCCTCAAGCTAAAGAAGGCCCCAACTGTGTCTGTCTCAGAATCAGGACCTCTGAGGAGTGACCCCACCCTCTTGACAGACTTCTCCCCAACAGACTCCACCCCCATTAGGGCTGCTTCCATAAATTTCCTGGGCTGGTGTTCAATCCCAATCCTCCCCTGCCCACATGAACCCTTGGGCTCATATACTGTGCGTAAATATGGCTCTGGTACTAGCCAGTGTCTCCTCAGCCATTTACCCCACCGCACGTCTCGGATGTCCAGTGGTTCACAAAAAGTTGGAAGGAGATGAATACTACAGGATAATCCTGCATAGAGAGGATGTAGTTATGTGACCAACGGCCATTTAACCTCCAGCTGCATCCCGAACACTCACAATACAGACAAATCGGCATGCGACTAGAAGGGACTATTCCCACGTGAGCCACCGAGCCCGCTGCGTGGCGAGTGTGCAAGCGGCTTTGTTGTGCTCGCCCCCACTGTCTGCTGCCAGGATCCCAGGGCCGGCATGCTGACCTTCGGGATCCCGTTCGCACGTTCCCAACAAGGAGCTTCTTTGCACATGCCGCCCCCATCCCCCTTGTCATTCTGCGGCCGGGATCCCGGCATGGATAACGCAGCCCTAACCCGCACACAGAATTAATCTTTCAGTTATACCATATAGATAGGATTGCCATGATATCCTTTTGATCAAGGAAATCTATGATTTACACAATTTACACAGGTTCTGTGGCTACCTATATTAAAGCCTGCATTTCATCTGGTTTTAATCAGCCACAGAACGTGTGTAACTCATAGGTGTCCCAGATTAAATATAGATGACAATTTAACACAAATGTACCATACAGACAAGTATACAAGCTAGAGAACACTAGAAGGCTACAGGTGAATATACAGAGAATGCATAATGATGTAAGTATAACACATGTGCTTTGGCCCAGAGTTTTCCAAACTCTGTCATTAAAGACCAGGTTTTAAGGATATCTAAGCTTGAGCAGAGGTGACTAAATTAGTACCTCAATTTTAATTAACCATCTGGACTCAATCATGGATGTCCTTAAAATCTGGACTGTAATGGCAGAGTTTGGCAAACTCCACTTTAACTAATAGATAGAGTGGGAATGAGTGGTCTTCAGACTGGCTAAACACTGCTATTAGAGGTTGGGAGCACAGATTCTGTAATTTATATGTAATTCGTCAAGACTAATTTAAGGGCCCTACACACTGGATGACATTTTAGAAAGATATGAAAGATAATGTTCAAAAATGATCAATATATCGTTCAGTGTTGAGGCACCAACGATGAACAATGCACAGTCGTTCATCGTTGGTCTATCATAGTTGATTATCATTGAAACCTCTGCTAAATCGTTCACCAAATGGATTTACTATCAGACCATGGTTCAATGAATGCCAAACTTGGAGTTTAATAACAGGCATAGTGAACTGCACACACCCAGAGACTTGCAGGTCTCACCCATTCTAATATTAGTTCCTTAGAAACGTTTCCTGCCGCTCTCATAGGAAGGTGGGGCAGAGGCGGCACACTTTCACCAACAATGACAGCCAAAAACACCTCAGCTTAAAAAGGTCAATATAGGCCCTGGGACTGAGCAGGATATAAACTAGCACATACAAAAGAGAAGCACTAGATTCTGGGCATATAGAGAAATTAGTTTTCTGTAAATCTGAAAGGATTGTTAATTAGAACACACAGGTTACAATGGCATGCATGGGGGCTACAATTACTTCCATTGTTGGAAAAAAATTGGGACTGGTTAAGGTGCTCTAGTTCAAAAACACTACTACTTACTAACTACAACTACTACTACTACTACCACCGCCTACTAACAACAACTACTACTACTTACTAACAACTACTACTATCTTACTTACTACTACTTCCTTACTAACTACTACTTCTTCTTTCTTACTAACTACTACTACTACTACCTACTAACAACAACTACTACTACTACCACTACCTTACTTACTACTATTTCTTCTTCTTCCTTACTAACGAACTTCTTTCTTACTAACCACCACCACCACTACTACTACTACTACTACTACTACTACTACTACTACTACTACTACTACTACTACTACTACTACTACTACTACTACTACTACTACTACTACTACTACTACTTCTTCCTTACCTCCTACTACTTCTTCCTTACCTCCTACTACTACTTCTTCCTTACCTCCTACTACTACTTCTTCCTTACCTCCTACTACTACTACTATTTCTTCCTTACCTACTACTACTACTACTACTACTACTACTTCTTCCTTACCTCCTACTACTTCCTTACCTCCTACTTCTTCCTTACCTCCTACTACTACTTCTTCCTTACCTCCTACTACTACTTCTTCCTTACCTCCTACTACTACTATTTCTTCCTTACCTCCTACTTCTACTTCTTCCTTACCTCCTACTTCTACTTCTTCCTTACCTCCTACTTCTTCCTTACCTCCTACTACTACTTCTTCCTTACCTACTACTACTTCATTACCTACTACTACTTCATTACCTACTACTACTACTACTACTTCTTCTTCCTTACCTCCTACTTCTACTTCTTCCTTACCTCCTACTACTACTTCTTCCTTACCTCCTACTACTACTTCTTCCTTACCTCCTACTACTACTTCTTCCTTACCTCCTACTACTACTACTATTTCTTCCTTACCTCCTACTTCTACTTCTTCCTTACCTCCTACTACTACTTCCTTACCTCCTACTTCTTCCTTACCTCCTACTACTACTTCTTCCTTACCTCCTACTACTACTTCTTCCTTACCTCCTACTACTACTTCTTCCTTACCTCCTACTACTACTTCTTCCTTACCTCCTACTACTTCCTTACCTCCTACTACTTCTTCCTTACCTTCTACTACTACTACTTCCTTACCTCCTACTACTACTACTACTACTACTTTCTTACCTCCTACTACTTCCTTACCTACTACTACTACTTCCTTACCTCCTACTACTACTACTACTACTACTTCCTTACCTACTACTACTTCCTTACCTCCTACTACTACTTCCTTACCTCCTACTACTACTACTACTTCCTTACCTACTACTACTTCCTTACCTCCTACTACTACTACTACTACTACTTCCTTACCTCCTACTACTACTACTTCCTTACCCCCTACTACTACTACTTCCTTACCTCCTACTACTTCCTTACCTCCTACCTCTTCCTTACCTCCTACCTCTTCCTTACCTCCTACCTCTTCCTTACCTCCTACTTCTTCCACTACTACTACTTCCTTACCTCCTACTTCTTCCTAACCTCCTACTACTACTTCTTCCTTACCTCCTACTACTTCTTCCTTACCTCCTACTACTACTTCTACTACTACTACTACTACTACTACTACTTCTACTTCCTTACCTCCTACTTCTTCCACTACTACTACTACTTCCTTACCTCCTACTTCTTCCTTACCTCCTACTACTTCTTCCTTACCTCCTACTACTACTTCCTTACCTCCTACTACTACTACTACTTCCTTACCTCCTCCTACTACTACTACTACTACTACTACTACTTCCTTACCTCCTACTACTACTTCCTTACCTCCTACTACTACTTCCTTACCTACTACTACTACCTTACCTACTACTACTACTTCTTCCTTACCTCCTACTACTTCTTCCTTACCTCCTACTACTTCTTCCTTACCTCCTACTACTTCTTCCTTACCTCCTACTACTACTTCTTCCTTACCTACTACTACTACTACTACCTTACCTCCTACTACTACTTCCTTACCTCCTACTTCTTCCACTACTACTACTACTTCCTTACCTCCTACTTCTTCCTTACCTCCTACTACTTCTTCCTTACCTCCTACTACTACTTCCTTACCTCCTACTACTACTACTACCTTACCTCCTCCTACTACTACTACTACTTCCTTACCTCCTACTACTACTACTTCCTTACCTCCTACTACTACTTCCTTACCTCCTACTACTACTTCCTTACCTCCTACTACTACTTCCTTACCTCCTACTACTACTTCTTCCTTACCTCCTACTACTTCTTCCTTACCTCCTACTACTTCTTCCTTGCCTCCTACTACTTCTTCCTTGCCTCCTACTACTACTTCTTCCTTACCTACTACTACTTCTTCCTTACCTCCTCCTACTACTACTTCCTTACCTACTACTACCTTACCTCCTACTACTACTTGCTTACCTACTACTTCTTCCTTACCTCCTACTACTACTACTACTACTACTACTACTACTACTACTACTACCACCACTACCTTACCTCCTACTACTACTTCTTCCTTACCTCCTACTACTACCTTACCTCCTACTACTACTTCCTTACCTCCTACTACTACTTCTTCCTTACCTCCTACTACTACTTCTTCCTTACCTCCTACTACTACTACTATTTCTTCCTTACCTCCTACTTCTTCCTTACCTCCTACTACTACCTCCTACTACTACTTCTTCCTTACCTACTACTACTTCATTACCTACTACTACTACTACTACTACTACTACTTCCTTACCTCCTACTACTTCCTTACCTCCTACTTCTTCCTTACCTCCTACTACTACTTCTTCTTCCTTACCTCCTACTACTACTTCTTCCTACTACTACTTCTTCCTTACCTCCTACTACTACTTCTTCCTTACCTCCTACTACTACTTCTTCCTTACCTCCTACTACTACTATTTCTTCCTTACCTCCTACTTCTACTTCTTCCTTACCTACTACTTCTTCCTTACCTACTACTACTTCATTACCTACTACTACTTCTTCCTTACCTCCTACTACTTCCTTACCTCCTACTACTACTACTACTACTACTACTACTACTACTACTACTACTACTACTACTACTACCTTACCTCCTACTACTACTTCTTCCTTACCTCCTACTACTACTTCTTCCTTACCTCCTACTACTACTACTATTTCTTCCTTACCTCCTACTTCTACTTCTTCCTTACCTCCTACTACTACCTCCTACTACTACTTCTTCCTTACCTACTACTACTTCATTACCTACTACTACTACTTCTTCCTTACCTCCTACTACTTCCTTACCTCCTACTTCTTCCTTACCTCCTACTACTTCTTCCTTACCTCCTACTACTACTTCTTCCTTACCCTTCTTCCTTACCTCCTACTTCTTCCTTACCTCCTACTACTACTACTTCTTCCTTACCTACTACTACTTCATTACCTACTACTACTTCATTACCTACTACTACTTCATTACCTACTACTACTACTACTACTACTTCTTCCTTACCTCCTACTACTTCCTTACCTCCTACTTCTTCCTTACCTCCTACTACTTCTTCCTTACCTCCTACTACTACTTCTTCCTTACCTCCTACTACTACTTCTTCCTTACCTCCTACTACTACTACTACTATTTCTTCCTTACCTCCTACTACTACTTCCTTACCTCCTACTACTACTTCTTCCTTACCTCCTACTACTACTTCTTCCTTACCTCCTACTACTACTACTACTATTTCTTCCTTACCTCCTACTACTACTTCCTTACCTCCTACTACTACTTCTTCCTTACCTCCTACTACTACTTCTTCCTTACCTCCTACTACTACTACTTCTTCCTTACCTCCTACTACTTCCTTACCTCCTACTTCTTCCTTACCTCCTACTTCTTCCTTACCTCCTACTACTACTTCTTCCTTACCTCCTACTACTACTTCCTTACCTCCTACTACTACTACTTCTTCCTTACCTCCTACTACTTCATTACCTACTACTACTACTTCTTCCTTACCTCCTACTTCTTCCTTACCTCCTACTACTACTACTTCTTCCTTACCTCCTACTACTACTTCTTCCTTACCTCCTACTACTTCTTCCTTACCTTCTACTACTACTACTTCCTTACCTGCTACTACTACTACTTTCTTACCTCCTACTACTTCCTTACCTACTACTACTACTTCCTTACCTCCTACTACTTCCTTACCTACTACTACTTCCTTACCTACTACTACTACTTCCTTACCTCCTACTACTTCCTTACCTACTACTACTACTACTACTTCCTTACCTCCTACTACTACTACTTCCTTACCTCCTACTACTACTTCCTTACCTCCTACTACTACTTCCTTACCTCCTACTACTACTACTTCCTTACCTACTACTACTTCCTTACCTCCTACTACTACTACTTCCTTACCTCCTACTACTACCTTACCTCCTACTACTACTTCCTTACCTCCTACTACTACTTCCTTACCCCCTACTACTACTACTACTTCCTTACCTCCTACTACTACTACTACTACTACTTCCTTACCTCCTACTAATTCCTTACCTCCTACCTCTTCCTTACCTCCTACCTCTTCCTTACCTCCTACTTCTTCCACTACTACTACTTCCTTACCTCCTACTTCTTCCTAACCTCCTACTACTACTTCTTCCTTACCTCCTACTACTTCTTCCTTACCTACTACTACTACTACTACTACTACTACTACTACTACTACTACTACTTCCTTACCTCCTACTACTACTTCCTTACCTCCTACTTCTTCCACTACTACTACTACTTCCTTACCTCCTACGTCTTCCTTACCTCCTACTACTTCTTCCTTACCTACTACTACTACTACTACTACTACTACTACTACTACTACTTCCTTACCTCCTACTACTACTACTACTACTTCCTTACCTCCTCCTACTACTACTACTACCTTACCTCCTACTACTACTATTTCCTTACCTCCTACTACTACTTCCTTACCTACTACTACTTCCTTACCTACTACTACTACTTCCTTACCTACTACTACTACTTCCTTACCTCCTACTACTTCTTCCTTGCCTCCTACTACTACTTCTTCCTTACCTACTACTACTACTACTTCTTCCTTACCTCCTCCTACTACTACTTCCTTACCTACTACTACTACTTCCTTACCTACTACTACTACCTTACCTCCTACTACTACTACTACTACTACTACTACCTTACCTCCTACTACTACTACTTCTTTCTTACCTACTACTTCTTCCTTACCTCCTACTACTACTACCTTACCTCCTACTACTACTACTACTTCCTTACCTACTACTTCTTCCTTACCTCCTCCTACTACTACTACTTCTACTTCCTTACCTCCTACTACTACTTCTTCCTTACCTCCTACTACTACTACCTTACCTCCTACTACTACTATTTCCTTACCTCCTACTACTACTTCCTTACCTACTACTACTACTTCCTTACCTACTACTACTACTTCCTTACCTCCTACTACTTCTTCCTTGCCTCCTACTACTACTTCTTCCTTACCTACTACTACTACTACTTCTTCCTTACCTCCTCCTACTACTACTTCCTTACCTACTACTACTACTTCCTTACCTACTACTTCTTCCTTACCTCCTACTACTACTACTACCTTACCTACTACTACTACTACTACTACTACCTTACCTCCTACTACTACTACTTCTTTCTTACCTACTACTTCTTCCTTACCTCCTACTACTACTACTACCTTACCTCCTACTACTACTACTACTTCCTTACCTACTACTTCTTCCTTACCTCCTCCTACTACTACTACTTCTACTTCCTTACCTCCTACTACTACTTCTTCCTTACCTCCTACTACTACTACCTTACCTACTACTTCTTCCTTACCTTCTACTACTACTACCTTACCTACTACTTCTTCCTTACCTCCTACTACTACTACTTCTACTTCCTTACCTCCTACTACTACTACCTTACCTCCTACTACTACTACTACTACTACTACTACTACTACTACTACTACTACTACTACTACTACTACTACTACTACTACTACTACTACTACTACTACTACCTTACCTCCTACTACTACTTCCTTACCTACTACTTCCTTACCTACTACTACTTCTGCTGAAAGCATTGTGCCACCAGACACACACTTCCAATCTTTGGCAGACCAGCTACCGCTCACACACAAAGGATCTGGTCTCCTAATTTTACAGCAGGTTTAAAAATCTTTTGACACAACCAGACGACCACAACTGGATTAAAAAGCTGTGTGAGCAGTATCCAGATTCTGGGTCTACAGCACTTAGGTCGACACCTATTGGTCGACTGTGACTATGTTGACACCATAAATAGGTAGACACGGCCATTGGGTCGACATGGAAACAGATCGACTTTTCTTTTTCATACTTCACGATCCACGTGGACTACAATTGGGAACAGTAACCTGTGCCGAGCGCAGCAGTAGCAGATCGAAGCACCTTGCCCGAAGCAATATGGTGCACTAATTGGGGTTCCCGGTCACTTTATGAAATAAACGACACCCAAAAAAAAAAAAATCATGTCAACCTAATGGCTGTGTCGACCTATTGCCTGTGTCAACTTACTCACTGTCGACCAATAGGCGTCGACCTAGACACTGTCTACCCTGAGTCCCATACCCGTGTGAGCATACCTACTCTATTAATGTCTACCCAACTGGCAGGTCAGAGGTTGAATTGGATGAGTGCTGGAAAAGTGTGTCCCCAGCTGTAGGAAGCCATTGCAGAAGAGGTAACGTTTTACCAGATGTCTCAATCCACTTTAGGGTGTATTGATAATCCGGGGAACCTCCTTTAAAGTTTCAATGTTAAATGTGACCCTAAGTTAGTAATATTACTGTTTACAGATACACATTGTTGCTATAATAGGGGTATTTTTGATAGCTGGCAGCTAAATGCAGGGGATCCAGTTTCCTAGTTGTTACTGTTGGACATGTCATATGCAAAGCCCCCATCCCCTTTGTATCAATTGCCAGTTAAAAATGGAGTGAACATGCCGTGTTCCTCTAGTACTGATCCACCAACCAAATATTAAAACCGTTCCTGAAACTTGTTGATAATACAATTTGAGTAATTCTGTGACGTAGATAACCTGTTCTTCAGAAATCTGGGGATCTCATTAAAAACAAACCACAAAAACACACAACTAAAATGGATCAGTCATGTAAACATGCTAGTTTTCACTGTCTTGAAAGAAATGTATACAATATATAGGAATAGTAAGGAATACCATTTTGAAATCAATTTGGGAGAGACTGTGGGTACTAGGATTGGGTACATAGGGGACTTTCAATCCGTCCAGCCCCTGCATCGTAGACTATATTTTTCTGTAGTGAAGTTTAGTGTAATCTCACCCTCTCCCACCCTATACACAATTGGCGCACCAGCACAACGACATCAGCAAAGTTTCCCCACTCCTCCGCACCCCACCCATAGCACTCCATTATAAAAAAGCCAAAACCCCTTTTGCACTCGCAAAGGGGTTAGGACATCTGTTCAGTATTTACCAAACAGTAAATCTCAGCTTCCCGCTGTTTATGACCGTTATAGATGGCGTACGCAGTAGGATTCACATTGCAGTAATGGGGACCATCAAAGCCTTTCCAGTTTCAGCAAAGCCTTACAGGCTTTACTATGCCCCCATTGCAGCAGAGTACAATGCGCATAAGCAGATGGCAGTCACAGGCGGGCATTAATCACCAACTAGTCACTGGCAGCAATTCAGCAGAGGATGCCGCGGGGGGGGGGGGGGGTAATATCCCTGGACATTACGAGACAGGTAGCATGTAAAATACCGGTGGCATATCTGTAAGCTTCACAGGGACACTAAATGAAATATGCTGATGGTATCTGGTATCATCATGAAATGGAGGCTCAAAGTAATTAGTAATTAACAATGGGAACTTGGCTAGTATGTCGTCACCCACTACCCCCTCAATTTTGCTGCAGTCGTGAGGTCAGGTCATACTTGTCCTTAGACTCATGCTTAATCACTTCAGTTCTAAAGAACCAGCATTTCCTATGTTCTCTCCATTTTGCGTTGGTTTCCTATGGGTTCCAGTTTCTGGAACAGTCCAGCACATAGGACAAGCATCGTAAATTGATTAAGCTATATACCCAGTTTTCCGTGGTGACCACATGCTACCGGTATAATAAATTATTCTAGTAAATCTCCAAACTGAGAATTAATAAGCAATCAATAAGCCAATCTTGGCTCTCTTTTCTAGGTTCAAGCCACATCCATAAATACACGTAAAAATATAAGTGTGTGTGTGTGTGTGTGTGTGTGTGTGTGTGTGTGTGTGTGTGTGTATACACAAACAGCTAGCTCTTTAAATAGCTTTCAAAATAAAAAGCACTATTTTAGAACTTTGTAGCAAAAGTGATATAAAAGTTAAAACCACAACCGTGCCAGAAATGGATAAAGAAACAAATTCCCACTCCTTTTCCTGTCAGTGTCCAAAGTTTGAGTGACAATTATAAACGTACTTCCTTCACGTTTCCTCAATAAGAACAGAAGGAAACCGAACACATAATATGCAGCTATTCAGGTCTCTGCCAGTAATGTTAGAGAATACTATATTTAAATCTGTCCTGGAACCATGTCACAAGGTTATAAAGAGTAGACCAGCACAGAAAGGTAGACAATCCAACACACGGCGCCAGTTCAACAAGACTGTTTATTTCAAATAGATCTGTAGCTGAACTACTGGTTGCCAGGGCATGCTGGAACTTGCAGTTCCCCAATGGTTAGTGAGCCACTGGATGCCCATTAAAACTTTTTTTTGATATTGCACAACTACCACATTACCCATAGACTGGAATATTGTTTTGTGACAGGAAACAGATTTGTACTTGTCCTGCGATACGATGAGCGTGATCATCAGCTGACAGCAATTAATTCATCCACACAGGACGCCTCCGCTTGGCCTTGCCGGGTTCTATTTTAAGGAGATTTTGCAATGATGGTGGTGAGGGGTGTGTTGCACTATTGTATTGTCAAGCAAACAACAGAACTACTATTATCTCTATAAACATTTATTGAGGATTAAAAAGCGCGTGATAACAGCAGCAGTTCCATGTACTCACAATTAATAATAAATCTATATGAACCAAAGCCTAGCGATGAAAACAAACAGGTGTTATTCTGTGCTAGCAACGAGTTGCAGCTTAATACCACTGGTGATCACCGTCACGCTTCATAATAATAGTCGATGGGGGGTATCCAATTAGCTGCGGTAATTGATTTGTCGGGGGCTATCTTATTAGCCCCGATAGGCGGCACTTATCGGAGAGTGGTTTCTCAGGCCGGTGAAGCCAAATCCCCGATAGGTGACTATTTTTGCCACAATAAGTGCAGTAAAAATACATAGTTCCGTGGATTTTCGCGGACTCTATGCATTTCCGCGACAAAAACTGGGCGTTGTAAACATTGGTAATAGAATTTTTTTTTAAATAGCGACCCCCCCCCCCCTTTTTTTTGTGCCCGCAGCATTATCGCAGCCAGTTGGATACACCAGACAACTGCAGGCCATGGCTACAATATGTCATGTTTTCCAAGGGGAACTGCAGCAACTTATGAAGCAGATTCTCACATTAAACCACACCTAGAATATACCTTAGCAGAAGTAGGACGCGAGTGCCGAGGGGGCAAGCCCCATGCCCCCCTTGCCCAGCCCAGAAGCCATTCAGCAGCACGTCCCCATACATTTTAGCAGCCTTGATCAGCTTCGGCTTCATGTTGGCTGCACCTGGTTTTGTGCGCAGAACTTCCTGCTCAGGTCACCTAACACTGCATCAAGCCACGCCCCCCTCAGTGAGGCAGCTATTCTAGCTGCCTCCCCTTGTCCTCTTTTGCAGTTTTGCAGCTCCAGGCAGTGTCTGCCTCACCTCTGGTCTCTCCCGACAGTCCCTGTATTTCCATCAGCGCGCTGCAAATTTGGTACGTTTGGACTATAAAGATTATATGATATGTATAAGTCATTTTCTATTCAATTGATGACGGATCCTTTCCGACGGAAAGGATTCGACAGTTCAGTATTCAATTTGAGGCGGATTGACATTGTCGAAAACGGGACTAAAACTTGTCGGATTTGGCCGCATATCCGACAAAATACGTGGATCCGCGGCTAATCCGCTGATCCACGTGTTTTTTCCGACAAGTTGGAAAAACGGCAGGACCATTTAATAGGTCGAATCATAATTCTACCTAAAAAAGTCGAAAAATGCTGTATTTCCGACTAAACGGCAGTTCCGACTTCAATTGAATACTGCCCTATAACGGAAATCAATGCACTCTACAGAGCTTTCTTTTTTTCTTTTTCTTCTTTAAAAGTTTACTAGTGTTGAACTCTGAATGAATGAGGGCAAAAAGCTGCATGCATAGGGATCAGTGATCCCTATGTCAGTACTTGTGCATATTTTATTCACACGGCAAACAGACAAAAGAAATTAATACATTCAAGAATACAATGCTCTCATAAAGTGCTTGTCTTGACGTGTCCTTGCTCAGAGTTGAAATCAGGGCAAAAGTTGTGTGTGGCATATAGTTTGCATACAATGGGAAAGATATATCAAAGCTTGAAGAAAGATAAAGTGGAGAGAGATAAAGTACCAAACACTCAGCTTCCGACTGTCATTGTATATGCTGCGTTTGACAAAAATGACAGTTAGGAGCCGATTGGTTGATACTATATCTGTCTCCGAGCTTTGCTAAATCTCCCCCGATGTGATACTGATGGGCACAGACCTGTCAGCTAGGGAACAGAGGAAGAGCTTATGACATTGGCAGCATTGGGACATCTCCTTTCCTGATAAAGTCACTCATTTCCTAACGTCAAAGTGTTTTCTTTCTATGGGGGAATTACATTTACAACGTTCCGGATTGTGAAATGACCTGTACAATCTCTCAGACGCTGGCAGCATTTATCTTATACATTACTTTGAAGAAAAAAAAATAAGTAAAAAGTGTGATTTATAGCATCACATGGTTATCCGTGGTCACGGTTCTATCTGGACGGCCATAAAAGTTAATGTAAGGAGCAGTAATCTCATTACGAAGGACAAATACTAAACTTTGCTTCCCATGACATTAAGATTGCACAACGCAAACAATGCGGTATTACTGGCAAGCTCTTAACTTCACAGATCATTCCTATGGAAAAGTTATGTACTGTACCATTACATTATGGGGGGTATACAATTAGCCACGATAACTCGGTGAAATTCATCGCATTTGCAATAACTCTGTATCCAATTATCTGCGAAACTGTATCGGCGAAAAGTCTCCATAGAGTTTATCGCAAATTTCTCTTCATCTCCGAACAGGGGATAAGTAGAGCAAAATCGCTATTTTAAAAAGGTAAAAATATGGGGATTTGGTTCAGAACCACTGGAACACCCCCTCTGAATGACTAATTAGGCACTTAGATGGTTTTAATTATTTTTAATTGACGAATAATGACATGTCATTTTTAGGGTCCAAAAATGCAAAGTGATAGAAATTGGGGAAGGTATGGGACAGGTATATTGGGGTGCTTTAGGAGTGGGACAAGTGTTTTTACACCTGCAGATGGGTCTGTTGCCACTTTTTTTTTTTTTTTTTTTTAAGTCCCCTAAAATTACTCAAATATATATACTTATACCCATTTTTATGTACCCCAAATATAATGGAAAAAAAAATTAGCTTTCTATCACTTTCACATTTTTAAAAATATGCATATAACCCAACTTAATGACATCAAATAGTTTTATTATGGCCACTAATAGACTTCTAAAACGTGTTCCTATATTAAATTTGGCTTTTCTGGGGGTACAGGCAGTTTTGCCAGCTAGAATTATCGCACAAATCCCATTTTTGCCATCTTGGAATAGGATAGGTGTAAAAAATGGTAGCGTGCAGTCTGCGATAAGCTAATTTTTCGGGAGATAGGTGCGATAACTTTAGCTTTGATCGCATTATCGCGCCTAATTGGATACCCCCCTATGATTTAATAATTTATGATTAACCAAAAAGCAGACAAACAAAACATCACCCTATAATAATATAGGTTTTATAATTAAATGAAAACAAACATACACTCCTCAAAAGAGGTTCAGTATGACAACCCCGGCGGATGGGATGCCGACAGTCACATGACTGACAGCGCCATCCAACATTGAAGATCTCAACATCGGATCAGGTATTTTTACCATCCACTACCATAACCCTCCGGGGGGGGAGGGCAGGGGGGTGGCTAGGTCTAACCTTCCAGGTGTGGCAGCTAGGGTTAACCCTTGGGGGGTGGCAGCTAGGGCTAACCACTCCCCTTTAGTGCCTAACCCTAAGGATAACCCCAATACTTACCTTTGGGATGTCAGTTGTCAGTGTTCCGGCGTCGGTCACATGACAGCCGGCATCCCAACCACTGGGATTCTGAATGCATCTCCTCAAAACACAACTGGTTATTATGGATGACCATTCACCTGCAGACTTTATATACAGCTATTCTGTGGCGTTAACTAATATTCCTGCCATTAATTCAACAGGTGTGTTTTTTACCAGCAGTCCCTAATTTATAAGAACTGTTTAATATTTATTTTACTGTTTTTGCAGGTACAGGTTGAGTATCCCTTATCCAAAATGCTTGGGACCAGAGGTATTTTGGATATGGGATTTTTCCGTATTTTGGAATAATTGCATACCATAATGAGATATCATGGCGATGGGACCTAAGTCCAAGCACAGAATGCATTTATGTTACATATACACCTTAAACACACAGCTGGAAGGTAATTTTAGCCAATATTTTTTGTAACTTTGTGCATTGAACAAAGTATGTCTACATTCACACAATTCATTTATGTTTCATATACACCTTATACACACAGCCTGAAGGTCATTTAATACAATATTTTTAATAACTGTGTGTATTAAACAAAGTTTGTGTACATTGAGCCATCAAAAAACAAAGGTTTCACTATCTCACTCTCACTCAAAAAAAGTCTGTATTTCGGAATATTTGGATATGGGATACTCAACCTGTATTACATTATCAACATACTGCACAGTATAACTTCTCTTGTTTTAGTCTGAGTAATGCTTAGGGGGGAATTCAACAGAATTTGCTGCGCTATATAAGAAACTGTTAATAAATAATAAATAAAGGAAGTGTGAATTTGGTCCCACAACTCAAATTCATGGCAAATTCGCACCGCAAAATACATTTGCAATTTAATTCCAAACTCACATTCCCGTTTCTGCCCGAAACCCCCTGGTGCTGGTGAAAGGGCAGGGAAAAATCCTTATTTTAAAGGTCAAAATGTCGGGACTTGCTTCAGAAACCCTTGGACATCCTTCTTAATGATTATTTAGGCATTTAGAAGTTTTCAGTTCGCTTAATTCGGTCAATAATTACCTGTCATTTATGGGGTAAAAAATACACCCTCCACCACAAAAGCGGGGTACACAGGGCGGGGTGCATGTAGCCCATGACCACATCGCTCTAATAAATACAAACAAAGAACCCAGCACTCACCAAAGTAAACTCACTTATCCTTAACAATTCAATAAATAAATGATGGGGGTTTAGTTGGTGGATTGGCCAATGCACGGAAGCCTGCATACCGATTTTCAAGGTACCCCACCTTCATGCAGGTCCTACACCAGGGGTGGCCAACCAGTCAGAAACAAAGAGCCAAAAAATCTTGTTAGGCACATCAAAGAGCCGACATCAAGCCACAGGCGCACATGCAAAAATGGGGTGTGGCCTTGTGCCTGCTAGGCCACGCCTCTGGTGTAAAATACATTTAAAAATCCAGATCCACATAAAATACATTTTTAAAGCCAGATCCAACATAAAATACATTTAAAAAGCCACTTCCACATACCCTACTGTGTCACTTCAGCCAGCTACCTCATGTGTCACTCCGGCTAGCACACTCCTACAGTATGTCATTACAGCCAGCTCCACCATGAGTCACTCCTGCCAGGACCCTCATGTGTCACTACAGCCCCCCCGAAAATACACCTTGTGCCATTGCAGCAGCCCCTTTATGTGTCCTCTGTTTGCCAGTGGGTGTCTCACCTCTAGTATCTGGCTCTCTCAGTTCTCAGTGTCCGTAGTGCTGCTGCTGCCTGTCTGGCTGGAGTGCAGCAGTTTCTGGATCTGTTGTGGTCACATGACTTTGAGTGTCGGGAGCCACATTTGAATAAAGAAAGAGCCGCATGAGGCTCAAGAGCCACAGGTTGGCCACCGCTGTCCTACACTATCACAGAGTCTTAAAACCTGACTACTTCACTGCTGTTACATAAATTACCCCCAAAGCACCATAATTTCTATTATTTATTTTTTTGCATTTCATTATATTATTTTGCTATTAAACAAAATTCGTAAGCTTTTTACAGTATTTCTCTTTTTTAAAATGTACAAATAAGCCATCTGACACATTTTAAAAGTTACAGTACTTTCCTTATGCCCACTAAAAGCCTTCTATATGATTCTGCTAACAAAGTTGTCACTTTTGGGGTCTAGGAAGGTCTCCCTACTTTTCTGCATGTTATTTTCGCAGTTCATTTTTTGGAAACAATTTGCAAGAGTAGTGCGAAATGTCATTTCTAACTGAATTGTGTAAATTTCGGGTACGCGCATTAAGGCAAAGTGTGAGAGTTTAACACCTTTTGCAAACTCGCACCTAAATGACTTCAATCCTTAAGGGCCCTACACACTGGCCGATTTTTTGAAAGATATGAACGATCTCGTTCATAAATGAACGAGAACTCGTTCATATCTTTCAGTGTGGAGACTCCTGCGATGAACGATGCGCGGCCCCGCGCTCGTTCATCGCTGGTCTCCCGTCGGCTGTGCATGCAGGCCAATATGGACGATCTCGTCCATATTTGCCTGCACTTCAATGCAGCCGCGTGACGGGGGGAGTGAAGAAACTTCACTCCCCCCTTCACTGCCCCCCCGCCGCCGGGTCGCTCGTCGGCCGTATCCGCCGTCGGGTAGCTCGGCGGCGGGTCGGCCAGTGAGTAGGGCCCTTTAGTATGCCAAATACAGCACCAACCATGTACATTAGGAAGAACTGGCCAATAGCACCTTATGGAAAACCTAGGCCATGTAAATACCAGAAGACAAAAGGCATACCGTAAAACCTGCCATCTTGGGTGTGACCATGCTAAATCCAGGCTTGGACTGGCCCACAGGGGTACAGGGGAAACCACCGGTGGGCCCTGCTGCCTAGGGGCCCACCTCCTGCTCTAAGGATCAGGTTCTAGACTGTGCACTTGAATTATACATTATACATATGTTACTTTATACTGGACTATTGTGTATTTTCTACAGTGCATTGCTGTTATTAATCTGTTACTAATCTGGTACATTATCATGCATGCAGCAGTGAATTTACTGTATATACTTATGAAGGGCTCCAGACGTTGTACTCTCTAATGGTTAGTCAAACCAATGAGGTGGCAGGCCACACACCCTCAGCAGACTGGCCACACCCCTAAACATGGGCCCCTACCACTGACACTGGCTAAATCCACTCAGGAACAATGTAACAGTGGCAACACTAATGCTGCATTCAGATGGCAAATGCCGGATCCTACCCGGTAAGAGAAACGTGTACTTACCGGGTGGGATCCGGCATTTGCGCTCCGTTGCTGGCTTTCCGACCCGGCAATATACCGGGTCGGTTGCCATAGCAGCGGAGGGTGCAGCAGCAGCAGGGGCGGGGGTGCAGGCTGCGCCGGGAGATGAGCTCATCTCCTGCGCCGCCTCTGCCTATGCTGTGATTGGGAGCCGTGTCGCATCGGAACGGCTCCCATTCACACTGCACCTGACCCGGTAATAGCCCTTCTTTTTTACCGGGTTGAATTACCGGGTCAGGCGACCCGCTAATTCACCAAAGGACCTTTCACATCGCACACGGACCCGTTTCGACACGGCAATATGCCGTGTCGATACCGGGTTTTTAGTGCGATGTGAAAGGGGTATAAGTGTGGAGACGGTTGATATTCCACAAAGGAAACCAGCTGCAGTATTCAGAAAGCAGGAAGCGCTGATACCGGGACACAGCATCTGATCTCCAGAAGACGTGGGTTCACTGTGGAATTTGGTTTACACTTCAAAAAGTTGAGTGGAAAACAAGCATATGTTTTGCAGACTAGCACAATATCTTCTGCAACTTCTCTGCTGGGCTGCAGGAAACAACCTACAGACTTCTCCACATATGGTGGAAAATGTATTTTACGAGCATTTTTTGCGATCTTGGGCAAGCTTCACAACTGGGGAAATAAGGTCATGAGAAATGTAATGACTTATCCAAAATAAAATTAAACCCATCTTTTAAAAACAGCAAGATGTCCTCATCAGCAATAAGAAGGAAAGAAAGAGTGCCATCGTACTGTACAATATAATAATAAAGAATCAGTCCTAGGCAGCTATGAACACTGGAGCAGAGGCAACTGTACAAGAAGTCGCTGTATCGTTTTACAACCAATCAAACGTTGCCTTTCAGGTGAAAATTGTACCGCAAATATAACAATGTAACTCTGGATGTATGACCTTTGCTTTCACATAGAGGCCGAGCTCTTCCCTTATTGGGTTCACAGGAACCTTACGTGTAAATTAGACCTTAAAAAAACCCTTCTGAATCTAGATATCTGTGCAACCATTTTCCTAAATCCCATCTCATATTAACAATGTGTTATATATTCCCTAAATATTCCATGAAATATGTAAACGCCTGCATTATTTTTAATTTGAGATCATTAGCGAGACCTGCTATGCAGTCTTGTAGGTTACTCTCCGGCTGCTACACAACTACAGGTCCAACTAATTTACCAAAAAAATATGAATAAAAAGCATAACACATAGCAATAGCCACACAGTTTCATATAATGCTGTATATATGGGTTTGTTTCGTTCGAGTGTGTGTGTGTGTGTGTGTGTGTGTGTGTGTGTGTGTGTGTGTGTGTGTGTGTGTGTGTGTGTGTGTGTGTGTGAAGGGGGGGGGGGGGGGGGGGCACAAACATTCTGAAAATAAGATCAATATCTGTTAGAGAAGTCCTGAATTCCCTCAGGCCAGGCAAAGACAAAGAGGCACCTGCGCCATCAAAAGCTCAAGAGAACAATTTACTATAATCTTCTGTGACACCAACCATTTACTGACAAGTCTCAGCCCACATTAGGAATCTGCACAATTTGTCGCCTTTTTAAGCCACTTGTTCCATTGACATTTAAACACAAATATGAGTGTGAGTAATTTTTGTTCTCTAACTTGAGTAATAGTACTAGAATAAGTAACACAACCAAACCTCAAACTCAAAGGGATCGTAACTAAATTAAAAAAGACATTAGCCAAAGGCAAACCTGTCATTATATATATATATATATATATATATATATATATATTTATATTTATAAATATAATCAGCACAGTCCCATCAGATTTACAAGTACTACATTTTAGAAACTGTAATTAAAAAAAAAAAAATAGACAAATAAAAATATGCTAGTGGAATAGAGAAGTGAAAGCTATAAAGGGATGTAGTCAGGATCCCAGCAGTAACCATCCCTAGGGTCACAATCCAGTCTGTGGAATACAGACGGTCAAAATACAGACAGATCCCAGCATTGAGTATTAGGGTTAGGTACTATGGGAAGGGTTAGGGTTAGGCTATGGGAAAGGATGGTTAGGGCTAAGGCTGCGGGAGGGGTGGGTTAGGTTATGGGAAAGGATGGTTAGGGCTTCTGGAGGGGTGGGTTAGGTACTATGGGAAGGGTTAGGGTTAGGCTATGGGAAAGGATGGTTAGGGCTAGGGCTGCGGGAGGGGTGGGTTAGGTTATGGGAAAGGATGGTTAGGGCTTCTGGAGGGGTGGGTTAGGTACTATGGGAAGGGTTAGGGTTAGGCTATGGGAAAGGATGGTTAGAGTTAGGGCTGCAGGAGGGGTGGGTTAGGGTTAGGCTATGGGAAAGGATGGTTAGGGTTAGGGCTGAGGGAGTGGTGGGTTAGGGTTAGGCTATGGGAAAGGAGGGTTAGGGCTGCAGGTGGGGTGGGTTAGGGTTAGGCTACGGGAAAGGATGGTTAGGGATAGGGCTGCAGGAGGGGTGGGTTAGGGTTAGGCTATGGGAAAGGATGGTTAGGGCTGCAGGAGGGGTGGGTTAGGGTTAGGCTATGGAAAAGGAGGGTTAGGGCTGCAGGAGGGGTGGGTTAGGGTTAGGCTATGGGAAAGGAGGGTTAGGTCTGCAGGAGGGGTGGGTTAGGGTTATGCTATGGGAAAGGATGGTTAGGGTTAGGGCTGCAGGAGGGGTGGGTTAGGGTTAGGCTATGGGAAAGGATGGTTAGGGTTAGGGCTGCAGGAGGGGTGGGTTAGGGTTAGGCTATGGGAAAGGATGGTTAGGGCTGCAGGAGGGGTGGGTTAGGGTTAGGCCTGCAGGAGGGGTGGGTTAGGGTTAGGCTATGGGAAAGGAGGGTTAGGGTTAGGGCTGCGGGAGGGGTGGGTTAGGGTTAGAATACACTAAAATGTGTCTGCATTTTGACCGTTGGGATTCCGCTGCCAGGATTGCGACCATTGGTATTGTCACAGCTGGGAGATCGTACCAAACCCGCCAATAAGGCCCCTCTTATGATCTTGACTCAGGGCAGACCGGACAGGTTCCAGGACCCTTTCTGAGATAACGTCCCCACTGCAGAGGATGCAGTTACTTACAGAGCAAATGGGCAAAGTGAACCCCACTGAGTAGAGCATAGTGGAGGTGACGGTACTGTTATGGAATGGATACTGGATGCTGTCGTCATTACAGAAAAAGCCCCTCTGATACGGCTTTTTTGTGATCAACTTTAGAACGCCCATGGGTAAGCCAGCTGTGGGGGGAACGGAGAAAACAGAAAATAATAAGACGTCTGATTCAGCATTTACTGAGCAAAAACAAAAAACATGTTTGCTGCTTAGCGCAAGCTGTCAAATCCATGCAGGTCAGTGAACATGGGAATTAAAAAAAATTAAAAAATAAAAATACATTTAAAAAATTCAAGGTATACCAAAACAAATTACATCAGGCGTACGATTTGGAATATTTAGTGGATTGTAGCTCACTTTTGCTTAAAGATACATTTGCAAACTATACGTGTTACCCAATCTTACTGCATTATCTTGGGTCTCACGGAGGCTTGGATTCCTCTGGAAATAGCTTATTGCATATCCCAGTTGGGGGTGGGGTGGGGGAGGGGTTAGGGGGGGACGAAGAAGATTCCATGGAAAGAATTGATTATATAGAGCATAATATTACAAGCGACTTGCTGGAGAGTGACATGTACGGTGCCCTGTTGGGCACTGTACACATTACCATTAATGACATGTACAGTGTTCAATGCCAGCACAATTCCTGCGAACTTGGTCTGACAATAGAAAACGTTTTCTAACGTTACCATACCTAGTTGCAGTTTTCTAGCATTGGGGGTAATTCCAAGTTGATCGCAGCAGGAATTTTTTTAGCAGTTGGGCAAAACCATGTGCACTGCAGGGGGGGCAGATATAACATGTGTAGACAGAGTTAGATTTGGGTGGGTTATTTTGTTTCTGTGCAGGGTAAATACTGGCTGCTTTATTTTTACACTGCAATTTAGATTGCAGATTGAACTCACCACACCCAAATCTAACTCTTTCTGCAAATGTTATATCTGCCTTCCCTGCAGTGCACATGGTTTTGCCCAACTGCTAAAAAAAATCCTGCTGCGATCAACTTGGAATTACCCCCATTGTGTTGGCATTATGGTACATCTGTAAATGTATTTGTTACGAATGCTAGTAGCAAATGCAAATACGCATTTTGATTGTATTTTACTAGAATCGCGTTAAATCCCTACATCCAATCAAATGTTTCAAGCATAATACCTGAACATAAGAGCTGCAACCAATCAGATATTAACTATTAGTTTGGCTGCACCTGCCTGTTAAAAGATGATCTTTCATTGGCCGTTATGGATTACAGCACAATATTGCCTTTTGTGCCACGTTAATAAATAAGGCCTTTTATTCCTTGACAGCTTTTACCGATTAGACCGATATACAGCAGAGTTTGAGAGAAGTGATCTGAGTAGGTCACAGTCAGGAAAGGCTGAGACTGTAGAACTGACAGAAGTGAATGTGGTTAACTCCATAGAATAAAAAAAAAATAAAAAAAAATAAGATTTTAAACCTGCAGTAAATCTTTTTCTCCTAGTCCGTAGAGGATGCTGGGTACTCCGTAAGGACCATGGGGAATAGACGGGCTCCGCAGGAGACATGGGCACTAAAAAGAACTTTAGATATGGGTGTGCACTGGCTCCTCCCTCTATGCCCCTCCTCCAGACCTCAGTTAGAGAAACTGTGCCCAGAGGAGACGGACAGTACGATGAAAGGAATTTTGTTAATCTAAGGTCAAGATTCATACCAGCCCACACCATCCACACCGTGTAACCTGGAATATACGAACCAGTTAACAGTATGAAACAAAACAGCATCAGCCCGAGACTGATCAAACTGTAACATAACCCTTATGTAAGCAAAAACTATATACAAGTCTTGCAGATGTAGTCCGCACTGGCACGGGCGCCCAGCATCCTCTACGGACTAGGAGAAAAAGATTTGCCGGTAGGTTTAAAATCTTATTTTCTCTTACGTCCTAGAGGATGCTGGGGACTCCGTAAGGACCATGGGGATTATACCAAAGCTCCAAAACGGGCGGGAGAGTGCGGATGACTCTGCAGCACCGATTGAGCAAACATGAGGTCCTCATCAGCCAGGGTATCAAACTTGTAGAACTTTGCAAAGGTGTTTGAACCCGACCAAGTAGCAGCCCGGCACAGCTGTAATGCCGAGACCCCTCGGGCAGCCGCCCAAGAAGAGCCCACCTTCCTAGTGGAATGGGCCTTTACAGAATTTGGTAACGGCAATCCAGCCGTAGAATGTGCCTGCTGAATCGTGTTACAGATCCAGCGAGCAATAGTCCGCTTCGAAGCAGGAACGCCAACCTTGTCGGCTGCATACAGGACAAACAGTGCCTCTGTTTTCCTAACCCGAGCCGTTCTGGCCACATAAATTTTCAATGCCCTGACCACATCAAGGGATTCGGAATCCTCCAAGTCCCGCGTAGCCACAGGCACCACAATAGGTTGGTTCATATGAAAAGATGAAACCACCTTGGGCAAAAATTGAGGACGAGTCCGCAATTCCGCTCTATCCACAGGGAAAATCAGATAGTGGCTTTTGTGAGATAAAGCCGCCAACTCCGACACTCGCCTAGCCGATGCCAAGGCCAACAACATGACCACTTTCCAAGTGAGATACTTCAATTCCACCGTTTTGAGTGGTTCAAACCAGTGAGACTTAAGGAACCGCAACACCACCTTAAGGTCCCAGGGTGCCACTGGAGGTACAAAAGGAGGCTGGATATGCAGCACTCCCTTCACAAAAGTCTGTACTTCTGGGAGAGAAGCCAATTCCTTTTGAAAGAAAATGGTTAGGGACGAAATCTGAACCTTAATGGAGCCTAATTTTAGGCCCAAATTCACTCCAGTCTGTAGGAAGTGAAGGAAACGGCCCAGATGGAATTCTTCCGGAGGAGCATTCCTGGACTCACACCAAGATACATACTTCCGCCATATACGGTGATAATGTTTTGCGGTCATGTCCTTCCTAGCCTTTATCAGAGTAGGAATGACCTCATCCAGAATGCCCTTTTCCGCTAGGATCCGGCGTTCAACCGCCATGCCGTCAAACGCAGCCGCGGTAAGTCTTGGAACAGACAGGGCCCCTGTTGTAACAGGTCCTTTCTGAGAGGAAGAGGCCACGGATCTTCTGTGAGCATTTCCTGCAGATCCGGATACCAGGCCCTTCGCGGCCAATGTGGAACAATGAGAATCGTCTGTACTCCTCTTCATCTTATGATTCTCAATACCTTGGAGATGAGAGGAAGAGGAGGAAACACATATACCGACTGGAACACCCACGGTGTCACCAGGGCGTCCACTGCCACCGCCTGAGGGTCCCTTGACCTGGCGCAATACCTCTGTAATTCCTTGTTGAGGCGTGACGCCATCATGTCTATCTGAGGCAGTCCCCACTGACTTGCAATCTCTGCGAAGACTTCCTGATGAAGTCCCCACTCTCCTGGATGTAGATCGTGTCTGCTGAGGAAGTCTGCTTCCCAGTTGTCCACTCCCGGAATGAAAACTGCTGTCAGAGCGCTTACATGATTTTCCGCCCAGCGAAGAATCCTGGTGGCTTCTGCCATTGCCACTCTGCTCTTTGTTCCGCCTTGGCGGTTTACATGAGCCACTGCGGTGATGTTGTCTGACTGAATCAGAACAGGTAGGTCGCGAAGCAAATTCTCCGCTTGACGAAGGGCGTTGTATATGGCCCTCAACTCCAGGACGTTGATGTGAAGACTCGCCTCCTGGCTTGACCAGAGACCTTGGAAGTTTCTTCCCTGTGTGACTGCTCCCCAACCTCGGAGGCTCGCGTCCGTGGTTACCAGAACCCAGTCCTGAATGCCGAACCTGCGACCCTCTAGAAGGTGAGCACTCTGCAGCCACCACAGGAGAGATACCCTGGCCCTGGGGGACAGGGTGATCATCTGATGAATCTGTAGATGTGACCCGGACCACTTGTCCAGAAGGTCCCATTGGAAAGTCCTCGCATGGAACCTGCCGAAAGGAATGGCCTCGTAAGACGCCACCATCTTTCCCAGAACTCAAGTGCAGTGATGTACTGACACCCTTTTTGGCTTCAATAGGTCCCTGACCAGATTCATGAGTTCATGGGCCTTTTCTATCGGAAGATAAACCCTTTTCTGGTCCGTATCCAGAATCATGCCTAAGAAAGGCAAACGAGTCGTTGGAACCAACTGTGCCTTCGGGATATTGAGAATCCAGCCGTGCTGTTGCAACACCTTCAGTGAAAGTGATACGCTGTTCAGCAACTGCTCTCGTGATCTCGCTTTTATTAGGAGATCGTCCAAGTACGGGATAATTGTGACACCCTGCTTGCGCAGGAGTACTATCATTTCCGCCATTACCTTGGTGAAATTCCTCGGGTCGTGGAAAGCCCAAACGGCAACGTCTGAAATTGGTAATGACAATCCTGTACCGCAAATCTCAGGAACGCCTGATGAGGTGGATATATGGGAACATGAAGGTAATAATAATCCCCCCCTTCCAGGCTGGCGATGACCGCTCTGAGCGATTCCATCTTGAACTTGAACCTTTTTAAGTATAGGTTTAAGGATTTTAAAATTTAAAATGGGTCTGACCAAACCGTCCGCTGAAGCAGGGGAACTTTGACCACCACTTGTTGAAGACACAATTT
Source organism: Pseudophryne corroboree (assembly GCF_028390025.1). Classification (NCBI taxonomy): domain Eukaryota; kingdom Metazoa; phylum Chordata; class Amphibia; order Anura; family Myobatrachidae; genus Pseudophryne; species Pseudophryne corroboree. The sequence goes on from NC_086444.1 coordinate 116,244,826, forward strand.
TTGAATTGCATTTAAAACTATCTCCCTCTCTGGGGGAGAAGCCGGTAGGGCCGATTTGAAAAACCGGCGAGGAGGCACCTCTTCGAATTCCAGCTTGTAACCCTGGTAAACAATTTCTATTGCCCAGGGATCCACCTGTGAGTGAACCCAGATGTGGCTGAAAAGTCGAAGACGTGCCCCCACTGGGGCGGACTCCCTCAGCGGAGCCCCAGCGTCATGCGGTGGATTTTGTAGAGGCCGTGGAGGACTTCTGCTCCTGGGAACTAGCTGTGGTTGGCAGCTTTTCCCCCTGCCCTTACCTCTGGCAAGAAAGGACGATCCCCGTACTTTCTTGGGTTTATGCGACCGAAAGGACTGTATCTGATAATGTGGCGATTTCTTAGGCTGTGAGGAAACATAAGGCAAAAAAGTTGATTTACCTGCCGTAGCTGTGGAAACTAGGTCCGAGAGACCTTCCCCAAACAATTCCTCACCCTTGTAAGGTAAAACCTCCATATGCCTCTTCGAGTCGGCATCACCCGTCTATTGTCGGGTCCATAGGACTCGTCTAGCAGAAATTGCCATAGCGTTGACTCTGGAACCCAGTAGGCCAATGTCTCTCTGAGCATCTCTCATATATAGGACAGCATCTTTAATATGACCCAGGGTCAATAAAATGGTTTCCTTATCCAGTGTATCTATATCCGCAGATAAGGTATCTGTCCACGCTGCTACAGCGCTACACTACAAACCCAAGCCGACGCTATCGCCGGTCTGAGTAAGGTACCAGAATGTGTGTAAATTGACTTCAAGGTAGTCTCCTGCTTGCGATCAGCAGGATCCTTGAGGGTTGCCGTATCTTGAGATGGCAGCGCTACCTTTTTGGATAAGCGTGTCAATGCTTTGTCCACCCTTGGGGAGGATTCCCACCGTATCCTGTCCTTAGCCAGGAAAGGATACGCAATAAGAATCCTTTTGGGAATCTGCAGTTTTTTGTCTGGAGATTCCCAAGCCTTTTCAAATAACTCGTTCAGCTCATGAGATGGGGGAAAGGTTACCTCAGGTTTCTTCTCCTTATACATGCGCACCCTCGTGTCAGGGACAGAGGGGTCATCTGTGATATGCAACACATCCTTTATTGCAATAATCATATAATGAATACTTTTGGCCAAGTTTGGCTGCAACTTTGCATCATCGTAGTCGACACTGGAGTCAGAATCCGTGTCGGTATCAGTATCTACTATTTGGGATAGTGGGCGCTTTTGAGACCCAGAAGGTCCCTGCGACATAGTGGAAGGCAGGGTTTGACTCCCTGTACACTCTCTGGACTCCGCTTTGTCCAACCTTTTGTGCAATAAATTCACATTTGCATTTAAAACATTCCACATATCCAACCAGTCAGGAGTCGGTGTTGCCGACGGAGACACCACACTCATTTGCTCCACCTCCTCCCTAGAAGAGCCTTCCGCTTCAGACATGCCGACACACGCGTACTGACACACCACACACTCAGGGAATTCTCTTATCTGGAGACAGTTCCCCCACAAGGCCCTTTGGAGAGACAGAGTATGCCAGCACACACCCAGCGCCAATGACCCAGGGAAACAAATTTACCCAGATAGCGCTTTTAATACATATATAACACTGCGCCAAATTATGTGCCCCTCCCCCTTCTTTCAAACCCTCTGTCACCGTGATCAGCAGGGGAAAGTCCGGGGAGCCAGCTTCTCAGCGGTGTGCTGTGGAGAAAATGGCGCTGGTGAGTGCTGAGAATCAAGCTCCGCCCCCCTCAGCGGCGGGCTTCGGTCCCGCTTGATTTCTTTTAAAAACTGGCGGGGGATCTCTTATATATAGTGCAGAGCCCATATATGTCCTGATTTTGCCAGACCAGAGGTTTAATTGCTGCCCAGGGCGCCACCCCCTGTGCCCTGCACCCTTACAGTGCCTGCCGTGTGTGTGTTGTGCGGGAGCAATGGTGCGCAGCGTTACCGCTGCGCGTTACCTCAGTGAAGATCCGAAGTCTTCTTTCTTCTCATACTCACCCGGCTTCTATCTTCCGGCTCTGTGAGGAGGACGACGGCGCGGCTCCGGGACGAACAGCTAGGAGAGACCTGCGTTCCAACTCCCTCTGGAGCTAATGGTGTCCAGTAGCCTAAGAAGCAGAGCCTAGCAGTTAAGTAGGTCTGCTTCTCTCCCCTCAGTCCCTCGATGCAGGGAGCCTGTTGCCAGCAGGCTCCCTGAAAATAAAAAACCTAACAAAATTTCTTTCTTTCAGGAAACTCAGGAGAGCTCCCTGTAATGCACCCAGTCTCCTCTGGGCACAGTATCAAACTGAGGTCTGGAGGAGGGGCATAGAGGGAGAAGCCAGTGCACACCCATATCTAAAGTTCTTTTTAGTGCCCATGTCTCCTGCGGAGCCCGTCTATTCCCCATGGTCCTTACGGAGTCCCCAGCATCCTCTAGGACGTAAGAGAAAAAGTGTTAAATAAATGGCTCCAAATAAAATAATTTTAAACTTTAAAATTTTATCTTGCCTTTTATTTTGTTTCTTGAATCTTTCACCATAAAATTTCTTAGACACAGCCAGACAGATTAGACCATAAACAATACTAAATCTGGCCAGACAGTGTATAATGTTGTCACTCATCCGGATCACTGAACATAAGATGCCAAACTGGTCCGAGGATTGCCTTCCGGCAACACTAGTCCTCATTAGTGTGGTCACAAGGCCACATTTACTGATCTGGTCAATACAGAGCCAGTTTTACTCAGATTATTTTTACCCATGGATGAGGGGGGGGGGAAGGGGGTAGTTGTTTTGGCACCGCATGTTGCGATAGCGGGGCAATTGCTTGATACCGCAACATATGTAGTCCACACATCTTCCTCAGAAATATTTAGCGGTTTGAAAGCAGTAGTCCTTCTGAAGTCAAACTATACTATTTCTAAGGGTATCTAGAACTTTATGGCAATAGGGAACATGCAATTATAAATTTGTATATTCTTGTCAAAGTGAACCTTGAATTTTTTTATTTAATTTTTCAAGTTTAAAAAAATAAAAATCCGCTATAAAAAAAATGAATCAGCTGCAGTAAATAAGGGACGTTACAGGCTTAGGATAACTCAGTGCATGCAGAGCCGGGAAGGTTATGTTCAGCCTCTACCTAAAATACAGACAAGAGTGGTCAGAAAACACCACAGGGACCATGTAAGGAAACCATGACAGGGGAGGATGGGAAAAGTATGAGGAGACCCTGCTGTAGAACAACCAAAGAGTAGAACCCACATTAGAAATACTGCAGCAACTACTGAACCAGTCATAGAATGGATTTTTATTTTTTTTCTTCTTGTTTAAACATGGCATCATGTACATTTTAATTTTCTTATATGATCTAATGGTATCCGGTCTCTAGGTCAACAAGACTTAGGTCAACAGTGTCATGGTCGACTACTATTGGTCGACAGTAACTAGGTCGACAGGGTTTCTAGGTCGACATGAGTTCTTCACCTTTTTTTTCTTTTTTTGAACTCTCATACTTTACGCTCCACGTGGACTACGATTGGGAATGGTAACCTGTGCCCAGCACAGAGGTAGTGGAGCGAAGCACCTTGCCCGAAGCATGGCGAGGGGACGCAGTGCACTAATTGGGGTTCCCACACTGTTGATCACACGGGGAGATAAATCTGTAAGATTTTGACTATATAGTCAAAATCTTATGAAAAGTTAGTGCATATCTCATGGTGCTAGGCAGCTTGCGATACAGATTCGATCCCGATGCGCGCTCCCGTGGGTTCGGTATCGTAAGGCTAGATAGACTGTACAGGCAAGTCAATCTTGACTATCTAGTGTACTATCTAGTATAAAGTATAGTCAAAATTGGCACTTAGTCAAAATCGCACATAGACAAAATCTCAAGCACAGATAGTCCAAATCTGTCCTATCTGTGTTACCTGGGCTCTGGGGGAGTTCAAGGGAAATCGCATAGTCAAAATCGAACATAGCAGGGATCTCACCGTGTGTACACACCCTAAGCGTGGTCGACCTTCAATACCACACCCGATCTAATCCCAACCACAGCATTTCTTCATTTGGCATGTCTTCTACTCTGCTTTAGACACCTTGGCCATCCCAATGGTGAATTTATACTCTGTATTCTTGCCATATTCTATGTATTTTTCAAATACTGTATATAGTCAAAACTATGGCGTATACTGGAGTATAACAGGAAAGGCTCTGCCTCACCTCACCACCGGTGACTGATTAGATAGATAGATAGAGAGATATCTATATCTCTCTATCTACATGTTTACCACATCTATTCGGACTAAGCAGGGACCAGCACTAAAGGTGCATACACACGGAGAGATTTTGACTATGAGAGATTTTGACTGAGCGATTTCCCTTGAACTGGCAGTAGGAGATTTTGACTAACTTTACCAGCGATTTTGGCTAACTCATTCAAGCTAGAGGACGCTTTTTTTTCCCCAGCGACATAGCCAAAATTGACTTGCCTGCACAGTCTATTTTTAGCATCGCTATCGCTGGCTGTGTACACATGGAGAGATATGCACTAACTTTCTGAGTGATTTTGACTATATAGTCAAAATCGCTCAGCTATATCGCTCCGTGTGTATGCACCTTAGCTTGTAGGCATATGCATGTAAAAACATTTACCGAAGGAACAGCAGGGATCACAATGACATGGCAAGTGCCTGACAGCTGTTTCATCTACAAACTAAAAAAAGGAAAGGTATTCCAGCGCTGGCTGTATACGTCAGTTCAAGACTATTTGGTTGAAAAAAAATCACAAATTAAACAATAAAAAAAAAAAACACATTAAAATCACATATATAATAAAATATGTGCCAGTATTCAGCCACTCATCGCCCAATAATAAATGTATTCTGCTTAGGAATCTCTCTTCTGAAAAAAATGGGTAGTCCCAATAATGATATTAAGTGAATTGTAAGTCTAGGTCAACAGACCTTGAATGGATATTACCAGTGGTGATCGTTTGAAGGAGGTAGTCGCCCGCTAATTGACAGCTGGGATGTCCTTTTGGTGCTGATGGGGTGATGAAACCACTGGAACGATGATATCTGGTGGGGAGAGTGCAATCTCCTGATGAATCAGCAATACATATGCTCCTGAGGAAGCTGGACATACACTATAGTGAGGTGATCTCTCCTGGCAACATTTTGGAATCCTTTTCCCTTTTGAAATTTCCCTTTAAGGTCTGCTGACCTAGACTTTCAATTCACTTAATATCATCATTATTGTTTTTTGATTGTTTAATTTGTGATATTAAATTGTGATAATTTTTTTTAAAGCAAATAGTCTTCAATTGACTTATACAGCCAGCGCTGGTATATCTTTCCTTTTTTTATTTAACCTATTACTTATTGGGGTTTAGACCACCCCTCTACCAGCTGCTGTTGAGAGCGCACTTGTACAATCCTTTTCTTTCCTGTTTTCAACTACAAACTAGTGGCTTTCCTCAGTCCCCTGAAGGATTACCAACACGCTTCGTTTGAAGACAAACTTCCTAGATAAACCCTTGTAGTCAGCAAACAGACATATACACCTCCTTTCTGATGTTTAAAAGAAACATATGACAAATATGGGTACCTCACCTCTCCGGGTTTCCCCAAGACTGACCCTTTGGTCCTATTCAAAATCTTTAAGCCGCAATATCCATTTCCCCACAATTCAGGCTCCTCGCGTACTCTCCCGCGTTTATGGCCAGGACAACCATTGAGACACATTGGTGTCCACTGTCCATGTTTGTAATTTGAAAGCGATTACCATACTTCATGGCATAAGTTATGAAAAGCAGAGATCATGTGACTCGATAACACTTTCAAGTCTTTGAAAAGGAGGGACAAGGCGTATGGCGACGCAGCTATCAGTATGACCCGTCCCCGACCTTGTGGGAGAATCACCTGCTATACTGAAGGTTGGGAGTCTCACTCTAATTCAGAACTCTCCAGGAGAGTAGAGGGCTGAAGCTTTTATACACATTTACTTGAAGAGGAATGTTGTGATTACCATAAGCGACTGGTATCACACAGAGTTTCCACAGATACTGGCTGGGGCTGCAGGACTATGAAATGTATACAGTCTATATGAATTATCAAAGTACATCTCAATCTATAAAGCAAAAGGATTACCCTGACTTCTCCTGACTGCTTCATTTGGAAGCAGCTACAACCCCTTTCAGATAGAAACAGACATTATCGGGTGAAGCAGTTCCACCCGGTAATTTCATGAAACACGCGGGTCCTTTTTCTGTGTGAAAGGGTAGACCCGTGTTGTAATTCCCGGAACTTTGGCCTTGGAATCTACTAGGGTCGGAGACACAGGAAATTCGACACGGGTTGACCATTTCACACAGACAAAATACCTGTGTTGATCTGCAAATTCTCGACCTAGTAATTTGCATGTCTGTGTGAAAGTGTGTGGGGGGGGACAGGTAGGTCCCGGCAAAACGACCAGACATTGAAATTGCCGGGACTTTCAGTCTTTCAGATATTTCTGTCTGATAGTGGTAAAAGTAACCTATTTATCACACACAGCCGGACACAGCTGACAATTGGTAGACTGGCTGCTGGAAGAGCTCACAAGCCCAATAGGCCCTACACACTGGGCGATAATACTGAAAGATATGAATCATTAATGAACGAGACACCGTTCATATCTTTCAGTGTGGAGGTACCAGCGATGAACGATACGCGACCCCGCGCTCGTTCATCATTGGTGCCCCGTCGCTTGTGCATGCAGCCAATATGTCCGATCTCGTTCATATTTGCCTACACTGCTATGGAGCCGGGTGACGGGGGGCAGCTCGGCTGAGGATCGCATAGTGGCCCTCATTCCGAGTTGTTCGCTCGCAAGCTGCTTTTAGCAGCTTTGCACACGCTAAGCCGCCGCCTACTGGGAGTGAATCTTAGCTTAGCAAAATTGCGAACGAAAGATTAGCAGAATTGCGAATAGACAGTTCTTAGCAGTTTCTGAGTAGCTCCAGACTTACTCGGCATCTGCGATCAGTTCAGTCAGTTTCGTTCCTGGTTTGACGTCACAAACACACCCAGCGTTCGCCCAGACACTCCTCCGTTTCTCCAGCCACTCCCGCGTTTTTCCCAGAAACGGTAGCGTTTTTTCACACACACCCATAAAACGGCCTGTTTCCGCCCAGAAACACCCACTTCCTGTCAATCACATTACGAACACCAGAATGAAGAAAAAACCTCGTAATGCCGTGAGTAAAATACCAAACTGCATAGCAAATTTACTTGGCGCAGTCGCAGTGCGAACATTGCGCATGCGCATTAGCGACTAATCGCTCCGTTGCGAGAAAAAAATAACGAGCGAACAACTCGGAATGACCCCCAGTGTGTAGGGCCCTTCAAGGCCCATACACACTGGGCGATTTTGAGCTGAAAGCAGGTCACTTTTGGTGTGTTGAGCTGCTTTCAGCTCAAAGCCACCCAGTGCGTATGCCCAAACGATGAGCACTGATGCGTGGTCCCGCTTCATCGCTGGCGGCCGCCGTTCATCTACAGGTATTGAACGGCGGGGTGAGCAGCTTTCCGCTGACATCACTGGGCAGGGGGGAAAGCGCACAGTGTGTATGCACTGATGGCTTTTCAGCCCAGCCATGTCAGCGATCATCGTTATGCATACACGCTGGGCAAAAACGGTGTATGCACCTTTAGGGGGAGTGACGTACTGCCAGGATTCCTACTTATGATAGAGTGTAGGGATCATCAATCCACATAAAGCACAGTCAACCATGTCTACTCCATTACAAACTCTAGCTAGAAACTACCACATTAGACATTTCAGACATGTTCAGTAAAGTGTACTACAGTACATAGCTAGTTAGGTATAAAGGCTTTGATGATATTACTATAGTTACTAACAGCACTGTCATATGATAGTAGCTAGCATTACTACCTCAAAGACCTGAGATCACAAGTTCAATTCCTGACTAAAGATCGGCCTGTGTGGAGTTTATATGTTCTCTCGTGTGTGTGTTCATGCTTTACTTTTACTCCCACACTCCAACAACTCACTGATAATTTGTGAAAGCAGTGGAAAGTTATCAGTTTCAGGTTTGGAAAGAGTAGGACACAGAGCTTACAGCCATTCGCAGTGATCATTAGTTACCAGTTCCTTTAAATATTAAAGTATGTAAATGCTAGCGGCTCTGCCTTTCTACACTGCCATATTGTTTTTCTTTTCTGCTGAAGAAATCCTCTATACACACGCAGATATTACTCTCTGTGCATAGTTCAGACATGGTGATGTTGTCAGTCATGACATTTACCAGCCTTCGTGCAACCATGACGTAAAGCGTTACCTTCACAGCAATGTTTGCTTGCCAAACAGGCATTGCGGGTACTAGCAGTGATATTAAAATGTGAAATGTTTCCCCAGATGGTCATTAACACTAGACTACATCAGCGAACTATAATAAAAATACTGTCTAAAGTAAAGCAGTCATTTCAACAATTACCAGAAAAGTGGAAAACTCTATATATTTACAGAAGTGTATGGCATGAATATATTTGGAATGTTGTAGACATTTCTGTCAGCTACTGTTTAAACAGAACTTACCTAGAACTAATATTTGTAAGACGCCATGTGCTAGAAACCACTTGAGAAGAAAATGGAATATATCACCCATTAACTCCTTTGCTGCTAGACAAGAATGGTTGTCGATATAACTTCTCGCCTTCACTTTATTCACTTCACTTTAAGCATATTAATATTAATTACTTTCAGTGGAAGCAGACATTTTGTGGATGGCGACAAAATGTATTAAAATAAAGAGTCACCACAAGCTAGCGACATTGCATTACTTTGAATAGCGCTACGTGTTATGTTTTACATGCCTGCTAACCCCCCACATCCAAAAATTACTGGTTCAGTTCATAAAATTGCTACTTCTTTCACCTCATGCCCCAATGACATCACTGGTTCCTCGTGGACGGATGGGCTAAATTCTCCATAATGCAACAGCTGGACACTAAAGGGGAGATTCAACTGCAGCCAATGTCAGGAAAATAAGCAATGTTGCCTACTATAAATGCTGATTATTTGTTGCGTTGGGCCTATTTCGGATTGGTGCACTGCGCATGCGTAGGACAGCAGAATGGGTGATGTGTGAACGCTCCAACGGCCTAATTCAGACCTGATTGCAGCAGCCGATTTGTTAGCTAATGGGCAAAACCATGGGCAGATATAATATGTGCAGAGAGTTAGATTTGGATGGGTTATATTGGGTAAATACTGGCTGCTTTATTTTTACACTGCAATTTAGATTTCAGTTTGAACATACCCCGTCCAAATCTAACTCTCTCTGCACATGTTATATCTGCCCCCCCTGCAGTGTACATGGGGGGTAATTCTGAGTTGATCGCAGCAACAAGTTTGTTAGCAATTGAGCAAAACCATGTGCACTGCAGGGGGGGCAGATATAACATGTGCAGAGAGAGTTAGATTTGGGTGGGTTATTTTGTTTCTGTGCAGGGTAAATACTGGCTGCTTTATTTTTACACTGCAATTTAGATTTCAGTTTGAACACACCCCACCCAAATCTAACTCTCTCTGCACATGTTTTTGCCCAACTGCTAACAAAGTTCCTGCTGCGATCAACTCTGAATTACCCCCATGGTTTTGCCCATTAGCTAACAAATTTATTGCTGCGATTAGGTCTGAATTAGGCTCTAGGTCCCCCATGATTGACATGCTGCGGTGTTTGGGGGCTGTAACCAGGACCAGTCTACAAAATGGGCGTGTCGCAGGCGCAGACTTCCTTGACCAGGCAAAGGAGGTCCGCCGGCCAGTGTAAGCTTTGGCAGAGGGCAGTGACTATCATGGTGATCCGATGCAGAATCTGAAGGCGAAGCACTAGGATTGCAGATACGGGCAGTAGCCTCCTGCTACATTACCATATTAGCTGTGCAGTATCGCACAGCTGCTTCCTTGCAGCTGTACAGCGCCGTACATATCCGAATCAGGCACTTTATCTCTCTCCTTTTATCTCTCTCCAAGGCTTGTTAAACCTCGCCCTTTATAACTTATATCCCCAATGAATAGTGAAGCATACGTGTCTTTTGAACATCAGAAATGAGGTGTATATATATGTCTGTTTGCCGACTACAAGGGTTTATCTAGATTCGCAGTCATTATTTACAGAAAGATTTCTTTTATTTAATGTTTATCAACATCATTTCTAAAATACAAACCTGCAATACATTAGGACCTGGCACAGAACTGCATCAGTTACAATGGTAAGATGTCATTCATGTCACAAGACATTGGCTGTTCTCGGGGCATGATTCACGCCGGATCGCTGCTGTGCGTTTTCACGCAGCAGACGATCAGGTCCTGACTGCACATGCGTATGCACCGCAATGCGCACACGAGTCGACAGCAACAAAGGGCACGCTGCTCAGCGTCAGGATGGTGCGAAAAATCCATTCGCACGGGCGTTCACAAGGTGATTGACAGGAAGAGGCTGTCTGTGGGTGGTGACTGACCGTTTTGTGGGAGTGTCCGGAAAAATGCAGGTGTTACCAAGTGTTTCCAGGGAGAGTGTTTGACATCAGCCCCGGCCCCGATCAGCCCGTTCTCATCGCACTGTAGGAGTAAAGGTCCATACGGGATCCGGTCTGAAGATCGACAGTATCTAGGTCGACAATGTTTAGGTCGACCACTATAGGTCGACAGTCACTAGGTCAACATGGATGGAAGGTCGACAGGGTTTCTAGGTCGACATGTGCTAGGTCGACAGGTCTAAAGGTCGACATGAGTTTTTCACATTTTTTTGCATTTTTTCATACTTAACGATCCACGTGGACTACGATTGGAACGGTAAAGTGTGCCGAGCGAAGCGGTAGCGGAGCGAAGGCACCATGCCCGAAGCATGGCGAGCGAAGCGAGCCATGCGAGGGGACGCGGTGCACTAATTTGGGATCCCGGTCACTCTACGAAGAAAACGACACCAAAAAAAAAAAAACTCATGTCGACCTTTAGACCTAGCACATGTCGACCTAGAAACCCTGTCGACCTTCCGTCCATGTCGACCTAGTGACTGTCGACCTGTAGTGGTCGACCTAGATACTGTCGATTTGATGAACCTCACCCGGTCCATACACGCTGGGCGTTTTTACCCACCGTGTATGCACAGCGATGATCGCTGACATCTCTGGCCTGAAAAATCGCTCAGTGCATACACATTGAGCACTTTCCCTCCCTGCCCAGCGATGTCAGTGAGGGTGAGCAGCTTTCCATAGCAGGACACTATGGAAAGCCATTCAACCCGCCATTCATCTACTGGTAATACCAGATGAACAGCGGCTGCCAGCGATGAAGCAGGAGCGCGCATCAGCGCTCACCGCTCATCGTTTGGGCATACACACTGGGCGGCTTTGAGCTGAAAGCTGCTCAAAACACCAAAAGTGACCTGCTCTCAGCTCAAAATCGCCCAGAGTGCATGGGCCTTAAGTCCTGGGCTGCACAGACACTGCACACACTGGAATTTAGCAGCTCGGCGTACACATGGGATCGCACACTTAAAATGGCGAATTTACTCTCCCCCTGGGGCGAAGACTATCTGATCGCAGGACAGCAAAATGAGCAGCCCAGCGATCAGGTCCGATCACTCCCTCTGCTCATGAAGCATTAATGCTGTTACCTTTAGGCATTATACGCAGTTGCATGTAAACACCTCAGAGTGTGTTCACAAGGCAGTCTGCTATGTAGGGGTGTCCCATTGTCATGTCTGCCATTGCTTCATCACTGTGTTGTTTACTATGCCTGAATCTAAATGTACTGTAACTAGAGACATCAGCAGTACTTGAATTGCAAATGAGAGAAGCTGCTGGGAAACATTTACTCAGATGTGCACAGCTCTGCATAATGTAGCTGACAGCTTGAGTCTTGGAAGTTTACAATCACCTGCTTGACATGCAAAACTCCAATGGGGATCTGCACAATGCGGCCTTTCTGGTGACACATTTCGGACCCAGTAGGTCCTGTGCTGAGAATGTGGTGCAAATAAACCTTCCGTGTACGGAACTGTATTTTGTAAACGTAGTTTTTTGTTCTTTTACACCTGTTATTAAACCACAAAATTTAAATATTCAGATGTGCACAGTGAGGGTCGAGGGTCAAGCCAACTAACAAATTGGCACAGAACTATCCTCTAATCTGCAGTGTGATATAAGCATTAGGATTGCCTGTACTCGCTGGTGGATTTTAACTGAAATAAAAAAATCTTGAAAGCATTGTTAGCTTTTATATCAAACAAATCACAAACCACATACAATACACCAGAGACAGACAATGATGAAAAGGCAAGTTACAGTAGGAACAACTGGAGTAATGAGTTCTTGGAAAATTCCACAGTCATGACCATAGAATTCTCCACTCCACTTTTTACAGCAGTTTTTCCTATCTCCACATTGAGAAATGACCCCTGTTCATTTATCTACCTGGAATCTGTAACAACCAAGTATAGCACCACTGATTGCTGGGTAGGTGCGTTTATCCAGGAGACACTGCGCTCTCAGTGGACAGAACTCACCACACTTGTAAGAAATAAAATTCCACGGGTAAAGTAACACTGCAGAACTTCTTATCTGAATGCCAGATGCGAACACTTGCCCATCCAATTTCATTTGCACAAATGGGGCCTGATTCAGAAGTAGACGGAGGAGCCTTCATTGCTGCTTACATGGAAACAGCAGCGATGGCTCTAATATATTAATGAAGCGGGTGAACCGAGCTGCATCCTAGGACACGTACGATCATCTGCTTCTCCATCGGCCGGCTGCGTGACCCGTGGGGAGAAGCCAGGAACTCTCTGCCTTCCGACAGAGATCCAGGCCTCGCCTCTCCCCCCACAACAGTGGCGACACACCTCCGTTTTGGGAAGCAGAGGCCATCGCCGCTTTCTCCACAACCGTAAATGGCATCAGACTGTCAATCACTGACAGTCTGATGCAGCATTTCATCATCCATTGTAGCCCCGTACTGCACATGGGCAAAGTACTGAACATCAGTACACTGCAGCATGCTCCACTACAACATCGAGACCTGAATCAGGCCCATGCCGTGCAGCATGTTGTGTAAATGAATACTCGATACAATTACTTTGGGCATCCTACATGCATAAAGTAAATTATAAAATTAAGCAAAAAGCATCCCAGATAGTGTCTGATCATCATTCCCCTAGAGCAGGGGTGGGGAACCTTTGGTCCTCCAGCTGTTGTTGAACAACACATACCAGCATTCCTTGCTACACTTTTGCTATATGGCCTTGCTAAAACTGTTACAGAGCATGCTGGGATGTGTAGTTCAACAACAGCTGGAGGGCCAAAGATTCCCCATCCCTGCCCTAGAGACTATGGAAAAGAAGCAGAGGTGTAAAAAGGAGACAGGTCGGTGATACTTTGCCATGTAGTTTAACAGTGTTCCCAACTGTCCTACTTTATTTGTGGCCAAGGTTAGAATACATTTTATTAATGCGCACAATGGGGGTCATTCCGACCCGATCGCTCACTGCAGTTTATCACATCGATCGGGTCGGAACTGCTCATGCGCCGGCGCCGCAGTGTGCAGGCGCATGCCAGCCGTCATTGCCTAGCGATCGCCTCTGAGGCAGAGGCGGTCGCTGGGCAGGAGGGGGCTGTACGGCGGCTTTAAACCGCCTTTCAGGAGGCGCGGTCCGGCCAACGCAGGCGTGATGTCACATGCAGCATCTGCGACCCAGGGCAGCGAAGAGGTTCTCCCGGCCAGCCGCATGAGCTGCGCTGGCCGTGAGTGACTCCTGAGATGCAAAATCATCGCCGCTGTGCGATGCTTTTGCATTTCTGCGGGATGAGGGGGGGGGGGGGGGCCGCACTGACATGCGGGGCAGACTAGCCCTGTGCTGGGCGTCCCCCCGCATGTCTGAGTGCCTGATCGTAGCGGTGCTAAATTTAGCACAGCTACGATCAACTCGGAATGACCCCCAATGTCATCATCGCTGCCATGGCAGTAAGACTGGCACAGAATGTTTCAATTAGCTGGAGAGGCTCAGAGCAATGAATCTGCAAATCTGTGAATATTTTGCTGCATTATGTTCTTGCCAGTTATGCGGTGATGATGCAGAGAATGCAAGATGCCAAGGACTTCTTATATTGCAGCTCACTGGAAAATTACAAAGGACTAAAATGAATCCTAAATTTTCAGAAAAAAAATAAATAAAAATCTTACATTTACAGTACTTCTGGAGATTGCCAACAAAGTGCAAAATCATCTTTGGCAGTGCCGGGTGCCTACATTTACACCGATGTCCATGGGTTTACACACCAGAATGGCAGAAGAGCACAGAACAATGGCAGAAGGGTTGTTGGATTAAGGGAATTCCTTGAAGACCGCTGCGTAGACACACTGGTGCAAACATTTATTTAGCAAGACTGTAATGAAGACAGGGGGGAACTGTAAACAGAGGAGAGCAGGTAATGTTGGGTAAGGCATGTGCAGTAGGGACCTGTACTTGTTGGTGACGTGGTAGCGCCAGGGCCGAGCTTTTGTGATAAAATTACAGCTATAGAAGATATTCTGCCAAGGCAATAGAAAGTCTGTTGTGACACCACAATTTCATCAATAGACCCCGGAGTCTTCAGGTTCTGTGTAGGTCTGGAGACTGCAGGATCCAAACGTAACAAGAAATAATAAGATTTTACTTACCGATAAATCTATTTCTCGTAGTCCGTAGTGGATGCTGGGGACTCCGTCAGGACCATGGGGGGATTAGCGGCTCCGCAGGAGACAGGGCACAAAACTAAAGCTTTAGGATCAGGTGGTGTGTACTGGCTCCTCCCCCTATGACCCTCCTCCAAGCCTCAGTTAGGATACTGTGCCCGGACGAGCGTACACAATAAGGAAGGATATTGAATCCCGGGTAAGACTCATACCAGCCACACCGATCACACCGTATAACTTGTGATCTAAACCCAGTTAACAGTATGACAAACGTAGGAGCCTCTGAACAGACGGCTCACAACAATAACAACCCGATTTTTTTGTAACAATAACTATGTACAAGTATTGCAGACAATCCGCACTTGGGATGGGCGCCCAGCATCCACTACGGACTACGAGAAATAGATTTATCGGTAAGTAAAATCTTATTTTCTCTGACGTCCTAAGTGGATGCTGGGGACTCCGTCAGGACCATGGGGATTATACCAAAGCTCCCAAACGGGCGGGAGAGTGCGGATGACTCTGCAGCACCGAGTGAGAGAACTCCAGGTCCTCCTCAGCCAGGGTGTGCCCCTGACCAAGTAGCAGCTCGGCAAAGTTGTAAAGCCGAGACCCCTCGGGCAGTCGCCCAAGATGAGCCCACCTTCCTTGTGGAATGGGCATTTATATATTTTGGCTGTGGCAGTCCTGCCACAGAATGTGCAAGCTGAATTGTACTACACATTCAACTAGCAATCGTCTGCTTAGAAGCAAGAGCACCCAGTTTTTTGGGTGCATACAGGATAACAGCAAGTCAGTTTTCCTGACTCCAGCCGTCCTGGAAATCTATATTTTCAGGGCCCTGACAACATCTAGCAACTTGGAGTCCTCCAAGTCTCTAGTAGCCGCAGGTACCACAATAAGCTGGTTCAGATGAAACGCTGACACCACCTTAGGGAGAAACTGGGGACGAGTCCGCAGCTCTGCCCTGTCCGAATGGACAATCAGATATGGGCTTTTGTGAGACAAAGCCGCCAATTCTGACACTCGCCTGGCCGAGGCCAGGGCCAACATCATGGTCACTTTCCATGTGAGATATTTCAAATCCACAGATTTGAGCGGTTTAAACCAACGTGATTTGAGGAATCCCAGGACTACGTTGAGATCCCACAGTGCCACTGGAGGCACAAAAGGGGGTTGTATATGCAGTACTCCCTTGTCAAATTTCTGGACTTCAGGAACTGAAGCCAATTCTTTCTGGAAGAAAATCGACAGGGCCGAAATTTGAACCTTAATGGACCCCAATTTGAGGCCCATAGACACTCCTGTTTGCAGGAAATGCAGGAATCGACCGAGTTGAAATTTCTTCGTGGGGCCTTCCTGGCCTCACACCACGCAACATATTTTCGCCACATGTGGTGATAATGTTGTGCGGTCACCTCCTTCCTGGCTTTGACCAGGGTAGGAATGACCTCTTCCGGAATGCCTTTTTTCCCTTAGGATCCGGCGTTCAACCGCCATGCCGTCAAACGCACCCGCGGTAAGTCTTGGAACAGACATGGTACTTGCTGAAGCAAGTCCCTTCTTATCGGCAGAGGCCCTGAGTCCTCTGTGAGCATCTCATGAAGTTTCGGGTACCAAGTCCTTCTTGGCCCATCCGGAGCCACGAGTATAGTTCTTACTCCTCTACGTCTTATAATTCTCAGTACCTTTGGTATGAGAAGCAGAGGAGGGAACACATACACCGACTGGTACACCCATGGTGTTACCAGAACGTCCACAGCTATTTCCTGAGGGTCTCTTGACCTGGCGCAATACCTGTCCAGTTTTTTGTTCAGGCGGGACGCCATCATGTCCACCTTTGGTCTTTCCCAACGGTGCACAATCATGTGGAAACAACTTCTCGATGAAGTCCCCACTCTCCCGGGTGGAGGTCGTGCTGAGGAAGTCTGCTTCCCAGTTGTCCACTCCCGGAATGAAAACTGCTGACAGTGCTATCACATGATTTTCCGCCCAGCGAAGAATCCTTGCAGTTTCTGCCATTGTCCTCCTGCTTCTTGTGCCGCCCTGTCTGTTTACGTGGGCGACTGCCGTGATGTTGTCCCACTGGATCAATACCGGCTGACCTTGAAGCAGAGGTCTTGCTAAGCTTAGAGCATTGTAAATTGCTCTTAGCTCCAGTATATTTATGCGGAGAGAAGTCCCCAGACTTGATCACACTCCCTGGAAATTTTTTCCTTGTGTGACTGCTCCCCAGCCTTTCAAGCTGGAATCCGTGGTCACCAGGACCCAGTCCTGAATGCATAACTGTGGCACTTTAGTAGATGAGCACTCTGCAGCCACCACCACAGAAGAGACACCCTTGTCCTTGGAGACATGGTTATCCGCTGATGCATCTGAAGATGCGATCCGGACCATTTGTCCAGCAGATCCCACTGAAAAGTTCTTGCGTGAAATCTGCCGAATGGAATCGCTTCGTAAGAAGCCACCATTTTTCCCAGGACCCTTGTGCAATGATGCACTGACACTTTTCCTGGTTTTTTTGGAGGTTCCTGACTAGCTCGGATAACTCCCTGGCTTTCTCCTCCGGGAGAAACACCTTTTTCTGGACTGTATCCAGAATCATCCCTAGGGACAGCAGACGTGTCGTCGGAGACAGCTGCGATTTTGGAATATTTAGAATCCACCCGTGCTGTCGTAGAACTACTTGAGATAGTGCTACTCAGACCTCCAACTGTTCTCTGGACCTTGCCCTTATCAGGAGATCGTCCAAGTAAGGGATAATTAAGACGCCTTTTCTTCGAAGAAGAATCATCATTTCGGCCATTACCTTGGTAAAGACCCGGGGTGCCGTGGACAATCCAAACGGCAGCGTCTGAAACTGATAGTGACAGTTTTGTACCACGAACCTGAGGTACCCTTTGTGAGAAGGGCAAATTTGGACATGGAGGTAAGCATCCTTGATGTCCAGGGACACCATATAGTCCCCTTCTTCCTGGTTCGCTATCACTGCTCTGAGTGACTCCATTTAGAATAGGTCTCACCGAGCCGTCTGGCTTCAGTACCACAATATAGTGTGGAATAATACCCCTTTACTTGTTGTAGGAGGGGTACTTTGATTATCACCTGCTGGGAATACAGCTTGTGAATTGTTTCCAATACTGCCTCCCTGTCGGAGGTAGACGTTGGTAAAGCAAATTTCAGGAACCTGCGAGGGGGAGACGTCTCGAATTTCCAATCTGTACCCCTGGGATACTACTTGTAGGATCCAGGGGTCCACTTGCGAGTGAGCCCACTGCGTGCTGAAAACTCTTGAGACGACCCCCCACCGCACCTGTTTGTACGGCCCCAGCGTCATGCTGAGGACTTGGCAGAAGCGGTGGAAGGCTTCTGTTCCTGGGAATGGGCTGCCTGCTGCAGTCTTCTTCCCTTACCTCTATCCCTGGGCAGATATTATGGGGACGAAAGGACTGAGGCTGAAAAGACTGTCTTTTTCTGCTGAGATGTGACTTGGGGTAAAAAAGGTGGATTTTCTAGCTGTTGCCGTGGCCACCAGGTCCGATGGACCGACCCCAAATAACTCCTCCCCTTTATACGGCAATACTTCCATGTGCCGTTTGGAATCTGCATCACCTGACCACTGTCGTGTCCATAAACATCGTCTGGCAGATATGGACATCGCACTTACTCTTGATGCCAGAGTTTCGCATATATAGAAATGCATCTTTTAAATGCTCTATAGTCAATAAAATACTGTCCCTGTCAAGGGTATCAATATTTCCAGTCAGGGAATCCGACCAAGCCACCCCAGCGCTGCCCATCCAGGCTGAGGCGATCGCTGGTCGCAGTATAACACCAGTATGTGTGTATATACTTTTTAGGATATTTTCCAACCTCCTATCAGTTGGCTCCTTGAGGGCGTCCGTATCTGGAGACGGTAACGCCACTTGTTTTTATAAGCGTGTGAGCGCCTTATCCACCATAAGGTGTGTTTCCCAACGCGCCATAACTTCTGGCGGGAAAGGGTATACCGCCAATAATTTTCTATCGGGGGAAACCCACGCATCATCACACACTTCATTTAATTTATCTGATTCAGGAAAAACCACATGTAGTTTTTTTCACACTCCACATAATACCCTTTTTTGTGGTACTTGTAGTATCAGAAATATGTAACATCTCCTTCATTGCCCTTAACAAGTAACGTGTGGCCCTAAAGGAAAATACGTTTGTTTCTTCACCGTCGACACTGGAGTCAGTGTCCGTGTCTGTGTCGACCGACTGAGGTAAAAGGACGTTTTAACGCCCCTGACGGTGTTTTAGACGCCTGGACAGGTACTAATTGGTTTGCCGGCCGTCTCATGTCGTCAACCGACCTTGCAGCGTGTTGACATTATCACGTAATTCCTTAAATAAGCCATCCATTCCGGTGTCGACTCCCTAGAGAGAGTGACATCACCATTACCGGCAATTGCTCCGCCTCCTCACCAACATCGTCCTCATACATGTCGACACACAAGTACCGACACACAGCACACACACAGGGAATGCTCTGATAGAGGACAGGACCCCACTAGCCCTTTGGGGAGACAGAGGGAGAGTTTGCCAGCACACACCAAAAACGCTATATTATACAGGGACAACCTTTATATAAGTGTTTTTCCCTTATAGCATTTTAATATATATATATACATATCGCCAAATAAGTGCCCCCCCTCTCTGTTTTAACCCTGTTTCTGTAGTGCAGTGCAGGGGAGAGCCTGGGAGCCTTCCCACCAGCCTTTCTGTGAGGGAAAATGGCGCTGTGTGCTGAGGAGAATAGGCCCCGCCCCCTTTTCGGCGGGCTTCTTCTCCCGTTTTTCTGAGACCTGGCAGGGGTTAAATACATCCATATAGCCTCCAGGGGCTATATGTGATGTATTTTTAGCCAGAATAAGGTATTATACATTGCTGCCCAGGGCGCCCCCAGCAACGCCCTGCACCCTCCGTGACCGTTGGTGTGAAGTGTGTGACAACAATGGCGCACAGCTGCAGTGCTGTGCGCTACCTTCATGAAGACTGAAAAGCCTTCTGCCGCCGGTTTCTGGACCTTCAATCTTCAGCATCTGCAAGGGGGGTCGGCGGCGCGGCTCCGGGACGAACCCCAGGGTGAGACCTGTGTTCCGACTCCCTCTGGAGCTAATGGTGTCCAGTAGCCTAAGAAGCCAATCCATCCTGCACGCAGGTGAGTTGAACTTCTCTCCCCTAAGTCCCTCGATGCAGTGAGCCTGTTGCCAGCAGGACTCACTGAAAATAAGAAACCTAAAAACTTTTTCTAAGCAGCTCCTTAAGAGAGCCACCTAGATTGCACCCTGCTCGGACGGGCACAAAAACCTAACTGAGGCTTGGAGGAGGGTCATAGGGGGAGGAGCCAGTACACACCACCTGATCCTAAAGCTTTAGTTTTGTGCCCTGTCTCCTGCGGAGCCGCTAATCCCCCCATGGTCCTGACGGAGTCCCCAGCATCCACTTAGGACGTCAGAGAAAGTTACTTCTATTCCATGTTTAGGTGCAGAGCTTCTATAAGTTTGAACCAGGATACCTACGTGAAGTGAATTCTAGTTTACTATATTAGCCAAGCTTCGAGGGAGCTGTATTTAGCAGTGAAAGGGTTCCCAACCAAGGTCCAGGTTATAAGGATAGCCTTACTTGAGCACAGGTGACTCAGTTATTTTGATTTAACCATCTGTGCTTAAAAATAGGATATCACTAATAGCAGGACTTTCGTGTGCCTTGAGGACTAAAGTAGTATACAGAGTGGAGAAGCGACTCAATTGTGATTCTAGCTATAATTTATCAAGTACATTCTATAAAACGATAGATATAAATTGATTGGTTGCTATGGGTAACTTCTACGCTCTTGGAAGGTTTGATACCTCTCCCCTAGTGGCTCATATTAAACAACCTGTTGCATGTATTATGTACATAACTTGCAGACCAATATAACATGCAAGTGCTCACACCATTCTTACTATGTGTATAGTGGAGCTTCCACATAACACACCCCACAGGAAAACACCCAGGAAAATAGCTTTCCAATAATAATTACCATGTCACACCCTGTTTACTTTAACAGCTGACACCTGCCCCATCCACTCCAGGCTGATCTTCATTGTCCTCAGACAGTAAAACTAGACTGACTAGATCAGGCAGGTGTGGTAAACAGATCGACAATGCTATGTACTGTCACCCATAAGTCGACATGCATTGGGTCGACAGGTACACAAGATCGACATCTAAAAGGCCAACAGAGGTTAAGGTCGTCAGGGTCAAAAGGTCAACAAAAATGGTTGGCACGTGTCTGGGGCCAAATCTTATATAATTCATGATCTGTGACCACCACCAGTACAAAAATAAGATTTTACTCACCGGTAAATCTATTTCTCGTAGTCCGTAGTGGATGCTGGGAACTCCGTAAGGACCATGGGGAATAGCGGCTCCGCAGGAGACTGGGCACAACTAAGAAAGATTTAGGACTACCTGGTGTGCACTGGCTCCTCCCTCTATGCCCCTCCTCCAGACCTCAGTTAGGAAACTGTGCCCGGAAGAGCTGACACAATAAGGAAAGGATTTTGGAATCCCGGGTAAGACTCATACCAGCCACACCAATCACACCGTACAACTCGTGATACTATACCCAGTTAACAGTATGAATAACAACTGAGCCTCACGAACAGATGGCTCATAACAATAACCCTTTAGTTAGGCAATAACTATATACAAGTATTGCAGACAATCCGCACTTGGGATGGGCGCCCAGCATCCACTACGGACTACGAGAAATAGATTTACCGGTGAGTAAAATCTTATTTTCTCTGACGTCCTAGTGGATGCTGGGAACTCCGTAAGGACCATGGGGATTGTACCAAAGCTCCCAAACGGGCGGGAGAGTGCGGATGACTCTGCAGCACCGAATGAGCAAACTCAAGGTCCTCCTCAGCCAGGGTATCAAACTTGTAGAATTTAGCAAATGTGTTTGAACCCGACCAAGTAGCAGCTCGGCAAAGTTGTAAAGCCGAGACCCCTCAGGCAGCCGCCCAAGAAGAGCCCACTTTCCTCGTGGAATGGGCTTTTACAGAGTTCGGATGCGGCAGTCCAGCCGCAGAATGTGCAAGTTGAATCGTACTACAGATCCAGCGAGCAATAGACTGCTTTGAAGCAGGAGCACCCAGCTTGTTGGGCGCATACAGGATAAATAGCGAGTCAGTTTTCCTGACTCCAGCCGTCCTGGAAACATAGATTTTCAGGGCTCCGACTACGTCCAGCAACTTGGAATCCTCCAAGTCCTTAGTAGCCGCAGGCACCACAATAGGTTGGTTCAAATGAAAAGCTGATACCACCTTAGGAAGAAATTGGGGACGAGTCCTCAATTCCGCCCTATCCATATGGAAAATTAGATAAGGGCTTTTACATGACAAAGCCGCCAATTCTGACACACGCCTGGCCGAAGCCAAGGCCAACAGCATGACCACTTTCCACGTGAGATATTTTAGTTCCACGGTTTTAAGTGGCTCAAACCAATGTGACTTAAGGAAATTCAACACCACGTTGAGATCCCAAGGTGCCACTGGAGGCACAAAAGGGGGCTGAATATGCAGCACTCCTTTAACAAACGTCTGAACTTCAGGCAGTGAAGCCAGTTCTTTTTGGAAGAAAATCGACAGAGCCGAAATCTGGACCTTAATGGAACCCAATTTTAGGCCCATAGTCACTCCTGACTGTAGGAAGTGCAGAAATCGACCCAGTTGAAATTCCTCCGTTGGGGCCCTTCCTGCTTCACACCACGCAACATATTTTCGCCATATGCGGTGATAATGGTTTGCGGTCACCTCCTTCCTAGCTTTAATCAGCGTAGGGATGACTTCCTCCGGAATGCCCTTTTCCTTCAGGATCCGGCGTTCAACCGCCATGCCGTCAAACGCAGCCGCGGTAAGTCTTGGAACAGACAGGGTCCCTGCAGCAGCAGGTCCTGTCTGAGCGGCAGAGGCCATGGGTCCTCTGAGATCATTTCTTGAAGTTCTGGGTACCAAGCTCTTCTTGGCCAATCCGGAACCACAAGTATAGTTCTTACTCCTCTCCTTATTATTCTCAGTACCTTGGGTATGAGAGGCAGAGGAGGGAACACATAAACCGATTGGTACACCAACGGTGTCACTAGAGCGTCCACAGCTATCGCCTGAGGGTCCCTTGACCTGGCGCAATATCTTTTTAGCTTTTTGTTGAGGCGGGACGCCATCATGTCCACCTGTGGCCGTTCCCAGCGATTTAAAAGCAGCTTGAAGACTTCTGGATGAAGTCCCCACTCTCCCGGGTGGAGGTCGTGCCTGCTGAGGAAGTCTGCTTCCCAGTTGTCCACTCCCGGAATGAACACTGCTGACAGTGCTATCACGTGATTTTCCGCCCATCGGAGAATCCTTGTGGCTTCTGCCATCGCCATCCTGCTTCTTGTGCCGCCCTGTCGGTTTACATGGGCGACCGCCGTGATGTTGTCTGACTGGATCAGAACCGGCTGGTGTTGAAGCAGGGGTCTTGCCTGACTTAGGGCATTGTAAATGGTCCTTAGTTCCAGAATATTTATGTGTAGGGAAGTCTCCTGACTTGTCCATAGTCCTTGGAAGTTCCTTCCCTGTGTGACTGCCCCCCAACCTCGAAGGCTGGCATCCGTGGTCACCAGGACCCAGTCCTGTATGCCGAATCTGCAGCCCTCTAGAAGATGAGCACTCTGCAGCCACCACAACAGCGACACCCTGGTCCTTGGAGACAGGGTTATCAGCCGATGCATCTGAAGATGCGATCCGGACCACTTGTCCAACAGATCCCACTGAAAGATCCTTGCATGGAACCTTCCGAAAGGAATTGCTTCGTAAGAAGCCACCATCTTTCCCAGGACTCGCGTGCAATGGTGCACCGACACCTGTTTTGGTTTTAGGAGGTCTCTGACTAGAGATGACAACTCCTTGGCCTTCTCCTCCGGGAGAAACACTTTTTTCTGTTCCGTGTCCAGATCCATCCCCAGGAACAGTAGACGCGTTGTAGGAACCAGCTGCGACTTTGGAAAATTCAGGATCCAGCCGTGCTGTTGTAGCACTTCCCGAGCAAGTGCTACTCCGATCAACAACTGTTCCCTGGACCTCGCCTTTATAAGGAGATCGTCCAAGTACGGGATAATTAAAACTCCCTTTTTTCGAAGGAGTATCATCATTTCGGCCATTACCTTGGTAAATACCCTCGGTGCCGTGGACAGACCAAACGGCAACGTCTGAAATTGGTAATGACAGTCCTGTACCACAAATCTGAGGTACTCCTGGTGAGGAGGGTAAATGGGGACATGCAGGTAAGCATCCTTGATGTCCAGTGATACCATGTAATCCCCCTCGTCCAGGCTTGCAATCACCGCCCTGAGTGATTTCATCTTGAACTTGAACCTTCTTATATACGTGTTCAAGGATTTTAAATTTAAAATGGGTCTCACCGAACCGTCCGGTTTCGGTACCACAAACATTGTGGAATAGTAACCCCGTCCTTGTTGAAGGAGGGGTACCTTGATTATCACCTGCCGAGAAAACAGCTTGTGAATCGCCTCCAGCACTGCCTCCCTGTCCGGGGGAGCTGTCGGCAAGGCAGATTTGAGGAAACGGCGAGGGGGAGACGTCTCGAATTCCAGCTTGTACCCCTGAGATACTACTTGTAGAATCCAGGGATCCACCCGTGAGCGAGACCACTGGTCGCTGAAGTTCTTGAGACGGGCCCCCACCGTACCTGACTCCGCCTGTGGAGCCCCAGCGTCATGCGGTGGACTTAGAGGAAGCGGGGGAGGACTTTTGTTCCTGGGAACTGGCTGTATGTTGCAGCTTTTTCCCTCTACCTCTGGGCAGAAAGGACGCGCCTCTAACCCGCTTACCTTTCTGGGGCCGAAAGGACTGTACCTGATAATACGGTGCTTTCTTTGGCTGTGAGGGAACATGGGGTAAAAATGCTGACTTCCCAGCTGTCGCTGTGGAAACGAGGTCCGAGAGACCATCCCCAAACAACTCCTCACCCTTGTAAGGCAAAACTTCCATGTGCCTTTTAGAATCTGCATCTCCTGTCCACTGCCGAGTCCACAATCCTCTCCTGGCAGAAATGGACATTGCGTTTATTTTAGATGCCAGCCGGCAAATATCCCTCTGTGCATCTCTCATGTATAAGACAGCGTCTTTAATATGCTCTACGGTTAGCAATATAGTGTCCCTATCTAGGGTATCAATGTTTTCCGACAGGGAATCTGACCACGCAGCTGCAGCACTGCACATCCATGCTGAAGCAATAGCCGGTCTGAGTGTGTATATACAGACTTCAGGATAGCCTCCTGCTTTCTATCCGCAGGTTCCTTTAGGGCGGCCGTGTCCGGAGACGGTAGTGCCACCTTTTTAGACAGACGTGTGAGCGCTTTATCCACCCTAAGGGATGTCTCCCAACGTGACCTGTCCTCTGGCGGGAAAGGGTAAGCCATTATTAACTTTTTAGAAATTACCAGTTTCTTATCGGGGGAAGCCCACGCTGCTTCACACACTTCATTTAATTCATCAGATGGGGGAAACACCACTGGTAGCTTTTTCTCCCCAAACATAATACCCTTTTTTGTGGTACCTGGGATAATATCAGAAATGTTCAACACATTTTTCATTGCCGTAATCATATAACGAATGGCTCTATTGGAATGTACACTAGTCTCATCGTCGTCGACACTGGAGTCAGTATCCGTGTCGACATCTGTGTCTGCCATCTGAGGTAGTGGGCGTTTTAGAGCCCCTGATGGCTTTTGAGACGCATGGGCAGGCACGGGCTGAGCAGCCGGCTGTCCCACATCTGCTATGTCGTCAAACCTTTTATGTAAGTAGTTGACACTGTCGCGTAATTCCTTCCACATGTCCATCCATTCAGGTGTCGACCCCGCAGGGGGTGACATCACATTTATCGGCACCTGCTCCGCCTCCACATAAGCCTCCTCATCAAACATGTCGACACAGCCGTACCGACACACCGCACACACACAGGGAATGCTCAGAACGAGGACAGGACCCCACAAAGTCCTTTGGGGAGACAGAGAGAGAGTATGCCAGCACACACCAGAGCGCTATATAATACAGGGATACCCACTACACACAGTGATTTTTTCCCCTATAGCTGCTATAATACACAATTTGCGCCTAAATTTAGTGCCCCCCCTCTCTTTTTTACCCTATTGAGCCTGGAAACTGCAGGGGAGAGCCTGGGGAGCGTCCTTCTAGCGGAGCTGTGAGAGGAAATGGCGCCAGTGTGCTGAGGGAGATAGCCCCGCCCCCTTCACGGCGGACTTCTCCCGCTTTTTTCAGGATATTTTTGTCAGGGGATTTTACACATATATAGTCTTCCTGACTATATTATGTGTATTTTTGCCAAGCTAAGGTATTTATATTGCAGCCCAGGGCGCCCCCCCCAGCACCCTGCACCCATCAGTGACCGGGGTGTGAGGTGTGCATGGAGAGCAATGGCGCACAGCTGCAGTGCTGTGCGCTACCTTAATGAAGACCGGAGTCTTCAGCCGCCGATTTTCTGGACGTTCTTCTTGCTTCTGGCTCTGCAAGGGGGACGGCGGCGCGGCTCCGGGACCGGACGACCGAGGCTGGGCCTGTGTTCGATCCCTCTGAAGCTAATGGTGTCCAGTAGCCTAAGAAGCCCAAGCTAGCTGCAAGCAGGTAGGTTCGCTTCTTCTCCCCTCAGTCCCTCGAAGCAGTGAGTCTGTTGCCAGCAGATCTCACTGAAAATAAAAAACCTAAATATACTTTCTTTCTAAGAGCTCAGGAGAGCCCCTAGTGTGCATCCAGCTCGGCCGGGCACAAAATTCTAACTGAGGTCTGGAGGAGGGGCATAGAGGGAGGAGCCAGTGCACACCAGGTAGTCCTAAATCTTTCTTAGTTGTGCCCAGTCTCCTGCGGAGCCGCTATTCCCCATGGTCCTTACGGAGTTCCCAGCATCCGCTAGGACGTCAGAGAAACGTAGAAACTTGCAGGCTCGCTTTGCAACATGCTTCGGGGAAAGTGGCTCACTCCGGTACCACTTTGCTTGCCACAGGTTACTATTCCCAATAGATGTCCATATGGGTAGTAAATCAAGCAATTGTTGGGAAAACATACGGAAAAAGAAGAAGAAAAAAATTCGAAAATTTTCATGTTGACCTTTTAACCTTTTGTCCTAATGCATGTAGACCAGGGATGGGGAATCTTCGGCCCTCCAGCTGTTGTTGAACTACACATCCCATCATGCCCTGCAACAATTTTAGCATGGGCAAATAACAAAACTGTAGCAAGGCATGCTGGTATGTGTAGTTCAACAACAGCTGGAGGGCCAAAGGTTCCCCACCCCTGATGTAGACCAATACATCAACTACCTATCATCTGGATATCGTTCATGCTTGGCAAACCTGTAGCTCTCCAGCTGTTGATAAAACTACAAGTCCCAGCATGCTCTGCCGTAGTATTGCTATTAGGGAATGCTAAAACATTGGCAGGGGATGCTGGGATGTGTAGTTTCACAAAAGCTGGAGAGCCACAGGTTGGCCAGGCCTGGACTAGATGTATGTAACATATTAGGCCTAAATAATATAGGTGTAATAAAGAATAGATACAGGACCTCCCAAAAAAACTGAAGCAAACACCCTGGAAGGAGAACATGGAGTTTACCAGACCCACTTTACAGATGGAGAGATTGTTATACTTTCACAGACAATAATGATGCATGGAACAGAGAACTGTTGCATCAAAGACAGTAAACAGATTATTACTGCAAAGGTAATGGATGGGCTCCCAGTGCGGCACCTCTATGGTTCTTCCAGCGCACTTCAAGCTACAGGTCCATTCTCCACATATAGAGATGGCTCCGCAAACAGAAGTGTGCCTCCCATGTACTACAAATATATGACGTGGCCTAATACTCCTCCCTTCTGCCTGTGCAACTACTGCCAATCATGCTCCTTAGGAATATTTTCTGTCTAGATTGCTTAGAAATTAAGCACAGATCGCTCCGTGTGTACACCCCACAGCAATGGTGATGTGCAGTCCCACGCGTCGCCATCGCCCACTCAGATCTTTAGCACATGCAGGCAAGATCTAGTCAGATCGCCTAGCATGTGTATAAAGAACACTGGTTAGCACAGATCACTCAGCACACATCGCTGTGTGTGTAGCGGTGTATAGCACTGCGTGCTGAGCGATCTGTGCTCACCTAGATCACTAAGCACGAGTCGCCCCGTGTGTATGGGGCATTACACTTATGTGCCCTGGCAGAAAGCTAGAGGCACTTGCAAGGCATACCACAGACCCACCGCTGCTTCTCCACTGCAGAGCTGATATTTTGTAAAGGACTTTGAATGAATGCATAGAACAAATATGTTTGGCAAACACATGGAAAAGAATGAAAGAAAAAAAAACATTGAACTGAAAATCTGTTATTTATCCGTTTCCTGCATTACTTCTTGTTATATAAAGTGGAATAAATATGTATTTTCGGGCTCACGCCAGCAGTGCATGCCACCTACACACAGTGACGGAAGCCTTCAGGTCACCTGGAACCAGAGACGTCACAAAGTCACGTGGTGAAAACTGATCCGTGAAACATGAAGACTCATTAGGAATGGCAAGAAAACGTGGGACAGAATTGTTTCATTAATTGCACAAGGGCACCTACTTATCCGCCAGTGTGACATAGAACACCCCATAACGTCACTTCATGGGTTGGCACATACTCCAGAAACTGCACATCCTGATAAGTGTTACCATTATAGGACCACCCCTTCCATTACATTTTACCGTTTTGTTTCTAGAATACGGGTTGGCTACATTTAGGTCTTAGATATTTAGTGTTCCTTCTAGGCTGTTTCAGCAGGGTGCTGCACCCTGCCCATTTTTGAAATGTGAAACCTGCCCTTTTTCAGTGTACCCTGCAGGACCATAAATCGCCCCCTTTGTGTACAGAATGTAACAGTCAGAGTGCATGTTCCAATGTTGTCATCTACTCCTTGCCCACCTCTGAAATTGGAACACAATTTCTATCTTTTAGCCAACTGGAAGGCAGAGGAGGCACTGTAAATAACAGAACTCTGATAAAGAGGGAAAGAACAGGGTAAACAGTGAGCATGTACTGCTTACAGTATTTCCCTAGTAGAACAGACTTATTTTTTTCCTATATATTTTAACCCATTGTTTAACTTTTCTGATTTATAACACACAGAAGACTGGACATATACAGTATGTTTCTCAGTACAGATGTTAGGTGTCTTATATGTATGCATGGGTATATGATTTACTAAGGGCAAAATGTATGTACAAAAACTATAAACATATGCGCTATGCTTTGTGCGCAAAGTGTCACATCAAAAATGTGCCCTTCAAAATAAAAATGTGCCCTCAATGATCAGCACCCTGCCCTAAAAAAATCCTAGAGTGAACACTAGATATTCATGTTAGTATGGGGTTATTGGGTCTGGGTTTGAATTCTTTCTTTTTGTATTGCAGAAGCCTATAAATGCATTGTGATAGAAGGCACAATGAGGTAGACTTACTATACCGAGGTTTTTCAAAGCTGACAAACAGCGGCATAGTAAATCTAGCCTAATGTGTCAGATTGAAAAAAATAAAATAACGTGGCAGCTAAATGCACTTTTCCCACCCATTCATGCATCTAATCCACACCTAGCAAGGGCCAGGACTGATCCACAAAGCTTGCAAGTGAGGTAGGTAGGTAGTAAGAAAAAGTAAAGTAATGTTTATTAGAGGCACCAAATGCCAAATAAAAGTGCTTCAACATGAGTGACAGCTGCTGTCACACAGCGACACATGGTGGAAACAGCATTCCAATATAAAGGTGATAAGGAAACAGGAACCTTCTTAACAATACTGGTAGTTTGGATGGATAGAAAGAAAAAAAGAAAAAAAAAAAAGACTCAGGGAGATGCTTATCTCAGTGAGAAGTCACTATCCAGCTCACTTCATAGCATATGGCAAAGAGGCACTGTGTAATCAGTGGTGTATCTACTGGGTGGCTAGGCAGTCAAATGTCCAGGGGCCCACAAGGTGAAGGTGGCCCACCCCGAAATCAGTCACTAAATACTCTCAGTGGTTGTCAAGGCATCTCCAAGTTCTGGCCTCTGGATAGGCCCGAGGCAGCGGTCTGGGTCATCATCTGCCATGACCACAGATGCTGCAGCCTGCTGGGCCCGCCTGACCCTCCTCTGACTGGGCCGCTTACCCAAGGTGGCTCCTCTGTCGCTGGGGTCCACCTGTGAAGGTTGGTGTCCACGCGGCTGCCCATTGGTGTGCGTCTGTCCCCTGGGAGTGCCTCTGACCAGCATTCTGTATAGCTCCCTCCTCGTCTGCCGGTTCCCTGTCTGGCTCCATTGGTACCTACACAGCTGGAGAATTTGTGGAGGAGGCCCACCTTGAGAGTTTGCCAGGGACTCCAACCCTCTAGTTACGCCACTGTGTGTAATAAATTAATACATTTTATATTATATACACACACAAAATTCATGACAGGTATTCAGGGAGGAGTATATAAAAAAAGCCTTTGGAGATGACTGGCAGGGCAAGTCACCACCTTGCTATTATCTGGTTAATACTCTTAGCTGCAGGACAGACACCATTCTCAGGTCTGCTGGTGGCAGTAACACACAGGAAAGAGTTGGCAGTGAATTGTGGTTCTGCCCCTGGATAACCTGGCTCTCAAATTCTATTTCCAGGGCCTGGGATTATGGACATATAGATTTTAGCTCTTCCTAGCACCTCAAGCAATTTTTAGAAAGTCTTTTTTTTTTTTTTCTTTACCCAGAGTATGTTGGAGCTTCTCATTTTCCTCCTCCACTCTGCAGCTCAGAATACCTTCCCCTAGCGTCTCCCAGCTCAGGCATGCCCGGAAAAGCACACAGCGACTTAACTGGTCTGCCTGGTGCTTGTAATGCACTGATCCGGGGGAATGAAGATTCCTGATAGACATTACTCAGTTACATACAATAAAGGGACAGTGTTTGACATAACAAAATAAAACATGTGCATTAAAGTCACACAAGTATTTATTCCTGCAGAGTATTAGCATGACGTTTAAAAAAAATAAAAAATAAAAATATGGTTTTCTATAAAGAATTTTCCAGCTTCGCCTTCTCCCCCAGAGACTCTGACATATCATGGGCTAAGTGTTCCTCCTCACCCTCTGTGGCACACATATTGGCAGAAATGAACGACTGCCTGTAAACACCTGCTTATATCAGGGAGATGTACTAAACAGTGAAAAGACTGGAGATGTGAGCCAGTGGAGAAGTTGCCCATGGCAACAAATCAGCTGCTCTGTACAATTTTATAGTATGCAAAAGTGTTACTTCAATGCTGATTGGTTGCAATGGTCAACGGGATTATACTGCGCATGCGCGGGAGGGTGGGTGTAAGTAATACTACTTACTAATATTAGGCAGGCGGCAGCCATGAACAAGTTGAACGCGGCGGCACTTCAAATGTAGCGCCGGCCGCCAGCCAATCAGAGCTGGCGGACCGGCAGCCAATCAGGAGCGACTGCTGCGGCCGCTTCCCTGATTGGCTGCCGGTCCGCCAGCTCTGGTTGGCTGGTGGCCGGCGCTTCATTTGAAATGCCGCCGCGCTCAGTGTGTTAATGGTTACCGCCCGCCTAATAGTAAGTACTATTACTTACATCCACCCTCTCTCCCTCCGTGCAGCCAGTGGTGCTCCCTAGTCCCTACAGCCTTCCTCCCTCCCGCGCCGCTACCAACCCTCCCTGCCGCTACCTACACCCTCCCTACTGAGTCCTGCACCGCTACCTACACTCTTCCTTCCTCCCGCACCGCTACCTACATCCTCCCTACCTCCCGCACCGCTACCTACACCCTCCCTACCTCCCGCACCGCTACCTACACCCTCCCTACCTCCCGCACCGCTACCTACACCCTCCCTACCTCCCGCACCGCTACCTACACCCTCCCTACCTCCCGCACCGCTACCTACACCCTCCCTACCTCCCGCACCGCTACCTACACCCTCCCTACCTCCCGCACCGCTACCTACACCCTCCCTACCTCCCGCACCGCTACCTACACCCTCCCTACCTCCCGCACCGCTACCTACACCCTCCCTACCTCCCGCACCGCTACCTACACCCTCCCTACCTCCCGCACCGCTACCTACACCCTCCCTACCTCCGCACCGCTACCTACACCCTCCCTCCAGTGCTGCTCCCTACAACTTTCACGGATCCCTACTGCAATCCCGGGATTGACCGTTTTTCAATCCCGAATCCCGGGATTGAAAAAATGGCCCGGGATTGGCCTCCCTAATCACAATGTCTCCAAAGCAGACAACGTGGAGGACAAGGTCCTAGAACTAGAGGCCAGCTGGGCCGTATCCACAACAGGAGGAAGAAACAAAACACAAGTTCATTTCAACGTGGACTATGCGAAAACACAGTAAATACATAGTAAAAAGTACACAACAACTCAGTGTTCTAAAGTTTTAGGGGCATATTTATTAAACTGAAATTGCAGGAAATCCCGCCAAGAAATTAAAATAAATATATTTTTTGGGGGACCACAACAAAATCTATGTATAATTAGCATTTAAGGTGCAGCCGTGGTTCTTTCAATTCCTACTAATATTAGAGACCTGCCCGATGAAGTTACCTTAACGATTAGTGGGCAGACTCATAATATTGGCCAATTTTATGCCAAACACCTCATATACATACCTCCCAACTGTCCCGAATACAGCAGGACAGTCCCACTAATTGGACATTGTCCCGTTGACCAGTCGCAGTCTCCTGCGGGCAGGGGGAAGGGAACCAGATTGGGAGAGTCAGCGATCACCGCTGCTCTGCCCTGCAAAGCAGCCAGTGATCACCGAATAGATGGCGTGCGCCTGCGCGTTGCATCTATCAGTGTGGGAGGGTTAGCCGGGGGCTGCCCAGCGAGTGCTGAGCACGCCCCCAAAATGACAAAAAGGGGGTCGCGACACTAGGTCACGCCCCTTTTCTGGATGCAGACGCTCTTCTGTCGCAGCAAGTCCCAGATCCCCTGCACCAAAAGTTGGGCGGTATGAAGATATGATGTATAATTACATTTATTATAATTCTAATGGTTGTATGGTGCACCTGCTCCCTTGCTTCAATGTCCAATTCCTACTGCACAGCAACCCCCAAAAAGGTTTCTATGGGGGCTGCTATGCTGTCAGACTCACCTAGCTTCATATTCCAGAGCTTGTCCCCGGCTGCTAATACCGTCTTACTATGGCGTTAGTCCAGCAGTCTATGAACTACTGTATCAAAAAATTTTACCAGACAGGAATCCTCCGGATATCTCTCCGTCGGCCCTCAATGATGTATGTGGAGGATGGCCACCCACGCGCAGTACGCCAACACCAAGCTCGGAAGCAGAGCCCATGTTCCGGCAAGAGCTTCTAGATAAATCCCTTTCATATGTCAAATATTCTATGACATCTGCATTTTTAATGGTTTGTGATAAATAGAGCACTTCAGTGAATTCTACTCTTATACAGCATGTAAAAATATCTAGCTTGATCTAGGAAATAAAATAGGATGTAATCATCATCATCATCATCATCATCATGTCCTGACTAATGGACAAGAAATTATGCTGCCAGGAATGCAAACTTTATCTCCCACTTTTCAATCAGCAGAGAAGAATTTGCCATGACAGATGACAAGGGAAACAATCCGTCTACCCCTCCCCCCCATCCCTTCAGACAATAGACAAGAGGGCAGCAGGAGGTTTTTCCCATTGCACACAGTATACAAATGTAAACCGGACACACTATAGTGTTATTAGCAGGCAGGAAGAAAGGGAGAGCTTTGTTCTATTCCTGAGCTTCATATGCATTAGTTCACCATGTCCGTCAGGCAGCTGGGACGTCCCACAGAGCAGGTCTCTACAATTTAAGTAGCTTAGGAGTGTCTCTGGGGTCTCCAAATTCCATCCCCTCCTACACCAAAGCTTTCATATTTTTCCAGCACAGCAAGTGCTATGTAAGAATTTCAGGACAAGACCTGCCTGTCAGTTGCCAACAGACCCCATAACAAAGGAGGTCATGCAATAGTACAGTAAGTTCTCCGTGAAGCCAAAAACCACAGAAAACCCCTATGTAGCACAGAGGAGAGCACTGCTGTAGAACACAACCCAGACACAGACCCAATTTTCCACTAGTACTAACAAACTTATTGAAGGTTCCAAACGGAGATGCCAAAAATTCACAGTAGGAAAAACAACATCCATTGTATTAGGATTCATTCAACCAGTCGGAATTCTGGATAACCTGCAGCTTTAGTGCACGGGAAACAAAGTTACCACTTGCCAGAAGTAAATATAAATAGGTACAATAGGAGGGAAGAGAACCTTGCTCCAAGGAGCTTACAATCTAGGGGACTTGAGAGAAGGAAGTAGGCGAAGTAGAAGGGTGGAGTGAGTGACCTGGTGACAAGCTTATGTGGTGGAAGGGTACAGGTGGGTTTTCAGCGCACGTTTGAAGCGGCACAAGCTCAGGGAGAGCCTGATAGAGCGAAAGAATGGTGAGGTGAGGTGGTTGTGATGTCGACATTGTCTTTTTAGTGTAATTCTATCCTAACGGTAATCCTAATGGTAAATGCCAACATGTCCCAAGTTGACCTTCTATAAATGTCGACATTTTGATTGGTGGCTTCATGACTGCATTATATTGTTCAGTTTTGCAATATATAAACCTTGATATAGAGCGGACTAGATGGACCAAGAGGTTCTTAACTGCCGTCAAATTCTAGGTTTCATTAGATCAATTTCAAATAAAGCTGCTACTTGCTCTTTAACAAGGTGGATGTATAAACACATATGCAATGGCCAGAGCCGGCCCTAACCAATATGATGCCCTAGGCAAGATTTTGGCTGGTGCCCCCTAGCACCACCGCTAGTTCCGCCTCTGACCCTGCACCCCTTTCCCAGCACTATCACCCCCACCCATAGCAGTCCTTTTTTCCTACCCCCTGTAATTTAAATAGGAACAGTGTGCACATTCGACTCACAGCCCAAAAAGGTTTGTGTTTTTGCTGGCAAGGGGCATGGCCACACAATAGTACCCCCAATTCAAATTATGCCTCACAGTTGTGCAACTTTATTCACAGTTTATCATGCGATAGTGTCCCTTATTCACATTACATCACACAGTAGTACCACTTTACCTTATATATGTTACTCCTCACAGTAGTGCCCCTCATTCACATAACATCATACTGAATTGCTCCTTATTCACATTACACCACACCATATTGCTCTTTATTCTGATTACACCACACCATATTGCTCCTTATTCACATTACACCACACCATATTGCTCTTTATTCACATTAGACCACACAGTAGTGCCCTTTTTATAAGTTACGCACACAGTAGAGCACTTATACACATGAGGCCACACATTGGTAATGCATTTATACACATAATACTACACAGTAATGCCCCTTACACATATAACACACATTATTAATGTCCTTATAAACATAATACGCCTTACACATTATGCCAACCCTTATTAATGCTCTTATACACATAATTTCCCTTACACATATGCCGCTCATTGTTAATGCCCTTATACACATAATGACACACATAATGTCCCTTACACATATGCTGCACATTATTAGTGCCCTTATACACATAATGACACACATAGTGCCCCTTACACATATGTTACACATTATTAATGTCCTTATACACATAATGACACATATAGTTCCTGGCGTGAGTTAACTGGCAGCTCTGCTAACGTCGGGTGCCTATTTTTTATGAAAATTCATCTTATTTGCATTGCTATGTGGCTAGGATGCACAAGCAGCTTCTGCTGATTAAAATGATATGTGGCATGCCTATATACTGTGTGCGACTGTGGCTGTATCTGCATACGAAATGCTACACACAATATAGGCATGCTGCATATCATTTTAATCAGCAGAAGCTGCTTGTGCCCCCTGGCATACCAGATGCCCTAGGCAATTGCCTAGTTTGCCTATGCCTAGGGCCGGCTCTGGCAATGGCGTAAAGGAAGACAAGTGGAGGCCAGCACTTGCAGAACTCTTGTCAGTACAACGGGATGAATTCTATTAGCCCCAAGGGGGGGGTGATGATTTGTAGTTGTAACGGCGCAGAAACACCAGCTACAGCACCTCAACTTACCCTCCTCGTGGCCTGTTCTCACCACGAACCAAAAGCCATGAGATCGGAACTATGTATGGCTTATGGCTGAGGTCCTGCTCGTAATAAGATTTTACTCACCGGTAAATCTATTTCTCGTAGTCCGTAGTGGATGCTGGGACTCCGTAAGGACCATGGGGAATAGCGGCTCCGCAGGAGACTGGGCACAACTAAAGAAAGCTTTAGGACTACCTGGTGTGCACTGGCTCCTCCCACTATGACCCTCCTCCAGACCTCAGTTAGGATACTGTGCCCGGAAGAGCTGACACAATAAGGAAGGATTTTGAATCCCGGGTAAGACTCATACCAGCCACACCAATCACACCGTATAACTCGTGATACTATACCCAGTTAACAGTATGAAATATAACTGAGCCTCTCAACAGATGGCTCAACAATAACCCTTTAGTTAAACAATAACTATATACAAGTATTGCAGACAATCCGCACTTGGGATGGGCGCCCAGCATCCACTACAGACTACGAGAAATAGATTTACCGGTGAGTAAAATCTTATTTTCTCTAACGTCCTAAGTGGATGCTGGGACTCCGTAAGGACCATGGGGATTATACCAAAGCTCCCAAACGGGCGGGAGAGAGTGCGGATGACTCTGCAGCACCGAATGAGCAAACTCTAGGACCTCCTCAGCCAGGGTATCAAACTTGTAGAATTTTGCAAGTGTGTTTGAACCCGACCAAGTAGCTGCTCGGCAAAGTTGTAAAGCCGAGACCCCTCAGGCAGCTGCCCAAGAAAAACCCACCTTCCTCGTGGAATGGGCTTTCACTGATCTAGGATGCGGCAGTCCAGCCGCAGAATGTGCAAGCTGAATCGTACTACAGATCCAGCGAGCAATAGTCTGCTTTGAAGCAGGAGCACCCAGCTTGTTGGGTGCATACAGGATAAATAGCGAGTCAGTTTTCCTGACACTAGCTGTCCTGGAAACATAAATTTTCAGGGCCCTGACTACGTCCAACAACTTGGAATCCTCCAAGTCTTTAGTAGCCGCAGGTTGGTTCAAATAAAAAGCTGATACCACCTTAGGGAGAAACTGGGGACGAGTCCTCAATTCTGCCCTATCCATATGGAAAATCAGATAAGGGCTTTTACATGACAAAGCCGCCAATTCTGACACACGCCTGGCCGAAGCCAAGGCCAACAGCATGACCACTTTCCACGTGCGATATTTCAAATCCACGGTTTTAAGTGGCTCAAACCAATGCGACTTTAGGAAATCCAACACCACGTTGAGATCCCAAGGTGCCACTGGAGGCACAAAAGGGGGCTGAATATGCAGCACTCCCTTAACAAATGTCTGAACTTCAGGCAGTGAAGCCAGTTCTTTCTGGAAGAAAATCGACAGAGCCGAAATCTGGACCTTAATGGAACCCAATTTTAGGCCCATAGTCACCCCTGACTGTAGGAAGTGCAGAAAACGGCCCAGCTGAAATTCCTCCGTTGGGGCCTTCCTGGCCTCACACCACGCAACATATTTTCGCCATATGCGGTGATAATGGTTTACAGTCACTTCTTTCCTAGCTTTAATCAGCGTAGGGATGACTTCCTCCGGAATGCCCTTTTCCTTCAGGATCCGGCGTTCAACCGCCATGCCGTCAAACGCAGCCGCGGTAAGTCTTGGAACAGACAGGGCCCCTGCTGCAGCAGGTCCTGTCTGAGCGGCAGAGGACATGGGTCCTCTGAGATCAGTTCTTGAAGTTCCGGGTACCAAGCTCTTCTTGGCCAATCCGGAACAATGAGTATAGTTCTTACTCCTCTTTTTCTTATTATCCTCAGTACCTTGGGTATGAGAGGAAGAGGAGAGAACACATAAACCGACTGGTACACCCACGGTGTCACTAGAGCGTCCACAGCTATTGCCTGAGGGTCTCTCGACCTGGCGCAATATCTTTCTAGCTTTTTGTTTAGGCGGGACGCCATCATGTCCACCTGTGGCCGTTCCCAACGGTTTACAATCAGCTGGAAGACTTCTGGATGAAGTCCCCACTCTCCCGGGTGGAGGTCGTGCCTGCTGAGGAAGTCTGCTTCCCAGTTGTCCACTCCCGGAATGAACACTGCAGACAGTGCTAACACGTGATTTTCCGCCCATCGGAGAATCCTTGTGGCTTCTGCCATCGCCATCCTGCTTCTTGTGCCGCCCTGTCGGTTTACATGGGCGACTGCCGTGATGTTGTCTGACTGAATCAGTACCGGCTGGTTTTGAAGCAGGGGTCTTGCCTGACTTAGGGCATTGTAAATGGCCCTCAGTTCCAGAATATTTATGTGTAGGGAAGTCTCCTGACTTGACCATAGTCCCTGGAAGTTTCTTCCCTGTGTGACTGCCCCCCAGCCTCGAAGGCTGGCATCCGTGGTCACCAGGACCCAGTCCTGTATGCCGAATCTGCGGCCCTCTTGAAGATGAGCACTCTGCAGCCACCACAGCAGAGACACCCTGGTCCTTGGAGACAGGGTTATCAGCCGATGCATCTGAAGATGCGATCCGGACCACTTGTCCAACAGGTCCCACTGAAAAGTCCTTGCATGGAACCTGCCGAATGGAATTGCTTCGTAGGAAGCTACTATTTTTCCCCAGGACTCGCGTGCAGTGATGCACCGACACCTGTTTTGGTTTCAGGAGGCCTCTGACTAGAGATGACAGCTCCTTGGCTTTCTCCTCCGGGAGAAACACTTTTTCTGTTCGTGTCCAGAACCATCCCCAGGAACAGTAGACGTGTCGTAGGGACCAGCTGTGACTTTGGAATATTTCGAATCCAACCGTGCTGTTGTAGCACCTCCCGAGATAGTGCTACCCCGACCAACAACTGCTCCCTGGACCTCGCCTTTATCAGGAGATCGTCCAAGTACGGGATAATTAAAACTCCCTTTTTTCGAAGGAGTATCATCATTTCGGCCATTACCTTGGTAAATACCCTCGGTGCCGTGGACAGACCAAACGGCAACGTCTGGAATTGGTAATGACAATCCTGTACCACAAATCTGAGGTACTCCTGGTGAGGATGGTAAATGGGGACATGCAGGTAAGCATCCTTGATGTCCAGTGATACCATGTAATCCCCCTCGTCCAGGCTTGAAATAACCGCCCTGAGCGATTCCATCTTGAACTTGAATTTTTTTATATAAGTGTTCAAGGATTTCAAATTTAAAATGGGTCTCACCGAACCGTCCGGTTTCGGTACCACAAACATTGTGGAATAGTAACCCCGTCCTTGTTGAAGGAGGGGCACCTTGACTATCACCTGCTGGGAATACAGCTTGTGAATTGCCTCTAGCACAGCCTCCCTGTCTGAGGGAGTTGTTGGCAAGGCAGATTTGAGGAAACGGCGAGGGGGAGACGTCTCGAATTCCAGCTTGTACCCCTGAGATACCACTTGAAGAATCCAGGGATCTACCAGTGAGCGAGCCCACTGATTGCTGAAGTTCTTGAGACGGGCCCCCACCGTACCTGGCTCCGCCTGTGGAGCCCCAGCGTCATGCGGTGGACTTAGAGGAAACGGGGGAGGACTTTTGTTCCTGGGAACTGGCTGTATGCTGCAGCTTTTTCCCTCTACCTCTGCCTCTGGGCAGAAAGGACGCGCCGTTAACCCGCTTGCCTTTTTGGGGCCGAAAGGACTGTACCTGATAATACGGTGCTTTCTTTGGTTGTGAGGGAACATGGGGTAGAAAAGCTGACTTCCCAGCTGTCGCTGTGGAACGAGGTCCGAGAGACCATCCCCAAACAACTCCTCACCTTTATAAGGCAAAACTTCCATATGCCTTTTAGAATCTGCATCCCCTGTCCACTGCCGAGTCCATAACCCTCTCCTGGCAGAAATGGACATTGCACTTATTTTAGATGCCAGCCGGCAAATATCCCTCTGTGCATCTCTCATGTATAAGACTGCGTCTTTTATATGCTCTATGGTTAGCAATACAGTGTCCCTGTCAAGGGTATCAATATTTTCCGACAGGAAATCTGACCACGCAGCTGCAGCACTGCACATCCATGCTGAAGCAATAGCCGGTCTTAAAATAATACCTGAGTGTGTATATACAGACTTCAGGATAGCCTCCTGCTTCCTATCAGCAGGCTCCTTCAGGGTGGCCGTATCCGGAGACGGTAGTGCCACCTTCTTTGACAGGCGTGTGAGCGCTTTATCCACCCTAGGGGATGTTTCCCAACGTGACCTATCCGCTGGCAGGAAAGGGTACGCCATTAGTAACTTTTTAGAAATTACCAGTTTCTTATCGGGGTAAGCCCACGCTTCTTCACACACCTCATTTAATTCATCAGATGGGGGAAAAAATAAGATTTTACTCACCGGTAAATCTATTTCTCGTAGTCCGTAGTGGATGCTGGGCACTCCGAAAGGACCATGGGAATAGCGGCTCCGCAGGAGACTGGGCACAACTAAAGAAAGCTTTTAGGTCACCTGGTGTGCACTGGCTCCTCCCACTATGACCCTCCTCCAAGCCTCAGTTAGGACACTGTGCCCGGACGAGCTGACATAATAAGGAAGGATTTTGAATCCCGGGTAAGACTCATACCAGCCACACCAATCACACCGTATAACTCGTGATACCATACCCAGTTTTACAGTATGAAAACAACTGAGCCTCTCAACAGATGGCTCAACAATAACCCTTTAGTTAACAATAACTATGTACAAGTATTGCAGACAATCCGCACTTGGGACGGGCGCCCAGCATCCACTACGGACTACGAGAAATAGATTTACCGGTGAGTAAAATCTTATTTTCTCTGACGTCCTAGTGGATGCTGGGAACTCCGAAAGGACCATGGGGATTATACCAAAGCTCCCAAACGGGCGTGAGAGTGCGGATGACTCTGCAGCACCGAATGAGAGAACTCTAGGTCCTCCTCAGCCAGGGTATCAAATATGTAGAATTTTGCAAACGTGTTTGCCCCTGACCAAGTAGCAGCTCAGCAAAGTTGTAAAGCCGAGACCCCTCGGGCAGCCGCCCAAGATGAGCCCACCTTCCTTATGGAATGGGCTTTTACTGATTTAGGATGCGGCAGTCCAGCCGCAGAATGCGCCAGCTGAATTGTGCTACAAATCCAGCGAGCAATAGTCTGCTTAGAAGCAGGAGCACCCAGCTTGTTGGGTGCATACAGGATAAATAGCGAGTCAGTTTTCCTGACTCTAGCCGTCCTGGAAACATAAATTTTCAAGGCCCTGACCACGTCCAGCAACTTGGAATCCTCCAAGTCCCTAGTAGCCGCAGGCACCACAATAGGTTGGTTCAAGTGAAAAGCTGATACCACCTTAGGGAGAAACTGGGGACGAGTCCTCAATTCTGCCCTATCCATATGGAAAATCAGATAAGGGCTTTTACATGACAAAGCCGCCAATTCTGACACACGCCTGGCTGAAGCCAAGGCCAATAACATGACCACTTTCCACGTGAGATATTTTAGATCCACGGTTTTAAGTGGCTCAAACCAATGTGATTTTAAGAAACTCAACACCACGTTGAGATCCCAAGGTGCCACTGGAGGCACAAAAGGGGGCTGAATATGCAGCACTCCCTTAACAAACGTCTGAACTTCAGGTAGTGAAGCTAGTTCTTTCTGGAAGAAAATCGACAGAGCCGAGATCTGTACCTTAATGGAGCCTAATTTTAGGCCCATAGTCACTCCTGCTTGTAGGAAATGCAGAAATCGACCCAGTTGAAATTCCTCTGTTGGGGCCTTTTTGGCCTCACACCAAGCAACATACATCCGCCATATGCGGTGATAATGCTTTGCAGTTACATCTTTCCTGGCTTTAATCAGCGTAGGAATGACTTCCTCCGGAATGCCCTTTTCCTTCAGGATCCGGCGTTCAACCGCCCTGCCGTCAAACGCAGCCGCGGTAAGTCTTGGAACAGACAGGGCCCCAGCTGTAGCAGATCCTGTCTGAGCGGCAGAGGCCATGGGTCCTCCGAGATCATC
Organism: Pseudophryne corroboree; assembly: GCF_028390025.1. Lineage (NCBI taxonomy): Eukaryota > Metazoa > Chordata > Amphibia > Anura > Myobatrachidae > Pseudophryne > Pseudophryne corroboree. Next base: position 116,286,776 of record NC_086444.1, read on the forward strand.
TCTTGAAGTTCCGGGTACCATGCTCGTCTTGGCCAATCCGGAACCACGAGTATTGTTCTTACTCCTCGTTTTCTTATTATTCTCAGTACCCTTGGTATGAGAGGCAGAGGAGGGAACACAAACTGACTGGTACACCCACGGTGTCACTAGAGCGTCCACAGCTATCGCCTGAGGGTCCCTTGACCTGGCGCAATACCACCTGTGGCCTTTCCCAACGGTTTACCAAAAGTTGGAAGACTTCTGGATGAAGTCCCCACTCTCCCGGGTGTAGGTCGTGTCCGCTGAGGAAGTCTGCTTCCCAGTTGTCCACTCCCGGAATGAACACTGCTGACAGCGCTAAGACGTGATTTTCCGCCCATCGGAGAATCCTTGTGGCTTCTGCCATCGCCATCCTGCTTCTTGTGCCGCCCTGTCGGTTTACATGGGCGACTGCCGTGATGTTGTCTGATTGGATCAGTACCGGCTGGTTTTGAAGCAGAGGCCTTGCCAGACTTAGGGCATTGTCAATGGCCCTCAGTTCCAGAATATTTATGTGTAGGGACGACTCCCGACTTGACCAAAGTCCTTGGAAATTTCTTCCCTGTGTGACTGCCCCCCAGCCTCGAAGGCTGGCATCCGTGGTTACCAGGACCCAGTCCTGTATGCCGAATCTGCGGCCCTCTTGAAGATGAGCACTCTGCAGCCACCACAGTAGAGATACCCTGGTCCTTGGAGCCAGGGTTATCAGCCGATGCATCTGAGGATGCGATCCCGACCACTTGTCCAAGAGGTCCCACTAAAAGGTTCTTGCATGGAACCTGCCGAATGGAATTTTGCTTCGTAAGAAGCTACCATTTTTCCCAGGACTCGTGTGCAGTGATGCACCGATACCTGTTTTGGTTTCAGGAGGTCTCTGACTAGAGATGACAGCTCCTTGGCTTTCTCCTGCGGGAGAAACACTTTTTTCTGTTCTGTGTCCAGAACCATCCCCAGGAACAGTAGGCGTGTGGTAGGAACCAGCTGTGACTTTGGAATGTATAGAATCCATCCGTGCTGTTGTAGCACTTCCCGAGATAGTGCTACTCCGACCAGCAACTGCTCCTTGGACCTCGCCTTTATAAGGAGATCGTCCAAGTACGGGATAATTAAAACTTCCTTTCTCGAAGGAGTATCATCATTTCTGCCATTACCTTGGTAAAGACCCTCGGTGCCGTGGACAGTCCAAACGGCAGTGTTTGGAATTGGTAATGGCAATCCTGTACCACAAATCTGAGGTACTCCTGGTGAGGATGGTAAATGGGGACATGTAGGTAAGCCTCCTTGATGTCCAGGGATACCATGTAATCCCCCTCCTCCAGGCTTGCAATAATCGCCCTGAGCGATTCCATCTTGAACTTGAATTTTTTTATGTATGTGTTCAAGGATTTCAAATATAAAATGGGTCTCACCGAACCGTCCGGTTTCGGTATGTGGAATAGTAACCCCGTCCTTGTTGAAGTAGGGGCACCTTGACTATCACCTGCTGGGAATACAGCTTGTGAATTGCCTCTAGCACAGTCTCCCTGCCTGAGGGAGTTGTCGGCAAGGCAGATTTGAGGAAACGGCGGGGGGGAGACGCCTCGAATTCCAGCTTGTACCCCTGAAATACTACTTGAAGGATCTAGGGATCCACCTGTGAGCGAGCCCACTGATCGCTGAAATTTTTGAGGCGGCCCCCCACCGTACCTGGCTACGCCTGTGGAGCCCCCCCCCGTCATGCGGTGGACTCAGAGGAAGCGGGGGAAGAATTTTGATTCTGGGAACTGGCTGACTGGTGCAGCTTTTTCCCTCTTCCCTCGTTTTACACGCTTGCATTTCTGAAGCCGAAAGGACTGTACCTGATAATACAGTGCTTTCTGAGGCTGTGAGGAAACCTGAGGTAAAAAAATTTCCTTCCCAGCTGTTGCTGTGGATACGAAGTCCCAGAGACCATCCCCAAACAATTCCTCACCCTTATAAGGCTCTATGTGCCTTTTAAAGTTAGCATCACCTGTCCAGTGTTGGGTCTCTAATAACCTCCTGACCGAATGGACATTGCATTAATTCTGGATGCCAGCCGGCAAAATATCCCTCTGTGCATCCCTCATATATAAGACGACGTCTTATGTTCGCAAAATAATATCCCTGTTTGACAGGGTTACAGACCACGCTGCAGCAGCACTATCTGCAGGTCTCAGTCTAGTACCAGAGTGTGTAAATACAGACTTCAGGATAGCCTCCTGCTTTTTATCAGCAGGTACCTTCAAAGTGTCCGTATCCTAAGACGGCAGTGCCACCTTTTTTGACAAACGTGTGAGCGCCTTATCCACCCAAGGGTATATCTCCCAGCGTAACTTATCCTCTGGCGGGAAAGGGTACGCCATCAGTAACTTTTTAGAAATTACCAGTTTCTTATCGGGGGAACCCACGCTTTTTCACACTTCATTCACTCATTTGATGGGGGGACAAAACACTGCCTGCTTTTTCTCCCCAAACATAAAACCCTTTTTTAGTGGTACTTGGGTTAATGTCAGAAATGTGTAACACATTTTTTATTGCCGGGATCATGTAACGGATGTTCCTAGTGGATTGTGTATATGTCTCAACCTCGTCGACACTGGAGTCAGACTCCGTGTCGACATCTGTGTCTGCCATCTGAGGGAGCGGGCGTTTTTGAGCCCCTGATGGCCTTTGAGACGCCTGGGCAGGCGCGGGCTGAGAAGCCGGCTGTCCCATAGCTGTTACGTCATCCAGCCTTTTATGTAAGGAGTTGACACTGTCGGTTTATACCTTCCACCTATCCATCCACTCTGGTGTCGGCCCCACAGGGGGCGACATCCCATTTATCGGCATCTGCTCTGTCATCACATAAGCCTCCTCATCAAACGTGTCGACACAGCCGTACCGACACACCGCACACACACAGGGAATGCTCTGACTGAGGACAGGACCCCACACAGCCCTTTGGGGAGACAGAGAGAGAGTATGCCAGCACACACCAGAGCGCTATATAATTTAGGGATTTTTTTCCCAATAGCTGCTTGTATATACAATATTGCGCCTAAATTTAGTGCCCCCCCTCTCTTTTTAACCCTTTGAGCCTGAAAACTACAGGGGAGAGCCTGGGGAGCTGTCTTCCAGTTGCACTGTGAAGAGAAAATGGCGCCAGTGTGCTGAGAGAGATAGCTCCGCCCCTTTTTCGCGGACTTTTCTCCCGCATTTTTATGGATTCCGGCAGGGGTATTTATCACATATATAGCCTCTGGGGCTATATATTGTGATATATATGCCAGCCAAGGAGTTTTTATTGCTGCTCAGGGCGCCCCCCCCCCCCAGTGCCCTGCACCCTCAGTGACCGGAGTGTGAAGTGTGCATGAGGAGCAATGGCGCACAGCTGCAGTGCTGTGCGCTACCTTGGTGAAGACTGATGTCTTCTGCCGCCGATTTTCCGGACCTCTTCTTGCTTCTGGCTCTGTAAGGGGGACGGCGGCGTGGCTCCGGGACCGAACACCAAGGCCAGTTCCATGCGGTCGATCCCTCTGGAGCTAATGGTGTCCAGTAGCCTAAGAAGCCAAAGCTAGCTGCAAGCAGGTAGGTTCGCTTATTCTCCCCTTAGTCCCTCGCTGCAGTGAGCCTGTTGCCAGCAGGTCTCACTGTAAAATAAAAAACCTAATTATATACTTTCTTTCTAGAAGCTCAGGAGAGCCCCTAGTGTGCATCCAACCTCGGCCGGGCACAAAATCTAACTGAGGCTTGGAGGAGGGTCATAGTGGGAGGAGCCAGTGCACACCAGGTGACCTAAAAGCTTTCTTTAGTTGTGCCCAGTCTCCTGCGGAGCCGCTATTCCCATGGTCCTTTCGGAGTTCCCAGCATCCACTAGGACATCAGAGAAACCACTGGTAGTTTTTTCTCCCCAAACATAATACCCTTTTTTGTGGTACCTGGGGTAACATCAGAAATGTGCAACACATTTTTCATTGCCTCAATCATGTAACGTGTAGCCCTATTGGAAGTTACATTAGTCTCATCGTCGTCGACACTGGATTCAGTATCCGTGTCGACATCTGTGTCTGCCATCTGAGGTAGCGGGCGTTTTAGAGCCCCTGATGGCTTTTGAGACAGTTGGGCAGGCACGAGCTGAGAAGCCGGCTGTCCCACATCTGCTGTCGTCAAACCTTTTATGTAAGGAGTCGACACTTTCACGTAATTCCTTCCACAAGTCCATCCACTCAGGTGTCGGCCCCGCAGGGGGTGACATCACATTTATCAGCATCTACTCCGCCTCCACATAAGCCTCCTCATCAAACATGTCGACACAGCCGTACCGACACACCGCACACACACAGGGAATGCTCTGACTGAGGACAGGACCCCACAAAGCCCTTTGGGGAGACAGAGAGAGAGTATGCCAGCACACACCAGAGCGCTATATATAACACAGGGATTAACACTATAACTGAGTGATTTTCCCTTATAGCTGCTTATATGTATACTACTGCGCCTAAATTTAGTGCCCCACCTCTTTTTTTTACCCTTTGTAGTCTTGAAACTGCAGGGGAGAGCCTGGGAGCGATCCTTCCAGCGGAGCTGTGAGGGGAAAATGGCGCCAGTGTGCTGAGGGAGATAGCTCCGCCCCTTTTTCGGCGGACTTCTCCCGCTTTTTTATGGATATCTGGCAGGGGTATTTTAGCCTCTAAGACTATATTATGTGAGTTTTATGCCAGCAAGGTGTTTAATATTGCTGCTCAGGGCGCCCCCCCCCCCCCCCCAGCGCCCTGCACCCATCAGTGACCGGAGTGTGAGGTGTGCATGAGGAGCAATGGCGCACAGCTGCAGTGCTGTGCGCTACCTTGTTGAAGACCGAAGTCTTCTGCCGCCGATTTCCAGGACCATCTTCTTGCTTCTGGCTCTGTAAGGGGGACGGCGGCGCGGCTCCGGGACCGGACGACCGAGGCTGGGCCTGTGTTCGATCCCTCTGGAGCTAATGGTGTCCAGTAGCCTAAGAAGCCCAAGCTAGCTGCAAGCAGGTAGGTTCGCTTCTTCTCCCCTTAGTCCCTCGTAGCAGTGAGTCTGTTGCCAGCAGATCTCACTGAAAATAAAAAACCTAAAAGTATACTTTCTTTTCTAGGAGCTCAGGAGAGCCCCTAGTGTGCATCCAGCTCAGCCGGGCACAAGATTCTAACTGAGGTCTGGAGGAGGGTCATAGTGGGAGGAGCCAGTGCACACCAGGTAGTCCTAAAGCTTTCTTTAGTTGTGCCCAGTCTCCTGCGGAGCCGCTATTCCCCATGGTTCTTACGGAGTCCCAGCATCCACTTAGGACGTCAGAGAAAATAAAAATATAAAAAATCAATATATAGCTAATGTCAGACAGAATGCAACAGCCGCTGTGTGAGGTGCAGAAACAAGTGTGATATATTAGGTAACCACACCTATTCTTTGCTTAGAGCTCATCTGCAGGCTTGTGTACTAACCACATACAATAGTTGTGTTGCGTGATAAACCCAGCACACTTCCATGCTAATAGGTTGGTTACGTGTTTATCTAGTCTTTCATGTACATACATATACACACACACACACACACACACACACACATTATGAAGACATGCTGCAAGGATGGTGTTTTTGTGTACATACTGTAGGTCTGGAAAAAAAAAGCGTAGATTGATAGCAAGGCAAAAATAATAAAAGGATTTAAGAAAAACACATAAAGAATAGGGATATTATGATATAAAAGTGAACTATAAAAAAAAAAAAAACAACCCAAAAACGCGGACATGAACAAGAGATGATAGCGCTCATACCAGCGGATCTTCCTGTAATGTGGTCATGCAATAAATAAACCGGAGGATGTGGCTCGTCTGCATTTGTGAGCTGCATAATAAGACTAGGACTTTATCACGCAATCATACACAGGTTCGTGATTAGGGGGGTAATTCCAAGTTGATCGCAGCAGGATATTTTTTAGCAGTTGGGCAAAACCATGTGCACTGCAGGGGGGGCAGATATAACATTTGCAGAGAGAGATAGATTTGGGTGGGTTATTTTGTTTCTGTGCAGGGTAAATACTGGCTGCTTTTTTTTTTACACTGCAATTTAGATTGCAGATTGAACTCACCCCACCCAAATCTATCTCTCTCTGCACATGTTATATCTGCCTCCCCTGCAGTGCACATGGTTTTGCCCAACTGCTAAAAAATTTCCTGCTGCAATCAACTTGGAATTACCCCCTAGAAGCGTATCACATACACAGACTCATTTAGTGAAGCAGACTCGTGTCGTCCTCACACTGCCATGTCCTACAGCCCAGCAGCAGCTAAATACTGTATATAGGGTGGTGCAGTAATCTGTCATCTGTTCCCGTCTTCCAGGCCCCCTCTATGCAGGATTCAGGTAAATCCTTATAATAATAATCCTTAGCAACACAGGAGGAGTCTATATCATGTCCACAAGAAGCTAAAATTACCATAGGAAAATTAAAAAAGATCTTACTGCTTTCATTGAATTAAAAACATATTGTGCTCCCTTCAATAGGAATTCTATAAAACCACGCCTTGCCCCGGGTTAGTTTATAGTACTGAAAATATTGTGTCCCCACATTGTTATTATTTATTTTTTACCATTTGGGGAGCTGGTGGAGATAGATAGATAGATAGATAGATAGATAGATAGATAGATAGATAGATAGATAGATAGATAGATAGATAGATAGATAGAGCCAGAGTATCTATCTATCAGTGCTGAAGGGCAGGGAACAGAGGGAAAGCCATCTCCATATTTCCCATGTAGATCAGAAAACTTGAACTTTTCCAAGTGAAGCTCTGATCAGCGTGTCCAGATTCTTCTTTACTGCTCTGCACAGTGTTCACCGTGATGTGTTGTGCAGTCCGGAACACAAAGGTTTGGGGGTCTATGTATTAAGCCTTGGAAAGAGATAAAGTGGATGTCGATAAACTCCCAGCTAATCAGCTCCTAGTTGTCATTTTTCAAACACGACTTGTAACATGGCAGTTAAGAGCTGATTGTCTGGTACCTTATCTCTCTCTAAGGCTTAGTACGTACCCCCAATGGTTCTTGGCCACAGTGGTGCATCTGTGAATTTTCAGGCCAGTTGCCGGTAAGGAGCCACTTACAGCATCATGTGACTGGTTTATAGGACAGCCATTTTTAGCTGCCCCTCAGCATGACACCGCTGGCATAGGTTAAGAGGATAGGAAGGTAAGGGCCTATTTTTCATTTGTATATGGGCACTGAAAACAAACCATCATTATATTTACCCAAGTTCCTCTTTGTGAACTTTTGAACTGCCCCCCCAAAACATGTTGGGAATAACCAAGATATATAAACTTCATGGGGACATACCAGGGGCCAACCTCAAGGCAACATATACTTCCAGTTGGACAGCAGACTTTTCTCCATTGCTTATATTATAGTATATTATATAGGTTTCAACAGGACAGAAAGTTCATCTGTTGAGGGACCCCAGTATATGAGATGTATTCTGCCTTCACTGGCCGATACATATTTCTTCGCTGAACACTTTTAATAAGTAACAAACACAATATATTTTAAATATACTCATGTCATTTGACTAATAAAAAAGAATAATAAAAACAAACTATAGTCTGATAATGATTCTTAATCTGTCCAACAGCACAAAGTCCAGAGAGACTACAGTACATTACGCAAGGCTAGACAAAGTGTACTTGCTGTAATAATGATAAATCACCTCCGTCAATACAGACGGGGTAATGAAAGGCAGACCCAGGTCTAAACAAGCCTTCGCTGTAGCTTCACTTTACATGTGCGTAAACGTCAACTTATAAATACATGACTCAGAGTCAGGTCTTACACCAACTCATAAACACACCCCGCCTTACCCATCCCAAAAGATACTAAAAATAAACTACAGATTTGTAGAATAGATTGTCCATTGTCCTTTCATTACTGCATATATAGAGGGCGAAGCAATTGTTTTGTGCACCCACAGCTTCTGTCTAAAGTGACCAGAAGCTATTCAATTGTTTTAGGAGCCCAGCCCAGAGGCTGCACTAATCACGGATTTCTGCTTGCACTTGAAGTGCAAGCAGAAGAAATCCATGTTGGGACTGTGCGCGAGAGCTGGGTGCACTATAACTGCATCATGTCTGGCACTTTGCTCCAGAAAAGCCAATTTACGCAGGTAATCTCAGGGGTGTTACAACCAGCGCAGGTCTGGTGGTGCAAACAATTGATTACCCTCTAGAATGTCATTTTTGTTTTCCAAAAAGGCTATTTACAGGCCATTTCTGCGGCGTTTACATCAGCCATGTTCTCAGTTGAGCTCACAAAGTAAATTTTTCTATCACATAACTACATTATGGTCAGTTTTTGTGAGAAGCTAATTAACCAAGCAGTATGTTTTTGGACTGTTCACAGAATCCCACATAAGTATGTGGACATGGGGGGTCATTCCGAGTTGATCGCTAGCTGGCGTTGTTCGCTGCGTAGCGATCAGTGAAAAAAAATGGCTAATCTGCGCATGTGTATGCACTGCAATGGGCACGCGCGTCGTACGGGTACGAAGTCCATTGTGGTTTTGCACTGGTTCTAGCAACGATTCCAATCGCACGGCCGAACGCAAGGAGATTGACAGAAAGAGGGCGTTTATGGGTATCAACTAACCGTTTTTCTGGGAGTGTTTGGAAAAACGCAGGCGTGGCCGGGCGTTTAATGGGCGGGTATCTGACGTATTACCGTGTCACTCGTCGCAGCAATCATCGCACAGGATAAGTAACTACAGGGCTGGCCTTGTTTTGTACAAAATGTGTTTGCAGGCGCTCTGCTGCACAGGCGTATGCACTCCTGCAAAGCAAAAATACACTCCCCCGTGGGCGGCGACTATGCGTTTGCACGGGTGCTAAAAACTGCTAGCGAGCGATCAACTCGGAATGACCCCCATTATACAGACTGCACACAGACAGTGCCCTGGTCGGAAAAGAACCACCTGCTGTGAGAGTCCTTATTTCTGGCTGAGTTACCTGTGGGACCTGGTCTGTTCCCTGAATGTTTCTTGGTAATGCCACGAAATTTACCATCAGAGATCAAAATAATGTGCTGACTACAAGGATAGTCTACTAATCCCGATGCATTTACTTTCTACACTATACGATTCTGAACAATTGACGTAGGCATACAATGGGTGCCCGTACTTTGGTGAAAAGTTATTGAAATTAAGTCATCTAGCCATTGGGCTTATTCACAAAACACTGCTGTGCCCAGGACAGATACCACAGCAAAGGTCAGATGCGTGTTCAGCTTAGATTTGATTACAATTACACAGCTGGTATTGCTATTTTGAGGGAAAATCGACCATAGCTGTGCAAATGAAATCAGTCTAAAACTAAACACTCATCTGCTTTACTGTGATGTCAGTCCTGGGCACAGCCATGTTTTCTAAATAAACCAGCTGGCTGGATTTCAGCTGTGAATAAAAGAATGAGAGCATTCTGAGGTAAGCAGCCAAGTGTGAGCTGCTGTCCGTTCCATGCAATGCTTAATGCTTCTGTCTATGAGAAGCTCATTGTCTAAAAGCCCCAATGTTATATACAAGCAAACCCAGCACCATGTGTAGCTGTATATCAGACACCTCTGACTGTTACATAAGCGTTCAACACCATTTTTATAACGTACCGCTACCAATATATTATGCACACTATGCAGAGAATATTAATCCTTCACAACAGTCCCTGTCTCAGTGAAGCAAACCAATGGAGATGGAACGCCATAGATTGGGTCCTCATCACAGTCAACCCCACAATTCCAGCCCTTTTTAGTGTTCCCATCTCATACACATGGAGGCAGCCATTTTGGAGACTAAACCAACCAATACCCATAGTGAAGTAGAATATCAATTCATTATGAACAAGTGGCATCTTCTTAGTGCATGACCCAGTAAGAATCATTTATAGGTCACTGATTGGCTGCGAGAATATTAGTTCAGTTTACACAATGGGACAGATTAAATTTGCAGAGAGCAACCGCCGGAGCAACTTTTGGCATCTTCACGGGATGTGTCTCTAACAGCCTTGCGTATGATTGCACCGGTCACAATATCTGCCTTGTCTGTGTGTAGGTTACACGCACACTATAACCATTTCACCTGCTGCAAAGACTTAGGGGTTTTTTTTATCAAAGCTTGGGGAGAGATAAAATTGAGAGAGATAAAGTACCAACCAATCAGCTCCTAACTGTCATTTTTCAAACGCACTTTGTAAAATGTAAGCCAGAAGCTGATAGGCTAGTACGTTATCTCTCACAATTGTATCTTTCTCTCCAAGCTTTCATAGATACCCCCCTTGGTCGTCCGTTTCTCAATCCTTGCTTATTGCCTGCATGAACAGCAAAGACATCCCCAATTTAATGGGATCCGGTCTCTAGGTCGACAGTAACTATGTCGACACTATCTAGTCTACCACTATTTGTCGACAGTAAATAGGTCGACGGTCTCTATGTCGACAGGTCAAAAGGTCGACATGAGTTTTTCACAATTTGTTTCCTTTTTTTTATCTTTTCATACTTAACGATCCACGTGGACTACAATTGGGAACGGTAACCTGTGCCGATCGCAGCGGTAGCAGAGCGAGGCACCTTGCCCGAAGCATGGCGAGCCATGCGTGGGGACATGGTGCACTAATTGGGGTTCCCGGTCACTCTACGAAGAAAACGACACAAAACCCCCCATTAAAAACTCATGTCAACCTTTTGACCTGTCGACCAATAGTGGTCGACCTAGTTACTATCTACCTTCCATACCACACCCCAATTTAATAGTATGTAAAGTACTTGAGAGAAAAGCAGCCTCTCAGATCCCTAGTGAAGTGGGCGGCCTGAGGGAGAGGTAATGATGACGTGATATGTGGCACTGCTCTCACCTGATCTCCCACTTGGACCTTCCCTCCAGGATATCGTGGAGAGGAGTAATAACAGGTCGCCCAGTATGGTCTGCGCACACTCCAGTCACACAAGCGAGTGAAATCACAGCACAAGTGACGTTTAGGACATGACGCACCTATTGCTGGGCCAAGGGTTATGGAAAGTGGCACCACCTCTAGGGCACAACGTTTTGCATATCCTGTGAAGAGGAGCTGAGCAGTCTGAGGACCCTAACAATAAAGTCTGGGTGAGGAGCACTCGCATGCCTCATTTAAAACCCAAATGAAAAGTAAAATAAAAAACATAAGATTTTGTTTATCCAACTGGTATTTTTATGACTTTAAAGGGTGGAAAGGGCAGATTTACAGGATGTTCCAAAGTTCACAGGAGTCTGCAGAACATTTTTTACCTATCAGTAAAAAGTTACTTTAGCAATACAGTATATAATAAATAGCTCCAGTGTTCCCTTACTCCTTCGGGGGAAATTCAATTCCATGCGGTGTGCTGTAAGGCATCAAGCTGTGCACATATCACCCTCTTAATGGGGATGTGAGGGAAAATTTGCGATGCCGGTGGCCGCGATGCGCTGTTCCAGGATAGCACATTGCATCGACAAACTGAATCCCCCCCTTCCCCCCACCATCTCCACTTAGGACATAAATAAGAATATCCAGGTGTTTTAGGATTATTCAAGTTTTAGTAAATCCACATCTAAGCAGGGTTAATGTAAAAGTTTACGCTTCACAAAAATAAACAGTTAATTTGTTGGCAACACAATTTGCCTTGTATATCATCATAGGACAACAGTACGATTAAGAAATTTCTGTTTATTTGCAGATGAGTGAAAGATGTCACATGTTAGTGTGCCAAGGTGTAAATAGAGCGTCATTAATACACCTACAGACCTGTGGCTACAGTACGAGGTACACCTGTCACCACAAGCCACGTCGTGACTCACATCCACTATCCACATATTCATACAATTTCCATCATCCACACCATGACATTTACAAAGTCCAACCTTTCAGCAGATGGAAACAGTATAGCCCACTGCATTTTTACAGATCATTTATAGCTTTAATTATAGGTAAGGAACCTTTTTTAGACCTCGGGGCGCTATACTTGAAAAGATCTGCAGAGTTTACAAAGCTGGTTCCTCTTTAAATTTCAGCTATTAAACTCCCAGACTGTCTTTAACCCCGTATGTACCCTCGGCATACACAGGATGTTTTAGAGGGTGTGGTTCGTTTTATCGACAGTATCTAGGTCGACAATGTTTAGGTCGACCACTATAGGTCGACAGTCACTAGGTCGACATGGATGGAAGGTCGACAGGGTTTCTAGGTCGATATGTGGTAGGTCGACAGGTCTAAAGGTCGACATGAGGATTTATTTATTTTTTGGGTGTCGTTTTCTTCGCAAAGTGACCGGGATCCCAAATTAGTGCACCGCGTCCCCTCGCATGGCTCGCTTCGCTCGCCATGCTTCGGGCATGGTGCCTTCGCTCCGCTACCGCTTCGCTCAGCACACTTTACCGTTCCAATCGTAGTCCACGTGGATCGTTAAGTATGAAAAAATCCCCCCCAAAAAAAAAATGTGAAAAACTCATGTCGACCTTTAGACCTGTCGACCTAGCACATGTCGACCTAGAAACCCTGTCGACCTAGTGACTGTCGACCTATAGTGGTCGACCTAAACATTGTCGACCTAGACACTGTCGATCTTCAGACCGGATCCCGTTTTAGAAGCAATGAGAAATTCACATAAGTGAAAGGCTGTATAATTATAGCAGCAGGATGTGCTATATGTTCTGGAAATTAAGCTAAAGTTACGTACATGTCCTTCTAAACGTTTACCACTTTCCTTTCTAGCTTTGTATTGTTGCCTTTACACCATGTAATATTACTATTGTTGCGCTCAGATAGGACACAGCTCTGCTGTATCCCACGGCAATGAAACGGACGGTGTAATGGTTAGCATTACCGACTCACAGCACTGAGTTCATGGGCTTGGTTCCCACAATGGCCTTAAGTGTGTGGAGTTTGTATATTCTCCCCGTGCTTGCAAGGATTTCCTCCGGATACTCCGGTATCCTCCCTCAATCCAAAAATAATATACTGGTAGGTTAATTGGCACCAAACAAAATTTAACCCTAGTGTGAATGTGTGTGCACGTGGTAGGGAATATAGAGTGTAAGCTCCACTGGGGCAGGGATTGATGTGAATGGCCAAATATTCTCTGTAAAGCGCTGCGGAATATGTGTGCGCTATATAAATAATTATAAAAAAATAAAAATAAAATAGTCTGCTCTAGGATCTAAAAATTATGGGTGAAAATCATCATAAGGGTGCAGGAAAAGGATATCCTGTATGGGAGGTAGTTAGGACACCGCCAGTCACAATACCAACGCCAGGATCCCGCCCCCTAACAATCCCCACAGTCAGCATGCCGACTATCGGGGACTACTCCCACTCGTGGGTGTCCACAACACCCATAGAGTGGGAATAGAACCTGTGGCAAGCGCAACAAAGCCCCCGCAAGGGGCTTCGTTGCCCTCCCCCACCCCCCGCAACAGCCAGCCATCTCGAAGCCGGGATCCCCGCGTCGGTATGGCGACCAGCGGTCTCTTGAGCGCCGGTCACGCATACTCAACCTGTGCTGTTTATATAATACTTAATGAGGTTACAACAATCAGTAAATTACTGACCATCAATACAAAAGTAACAAAACCTTAACCAGTCTGTACAAAATAAGTTGGACAGTAAAAATGATCCCCTTAATTAAATAACAAAAAATGAACTCATAACAGACAAATTTAAGATAGTGTAGGTTTGTGGAGCTTCCGAATGCAATCACTGGCCCTTATTTTGCTGTAGGCCAGTAATGAGCCACCTTCAAGCCTTCACCTGTGGCCCATGACCCCTTCCTGCGTTATTGGCAGACGTGTTAGCAAGTTTGAAGAGACTGCTATGGCTTTACAGATCACGGTCTCTTCCTCTGAACACTGTGGAGCGAAGCGAGCCCTGGGGGGTACACTTGGTAATGTTCTGAACAAGTTTGATAATAGTCTGAAGCAGGTTAGCTATGCTAATCCAAGTGGTCCTGTGTTGTGACCGTCTCTTTGTCTGTAAAACATAATTTTATGGGCAGGCATCCTGGCAGGAGGGCTTGCGTCAATAAGAATAATCATGTTACACAGGGCGGGATGTACTAAACCCTGAAATGCGATGAAAACTTTGAAAATGCAGTTTGGGGGAGGGGGTGGGGGGGTTATTGCATTTTCCATATGTACCAAGCTCCCTAATGGCTTATCCCCGATGGGTAACATCTCTGGGTGGCGTTACCCAATATAAGCCTATGAGCTTCTTTTTGCACTTTGACCTGATGGGGATACAATCGGATCCCTCCCAGCACCCCCTTGCAGCGTGTGCATCCCTCTGCGCATGCAGGGAAGGACTCCCGGGGCTGAAACCCAGAAACCCTTCTGTCACAAAGGAGAGTTCTCATTGGGAGTGATGACCTTTGCAAATTTCTTTATACATTATGCTGGTATGTACTCGATAAGTGGTGAGAAGTACTGCATCGCGGATGCAATGCTTAGTACATCCCGCCCACAGACAAGTTACATAGTTGTTGAGGTTGAAAAAAGACAAATGTCCATCGAGTTCAAAATATTGTGCATTACATTACTTTATTAATTTTTTTTTTCTTTAAATATTAATTAAATGCTGTATCCCTGGATATTTTTTTTAGCTAGGAATTTATCCAATCCATTTTTAAACTTATTGATTGTGTCCACCATTACTACCTTCTCTGGAAGAGAATTCCAAATCATTACTGCTCTTACTGTAAAGAATCCTTTTCTCCGTTGGGTATGGAAGCTCTACAGCATTGAATACTCATTTGCTGGACAAGGAAAGGAGCCATTGGGGACCATTTTTCATTGCATATTTGCAGCTATTTCCCAGAAAACAAAAATATTAAGTATAGCCAGATTGTATGAAGGAGTGAACGCAGCAAATGTGACCGATATCTGCTACAATCCCTCCATTCCCACCGGCAGCCACATCCCCCATAGGTTTCTAAGGGGGGGATGCGATGCTGCCAGTTGTATCAAGGGGGGTAATTCAGACTGGATTGCTGCAGCGATCGCAGTCTGAATGCCTTTGTGGAGTGCACCCGCGCAGCCCGGGAGCCCAGTGAGATGCTAAAAGTATCTCAGGGCTGCGATCGCCTCAGTCGCTGGGCGGGAGGTGGCATGCCGATGGCATTAGAACGTCGTTGAACACAAGCGTGTCCAGACCGTTGCGGGGGTGGGCCGCGGCAGCTGCTTAACATCACACGTAGCCGCTGCAACCCAGGACGCGGCGGGTAGCCAACTGCCAGGGCAGGCAGGGTGCTACTTGCCAGGTGATGCTTTTGCACTCTTGTTGTGGAATGGGGGGGGGGGGGGGCAGAGCCAGACATGCGGGGCGGACTAGCCCTGTGCTGGGCGTCCCCCCGCATCTCTGAGAAACTGATAGTAGATGTGCTAAAGTTAGCACATCTACGATCAGATCTTAATTTCCCCGAATATCCGGTACGTGACACATTCCCGATACAGGCCCACACAGCTGCCTCCATCTTCAGATTGCGGTAGACCGTTGTAGCGTACAGATCTGGCCTGTAGTTCTGTCTGGGTTCCCCAGGTACCCTCCACTGGAACTGGCTTATATCGCACCCAGATCGCAAATGCGATCAATGATAAATGGGCCCCATTGTTATGCACTGGCATTAGAGCTGCAATAAAAGGGTTTCCCGTAGGTCTAGCTGGAAGCAGTGTTATCCTCTACAGTGGTGCAAGGAACCATATGCTACAATGAAATCTTATCGATGATCGGCGCATACAACTGTAGTTTCGGTGGCAGCACACGGTCAGCTTATTATCCAGATGTTAGACTGTAATATTACCAGCGGTGCAAGTGTGTGGGTACGGCGTAGGCTTAAGAATTTAACCGTGGGTACGCCGTACCCACACAGACGGGCCGTCGCTCCTCCCCTCCCTCCCTCCCTCTGCTGCTCACCGCCGCTACTGCTGATGTGAGGGGAGGAGAGCGCAGCCTGTGCCTCTCCTGCCCCTCAGTGTCTTCATTCAATTCAGCGCCGCCCGTGAGCCAATCAGAGCTCGCGGACCGGCAGCCAAGGCATTTGGCCACACCCATTTTTTGGCGCACGCAGCACCTGTAAGACATTTTTTCTACTTGCACCACTGAATATTACATTGCTAACCACTGGGAATGGCACATGGAACAGCCCTGGCTTGTGAGCCTGTTGCACAACACTAAGAACATGTCATGAACTTTTTACAGTATTTAGTAAGTAGGATAAAAATCAGTGATCCTGGTCATAACCCTCCACAGACCACATACCCAAGACAACAGTCATACAGCTTCCACAGCACCAGATGCCATCTACAAACCACCAACCGGCTGATAAAACATGAATACTGGCAGACATTTGCCTATGGAACTTCCACAGGTAATATAACATGGAAATGACGGCTCCACTGCTCCATCCATCTACAGCTCTGTGTTCTAACAGAACCACAGTAGGAATAAATGGAAATTGGGACCCTACGGCTGTTAGTTTAACTATCCACATGGACATTTAATGGGAATAGTAACCTGTAGTGAGCGAAGCGAGCTCTGGGGGGTACACTTGTTAATGTTCTGAAAAAGTTTGATAATAGTCTGAAAACCTTTAGCAATGCTAATCCAAGGGGTCCTGTGTTGTGAATTTGAACTATATTAAAAATAATAATATGATATTTATACTCCCTTTAAACCATGACACTTATGAATTACACAGGTTCTGTGGCTGATTAAAACCAGCTGAAATGCAGGCTTAAAGTCAGCTGGCCGCCCAACCTGTGTACTTCATGAGTGTCCCATTTTAAAAGATGCGAGATATATATATATATATATATATATATATATATATATATATATATACATACATACATACATACATACATACACACATACACACATTTACTTCCATAGTAGTCAGAATGTGGCAGTCAGAGATGAATACCAGGAAGGGAGAGAGCAGAGATGTGACAGGTAATGTCAGGCAGGGTGATAGGGAGCATGCAAAGCAGGAGCCTCAGGGGCTACAAGCGCAGCAGAGGGGCCCCTGTATGACAGACAGGGACCCATATAGATAGGGACACAGCACATACCTAGCACCACGCATATTATGTCCAGGATAACAAAGGGGATCCTGGCTCTGTCAAACATCGTGCTGTCCCGATTTTTTCTGATCTGCAAGAAAAGTCCCAGTCACTGCAAGATCCACTCCACTCTCATGTGTGACAGTCCCGGGTGTGGGGAGATCTCAGGCTCACAGTCCCAGATAGGAGAGGTTCACAGGGGCACAGTCACTGCTGCACAGTTCACAGGGTGACAGCCCAGGACTGCTGTAGGGATCTCAGTGCGACAGTCCCGGATATAGGGATCAGAGGGTGACAGTTCAGTACTGTGTTGGGATCTAGTGTGACATGCTCAGTATCGCTGTAGGGATCATGGGGTGACAGTCCCGGGTGTAGGGATCACAGAGCGACAGTCCCGGGTGTGGGGATCACAGGGTGTCAGTCTCGGGTGTAGGGATCACACATAAAAATAAGCAGCGCTGAGGGTGCAGTCAGATTCGGGACAGCGCTGGTGTTCTCCCGCATAGATCCCGCCTGCAGCCCGCACAGTGAGCCCGGAGTGCCTTGCCCTTAATGACTGTCAGTCAGTGTGTGAGACACGGCAGAGTACATATGGTGATAGACCAATCTGAGGCCGCTGACCGCAAGTCAATCAGCTAATCAGCGACGAGATCCCCAATTGCGTCACTGGGGGGCGTGGTTAAAATGGGCGTGTCAGATTGGGTAAAGGCGTGGTGCTGCCGCAGCCAAAAGAAGGGGGCGTGTCTCAGTGGTAGAATTGCTCGAAGTATAGTGGGATGGGCGTGGTCTTATGCGCAGTAGGCTTGCCGCCTGTAAGAGGGCGGGGCGTAGCAGCTGGAAGTCTTGGCACACCTCTGTCTCCTGCACCTCAGTGTTTATGGCATGCTGCGAGCGAGTGTCGCATTATGATGTCATAAGGGTGCGGATGAAATCTCTCACACACGTGGGTTGTTGTTGCTGTATATGTAATGTAACACGCAGAGTGAGCACACTGGCATCTGTAGTTCCACAGTAGCTGGAGTGCCACACATTGCCTTCCACTCATGTAGTTCTTTATAAACACACGCGTGTAGTGACCTGTAGGGTTTCTGCCTTACGCATGCCAGAGCACACACCCAACATTGCACTGACGCTAGCCTCGGGTCTATTTATGAAGCAATGAAAAGTGTGGAGTAGTGAGCCAGTGGAGAAGTTGCCCATGGCAACCAATCAGCTGCTATGTATAATTTTATAGAATGCACTTTATAAGTGTTACCTCAACACTGATTGGTCACTTCTCCACACTTTTCACTGCTTCATGAATAGTCCCGACCCCCCAACTGTACCTTTTTGGCTGGCACTGTGCCGTTTTCTTATGGTCTGTACCTGCTAAAAGGGGCCTTGTACCGATTTCACAGTCTCCCTTGTCCTATCGATGCCTATGGCAGCGTCGGATGGCCACGCCCAATTTACCAGGGCCACGCCTCCTCCGAATTTGGACCGATTTTTGGTCTTAGGATGTTGGAGGGTGCGATAGACCCCTCAGTCACTGCTTATAAACCGATTACATGTCAGGCAGACGATAATTAGAAATGGGATGTAGCGGGACAGAAGACCGACGCCTCTCAGAATGCCGACATCAGATTCCCACCTCAGACTCCTTTCATCCAAAAAATAAGCATGCCGGGGAAGATTAGGGTTACACTGTGGAGTGGGGGGGGGGGGGGGGGGGTAGTACTGACCACCAACATCCCCACAGTGGTAGAACACCTAACCATACTTGCCTACTCTCCCGGAAAGGCTGGAGGCTCCCGAAAAAAATTGGGTGGCCCTCCCGGACCCCTGGAAAGGTGGGCAAGTGTCCCACTGTTGCTGTCAGCCCCTGCACTCCCCCTCGGCTGTCCACAACAGAGAACAAGTTGGCAGTCCGAGGGGAACACGACGACGCGATTTGCGCTGAGTCGCGTCATCGTTGCCCCGTCCCTGCTGTACTGTGCCTGTTTACTCAGCACTGTCAGGTGGGGGCGGGGCCATGATGATCTGAATATGATGCCACGCCCCGGACTGCTGACTTTCCCTGCTGGCCATGCCTCCAGACCACCCACATTTCCACCAGACACGCCCCCATTAGCCTACCATAACCCGGAGGAGGGTGCAGCAAGGTAGGCACCTATGCAGAGCCGGCCATAGGCATAGGCAAACTAGGCAATTGCCTAGGGCATTTGATATGCCTAGGGGCATCAGCAGCTTCTGCTGATTAAGATGATATGCAGCATGCCTATATTCTGTGTGTAGCAATTCATATACAGATACAGCCACAGTCTCATACAGTATATAGGCATGCTACATATCATTTTAATCAGCAGAAGCTGCTTGTGCATCCTAACCACATAGCGATGCAAATAGGCTGCATTTTCATTAAAAAAGGTGGCCAACATTAGCATTGAGGTAAGATTTATGAGGACACATCAGTTTCCAAGCAGAGGCAGAGGTCACAGTGTTAGTGGCAGTGTGAGTGCTGTGTTCATGTAAGTGGGTTGGTTGTGCACTAGTGTTCGGAATATGTGTAAGGAGCATTATGTGTGTCTTGTAAAAATGCATTAATAATGTGCAACATATGTGTAAGGGGCACTATGTGTGTCATTATGTGTATAAGGGCATTAATAATGTGCGGCATATGTGTAACAGGGTACTACTGTATGTGTGTCATTATGTGTATAGGGGCACTAATAATATGCAGCAAATGTGTAGGGGGCACTATGTGTGTCATTATGTGTATAAGGGCATTAATAATGTGCGGCATATGTGTAAGGGACATTGGGGTAAATTTACTAACATTCGTATTTTCCCGTTTCAGGTCAAAGTTCAATCACGAATGACATCGAAAGTGTAAAACTGCAACTTTTTGAATTTGTTACGACGGATTTACTAAGCTGCCGTATTCGGGTTTTTCTTTTGTTCCGATGTCGATGTCATTCGTGTTTTTTATTTTATTTTTACGGCAGTGATTAGCAAAACACTGCCGACTTTTTTACAATGAATCTCGGCCGGATCTGTGTGATCCGTGCTGGGGTTCATTTTTTTTTTTTTTTTTTTTAAATTAAACACTGTAAAATCCTTAAAAAAAATTGCGTGGGGTCCCCCCTCCTAAGCATAACCAGCCTCGGGCTCTTTGAGCCGATCCTGGTTGCAGAAATATGGGTAAAAAAATGACAGGGGTTCCCCCATATTTAAGCAACCAGCATCGGGCTCTGCGCCTGGTCCTGGTTTCAAAAATACGGAGGACAAAAAGAGTAGGGGTCCCCCGTATTTTTAAAACCAGCACCGGGCTCCACTAGCTGGACAGATAATGCCACAGCCGGGGGTCACTTTGATATAGTGCCCTGCGGCCGTGGCATCAAAAATCCAACTAGTCACCCCTGGCCGGGGTACCCTGGGGGAGTGGGGACCCCTTCAATCAAGGGGTCCCCCCCCCCAGCCACCCAAGGGCCAGGGGTGAAGCCCGAGGCTGTCCCCCCCCCATCCAATGGGCTGCGGATGGGGAGGCTGATAGCCTTTTGTGATAATGAAAAGATATTGTTTTTAGTAGCAGTACTACAAGGCCCAGCAAGCCTCCCCCGCATGCTGGTACTTGGAGAACCACAAGTACCAGCATGCGACGGAAAAACGGGCCCGCTGGTACCTGTAGTACTACTACTAAAAAAATACCCAAAAAAAGACAAGACACACACACCGTGAAAGTAAAGATTTATTACATACATGCACACAAACATACATACATACTTACCTTATGTTCACACACAGGTCGGTCCTCTTCTCCAGTAGAATCCAAGGGGTACCTGTTGAATAAATTCTACTCACCAGATCGCGGGTCCCAGGCTCCTCGGGGCATCCATTTGTAATCCACGTACTTGCATAAAATAAGAAAACGGAAAGCCGAGCCACGAACTGAAAGAGGACCCATGTTTTCACATGGGACTCCTTTCCCCGAATGCCAGAAACCCACTCTGACTGATGTCTAAGTGGGTTTCTTCAGCCAATCAGGGAGCGCCACGTTGTAGCACTCTCCTGATCGGCTGTGTGCTTCTGTACTGAGTGACAGGCGGCACACGGCAGTGTTACAATGTAGCGCCTATGCGCTCCATTGTAACCAATGGTGGGAACTTTCTGCTCAGCGGTGACGTCACTTTAGGTCAACCGCAGGGCAGAAAGTTCCCACCATTGGTTACAATGGAGCGCATAGGCGCTACATTGTAACACTGCCGTGTGCCGCCTGTCAGACAGTACAGGAACACACAGCCAATCAGGAGGGTGCCACAACGTAGCGCTCCCTGATTGGCTGAAGAAACCCACTTAGACATCAGTCAGAGTGGGTTTCTGGTATTCGGGGAAAGGGGGCCCATGTGCAAACATGGGTCCCCTTTCAGTTCGTGGCTCGGCTTTCCGTTTTCTTATTTTATGCAAGTACGTGGATTACAAATGGATGCCCCGAGGAGCCTGGGACCCGCGATCTGGTGAGTAGAATTTATTCAACAGGTACCCCATGGATTCTACTGGAGAAGAGGACAGACCCTCGTGTGAACATAAGGTAAGTATGTATGTATGTTTGTGTGCATGTATGTAATAAATCTTTACTTTCACGGTGTGTGTGTCTTGTCTTTTTTGGGGTATTTTTTTAGTAGTAGTACTACAGGTACCAGCGGGCCCGTTTTTCCGTCGCATGCTGGTACTTGTGGTTCTCCAAGTACCAGCATGCGGGGGAGGCTTGCTGGGCCTTGTAGTACTGCTACTAAAAACAATATCTTTTCATTATCACAAAAGGCTATCAGCCTCCCCATCCGCAGCCCATTGGATGGGGGGGGACAGCCTCGGGCTTCACCCCCGGCCCTTGGGTGGCTGGGGGGGGGGACCCCTTGATTGAAGGGGTCCCCACTCCCCCAGGGTACCCCGGCCAGGGGTGACTAGTTGGATTTTTGATGCCACGGCCGCAGGGCACTATATCAAAGTGACCCCCGGCTGTGGCATTATCTGTCCAGCTAGTGGAGCCCGGTGCTGGTTTTAAAAATACGGGGGACCCCTACTCTTTTTGTCCCCCGTATTTTTGGAACCAGGACCAGGCGCAGAGCCCGATGCTGGTTGCTTAAATATGGGGGAACCCCTGTCAATTTTTTCCCCTTATTTCTGCAACCAGGATCGGCTGGTTATGCTTAGGAGGGGGGACCCCACGCAATTTTTTTAAATAAAATAACAACTTTCCCACCCCTTCCCACTGATATACATGCACGGATCTCATGGATCCCTGCATGCCTATCCAATCACGGATTAAAAAAGCAGGTCTGGGTTTTTTTAGCACTTTTTTACGAGTTGTAATTTTTCACGGCAGTGTTTGTTTGTTTTTTGCTTTGCACTTCTTAGTAAATTACCGAGATTCATACTTAAACAGCCGCGTTTTGACCGATGGTGTATTCATTCGTAATTTTTTTCTTGGACTTGCAAAAAATTACGAATGCCCTCATCACTGCCGTGATTATTGCTTAGTAAATTACCGAGATGACACTTTGATGAAAAAACGGCATCTCGGTCAAAATCGGGACCTTAGTAAATTTACCCCATTATGTGTAAAAGGGCATTAATAAAGGTTGTCATAATGTGTAAGGCACATTATGTTTATAAGGACATTAATAATGTGTCTCATATGTGTAAGGGGCATTACTCTGTGGCATTATGTGTATAAGGTGCTCTACTATGTGGCGTTGCGTATAGAAAGGGCACTACTATGTCGTCTAATGTGAATAAAGAGCAATAGGGTGTGATGTAATGTGAATAGGGAGCAATTCAGTGTGATGTAATGTGAATAAGGGGCTCTACTGTGAGGAGTAAAATTTATAAGGTAAAGTGATACTACTGTGGGATGTAATATGAATTATGGACACTATCGCATGATCAAATGTGAATAAAGTTGCAGTACTGTGTGGCGTAATTGGAATTGGGGTTACTATTGTGTGGCCATGGCCCTTGCCAGCAAAAACACACCCCTTTTTGGGCTGAGCACCAAATGTGTGAACGGTTCCTATTTAAAATCTGGGGGGGGTACAAGCACTAAAATAAGGACTGGTATGGGTGAGGGGTGATGGTGCTGGGAAAGAGGTGCAAGGTCAGAGGCAGAACCAGCGGTGGTGCTAGGGGGCACCAGGCAAAATCTTGCCTAGGGCATCATATTGGTTAGGGCCGGCTCTGCACCTATGCACCTAACCCAGCAAAAACACAGCTTACAGCGAGATGCAGTTGTTTTCGGGTTGGTATCTATATACCAGTGCCCGTCATCACGGCGGTCAGAATCCCGACCATGGGATGCCAGGCGCCAGAATGCCGGCAGCGGGGCAAGCGCAAAAGAGCCCCTTGCAGGCTCCCTGCGCTCGCCATGCTGCCAGTATGCTGAGCACCGGGATCCCGACAGCCAGGATATTAAATGCATCCCGTTTTCATGCCAGAGTAGTTTGTAGGAATTTATGAGTTTAGGAATTAGATTACCACCCAGTAACAGCTGGGATGTTATGGAAGCAAGCTTCTAATCATCACTGGAGGCAGCAACAGTGAAGGAAATGTTACTTCCCTCTCCGTGCCAGAGAGGGTGCGACGCACACACTTGCCCACATACACTCTGCCGCCATGGCCATGGTCATATAATTGTGCACTCCTCAGACTGGTTTTCAGAAGGTGAATGATGGTAATCACGCCTAAAATCATATTCTTTATAACGAGGACAGCAAATAGATAACACATCCTACAGTAAGGGATGCAAGGTTTTGTATAAATTGTAACGGTGTACTGTGCTGGAAAATATAAGGAACAACTAGTATTATACAACTGTCACTATAAGGAATGATGGAGACCACAGACGGAAATAAATAGATAGATAGATAGATAGATAGATAGATAGATAGATAGATAGATAGATAGATAGATAGATAGATAGATAGATGCATACAGGGTGTCCCATAATGCGTGACCCTTGCAACCGGATCACGGTAGCGCTTCCCCGAGGCTCATCCTCCTGGAACCCCAGCTCTGATTGATAACTGCTGTGCAGGATATTTTTGTGACTAAATATTACATCTATGAATTAGGGTGTAGTATGGTATGCCGGCGGCCGGGCTCCCAGCGACCAGCATACCAGCGCCGGGAGCCCGACCGCCGGCATACCGACAGCGTGGCGAGCGCAAATGAACCCCTTGTGGGCTCGCTGCGCACACCACGCTGCGGGCACGGTGGCGCGCTACGCGTGCCACGCTGATTATTCTCCCTCCAGGGGGGTCGTGGACCCCCACGAGGGAGAATATGTGTCGGTATGCCGGGTGTCGGGATTCCGGCGCCGGTATACTGTGCGCCGGGATCCCTACATTCGGCATACTGAAGACCACCCATGACTTATTCCCTTTTCAGACAAAAAAGTATGAATGTCCCGGCAATTACCCGGCATTTCAGTGCCGGGTCGTTTTGCCGGGACCTGCCTGACCCCCCCTTCACGCAGACATGCAAATTTCGACCCGGTAATTTGCAGATCAACACGGGTATTTTGTCTGTGTGAAAGGGTCAACCCGTGTCATAATTCACGTGTCATGTAATAAAGTTGTACTTTCAAGGTGTGCGTGTCCTGTTTTTATTTGGGTATTTTTTTCCAGTAGAACTACATGTACCAGCGGGCCCGTTTTTCTCCCGCATGCTGGTACTTGTGGTTCTCCAAGTACCAGCTTGCGGGGGAGGCTTGCTGGGACTTGTAGTACTACTGGAAAAAAACAATATTCTTTCAATTTTCTCAAGGCTATCAGCCCCCCATCCGCAGCCCTTGGATGGGGGGGACAGCCCGGCCAGGGGTGACTAGTTGGATATTTAATGCCACGGCCGCAGGGCGCTGTATAAAAGTGACCCCCGGCTGTGGCATTATCTGTCCAGCTAGTGGAGCCCGATGCTGGTGTAAAAAATACGGGGGACCCCTACTCTTTTTGTCACCCGTATTTTTTGCACCAGCACCAGGCGCAGAGCCCGGTGCTGGTTTTAAAAATACGGGGGATCCCCTGTCAGATTTTTTTCCCCGGATTTTTAGAACCAGAACCGGCTCGAAGAGCCCGAGGCTGGTTATACTTAGGAGGGGGGACCCCACGCAATTTTTTTTCGGGTTTTTTACAGTTTTTTCACGTTTTTTAAAAATCGGATCAAAATCCGTCAAATCGGCCGTTTTTCGTCAGCGGGACTGTCAAATCCGTTTTTTATTGAATATGTTGAATTCCGGCACCCACTTGCCGGAATTCGACGGTCGAGTTGTGTCGAATTAAAAAACCGCCGAAAAATTGCTGCGATTCGCCGGTAATTGCATATACCCCATAGTCGGTTCTGGACACAAATCCTTCTTCAAGGAGTTGTCTGTATTTCCTAACCTGTGCGGAACAAACCCCCTCTTGTACTAATCACGTTTGGACATCTGAAGGTTGTCTGTAGATTTCATTGCGGTAATCTTTAATATTTTGTTTTACTAAGCCTTCTTATTTGTCGGCCTGTCGGAAAACTACATCTCTGTAGCTCGCTAAGTCCTTCAGCGCCGCCTTTACGTTTCTAGTCATATTGTTTCTTTGAGTGATAGGAGTCTTGGTGTAACGGGTTACCGAATCGTCTAACAGACAGGAAAAGGTTTTTAAGGAGTGATTAGAAGATGGAAGATCAAAATTTTAAGATGATCTTGTAAGCGAAAATTTCTCAAAAAAGGTAGGAGTGTATGTACTCTGTTGATGCTGAAATCTATCTATCTATCTATCTATCTATCTATCTATCTATCTATCTATCTATCTATCTATCTATCTGTCTGTCTGTCTGTCTGTCTGTCTGTCTGTCTGTCTGTCTGTCTGTCTGTCTGTCTGTCTGTCTGTCTGTCTATCTGTCTATCTATCTGTCTAACTATCTATCTATCTATCTATCTATCTATCTATCTATCTATCTATCTATCTATCTATTTCTGCAAATACACTTCCCAAATGAAGAAGAATACAGCGTGGAAAGCAATATATAATAGTAAATGACAATTTAGTATCACCTTAGAGCACATGGGTCTAAAGGCCTAATTCAGATTTGTATGGAATTGCACAGCCACAGGGAAGTGACTGTGCAATTCTGTGCAAATAAAATGCAAATGCAGCAGGAGGCGTCTGTAGGAGATATACTCCTCCTGGATACATCTGCAAGATCCAAGTGCTGCATCTGAGGCTGCACCCTTGGATCACCATCACAACCATGTTTGCAGACTCAGTCTGGCCATTGGATCTGGGCACCTGGGTCTTGGATGTCTGCTTCCGACGACACAGACCCTGGACCCAGCACGCCTTACAAAGAACGATATCATTTGCAGCTCACGCTTCACTCCGTAAATGCTACATCGTGTCA
Source organism: Pseudophryne corroboree (assembly GCF_028390025.1). NCBI lineage: Eukaryota > Metazoa > Chordata > Amphibia > Anura > Myobatrachidae > Pseudophryne > Pseudophryne corroboree. The sequence goes on from NC_086444.1 coordinate 116,313,308, forward strand.
ATCATGCTGCGGCTGATGGGGTTGCCAGCAATATTGCAAGACTCATTCTGCACATCCCCCAAACATTGGATTTGTACATAAACCATCGGGTTTGCATTAGAGATGAGCAGGTTCGGTTCTCAGAGAACCGAACCCCCCCGAACGTTACCACCCAAGCCCGGATCCGAGTCAGGTTCGGGTTTTCCTGCCTTATTCGGAAAACAGAATGAGGCAAAATATCATCATCCCGCTGTCGGATTCTCATGGGGTTTGGATTCCATATAAGTCGCAGCGCTACCCCGCCATTTTCACTCCGGCATTGGAGAGTGTAGAGAGAGGACCTGTCTCCATCCTCAGTGTCCTGCATCAGTTCAGTGTTAGTGTCTTGTGCTGCATCAGTCCAGTCACAGTGGTTGTGTCCTCTGCTGCCATATGTCCAGTGCTGCTGTATAAGTCCAGTTCAGTGGTGCTGTGTTGTGCTGCATCAGTCCAGTCACAGTGGTGGTGTCTTGTGCTGCATCAGTCCTGCCACAGTGGTGGTGTCCTCTGCTGCCATTCTTTATGTCAAGTGCTGCTGTATAAGTCCAGTCCAGTGGTGCTGTGTTGTGCTGCATTAGTTCAGTGGTGGTGTATTGTGCTGCATCAGTCCAGTCACAGTGGTGGTGTCCTCTGCTGCCATATGTCCAGTGCTGCTGTATAAGTCTAGTCCATTGCAGTGGTGCTGTATTGTCCTGCATCAGTCCAGTGGTGGTGTCCCTGTGCTGCTGTATATGTCCAGTGGTACTGCCGTATATGTCCAGTGATACTGCCGTATATGTCCAGTGATACTGGCGTATATGTTCATTGATACTGCCGTATATGTCCAGTGGTACTGCCGTATAAATCCAGTGATCCTACCGTATAATTCCAGTGATCCTGCCGTATAATTCCAGTTGTACTGGCGTATAAATCCAGTCCAGTGGTACTGCCGTATAAGTCCAGTCCAGTGGTGCTGTCTTGTGCTGCATCAGTCCAGTAGTAGTGTCTTGTGCTGCCATAAGTCCAGTGGTGTCCTGTGCTGTATATTATTTACTCCAAATAAAAGGGTTATATACATTACTAATATTATTATCCAAATAATTTTTACAGGGTTTGCCCTGTGTGGTGTAGGGGTACACTCACCTGTGCTGCATATTATAATAGCTCCAAATAAAAGGGTTATTATTATCCAAATTAATTTTAAAGGCTTTGCCGTGTGTGTGGTTTAGGGGTACGCTCTCCTGTGCCACCAATATTGTGCGTGTATTACATCTGGGCACATTCCAGCACGTCCCATGTTGTTTGTGCCGCACACTTGTGTCGCTTAGCTTACAGCTACCTCGTTGTACCTCTTTTACTTCTTTGCATGATGTGCTGTTTGGGGCCTAGTTTTTTTAAGTGCCATCCTGTCTGCAACTGCAGTGCTACTCCTAGATGCGCCAGGTGTTTATGCCGCACACTTGTGTCGCTTAGCTTAGTCATACAGCTACCTTATTGCACCTCTTTTACTTCTTTGCATGATGTGCTGTTTGGGGCCTATTTTTTTTTTAAATCTGCCATCCTGTCTGCAACTGCAGTGCCACTCCTAGATGCGCCAGGTGTTTATGCCGCACACTTGTGTCGCTTAGCTTAGCCATCCAGCTACCTCATTGCACCTCTTTTTCTTCTTTGCATGATGTGCTGTTTAGGGCCTGGTGCAACCTTTTGGCCTAAAAAACAATATTGTGGGGTGTGAGGTGTTCAGAATAGACTGGAAATTAATGTTATTAAGGTTAATAATACCGTAGGATCAAAATTCCCCCCAAATTCTGTGATTTTAGCTGTTTTTTATGTTTTTTGTTTTTTTTTAAATCATCCAGATCCAAAACATGAAAGGGTGATCTTGGCAAAACCAATCCAGATCCAAAACACGAGGATGGAACCAAAACCAAAACACAAAACACGAAAAGTGCCCGCGGCACACCTCTAGTTTACATACAAATCTGAATTAGGCCCTAACTTGGAGTCATTGCCTCATTTCACTGTGGGCCTTTCAGAGGTGGACACAGTTTCAATGACATGCACAAATGGTCAATATTCTGCGGATGCATCCCGATTGCCTGCACACAAGGGGCCTGCTTCAGTTGTGGTTGAAGTTGCTATAGCTGTGTCAGGTCAGGCTGGAATGTAGCATCCGATTATTGGGCCTGAGCGGAGGTGGCAGAGGAGGCTGGAATAGTTCCTTCTCATAGACTCCCAGGGCAGAAGAATAAATATACTATAACAAGTGGACAAGAAATAACTGGGCTAGGAAACTGTTACTGTGAGTTAGGGAGCGAGGTTACTGTAGCAAGGAGATAATAACTGCAAAGACTGGTACTTGATTACTGAGGCTTAGAGATAAGGGGCCTAATTCAGAGTTGATCGCAGCAGCAAATTTGTTAGCAGTTGGGCAAAACCATGTGCACTGCAGGGGGGCAGATATAACATTTGCAGAGAGAGTTAAATTTGGGATTCGCACACTTGCAACCCGAAAATACACTCCCCTATGAGCAGCGATTAACTGTTCGCAGCAGTGCAAAAAAACCCTAGCGAGCGATCAGTGCAATGCAATCCATAGTGGGAGTATCACCTTTTAATCTCAGAGTAGAACACCAAATCTGATATCCCCCCCCCCCCCAATACTCAGTTGTATGATTCTTCCAGAAGTAGAATAGAAGTTCCAAAGGGCTTGGACAATATCAGGCGCTATCTTCTTTATCTCCCCCAGGCGTCATGTTCCAGGCAAGATTAGGATTAAACCTTAGAGAGTGGATTATGATTAAGTATATTGGGGAAAATACCTGAGCGTTGCTGCTGACTGCTGGGAACCAGAAGACTGTGCTGAAGCCACGGGACAAGGTAAGACACAGCTAGACCACCAGGGACTGTCTTTGTCGTGTCGAAGTCGAAAAATATTGCAATACACACATCACGTACAAACTACACACAGATGGCCTCCATGTGCGTACTTATTCAGCCGTGCGTGCACATATTCGCAATTTGTGTATGGTCGCTTCTGCGGTCCTGCATATTAGAGCGTGGTATGAGTAATTACAGTGGAATTTGTACTCGCATGGAAAATCCACAAAGACATATAATATATCTAATCCATATATTGCATAAATCACCCACTGTCTGCTTTCTCTTCTAATAGCATGAAGATGGGCCACACATAAATTATACTCCCAGAGACTGAAATACAATGGCCTTATTTACACAAAGCTTTGAAATTCTATGAAGAAGGCAAACACCATTGTTTACTCCTATTGTTCTAGGGTAGCCCAGTTTCTGTCGAAGACAATAAAATACTGGATTGTCATTGTCTTATCTGAGGACGGGGCAAACAAGAAAGACAATATCCAGGAACCTAGCTTGGCTGAGGAGATACTGAATTAGCAATAGCTAACAAAATTGGAAACCAGACATTTAGAAATCTGAGGTAATAACATTCATAGTCTAAACTCTTGGAGATATATATATATATATATATATATAGATACAAAAAAATGGAGCACTCACCAGTCTTTTCTTATGAAATATTTAGCAAAAGTTTATTGCCCAGACAGCATACATGACTGTGTAACACAGTCAATTATAGTTATCCAGAAGTAAGCTCAAACGTTTTCGGTCATAGCAGACCTTCATCAGGAGACATAAACATCAATTCACAGCCGTCCTGCCATCATACAGAGATACCATCAGCCTATCTGACCATGCCTCACCGGCCCCTTATATACCTACCATTCAATTATCAACGCCCACATGACGTCACAATATGGGCGGGATTAGCCCATTTCATGCAAGAGTGTTCTAGTGCATATCAAATCATGCTTTAAAATCCACTATAATCCCCTCAATGCTGCTTATACCCGGATTTATGTGATTAATCCCCACATCTTATATTCCAGCCACAGCTCGTCTCTAAATGCATACCTAAATCACATCCGTGTTTACTACTGGTCGCCTAGCAACCATAGATCCGGCCAATCCTCCTCCTTCACCTCCCAATGATGATCGAGGTGCCCGCCCCCGGAAGTGACAAAACGGAGCAGTTGCCACGCAACAGCCCAGTCTCTTCCGGTCTCAATGATGACGTCTTTCCGGGGGTTACCAAGCAACGCTTGGATACTTCCCCTGCAGCGATCTACATGAGCGGAGATATAACCAGAACACTTGGTTGCCAGGCAACCACTGATCGGCGTCCCTGGCTGTACTAACGGCAAAAATTCATTGCCCTCGTATATACCTTATTCCTGGACAATAGTAGAGATTATTCTATAAACTGGGAACCAATCCTAGTGGAGGAAACTCGAGCATGTAAATGGGGGATAAAATAACATAATATAATGCTGGTAAATCAAATACGCAACCCAAGGATTTCATAATAAAGGGTAACCTGTAGGTAATAGGAGCCGGTGAAGTCTGGAAGATCATATGACAATACACCTACACTAAATATACATACAATAAAAAAATATTAAAGAAATACATACACTAACCAAAATGAAAAGGATATACAAAAAAAAAACCATTTTTTGGAAGAATAAACTTTTTTATATATATGTGCTAAAAAATACCTATGTTTTATAGCAAAAGCGCATTGATCCCAAAGGGCCAAAGTCCCTTATCTAAGAAAAATACCCAAAGGGTTATTCTCATTAAGCCCATTTGGGGCCAATGTTCCCAATTTGAAGATCCATCTTGCCTCTAGTTTTTTCAAAATGAGTGTACGGTCTCCACCTCTCGCAGGTTCCGGAACCCAGTCTATGATCCGGCATCTAAGTGTTGATACTTGATGTCCCATTTTGAGGAAGTGTTGTGCAACCGGTTTATCAGTTCTACCAGAGGTGATCGCTTGGTTGATTGAACTCCTGTGGTTTGCCATACGTTCTCTAAATGTGCAGGTCGTCATTCCAACGTATGCTAGTCCGCATGGACATAATAGCATATAGACCACAAAGCTCAACCTGCAATGGAGCTTATATCGAATCCTGATCATTTTGCCATTGTGTGGGTGCGGGAAAGAGGTGCCCGACACGTTGTGCACCCCACACATCTGAAGCACCCTGGTTTCATAGTGTTTAACCACGTGACGTTTTCCTTCGCCACCAGAGGTCGAGCGGGTTGCATCAGGATCTGCTTCAGATTTCTACCACGCCTATATGCCATCATGGGTGGGTTATCAAGGGTCCCTTGAAACTTTGGGTCAGACTTGAGTAACGGCCAATGCTTTTTAATTGATTTAGAGATCACAGGAGCCATATCATCGTATTGTGTCACGAAAATCATACGATTCTGTTTGCGATCACGCTTCTGATATAGTCTCATCCTAGCTTTAGTGAGACAATTCTCCACAACTCTCCTCGTATATCCCCTCTCGAGGAACCGTTCCTTCATTTGTATAATTTGAGCTTCCGCTGTATCAGAATTTGTGTTGTTACGGAGAACCCTCATAAACTGGGACACAGGAAGACTTGCTTTGAGGGTGGGTGGGTGCTTACTAGTCGCCTGCAAGAAGGTATTTCTGTCCGTTTCCTTTCTATATAGCGTAGACCCCAGTTTTGTTCCATTCCGAAATATAGTTACGTCCAGAAAATTTATGGAGTCACACTCACATGTTCCAGTGAAACGGACTGTTGAATCCAGGGCATTAAGTTCATTCAACATTGAATGAAATTCCTCCTTGGTGCCACTCCACAGCAAAAATACGTCATCTATGAATCTCCTATAATAGGTAATTTTGTTCCCATACCTAGGATAAATATTAGTTGATTCATAGTCATGCATGAAAATACCTGCATACATCGGGGCCACATTAGACCCCATAGCGGTCCCTGAGCATTGGATATAATAATCACCCTGATAAGAAAAATGATTATGGACCAAAATCAACTCCAAAAGCTCGAGGATAAATTCATATGGAAGATGCATGTTACCATGTAATATCATCAATTTCCTGACTGCCTCAATCCCTTCGGTATGAGGAATAATGGTATATAAAGATGAAACATCAAGTGCAGTAGATGAAACAAAATGCAGTAGACTATGATAGGGGTTCTTTACTGCAGCCGCTTGCCATATTTGTTGATAGTTTCTTACAGGAACTCATTCCCCAAATACCTAGTTATCTTCGTGATACAAGTGATTTCTTGAATAATATCCTGGCAATTGGGGACCTTAGTGAAAATGTATTGTTTGCAACACTTGATGTTTCATCTTTATATACCATTATTCCTCATACCGAAGGGATTGAGGCAGTCAGGAAATTGATGATATTACATGGTAACATGCATCTTCCATATGAATTTATCCTCGAGCTTTTGGAGTTGATTTTGGTCCATAATCATTTTTCTTATCAGGGTGATTATTATATCCAATGCTCAGGGACCGCTATGGGGTCTAATGTGGCCCCGATGTATGCAGGTATTTTCATGCATGACTATGAATCAACTAATATTTATCCTAGGTATGGGAACAAAATTACCTATTATAGGAGATTCATAGATGACGTATTTTTGCTGTGGAGTGGCACCAAGGAGGAATTTCATTCAATGTTGAATGAACTTAATGCCCTGGATTCAACAGTCCGTTTCACTGGAACATGTGAGTGTGACTCCATAAATTTTCTGGACGTAACTATATTTCGGAATGGAACAAAACTGGGGTCTACGCTATATAGAAAGGAAACGGACAGAAATACCTTCTTGCAGGCGACTAGTAAGCACCCACCCACCCTCAAAGCAAGTCTTCCTGTGTCCCAGTTTATGAGGGTTCTCCGTAACAACACAAATTCTGATACAGCGGAAGCTCAAATTATACAAATGAAGGAACGGTTCCTCGAGAGGGGATATACGAGGAGAGTTGTGGAGAATTGTCTCACTAAAGCTAGGATGAGACTATATCAGAAGCGTGATCGCAAACAGAATCGTATGATTTTCGTGACACAATACGATGATATGGCTCCTGTGATCTCTAAATCAATTAAAAAGCATTGGCCGTTACTCAAGTCTGACCCAAAGTTTCAAGGGACCCTTGATAACCCACCCATGATGGCATATAGGCGTGGTAGAAATCTGAAGCAGATCCTGATGCAACCCGCTCGACCTCTGGTGGCGAAGGAAAACGTCACGTGGTTAAACACTATGAAACCAGGGTGCTTCAGATGTGTGGGGTGCACAACGTGTCGTTCGTTGTTGCCGGGCACCTCTTTCCCGCACCCACACAATGGCAAAATGATCAGGATTCGATATAAGCTCCATTGCAGGTTGAGCTTTGTGGTCTATATGCTATTATGTCCATGCGGACTAGCATACGTTGGAATGACGACCTGCACATTTAGAGAACGTATGGCAAACCACAGGAGTTCAATCAACCAAGCGATCACCTCTGGTAGAACTGATAAACCGGTTGCACAACACTTCCTCAAAATGGGACATCAAGTATCAACACTTAGATGCCGGATCATAGACTGGGTTCCGGAACCTGCGAGAGGTGGAGACCGTACACTCATTTTGAAAAAACTAGAGGCAAGATGGATCTTCAAATTGGGAACATTGGCCCCAAATGGGCTTAATGAGAATAACCCTTTGGGTATTTTTCTTAGATAAGGGACTTTGGCCCTTTGGGATCAATGCGCTTTTGCTATAAAACATAGGTATTTTTTAGCACATATATATAAAAAAGTTTATTCTTCCAAAAAATGGTTTTTTTTTGTATATCCTTTTCATTTTGGTTAGTGTATGTATTTCTTTAATATTTTTTTATTGTATGTATATTTAGTGTAGGTGTATTGTCATATGATCTTCCAGACTTCACCGGCTCCTATTACCTACAGGTTACCCTTTATTATGAAATCCTTGGGTTGCGTATTTGATTTACCAGCATTATATTATGTTATTTTATCCCCCATTTACATGCTCGAGTTTCCTCCACTAGGATTGGTTCCCAGTTTATAGAATAATCTCTACTATTGTCCAGGAATAAGGTATATACGAGGGCAATGAATTTTTGCCGTTAGTACAGCCAGGGACGCCGATCAGTGGTTGCCTGGCAACCAAGTGTTCTGGTTATATCTCCGCTCATGTAGATCGCTGCAGGGGAAGTATCCAAGCGTTGCTTGGTAACCCCCGGAAAGACGTCATCATTGAGACCGGAAGAGACTGGGCTGTTGCGTGGCAACTGCTCCGTTTTGTCACTTCCGGGGGCGGGCACCTCGATCATCATTGGGAGGTGAAGGAGGAGGATTGGCCGGATCTATGGTTGCTAGGCGACCAGTAGTAAACACGGATGTGATTTAGGTATGCATTTAGAGACGAGCTGTGGCTGGAATATAAGATGTGGGGATTAATCACATAAATCCGGGTATAAGCAGCATTGAGGGGATTATAGTGGATTTTAAAGCATGATTTGATATGCACTAGAACACTCTTGCATGAAATGGGCTAATCCCGCCCATATTGTGACGTCATGTGGGCGTTGATAATTGAATGGTAGGTATATAAGGGGCCGGTGAGGCATGGTCAGATAGGCTGATGGTATCTCTGTATGATGGCAGGACGGCTGTGAATTGATGTTTATGTCTCCTGATGAAGGTCTGCTATGACCGAAAACGTTTGAGCTTACTTCTGGATAACTATAATTGACTGTGTTACACAGTCATGTATGCTGTCTGGGCAATAAACTTTTGCTAAATATTTCATAAGAAAAGACTGGTGAGTGCTCCATTTTTTTGTATCTACAAGTGGATCCCCTGGATAGGGGTTTTCGTGGAAGACACCCCAGCTGTTGTTCCAATATTACACGTGAGTGCGACTTTTTCTGCATATATATATATATATATATATATGATTCCTAACAAATTGTAATAGCAGGAGTATGTGTGTATATGTATGTATATATATATATATGTGTATATGGATATATGTGGATATATGGATATCTTGAGGATGGAAATAGATAATCATATCATGTGTGGGATCATATTGTTCAGAGTAACGTAAATATTAATCTGGTGGGAATAAGAATATTATCATATATTACAACATTAAGTTATTAATAATACCAGATTTATGTATGATTAATGTGATGGGTTTAATTGGTCATGGGGCGGGAACTCAGATGTAAACAACAGAAATCACATCTCAAGTCTTAGCCATCGCCCACCTCTTGAGCTGACCAATGATCCCCGGTGCACAGGATATGTCCCACCCCCGAACCAATGGAAGAAGAGCACACAGTGTCTATTGTATTATGTTTTGATCCACTGTATAAAGAGCCAGCTGCATGCCAGGTCACTATCACAGACTCTGAAGGTCATCTACCCTGATGACTTAGGAACAGACTGGGAAGCGCAGGCAAAACTAAACACGTATGTACCATTGACTGTAGCCATTATTTTATTGTATTGTATTGTTTATATTGCAACCCCCTTTCAGTAATTATATATTGGTGTGTCGGAACCCGGCATTTTAAATACAATCTGGTGTCGTGTTTCCTTTCCCTGCTAAGGTTTAAAGTGTATTTACAGCCACTCGGGCTGCTGCATTGTGCTAACAGCGTATAGGCCTGTGTACGCAAACCGTGTAGTCACTACGTCCTTTAGGCATACATACGCAGAGTGCGTACACTGTGCGACCTTGTGTACGTAAGGTTTGTGAATAATATAAAGGTGAAAGGTTAATTACTGCGGCCGCAGCGGCTCAATATTAAAGTGTATCAAGTGTGTTTAAGGTATATGCTTTTTAGTCCTGTAAGTAAACCAGCGTTTACAATTGGGGGCTCCTCCGGTTTTTCACATGTTTGTAGCCCAGCAGGTCATAGCAGACTTAATCTATCAGCAAAGGGTGGGAAGTTATCTTACGTAATCTTTTCCTGGTCGATGGATGTACTGAAAACCCTATTTGTGTGATGTTAGATTGCGTCTGCTCTGTCTGGTCTGCAGAGGTGCCGATAGAACCCGTAAAACAGGGAAAAAAAGCTATTCAAAAATCTGTGAATTTTTTTGGTGCCAAAAGCGTACACAAAGGGCACCGATACTGTGCATACCCTCTCACATTGTTGCCGCAAGATTTAGATTGCTAGATTTGTTTAGATCTGTGTGAAATCGGATACATTTGTTGCTATATAGTTAAATTTGAAATATAAGTGTTTAAGGAAGTAAATATAAAGCACAACACACAGGTCTGGCCCTGTCGTTAAAGGTTACACAGAACAAGCGGTTGTGCTTGTGAGCGATTATAGTTAGCATTGCTCACATTTATAGAGTTTGTGGGATTTGTTTTATTGCGGACGCGCGGTTTTGTACACGTGTCTCGGACAAAGTACAGGACTGCGCACGCAGCGTAAAAGACACGCACGGTCGCGTGTTTACGCAAAGTGCGTAAGAGTGCGGATGATAAGTACAAATTACACGATAGTTGTGTTCAGTTAAAAGGTGGGACAGTAGCCATGCTACAATAGCACATAACTATCCGGTTTCAAAAGCAGATTAGTATAAAACTTTTGTTTAAACTGTATTGCCTCTGGGGGTAAAGCTGCCAATCAGAACGAGTGAAAATTTTCTGTACAGAAAAACAAAGCGTATTTGAGTGAGTGAAAGTGGGAGTGACTGGGTTGAACCCCGGAATTCGGGATCCCGTCGTTCGGTACACCAAGTGAGTGGAGGCTTGATGGCGTGAGGCGGCTGACTCACGTTAGTATAGGATTTGGAATACCTAAGTCGTGAGGAGACTTACACAGAAGCATGGTAGGGAATTGTGAATTGTGAACTTTGTGACCCATATAGTTTTTTTATACGCTCCGGCTGAGGTTTCGCAGCTTATGATTCGATTACAGTGGTCGTAGGGCGGATAGGTAACAAGTACCTATACGCTGTGCGATTGGACCGCGCGTTTGTGGGTGCGATATATAGCGCAACTTGATACCCTTTTTACGAGCTTTTGTGTAAAATCGCGGTATCATTAGCGCCGTGTAGAGCATACGCAAGCGTGATTTGTGTATAAAGTGCGTAGGGAGTTTTCACTGGTCTCTCTCAGGAAAATCTCCAACGACAGATATTTTACTGGAAAGGGTAAGTTACTCCTAAAAACTTCCAGTAAATATAGGTAAATTAGGGGCCCTAAGTTGGGTACATCGCCTTCGCTATCGACAGTGTATGGCAGTACCGGCCAATGTGGGCGGGAGTGGGTGAAAGCGCTCTAAGAACTTTCACCGTCGCCTTATATTGAGTATTTTGGTGTTTGTGGGAAAAGGCCCACAATTATGGGAGCCAGTTGCTCAACTAAGGGACGTTTGGTAGCCAGGGTTCAGGTTGAAGAGCCGCGCCCCAAGGGGTTATGTGTGGAAAATATGGTCCACACGCTGAAGTTTATTGTGACGAATGGGTACGTATGACTGACAATGATAGGGTATCATTGCCTAGGGTGGGTAGCTTTGAACCAGAGGTACTGCAGAATGTAGGCAGTAAAATATGTCTGCTTAAATCCAGAAAACAAAGGATTAGACATAACGATTGTTTAAAACTGTGGCAACAAGAGGGGGAGATGCAAAGGGAACAAACTCGCAAAGCAGGTTCCAAACCTAGCAGGAATGAGGACACAAACACACCATTATCGACACAGGTCGAGAGGGAAGAGATGGCTACAGTCAATGGTATATCTATGAATGATAGTAGAATGCAAGAGAAATGTATTAACCCTAATTTTTGCAAGATGTATCCTGCTTTAAAGTCTTTTCAAGGTTATAGGTCACAGGAAGATGAAGGACCCAGCCAAATCGCAGCTCTCATTCAGGCAGTCACCTTGCAGGAAACTCAGGTGGGGCCTGTCCATCCAGTTAGAGCAGTAACAGTATTCCCCACTGAAAGAACTGGTGAGGTCACAGCTACCGGTAAGTGTGAGACAACAACACCTTACAGCAAACAGATTAGGAACGGAATGGTAGGATTACATCCTGTCTTGGAAATAGTAACTCCCAATGGGGGAACCGATAGTCAAGGAGTAATCCTCACCAGGAATAATGCAATGTATTGCCCGTGGTCCAGAGCTGAGCTGCGGTCAATCATTTCAGAATTCCCCGATCCCCGGAAGCATTTAGCCAGATGTCAGAAGTTTATCAGAGATCTGGGTAATGCTCATGAACCAGCTAACAAAGATTGGCGGATATTTTTTAAAGCGTGCCTACCCCCTAATATTGACACCAAAAATGTTTCACTGATTATAGATTAGAGTCGGATAGTCCTATGACTGATGGAAACAATCAGGAGAATGTGGAACGAATTAACATGAAACTAGAGTTGTATTCCCCACTACTGTTAAGTGGAGAAGAATTTTCTCCATAAAACAGAGGGAAAATGAAATGGCATCTGAATATTTCCATTGGGCCCTGCAAATAATGGATAGATACGTTGGGATATCAGATACAGGGAACGGTGCGAATTACAGGGAGGTGGCTGTCTCTGTGCTAATGGACGGACTCAATAAGACAGTAAGGGACAGGTACAAACATCTTTGCCTAATTGGAGAGGGGCCACAGTAGCTGGTCTTAGAGAGTGCGCAATTGAACACCACAAGAATATTGCTAGGCGCAGAGAACAACAGGAGGAGAAGCTGATGACAATAAGTCTACAGGCTCTTGCAGCAAAGCCTCATCAGCCTAAACCCCAAAACACTGGTAGTTGGAAAAGACGAGAATATGTTACATTTGTAAAAAGGAAGGGCATTTTGCCAGAGATTGTAGGTATAGTAGAACACATAGTCAATATAGACCCCTAGACAGAGAAAACAAGCCACATTATTAAACACATAGACGGGATTAAGGGACATATAGTAAGCAATCACGAGCCTTATAGAAAACACAGATTCGGTTAATGGGAAGAACGGAATAAATGCAACTTTACCCTTTTGACAAAACTTGCTGGGGTTAAGATGAGGCCTCTAAACTTTTGCTTCTTTCTCTAGCAGAAATGGCCCCTGATTAACTTAACAGGAGTTTTGTTAGAGATGGTATACATATAGCGTACTCCCGCCCAGGAAGCACAAAGTATGTTGGATACCCACGAAGACTAATGCTGCATTTCACGGTTCTAGATTCATGTCCATTACAGGTAAAGGAAATTATCTCACAGATACCGGGTTCCCTACAAACTTAGGATGGACAGGACACTGGATTGATGGCTGGGATAGTCCCAGTAGAGATATGACACATAGAATTATTTTTAGGGGTATAGACAGTAGAGAATCACTTCCCCATAGTGCCCAATCGAGTTGTCAAATTCTATAAAATCCTCTTTGCCTCTACAACTTATCTGTTACTAACCTCTATGTGATTTTTCTTCAACGTTTCCCCTCATCTCTTACGTTCATCGACAGGAGGGTACAATACATGGACCCGATTACAGTTCAAATGCTACATGCCTACTCGGTCCTTCAGAGTTCAGTCCAAATCCAGTATATCTCACCAGCACAAGGACACCAGTATTTATGCAGTGTGCCTGGTCATGCACAAAGGGTGGAGAATGACTATACTGGTGAAGGGAGACTGTGTACAGACACCGATATGCATGATGGTGTGACAGCCTGTTGGTGAATGCCAAACCTGACATTTTCTTTTTTTTTATTTTACTATTTTTCCCCTCTCTTCTCTCATCCAGAGACGGTTTACTTCACACAACTGATAACACACGATAGTAAATTAAAATGCAAAATTTGTGTCCCCTACAGGAAAAGGCAGTCTGGAGGGCAAAGGGTTATGGCCAGGAGTCCTCAGGACTTTGGACAGGTGGACACGGTAAGCCAGTAGCCCCCAGAGCATATCTTCCAAGTCTAGCTGAGGTGGCGCACGGTCTGACTTATTTAGGCAAAGAGGGTATGTGCAAGCTAGAAAGAGCCTACTGGTGTGCACCAGGATTCTCTTCTCATGCAGGTAAGAGAGACATGTTTTATTTGCTTGAGGAAGAATATTGGTAAGACAATACCAACAGAGCCATCCCATATCCCTCCGACAGACGGACCTTTTCAGGTAATACAAATCGACTTCATACAGTTACCACCCTGTAGGAATTTGAAATATGTGTTAGTTTGTATTGATGTATTTTCCAACTGGGTAGAAGCGTTCCCTGCTGCCACAAATACTGCTACGTTCACTGCAAAGAAAATTGTGCAGGAATTTGTGTGTAGATATGGTATCCCTAGAATGATTGAAAGTGAAGGTGAAGTCTTTCAGGTTATGTGCAAACTGATGGGAATTAATAGCAAGCTGCATACTACGTACCGGCCACAGGCGAGTGCAAAGGTAGAGAGAGTGAACAGCACTATTAAGAACAAGCTCAGCAAAATGATGGCTGAAACTGGATTGTTGTGGCCAGAAGCTTTGCCACTAGTGTTGTACAGCATCAGAACCACTCCCAGGTCTCCACTTAACTTATCACCCTTTGAAATTCTTTTTGGTCGACAACCTCATGTAATGATAGACCCCCAGGATGATTTGAAATGTAATAATGAAGTGACTGTGAAATATTTGGTTGGGATGAGCCAGCAGCTGAGAAATCAACAAAGAAATCTAAAGTTGGTTATTCCTGACCTACCGAACAGTAATTGTCATGACATTGAGCCTGGGAAATATGTGATGATTCAAAATTTCTTACGCTCAGGTTGCCTCATAGACAGGTGGGAAGGACCATACCAAGTCTTGTTAACCAGCACGACAGCACTAAAGGTCGCCGAAAGAGAGACTTGGCTCCACTCGTCCCACTGCAGGAAGGTCGCTGACCCGGAGAGAACTCCTGACAAAGTAGTTTGGTAACTGTGTGTTCACAGTGAACTGTGTGTTCAAAGAGCAAGGCAAAGAGAACCTCGTATTACTAGAGTGTTTGTTCCGGGAAAGTTGAGAGGCAGGACTTTTGAAAGGCATCTGAGCACGGAGAGCAACAAGATCTAGGACGGTTGTCGCACCATTTTCTTTTTTCACCTCCCCCTGCACTTTCCTTTCTTTTCTCCTTCTTATTTTCCTTCTTTCCCCTAACGAAATGGATCTATCACAAGAGACTGCGTTTTGGATTCTACTAGAAATTCTGTTTTTGATCAGGACAATTTGTTTTGGTGAGGGTCCCAGAGAGGTCGAGCAGGGATCTGGAATGGGTTCTGATGGCGAGTACGAATTTGTAGGATCTCAGGAGCAGCACATCACTCGAGTAAAGGCTGGTATCAGTAAGCGCTCTGGTAGTCATGGAGCTCGGAGGCACTGGAAGGGTTATTGTCTGATGAGTATTGTATTTGTAGGAATTGTGAGAATATAGTCGAGGATGGGTGCATCCAGAGATGTCAGTCCAACCTTAATATCGACATGGACCGCCATCCGTTGAGTGATTACCACTCACTAGTGGGTAAGGTCTTATACCAGACAGAATGCTGAGTGTGCTCACAAGTACCTCAAGGTCAGAGTAAGTCAGGATTAGTACCATATCCTTTAGCAATAGATGAGGTACTCGAATTACGGGGTGGGAGACCGGTGGACAAGAAATTCAATATCTCTAGGCCCCCTAGTTTGAAGCTCCACCAGTATCATGTAGACAGGTCCTTATTGTGCTTTAATATTTCCAATTACCGAAAACCAGGAAATTGGGAAGTGACGTGGAATAACCAGACAATGACCTTTTCACACAGAGCTGATAGGATACCCATAGACTCTGAACTTGTACGCCAAATAGCCAACAGTGGGAGGTATTTTTGGTATAGGTATACCCGTGGAAGCAAGACCATGTGGGCTGGAAGAGTATCGTCAGGGTATTGTGCTCATATCATCCAGCCCGATACTTGTACTGAGCAAATGGGAGAACTAAGGATTGGTTTCTTTACTTGGAAAATTTGTAATATGGTGATGTTATATTTTGTCCCCTATGTTCTCCCAAATGATGCCTATTTCATATGTGGGAGGAAAGCGTACAAGTGGCTTGCCCCGAGCTCAGAGGGATTGTGTTATATTGGGAGAGTACTACAAGAGGTCATGACCATAACCCATGATAAAATGAAAGACGTTCACCGCAGTGTTCAGGCTCCTTATACTCATACTCACTATGAACACATCATCAAGAGACACCTCATAGATAGGGCAGAGCATGCAGCCTCTGATTTGATCCACGAATCCATCGGGATTCTGTTCCTTCTAACATTAGACATCACCCGTACTGCCAGAGGAACTATAAATTATAGGTATATCCATGCGCTAGCGAACTTGATAGATAATATCACTGAGATGTATGATGACACCTTCAGGTATACGGGAAGGGAGTTACAAGCCTACAAGAAGGAACTGATCCAGCACAGGATGGTCCTTAATTATGTCACAGCCGTGACAGGTGGGTACTGTGTTACTCTGGCAACTCAATATGGTGTGAAGTGCTGTACATATATTACAAACAGCACTGACGACCCCACGGAGATCATCGATCAGAAGATGGATGAGATCTTGCAGTTGAAGTGAGAGTTCAGGAGGAAGCACAACCTTACCGTAGCGACTGTGAGTAATGAACTAACCGGCTGGGTCTCATGGTTGAACCCACACAAATGGTTCTCAGGTTTAGGAGAGTGGGCTCGAAATGTCATTATGAGTGTGGGGAAGTTCCTCCTTTGTATCCTGGGAGTCATCATAACTATTGGTTTGATATTTAGGTGTGTTCAAATTCTAACATGGCGCAAGCACGGCACAAATTTGATGAGTCTAAGGAGCGAGGGCGCTGTTACAGCAGCAGATTTAATTTATGATCCATCCATAGAGACAGCGTTATGATAAGGATTGCAAATGAATTTCATGGCCTGTTTCTTTCACCTGTTTTTCTTTGTCTCCCCCTCTGCCCAGATACATCCAACTGGAAAAGACGTCAGCCCTACCCAAAATGTTTATATGAATGTATTTTTATATATGTGTCTTATCTTCATCTCTTCAACCTCCAGTTAATGGCACACATAGTCGACAGGTGATATCCACATATACTAGCACTCACATATGTTCCCCCTCCATGTATCATCAACTAAATGTGCACCCCATTTGTTGTAACAAGAAGCCGAAAAGAGCTCGGTAGTGTTTGTTGGCCCATTTACAGACCCTTAATACGGGATGAGAAGGATTTAATGTATACTTCGCAATACCTCAAAGCTTATTTAGAACATATACGGCACGATGATACATGCCCCTCAGACATTGATTCATACATACATGCTTTTTACTATCCCACTAGGCTATATATTTTCCCACCTACAACTCTCCCCGATCATCCAAGCTTTTGTATATATTGTATAGGTAATATTTTTTTCCTGTTTATTGATTAGTTAGTGGCAGTTATTGATGACTGCCAAAGGGTGGACTGTCAAAGTTGAAAAATATTGCAATACACACATCACGTACGAACTATACACAGATGGCCACCGTGTGAGTATTTATTCGGCCGTGCGTGCACATATTCGCAATTTGCGTATGGTCGCTTCCGCGGTCCTGCGTATTAGAGCGTGGTATGAGTAATTACAGTGGAATTTGTACTTGCATGGAAAATCCACAAAGACATATCGTATATCTAATCCATATATTGCATAAATCACCCACTGTCTGCTTTCTCTTCTAATAGCATTGTTATGAGCCACGGCTGTGGCTCATTCCTGTTTTGCAGTTTTGTTCTGTATTTCATGTTATACTTCTGTTTATGTTCCCCGTGGGTGTCATGGGGTGCTCGGAGCTCACCCTTAAGGAGGGGATACTGTTATGAACCACAGGTAGTGGTTCATTCCTATTTTATGTTTATAAAGTTCTTGCATGCCAGGATTTCCTGTTGCTCTGTTTTAGAATACTCTTGTCTGCTGCCGCTGGTGAGTCTGTGTAATTGCAGCTTGTTCCCTTGTGTTCAGCCTCACCTGGCTGCTAATTGCATCTGGTCAGTTTGGAATCATGCAACAAGGCAGCTGCATGGGATTATTAATTAGGCCTCTCTGTTATATGCTGGCTGTTTGCAATTCACAGATGCTGGTGATATTTCTGGGTTTTCAGTCTGCTTGATTCTGAGCTTGGTTCCTGCTAGTTCCTGAGCTTCCTGTGTCGATTCCTGTGTCAGTCCCTGTGTCGATTCCTATGTCTGATCCCGTGTCCTGCCGTGAGGCGTTCCTGTCCTGAGGTCCAGTACCTTTGCCTGTGCAAGTTTCTGGCTTCTTGGTGTCCACCGGTCTGTCGTTTGGGATTCTGCCTGTCCTCCAGTTCTGAGAGTCTGTGTCAGCAGCATTGGGAGTTCCTGTCCGTTTGCCAGTATTCGTACCGGTTCCGTGAGTAGCGGCACGGCCGCGTCCGTCGGCTTAGCCCGCTGTATTCCCTTATTATTTCTGTCACTGGTGTTTTGCAGAGGGTTCTGCTTATGCTGTCACCGCCGGTACACAAAAGTATTGTGTCGGCGTGTGGTCAGCATTTCCTTTGTTGTTCTTTTCCTTTGGCGGCAAGCCGCACATACTTTGGTTTTAGGTTTGTTGGTAGCCCCTGGCCTTGTTGTTTAGTCAGAGGGCCCCTTGTTATCACCCTGTCTCGGTTCACTCTTTGTCTCTCATTAAGACCTGAGGGGGCATCGAAGTTGGGCAGACGTAATCCGCCCTTCAAACGCGGCTGCCATGGGCTCAAGCAACCATAGTCTCGCAAGAGTGTACTGACAGCACGGGTGAGACAACGGAGATAGGGCGCCAGGGGCTATTCCCTTTCCATTCCCCTTTCCCAGCATTACGTCCTGGTGCTCTGGACTCGCTTCATAACTTCTCCCTTGTTCTGAGCACCAGGAACCTAACAAGCATGAAGATGGGTCACACATAAATTATACTCCCAGAGACTCAAATACAATGGCCTTATTTACACAAAGCTTTGAAATTCTATGAAGAAGGCAAACACCTTTGTTTACTCCTATTGTTCTAGGGTAGCCCAGTTTCTGTCGAAGACAATAAAATACTGGATTGTCATTGTCTTATCTGAGGATGGGGCAAACAAGAAAGACAATATCCAGGAACCTGGGGGTGTTCTCTCTCTACAATGGCGCTGGTCTCACTTACGGTCACCTATGTATGTGGATAATACCCAGGTGTGAAAGTGTATGTTGAAACACACTGGTATGGTGAATAAAATGGAATTTAATACAATACTGACATGCAATGTCTAAAAACAAGCAATACATAAAAAAACAAGTGGACTGGGAACAGGCTATTGGGGGAATGTGATCCTACCAATGCAGATGGAGGAGCCACAGGTGTCAAATAAAGGCAGGGTACCCGGGAAATACCCTGCTGGTGGCTCCTCTGATCAATTTACCTTCCAGGCAATCAGCAAAACAATCCGCCAAACGTCCAGGGGGTGGTCAGCGCCACAAGGTATCACCAACGCGTTTCAGGACAACCCGCGTTGGTGATACCTTGTGGCACCATTGTAGAGAGAGCACACACCCTTTTTAATTTTGTACTTTTATACTGAGCCCTTAGGGAGCTCTGGCACTCTCCACATGGCCAGCTGTCTCAGTACTATACAGCGCAGACTTGCTACCCCCGCCCTCCAGTTTGCCAATATCCAGGAACCTAGCTTCGCTGAGGAGAAACTCAAACTCAATTAGCAATAGCTAACAAAATTACAAACCAGACATTTAGAAATCTGAGGTAATAACATTCATAGTCTAAACTCTTGGAGATATATATATTTGTATATATATATATATATATATATATATGATTCATAACAAATTGTAATAGCAGGAGTATGTGTGTATGTATGTATATATATATATATATATATGTATATGGATATATGTGGATATATGTATATCTTGAGGATGGAGATAGATAATCATATCATGTGTGGGATCATATTGTTCAGAGTCACGTAAATATTAATCTGGTGGGAATAAGAATATTATCATATATTACAACATTAAGTTATTAATAATACCAGATTTATGTATGATTAATATGATGGGTTTAACTGGTCATGGGGCGGGAACTCAGATGCAAACAACAGAAATCACATCTCAAGTCTTAGCCATCGCCCACCTCTTGAGCGTACCAATGATCCCCGGTGCACAGGATATGTCCCACCCCCGAACCAATGGAAGAAGAGCACACAGTATCTATTGTATTATGTTTTGATCCACTGTATAAAGAGCCAGCTGCATGCCAGGTCACTATCACAGACTCTGAAGGTCATCTACCCTGATGACTGAGGACCAGACTGGGAAGCGCAGGCGAAACTAAACATGTATGTACCATTGACTGTAGCCATTATTCTATTGTATTGTATTGTTTATATTGTAACCCCCTTTCAGTAATTATATGTTGGTGTGTCGGAACCCGGCATTTTAAATACAATCTGGTGTCGTGTTTCCTTTCCCTGCTAAGGTTTAAAGTGTATTTACAGCCACTCGGGCTGCTGCATTGTGCTAACAGCGTATAGGCCTGTGTACGCAAACTGTGTAGTCATTACGCCCTTTAGGCGTACGTACGCAGAGTGCGAACATTGTGCGACCTTGTGTACGTAAGGTTTGTGAATAATATAAAGGTGAAAGGTTAATTACCTCTGCCGCAGCGGCTCAATATTAAAGTGTATCAAGTGTGTTTAAGGTATATGCTTTTTAGTCCTGTAAGTAAACCTGCGTTTACAGTCGACAGTTCATTATGTGGACATATCATCCATGCAGACTGTGATCCCCCTGATAGGGGATATCTGTGACAAATTTCAAGTGGTGGAGGAGAACTGAGACCAGGACGGCAAGAGAGAGGTAAGGAAATGCTAAATTGAAGGGGGGGGGGGTCCACTTGAGGGGTCAGATGAGCTGCATGAGAGGGAAATCCACATGATGGGTCAGATGAGCTGCATGAGAGGGAAATCCACATGATGGGTCAGATGAGCTGCATGAGGGGGAAATCCACATGATGGGTCAGATGAGCTGCATGAGAGGGGGGCAGATTAGCTACGTGAGATGGAAGGCACATGAGAGTGCAGATGGACTGCATGAGAGGGGGAGCTACATGAGGGGTGATTACCTAAATGAAAGGGGGAGCTGCACGAGGAGAGAGGAGCTGCATGAGGGGGGAGCTACATGAGGAGAGAGGAGCTGCATGAGGGGGGAGCTACATGAGGAGAGATGAGCTACATGAGGAGTGAGGAGCTGCATGAGGGGGAGAGCTACATGAGGAGAGAGGAGCTGCATGAGGGGGGAGCTACATGAGGAGAGATGAGCTACATGAGGAGAGAGGAGCTGCATGAGGAGAGAGGAGCTGAATGAGGGGGGAGCTACATGAGGAGAGAGGAGCTGCATGAGGGGGGAGCTACATGAGGAGAGATGAGCTACATGAGGAGAGAGGAGCTGCATGAGGGGGGAGCTACATGAGGAGAGATGAGCTACATGAGGAGAGAGGAGCTGCATGAGGGGGGAGCTACATGAGGAGAGATGAGCTACATGAGGAGAGAGGAGCTGCATGAGGGGGGAGCTACATGAGGAGAGATGAGCTACATGAGGAGAGAGGAGCTGCATGAGGGGGAGCTACATGAGGAGAGATGAGCTACATGAGGAGTGAGGAGCTGCATGAGGGGGAGAGCTACATGAGGAGAGAAGAGCTACATGAGGAGTGAGGAGCTGCATGAGGGGGGAGCTACATGAGGAGAGATGAGCTACATGAGGAGTGAGGAGCTGCATGAGGGGGAGAGCTACATGAGGAGAGAAGAGCTGCACGAGGGGGGAGCTACATGAGGAGAGAAGAGCTGCATGAGGGGGAGAGCTACATGAGGAGAGAGGAGCTGCATGAGGGGGAGAGCTACATGAGGTGAGAGGAGCTGCATGAGGGGGAGAGCTACATGAGGAGTGAAGAGCTGCATGAGGGGGAGAGCTACATGAGGAGTGAAGAGCTGCATGAGGGGGAGAGCTACATGAGGAGAGAGGAGCTGCATGAGGGGGGAGCTACATGAGGAGAGATGAGCTACATGAGGAGTGAGGAGCTGCATGAGGGGGAGAGCTACATGAGGAGAGAAGAGCTACATGAGGAGTGAGGAGCTGCATGAGGGGGAGAGCTACATGAGGAGAGAAGAGCTACATGAGGAGTGAGGAGCTGCATGAGGGGGGAGCTACATGAGGAGAGATGAGCTACATGAGGAGTGAGGAGCTGCATGAGGGGGAGAGCTACATGAGGAGAGAAGAGCTGCACGAGGGGGGAGCTACATGAGGAGAGAAGAGCTGCATGAGGGGGAGAGCTACATGAGGAGAGAGGAGCTGCATGAGGGGGAGAGCTACATGAGGAGAGAGGAGCTGCATGAGGGGGAGAGCTACATGAGGAGAGAGGAGCTGCATGAGGGGGGAGCTACATGAGGAGAGAGGAGCTGCATGAGGGGGAGAGCTACATGAGGAGAGAGGAGCTGCATGAGGGGGGAGCTACATGAGGAGAGAGGAGCTCTGGTGTAACTAGGGGTCCGCAGCCACTGCGATTTCTTGGAGGCGAGCAGGGCTGCGGGGTGCCCTAGCTGCCGCCACTGATTGTGCTGTTTTGGGAAGGAGGGATACGGAGGGCACAGCGCACGCCTCTCCTGTGTGTCCCTCCGGGGTCTCCGGCAGCAGCGGCGTGTCTGTTAAATGAAGTGCCCGTTCGTGAGCTCTGATTGGGTCATTTGATAGACACGCCGCTGCCGCCGGAGACGCAGGAAGGACACACAGGAGAGGCGCGCGCTGTACCCTCCGTGTCCCTCCTTCCCAAAACTCACAGCACAGCAGCGGGGGAGCCCGGGGGGGGGGGGGAGGGGGGGTATTTTGGCACTGGGGGGGCATATTTGGCACTGGGGGAACATATTTGGCACTTGGGAGGCATGTTAGGCAATGGGGGAGCATATTTGGCACAAGGGGGGAACATATTTGGCACTCGGGGGGGCATATTTGGCCCTGGGGGAGCATATTTGGCACTGGGGGGGCATGTGTACCTGGCACTGTGGGGGAATATCTGGCACTGGGGGCATATGTGGCACTGGGAGCACAGCCCTAGCAACAAGCATTACCCCCTGGTTACAAGCACAACACCCAGCTCATGAATCCCTGGCAACAAGCATTACCCCCTAGCAACGAGCATGACACCCAGTGCATGAAACCCTGGCAACGAATATTACCACCTGGCAACCAGCTAGAAACCCAGCACATTATACCTCTGGCAACAAGCATAACACCTACCGCATGAAACCCCTGGCAACGAGCATGACACCCTGAGCATGAAAACACCTGCCACCATGCATAGAACCAAGAGCATGAAACCTCTGGCAACGAGCAGGTAATTTAAAAGTAATTAAAGCCTTACTGTAGGACTTAATGTGTAATGGGCATTGCGGTGTGTGGCATAATGTATCACGGACATTGCAGTGTTTGTTATGTCATAATGTGTCACAGGCATTATGGTGTGTGGCATAATGTATCACGGACATTGCGGTGTGTGTCATAATGTGTCACAGGCATTACGGTGTGTGGCATACTATATCACGGGCATTGTGGGATGTGGTATAATGTCTCAGGGGCATTGCAGTGTGTGGATATACCTAATACGTGTACCGTTGGGGTGCCTTGAGGACCGCTTCTGAGAACCTCTGATTTTATCCTGTATGTTATGCATCTCAGGCAGGGTTGGACTGGCCCACAGGGGAATAGGGGAAACCACCGGTGGGCCACACCACCCGGTTAGCCAAGCCTGCGTGGCAACTGGCCACACCCTCATACATGGCCCCCTACCAATGCATTTTCCCGGTGAGCTTTTCATGCCCCAGTCCGACACTGATCTCAGTGCACTACAGTGTGTATAGCTGTGTATAGTAAGCTGTGGTGTATGATGCACTGTATCCACAAGATTGTATCGCTTACCTTTGAGTTAAATTCTATGTGTAGCTCATTTCTTAGTCACATTTTAAAAAGTAGAATTCTTTCTGATTTACAGAATATGTATTTTACCAGGTTGTAAGCAGAACTAGTCCTGTACATGTGCTTGATACTATATGTTAGAGGAGAGAGAACTGTGTTTAAGTGAACATCCGGGACCGTGAATGGCAGAAAAGCTCAGGTTAATCATAAAATGAATCATAAGTCACATGGAGCTGGTGCATTGCATGTTTCTGTCAAAGTCCTTCCTGATTTACTGACTTTCTCTGGGGTTCTCCGAGATGATGGGCTGCACCTGGACACCAGTCTAGGTCTTACACTGTGGCATGAGCTGAGAGCTGCACGTAATGTTACAGTGCAGCACCCGACTCCTGTCACTGAGGACGAGTCGGTACTTTGGTGTCACCTCTCAGTGGGTGACATTTGGGAGCAGCCAGCACCCCCATAGTGATGCCACTTAAACAAGGCCGGTGCAAGGTCTCTATGCACCATAGGCAAAGCTTCAACCTGGTGCCCCCTAACCTGCAGGAGGTGCATCAGGGCTATGAGGAGCGCCCGTGGAGGCGCCCCTCGGGAACCATAGTTACATCCGCCTCCTATGTGCATTCACCTGACTTGATGTTACTCATGTCGGCACAGAGCAAGCGCTGAGGCATTATGTGATACAGCCTAATAGTGGTAGCTGCACCTGATTAGACCCGCAGCAGCAGCCAGCGCAGTGTAAAAGGAGGAGGCCGCATACAGAGACATCCTTTAGTTTTTTGCTAGATGAATTCAGTGGCGCCCTCCAGGAGCTGGCGCCCCTAGGCAGCCGCCTAAAGTTGCCTAATGGTAGAGCCGGACCTGCACTCAAGTACTGTCAGGGTACGCAGGGGAGGCAGAGCCCTGCCTCACCTTTCATATTAAAAATTCTTAGACTAATACAAAGAAGATATTTATAACTTATAATTTTTGTATTATTCAATTTTTAAGTTAAAACTCACCAAATTTGCAGTGCTCTGTTTGTATAATGCCCACATTACCATTGGGTTCTTATACTGTATGTGTGAGTAAATCTGGCTCTGTTACTATCCAGCGCCTCACCAGCCATTTACCTCACCGCACCTCACTGGGAATTCATCGAAATTTGAACGTGTAAAACACGTATAGATGTGATTGCAGAAGTCTTTGTATTACTTCCCTCTGGCAGAGGCCCAGATCATCTTATCTTTCATTCGTGGCTTTCTGCCGACGCTGTTGTAACCATTTGAAAACTTGAAACTCCAATAGAATGACACTGAATTGTGGATTTAGTTAGTCATTATTCCCATTACATCAGTGGGAAAATTAGGACCCTGCCCAATAAGCAGAAGCCTGGGATCAGTTTATAAAAGTAAAAAGAAAAAACAAGGGCTTGTCCATGGAAATTGACCCCTGTGTATCTTATTGGAATACCCTAATTATCCTGCTACTTTCAGTAGCAACAGCTACGCCATCTTTTTGAAATAAAAAAGTTTATTTTAGGTCCAGAATTATGGAAAACAATATTAGGAACCTATTCATATATGTGCTGTAAGGACATCAGGAATCCTGGAACTGTAAGAATTCTGTGATTCAAATCATTGTGTTGTGTGGGGCCAAATGATGCGTTCACAGTTGCCCCAATCTCCTGTAGGGGAATTCTAAAAGTTGGCATGCCAGAGCTTCCCGCAGACTGCATCCAGATTCCTTGGGTGGGATGTAATGCCAACTTAGTTCGGTGGCCATGCGGGATGCCGGCTGGACTTGGACTTTTTTTAAATGGCAACGCTTTATGTATCTCTCCCCTTTATTCTTCCCTCTCTCCTTTTGCTCCTCTGTTACTCTGACCTTTTCAGGGGGTATATTTACTAAAAGTCAAATTTAGATTTAAATTAATTTAAAATTGTCTGACATCGACAGCATTGCCAACTGCAAAGTCTGCAGATTTATCATCGGTCAGGTTTTAAATGTTCAACTGAATCCTGACATCGATGTCAGTTGAATTTTGCACTTCTGAATGCTGGGCGTTTTGAACTTTTAGTTCAACTCCAACAGCAAATAGTAGGCACAAAATGATGGCAAACCCATCCAATAGTTTAAAAGTGAATGAGAGTTAAAATGTAAAAAATAAAATAATAAATGGCATGCCCCCCCCCCCCCCCCCCCCCCAAAAAAAAAAAGTATAACCAGCCCTGGACCTTTGAGCCCGGTCTGGTACTGGAAGATCAGGGGAAAAATCGGCGTGGGGTCCACCATTTTTCCAGTAATCAGCACCGGGTTGAACCAGCAGTGGGGTGGTTATTCCATAGCAGGGAGACACACATCACTGTGTGCCCCTGCAATCACGTAATTCAGCCTCAAATTGGTCACCCAGGCCTGGGGCTTTCCTGGAAAGTGGGGATCCCCCAATAAAGGAGTCCCGAGGAACACCCTGGTGGTGCGGGGTTCACAGTGTAAAAATAGATTTAATATTCTTTACAGTGGGACTACAGGTCCCAGCAAGCCTTGGAGAACCACAAGTGCCAGCATGTCCATTCAGTAAGGGCCCACTGGCTCCTGAATCCCTACTGTAAAGAAAATATATATTTAAAAAAAAAAAAAACAATTGCACTCACCCTCACACACGTCATACTTACCTAGGACTTGGAAATGGTAGGTCCTCTTGTCTTCTTAAAACAAATATATGCAGCTTCCCAAGCCCACGTACAGTACATGCTGTACTGTAAATGCAGTACTGCAACCCAAATGACAGAGCGATCACTTCCATTAAGACCTGTACGGCTAGATGCCAGTCTGGGATCAGTACGTAATCCCGCTGGACGGGATCCCGGCGGTCGAAATACCGACGCCGGAATCCCGACCACACAATCCCGACAGGGGTGGCGAGCGGAACGCAGCCCCTTGCGGGCTCGCTTCGCTCGCCACGCTGCGGGCACGGTGCCTCGCTACGCTCGGCACACTATTATATTCTCCCTCTATGGGTGTCGTGGACACCCACGGAGGGAGAATATGTCGGGATTGTGGCGGTCGGGATTCCGGCGTCGGTATTTCGACCGCCGGGATCCCGTCCAGCGGGATGTTGACCGCATCCCGCCAATCTAAACCATACAATAGAGCAGTGACATAGGAGGCACATGCTACTCTGATGCCCTGCCCAGTCCACCCCAGATTGTATGCAGAGGTGGGAGACAGGGTGCGAGATGCCCCCTGGGCCAGTCCTATTTTATGCTCCTTGGGCCAGCTGCCGGTCACTGGAACACACTATGTTATTGCTTTGGCAGTGTTCTACCTATGGTCATAATTAGGTAGCGTGCGGCCTTATCACATTACATAGCAGCACATCTCACCTGGTGCTGACTTCTCCAGCACAACTTCGGCCCCACCCCATACTTGCCTACTCTCCCGGAATGGCCGGGAGGCTCCCGAAAATCGGGTGACCCTCCCGGCCCCCGGAAGAGCAGGCAAGTCTCCCGGAATCAGGGGTCCCCCTGCCCGTCCGCCCACTTAGTGTGTAAAGTGGGCGGTCCGGGCAGTTGATGACGCGATTCTTGCTGAATCGCGTCATCATAGCCACGCCCCCTGCAATGTAATGCCGGGGATCGCGGCATTACAGAGCGGGGGTGTGACTTAAAGGATGTGCCACGGTAACTCCACCCCCATACCGCCCCTGCTCCACCCCATCCCGCCTCCGGTCCACCTCCTTCCCACGTCACCTCCCTCCCCTGCCCCCTGCTGAGCCGACCTGGCTGCTCTCTCCCGCAGAGAGCAGCCAGAATGTCGGCAAGTATGCCCCACCCCCACCTATATTTCCCTTCAGCTGTCCAGCCAGTGATTTCACCCCTGCTCTTTCCCATTGGCTCGGCTAAATAACATGCACAGAATTGCATGTGACTGTGGGGCAGATTTTTTAAGCCTGGTGAGGTGATAAAGTGGAAGGTGATAACGCACCTGTGTGTATGTTACTGTGTGTGAGAGAGGAGGACGGCACTGTGGAGATCACCTGTGTGTGTATGTTACTGTGTGTGAGAGAGGAGGACGGCACTGTGGAGATCACATGTGTGTGTATGTTACTGTGTGTGAGAGAGGAGGACGGCACTGTGGAGATCACCTGTGTGTGTATGTTACTGTGTGTGAGAGAGAGGATGGCACTGTGGAGATCACCTGTGTGTGTATGTTACTGTGTGTGAGAGAGGAGGACGGCACTGTGGATATCACCTGTGTGTGTATGTTACTGTGTGTGAGAGAGGAGGACGGCACTGTGGAGATCCCCTGTGTGTGTATGTTACTGTGTGTGAGAGAGGAGGACGGCACTGTGGAGATCACCTGTGTGTGTATGTTACTGTGTGTGAGAGAGGAGGACGGCACTGTGGAGATCACCTGTGTGTGTATGTTACTGTGTGTGAGAGAGGAGGACGGCACTGTGGAGATCACCTGTGTGTGTATGTTACTGTGTGTGAGAGAGGAGAACGGCACTGTGGAGATCACCTGTGTGTGTATGTTACTGTGTGTGAGAGAGAGGAGTGCGTCACTGTGGAGATCACCTGTGTGTGTATGTTACTGTGTGTGAGAGAGGAGGACGGCACTGTGGAGATCACCTGTGTGTGTATGTTACTGTGTGTGAGAGAGAGGAGTGCGTCACTGTGGAGATCACCTGTGTGTGTATGTTACTGTGTGTGAGAGAGGAGGACGGCACTGTGGAGATCACCTGTGTGTGTATGTTACTGTGTGTGAGAGAGGAGGACGGCACTGTGGAGATCACCTGTGTGTGTATGTTACTGTGTGTGAGAGAGGAGGACGGCACTGTGGAGATCACCTGTGTGTGTATGTTACTGTGTGTGAGAGAGGAGGACGGCACTGTGGAGATCACCTGTGTGTGTATGTTACTGTGTGTGAGAGAGGAGGACGGCACTGTAGAGATCACCTGTGTGTGTATGTTACTGTGTGTGAGAGAGGAGGACGGCACTGTGGAGATCACCTGTGTGTGTATGTTACTGTGTGTGAGAGAGGAGGACGGCACTGTGGAGATCACCTGTGTGTGTATGTTACTGTGTGTGAGAGAGGAGGACGGCACTGTGGAGATCACCTGTGTATGTATGTTACTGTGTGTGTATGTTACTGTGTGTGATAGAGGAGGACGGCACTGTGGAGATCACCTGTGTGTGTATGTTACTGTGTGTGAGAGAGGAGGACGGCACTGTGGAGATCACCTGTGTGTGTATGTTACTGTGTGTGATAGAGGAGGACGGCACTGTGGAGATCACCTGTGTGTGTATGTTACTGTGTGTGAGAGAGGAGGACGGCACTGTGGAGATCACCTGTGTGTGTATGTTACTGTGTGTGTATGTTACTGTGTGTGATAGAGGAGGACGGCACTGTGGAGATCACCTGTGTGTGTATGTTACTGTGTGTAAGAGAGGAGGACGGCACTGTGGAGATCACCTGTGTGTGTATGTTACTGTGTGTGAGAGAGGAGGATGGCACTGTGGAGATCACCTGTGTGTGTATGTTACTGTGTGTGAGAGAGGAGGATGGCACTGTGGAGATCACCTGTGTGTGTATGTTACTGTGTGTGAGAGAGGAGGATGGCACTGTGGAGATCACCTGTGTGTGTATGTTACTGTGTGTGAGAGAGGAGGATGGCACTGTGGAGATCACCTGTGTGTGTATGTTACTGTGTGAGAGAGGAGGAAGGCACTGTGGAGATCACTTGTGTGTGTATGTTACTGTGTGAGAGAGGAGGAAGGCACTGTGGAGATCACCTGTCTGTGTGTATGTTACTGTGTGTGAGAGAGAGAAGTGCGTCACTGTGGAGATCACCTGTGTGTGTATGTTACTGTGTGTGAGAGAGGAGGACGGCACTGTGGAGATCACCTGTGTGTGTATGTTACTGTGTGTGAGAGAGGAGGACGGCACTGTGGAGATCACCTGTGTGTGTATGTTACTGTGTGTGTATGTTACTGTGTGTGATAGAGGAGGTCGGCACTGTGGAGATCACCTGTGTGTGTATGTTACTGTGTGTGAGAGAGGAGGATGGCACTGTGGAGATCACCTGTGTGTGTATGTTACTGTGTGTGAGAGAGAGAAGTGCGTCACTGTGGAGATCACCTGTGTGTGTATGTTACTGTGTGTGAGAGAGGAGGATGGCACCGTGGAGATCACCTGTGTGTGTATGTTACTGTGTGTGAGAGAGGAGGCCGGCACTGTGGAGATCACCTGTGTGTGTATGTTACTCTGTGTGAGAGAGGAGGACGGCACTGTGGAGATCACCTGTGTGTGTATGTTACTGTGTGTGAGAGAGGAGGATGGCACTGTGGAGATCACCTGTGTGTGTATGTTACTGTGTGTGAGAGAGAGAAGTGCGTCACTGTGGAGATCACCTGTGTGTGTATGTTACTGTGTGTGAGAGAGGAGGATGGCACTGTGGAGATCACCTGTGTGTGTATGTTACTGTGTGAGAGAGGAGGACGGCACTGTGGAGATCACCTGTGTGTGTATGTTACTGTGTGTGAGAGAGAGAAGTGCGTCACTGTGGAGATCACCTGTGTGTGTATGTTACTGTGTGTGAGAGAGGAGGATGGCACTGTGGAGATCACCTGTTTGGGCATTACTGCCTCACAGCACTGAGGTCATGGGTTCGATTCCTACCACGGCCCTAACTTTGTGGAGTTTGTATAATCTCTCTGTGCTTGCGTGGGTTTCCTCCCACAATCCAAAGAAAAATACTGGTAGGTTAACTGGCGGCAGACAAAAATGTACCCTAGTGTGTGTGTGTGTGTGTGTGTGTGTGTGTATGACATGTAGACTAGATGGGCAAAGTGGTTCTTATCTGATGTCAAACTTCTATGTTTCTATGGGGGTCATTCCGACCCGTTCACACGCAGAGGTTCTTTGCTGCGGTGCAAATAGGTCAGAAATGCACATGCGCAGTGGTCGCATTGCGCACGCGCGTCGTTGCCGGGCAGAGACCAGAATAAAGAATAAAGTGATCGCTAGCGCGATCGCAAGAAGACTGACAGCGGGGAGGCGTTCCAGGCCGTCTACTCACCGTTTTCCGGGCGTGGAGATCCAAACGCAGGCGTGTCCAGGCGTTTGGAGGGCGGTTGTCTGACGTCAAATCCGGGACCTTCATCGCTGGATCGATCGCACAGGTTAAGTAACTGCAGAGCTAGCCTACTTTTGCACAAAACTTTTTTAGCATAGCAGGGCTGCACAAGCGATCGCAGCCCTGCTATGCTAAAATACAATCTCCCATAGGCGGCGTCTAGTTGATCGCACGAGCAGCAAAAAGTTGCTACGTGCGATCAACTCGGAATGAGGGCCTATGCCTCTGTCCATACCTACGTGTGCCTCTGTCCGTACCCATGTGTGCCTCTGTCCGTACCCATGTGTGCCTCTGCTCCCCTTTGTTTTTTTGTTTGTATCCCTTTCTATGTGGCTGCTGATTGTTTTCTCCTCTTCCCCATGTACATACACAATACATAACTTAAAATTTAGTAACATAAATAAAAGCTTTTTTCTCCTTATTGCTGTTAAGTTACATGGACACCACTGTAGCTCACAAGCGACATACTTTCTCTGAGCCACAGCTGCGTATCAGATAGCCGCACAGCGCTGGTGAGCTACAGCTGCGTATCAGATAGCCGCACAGCGCTGGTGAGCTACAGCTGCGTATCAGATAACCGCACAGCGCTGGTGAGCTACAGCTGCGTGCGTATCAGATAGCCGCACAGCGCTGGTGAGCTACAGCTGCGTATCAGATAGCCGCACAGCGCTGGTGAGCTACAGCTGCGTATCAGATAGCCGCACAGCGATGGTGAGCTACAGCTGCGTATCAGATAGCCGCACAGCGATGGTGAGCTACAGCTGCATATCAGATAGCCGCACAGTGCTGGTGAGCTACAGCTGCGTATCAGATAGCCGCACAGCGCTGGTGAGCTACAGCTGCGTATCAGGTAGCCGCACAGCGCTTGTGAGCTACAGCTGCGTATCAGATAGCCGCACAGCGATGGTGAGCTACAGCTGCATATCAGATAGCCGCACAGCACTGGTGAGCTACAGCTGCATATCAGATAGCCGCACAGCGATGGTGAGCTACAGCTGCGTATCAGATAGTCGCACAGCGCTGGTGAGCTACAGCTGCGTATTAGATAGCCGCACAGCGCTGGTGAGCTACAGCTGCGTATCAGATAGCCGCACAGCGATGGTGAGCTACAGCTGCGTATCAGATAGTCGCACAGCGCTGGTGAGCTACAGCTGCGTATTAGATAGCCGCACAGCGCTGGTGAGCTACAGCTGCGTATCAGATAGCCGCACCACGCTGGTGAGCTACAGCTGCGTATCAGATAGCCGCACAGCGATGGTGAGCTACAGCTGCATATCAGATAGCCGCACAGCACTGGTGAGCTACAGCTGCGTATCAGATAGCCGCACAGCGATGGTGAGCTACAGCTGCATATCAGATAGCCGCACAGCGATGGTGAGCTACAGCTGCGTATCAGATAGCCGCACAGCGATGGTGAGCTACAGCTGCGTATCAGATAGCCGCACAGCGCTGGTGAGCTACAGCTGCGTATCAGATAGCCGCACAGCGCTTGTGAGCTACAGCTGCGTATCAGATAGCCGCACAGCGCTGGTGAGCTACAGCTGCGTATCAGATAGCCGCACAGCGATGGTGAGCTACAGCTGCGTATCAGATAACCGCACAGCGCTGATGAGCTACAGCTGCGTATCAGATAGCCGCACAGCGCTGGTGAGCTACAGCTGCGTATCAGATAGCCGCACAGCGATGGTGAGCTACAGCTACGTATCAGATAGCCGCACAGCGCTGGTGAGCTACAGCTGCGTATCAGATAGCCGCACAGCGCTGGTGAGCTACAGCTGTGTATCAGATAGCCGCACAGCGATGGTGAGCTACAGCTGCGTATCAGATAACCGCACAGCGCTGGTGAGCTACAGCTGCGTATCAGATAACCGCACAGCGCTGATGAGCTACAGCTGCGTATCAGATAGCCGCACAGCGCTGGTGAGCTACAGCTGCGTATCAGATAGCCGCACAGCGCTGGTGAGCTACAGCTGCGTATCAGATAACCGCACAGCGCTGATGAGCTACAGCTGCGTATCAGATAACCGCACAGCGATGGTGAGCTACAGCTGCGTATCAGATAGCCGCACAGCGATGGTGAGCTACAGCTGCGTATCAGATAACCGCACAGCGCTGGTGAGCTACAGCTGCGTATCAGATAACCGCACAGCGCTGATGAGCTACAGCTGCGTATCAGATAGCCGCACAGCGCTGGTGAGCTACAGCTGCGTATCAGATAGCCGCACAGCGATGGTGAGCTACAGCTGCGTATCAGATAGCCGCACAGCGCTGGTGAGCTACAGCTGCGTATCAGATAACCGCACAGCGCTGATGAGCTACAGCTGCGTATCAGATAGCCGCACAGCGCTGGTGAGCTACAGCTGCGTATCAGATAGCCGCACAGCGCTGGTGAGCTACAGCTGCGTATCAGATAACCGCACAGCGCTGGTGAGCTACAGCTGCGTATCAGATAGCCGCACAGCGATGGTGAGCTACAGCTGCGTATCAGATAGCCGCACAGCACTGGTGAGCTACAGCTGCGTATCAGATAGCCGCACAGCGCTTGTGAGCTACAGCTGCGTATCAGATAACCGCACAGCGCTGGTGAGCTACAGCTGCGTATCAGATAGCCGCACAGCGCTTGTGAGCTACAGCTGCGTATCAGATAGCCGCACAGCGCTGGTGAGCTACAGCTGCGTATCAGATAGCCGCACATCGCTGGTGAGCTACAGCTGCGTATCAGATAGCCGCACAGCGCTGGTGAGCTACAGCTGCGTATCAGATAGCCGCACAGCGCTTGTGAGCTACAGCTGCGTATCAGATAGCCGCACAGCGCTGGTGAGCTACAGCTGCGTATCAGATAGCCGCACAGCGATGGTGAGCTACAGCTGCGTATCAGATAACCGCACAGCGCTGATGAGCTACAGCTGCGTATCAGATAGCCGCACAGCGCTGGTGAGCTACAGCTGCGTATCAGATAGCCGCACAGCGATGGTGAGCTACAGCTGCGTATCAGATAGCCGCACAGCGATGGTGAGCTACAGCTGCGTATCAGATAACCGCACAGCGCTGGTGAGCTACAGCTGCGTATCAGATAACCGCACAGCGCTGATGAGCTACAGCTGCGTATCAGATAGCCGCACAGCGCTGGTGAGCTACAGCTGCGTATCAGATAGCCGCACAGCGCTGGTGAGCTACAGCTGCGTATCAGATAACCGCACAGCGCTGGTGAGCTACAGCTGCGTATCAGATAGCCGCACAGCGATGGTGAGCTACAGCTGCGTATCAGATAGCCGCACAGCACTGGTGAGCTACAGCTGCGTATCAGATAGCCGCACAGCGCTTGTGAGCTACAGCTGCGTATCAGATAGCCGCACAGCGATGGTGAGCTACAGCTGCGTATCAGATAGCCGCACAGCGATGGTGAGCTACAGCTGCCTATCAGTAAGTTCCTCTTTTGTAGAAAACAGAATTATTATTTTTTTAACATCAATAATTTGTATTCAATTTTTTGTTTTGCAAAACAGGGGTACAGAAAGAAGAAGAGGGAGGAAGGGGGGGGGGGAGCAGTACATACATAAATGAGACAACATAATGAAAAAAAATATACATACAGTTCAAAATCAATCAAACATATGTATCAGGAAAACTACAATGGACGTAATACAGTAAGAAATAAAAAATACACTGCTCAAAAAAATAAAGGGAACACTAAAATAACACATCCTAGATCTGAATGAATGAAATATTCTTATTAAATACTTTGTTCTTTACATAGTTGAATGTGCTGACAACAAAATCACACAAAAATTATCAATGGAAATCAAATTTATTAACCCATGGAGGTCTGGATTTGGAGTCACACTCAAAATTAAAGTGGAAAAACACACTACAGGCTGATCCAACTTTGATGTAATGTCCTTAAAACAAGTCAAAATGAGGCTCAGTAGTGTGTGTGGCCTCCACGTGCCTGTATGACCTCCCTACAACGCCTGGGCATGCTCCTGATGAGGTGGCGGATGGTCTCCTGAGGGATCTCCTCCCAGATCTGGGCTAAAGCATCCGCCAACTCCTGGACAGTCTGTAGTGCAACGTGGCATTGGTGGATGGAGCGAGACATGATGTCCCAGATGTACTCAATTATATTCAGGTCTGGGGAACGGGCGGGCCAGTCCATAGCATCAATGCCTTCGTCTTGCAGGAACTGCTGACACACTCCAGCCACATGAGGTCTAGCATTGTCTTGCATTAGGAGGAACCCAGGGCCAACCGCACCAGCATATGGTCTCACAAGGGGTCTGAGGATCTCATCTCGGTACCTAATGGCAGTCAGGCTACCTCTGGCGAGCACATGGAGGGCTGTGTGGCCCCCAAAGAAATGCCACCACATACCATTACTGACCCACTGCCAAACCGGTCATGCTGGAGGATGTTGCAGGCAGCAGAACATTCTCCTTGGCGTCTCCACACGTCTGTCACATGTGCTCAATGAGAACATGCTTTCATCTGTGAAGAGCACAGGGCGCCAGTGGCGAATTTGCCAATCTTGGTGTTCTCTGGCAAATGCCAAACGTCCTGCATGGTGTTGGGCTGTAAGCACAACCCCCACCTGTGGACGTCGGGCCCTCATACCACCCTCATGGAGTCTGTTTCTGATCGTTTGAGTAGACACATGCACATTTGTGGCTTGCTGGAGGTCATTTTGCAGGGCTCTGGCAGTGCTCCTCCTGTTCCTCCTTGCACAAAGGTGGAGGTAGCGGTCCTGCTGCTGGGTTGTTGCCCGCCTATGGTCTCCTCCATGTCTCCTGATGTACTTGCCTGTCTCCTGGTAGCGCCTCCATGCTCTGGACACTACGCTGACAGACACAGCAAACCTTCTTGCCACAGCTCGCATTGTTGTGCCATCCTGGATGAGCTGCACTACCTGAGCCACTTGTGTGGGTTGTAGACTCCGTCTCATGCTACCACTAGAGTGAAAGCACCGCCAGCTTTCAAAAGTGACCAAAACATCAGCCTGAAAGCATAGGAGCTGAGAAGTGGTCTGTGGTCACCACCTGCAGAACAACTCCTTTATTGGGGGTGTCTTGCTATTTGCCTGTAATTTCCACCTGTTGTCTATTACATTTGCACAACAGTATGTGAAATTGATTGTCAATCAGTGTTGCTTCCTAAGTGGACAGTTTGATTTCACAGAAGTGTGATTGACTTGGAGTTACATTGTGTTGTTTAAGTGTTACCTTTATTTTTTTGAGCAGTGTATAAAAGAGAGTAAAGGCGGCACTGAGCTGACAATAATACAAATTGCAGCATTGAGCACGAGGCAATCCCAGACTCAGGAAGAGGAGAGGTCTCCATCAGGGAGGGGGTATGAGGGTGTATGTCCGGGGAGGGGGAACGTAGTACCAAGTTTGCTCCTGCACCCTCCGTGACAAAGAGATGCCAGGGCCTCCAACGTACTAGGGGGGATTTGGCAGAAAGGGAGCACGGTATATATACTCAGTATCCATCAAAAAGTGCATCTGGATTTTGTGTATGACTTTCATTAAAGGGGGGGGGGGGTGTATGGGTTGTTTCCAATTCTGGGCTAAGGCCGCACGGGCTGCGAGACAGATATGACCTAAAACATATTGTAAATGAGCACCCACGGAACGCGGGTAGACATTCAGTAAAGCTATGAGGGGGGAGGGGGACAGGTTGAGTTCAAGCACTTTATTAATTAGCCCAAATACCTCGACCCAGTACAATTTAATATGGGGACAGGTCCAAAAAATATGGAAAAGGTGGCCCACCTCACCTCATAAGAAAACAGAATTTAACCAGTACTGAATTACAAAAGAACTTTATTTCAAGAGTATAGCATTTCTTAATGTTTCTGTTCTGGCTACGCCATGTGAGAATGATGTTACAGAACCAAGAGGTCCGGGAGATCCACTTTAAGACATAAATAAGTTTCCACAGCATTATTATATAGGGCAAAGGGAAAACAAGCCTTTGGTACAGTGAAACATCAGCTTTCTCCAGCAAAATGGCTTTTCATGTTTGATAAACCATCTTTTAAGGATGGGCTGCACATGGACCAGAGCTTTGGCCTTGCTCCCAGGATACAATTTGCCAGCCAGCCCCTGATTGTATGTGTAGTATCTTACACTCCAGGGTCATCATACCTATGACACAGGGGTGAGTAACAGTCTGTCATGGATAAGGATTATTTGTGGGCACACTGGGCTATGTAGGTGAAGCTGTAATGAGATAGCTAAGAACTTTAATGATACTACTACTGGAGAAGAGTCTAGGACTGAGGCAAGGCAGAAACAGACTAACAGACTGGAGACTGGACTGGATGATGGACTGGATGTCAGGCTGGAACCGACTACTCAGTATATTAGGTTAGGACCCGGCTGCCTTCGCCACAGATTCTATTCCCAATCTATGGGTGTCGTGGACATGGGGAATAGTCCCTGTTAGTCGGCATGCCGACTATCAGGATTGTTAGGGGGCAGGATTCTGGCATCGGTATCGTGACCGGTGGTCCACAACTACATCCCATTCCAAAGGTAGAATGCAGCTGAATGTTAAGTTATAGCCTGAACCCTGCAGTGCTAGAAATCAGCAAATAAAATATACTGGTAGGTTAGGTGAAGCTCTCAGGTGGAAACACAAACAGGAGTCGCAGCAGAACTAAGATGCAGGTTGATAAACAAGGATGTAGATTTCAGAAGCAGATTCCTGCAGGTAGATAACTTGAGTTCACTGAGGAGTCTTGTAATCAGTGCAGTGCAGTTGGAGGCTGCACTGAGAGACATGCAAAAACTGTAGCTAGGAACTCTGAGGCTTTTAGCTGAAGATATGCACTGGGAACTCAGAAAATAACTTCAGCTTGGGATGTCCAGTAGCACTGAACGTTGAAGGAAATCTCAGCAAGCCTGAGATACTGTACTTACACTAGGAATTGCAGACTTGCTGCTAAACAGGATGATTATAGCAATGACTTATTGCTCTGGCAGTGGGTTGGAGAACTGTAAGGTATTATATAAGAGCAGCAGGTCACAGATTGGCTACCAGTCAGCTGACGGAAAGAAGGCTAATGGAGAAATGATCAGATAACAAGATTCAAGATGGTGACATCCATGCATCAGCTCACAGGACAAGTAAACAAAGAAAACCTGAGGAAGTTCTGGAGCATGACACAGTACTTTTAAGGACTGTTTATGTGCAATAAATACCATTCTACGTATAAGATCCTATAGGATGCCTGTTGTCTGCTATAATTCTGTGGCCCACAAATAAGAGCTAACTCCCTTACCTGTTCCTCAGCTGTCCTGTGTTGAACCTAATAACCTAAGTCAACCGGCAACATCAAAAGTGGTTCTTGGTGTCATTGAAGGAGCCTGGTGGTAGCAACAACTACTGTACTTTCCTATATCTGTTAGTTTGCACTCACAGACAATGACTGCCTGGTGGCTAAGTAACACCAATAGGCTGGTTCATTATCAGTAAATCTCCAAAATGAACCCGTAAAATCATAGATAAACTGACAAGAGAAAGACAGGGTGGCCGAGTAGACCCATCCTGTTACATTTCTAATTTTAGCAAAAGCTTATCTTTTATTTGTGGCATTTGTCTTATACTGTCGTAATAATTAGAAAACTTGAAAGTTCAATAGAAACACAGTCAATTGCGTGATTAAATTACTAATTATACCCATTACATCAGTGGATAAACATGACCCTATGTAGTAAGCAGAAACCAGTTGAGGTCAATGTATAATTATTAAAGGTCATTGGATAACATGTAATTAGCACGGAACAGCATACTTTAAAGTGCACTAGTCACCATGAATTGAGCTGATTGTGTTGTATAGAGAAAATGTACTGATGCATAAGTGTTCATATGTGATACATGAAGGTTTTGAGGTGTTTTTGCCTAATATACAGTATATATAAAAAAAACTTTCTCCCACACTTCAAAAGCAGCACCTCAGAGTAGGGGTGTAGTACGGTATGCCGGCGCTCGGGCTCCTGGCGACCAGCATACCTGCGCCGGGAGCCCAACCGCTGGCATACCGACAGCGTGGCAAGCGCAAAGGAGCCCCTTGCAGGCTCGCTGCGCTCGCCACGCTGCGGGCACGGTGGCACGCTACACGCGCCACACTATTTTATTCTCCCTCCAGGGGGGTCGTGGACCCCCACGAGGGAGAATAGTTGTCAGTATACTGTGCGCCGGGATCCCGACATTCGGCATACAGAAGACCACCCCAGAGTAGAACCCCTGAAGGTGGGAACAAGAAAATTTTGAAAAAATGGAAACCAGAGGGCATTGTGACTTATTTTACAACTGTCCATGAAAAAGTCCATACAGTTTCTCAGTGAAAGTCAAATATTCAAATGTAATTCCTAGAGATGTGCGGGTTCGGATTTACCTGGTTTTACCCGGATCTCAAAACGCCATCTTATTTGCTCTCAGATGTCACGTGTTTTGGATAGGCAATAAGAAAAATCCATGTAAATCTGATCTCGCGTTAATTTTGGCGTTAAGAACCAAATAAATCCATACCCGCACATATCTAGTAATTCCAACATGACTTGATTGAACCCCAAAATGGAACTGTTGTTCAATGGGGCTTGAACCACCAGATATTATACTCAGCAAGGTAATGACCTGGAATACACCCTCTCACCAGAAAAGACACCCAAACACGGCACCAGAGGCCTTTTATTAATAGAATATCTGAAATGTATTCATGACATTCAATAAAATATAAATACAGGTTGAGTATCCCATATCCAAATATTCCGAAATACGGAATATTCCGAATTACGGACTTTTTTGAGTGAGAGTGAGATAGTGAAACATTTGTTTTTTGATGGCTTAAAGTACACAAACTTTGTTTAATACACAATGTTATAAAATATATTGTATTAAATGACCTTCAGGCTGTGTGTATAAGGTGTATATGAAACATAAATGAATTGTGTGTATGTACACAGCACACACATTGTTTAATGCACAAATTTATGAAACATTTTGGCTAAAATTAACTTCAGGCTGTATGTATAAGGTGTATATGAAACATAAATGCATTCTGTGCTTAGATTTAGGTCCCATCACCATGATATCTCATTATGATATGCAATTATTCCAAAATACGGAAAAATCCCATATCCAAAATACCTCTGGTCCCAAGCATTTTGGATAAGGGATACTCAAACTGTATAGCAATTTAATCTTACATCATAAAATAGGTGTTACATAGAGCCATCGCTATACAGGAACAGATTTCCATTACCCACCCTAGGATGTGAGCTCAGTTGTAGAAGTCCTGATATAGACAAAAATTTATCAAATCACCAAAATACCCTACGCGTTTTGTCCTTTACACAGGGGTAAGGCGAATCCCAATTTATAATAGATAGTACATAAAAGAGATCTTCACTAGTAGAATCCACTGTCTTATAACGTCCCTTAGTGGATCAATGAGAACCGCCAATTGTAACAAATAGCAGGTAACAAGGGATATTCCCTAGTAAAAACCACTGGACAGTCACGTCCCTTAGGGGATCAATAAGATTCTTCGAAGAACATGCAGAGCCAGCAGCGTTCCTACTCTCTCTCTCTCTCTTTCTCTCTCTCTCTATATATATTACAGTCCCTGTTACATAATTGCCAACAGCCATGTATCAGTACGTCACACAGATGCAGTATTTGCTGGAGTTGGTGCAGCCATAATATTTCCATTCAATATGGTTATAACATAATTTTTATTTTAAAACATCAGTGATAACAATGAATAAATCCCAGATAATAATTATAGAAAATGACCACTTGATTCTTAAAAGGGAATGAGGATGGTTGCATGAATAATAGGGGAATTTCATGGAATTTACCATGGAAGTTAGGAGCAGTTGGCACTTGTGCATTTTCTACTGGAATTCCCTAATTACATGCAGTGTGCAAATGAGGAAGAGGAGACTGCAGGCATTCTGAGACTGTAAATAGAAACACAGTCATACTCAAGGGAACTGAGAGAGGAGAGGGAGGGGGACTAATCACCCAGGCAAGGCATTGTCTGAGGAACCCAGCAAGCCATGGAGGAGGAGAAATGTCCCCCTCCTCGCATAATATATTTCACTGTTTTTTTTTGTTTTTCTTTTGAGGGTCAAGGTTACACCTCCCGGATTTTGCCACGCCTCCTGTATTGGCAGCCCTGGTCATACCTGGGGCTCCCATTATTTTACAATAAAAACCTGGGACTTAAAATTGTCTCAGGTCATACTCATTACATGGTTCCCTTCAGATATCAAATAAGGAAACACATTAAATTCCTGCCAGAACTAATGACATTAAATTACTGTGAATAAAACATCTTGAGGCATATTTATTATTAAACAGTTTGTCGTTATAATTTCTCTATTGTATTCTACAAAATAATAGATAGAATCTGATTGCTTGCTATAACACCACTTGTCTGTTTTAGAAGCTTTAGTAAATCTACCTCGTTATCTCTAATTGCTACGCATGCCTGTAGTCCTTGGGCGATGCAAATATACTGTGGGTAGTAGAATCGTTGTTCTGTGGTAGTGGCAATCAGTTGTGAATAATGAACGCGTTTCACCCACTAGGTGTAAATTTCCTCAAGTATGAATCAGTAATGGTCTGCGTTGGAGAATCAGAATGGTTCCCAGACAATGGTTTCATGCTATTAATGGTTAACGGTCAGGAGACCGACGGTCATATAACCTCCCCCTGCATCCCGAACACTAACAAGACCGACAATCGGCATGCCGACTAGAATGGACTATTCCCATTCGCACCAAGGCCATCCCAACCCAGTCACGAACAAGAGGTCACTTGAGGACACTCTCCATAGGAATGAATGGGGCCACACTGATTGGTCAAAGAGCATTAGTTCACATGCTCTGCCTCATCAGTGTGGCCCTTTGGTATAGTGCTTTAGAAACCACCGGGGATAGACAGTGGGTTATATTTAGAATAGGGATGGCCATTGACCATGGATGGTCTATGGACAATCACGAATACTTTCACCATCGATGATAACCCTGGATCCGATGTTATTTTCTTTCTGTTGTTTAAAAAGGGCTGCTGCACAGAGCTGCTAGACTGCCAGCCAGCTGCCCTGCACTGCCTCCGGCTCTTAAAATGCAGTGTTTGCTGCACATGTGGAAAAACACCAGTGGTAAAACCATCAATGGTTCTATACAGAATAGTTATCTACCATCGATAGTAACCATCAATGGCGGGCATGCCGATGGCCTAATTTAGAAGGTCAGCGCGACCTTTAGTACATACTGTCATTTTGCCATCAATTTGCGGCCAGTTCAGGTAGATACTAAATGCACCCAAATCCACCATAAATTCATCCCAAAGTATCAACATATAATGGGGGAGGCCAGAACTTTGTGGGCTCCATAGCAACATTTTGAAGGGGCCCCTCTCCCAATAGAGACACCTCTCCACAGCAATTGTTAATTGTATGCCCAATAGTAGTGCCCTAGTTCATTTTCTGAACCCTAGCAGTGCCCTAGTTCCCATTATGTCACATTGCAGGGCTGCCAGCATACATTACGCTACACAGTACCATACCTCCCAACGGTCCCGCTTTTCGTGGAACAGTCCCGTTTTTAGGGGGACTGTCCCGCTGTCCCACCCGCGGGCTGCAGCGTCCCGCGGTGTGGGGCGGGGGGGGGGGCAGTTGGGAGGCTCATGCACTCGCTGTCCTGCTTAGCAGAGCAGCGGTGAATAGACGCTGTGCGCATGCGCACAGCGTCTATTCACTGGAGTCAGAGGGAGCATGCCTGCGGCTCACAGAGCGCTGGGCATGCCCCCTCAGTGACGAAAATGGGGGCGTGGCTCGCATTTGCAGGTCCTC
Source organism: Pseudophryne corroboree (assembly GCF_028390025.1). NCBI lineage: Eukaryota > Metazoa > Chordata > Amphibia > Anura > Myobatrachidae > Pseudophryne > Pseudophryne corroboree. The sequence goes on from NC_086444.1 coordinate 116,356,190, forward strand.
CCATGAAGCCTCGCCGTCTTTTATTAGACCACGCCCCTTGTGTCCCTCTTTCTGAAAATCAAAAGTTGGGAGGTATGCAGTACCCCCAATTCACATTATGACATAGGGGGTCATTCCGAGTTGATCGCTCGCTAGCAGTTTTTAGCAGCAGTGCAAAGCATTGCCGCCGCCCACTGGGGAGTGTGTTTTCATTTTGCAGAAGTGCGAACGCCTGTGCAGCAGAGCGCCTGCAAAATCTTGTTGTGCAAAACAAGACCAGCCCTGTAGTTAGTTACTCTTCGTGTGTGTTGATTCTAACGACTGTGGGACGGCTTTTGACGTCACACACTCGCCCAGCCACGCCTGCGTTTTCCCCAACACGCCTGCGTTTCTCTAAAAACGGTCGCTTGACACCCAGAAACGCCCACTTTATGACAATCTTCCTGCATTGTGCCGTGCAACTGAAAGCTTCGCTAAAACCTGTGCAATACCACAAAGGACTTTGTACCCGTACGTCGCGTGTGCGTATTGCGGTGCATACGCATGCGCAGAAATTACACATTTTAGCCTGATCGCTGCGCTGCGAACAACGGCAGCTAGCGATCAATTCGGAATGATGCCCATAGTGTCCCCAGTTCATATTGTCACATTACAGTGCCCCCGGTTCATATTACTGTATGTAACATTATAATGCACCACAGTACAATGAGCAGGTCCAGGGGTGTAACTAGATATATTGTAGGCCCCAAGGTAAAAGTTTGTAAGGGCCCCTATGTTTTCACCAGTGATGAAAATGTATATAACACATGTAACTGTGACAGGGAAGGTGGCCCCTCTAAGCTCTCTGGGCCCCATAGCAGCTGCATTCCTGCACCTATTGTAGCTACGCTCTTGGGGGAGATGTACTAAGCCTTGGAGAGAGAAAAAGTTCCAGTCAATCAGCTCCTAGCTGTCATGTTACAGGCTGTGTTTGAACAAAATTACCAGAGCTGATTGGTTGGTAGTTTGTCTCTCTCAACTTTATCACTCTCTAAAGCTGGGTACACAGTAGACCAGCGATGGCCAACCCGCGGCTCTTTCATCCTCCGCATGCTGCTCGATGCGCTCCCGGCCACCGCTGCCCGACACACCAGACTCGCAGCAGCAGGTCTCCAGCGGCGGTGTGTATCTTCAATTCTGGTGCAGCCCGTGAGCCAATCAGAGCTCGCGGACCGGCAGCTAAGGCTCCTGATAGGCTGCCGGTCCGCGAGCTCTGATTGGCTCACGGGCCGGCGCATAATTGAAGATACACACCGCCGCCAGAGATGGAGGGGTAGGAGAGGCGCACGCTGCGCTCTCCTTCCCCTCACAGCAGCGCGGTAAGCAGCACTTTTTTTTCTTGGGGGGGGGGGGGGAGTGAGGCACTATGGCGGCATATGTATCAGCACTGGGGGCATGCGTATCTGCACTGTGGGGGCATATGTATCTGCACTGTGGGGGCATATGAGGCACTGTGGGGGCATGTGTATCTGCACTGGGGGCATATCTGGCACTGTAGGGGCATGTGTACCTGCACTGGGGCATATCTGGCACTGTGTGGGCATGTGTATCTGCACTGGGGGTATATGAGGCACTGTGGGGGCATGTGTATCTGCACTGGGGGCATATCTGGCAATGTGGGGGCATGTGTACTTGCACTGGGGCATATCTGGCACTGTATGGGCATGTGTCTCTGCACTTGGGCATATCTGGCACTGTGTGGGCATATCTGGCACTGTATGGGCATGTGTATCTGGCACTGGGGGCATATCTGGCACTGGGGGATATCTGGCACTGTGTGGGCATATCTGGCACTGGGGGCATATCTGGCACTATGGGAGGCACTGTGGGGACATGTGTATCTGCATCGGGGGCATATCTGGCACTGTGGGGGCATATCCGGCACTGTGGGAGGCACTGTGGGGATATGTGTATCTGCACTGGGGGCATATCTGGCACTGTGGGGGCATGTGTACCTGCGCTGGGGCATATCTGGTACTGTGTGGGCATGTGTATCTGCACTGGGGGTATATGAGGCACTGTGGGGCATGTGTATCTGCACTGGGGGCATATCTGGCACTGTGTGGGCATGTGTATCTGCACTGGGGGTATATGAGGCACTGTGGGGGCATGTGTATCTGCACTGGGGGCATATCTGGCATTGTGGGGGCATGTGTACTTGCACTGGGGCATATCTGGCACTGTATGGGCATGTGTATCTGCACTTGGGCATATCTGGCACTGTGTGGGCATATCTGGCACTGTGTGGGCATATCTGGCACTGTATGGGCATGTGTATCTGCACTTGGGCATATCTGGCACTGTGTGGGCATATCTGGCACTGTATGGGCATGTGTATCTGGCACTGGGGGCATATCTGGCACTGGGGGATATCTGGCACTGTGTGGGCATATCTGGCACTGGGGGCATATCTGGCACTATGGGAGGCACTGTGGGGACATGTGTATCTGCATCGGGGGCATATCTGGCACTGTGGGGGCATATCTGGCACTGTGGGGGCATATCTGGCACTGGGGGCGTATATGTATCTGGCACTGGGGGCATATATTTATCTGGCACTGTGGTGGCACCCATTTTTTGGCATTTTTATATGTATGTGGCACTGTACAACATGACTAAACAGGGTTATGACACAAGGTCACACTCCTACAAACATCATACCGAAAGGTGTGTGCACAAAAATGGGGCGTGGCTTTGTGACAACTAGGCCACACCCCCATTTTTGTGCGCGCGCGCCGAAGGCGCGCATGATAGTGGCTCTTGCACTTCGCTATGGATCTTTTCTGGCTCTTTGCCTCCGACTGGTTGGCCACCCCTGCATTAGACAATTTTTTAAACGATTTGCCACATTCCGACAGATCGGAACAAATTGTTAAAATCATCCAGTGTGTATCCCGTAGGTCGTTGATGATGCGCCCGATGGGCCTGCATGCAGCTCAGTCTAGTGATATTGCTAGGGCAATGCTCCCAAATGCAACATGGTTCTGCTGATCCCCCCCTTCTCATCGCTACTGGCATTGGCAAGTGTGTAGGCATTTGCGATGCCAGCTCCTCCGTCGGGTCCTGTGACCCGTGATATCGTGCTGGGTACACATACTCTAATGTGTACCCAGCTTAAAGGTGGGTGCTCACTAATGATATCGCACAGTGACATCATACTGCGGTCGGCCGGAGCGTGCAGCTTTGGACAATTAATCCAAATTGAGCTGCATACACGGGCGAGACAGAGGGTCGTTAAAGTCCCGCAGGGACGCGCATTGCTCGCCGTCGGCATATACACTGGGCACACAGCGCTCAGGAGGGGGAAAATGAGCGATATAGTTCACTATATCTCTAATGGTGCCCACACACAGTGCTATCAGTGCTAGGTGCGACTTGAGCTATACTATGGGGGGAATTCAAATGTTTGACGAGTGGGTTGGGTGTATATTTTTCCTGTCTATTAGATTGGAAAAAACAGACACCCAACTGACTGTTCAAACAATTGAATACCCCCCTATGGGGTATATTTACTAAGATTCGTATTAGTACCGATTTGGAGTGAGAATCATCACGAATGACATCGAAAGTGTATTTGTGCAACTTTTTTAATTTGTTACGCCTCCTTTACTAAGCTGTCGTATTTTTTTTTTTCCTGTTGTCCGATGTCGATGTCATTCGTATTTTTGTTAGGTATAATGCGGCCGATTTAGAGGTTTGTCGGCCGTGTTCTGAGGTTTTTGTTACGACTGCGTCACATTTCAGTTACGGCAGTGTTTGTCCGTTCTCTGCCGCGTTTTTTTCCTAAGTTTCGTTTTTGTCACTCGTCCGTGATTGGTTTGATTCGTGATGGAGGAGTGTCTGTGCACATTACTATAAAAACGCCCCAAACCGGCCGCACCTCGTGGGTTTAGCTAGTGGAGAGGAGACGAGTTTTGCGATTGTTGAGTGCTGTACTGTGTGTGTAAGTAATCTTGTCATACTAGTTATGTAGTTATTTAAAAGTCTGTCTAGTTTTTTGTCTTTGTTTTTTTGTTACGTCTATTGTCATTGTTTGTGAGTGAGTGTGTGTGTGTGTGTGGTGTGTAGTGGTAGTGGAGGAGTGTGTTATTTGTTTTATTTTCTCAGTGTTATTTGTTGTTTGTCCTGATTATGTCCCAGTCAGAGGTGAGTGTGGTGGAGGAGGTGAGTGAGGTGGAGGAGGTGAGTGAGAGGGAGGAGGTTAGTGAGGTGGAGGAGGTGAGTGAGAGGGAGGAGGTTAGTGAGGAGGAGGGGGAGGTTGCTGCAGCGGCTTCCACTAATAGTGATAGTGATGGTGTTGTGGCTCCGCAGCCACGCACCACTACAAAGACGGGCCGCAATGTTAAGTTCAGTTACGCAGAAAATATGGCTCTGGTGCGGGAGCTGATGAGGCATCATCGCCAGTTGTTTGGGTCTGATGCTGCAAAGGTGTCGACACGCAGGAAGACTGTTCTATGGGGGAAGGTCGTTGCGGCTGTGAACAGTGAGGGTGTGGTGAGGCGGACCGAGGACACCTGTCGTAAGCGCTTCTACGACATCAAGCGCCGTGTGAAGGCGAAGATGGCAAAGGAGGCAAAATCTGCCCGCCAAACCGGGGGTGGACACCCCTTCCGAGCGTCTTATAGAGATTGGGAGGAGCCTGTTCGTACGCTGATTCCGCCTGAAGTGGTTTGTGCAACTCATGTCCGGGATTCGGATCGGCCAAGGCAGGATGGTGAGTTGTTGTTTTTTTTCTTCATTATTTGAAACATCTGTGCTTTGTCCTTAGTTGTGTGCAATGTTTTTGCGCTAATTGTGTTTCTTATTTGGTTATTTCTTCTAATGTGTTTGTGATGTAGTGCAGGCCTGGGCAACCTGTGGCTCTCCAGCTGTTGTAAAACGACAAGTCCCATCATGCCTTGCCACAGTTTTTATCTTAGTGAATGGCAAATGTGTTGGCGGGCATGCTGGGATGTGTAGTTTCACTACATCTGGAGAGACACAGGTTGGCCAGGGCTGATGTAGTGTTACTCTTAATTCTGTTTTTTTTTGGCATTATGTATTGTCAATGTTTCTGGTTGTGTTGGCCTTTTTCTGGTGTCTGCTTTTCCATGAAAATGTTAGTAGGTGTTTTTTAATGAAGTGTGATGACTGTGTTTTATGCATATGTTTTCATATAATATCATTTTCAATGGATGTATGCTTATTTTGTGTTGTTCTGGGTTTTCATTTGTGTTGATGATGTGCATTTGCATGCATTTGTAGGTTTGATGATTTCATTTTAGTGCAGATATTTGTGGCTACTGTATTCTTGTTAGCGTCTAAAATTGGTAACTGAGCATGCAATATTGTGGCTGTGCAACGCTACGACGTATGTGTTTTAAGTAGTATAATATTGTGCATTATTTGCCTTTGTGTATGTATTGTTTGGTGAAATTGTTTTCCATTTAAAGTATACACAGCCAATGTAGTCATGCATTCAAGACTAAGCATCGCTTAGTTTAAGTCACAGCAGGTACCACATATGTTTACATCCAAATAAGTAATTTGCATAAACATATCAACCAAAGAGTATGTTCATATCGACATTCTTCATCTTTCTACAGTACGCCAGAGAAGCAGCACAGCCAGGCCACATCCAACACTGCCTAGAGCTGCAGATGGTGGCAATGCAGGTAAGATTTAACTGTAACCACATATTCTGCAAACACATAGAAACACAAAATGTTAATGAAGATCTTATCACACAGGTTCTTCGTCTAATCCGCCTCCAGTAAGGCGCCCATCACAGGGCTCGGTTACTGTGGCTCCGAGGCCACCCAATAGGCCCCGTCTTGAGGCTCAAGCTCCAGCACCAGCATCACCACCCCAACGGCGCATCTCCGCAGTGTCTGCCGTGCCACCACTCGCTCTTTTGGCCAGCCCCCAAAGTGAGGATCCACAATCCCCACAGTTGTCTGGTGAGTAAACCGAAAATTTATGTGTAAATAAGTTAAAAAACAGTGGATTATATTTAATAACCAGGAGAAGGCATAAGGAAGTGAAAAAACACTGTTATGTGCAAGATGATAAAGGCAGCAGTAGAAAATAAACACAACTGTTAATGTACATTTTGGAGCTGCTTGCCTTGTGCCTTTAGCACCTTGCACATATCACTGGTTTCTCACTTCCTTATGCCTTCTCCAGGTTTATACATCTGCACTGTTAGTACTGTAAAAAACAACAACACAAAATGACCACTCATACTTGCAATAATAAACAACTACAAGCAGATGGTATTAACGTATTTTTAGAAGGTTAATTGTCAAATTTGATGTTGCCCATATCAACACATTTTCGCAATTGCTTTTTTGCAACCTAAAAAACCCCCCAAAAAAACAAAACAATTGTTTGACATGGGCAAAAATACCACTTCAAAACATAGGGCCCCTTAAAAATGTCACTAACATTGTTAATGTGTACATTTTAGGCCACTATATTAGTTAACGTTTTGGCCAGACCACTGACTGCCTTGACCAATGTATGATTGTATTGTTCAACACATTTTTTGATTTGTGTGTGTTGTTCCAAAGGAAGCTTCATAATCAAAATGTAAATGTAGTACTTTGATTTTGTTAGAGTTCATGGTGTTTAAACAGTAATTATGACTCTGAATCCTACTATTTCAACAAACTTTAAACAACTGAGTAGTATACGTTTGAAGCCACATCATTTAAAAAAAAGGTGACCAACATAGTTAAGTTTAGTCCACAATCTATTTAGCTATTACATTAATATTAAGAAGTAATGCATGTTGACGTAAAGCTATCGTAAGACCAATGCGACATATGTACTAAATATTGGCTGTGTTCAACCCCATACAGACCCAGCCATCATGACCGAGGATGTCCAGCAGGACCGTGACCAGGAGACCTTCACACTCCACCTGCAGCCCATCGATCCAACACAGCCAAACATGCCTCAGGACATACCCCAACCACCACAAACATCCCATAGCCCCCAGTTGAGCACAACACAAGGCCCAACACAAATGGGCCCAGAGTTTTGGTCCCGTTGGTCCTCACAACAGGCACAACACTACGCATGCCTCACCACCCACAGCCAATACCTGTCAAGTCTGCCCCATCATTTGCCAAGACTGAGTCGCAACTCAGGCAGACTTATAGTGCAGGTGGGCCGAATTGCGAACTCTATGGAACAGATGAGGGCAGACATCACCCAAATGCAGGCAAACCTACAACGCATCTTGGATGATCAGCAGCGGCATCAACAAACTCTCATCCAGATGATCCAGCATAATCAAATGATCAATGATAATCTGTCTAGAATGATCGCAAACAACACTGCCGCTAATACGCAGCTCACGGCAAGTTTGAACATTCTTAGCCAAAGTCTAAGTGTGTTGGCCTCACACCATGTGACCTCGAGCTCAGGGACAACAACACCAAGCCACACCCCAGTTCAATCCCCAGTTCGACGCTCAAGTCGAAGCCGCGCCCACGAGCCAGCACAATCCTCCGCACCCAGCACCCAAAAAAAATAATAAATAATAATGCCTGGCCAGAATATGGTGACCATTTAATTTTTTTCAGTTTCTGTTATGCCAAAATTGGTGTGTTCTTATAAATAAATTGTTAACACAGAATATGTGTATTGCTTAATTAGCAACACAAACAACCTCCACATTAGTGTCTAGGGCCAGATGAGTATTGGTATAAATATATTGCCTGCCCCTAGGTGTCCTCAGCTCACCGTATGTCTAATCTATGACACCCAGCACATTGGCCATGGCCGCAAGATCACATAAAGCCTCCCTGACTGCAGGCCACTGCGACTCCTGGGTAGGGAAGCAGAGAGAGGCATCTATGTAGCCAGCCAAGACATCCAAAACCTGAGTGGGCCTTCAAAAATTAAAGGTGAGTGTCATGACCTGTAAGCAAGTCAAAACTGTGTTCAATTACATTACAGAAGCAACACTTAGACGTAGACGTGTATGTATGTTTTCACTCACCTGAATTACATATTTCTAGAAGGTGGCCTGTGAGATACTAATTACATCGCCAGTCACAGGCTGGAAGCTGCCAGTAGCCATAAAGTGCAACACAGGAAGGAGTTTGTGCAGGCCTGAGACAGAGCGAGAGCGTGCTGTCTCAGGGTCTAGGGTCAGTTTGACCAGATCATACAGAGTGAAAATATTTATAACATTTAGTCTGAGCATCTGTATAACATGGTCATCAGCAATTTTGTTTTCATTTAAACGACCACTAAAAAATAAAGGCATGCCCAGCCTACGCGGAACATGTACAACCTGCTGACCCTGTTGGTTTTCCTGGCCTGGGTTTATTGTAGCCTCATGGAGCAAGGTCAGGTATCCCCTAGCAAACAATACAGCAGTACGACACACAGTAGCAGCCATTTCAGATTGAGAGTGTTGAGAAATGTGTTGGGGCCCTTTTAAAGGCCAAAAACGTCAGGTGAGTAATGTAGAATTGACAACACATGTAAACACGCTTCTCAAAAGCAGGTCTACTTTTTTTTAGGCTTTTTGTACGATTAGTATTTTTTTACGACCGCAAAACCATTTTCACGGTAGAAAATACAAATACGAATGCTTAGTAAATGACCGAGTTCTATATCTAATCAGCCGCGTTTGACCGATGGTGTATTCATTCGTACTTTTACTATACAGCCGTAATAAAAATACGAATGCACTCTTCACTGCCGTAATTTGAGTTTAGTAAATTCCCGAGATGACACTTTGAAGAAAAAACACCATCTCGGTCAAAATCGGGACCTTAGTAAATATACCCCTATGTGTGCTATAAGATTTGTACTTTAGTGGTATGCTATTTGAACACTACATGCGATTGGAACTACACTCGTATTTGACTTCACTACAATAAGTAATGTATGCGATGTAGTTCAGAAATACCTGCCTGCACACACTATTTTGCCTTGCGATATTGACAAGATGGGAGCGCACATCACAACGCAAGGGAGAATACACACGTGCGATTTGAACTAGACGCGATGCTGTTTGAACTAAAAAGATCGAATAGCATGCGAGAATCGCACCGTGTGTGGGCACCATAAGTGTGTACCCACCTTAAGGCTTAGTATATATGCTCCAATAAAAGAAAGTAACTGCACATCTTAAACATACTGTCAACATAGTGAACATACCATAAACATAGTAGCAGTAAATATTGAACATAGTAGCAGTAAATATTGAACATAGTAGCAGTAAATATTGAACATAGTAGCAGTAAATATTGAACATAGTAGCAGTAAATATTGACTGTTCAGATGTAAAAAAGACATGATCATGTTACTGTAATAAGATTAGACCCACAGCGGGCATATTGGAGACCGTATGTAAATGGTGAGGTCTAGGCAGCATGGTCGTAATATGTAACAGGACACATCTGACATCAGGAACTACTCTGTGCAGGATCCGGGCAGGCGGTTGGGATCCCGGCAGTCAAAATACTGACGCCGGAATCCCGACAGGGTCACCTGCCTGGCGCCACAAACCCAACCGTCGGGATCCCGAACGAGCGACGACCGGGACCCACAAGAGGTAAGCCGCGGAGGGGGAAAGTTAGGTTTAGGCTCTGGGGGAGGGGGGAAGTTAGGCTGCGGCCTGGGTGGTGGTGGGGGGATGTGGCCGGGATGGTTAAGTTTAGGCTGCGGGAAGGGGGGTTAGGCTCAGACGCCACTGGGAGGAGGTTAGGGTTAGGCGGCGGGGTGGGGGAGGTTAAGTTCAGGCTGTGGGGAGGGAGGGTAAGGGGGACATTTGGGGAAGTATACTTAACTTCCCATCGGGATTACGACCAGCGGGATGCCGCGGTCAGTGGGGGTCATTCCGAGTTGTTCGCTCGTTGCCGATTTTCACTAAATTGCGATTAGTCGCTTACTGCGCATGCGCAAGGTTCGCAGAGCGCATGCGCTTAGTTATTTTACACAAAAGTTAGGTATTTTACTCACGGCATAACAAGGAATTTTCATCGTTCTGGTGATCGTACTGTGATTGACAGGAAGTGGGTGTTTCTGGGCGTGTGCGAATAAACGCTGGCGTTTCTGGGAAAAACGCGGGAGTGTCTGAAGAAACGGGGGAGTGTCTGGGCGAACGCTGGGTGTGTTTGTGACGTCAAACCAGGAACAAAACTGACTGAACTGATCGCAGTGACTGAGTAAGTCTGGAGCTACTCAGAAACTGCTAAGAATTTTCTATTCGCAATTCTGCTAAGCTAAGATACACTCCCAGAGGGCGGCGGCCTAGCGTGTGCAATGCTGCTAAAAGCAGCTAGCGAGCAAACAATGAGGGCCAGTATTCTAACCGCCGGCATCCCCAGTGCTGGCATTCTCTACCCAACGCCTCTGCGCATACCGAAAATTTGCATCTGGGGTGGCCCATAATACATCTGCACTTGATGTGCTGTATGGGACGGGATCTACTTAGCATCCCGACACTCAGGATGCTGGAGACTGGCACCAGAATCCCGACACAGTCAGAATACCGATGCCGGAATCCAGACAGCCGACATCCCGAATGTAAGTATCAGGGGGAGGCTAGGCTGCAGGGAGGGAGGGTTAGAGTAAGGCTGCAGGGAGGGAGGGTTAGAGTAAGGCTGCAGGAGGAGAGGGTTAGAGTAAGGCTGCAGGAGGAGAGGGTTAGAGTAAGGCTGCAGGGAGGGAGGGTTAGAGTAAGGCAGCAGGGAGGGAGGGTTAGAGTAAGGCTGCAGGAGGAGAGGATTAGAGTAAGGCTGCAGGAGGGAGGGTTAGAGTAAGGCTGCAGGGAGGGAGGGTTAGAGTAAGGCTGCAGGGAGGGAGGGTTAGAGTAAGGCTGCAGGGAGGGAGGGTTAGAGTAAGGCTGCAGGAGGAGAGGGTTAGAGTAAGGCTGCAGGGAGGGAGGGTTAGAGTAAGGCTGCAGGGAGGGAGGGTTAGAGTAAGGCTGCAGGAGAAGAGGGTTAGAGTAAGGCTGCAGGAGGAGATGGTTACAGTAAGGCTGCAGGGAGGGAGGGTTAGAGTAAGGCTGCAGGAGGAGAGGGTTAGAGTAAGGCTGCAGGGAGGGAGGGTTAGAGTAAGGCTGCAGGGAGGGAGGGTTAGAGTAAGGCTGCAGGAGGAGAGGGTTAGAGTAAGGCTGCAGGAGGAGAGGGTTAGAGTAAGGCTACAGGGAGGGAGGGAGTAAGGCTGCAGGAGGAGAGGGTTAGAGTAAGGCTGCAGGAGGAGAGGGTTAGAGTAAGGCTGCAGGGAGGGAGGGTTAGAGTAAGGCTGCAGGGAGGGAGGGTTAGAGTAAGGCTGCAGGGAGGGAGGGTTAGAGTAAGGCTGCAGGAGGGAGGGTTAGTGTAAGGCTGCAGGTGGAGAGGGTTAGAGTAAGGCTGCAGGGAGGGAGGGTTAGAGTAAGGCTGCAGGAGGAGAGGGTTAGAGTAAGGCTGCAGGAGGGAGGGTTAGAGTAAGGCTGCAGGAGGAGAGGGTTAGAGTAAGGCTGCAGGAGGAGAGGGTTAGAGTAAGGCTGCAGGAGAGAGGGTTAGAGTAAGGCTGCAGGAGGAGAGGGTTAGAGTAAGGCTGCAGGAGGGAGGGTTAGAGTAAGGCTGCAGGAGGAGAGGGTTAGAGTAAGGCTGCAGGAGGAGAGGGTTAGAGTAAGGCTGCAGGGAGGGAGGGTTAGAGTAAGGCTGCAGGGAGGGAGGGTTAGAGTAAGGCTGCAGGGAGGGAGGGTTAGAGTAAGGCTGCAGGAGGGAGGGTTAGTGTAAGGCTGCAGGTGGAGAGGGTTAGAGTAAGGCTGCAGGGAGGGAGGGTTAGAGTAAGGCTGCAGGAGGAGAGGGTTAGAGTAAGGTTGCAGGGAGGGAGGGTTAGAGTAAGGCTGCAGGGAGGGAGGGTTAGAGTAAGGCTGCAGGAGAAGAGGGTTAGAGTAAGGCTGCAGGAGGAGAGGGTTAGAGTAAGGCTGCAGGGAGGGAGGGTTAGAGTAAGGCTGCAGGAGGAGAGGGTTAGAGTAAGGCTGCAGGGAGGGAGGGTTAGAGTAAGGCTGCAGGGAGGGAGGGTTAGAGTAAGGCTGCAGGAGGAGAGGGTTAGAGTAAGGCTGCAGGAGGAGAGGGTTAGAGTAAGGCTACAGGGAGGGAGGGTTAGAGTAAGGCTGCAGGAGGAGAGGGTTAGAGTAAGGCTGCAGGAGGAGAGGGTTAGAGTAAGGCTGCAGGGAGGGAGGGTTAGAGTAAGGCTGCAGGGAGGGAGGGTTAGAGTAAGGCTGCAGGGAGGGAGGGTTAGAGTAAGGCTGCAGGAGGGAGGGTTAGTGTAAGGCTGCAGGTGGAGAGGGTTAGAGTAAGGCTGCAGGGAGGGAGGGTTAGAGTAAGGCTGCAGGAGGAGAGGGTTAGAGTAAGGCTGCAGGAGGGAGGGTTAGAGTAAGGCTGCAGGAGGAGAGGGTTAGAGTAAGGCTGCAGGAGGAGAGGGTTAGAGTAAGGCTGCAGGAGAGAGGGTTAGAGTAAGGCTGCAGGAGAGAGGGTTAGAGTAAGGCTGCAGGAGGAGAGGGTTAGAGTAAGGCTGCAGGAGGGAGGGTTAGAGTAAGGCTGCAGGAGGAGAGGGTTAGAGTAAGGCTGCAGGAGGAGATGGTTAGAGTAAGGCTGCAGGAGGAGAGGGTTAGAGTAAGGCTGCAGGGAGGGAGGGTTAGAGTAAGGCTGCAGGAGGGAGGGTTAGAGTAAGGCTGCAGGAGGAGAGGGTTAGAGTAAGGCTGCAGGAGGAGAGGGTTAGAGTAAGGCTGCAGGAGGAGAGGGTTAGAGTAAGGCTGCAGGAGAGAGGGTTAGAGTAAGGCTGCAGGAGGAGAGGGTTAGAGTAAGGCTGCAGGAGGGAGGGTTAGAGTAAGGCTGCAGGAGGAGAGGGTTAGAGTAAGGCTGCAGGGAGGGAGGGTTAGAGTAAGGCTGCAGGAGGAGAGGGTTAGAGTAAGGCTGCAAGGAGGGAGGGTTAGAGTAAGGCTGCAGGAGGAGAGGGTTAGCGTAAGGCTGCAGGGAGGGAGGGTTAGAGTAAGGCTGCAGGAGGAGAGGGTTAGGTTAGGCTGCAGGAGGGAGGGTTAGAGTAAGGCTGCAGGAGGGAGGGTTAGAGTAAGGCTGCAGGAGGAGAGGGTTAGAGTAAGGCTGCAGGAGAGAGGGTTAGAGTAAGGCTGCAGGAGGAGAGGGTTAGAGTAAGGCTGCAGGAGGAGAGGGTTAGAGTAAGGCTGCAGGAGGGAGGGTTAGAGTAAGGCTGCAGGAGGAGAGGGCTAGAGTAAGGCTGCAGGGAGGGAGGGTTAGAGTAAGGCTGCAGGAGGAGAGGGTTAGAGTAAGGCTGCAGGGAGGGAGGGTTAGAGTAAGGCTGCAGGAGGAGAGGGTTAGAGTAAGGCTGCAGGGAGGGAGGGTTAGAGTAAGGCTGCAGGAGGAGAGAGTTAGAGTAAGGCTGCAGGGAGGGAGGGTTAGAGTAAGGCTGCAGGGAGGGAGGGTTAGAGTAAGGCTGCAGGAGGAGAGGGTTAGGTTAGGCTGCAGGAGGGAGGGTTAGAGTAAGGCTGCAGGAGGGAGGGTTAGAGTAAGGCTGCAGGAGGAGAGGGTTAGAGTAAGGCTGCAGGGAGGGAGGGTTAGAGTAAGGCTGCAGGAGGAGAGGGTTAGAGTAAGGCTGCAGGAGGAGAGGGTTAGAGTAAGGCTGCAAGGAGGGAGGGTTAGAGTAAGGCTGCAGGAGGAGAGGGTTAGCGTAAGGCTGCAGGGAGGGAGGGTTAGAGTAAGGCTGCAGGAGGAGAGGGTTAGGTTAGGCTGCAGGAGGGAGGGTTAGAGTAAGGCTGCAGGAGGGAGGGTTAGAGTAAGGCTGCAGGAGGAGAGGGTTAGAGTAAGGCTGCAGGAGAGAGGGTTAGAGTAAGGCTGCAGGAGGAGAGGGTTAGAGTAAGGCTGCAGGAGGAGAGGGTTAGAGTAAGGCTGCAGGAGGGAGGGTTAGAGTAAGGCTGCAGGAGGAGAGGGTTAGAGTAAGGCTGCAGGGAGGGAGGGTTAGAGTAAGGCTGCAGGAGGAGAGGGTTAGAGTAAGGCTGCAGGGAGGGAGGGTTAGAGTAAGGCTGCAGGAGGAGAGGGTTAGAGTAAGGCTGCAGGGAGGGAGGGTTAGAGTAAGGCTGCAGGAGGAGAGAGTTAGAGTAAGGCTGCAGGGAGGGAGGGTTAGAGTAAGGCTGCAGGGAGGGAGGGTTAGAGTAAGGCTGCAGGAGGAGAGGGTTAGGTTAGGCTGCAGGAGGGAGGGTTAGAGTAAGGCTGCAGGAGGGAGGGTTAGAGTAAGGCTGCAGGAGGAGAGGGTTAGAGTAAGGCTGCAGGGAGGGAGGGTTAGAGTAAGGCTGCAGGAGGAGAGGGTTAGAGTAAGGCTGCAGGAGGAGAGGGTTAGAGTAAGGCTGCAGGAGGAGAGGGTTAGAGTAAGGCTGCAGGGAGGGAGGGTTAGAGTAAAGGTGTGTACACACGGTAAGATATTTTCTTCCGATTCTGACTATATAGTCAGAATCGGAAGAAAATATAGTGCAGATCGCAAGGTGACAGTCACCTTGCGATCCCGATCCGATGCCGATGCGCGGCCCCGCGCGGTCGGCATCGGAAGAAAAAATAGGCTGTGCAGGCAAGTCAATCCTGACTATCTCTATAGAAGAGATAGTCAGGATTGAAATCGCACATAGCCAGCATCGCAAGCACAGTTATTATGTGCTTGCGATACTGGCTAAGTGCCGACCCGGCCCCCTGTCGCACGGTGAGAATCGGATAAGTCCGAATCTCACCGTGTGTATGCACCCTAAGGCTGCAGGAGGAGAGGGTTAGAGTAAGGCTGCAGGGAGGGAGGGTTAGAGTAAGGCTGCAGGGAGGGAGGGAGGGAGGGTTAGAGTAAGGCTGCAGGAGGAGAGGGTTAGAGTAAGGCTGCAGGAGGAGAGGGTTAAGGATTAGGCTTATGTTCCTTATGAAGAACTGTCAGGATTCTCACTGTCGGTAGTCTGACCGCCGGCACCCTGAGCACCGGGATACCGTATCACACCTGTATGGGACAAGTGTATATCCAGTATTAGGGATCTGAACAGCTAGCAAGTGTGTTGATATATTTTGTTTATATGGGATGGACCAATTACTACTTTTGAACAATTACTGAATGACATCAACTTGTCACAAAGTCCCATCAAGCTTAGCATGGCATACAGAGCTGCAGATAGCCACTCCATTGCTGTTAGGAAGAGCGTCATCACATGATCAGTACTTCTCTCTGTTCCAAACCCACAGATGACAGCCAGTACTCTCCTGGCCTCACACTTTCATCCATTTACCTCTTTGCCCTCTCCTGGGACCTCTCCTATCCTTCTGCCCCCAGCAACTACTAAGTAGGTTGCTAACCTCAGGGGTTGTCATCTCTAGCCTATGATTTTTACTCAAATGGCGGCGATCCAATGGCAGTCTGGTGATGTGTTTGTTTTCCCGACGGACGCAGGTGGCATAATGCTTAACGCCGCCCCTTACCGCTAAACCCCACACCTAAACCTGATTAGTCCATCCAGCGCAGTGCATATGCGCCAACTATTTGATTTTAGAAGAGTAATCACAGAATATATTAAAGCATGTTGGGAATTGCCATGTTTAATGGACAGTCATTGCAGTTCATACAGAAGAAAAGGGACAACATTGATGCCACATCAGATCTTTGTATAGTGCATAGTGGGGGTCATTCTGACCTGATCGCACGCTGCCATTTTTCACAGCGCAGCGATCAGGTCACTACTGTGCATGCAACACAATGCGCAGGCGTGTCATACGGGTACATAGCGGATCGTTGCTGAGCGATGGATTTAACGAATAATCCATTCGCACAGCCAATCGCAAGGGGATTGACAGGAAGAGTGCATTTGTGGGTGTCAACTGACCATTTTCTGAGAGTGGTTGGAAAACCGCAGGCGTGTCCAGGCGTTTGCAGGGCGGGTGTCTAATGTCAATTCCGGTCCCGGACAGGCTGAAGTGATCGCAGCGGCTGAGTAAGTTCTGAGCTACTCAGAAACTGCACAAAACTTTTTTTTACTGCTCGGCTGCAAATGTGATCGCACACTTGCAAAGCAAAAATACACTCCCCTATAGGCGGCGACTATCTGATCGCAGCGCTGCAAAAAATAGCTAGCGAGTGATCAACTTGGAATGACCCCCAGTGTCAGGTACTGGGCAGGAGGCTATAGAAGTGAATGACACCTTAACAATATGAGGCATTAAGCCAGAAGCAGCATGTTGAATAATTGTATAGAAGGTTGATGCTCTTCATTAGAGATGGCCATTGACCATGGATGATTCAAAATCATTGATGGTCTATAACCAATGTTAACTACTTTTACCATTGATGGGGGAGAACCAGATGGTTTCCCGCCATTGATGATAAGCTGTTTAATTTCTTCTCTCTCCAGGGTGTCGGGGACATGGAGCATAGCTCTGCCCCCAACACCTGTGAAGCCATGCCCCCGGGCTCTGATTGGTTTACAACTTGCTCAATACTGAAGTAGGGCTGAACATCGGTGAAACCATTGATGGTTACCTTATAGATGGTTTCCCACCATCAAGGTTATCCATCAATGGTAACCATCGATGGTCATCCCTACTCTTCATAGCAGTGTGGGTGGACCTTTGCCTCTCCATCTCACATTTGTCAGCCCATGAGTAAAATAATTGGCTGCAATGTCTAGAAAAGTATACGCCTATACTAATTCACAAATTCCAGGTTCCTGCTTATGCTTATGTGCAGCCTCACTCTTGATAGCCCAATGAAAATGTCCAGTTTGGAATATATGTTGTTAGTTGCTATTATGTTACCTCTACGCTAGTGATGAGCGGGTTCGGTTTCTCCGAAACCGAACCCCCCTGAACTTCACCTTTTTCACAAGGGTCCGAGGCAGGTTAGAACCTTCCCGCCTTGCTCGGCTAACCCGAGCGCGCCCGAACGTCATCATCCCGCTGTCGGATTCTCGCTGTCAGATTGTGTTTGGTCTGTGTCCCCGGAGGGGGCGCTAGTGGGTCAGTGGAGGTAGGAGGAAAGAGACGAGGAGGTTGTATCACGTTCTTGCGCATGAGCGCAATGGTATTTTATTTAGCAGATAAGTTTAAACAGAAATGCAGCAGAAATAATATATCAGATGAGAAAACACTTGGAATGATAACAAACAGTCTATGGCAATGGATGATAGGTGACTTGAGAAATCATATCCGGAAATAAAACAACAGAATGAATGTCAATGAAATGATTCTGGTTTGGGAACCAGAGCAGGGTTTTAAAACAGAGAACTAAGGCAGTAGATGGATATTGCAAACCTGAGCATAAGCAGGAGACCAACTCACAGTGCAGGTGATGAGGCACTGGCAGCAGCAAGCTGTGTCACAGGTGGAGGAATGAACACACCTGGAGTTTAGTCTTCAACTGCAGGCTGAAGCACACAAGGTGGTGATGAGTGTGAAGCCCAATGCAGGTTGCTGGTATTGCTGAGCCTTGAAGTTCCACGGGAGCAAGCAGAATCACCAGGAGTATAAGTTCTTAGCAGAGAACCAGGAACTCAGGAGAAACAGGAGCCGATCCTTTCATGCAGGTTGTCAGAATGACACAAAGTCCAGGATGCCTGTGAGGTGAAACAGTAGCCTCCTATATACCCCATGGTGTGCAGGGATTGGATGGAGGAAAGAACAGTGGGTGCGGCCACGCACCGGATTGGCCGCAGTATACTAGCTGTTTGGAAACTGTCATGGCGGCGCCCACGCCGCGGCCCAGCGGGGACGCGGCGCGCACACGCCCGCTGGCTCAGGAGTGTTCCCAGGACCCCGACGATGTCCCATGGCAGGGGCATAGGCGACAGGTGACCGCAGGGAGCCAGGACGGAGTCCGCAGCGGCGGACGGATGCCAGTCTGGTAAGTCGATTCTTGACAGTACCCCCTCCTTTAGGGGTGGACACCGAACACCCACGTGGTTTGGAGGGATGAGTGCTGTGGAAGACACGGACCAACCTAGGAGCATGGACATCAGATGAATTCACCCAGCTTCTCTCCTCTGGGCCATAACCGAACCAATCGACCAGGTACTGGAGACGTCCATACCGGCAACGAGAGTCCAGAATCTTGTTGATCTCAAATTCCACGCCCCGCTGAGTTCGAACCTTGGGACCTACTGGAAGAGTATTCTGAAAGCGGTTTAGGATTAGAGGTCTGAGGAGAGAAATGTGAAAGGCATTAGAAATACGAAGTGAAGGTGGTAATTTCAACTTGTAAGCCACTGGGTTGATGACACTCTCAATAGGGTAAGGACCAATGAAGCGTGGTGCAAACTTCATGGATGGGACCCTGAGACGAAGGTTGCGGGTTGATAACCAAACCCTGTCCCCCGGTTTCAAATGGGGAACCGCACGTCTCTTGCGGTCGGCGTAGATCTTGTATCGACTGGAGGCTTTTTTGAGGGAAACATGAATTCTTTTCCAAATGGAGGAAAACTGAGTCAGAGCAGTAGTGGCAGCAGGAACATCCATGTGAGGGAGTTCTTGGAATTCAGGTACTCGGGGATGTTGCCCATAGACTGCAAAGAATGGTGTCGTTTCTGTAGCAGTGTGGTAACGAAAGTTATGGGCAAACTCGGCCCATGGGAGCAGATTGAACCAATCATCCTGGGAGGATGTCACATATAACCTTAGAAAAGTCTCAAGTTCTTGATTGACTCTCTCTGTCTGCCCATTCGTCTGAGGATGGTATGATGACGAGAATTTCAATTTTATCTGCATGGCAGAACAGAGGGCCCTCCAAAACCTCGCTACAAACTGTACCCCCCGATCAGATATTATTTCGGAGGGTAAACCGTGTAAACGGAAGATCTCCTGTAGGAAGATCTGGGCAAGTTTCGGGGCAGAAGGGAGACCCTGGAGAGGAACGAAATGAGCCATCTTGGAAAATCTGTCCACTACAACCCAAATAGTGTTATGTCCCTGAGAAGGTGGAAGATCAGTGATAAAATCCATTGATAGGTGAGACCAAGGACGATTAGGGACAGATAAGGGTTGTAACTGACCTGCTGGAGACTGACGAGGAGTCTTGTGCTGCACACATTTCGGACAGGATGCCACGAAATCCTGGATGTCCACTTTCATCTTCGGCCACCAATATGACGCAGAAAGGAACTTGAATGTCTTCAGGACACCAGGATGACCAGTGAACTTGGATTGGTGGGCCCAAGCTAGCAACTTGGGACGGAGTTCTGGGGAAACAAAAGTCTTACCCGGAGGTGGAGCTGGAGAGACTTGAGAGGCAGCGAAAACCACGGGACTCAGGATGGAATGTGGCACAGAGTCAGATGTTCCCTCTTCTGATTCCATGGACCGGGATAATGCGTCGGCTTTCACATTCTGTGAACCTGGGCGGAAATTAAGCCTAAAATTAAAACGTGAGAAAAACATAGCCCACCTGGACTGGCGAGGGTTAAGGCACTGAGCTGCTTTTAGGTATAGCAGGTTTTTATGATCCGTGAAGATGTTAAACGGATGTTTAGCCCCTTCTAGGAGATATCTCCATTCCTCGAGAGCCAGTTTGATTGCCAGTAACTCTTGATCTCCCACGGAGTAGTTAGCTTCTGCGGGAAGAAACTTGCGAGAAAAGAATCCGCAAGGGTGAACTTTCCCATCAGATCCCTTCTGGGAGAGAACAGCTCCAACCCCAACTGTAGAGGCATCTACCTCCAACTCGAACGGCCTGTTGACATCTGGCTGTGACAGCACTGGAGCAGACATAAAGGCTAGCTTGATCTTCCGGAAGGCTGCCAAGGCTTCTTCTGACCAGTTGGAATGATCTGCCCCTTTCCGAGTCAGGTTGGTAATAGGAGCGATGAGAGTGGAGAATCCTCGAATAAATTTTCTATAATAGTTGGCAAAACCCAGGAACCGCTGGATAGATTTGAGGGAGTTTGGAATGGACCAATTGGCAATGGCTTCCAATTTTGCCGGGTCCATCTGAAGATCCGATCCGGAAATTATATACCCCAGGAAGGGTATAGAGGGAACTTCGAAGGTACATTTAGATAATTTCCCGTAGAGACGGTTCTCACGAAGACGTCGGAGAACTTCACAGACTTGTAGGCGATGAGATGGAAGGTCTTGAGAAAAGATAAGAATATCATCTAAGTAAACAACAAGGTACTTATACAGGACATCACGAAAGATCTCGTTCACAAAGTGTTGGAATACTGCTGGAGCATTACTTAACCCAAATGGCATTACCAGGTATTCATAATGGCCATCTCGAGTGTTGAAGGCTGTCTTCCACTCGTCACCACTCCGGATTCTGATGAGATTATAGGCACCGCGGAGATCTAACTTGGTGAAGATGCGAGCCCCCTTAACTCTATCAAAAAGTTCGGTAATAAGTGGTAGAGGGTAACTATTCTTGATGGTAATGTCATTGAGACCCCGATAGTCAATGCATGGACGTAATCCACCATCCTTCTTTTTGACGAAGAAGAAACCTGCACCAGCGGGTGATGATGACGGACGGATGAATCCTTTCTGAAGATTCTCTCTGATGTAATTACTCATCGCCTCTGTTTCAGGAACAGACAAAGGGTAGGTGCGCCCCCTGGGTGGCTTCTTGCCAGGAAGGAGATCGATGGGACAATCCCATTCCCTATGGAGCGGCAGGATATCAGCAGCCTTTTCACAGAAGACGTCTGCGAAGTCTTGATAAGCTGCTGGGAGTGTTAGCTGTGACTTTACTTCGGTAGACTTGATGGGACACACTTGGGCTAAGCAGGAATGATGACAGTGTGAACTCCATGAGGTAAGCTGCAACGTTGTCCAGTCGAACTGTGGGTTATGTAGTTGAAGCCAAGGCATGCCCAAGACAATCTCCTGGGTGGCTTGAGGGATGACCAGGAACTTGATCACTTCTGAATGGAGAAATCCAACTCCCAGAACCACTGGGGTAGTTTGATGTGAAATGTTCCCTTTAGAGATTCTACTACCATCCACAGCAGTAATGTATACAGGATAAGAGAGTTCACAGGTAGACAAACAAAATTTGTTTACCGCAGCTTGGGTGATAAAATTTCCTGCAGCACCGCAGTCCACTAATGCTGACGCAGACTGGAGCCCAACGGAAGTTTCTAACGTCACTGGAAGAATGAGATCTTGTTGAGAAGGAGCTTGACTGAATGATCCTAACTTGACTCCTCCCTTACAAGTCAGGATCTGGCGTTTCCCGAACGCATCGTGCAGGAGTTAATTTGATGACCCGCAGCAGCACAGTATAGGCAAAGCCTCTCTCGTATTCTTCTTGCCCGCTCCTCAGGGGTTAGGCGGGACCTATTTACCTGCATAGGCTCGTCAGAAGAAGGAGGCTGAAACTGTACAGAAGGTATGAACCTTACTCTGCGAGGCTCACTCCGAGCGCGTTCATTATTGCGTTCGCGGATGCGAGAGTCCAGCTTTATACACAGGGAGATCAAGTCAGACAGTTGAACAGGAATGTCACGGGTTGCCAGTTCGTCCTTGATCCGATCCGAAAGTCCGTGCCAGAAGGTTGCTACCAGGGCTTGGTTGTTCCATTGGACCTCTGCAGCCAACGTCTGGAACTGGATGACATATTGTCCCATGCTTCGGTTACCTTGACGAAGTTGGATCAGGTCTGCCGAAGCTGATGTTGCACGACCAGGCTCGTCAAAGATCCGTCTAAAGGTTGACACGAAGTCTGAGTAGTTATTGATCAGAGGGTCAGCACGTTCCCACAGAGGAGACACCCAATTCAGAGCAGATCCAGAGAGTAAGGAAATGATGTAGGCAACCTTGGACCTTGGTGTAGGAAAGTTATGTGGCAATAACTCAAACTGTATTTCGCACTGATTAAGAAACCCGCGACATAATTTAGGACTGCCATCATATCTGCTCGGCACGGGCAGGTGCAGACGTGACACTGGAGCTGATGCAGCCGACATAGAAGAACTTACAGCACTGGCAGGTGCTGGGGTAACAGTAGGTGAGAGTACACTTGGCAGGGACTGCTGCAGTGTATCCAATCGGGAGGACATCCCTTGTAGAAAGTGAAGCATCTGCTGCTGCGCAACCTCTTGACCATCCAGACGGGAGACCAGATTTTGCAAGGCCTCTGACCCCACACTCCGTCCACCATCCGAGTCCATCGATCCTGGACTTACTGTCAGATTGTGTTTGGTCTGTGTCCCCGGAGGGGGCGCTAGTGGGTCAGTGGAGGTAGGAGGAAAGAGACGAGGAGGTTGTATCACGTTCTTGCGCATGAGCGCAATGGTATTTTATTTAGCAGATAAGTTTAAACAGAAATGCAGCAGAAATAATATATCAGATGAGAAAACACTTGGAATGATAACAAACAGTCTATGGCAATGGATGATAGGTGACTTGAGAAATCATATCCGGAAATAAAACAACAGAATGAATGTCAATGAAATGATTCTGGTTTGGGAACCAGAGCAGGGTTTTAAAACAGAGAACTAAGGCAGTAGATGGATATTGCAAACCTGAGCATAAGCAGGAGACCAACTCACAGTGCAGGTGATGAGGCACTGGCAGCAGCAAGCTGTGTCACAGGTGGAGGAATGAACACACCTGGAGTTTAGTCTTCAACTGCAGGCTGAAGCACACAAGGTGGTGATGAGTGTGAAGCCCAATGCAGGTTGCTGGTATTGCTGAGCCTTGAAGTTCCACGGGAGCAAGCAGAATCACCAGGAGTATAAGTTCTTAGCAGAGAACCAGGAACTCAGGAGAAACAGGAGCCGATCCTTTCATGCAGGTTGTCAGAATGACACAAAGTCCAGGATGCCTGTGAGGTGAAACAGTAGCCTCCTATATACCCCATGGTGTGCAGGGATTGGATGGAGGAAAGAACAGTGGGTGCGGCCACGCACCGGATTGGCCGCAGTATACTAGCTGTTTGGAAACTGTCATGGCGGCGCCCACGCCGCGGCCCAGCGGGGACGCGGCGCGCACACGCCCGCTGGCTCAGGAGTGTTCCCAGGACCCCGACGATGTCCCATGGCAGGGGCATAGGCGACAGGTGACCGCAGGGAGCCAGGACGGAGTCCGCAGCGGCGGACGGATGCCAGTCTGGTAAGTCGATTCCTGACACTCGCGAGATTCGGATTCTATATAAGCAGCCGCGCGTTGCCGCCATTTTCACTCGTGCATTGGAGATGATAGGGAGAGGACGTGGCTGGCGTCCTCTCCGTTTATTGTAGAAGTTGATTGGTTTACTTTATTTCTTATTTGTGGGGAGGATTGGGGAGCAGCTGTTAGGAGGAGTACAGTGCAGAGTTTTGCTGATAAGTGACCACCAGTTTTTATCCGTTCTCTGCCTGAAAAAAACGCTTCATACCATATCTGTGCTCAGTGTGCTGCATGATATATCTGTGCTGAGTGCTCACACTGCTTAATTGTGGGGACTGGGGAGCAGCTATAGCAGGAGTACAGTGCAGAGTTTTGCTGACAGTGACCACCAGTATATGTTGTCTGCCTGAAAAACACTCCATATCTGTGCTCAGTGTGCTGCTTTATTGTGGGGACTGGGGACCACCAGTATAACTAAGATTATATAGGAGGAGTACAGTGCAGAGTTTTGCTGACAGTGACCACCAGTATACGTTGTCTGCCTGAAAAACACTCCATATCTGTGCTCACAGTGTGCTGCTTTATTGTGGGGACTGGGGACAACCAGTATAATTAATATTATATAGGAGTAGTACAGTGCAGAGTGCACTGCTGTACCTACCTCTGTGTCGTCACTCGTCATCCATTAAGTATACTATCCATCTGCATTCTATACCTGTGGTGCATTTTAGACAGTTTTGCAGTTTGCTGACAGTGTCCACCAGTATACTATATATAGCAGTACGGTAGGCCACTGCTGTGTACCTACCTCTGTATCGTCACTCGTCATCCATTAAGTATACTATCCATCTACATTGTATACCTGTGGTGCATTTTAGACAGTTTTGCAGTTTGCTGACAGTGTCCACCAGTATACTATATATAGCAGTACGGTAGGCCACTGCTGTGTACCTACCTCTGTGTCGTCACTCGTCATCCATTAAGTATACTATCCATCTACATTCTATACCTGTGGTGCATTTTAGACAGTTTTGCAGTTTGCTGACAGTGTCCACCAGTATACTATATATAGCAGTACGGTAGGCCACTGCTGTGTACCTACCTCTGTGTCGTCACTCGTCATCCATTAAGTATACTATCCATCTACATTCTATACCTGTGGTGCATTTTAGACAGTTTTGCAGTTTGCTGACAGTGTCCACCAGTATACTATATATAGCAGTACGGTAGGCCACTGCTGTGTACCTACTTCTGTGTCGTCACTCGTCATCCATTAAGTATACTATCCATCTACATTGTATACCTGTGGTGCATTTTAGACAGTTTTGCAGTTTGCTGAGTGTCCACCAGTATACTATATATAGCAGTACGGTAGGCCACTGCTGTGTACCTACCTCTGTGTCGTCACTCGTCATCCATTAAGTATATTATCCATCTACATTGTATACCTGTGGTGCATTTTAGACAGTTTTGCAGTTTGCTGACAGTGTCCACCAGTATACTATATATAGCAGTACGCTAGGCCACTGCTGTGTACCTACATCTGTGTCGTCACTCGTCATCCATTAAGTATACTATCCATCTACATTGTATACCTGTGGTGCATATTAGACAGTTTTGCAGTTTGCTGACAGTGTCCACCAGTATACTATATACAGCAGTACGGTAGGCCACTGCTGTGTACCTACCTCTGTGTCGTCACTCGTCATCCATTAAGTATACTATCCATCTACATTCTATACCTGTGGTGCATTTTAGACAGTTTTGCAGTTTGCTGACAGTGTCCACCAGTATACTATATATAGCAGTACGGTAGGCCACTGCTGTGTACCTACCTCTGTGTCGTCACTCGTCATCCATTAAGTATACTATCCATCTACATTCTATACCTGTGGTGCATTTTAGACAGTTTTGCAGTTTGCTGACAGTGTCCACCAGTATACTATATATAGCAGTACGGTAGGCCACTGCTGTGTACCTACCTCTGTGTCGTCACTCGTCATCCATTAAGTATACTATCCATCTACATTCTATACCTGTGGTGCATTTTAGACAGTTTTGCAGTTTGCTGAGTGTCCACCAGTATACTATATATAGCAGTACGGTAGGCCACCGCTGTGTACCTACCTCTGTGTCGTCACTCGTCATCCATTAAGTATACTATCCATCTACATTCTATACCTGTGGTGCATTTTAGACAGTTTTGCAGTTTGCTGACAGTGTCCACCAGTATACTATATATAGCAGTACGGTAGGCCACTGCTGTGTACCTACCTCTGTGTCGTCACTCGTCATCCATTAAGTATACTATCCATCTACATTGTATACCTGTGGTGCATTTTAGACAGTTTTGCAGTTTGCTGACAGTGTCCACCAGTATACTATATATAGCAGTACGGTAGGCCACTGCTGTGTACCTACCTCTGTGTCGTCACTCGTCATCCATTAAGTATACTATCCATCTACATTGTATACCTGTGGTGCATTTTAGACAGTTTTGCAGTTTGCTGACAGTGTCCACCAGTATACTATATATAGCAGTACGGTAGGCCACTGCTGTGTACCTACCTCTGTGTCGTCACTCGTCATCCATTAAGTATACTATCCATCTACATTGTATACCTGTGGTGCATTTTAGACAGTTTTGCAGTTTGCTGACAGTGTCCACCAGTATACTATATATAGCAGTACGGTAGGCCACTGCTGTGTACCTACCTCTGTGTCGTCACTCGTCATCCATTAAGTATACTATCCATCTACATTCTATACCTGTGGTGCATTTTAGACAGTTTTGCAGTTTGCTGACAGTGTCCACCAGTATACTATATATAGCAGTACGGTAGGCCACTGCTGTGTACCTACCTCTGTGTCGTCACTCGTCATCCATTAAGTATACTATCCATCTACATTGTATACCTGTGGTGCATTTTAGACAGTTTTGCAGTTTGCTGACAGTGTCCACCAGTATACTAT
Source organism: Pseudophryne corroboree (assembly GCF_028390025.1). NCBI lineage: Eukaryota > Metazoa > Chordata > Amphibia > Anura > Myobatrachidae > Pseudophryne > Pseudophryne corroboree. Next base: position 116,382,247 of record NC_086444.1, read on the forward strand.
ATATAGCAGTACGGTAGGCCACTGCTGTGTACCTACCTCTGTGTCATCACTCGTCATCCATTAAGTATACTATCCATCTACATTCTATACCTGTGGTGCATTTTAGACAGTTTTGCAGTTTGCTGACAGTGTCCACCAGTATACTATATATAGCAGTACGGTAGGCCACTGCTGTGTACCTACCTCTGTGTCGTCACTCGTCATCCATTAAGTATACTATCCATCTACATTCTATACCTGTGGTGCATTTTAGACAGTTTTGCAGTTTGCTGACAGTGTCCACCAGTATACTATATATAGCAGTACGGTAGGCCACTGCTGTGTACCTACCTCTGTGTCGTCACTCGTCATCCATTAAGTATACTATCCATCTACATTCTATACCTGTGGTGCATTTTAGACAGTTTTGCAGTTTGCTGACAGTGTCCACCAGTATACTATATATAGCAGTATGGTAGGCCACTGCTGTGTACCTACCTCTGTGTCATCACTCGTCATCCATTAAGTATACTATCCATCTACATTCTATACCTGTGGTGCATTTTAGACAGTTTTGCAGTTTGCTGACAGTGTCCACCAGTATACTATATATAGCAGTACGGTAGGCCACTGCTGTGTACCTACCTCTGTGTCGTCACTCGTCATCCATTAAGTATACTATCCATCTACATTGTATACCTGTGGTGCATTTTAGACAGTTTTGCAGTTTGCTGACAGTGTCCACCAGTATACTATATATAGCAGTACGGTAGGCCACTGCTGTGTACCTACCTCTGTGTCGTCACTCGTCATCCATTAAGTATACTATCCATCTACATTCTATACCTGTGGTGCATTTTAGTTTTGCGCAGTAGATATAGTAGTAGGCTATTGCTATTGATACTGGCATATAATTCCACACATTAAAAAATGGAGAACAAAAATGTGGAGGTTAAAGGGAAAGATCAAGGTCCACTTCCACCTCGTGCTGAAGCTGCTGCCACTAGTCATGGCCGAGACGATGAAATGCCATCAACGTCGTCTGCCAAGGCCGATGCCCAATGTCATAGTAGAGAGCATGTAAAATCCAAAACACAAAAGTTCAGTAAAATGACCCAAAAATCAAAATTAAAAGCGTCTGAGGAGAAGCGTAAACTTGCCAATATGCCATTTACGACACGGAGTGGCAAGGAACGGCTGAGGCCCTGGCCTATGTTCATGGCTAGTGGTTCAGCTTCAAATGAGGATGGAAGCACTCATCCTCTCGCTAGAAAAAAGAAAAGACTTAAGCTGGCAAAAGCACAGCATAGAACTGTGCGTTCTTCAAAATCACAAATCCCCAAGGAGAGTCCAATTGTGTCGGTTGTGATGCCTGACCTTCCCAACACTGGACGGGAAGAGCTTGCGCCTTCCACCATTTGCATGCCCCCTGCAAGTGCTGGAAGGAGCACCCGCAGTCCAGTTCCTGATAGTCAAATTGAAGATGTCACTGTTGAAGTACACCAGGATGAGGATATGGGTGTTGCTGTCGCTGGGGAGGAAATTGACAAGGAGGATTCTGATGGTGAGGTGGTTTGTTTAAGTCAGGCACCCGGGGAGACACCTGTTGTCCGTGGGAGGAATATGGCCCTTGACATGCCTGGTCAAAATACAAAAAAAATCAGCTCTTCGGTGTGGAATTATTTCAACACAAATGCGAACAACAGGTGTCAAGCCGTGTGTTGCCTTTGTCAAGCTGTAATAAGTAGGGGTAAGGACGTTAACCACCTCGGAACATCCTCCCTTATACGTCACCTGCAGCGCATTCATCATAAGTCAGTGACAAGTTCAAAAACTTTGGGTGACAGCGGAAGCAGTCCACTGACCACAAAATCCCTTCCTCTTGTAACCAAGCTCCTGCAAACCACACCACCAACTCCCTCAGTGTCAATTTCCTCCTTACCCAGGAAAGCCAATAGTCCTGCAGGCCATGTCACTGTCAAGTCTGACGAGTCCTCTCCTGCCTGGGATTCCTCCGATGCATCCTTGAGTGTAACGCCTACTGCTGCTGGCGCTACTGTTGTTGCTGCTGGGAGTCGATCGTCATCCCAGAGGGGAAGTCGGAAGACCACTTGTACTACTTCCAGTAAGCAATTGACTGTCCAACAGCCCTTTGCGAGGAAGATGAAATATCACAGCAGTCATCCTGCTGCAAAGCGGATAACTGAGGCCTTGGCAGCCTGGGCGGTGAGAAACGTGGTTCCGGTATCCATCGTTAATTCAGAGCCAACTAGAGACTTGATTGAGGTACTGTGTCCCCGGTACCAAATACCATCTAGGTTCCATTTCTCTAGGCAGGCGATACCGAAAATGTAGACAGACCTCAGAAAAAGACTCACCAGTGTCCTAAAAAATGCAGTTGTACCCAATGTCCACTTAACCACGGACATGTGGACAAGTGGAGCAGGGCAGACTCAGGACTATATGACTGTGACAGCCCACTGGGTAGATGTATTGCCTCCCGCAGCAAGAACAGCAGCGGCGGCACCAGTAGCAGCATCTCGCAAACGCCAACTCGTTCCTAGGCAGGCTACGCTTTGTATCACCGCTTTCCAGAATAGGCACACAGCTGAAAACCTCTTACGGCAACTGAGGAAGATCATCGCAGAATGGCTTACCCCAATTGGACTCTCCTGGGGATTTGTGACATCGGACAACGCCAGCAATATTGTGCGTGCATTACATCTGGGCAAATTCCATCACGTCCCATGTTTTGCACATACCTTGAATTTGGTGGTGCAGAATTATTTAAAAAACGACAGGGGCGTGCAAGAGATGCTGTCGGTGGCCCGAAGAATTGCGGGCCACTTTCGGCATTCAGGCACCGCGTACAGAAGACTGGAGCACCACCAAACATTCCTGAACCTGCCCTGCCATCATCTGAAGCAAGAGGTGGTAACGAGGTGGAATTCAACCCTCTATATGCTTCAGAGGATGGAGGAGCAGCAAAAGGCCATTCAAGCCTATACATCTGCCCACGATATAGGCAAAGGAGGTGGAATGCACCTGACTCAAGCGCAGTGGAGAATGATTTCAACATTGTGCAAGGTTCTGCAACCCTTTGAACTTGCCACACGTGAAGTCAGTTCAGACACTGCCAGCCTGAGTCAGGTCATTCCCCCCATCAGGCTTTTGCAGAAGAAGCTGGAGACATTGAAGGAGGAGCTAAAACAGAGCGATTCCGCTAGGCATGTGGGACTTGTGGATGGAGCCCTTAATTCGCTTAACCAGGATTCACGGGTGATCAATCTGTTGAAATCAGAGCACTACATTTTGGCCACCGTGCTCGATCCTAGATTTATAACCTACGTTGTATCTCTCTTTCCGGCAGACACAAGTCTGCAGAGGTTCAAAGACCTGCTGGTGAGAAAATTGTCAAGTCAAGCGGAACGTGACCCGTCACCATCTCCTCCTTCACATTCTCCCGCAACTGGGGGTGCGAGGAAAAGGCTAAGAATTCCGAGCCCACCCGCTGGCGGTGATGCAGGGCAGTCTGGAGCGAGTGCTGACATCTGGTCCGGACTGAAGGACCTGCCAACGATTACTGACATGTCGTCTACTGTCACTGCATATGATTCTCTCACCATTGAAAGAATGGTGGAGGATTATATGAGTGACCGCATCCAAGTAGGCACGTCAGACAGTCCGTACGTATACTGGCAGGAAAAAGAGGCAATTTGGAGGCCCTTGCAGAAACTGGCTTTATTCTACCTAAGTTGCCCTCCCTCCAGTGTGTACTCCGAAAGAGTGTTTAGTGCAGCCGCTCACCTTGTTAGCAATCGGCGTACGAGGTTACTTCCAGAAAATGTGGAGAAGATGATGTTCATTAAAATGAATTATAATCAATTGCTCCGTGGAGACATTCACCAGCAGCAATTGCCTCCAGAAAGTACACGGGGACCTGAGATGGTGGATTCCAGTGGGGACGAATTAATAATCTGTGAGGAGGGGGATGTACACAGTGAAAGGGGTGAGGAATCGGAGGATGATGATGAGGTGGACATCTTGCCTCTGTAGAGCCAGTTTGTGCAAGGAGAGATTGATTGCTTCTTTTTTGGTGGGGGCCCAAACCAACCAGTCATTTCAGTCACAGTCGTGTGGCAGACTCTGTCACTGAAATGATGGGTTCGTTAAAGTGTGCATGTCCTGTTTACACAACATAAGTGTGGGTGGGAGGGCCCAAGGACAATTCCATCTTGCACCTCTTTTTTCTTTCATTTTTCTTTGCATCATGTGCTGTTTGGGGACAATTTTTTGGAAGGGCCATCCTGCCTGACACTGCAGTGCCACTCCTAGATGGGCCAGGTGTTTGTGTCGGCCACTTGTGTCGCTTAGCTTAGTCACACAGCCACCTTGGTGCGCCTCTTTTTTTCTTTGCATCATGTGCTGTTTGGGGACAATTTTTTGGAAGGGCCATCCTGTCTTGATTGACACTGCAGTGCCACTCCTAGATGGGCCAGGTGTTTGTGTCGGCCACTTGTGTCGCTTAGCTTAGTCACACAGCGACCTTGGTGCGCCTCTTTTTTACTTTGCATCATGTGCTGTTTGGGGACAATTTTTCGGAAGGGCCATCCTGTCTTGATTGACACTGCAGTGCCACTCCTAGATGGGCCAGGTGTTTGTGTCGGCCACTTGTGTCGCTTAGCTTAGTCACACAGCGACCTTGGTGCGCCTCTTTTTTTCTTTGCATCATGTGCTGTTTGTGGAGTATTTTTTTGAAGTGCCATCCTGCCTGACACTGCAGTGCCACTCCTAGATGGGCCAGGTGTTTGTGTCGGCCACTTGTGTCGCTTAGCTTAGTCACACAGCCACCTTGGTGCGCCTCTTTTTTTCTTTGCATCATGTGCTGTTTGGGGACTATTTTTTTGAAGGGCCATCCTGCCTGACACTGCAGTGCCACTCCTAGATGGGCTAGGTGTTTGTGTCGGCCACTTGTGTCGCTTAGCTTAGTCACACAGCCACCTTGGTGCGCCTCTTTTTTTCTTTGCATCATGTGCTGTTTGGGGACTATTTTTTTGAAGGGCCATCCTGCCTGACACTGCAGTGCCACTCCTAGATGGGCCAGGTGTTTGTGTCGGCCACTTGTGTCGCTTAGCTTAGTCACACAGCCACCTTGGTGTGCCTCTTTTTTTCTTTGCATCATGTGCTGTTTGGGGACTATTTTTTTGAAGGGCCATCCTGCCTGACACTGCAGTGCCACTCCTAGATGGGCCAGGTGTTTGTGTCGGACACTTGTGTCGCTTAGCTTAGTCACACAGCCACCTTGGTGCGCCTCTTTTTTTCTTTGCATCATGTGCTGTTTGGGGACTATTTTTTTGAAGGGCCATCCTGCCTGACACTGCAGTGCCACTCCTAGATGGGCTAGGTGTTTGTGTCGGCCACTTGTGTCGCTTAGCTTAGTCACACAGCCACCTTGGTGCGCCTCTTTTTTTCTTTGCATCATGTGCTGTTTGGGGACTATTTTTTTGAAGGGCCATCCTGCCTGACACTGCAGTGCCACTCCTAGATGGGCCAGGTGTTTGTGTCGGCCACTTGTGTCGCTTAGCTTAGTCACACAGCCACCTTGGTGTGCCTCTTTTTTTCTTTGCATCATGTGCTGTTTGGGGACTATTTTTTTGAAGGGCCATCCTGCCTGACACTGCAGTGCCACTCCTAGATGGGCCAGGTGTTTGTGTCGGACACTTGTGTCGCTTAGCTTAGTCACACAGCCACCTTGGTGCGCCTCTTTTTTTCTTTGCATCATGTGCTGTTTGGGGACTATTTTTTTGAAGGGCCATCCTGCCTGACACTGCAGTGCCACTCCTAGATGGGCCAGGTGTTTGTGTCGGCCACTTGTGTCGCTTAGCTTAGTCACACAGCCACCTTGGTGCGCCTCTTTTTTTCTTTGCATCATGTGCTGTTTGGGGACAATTTTTTTGAAGGGCCATCCTGCCTGACACTGCAGTGCCACTCCTAGATGGGCCAGGTGTTTGTGTCGGCCACTTGTGTCGCTTAGCTTAGCCATCCAGCGACCTCGGTGCAAATTTTAGGACTAAAAATAATATTGTGAGGTGTGAGGTGTTCAGAATAGACTGGAAATGAGTGGAAATTATGGTTATTGAGGTTAATAATACTATGGGATCAAAATGACCCCCAAATTCTATGATTTAAGCTGTTTTTTAGGGTTTTTTGAAAAAAACACCCGAATCCAAAACACACCCGAATCCGACAAAAAATTTTCGGTGAGGTTTTGCCAAAACGCGTCCGAATCCAAAACACGGCCGCGGAGCCGAACCCAAAACCAAAACACAAAAAATTTCCGGTGCACATCACTACTCTACGCTAAGCTTAACAAACAAATATATGTCATATACCACCTGGCCGAGACATGGAAATTAAAAAAAATAATAACCACACTTCTGATATAAACGCTTTAAGAGACTCTGGGCTGTTTCAGTGCTGGACTTTATGGCAATGTTCGTGCAGTTAACCGTGCATACATCTGAGTCGCACTGCGCATGTTTTGTAATGGTATTTGGATGCAGAGTGATTGACAGTCAGTGTGCGTTTATGGGAGGTTAAGGTGGGTGGCTTGTCAACTGCTGCCGTGTTGCTGCAAATGTTTTGTGGGCGTATTGCAGCATGTCCCGCGATGGTCTTGTGACGCTGGACACAGAGATGATTTATTCGCAAAGTGAATGACAGTCAGGGAGCGTTTGGGAGAGGTAACGGGGAGTGGTGGCAAAAGCCAATCTTAATCAGGCCCTCTGCCTGCTGGGACTATGGAGGAAAAATCTCAGAAAACACATTTTGCTTTGGATTGTTCTAAATATATTTTAATAATGATTGTTATATAGAATACGACCATTTGCACAGACTAAATACAGTATAAGCTATGTCTAACCAGGGAGGCCAATCCCGGCCCTTTTTTTCAATCCCGGGTATCGGGACTGAAAAATAATCAATTCTGGGATTCCTGGGATTGGGTTGAAGATTTTAAAATTAAAATCTTCAGTGCCCCACCAACCTTCCCGGACCCTCCCAGCCCCCAGAACTACTCACCATCCTCTGGGAGTGTGGGGCGGGTTCACTTGCTGCAGGCGGTGGCCGGCGAGGTGCGGTTCAGGCAGCGTAGGTGGCTGGCATCAGACTGTGCAGCGTGATCTCTGACTTCACATCACGCTGCGCACAGCACGGGGCAGGTGGAGCCGGAGTAGCGAGCTGGGCAGCGTCGGAGCCTCCTGAGGAAGCTCATCTCTGCCTGGCATTGAAAAACAAGGGGGGTTTCTATTCCCAAAATCCCCGGGATTGGAAGCTCCAATCCTGGGAATGAATCCCAGACAATTTTAGGCCTAAATCCCGGGATCCTGATCCCGGGATTAGCACCCTATGTCCAACGTATTTCTTTCCTCTTTGGACTTTTAGCTGCGTTCAGTCTTATTTTGCTCCCCAGGTGTGGGACGCTGTGACTGCGCTGATATGTTGGAACTGCGGTGGTCATTCCGAGTTGATCGCTAGCTGCATTCGTTCACTGTGCAGCGATGAGGCAAAAAAAGTCACTTCTGTGCATGCGTATGCGGCGCAATGCGCGACGTACTATTACAACGAACGATGTAGTTTCACACAGGGTCTAGCGAAGCTTTTAATTCGCACTGCTTGCCGCAGAGTGATTGACATGAAGTGGGCGTTTCTGGGTGTCAACTGACCGTTTTCAGGGAGTGTACGAAAAAACGCAGGCGTGCCAGGAAAAAGCAGGTGTGGCTGGACGAACGCAGGGCGTGTTTGTGACGTCAAAACAGGAACTGAACAGTCTGCAGTCATCGCAAGCGCTGAGTAGGTTTTGAGCTACTCTAAAACTGCACAAAAAAATTTGCCGCCACTCTGCGATCCTTTCGTTCACACTTCTGCTAAGCTAAAACACACTCCCAGTGGGAGGCGGCTTAGCGTTTGCATGGCTGCTAAAAACTGCTAGCGAGCGATCAACTCGGAATGACCACCTGCAGACATCCCTCTGAGACGTTACACTCTTGTGTGCACTGTGAAAGGTTACAGCGCCATAGATGTGGTTCATCCGTGTGTGCAACTCCCCACCGCTGTGCTTTACGTCTGCCAGCAGAGGCTGCTGTGGGTTTCAGAATATTTCAGTCTCACAAAAAGCCCTCTCACTTCAGCTGGCACCTAATGTTCATATTTTCTGACATCTTGTCTATGTTTTATTCAAAGAAAACATTTTTCTTGTACAAGCATTATTAGTAATTGTTAATTTTAACTATACAAGGGTAATTATCTCTGAGCTACCACCTTACAAATTCACTTATTTGAACATCAAACGGTTGGAAAGACTTATTTATTATTACCAGTTTTTAATTACTAGTTATTTATATAACGCACACATATTCCGCCGCACTTTACAGATTGCCCCAGTGGAGCTTACAATCTATATTCCACATCACATGTACACTCATACACACTAACATACCTCCCAACTGTCCCGATTTTCGCGGGACAGTCCCGTTTTTTGGGGACTGTCCCACTGTCCCACCCGCGGGCCGCAGTGTGCCGCGGTGGGTGGGGGGGCAGTTGGGAGTATCTGTCTCTCGCTGCCCTGCTTAGCAGAGCAGCGGTGAATAGACGCTGTGCGCATGCGCACAGCATCTATTCACTGGAGTCCGAGGGAGAGGGGGCATGCCAGCGGCTCACAGAGCGCTGGACATGCCCCCTTAGTGACAAAAACGGGGGCGTGGCTCGCGATCGCGGGACTTCCCGTGAAGCCATGCCCCCTTTTTCTAGGCCACATCCCTTTTTCGGGAGCACGCACGCGGCTTAGCCGCGCGTGTGTCCCACTTGTACCAAGTTCAAAGTTGGGAGGTATGCACTAGGGTTCATTTTTTTGTCGGGAGCCAATTAACCCATGATATTTTTGAGTGCGGTAGGAAACCGGAGTAACTGGAAGAGACCCACACAAGTACAGGGAGAATATGTGTAGACAACCTCCAACAAGTTACGGCCGTGGTGGGAATCGAACTCATGACCTCAGTGCTATGAGGCAGTAATGCTAACCATTACACCATCTGTGCTGCCCAAGAGTTGCAAGTCGTTTTGCTGGCAGACCTTGTGGTGCTTAGCACTGAATATCGGTTTGCAATCCCAGATACCCAGAAAAGAAGGAAGGTCTCCCACAGGCCACTTGTCGCTACCGTCCCAGGCAGCTTGATGACGCAATTATCACTACCCTCGCTTTACAATGCCCAGTTGCCCAACTGCCTGTGGCACACCCTGGGACGCACCCAGCTATCCCATCCCGAAGGGGATATCGGCAACCCTACATTATACTAAACAGTTTTTATACACTTCATTTGAATATTGCCTATCGCATCTATTCTTCATTCTTCCAACCACTATTTTCCTAGACTTATATCTATAAAACTGTCAGAAAAAAAGAACAGATAGTTGCATTATATATAAAATAAGAATTTACTTACCGATAATTCTATTTCTCGTAGTCCGTAGTGGATGCTGGGAACTCCGTAAGGACCATGGGGAATAGCGGCTCCGCAGGAGACTGGGCACAAAAGTAAAGCTTTAGGACTACCTGGTGTGCACTGGCTCCTCCCCCTATGACCCTCCTCCAAGCCTCAGTTAGGATACTGTGCCCGGACGAGCGTACACAATAAGGAAGGATTTATGAATCCCGGGTAAGACTCATACCAGCCACACCAATCACACCGTACAACCTGTGATCTGAACCCAGTTAACAGCATGATAACAGAGGAGCCTCTGGATAGATGGCTCACAACAACAATAACCCGATTTAGTTAACAATAACTATGTACAAGTATTGCAGACAATCCGCACTTGGGATGGGCGCCCAGCATCCACTACGGACTACGAGAAATAGAATTATCGGTAAGTAAATTCTTATTTTCTCTGACGTCCTAGTGGATGCTGGGAACTCCGTAAGGACCATGGGGATTATACCAAAGCTCCCAAACGGGCGGGAGAGTGCGGATGACTCTGCAGCACCGAATGAGAGAACTCTAGGTCCTCCTCAGCCAGGGTATCAAATTTGTAGAATTTAGCAAACGTGTTTGCCCCTGACCAAATAGCTGCTCGGCAAAGTTGTAAAGCCGAGACCCCTCGGGCAGCCGCCCAAGATGAGCCCACCTTCCTTGTGGAATGGGCTTTTACAGATTTTGGCTGTGGCAGGCCTGCCACAGAATGTGCAAGCTGAATTGTATTACAAATCCAACGAGCAATAGTCTGCTTAGAAGCAGGAGCACCCAGCTTGTTGGGTGCATACAGGATAAACAGCGAGTCAGATTTTCTGACTCCAGCCATCCTGGAAACATATATTTTCAGGGCCCTGACTATGTCCAACAACTTGGAGTCCTCCAAGTCACTAGTAGCCGCAGGTACCACAATAGGTTGGTTCAGATGAAACGCTGAAACCACCTTAGGGAGAAAATGAGGACGAGTCCTCAATTCCGCCCTGTCTGAATGGAAGATCAGATAAGGGCTTTTACAGGATAAAGCCGCCAATTCTGACACGCGCCTGGCCGAGGCCAGGGCCAACAGCATGACCACTTTCCATGTGAGATATTTTAACTCCACAGATTCAAGTGGTTCAAACCATTGTGACTTTAGGAACCCCAAAACTACATTGAGATCCCAAGGTGCCACTGGAGGCACAAAAGGAGGCTGTATATGCAGTACCCCTTTTACAAACGTCTGAACTTCAGGAACTGAAGCTAGTTCTTTCTGGAAGAAAATTGACAGGGCCGAAATTTGAACCTTAATGGACCCCAATTTTAGGCCCATAGACACTCCTGTTTGCAGGAAATGCAGGAATCGACCTAGTTGAAATTCCTCCATCGGGGCCTTACTGGCCTCGCACCACGCAACATATTTTCGCCTAATGCGGTGATAATGCTTTGCGGTTACATCCTTCCTGGCTTTGATCAGGGTAGGGATGACTTCATCCGGAATGCCTTTTTCCTTCAGGATCCGGCGTTCAACCGCCCTGCCGTCAAACGCAGCCGCGGTAAGTCTTGGAATAGATAGGGTCCTTGATGGAGCAGGTCCCTTCTTAGAGGTAGAGGCCACGGGTCCTCCGTGAGCATCTCTTGAAGTTCCGGGTACCAAGTCCTTCTTGGCCAATCCGGAGCCACGAGTATAGTTCTTACTCCCCTCCGTCTTATAATTCTCAATACTTTTGGTAAGAGAGGAAGAGGAGGGAACACATACACTGACTGGTACACCCACGGTGTTACCAGAGCGTCCACAGCTATTGCCTGAGGGTCCCTTGACCTGGCGCAATACCTGTCCAATTTTTTGTTTAGGCGGGACGCCATCATGTCCACCTTTGTTTTTTCCCAACGGTTTACAATCATGTGGAAGACTTCTGCTGAGGAAGTCTGTTTCCCAGTTGTCCACTCCCGGAATGAACACTGCTGACAATGCTATCACATGATTTTCCGCCCAGCGAAAAATCCTTGCAGCTTCTGCCATTGCCCTCCTGCTTCTTGTGCCGCCCTGTCTGTCTACGTGGGCGACTGCCGTGATGTTGTCCGACTGGATCAGCGCCGGCTGACCTTGAAGCAGAGGTCTTGCTTGGCTTAGGGCATTGTAAATGGCCCTTAGCTCCAAGATATTTATGTGAAGTGATGTCTCCAGGCTTGACCACAAGCCCTGAAAATTTCTTCCCTGTGTGACTGCTCCCCAGCCTCGCAGGCTGGCATCCGTGGTCACCAGGACCCAGTCCTGAATGCCGAATCTGCGCCCTCTAGAAGATGAGCACTCTGCAACCACCACAGGAGAGACACCCTTGTCTTTGGTGACAGGGTTATCCGCTGATGCATCTGAAGATGCGATCCGGACCACTTTTCCAGCAGGTCCCACTGGAAAGTTCTTGCGTGGAATCTGCCGAATGGAATTGCTTCGTAGGAAGCCACCATTTTTCCCAGGACCCTTGTGCACTGCTGCACTGACACTTGGCCTGGTTTTAGGAGGTTTCTGACTAGTTCGGATAACTCCCTGGCTTTCTCCTCCTGGAGAAACACCTTTTTCTGGACTGTGTCCAGGATCATCCTTAGGAATAGAAGACGTGTCGTCGGGATCAGCTGCGATTTTGGAATATTAAGAATCCAACCGTGCTGCCGCAACACTACTTGAGATAGTGCTACCCCGACTACCAACCGTTCCCTGGATCTTGCCCTTATCCGGAGATCGTCCAAGTAAGGGATAATTAAAACTCCCTTCCTTCGAAGGAGTATCATCATTTCGGCCATTACTTTGGTAAAGACCCGGAGTGCCGTGGACAAACCAAACGGCAGCGTCTGAAACTGATAGTGACAGTTCTGTACCACAAACCTGAGGTACCCTTGGTGAGAAGGGTAAATTGGGACATGGAGATAAGCATCCTTGATGTCCAGAGACACCATATAATCCCCTTCTTCCAGGTTTGCCATCACCGCTCTGAGTGACTCCATCTTGAATTTGAACCTTTGTATGTAAGTGTTCAAGGATTTCAGATTTAAATTAGGTCTCACCGAGCCGTCCGGCTTCGGTACCACAAACAGCGTGGAATAATACCCCTTTCCCTGTTGTAGGAGGGGTACCTTGATTATCACCTGCTGGGAATACAGCTTGTGAATGGCTTCCCATACCGCCTCCCTGACGGAGGGAGACGTCGGTAAAGCAGACTTTAGGAAAACGGCGAAGGGGAGACGTCTCGAATTCCAGTTCCTGAGATACCACCTGAAGGATCCAGGGGTCCACCTGTGAGTGAGCCCCCTGCACGCTGAAATTTTTGAGACGGGCCCCCACCGTGCCTGAGTCCGCTTGTAAAGCCCCAGCGTCATGCTGAGGACTTGGCAGAAAACGGGAGAGGGCTTCTGTTCCTGGGAACTGGCTGTTTGCTGCAGCCTTTTTCCTCTCCCTCTGCCACGGGGCAGAAATGAGGAGCCTTTTGCCCGCTTGCCCTTATGGGGCCCAAAGGACTGCGCCTGTTATGTTGAGAGGCTACCTGGGGTAAAAATGTGGATTTCCCAGCCGTTGCCGTGGCCACCAGGTCTGTTAGACCTACCCCAAATAACTCCTCCCTTTTATAAGGCGATACTTCCATATGCCTTTTGGAATCAGCATCACCTGACCACTGTCTTGTCCATAACCCTCTTCTGGCAGAAATGGACAGCGCACTTACTCTTGATGCCAGTCGGCAAATATCCCTCTGTGCATCACGCATATATAGAAATGCATCTTTTAAATGCTCTATAGTCAGTAATATACTGTCCCTATCTAGGGTATCAATATTGTCAGTCAGGGAATCCGACCAAGCCACCCCAGCACTGCACATCCAGGCTGAGGCGATTGCTGGTCGCAGTATCACACCCGTGTGAGTGTATATACATTTTAGGATATTTTACTGCTTTCTGTCAGCAGGTTCCTTAAGGGCGGCCGTATCCGGGGACGGTAGTGCCACCTGTTTAGACAAGCGTGTGAGCGCTTTATTCACCCTAGGGGGTGTTTCCCAACGTGCCCTATCCTCTGGCGGGAAGGGGTATGATGCTAATAACTTTTTAGGAATTAACAGTTTTTATCGGGGGAAACCCACGCATCATCACACACTTCATTTAATTCCTCAGATGCAGGAAAAACTACAGGCAGTTTTTTCTCACCCAACATAATACCCTTTTTAGTGGTACTGGTATTATCAGAAATGTGTAAAAACATTTTCCATAGCCTCAATCATGTAACGTGTGGCCCTACTGGAAGTCACATTCGTCTCTTAATTGTCGACACTGGAGTCAGTATCCGTGTCGGCGTCTGTATCTGCCATCTGCGGTAACGGGCGTTTTAGAGCCCCTGATGGCTTTTGAGACACCTGGACAGGTACAGGCTGAGTCGCCGGCTGTCTCATGTCATCAATCTTTTGTAAAGAGCTGACACTGTCACATAATTCCTTCCATAAGCTCATCCACTCAGGTGTCGACTCCCTAGGGGGTGACATCTCTGTTACAGGCAATTGCTCCGCCTCCACCTCATTTTCCTCCTCATACATGTCGACACAACGTACCGACACACAGCACACACACAGGGAATGCTCTGATAGAGGACAGGACCCCACTAGCCCTTTGGGGAGACAGAGGGAGAGTATGCCAGCACACACCAGAGCGCTATATATATATATATATACAGGGATAACCTTATATAACTGTTTTCCCCTTATAGCTGCTGTATTGTTATACTGCGCCTAATTAGTGCCCCCCTCTCTTTTTTAACCCCTTTCTGTAGTGTAGTAACTGCAGGGGAGAGCCAGGGAGCTTCCCTCCAACGGAGCTGTGAGAGAAAATGGCGCCAGTGTGCTGAGGAGATAGGCTCCGCCCCCTTCTCGGCGGCCTTTTCTCCCGTTTTTCTGTGGAATCTGGCAGGGGTTAAAATTCATCCATATAGCCCTGGGGGCTATATGTGATGTATTTTCGCCAGCCAAGGTGTTTTTATTGCTGCTCAGGGCGTCCCCCCCTAGCGCCCTGCACCCTCAGTGACCGAAGTGTGAAGTGTGCTGAGGAGCAATGGCGCACAGCTGCAGTGCTGTGCGCTACCTTGGTGAAGACAGGATGTCTTCTGCCGCCGATTTTCCGGACCTCTTCTTGCTTCTGGCTCTGTAAGGGGGCCGGCGGCGCGGCTCTGGGACCGGACTCCGAGGCTGGGCCTGTGTTCGGTCCCTCTGGAGCTAATGGTGTCCAGTAGCCTAAGAAGCCCAATCCACTCTGCACGCAGGTGAGTTCGCTTCTTCTCCCCTTAGTCCCTCGATGCAGTGAGCCTGTTGCCAGCAGGTCTCACTGAAAATAAAAAACCTAAAACTAAACTTTCACTAAGAAGCTCAGGAGAGCCCCTAGTGTGCACCCTTCTCGGCCGGGCACAAAAATCTAACTGAGGCTTGGAGGAGGGTCATAGGGGGAGGAGCCAGCGCACACCAGGTAGTCCTAAAGCTTTACTTTTGTGCCCAGTCTCCTGCGGAGCCGCTATTCCCCATGGTCCTTACGGAGTTCCCAGCATCCACTAGGACGTCAGAGAAATTGAATTAACCAACTATTTTAAGATTTGGTTGTATCCTGAATGGAAACCCAAACCCTGTCTGATGCATCTGCAGTGGCACAAAAGGGGCATCTGGGGAGGTCTGAGGGGCATTTGGAGATGGATGGGATGCAGAAAAATGAACAAAGCCCCTCTCTCCCGTCCCTTAAAGCCAAGATTTGGCATATTGCTTCAATGGAGAGGATTACATATTATCTCCACGATCGGGGTCACGTTTTTGAGCAGGTTTGGGCCCCCTGGCTCGCTGCTGAACGTAGATCGCCGCATCTCCCCTTTTCTTCCTAGCTCCATCCGCAGACCCATGATCCATTTCTACTCTCCTTTTGCTTTTTTCTTCTTCTTTTTCTTATTCTCTCTTGTCTCTCCCTTGCTCTCCTTCTCTTTCCCCTTTTCTTTTATGACTTTCCTCAGGATATGTACCGTGCCTTGAATACACCGTGGTTTTTCGCTCCCCTCTTCCTTCTCCCCCTTTCCCCCCATATTTGATACTTTGTTACCAATGTTTTACCTTTGATTGTTTTTTTGTTTGTTCCTCACTTTAAAAATGTGGTTATTGTTGGGCGTTGGTCCTCTTGACCGCGTGTCCCTTTTCTTATTGTATTGTCTGCCCAATCTGTTCAACCACGCAAAAATAGAGAATAAAAAAAAAAAAGAAAAATGAACAAAGACTCACAATTGGTTTTTTTTTTGTACTCACAGAATTATGTACGGCAGAGGTTCTCAAGGCACCCCAACGGTCCAGGTTTTAAGGTTAACCATGCTTGGCCACAGGTGACTTAATTAGCACCACAGTCAATTTGATTTAAACATCTGTGCTGAGACATGGATATACCTAAAACCTGGACCGTTGGGGTGCCTTGAGGACTGCGTTTGAGAACCTACGATGTATGGGAAGCGGTTAAAATACCGCTAGTCAGGATCCCGGCGGTCACATTGCCGCGACGGAATACCGGCGACACAGGCTATTCTCCCTCTGTGGGTGTCCACAACACCCATAGAGGGAGAATATAACTTGTGGCGTGCGCAGTGCAGCAAGCACAGTGAGCCAGCAAGGGGCTATCGCTTGCTCCGCTGCCGGACGGAATCGCGTGTCGGGTACATGACAGCCGGGATCCCGTCCGCCGGCATTTCATACTGAACCCTTATGTACTGTGTGATCTTGTTACTCATCCCTCCCTCCCCCTTTCACGCCACCTCTTTTGTGTTCAGCGTTTTGTGCTTTTTTTTTTTTATCATACACTAATTATGTGTGAACATCAGTGACTTAAATACAATATAATTCTAGTCACAATTCACATTATGAAACATCTCGTATGATTAGGAATTGACCACCTAACACAAAATGTTATTGCAGTAGCGATTTATGCTTTTATCTCAAAACGACACCCAGTCCCTTAACAATGTATAATAGCTGCAATGGTGTGACCCATTCCCCTTTGTCATAAATGTGTCTTAATGACATTGCAATCTCTCTCCCACCCCACATATATCATTTTGTTTGTTCCTTAGCACGCTCAACCCTCCAGCTCGTCTTCCTATCCTCCTCTGTTCTTCTGTCTCCTCTCTCCGATGCTCTCTGGGGTTGGACTCAGGATGGCTGGGATGGTGCTCCTCTTTGTTGCTCCTCGTGTTCGTCTTCTCAGGAATGAGGCATTATGGCGTGTCAATCTCTCTCAGTCACAAACCACAGAGCAGAGAACACCCAGGGTCCTGCTGCTCGCATGTTATGCTCTGTGATAGGCACCCGGTGGGTTGTGTTCCTAAACTGAATAAGTCAGCTGTCGCCTATGAAATCCATCATCTGGACTTCTGAAAAAACATCTGTATGCGGCGTATTCCCATTACCTTCAATTGGGAATGTCTACTTTAGGATACTTGATTGGCACTTATTAATGTCTACGTGCTTTCAAGATTCCTTCATCTGTATTTGTATCCTCTGACTACCTGATAAGTACAAACCTTTATTCATTCTTGGGCTGTCCTGAGTTGGGCTATTGGGTCTCAGCCTACCCTTTGCTGGTAAAGTGAAAGTAACCCATAGTTAGCCCTCACCATCTGTGAAATGTTGCAGAAACATGACCCCACACACAGCCAGAAGTAAGACATTCCAGGTGCCGTTGTAGGAACCCGGTGGTAACTGCGGAATACCACTTACAGTGCAGTAGGAGTTGTCAGTAACAGAAGGAATTCCAGTATTCCACACATGCTGAAGTAAATCTATCCGGGCACAAGAAATAGTGATCCAGGTAGCAGAGTAAGGCCATCTAGTCACAAGAGCCCAGTGAAAGATAATATTCCTGAATTGGTTACTTTATCTACTGTACATCCCTGGCCAATTCTACACATAGTGGGGCAGATGTATTAACCTAGAGAAGGGATAAAGCAGTGATAAGTGCAAGGTGATAACGCACCAGCCAGTCAGCTCCTGTCATTTTTCAAATCTGTAATGATTGGCTGGTGTGTTTATCACCTTGCACTTATCACTGCTTTATCCCTTCTCAAGGTTAATACGTCTGCCCCTGAATTATTTAATTAACATACAAATCAGAGGTGAAATGCTGCATATGTAAAGCGGGTGTGGTTCATCAAATCGACAGTGTCTAGGTCGACAATGTTTAGGTCGACCACTATAGGTCGACAGTCACTAGGTCGACATGTGCTAGGTCGACAGGTCTAAAGGTCGACATGAGGATTTTTTTTTTTGTGTCGTTTTCTTCGTAGAGTGACCGGGATCCCAAATTAGTGCACCGATTCGCTCGCCATGCTTCGGGCATGGTGCCTTCGCTCCGCTACCGCTTCGCTCGGCACACTTTACCGTTCCAATCGTAGTCCACGTGGATCGTTAAGTATGAAAAACAAAAACAAAAAAAAAATGTGAAAAACTCACGTCGACCTTTAGACCTGTCGACCTAGCACATGTCGACCTAGAAACCCTGTCGACCTTCCATCCATGTCGACCTAGTGACTGTTGACCTATAGTGGTCGACCTAAACATTGTCGACTTAGACACTGTCGATCTTCAGACCGGATCCCATGTAAAGCATAGGGATTAAGATCTGTAAGTATTTTGTCTCCAACTCCTTTCACGCAGAATGCAACAGAGGGGAATTTTAATAAGTGCTCAAGTAACAGAGACATTTACTGGTAAGAAAGAAGCATCAGCCTATAGTATGTAACATAATGGACAAAAGGGAGACAGTAACACATAACCAGTGACAAAAGAGTGTAGTGTTGTCTGGAGACTATTAATTGTAGTTATGGCAATTACAAAAAAAGTCTTTGTATTTTTGTATGGGTACAATAGTAAACATTTGGGTGGAAGGAGCCAGATTCAGTTTGGATTCTGAATATTGTTTAACGTAAGAAAAACAATTCCGACAAGATGTGGGGAAAAAATAAGGGAAATAAAAGCCAATATAATATATATATTTTTTTAATGTACTATTCCATAAGGAAACGTAAGCAGCTGCCATATGGTTTCCCAGCATGGCTATTGGAATAAATATGGACACATGGAGTAATTTCTCCTACTGGAATGAGTTCCCATGCATGCAACTACACCAGCAGTTCCCAAACTGGATGCCGTGGCTCCCTGGGGTGCATCGGGGCACTTGCAGGGTTGCCCTGGGTTGGTGGTCCAGGACCAATTCTAAATATTTATGGTCAGTGTGATAGAACCAGAGCTCGTGGCTTCCAATAATAAAATATGTGGACAAACAGAAGAGAACACTGTCCCTCACCACATAACTGACCTAAGGAGGACATAAACAAGTTTACTTAATGACTTAATTTAATACACTGCTCAAAAAAATAAAGGGAACACTTAAACAATACAATGGGGTATATGCAATTGCGGTCGAATTGCCGCAAATGACGAAAAACGGGGCATTTTCAACACAAAAAAATATTCAACAATGCAATACAGTACTTTTTGACAAAAAAAAATGACTTTTCAGATTCGACTTTTTAAAATTCGACAGTTGTCAAATTCGACATGTCTGCAATGGTAAAAATGCGGCTTTTCGACAAAAGTATATTCAATTGAAGAATGTCGATTCGACAACAGTGCTTTTCGACAGTAATTTTGTCAATTTCATTCCGCCTCACTTTGCTGGCGGAATCTAATACATTTTTTTAAAAACTTGTTTTTTTTGTGTTTTTTTTAATTGCTAATAGCATATCTATTTATATTAGAAGGGATTAGGTACTTAGTTTGTCTATTAGGAGACACAACTATTATTTATAGATTTTTTAAAATAATATTTTTTTTTAACTGACTAAAATAGAGAGAGCATGGTTTTCAGTGGGAAGGGGTGGGAATGGGTTAAAATCCAGAAAAAAAATGCGTGGGGTCCCCCCTCCTAAGCATAACCAGCCTCGGGCTCTTTGAGCCGGTCCTGGTTGTAAAAAGATGGGGGGAAAATTGACAGGGGATCCCCCGTATTTTTAGAACCAGCACCGGGCTCTGCGTCCGGTCCTGGTGCAAAAAATATGGGGGACAAAAAGCGTAGGGGTCCCCCATATTTTTAACACCAGCACCGGGCTCCACTAGCTGGAGAGATAATGCCACAGCCGAGGGACACTTTTATACCGGTCCCTGCGGCCGTGGCATTAAATCCCCAACTAGTCACCCCTGGGCGGGGTACCCTGGAGGAGTGGGAACCCCTTAAATCAAGGGGTCCCCCCCTCCAGCCACCCAAGGGCCAGGGGTGAAGCCCGAGGCTGTCCCCCCCATCCAAGGGCTGTGGATGGGGGGCTGATAGCCTTGTGTAAAATAAATGAATATTGTTTTTTTGCAGAAGAACTACAAGTCCCAGCAAGCCTCCACGCAAGCTGGTACTTGGAGAACCACAAGTACCAGCATGCGGGGGAAACGGGCCCGCTGGTACCTGTAGTTCTTCTGCAAAAAAAATACCCAAATAAAAACAGGAAACGCACACCGTGAAAGTAAGACTTTATTACATACATGGCGACACACACATACTTACCTATGTTCACACGCCGACTCTGTCCACTTCTCCAAGTAGAATCCGGGGTACCTGAAAATAAAATAATACTCACCTAAATCCAGTGTGTCCTGTTCTTTTTTTGTAATCCACGTACTTGGCAAAAAAACAAACCGCATACCTGATCCACGCACTGAAAGGGGTCCCATGTTTACACATGGGGTCCCATGTTTACACATGGGACCCCTTTCCCCGAATGCTGAGACCCTCGTGACTCCTGTCACAGAGGGTCCCTTCAGCCAATCAGGGAGCGCCACGTCGTGGCACTCTCCTGATTGGCTATGCGCGTCTGAGCTGTAACCTCACCGCTGACCACAAAGTTCCCACCATTGAAGATAATGGAGCGGCTGTGCGATGCGCTGTCTGTTAGCTCAGACGCGCATAGCCAATCAGGAGAGTGCCACGACGTGGCCAAGTGTTTTGGTCACTTTTGAAAGCTGGCAGTGCTTTCACTCTAGTGGTAGCATGAGACGGAGTCTACAACCCACACAAGTGGCTCAGGTAGTGCAGCTCATCCAGTATGGCAAATCAATGCGAGCTGTGGCAAGGTTTGCTGTGTCTGTCAGCGTAGTGTCCAGACCATGGAGGCACTACCAGGAGACAGGCCAGTACATCAGGAGACGTGGAGGAGGCTGTAGGAGGCCAACAACCCAGCAGCAGAACCGCTACCTCCGCCTTTGTGCAAGGAGGAATAGTAGGAGCACTGCCAGAGCCCTGCAAAATGACCTCCAGCAAGCCACAAATGTGCATGTGTCTACTCAAACGATCAGAAACAGACTCCATGAGGGTGGTATAAGGGCCCGACGTCCACAAGTGGGGGTTGTGCTTACAGCCCAACACCGGGCAGGAGGTTTGCCATTTGCCAGAGAACACCAAGATTGGCAAATTCGCCACTGGCGCCCTGTGCTCTTCACAGATGAAAGCAGGTTCTCACTGAGCACATGTGACAGAGTCTGGAGACGCCAAGGAGAACGTTCTGCTGCCTGCAACATCCTCCAGCATGACCGGTTTGGCAGTGGGTCAGTAATGGTGTGGGGTGGCATTTCTTTGGGGGGCCACACAGCCCTCCATGTGCTCGCCAGAGGTAGCCTGACTGCCATTAGGTACCGAGATGAGATCCTCAGACCCCTTGTGAGACCATATACTGGTGCGGTTGGCCCTGGGTTCCTCCTAATGCAAGACAATGCTAGACCTCATGTGGCTGGAGTGTGTCAGCAGTTCCTGCAAGATGAAGGCATTGATGCTATGGACTGGCCCGCCCGTTCCCTAGACCTAAATCCAATTGAGCACATCTGGGACATCATGTCTCGCTCCATCCACCAACGCCACGTTGCCCCACAGACTGTCCAGGAGTTGGCGGATGCTTTAGTCCAGGTCTGGGAGGAGATTCCTCAGGAGACCATCCGCCACCTCATCAGGAGCATGCCCAGGCATTGTAGGGAGGTCATACAGCAGTGATTTTCAACCTTTTTTTTTACTCGCGGCACACCGAACAATATTTAAAAATTGCCAAGGCACACCATCAGTTCCCTACAGAAAAAAACAAAACACACACATTGGCCCTCACAGTAAAAAAAAATCCACACATACATTGGCCTACACAGCAAAAACAATCACATAGCTCCCCACATAAATCCTATTGCTCCCCACATAAATCAATCACATTGCTCCCCACATAAATCCTATTGCTCCACACATAAATCAATCACATTGCTCCCCACATAAATCCTATTGCTCCCCACATGAATTATTCACATTGTTCCCCCCCGTAAATCCATAAATCGTTATTCTACCCACCTAAATCCTATTGTTCCCCACAGGAGAAATAACATAACAAATATTAGCCCCTACCGGTCAGCTGTCCTCCTCCCTGTCCCTCAGTGGCGGGGGTTGTTCATAGTGGAGTTCTGCGAATACTGAGCAACGGGTGGTCGGGCAGGTGTGGATGTGCAAGGAAAGCTGTATATGCAGGCAGGAACTGGACGATGTGTGTGCAGGCGGGTGGGCTGGCTGGGTGGTGAGACACCGCGGCTGTGACCTATGATATCACACCGCCGCGTCTTCAAGGCATAGGTCACGGCCAGAGCACGACTGATCCTCTAAGAAGAGCCCGGGCCAACAGTTCACTCTGAAGGTGCAGGAAGCTGCTCTGGCTCCGCGGCACACCTTGCAACTGGTTGCGGCACACTAGTGTGCCACGGCACACTCGTTGAAAAAGCCTGTCATACAGGCACGTGGAGGCCACACACACTACTGAGCCTCATTTTGACTTGTTTTAAGGACATTACATCAAAGTTGGATCAGCCTGTAGTGTGTTTTTCTACTTTAATTTTGAGTGTGACTCCAAATCCAGACCTCCATGGGTTAATAAATTTGATTTCCATTGATAATTTTTGTGTGATTTTGTTGTCAGCACATTCAACTATGTAAAGAACAAAGTATTTAATAAGAATATTTCATTAATTCAGATCTAGGATGTGTTATTTTAGTGTTCCCTTTATTTTTTTGAGCAGTGTATATTTTTTTCTGACTTTCTCAACAAGAAACGTTTGGCTAAGGGGTGTCGTGAAAAGAATTCTGATACTCTAGGGTGCCGTGAGTCAAAAAAGTTTAGGAACCGCTGAACTACACTGTAACTATGGATAAACAATCTCCCTGGTGCAGTGGAATCAGAAAAAAAGAAACTGAATACTGTGTACACTGTCTCAGTAATTAAATTAAAATGAGTAATTAATGTTAAAATACTCACTATTAATATGAGGGGTGTGGGATGGAAGGTAGATAGCAACTAGGTCGACAGTGTCTAGGTCGACCACTATTGGTCGACAGTAACTAGGTCGACAGGGTCTCTAGGTTGACATGGTCTAGGTCAGAGGTGGCCAACCAGTCAGAAGCGAAGAGCCAGAAAAGATCTGTAGTCAAAAGCAAGAGCCACTATGATGCGCACACCGTAGGCGCGCGCGCATAAATGGGGGCGTGGCATAGTTGTCAGAAAGCCACACCCCATTTTTGTGCGCACACCTTTCGGTTTGACGTTTGTAGGAGTATGACCTCATATCATAACCCCGTTTTTTCGTCATGTTGTACAGTGCCACATACATATAATGCCCCAGTACAGTACATATAAAAACGCCAAAAAATGGGTGCCTCCACAGTGCCAGATAGATACATATGTGTATCTGGCACTGTGGGGGCATATATGTCCCCACAGTGCCAGATACATATATGTCCCCAGTGCAGATACATATGTCCCCACAGTGCCAGATATGCCCCCAGTGCTAGATACACATATTCCCACAGTGCCTGCTATGCCCCCAGTGCCAGATATGCCCCCAGTGCAGATACATATGTCCCCACAGTGCCAGTTATGCCCCCAGTGCCAGCTACACATGTCCCCCCAGTGCCAGATATGCCCCCAGTGCAGATACATATGTCCCCACAGTGCCAGTGATGCCCCCAGTGCCAGCTACACATGTCCCCCCAGTGCCAGATATGCCCCCAGTGCAGATACATATGTCCCCACAGTGCCAGCGATGCCCCCAGTGCCAGATATGCCCCCAGTGCAGATACATATGTCCCCACAGTGCCAGCGATGCCCCCAGTGCCAGATATGCCCCCAGTGCAGATACACATGTCCCCACAGTGCCAGCGATGCCCTCAGTGCCAGCTACACATGTCCCCCCAGTGCCAGCTACACATATCCGCAAAGTGCCAGCTATGCCCCCAGTGCCAGCTACACATGCCCCCACAGTGCCAAATATGCCCCCTGCCAGATACACATGTCCCCACATTGCCTGCTTTGCCCCCAGTGCCAGCTATGCCCCCAGTGCAGATACATGTCCCCACAGTGCTCACCAGCCCCCGTGCCCCACGCTGCTGCTGCTCAGTGCTTTTGCTCACTCTCCGGCAGCGTCTCTCCTGAATTAGGCGCCGGTCCGTGAGCCAATCAGAGCTCGCGGTCCGGCAGCCAATCAGGAGCCTTAGCTGCGGGTCCGCGAGCGCTGATTGGCTCACGGGCCGGCGCCGTATGAAGAGAGGCACCGCCGCCGGAGAGGCGTGCGTGGGTCTTGGGCTCGGAGCAGCGGTGGCCAGGAGCTGCTCGAGCCGCATGCGGCAGATAAAAGAGCCGCGGGTTGGCCACCGCTGGTCTAGGTCGACAGATCAAAAAGTCGACATGAGCTTGTTATGTTTTTTGGGTGGTTTTCTTCGTAGAGTGACCGAGAACCCCAATTAGTGCACCGTGTCCCTTCGCCATGCATTGGGCAAGGTGCCTTGCTCCGCTACCGTTTCGCTCAGCACAGATTACCGTTCCAATCGTAGTCCATGTGGATCGTTAAGTATGAAAAGGTAAAAAAAAAGTACAAAAATTCGTGGAAAACTCATGTCGACCTTTTGACCTAGAACATGTCGACCTAGAGACCCTGTCGACCAATAGTGGTCGACCTAGATAGTGTCGACCTTGTTACTGTTGACCTAGAGACCGGATCCCTATTATGAGCCAATCATGAAAAGTGAGAGTTCACTTAATTTCCCATCATTTCTTTCCACTCATGTTTTAGCTAAGGTTCTGATGTAGAGCTCTGCTATTCGATCCCTCGCTCCAGATTAATTCCCCCATTGTCCTGGGTATAAATGCCTGGTTTTTACAAGACTAAGGCAGGTTTCTGGGTCTCTGTAGTGGTCTTCTCTGCCTCATTGATTGGAGATACTTCTAGACTGTACCTGTTTACTTTGACGTTCGTCTCTACCTAATAATGGCCATCGATGGCTCTACCTTTGATTGTCGATGGTTTTAAACAGTCATCAGTATACCAGCAATGGCTGTTCACTGTGAAGTGCATCTCTGTTTCTACCTATGACCATAGATGACTCTACCTTCGATTGTAGATGGTTTTAAACTATTTGCAGAAAACCAGTGATGGTTGAGTCATTGATGGTTGAGTGTTGGGCATGTGTAGGACCACACCATTGGCCCATCAGCACCAATGGTCTTCAACATCAGGCTACTATCACCAATTATGCAGCATCGGTGGACCACCATCAATGAAAAAAACAATATGACCATCCCTAACTGCCATTTTGCTTGCTGGCAATGTTCAAATATAGATTCTACCCATCAAGAGAATATTGTAACAGATGGTAAGGCAATCCTGAAATTATGTTATCATGATACATTTCACTTGTGGTTGGCGCATGGTTCCACCGGGAAAAGAACCTTATTATTAGCTGGGTCTCCATACCCGTTTTTTTTAATGCTGGTTCTCTGTACGTAACCTTATTGACCAGAATTTTTATTGAGGATGGATTTGTCTCTTTTGTCTGAACATTTTTTTCCTACCGAGTATATACTATTTGCTGTATAAGGGAAATTAGAGTATTTCCAAAATTGTGTGTTTCTCAGTTTGAGTTTTCATGGAAGCTGCTCAGTTCTGCAGTTTCTCTTTATGGCACTGTGGTTTATACCTGTACAGTGCAGACGACACCTGTAGGTTTTAAAGACTGGGGTACAAAGAAATTCATCACTTCTCATTGTCACAGACCTAGGATGAGAGAGTTGGGTACTCAGGGATTCTTCAGATGATCGGGAAGAGGAACCGTAGCTGGGTCGAAATAGAGACGGCTGGATGTAGGTCTTCCACATGCAGCTTTATAAGTAACTAATGCTTGAGAATGATGCTGAGGAACACTAAATAAAGAAATGAGCGATGACTGGTAAACGTTGCTGCAGAAGAATGAAGAAATGAGTGATGACTTGTGAACGATGCTGAAGAACACTGAATGAAGAAATGAGTGATGACTTGTGAACAATGCTGAAGAACACCGAATGCAGAAATGAGTGATGACGGATGACCGGTGCTGAGGAACACTGAATGAAGAAATGAGCGATGACTGGTAAACGATGCTGCAGAAGAATGAAGAAATGAGTGATGACTTGTGAACGATGCTGAAGAACACTGAATGAAGAAATGAGTGATAACTTGTGAACAATGCTGAAGAACACTGAATGAAGAAATGAGTGATGACTGATGCTGAAGAACACTGAAGAAATGAGTGATGACTTGTGAACGCTGGGAAACACACTGTAATGCGGGAAGCACTGGAGCTCAGAGAGCTAGAAACACACTGTAATGCTGGAAGCACTGGAGCTCAGAGAGCTGGGAACACACTGTAATGCTGGAAGCACTGGAGACCAGAGAGCTGGGAAACACATTGTAATGCTGGAAGCACTGGAGCTCAGAGATCTGGGAAACACACTAATGCTGGAAGCACTGGAGCTCAGAGAGCTGGGAAACACACTGTAATGCGGGAAGCACTGGAGCTCAGGGAGCTGGGAAACACACTGTAATGCGGGAAGCACTGGAGCTCAGGGAGCTGGGAAACACACTGTAATGCTGGAAGCACTGGAGCTCAGAGAGCTGGGAAACACTGTAATGCGGGAAGCACTGGAGCTCAGAGAGCTGGGAAACACACTGTAATGCTGGAAGCACTGGAGCTCAGAGAGCTGGGAAACACACTGTAATGCGGGAAGCACTGGAGCTCAGGGAGCTGGGAAACACACTGTAATGCTGGAAGCACTGGAGCTCAGAGAGCTGGGAAACACTGTAATGCGGGAAGCACTGGAGCTCAGAGAGCTGGGAAACACACTGTAATGCTGGAAGCACTGGAGCTCAGAGAGCTGGGAAACACACTGTAATGCGGGAAGCACTGGAGCTCAGAGAGCTGAGAAACACTCTGTAATGCTGGAAGCACTGGAGCTCAGAGAGCTGGGAAACACACTGTAATGCTGGACGCACTGGAGCTCAGAGAGCTGGGAAACACACTGTAATGCTGGAAGCACTGGAGCTCAGAGAGCTGGGAAACACACTGTAATGCTGGAAGCACTGGAGCTCAGAGAGCTGGGAAACACACTGTAATGCTGGAAGCACTGGAGCTCAGAGAGCTGGGAAACACACTGTAATGCGGGAAGCACAGGAGCTCAGGGAGCTGGGAAACACACTGTAATGCGGGAAGCACTGGAGCTCAGGGAGCTGGGAAACACACTGTAATGCTGGAAGCACTGGAGCTCAGAGAGCTGGGAAACACTGTAATGCGGGAAGCACTGGAGCTCAGAGAGCTGGGAAACACACTGTAATGCTGGAAGCACTGGAGCTCAGAGAGCTGGGAAACACACTGTAATGCGGGAAGCACTGGAGCTCAGGGAGCTGGGAAACACACTGTAATGCGGGAAGCACTGGAGCTCAGGGAGCTGGGAAACACACTGTAATGCTGGAAGCACTGGAGCTCAGAGAGCTGGGAAACACTGTAATGCGGGAAGCACTGGAGCTCAGAGAGCTGGGAAACACACTGTAATGCTGGAAGCACTGGAGCTCAGAGAGCTGGGAAACACACTGTAATGCGGGAAGCACTGGAGCTCAGAGAGCTGAGAAACACTCTGCAATGCTGGAAGCACTGGAGCTCAGAGAGCTGGGAAACACACTGTAATGCTGGACGCACTGGAGCTCAGAGAGCTGGGAAACACACTGTAATGCTGGAAGCACTGGAGCTCAGAGAGCTGGGAAACACACTGTAATGCTGGAAGCACTGGAGCTCAGAGAGCTGGGAAACACACTGTAATGCTGGAAGCACTGGAGCTCAGAGAGCTGAGAAACACACTGTAATGCTGGAAGCACTGGGACTCAATGAGAGCTGGGAAACACTGTAATGCTGGAAGCACTGTAGCTCAGAGAGCTGGGAAACACACTGTAATGCTGGAAGCACTGGAGCTCAGAGAACTGGGAAACACACTGTAATGCGGGAAGCACTGGAGCTCAGAGAGCTGGAAATACACTGTAATGCTGGAAGCACTGGAGCTCAGAGAGCTGGGAAACACACTAATGCTGGAAGCACTGGAGCTCAGAGATCTGGGAAACACACTGTAATGCGGGAAGCACTGGAGCTCAGAGAGCTGGGAAACACACTGTAATGCGGGAAGCACTGGAGCTCAGAGAGCTGGGAAACACACTGTAATGCGGGAAGCACTGGAGCTCAGGGAGCTGGGAAACACTGTAATGCTGGAAGCACTGGAGCTGAGAGAGCTGGGAAACACTGTAATGCGGGAAGCACTGGAGCTCAGAGAGCTGGGAAACACACTGTAATGCGGGAAGCACTGGAGCTCAGGGAGCTGGGAAACACACTAATGCTGGAAGCACTGGAGCTCAGAGAGCTGGGAAACACACTGTAATGCTGGAAGCACTGGAGCTCAGAGATCTGGGAAACACACTGTAATGCGGGAAGCACTGGAGCTCAGAGAGCTGGGAAACACACTGTAATGCGGGAAGCACTGGAGCTCAGGGAGCTGGGAAACACTGTAATGCTGGAAGCACTGGAGCTGAGAGAGCTGGGAAACACTGTAATGCGGGAAGCACTGGAGCTCAGAGAACTGGGAAACACACTGTAATGCGGGAAGCACTGGAGCTCAGAGAGCTGAGAAACACTCTGTAATGCTGGAAGCACTGGAGCTCAGAGAGCTGGGAAACACACTGTAATGCTGGAAGCACTGGAGCTCAGAGAGCTGGGAAACACACTGTAATGCGGGAAGCACTGGAGCTCAGAGAGCTGGAAACACACTGTAATGCTGGAAGCACTGGAGCTCAGAGAGCTGGGAAACACACTGTAATGCTGGAAGCACTGGAGCTCAGAGAGCTGGGAAACACTAATGCGGGAAGCACTGGAGCTCAGAGAGCTGAGAAACACTAATGCTGGAAGCACTGGAGCTCAGAGAGCTGGGAAACACACTGTAATGCGGGAAGCACTGGAGCTCAGAGAGCTGGGAACACACTGTAATGCTGGAAGCACTGGAGCTCAGAGAGCTGGGAAACACACTGTAATGCTGGAAGCACTGGAGCTCTGAGAGCTGGGAAGCACTGGAGCTCAGAGAGCTGAGAAACACTAATGCTGGAAGCACTGGAGCCCAGAGAGCTGGGAAACACACTGTAATGTGGGAAGCACTGGAGCTCAGAGAGCTGGGAACACACTGTAATGCTGGAAGTACTGGAGCTCAGAGAGCTGGGAAACACTGTAATGCTGGAAGCACTGGAGCTCTGAGAGCTGGGAAACACACTGTAATGCGGGAAGCACTGGAGCTCAGAGAGCTGGGAACACACTGTAATGCTGGAAGCACTGGAGCTCTGAGAGCTGGGAAACACACTGTAATGCGGGAAGCACTGGAGCTCAGAGAGCTGGGAACACACTGTAATGCTGAAAGCACTGGAGCTCAGAGAGCTGGGAACACACTGTAATGCTGGAAGGACTGGAGCTCAGAGAGCTGGGAAACACACTGTAATGCGGGAAGCACTGGAGCTCAGAGAGCTGGAAACACACTGTAATGCTGGAAGCACTGGAGCTCAGAGAGCTGGGAAACACACTGTAATGCTGGAAGCACTGGAGCTCAGAGAGCTGGGAAACACACTGTAATGCTGGAAGCACTGGAGCTCAGAGAGCTGGGAACACACTGTAATGCTGGAAGCACTGGAGCTCAGAGAGCTGGGAACACACTGTAATGCTGGAAGCACTGGAGCTCAGAGAGCTGGGAAACACTGTAATGCTGGAAGCACTGGAGCTCTGAGAGCTGGGAAACACTGTAATGCTAGAAGCACTGGAGCTCAGGGAGCTGGGAAACACACTGTAATGCGGGAAGCACTGGAGCTCAGGGAGCTGGGAAACACTGTAATGCTGGAAGCACTGGAGCTGAGAGAGCTGGGAAACACTGTAATGCGGGAAGCACTGGAGCTCAGAGAGCTGGGAAACACACTGTAATGCTGGAAGCACTGGAGCTCAGAGATCTGGGAAACACACTGTAATGCGGGAAGCACTGGAGCTCAGAGAGCTGGGAAACACACTGTAATGCGGGAAGCACTGGAGCTCAGAGAGCTGGGAAACACACTGTAATGCGGGAAGCACTGGAGCTCAGGGAGCTGGGAAACACTGTAATGCTGGAAGCACTGGAGCTGAGAGAGCTGGGAAACACTGTAATGCGGGAAGCACTGGAGCTCAGAGAGCTGGGAAACACACTGTAATGCGGGAAGCACTGGAGCTCAGGGAGCTGGGAAACACACTAATGCTGGAAGCACTGGAGCTCAGAGAGCTAGGAAACACACTGTAATGCTGGAAGCACTGGAGCTCAGAGATCTGGGAAACACACTGTAATGCGGGAAGCACTGGAGCTCAGAGAGCTGGGAAACACACTGTAATGCGGGAAGCACTGGAGCTCAGGGAGCTGGGAAACACTGTAATGCTGGAAGCACTGGAGCTGAGAGAGCTGGGAAACACTGTAATGCGGGAAGCACTGGAGCTCAGAGAGCTGGGAAACACACTGTAATGCGGGAAGCACTGGAGCTCAGAGAGCTGAGAAACACTCTGTAATGCTGGAAGCACTGGAGCTCAGAGAGCTGGGAAACACACTGCAATGCGGGAAGCACTGGAGCTCAGTGAGCTGGGAAACACACTGTAATGTGGGAAGCACTGGAGCTCAGAGAGCTGGAAACACACTGTAATGCTGGAAGCACTGGAGCTCAGAGAGCTGGGAAACACTGTAATGCTGGAAGCACTGGAGCTCAGAGAGCTGGGAAACACACTGTAATGCTGGAAGCACTGGGACTCAATGAGAGCTGGGAAACACTGTAATGCTGGAAGCACTGGAGCTCAGAGAGCTGGGAAACACACTGTAATGCGGGAAGCACTGGAGCTCAGAGAGCTGGGAAACAGTAATGCGGGAAGCACTGGAGCTCAGAGAGCTGAGAAACACTAATGCTGGAAGCACTGGAGCTCAGAGAGCTGGGAAACACACTGTAATGCGGGAAGCACTGGAGCTCAGAGAGCTGGGAACACACTGTAATGCTGGAAGCACTGGAGCTCAGAGAGCTGGGAAACACACTGTAATGCTGGAAGCACTGGAGCTCTGAGAGCTGGGAAGCACTGGAGCTCAGAGAGCTGAGAAACACTAATGCTGGAAGCACTGGAGCCCAGAGAGCTGGGAAACACACTGTAATGTGGGAAGCACTGGAGCTCAGAGAGCTGGGAACACACTGTAATGCTGGAAGTACTGGAGCTCAGAGAGCTGGGAAACACTGTAATGCTGGAAGCACTGGAGCTCTGAGAGCTGGGAAACACACTGTAATGCGGGAAGCACTGGAGCTCAGAGAGCTGGGAACACACTGTAATGCTGGAAGCACTGGAGCTCTGAGAGCTGGGAAACACACTGTAATGCGGGAAGCACTGGAGCTCAGAGAGCTGGGAACACACTGTAATGCTGAAAGCACTGGAGCTCAGAGAGCTGGGAACACACTGTAATGCTGGAAGGACTGGAGCTCAGAGAGCTGGGAAACACACTGTAATGCGGGAAGCACTGGAGCTCAGAGAGCTGGAAACACACTGTAATGCTGGAAGCACTGGAGCTCAGAGAGCTGGGAAACACACTGTAATGCTGGAAGCACTGGAGCTCAGAGAGCTGGGAAACACACTGTAATGCTGGAAGCACTGGAGCTCAGAGAGCTGGGAACACACTGTAATGCTGGAAGCACTGGAGCTCAGAGAGCTGGGAACACACTGTAATGCTGGAAGCACTGGAGCTCAGAGAGCTGGGAAACACTGTAATGCTGGAAGCACTGGAGCTCTGAGAGCTGGGAAACACTGTAATGCTAGAAGCACTGGAGCTCAGGGAGCTGGGAAACACACTGTAATGCGGGAAGCACTGGAGCTCAGGGAGCTGGGAAACACTGTAATGCTGGAAGCACTGGAGCTGAGAGAGCTGGGAAACACTGTAATGCGGGAAGCACTGGAGCTCAGAGAGCTGGGAAACACACTGTAATGCTGGAAGCACTGGAGCTCAGAGATCTGGGAAACACACTGTAATGCGGGAAGCACTGGAGCTCAGAGAGCTGGGAAACACACTGTAATGCGGGAAGCACTGGAGCTCAGAGAGCTGGGAAACACACTGTAATGCGGGAAGCACTGGAGCTCAGGGAGCTGGGAAACACTGTAATGCTGGAAGCACTGGAGCTGAGAGAGCTGGGAAACACTGTAATGCGGGAAGCACTGGAGCTCAGAGAGCTGGGAAACACACTGTAATGCGGGAAGCACTGGAGCTCAGGGAGCTGGGAAACACACTAATGCTGGAAGCACTGGAGCTCAGAGAGCTAGGAAACACACTGTAATGCTGGAAGCACTGGAGCTCAGAGATCTGGGAAACACACTGTAATGCGGGAAGCACTGGAGCTCAGAGAGCTGGGAAACACACTGTAATGCGGGAAGCACTGGAGCTCAGGGAGCTGGGAAACACTGTAATGCTGGAAGCACTGGAGCTGAGAGAGCTGGGAAACACTGTAATGCGGGAAGCACTGGAGCTCAGAGAGCTGGGAAACACACTGTAATGCGGGAAGCACTGGAGCTCAGAGAGCTGAGAAACACTCTGTAATGCTGGAAGCACTGGAGCTCAGAGAGCTGGGAAACACACTGCAATGCGGGAAGCACTGGAGCTCAGTGAGCTGGGAAACACACTGTAATGCGGGAAGCACTGGAGCTCAGAGAGCTGGAAACACACTGTAATGCTGGAAGCACTGGAGCTCAGAGAGCTGGGAAACACTGTAATGCTGGAAGCACTGGAGCTCAGAGAGCTGGGAAACACACTGTAATGCTGGAAGCACTGGGACTCAATGAGAGCTGGGAAACACTGTAATGCTGGAAGCACTGGAGCTCAGAGAGCTGGGAAACACACTGTAATGCGGGAAGCACTGGAGCTCAGAGAGCTGGGAAACACTAATGCGGGAAGCACTGGAGCTCAGAGAGCTGAGAAACACTAATGCTGGAAGCACTGGAGCTCAGAGAGCTGGGAAACACACTGTAATGCGGGAAGCACTGGAGCTCAGAGAGCTGGGAACACACTGTAATGCTGGAAGCACTGGAGCTCAGAGAGCTGGGAAACACACTGTAATGCTGGAAGCACTGGAGCTCTGAGAGCTGGGAAGCACTGGAGCTCAGAGAGCTGAGAAACACTAATGCTGGAAGCACTGGAGCCCAGAGAGCTGGGAAACACACTGTAATGTGGGAAGCACTGGAGCTCAGAGAGCTGGGAACACACTGTAATGCTGGAAGTACTGGAGCTCAGAGAGCTGGGAAACACTGTAATGCTGGAAGCACTGGAGCTCTGAGAGCTGGGAAACACACTGTAATGCGGGAAGCACTGGAGCTCAGAGAGCTGGGAACACACTGTAATGCTGGAAGCACTGGAGCTCTGAGAGCTGGGAAACACACTGTAATGCGGGAAGCACTGGAGCTCAGAGAGCTGGGAACACACTGTAATGCTGAAAGCACTGGAGCTCAGAGAGCTGGGAACACACTGTAATGCTGGAAGGACTGGAGCTCAGAGAGCTGGGAAACACACTGTAATGCGGGAAGCACTGGAGCTCAGAGAGCTGGAAACACACTGTAATGCTGGAAGCACTGGAGCTCAGAGAGCTGGGAAACACACTGTAATGCTGGAAGCACTGGAGCTCAGAGAGCTGGGAAACACACTGTAATGCTGGAAGCACTGGAGCTCAGAGAGCTGGGAACACACTGTAATGCTGGAAGCACTGGAGCTCAGAGAGCTGGGAACACACTGTAATGCTGGAAGCACTGGAGCTCAGAGAGCTGGGAAACACTGTAATGCTGGAAGCACTGGAGCTCTGAGAGCTGGGAAACACTGTAATGCTGGAAGCACTGGAGTTCAGAGAGCTGGGATACACAATGTAATGCTAGAAGCACTGGAGCTCAGAGAGCTGGGAAACACACTGTAATGCGGGAAGCACTGGAGCTCAGGGAGCTGGGAAACACACTGTAATGCGGGAAGCACTGGAGCTCAGGGAGCTGGGAAACACTGTAATGCTGGAAGCACTGGAGCTGAGAGAGCTGGGAAACACTGTAATGCGGGAAGCACTGGAGCTCAGAGAGCTGGGAAACACACTGTAATGCGGGAAGCACTGGAGCTCAGAGAGCTGAGAAACACTCTGTAATGCTGGAAGCACTGGAGCTCAGAGAGCTGGGAAACACACTGTAATGCTGGAAGCACTGGAGCTCAGAGAGCTGGGAAACACACTGTAATGCGGGAAGCACTGGAGCTCAGAGAGCTGGAAACACACTGTAATGCTGGAAGCACTGGAGCTCAGAGAGCTGGGAAACACACTGTAATGCTGGAAGCACTGGAGCTCAGAGAGCTGGGAAACACACTGTAATGCTGGAAGCACTGGGACTCAATGAGAGCTGGGAAACACTGTAATGCTGGAAGCACTGGAGCTCAGAGAGCTGGGAAACACACTGTAATGCGGGAAGCACTGGAGCTCAGAGAGGTGGGAAACACTAATGAGGGAAGCACTGGAGCTCAGAGAGCTGAGAAACACTAATGCTGGAAGCACTGGAGCTCAGAGAGCTGGGAAACACACTGTAATGCGGGAAGCACTGGAGCTCAGAGAGCTGGGAACACACTGTAATGCTGGAAGCACTGGAGCTCAGAGAGCTGGGAAACACACTGTAATGCTGGAAGCACTGGAGCTCTGAGAGCTGGGAAGCACTGGAGCTCAGAGAGCTGAGAAACACTAATGCTGGAAGCACTGGAGCCCAGAGAGCTGGGAAACACACTGTAATGTGGGAAGCACTGGAGCTCAGAGAGCTGGGAACACACTGTAATGCTGGAAGTACTGGAGCTCAGAGAGCTGGGAAACACTGTAATGCTGGAAGCACTGGAGCTCTGAGAGCTGGGAAACACACTGTAATGCGGGAAGCACTGGAGCTCAGAGAGCTGGGAACACACTGTAATGCTGGAAGCACTGGAGCTCTGAGAGCTGGGAAACACACTGTAATGCGGGAAGCACTGGAGCTCAGAGAGCTGGGAACACACTGTAATGCTGAAAGCACTGGAGCTCAGAGAGCTGGGAACACACTGTAATGCTGGAAGGACTGGAGCTCAGAGAGCTGGGAAACACACTGTAATGCGGGAAGCACTGGAGCTCAGAGAGCTGGAAACACACTGTAATGCTGGAAGCACTGGAGCTCAGAGAGCTGGGAAACACACTGTAATGCTGGAAGCACTGGAGCTCAGAGAGCTGGGAAACACACTGTAATGCTGGAAGCACTGGAGCTCAGAGAGCTGGGAAACACACTGTAATGCTGGAAGCACTGGAGCTCAGAGAGCTGGGAACACACTGTAATGCTGGAAGCACTGGAGCTCAGAGAGCTGGGAAACACTGTAATGCTGGAAGCACTGGAGCGCTGAGAGCTGGGAAACACTGTAATGCTGGAAGCACTGGAGTTCAGAGAGCTGGGATACACAATGTAATGCTAGAAGCACTGGAGCTCAGAGAGCTGGGAAACACACTGTAATGTGGGAAGCACTGGAGCTCAGAGAGCTGGGAACACACTGTAATGCTGGAAGTACTGGAGCTCAGAGAGCTGGGAAACACTGTAATGCTGGAAGCACTGGAGCTCTGAGAGCTGGGAAACACACTGTAATGCGGGAAGCACTGGAGCTCAGAGAGCTGGGAACACACTGTAATGCTGGAAGCACTGGAGCTCTGAGAGCTGGGAAACACACTGTAATGCGGGAAGCACTGGAGCTCAGAGAGCTGGAAACACACTGTAATGCTGGAAGCACTGGAGCTCAGAGAGCTGGGAAACACACTGTAATGCTGGAAGCACTGGAGCTCAGAGAGCTGGGAAACACACTGTAATGCTGGAAGCACTGGAGCTCAGAGAGCTGGGAAACACACTGTAATGCGGGAAGCACTGGAGCTCAGAGAGCTGGGAACACACTGTAATGCTGAAAGCACTGGAGCTCAGAGAGCTGGGAACACACTGTAATGCTGGAAGGACTGGAGCTCAGAGAGCTGGGAAACACACTGTAATGCGGGAAGCACTGGAGCTCAGAGAGCTGGAAACACACTGTAATGCTGGAAGCACTGGAGCTCAGAGAGCTGGGAAACACACTGTAATGCTGGAAGCACTGGAGCTCAGAGAGCTGGGAAACACACTGTAATGCTGGAAGCTCTGGAGCTCAGAGAGCTGGGAAACACACTGTAATGCGGGAAGCACTGGAGCTCAGAGAGCTGGGAACACACTGTAATGCTGGAAGCACTGGAGCTCAGAGAGCTGGGAAACACTGTAATGCTGGAAGCACTGGAGCTCTGAGAGCTGGGAAACACTGTAATGCTGGAAGCACTGGAGTTCAGAGAGCTGGGATACACAATGTAATGCTAGAAGCACTGGAGCTCAGAGAGCTGGGAAACACACTGTAATGCGGGAAGCACTGGAGCTCAGGGAGCTGGGAAACACACTGTAATGCGGGAAGCACTGGAGCTCAGGGAGCTGGGAAACACTGTAATGCTGGAAGCACTGGAGCTGAGAGAGCTGGGAAACACTGTAATGCGGGAAGCACTGGAGCTCAGAGAGCTGGGAAACACACTGTAATGCTGGAAGCACTGGAGCTCAGAGAGCTGAGAAACACACTGTAATGCTGGAAGCACTGGGACTCAATGAGAGCTGGGAAACACTGTAATGCTGGAAGCACTGGAGCTCAGAGAGCTGGGAAACACACTGTAATGCTGGAAGCACTGGAGCTCAGAGAGCTGGGAAACACACTGTAATGCGGGAAGCACTGGAGCTCAGAGAGCTGGAAATACACTGTAATGCTGGAAGCACTGGAGCTCAGAGAGCTGGGAAACACACTAATGCTGGAAGCACTGGAGCTCAGAGAGCTGGGAAACACACTGTAATGCTGGAAGCACTGGAGCTCAGAGATCTGGGAAACACACTGTAATGCGGGAAGCACTGGAGCTCAGAGAGCTGGGAAACACACTGTAATGCGGGAAGCACTGGAGCTCAGAGAGCTGGGAAACACACTGTAATGCGGGAAGCACTGGAGCTCAGGGAGCTGGGAAACACTGTAATGCTGGAAGCACTGGAGCTCAGAGAGCTGGGAAACACTGTAATGCGGGAAGCACTGGAGCTCAGAGAGCTGGGAAACACACTGTAATGCGGGAAGCACTGGAGCTCAGGGAGCTGGGAAACACACTAATGCTGGAAGCACTGGAGCTCAGAGAGCTGGGAAACACACTGTAATGCTGGAAGCACTGGAGCGCAGAGATCTGGGAAACACACTGTAATGCGGGAAGCACTGGAGCTCAGAGAGCTGGGAAACACACTGTAATGCGGGAAGCACTGGAGCTCAGGGAGCTGGGAAACACTGTAATGCTGGAAGCACTGGAGCTGAGAGAGCTGGGAAACACTGTAATGCGGGAAGCACTGGAGCTCAGAGAGCTGGGAAACACACTGTAATGCGGGAAGCACTGGAGCTCAGAGAGCTGAGAAACACTCTGTAATGCTGGAAGCACTGGAGCTCAGAGAGCTGGGAAACACACTGTAATGCTGGAAGCACTGGAGCTCAGAGAGCTGGGAAACACACTGTAATGCGGGAAGCACTGGAGCTCAGAGAGCTGGAAACACACTGTAATGCTGGAAGCACTGGAGCTCAGAGAGCTGGGAAACACACTGTAATGCTGGAAGCACTGGAGCTCAGAGAGCTGGGAAACACACTGTAATGCTGGAAGCACTGGGACTCAATGAGAGCTGGGAAACACTGTAATGCTGGAAGCACTGGAGCTCAGAGAGCTGGGAAACACACTGTAATGCGGGAAGCACTGGAGCTCAGAGAGGTGGGAAACACTAATGAGGGAAGCACTGGAGCTCAGAGAGCTGAGAAACACTAATGCTGGAAGCACTGGAGCTCAGAGAGCTGGGAAACACACTGTAATGCGGGAAGCACTGGAGCTCAGAGAGCTGGGAACACACTGTAATGCTGGAAGCACTGGAGCTCAGAGAGCTGGGAAACACACTGTAATGCTGGAAGCACTGGAGCTCTGAGAGCTGGGAAGCACTGGAGCTCAGAGAGCTGAGAAACACTAATGCTGGAAGCACTGGAGCCCAGAGAGCTGGGAAACACACTGTAATGTGGGAAGCTCTGGAGCTCAGAGAGCTGGGAACACACTGTAATGCTGGAAGTACTGGAGCTCAGAGAGCTGGGAAACACTGTAATGCTGGAAGCACTGGAGCTCTGAGAGCTGGGAAACACACTGTAATGTGGGAAGCACTGGAGCTCAGAGAGCTGGGAACACACTGTAATGCTGGAAGCACTGGAGCTCTGAGAGCCGGGAAACACACTGTAATGCGGGAAGCACTGGAGCTCAGAGAGCTGGGAACACACTGTAATGCTGAAAGCACTGGAGCTCAGAGAGCTGGGAACACACTGTAATGCTGGAAGGACTGGAGCTCAGAGAGCTGGGAAACACACTGTAATGCGGGAAGCACTGGAGCTCAGAGAGCTGGAAACACACTGTAATGCTGGAAGCACTGGAGCTCAGAGAGCTGGGAAACACACTGTAATGCTGGAAGCACTGGAGCTCAGAGAGCTGGGAAACACACTGTAATGCTGGAAGCACTGGAGCTCAGAGAGCTGGGAACACACTGTAATGCTGGAAGCACTGGAGCTCAGAGAGCTGGGAACACACTGTAATGCTGGAAGCACTGGAGCTCAGAGAGCTGGGAAACACTGTAATGCTGGAAGCACTGGAGCTCTGAGAGCTGGGAAACACTGTAATGCTGGAAGCACTGGAGTTCAGAGAGCTGGGATACACAATGTAATGCTAGAAGCACTGGAGCTCAGGGAGCTGGGAAACACACTGTAATGCGGGAAGCACTGGAGCTCAGGGAGCTGGGAAACACTGTAATGCTGGAAGCACTGGAGCTGAGAGAGCTGGGAAACACTGTAATGCGGGAAGCACTGGAGCTCAGAGAGCTGGGAAACACACTGTAATGCTGGAAGCACTGGAGCTCAGAGATCTGGGAAACACACAGTAATGCGGGAAGCACTGGAGCTCAGAGAGCTGGGAAACACACTGTAATGCGGGAAGCACTGGAGCTCAGAGAGCTGGGAAACACACTGTAATGCGGGAAGCACTGGAGCTCAGGGAGCTGGGAAACACTGTAATGCTGGAAGCACTGGAGCTGAGAGAGCTGGGAAACACTGTAATGCGGGAAGCACTGGAGCTCAGAGAGCTGGGAAACACACTGTAATGCGGGAAGCACTGGAGCTCAGGGAGCTGGGAAACACACTAATGCTGGAAGCACTGGAGCTCAGAGAGCTGGGAAACACACTGTAATGCTGGAAGCACTGGAGCTCAGAGATCTGGGAAACACACTGTAATGCGGGAAGCACTGGAGCTCAGAGAGCTGGGAAACACACTGTAATGCGGGAAGCACTGGAGCTCAGGGAGCTGGGAAACACTGTAATGCTGGAAGCACTGGAGCTGAGAGAGCTGGGAAACACTGTAATGCGGGAAGCACTGGAGCTCAGAGAGCTGGGAAACACACTGTAATGCGGGAAGCACTGGAGCTCAGAGAGCTGAGAAACACTCTGTAATGCTGGAAGCACTGGAGCTCAGAGAGCTGGGAAACACACTGTAATGCGGGAAGCACTGGAGCTCAGAGAGCTGGGAAACACACTGTAATGCGGGAAGCACTGGAGCTCAGAGAGCTGGAAACACACTGTAATGCTGGAAGCACTGGAGCTCAGAGAGCTGGGAAACACTGTAATGCTGGAAGCACTGGAGCTCAGAGAGCTGGGAAACACACTGTAATGCTGGAAGCACTGGGACTCAATGAGAGCTGGGAAACACTGTAATGCTGGAAGCACTGGAGCTCAGAGAGCTGGGAAACACACTGTAATGCGGGAAGCACTGGAGCTCAGAGAGGTGGGAAACACTAATGCGGGAAGCACTGGAGCTCAGAGAGCTGAGAAACACTAATGCTGGAAGCACTGGAGCTCAGAGAGCTGGGAAACACACTGTAATGCGGGAAGCACTGGAGCTCAGAGAGCTGGGAACACACTGTAATGCTGGAAGCACTGGAGCTCAGAGAGCTGGGAAACACACTGTAATGCTGGAAGCACTGGAGCTCTGAGAGCTGGGAAGCACTGGAGCTCAGAGAGCTGAGAAACACTAATGCTGGAAGCACTGGAGCCCAGAGAGCTGGGAAACACACTGTAATGTGGGAAGCACTGGAGCTCAGAGAGCTGGGAACACACTGTAATGCTGGAAGTACTGGAGCTCAGAGAGCTGGGAAACACTGTAATGCTGGAAGCACTGGAGCTCTGAGAGCTGGGAAACACACTGTAATGCGGGAAGCACTGGAGCTCAGAGAGCTGGGAACACACTGTAATGCTGGAAGCACTGGAGCTCTGAGAGCTGGGAAACACACTGTAATGCGGGAAGCACTGGAGCTCAGAGAGCTGGGAACACACTGTAATGCTGAAAGCACTGGAGCTCAGAGAGCTGGGAACACACTGTAATGCTGGAAGGACTGGAGCTCAGAGAGCTGGGAAACACACTGTAATGCGGGAAGCACTGGAGCTCAGAGAGCTGGAAACACACTGTAATGCTGGAAGCACTGGAGCTCAGAGAGCTGGGAAACACACTGTAATGCTGGAAGCACTGGAGCTCAGAGAGCTGGGAAACACACTGTAATGCTGGAAGCACTGGAGCTCAGAGAGCTGGGAACACACTGTAATGCTGGAAGCACTGGAGCTCAGAGAGCTGGGAACACACTGTAATGCTGGAAGCACTGGAGCTCAGAGAGCTGGGAAACACTGTAATGCTGGAAGCACTGGAGCTCTGAGAGCTGGGAAACACTGTAATGCTGGAAGCACTGGAGTTCAGAGAGCTGGGATACACAATGTAATGCTAGAAGCACTGGAGCTCAGAGAGCTGGGAAACACACTGTAATGCGGGAAGCACTGGAGCTCAGGGAGCTGGGAAACACACTGTAATGCGGGAAGCACTGGAGCTCAGGGAGCTGGGAAACACTGTAATGCTGGAAGCACTGGAGCTGAGAGAGCTGGGAAACACTGTAATGCGGGAAGCACTGGAGCTCAGAGAGCTGGGAAACACACTGTAATGCGGGAAGCACTGGAGCTCAGAGAGCTGAGAAACACTCTGTAATGCTGGAAGCACTGGAGCTCAGAGAGCTGGGAAACACACTGTAATGCTGGAAGCACTGGAGCTCAGAGAGCTGGGAAACACACTGTAATGCGGGAAGCACTGGAGCTCAGAGAGCTGGAAACACACTGTAATGCTGGAAGCACTGGAGCTCAGAGAGCTGGGAAACACACTGTAATGCTGGAAGCACTGGAGCTCAGAGAGCTGGGAAACACACTGTAATGCTGGAAGCACTGGGACTCAATGAGAGCTGGGAAACACTGTAATGCTGGAAGCACTGGAGCTCAGAGAGCTGGGAAACACACTGTAATGCGGGAAGCACTGGAGCTCAGAGAGCTGGGAAACACACTGTAATGCTGGAAGCACTGGAGCTCTGAGAGCTGGGAAGCACTGGAGCTCAGAGAGCTGAGAAACACTAATGCTGGAAGCACTGGAGCCCAGAGAGCTGGGAAACACACTGTAATGTGGGAAGCACTGGAGCTCAGAGAGCTGGGAACACACTGTAATGCTGGAAGTACTGGAGCTCAGAGAGCTGGGAAACACTGTAATGCTGGAAGCACTGGAGCTCTGAGAGCTGGGAAACACACTGTAATGCGGGAAGCACTGGAGCTCAGAGAGCTGGGAACACACTGTAATGCTGGAAGCACTGGAGCTCTGAGAGCTGGGAAACACACTGTAATGCGGGAAGCACTGGAGCTCAGAGAGCTGGGAACACACTGTAATGCTGAAAGCACTGGAGCTCAGAGAGCTGGGAACACACTGTAATGCTGGAAGGACTGGAGCTCAGAGAGCTGGGAAACACACTGTAATGCGGGAAGCACTGGAGCTCAGAGAGCTGGAAACACACTGTAATGCTGGAAGCACTGGAGCTCAGAGAGCTGGGAAACACACTGTAATGCTGGAAGCACTGGAGCTCAGAGAGCTGGGAAACACACTGTAATGCTGGAAGCACTGGAGCTCAGAGAGCTGGGAAACACACTGTAATGCTGGAAGCACTGGAGCTCAGAGAGCTGGGAACACACTGTAATGCTGGAAGCACTGGAGCTCAGAGAGCTGGGAACACACTGTAATGCTGGAAGCACTGGAGCTCAGAGAGCTGGGAAACACACTGTAATGCTGGAAGCACTGGAGCTCAGAGAGCTGGGAACACACTGTAATGCTGGAAGCACTGGAGCTCAGAGAGCTGGGAACACACTGTAATGCTGGAAGCACTGGAGCTCAGAGAGCTGGGAAACACTGTAATGCTGGAAGCACTGGAGCTCTGAGAGCTGGGAAACACTGTAATGCTGGAAGCACTGGAGTTCAGAGAGCTGGGATACACAATGTAATGCTAGAAGCACTGGAGCTCAGGGAGCTGGGAAACACTGTAATGCGGGAAGCACTGGAGCTCAGGGAGCTGGGAAACACTGTAATGCTGGAAGCACTGGAGCTGAGAGAGCTGGGAAACACTGTAATGCGGGAAGCACTGGAGCTCAGAGAGCTGGGAAACACACTGTAATGCTGGAAGCACTGGAGCTCAGAGATCTGGGAAACACACTGTAATGCGGGAAGCACTGGAGCTCAGAGAGCTGGGAAACACACTGTAATGCGGGAAGCACTGGAGCTCAGAGAGCTGGGAAACACACTGTAATGCGGGAAGCACTGGAGCTCAGGGAGCTGGGAAACACTGTAATGCTGGAAGCACTGGAGCTGAGAGAGCTGGGAAACACTGTAATGCGGGAAGCACTGGAGCTCAGAGAGCTGGGAAACACACTGTAATGCGGGAAGCACTGGAGCTCAGGGAGCTGGGAAACACACTAATGCTGGAAGCACTGGAGCTCAGAGAGCTGGGAAACACACTGTAATGCTGGAAGCACTGGAGCTCAGAGAGCTGGGAAACACACTGTAATGCGGGAAGCACTGGAGCTCAGGGAGCTGGGAAACACTGTAATGCTGGAAGCACTGGAGCTGAGAGAGCTGGGAAACACTGTAATGCGGGAAGCACTGGAGCTCAGAGAGCTGGGAAACACACTGTAATGCGGGAAGCACTGGAGCTCAGAGAGCTGAGAAACACTCTGTAATGCTGGAAGCACTGGAGCTCAGAGAGCTGGGAAACACACTGTAATGCGGGAAGCACTGGAGCTCAGAGAGCTGGGAAACACACTGTAATGCGGGAAGCACTGGAGCTCAGAGAGCTGGAAACACACTGTAATGCTGGAAGCACTGGAGCTCAGAGAGCTGGGAAACACTGTAATGCTGGAAGCACTGGAGCTCAGAGAGCTGGGAAACACACTGTAATGCTGGAAGCACTGGGACTCAATGAGAGCTGGGAAACACTGTAATGCTGGAAGCACTGGAGCTCAGAGAGCTGGGAAACACACTGTAATGCGGGAAGCACTGGAGCTCAGAGAGCTGGGAAACACTAATGCGGGAAGCACTGGAGCTCAGAGAGCTGAGAAACACTAATGCTGGAAGCACTGGAGCTCAGAGAGCTGGGAAACACACTGTAATGCGGGAAGCACTGGAGCTCAGGGAGCTGGGAAACACTGTAATGCTGGAAGCACTGGAGCTGAGAGAGCTGGGAAACACTGTAATGCGGGAAGCACTGGAGCTCAGAGAGCTGGGAAACACACTGTAATGCTGGAAGCACTGGAGCTCAGAGATCTGGGAAACACACTGTAATGCGGGAAGCACTGGAGCTCAGAGAGCTGGGAAACACACTGTAATGCGGGAAGCACTGGAGCTCAGAGAGCTGGGAAACACACTGTAATGCGGGAAGCACTGGAGCTCAGGGAGCTGGGAAACACTGTAATGCTGGAAGCACTGGAGCTGAGAGAGCTGGGAAACACTGTAATGCGGGAAGCACTGGAGCTCAGAGAGCTGGGAAACACACTGTAATGCGGGAAGCACTGGAGCTCAGGGAGCTGGGAAACACACTGTAATGCGGGAAGCACTGGAGCTCAGAGAGCTGGGAAACACACTGTAATGCTGGAAGCACTGGAGCTCAGAGATCTGGGAAACACACTGTAATGCGGGAAGCACTGGAGCTCAGAGAGCTGGGAAACACACTGTAATGCGGGAAGCACTGGAGCTCAGAGAGCTGAGAAACACTCTGTAATGCGGGAAGCACTGGAGCTCAGAGAGCTGGGAAACACACTGTAATGCGGGAAGCACTGGAGCTCAGAGAGCTGGGAAACACACTGTAATGCGGGAAGCACTGGAGCTCAGAGAGCTGAGAAACACTCTGTAATGCTGGAAGCACTGGAGCTCAGAGAGCTGGGAAACACACTGTAATGCGGGAAGCACTGGAGCTCAGAGAGCTGGGAAACACACTGTAATGCGGGAAGCACTGGAGCTCAGAGAGCTGGAAACAC
This sequence comes from Pseudophryne corroboree, assembly GCF_028390025.1. NCBI lineage: Eukaryota > Metazoa > Chordata > Amphibia > Anura > Myobatrachidae > Pseudophryne > Pseudophryne corroboree. The sequence goes on from NC_086444.1 coordinate 116,426,752, forward strand.
ACTGTAATGCTGGAAGCACTGGAGCTCAGAGAGCTGGGAAACACTGTAATGCTGGAAGCACTGGAGCTCAGAGAGCTGGGAAACACACTGTAATGCTGGAAGCACTGGGACTCAATGAGAGCTGGGAAACACTGTAATGCTGGAAGCACTGGAGCTCAGAGAGCTGGGAAACACACTGTAATGCGGGAAGCACTGGAGCTCAGAGAGCTGGGAAACACTAATGCGGGAAGCACTGGAGCTCAGAGAGCTGAGAAACACTAATGCTGGAAGCACTGGAGCTCAGAGAGCTGGGAAACACACTGTAATGCGGGAAGCACTGGAGCTCAGAGAGCTGGGAACACACTGTAATGCTGGAAGCACTGGAGCTCAGAGAGCTGGGAAACACACTGTAATGCTGGAAGCACTGGAGCTCTGAGAGCTGGGAAGCACTGGAGCTCAGAGAGCTGAGAAACACTAATGCTGGAAGCACTGGAGCCCAGAGAGCTGGGAAACACACTGTAATGTGGGAAGCACTGGAGCTCAGAGAGCTGGGAACACACTGTAATGCTGGAAGTACTGGAGCTCAGAGAGCTGGGAAACACTGTAATGCTGGAAGCACTGGAGCTCTGAGAGCTGGGAAACACACTGTAATGCGGGAAGCACTGGAGCTCAGAGAGCTGGGAACACACTGTAATGCTGGAAGCACTGGAGCTCTGAGAGCTGGGAAACACACTGTAATGCGGGAAGCACTGGAGCTCAGAGAGCTGGGAACACACTGTAATGCTGAAAGCACTGGAGCTCAGAGAGCTGGGAACACACTGTAATGCTGGAAGGACTGGAGCTCAGAGAGCTGGGAAACACACTGTAATGCGGGAAGCACTGGAGCTCAGAGAGCTGGAAACACACTGTAATGCTGGAAGCACTGGAGCTCAGAGAGCTGGGAAACACACTGTAATGCTGGAAGCACTGGAGCTCAGAGAGCTGGGAAACACACTGTAATGCTGGAAGCACTGGAGCTCAGAGAGCTGGGAACACACTGTAATGCTGGAAGCACTGGAGCTCAGAGAGCTGGGAACACACTGTAATGCTGGAAGCACTGGAGCTCAGAGAGCTGGGAAACACTGTAATGCTGGAAGCACTGGAGCTCTGAGAGCTGGGAAACACTGTAATGCTGGAAGCACTGGAGTTCAGAGAGCTGGGATACACAATGTAATGCTAGAAGCACTGGAGCTCAGAGAGCTGGGAAACACACTGTAATGCGGGAAGCACTGGAGCTCAGGGAGCTGGGAAACACACTGTAATGCGGGAAGCACTGGAGCTCAGGGAGCTGGGAAACACTGTAATGCTGGAAGCACTGGAGCTGAGAGAGCTGGGAAACACTGTAATGCGGGAAGCACTGGAGCTCAGAGAGCTGGGAAACACACTGTAATGCGGGAAGCACTGGAGCTCAGAGAGCTGAGAAACACTCTGTAATGCTGGAAGCACTGGAGCTCAGAGAGCTGGGAAACACACTGTAATGCTGGAAGCACTGGAGCTCAGAGAGCTGGGAAACACACTGTAATGCGGGAAGCACTGGAGCTCAGAGAGCTGGAAACACACTGTAATGCTGGAAGCACTGGAGCTCAGAGAGCTGGGAAACACACTGTAATGCTGGAAGCACTGGAGCTCAGAGAGCTGGGAAACACACTGTAATGCTGGAAGCACTGGGACTCAATGAGAGCTGGTAAACACTGTAATGCTGGAAGCACTGGAGCTCAGAGAGCTGGGAAACACACTGTAATGCGGGAAGCACTGGAGCTCAGAGAGCTGGGAAACACACTGTAATGCTGGAAGCACTGGAGCTCTGAGAGCTGGGGAGCTCTGAGAGCTGGGAAGCACTGGAGCTCAGAGAGCTGAGAAACACTAATGCTGGAAGCACTGGAGCCCAGAGAGCTGGGAAACACACTGTAATGTGGGAAGCACTGGAGCTCAGAGAGCTGGGAACACACTGTAATGCTGGAAGTACTGGAGCTCAGAGAGCTGGGAAACACTGTAATGCTGGAAGCACTGGAGCTCTGAGAGCTGGGAAACACACTGTAATGCTGGAAGCACTGGAGCCCAGAGAGCTGGGAAACACACTGTAATGTGGGAAGCACTGGAGCTCAGAGAGCTGGGAACACACTGTAATGCTGGAAGTACTGGAGCTCAGAGAGCTGGGAAACACTGTAATGCTGGAAGCACTGGAGCTCTGAGAGCTGGGAAACACACTGTAATGTGGGAAGCACTGGAGCTCAGAGAGCTGGGAACACACTGTAATGCTGGAAGCACTGGAGCTCTGAGAGCTGGGAAACACACTGTAATGCGGGAAGCACTGGAGCTCAGAGAGCTGGGAACACACTGTAATGCTGAAAGCACTGGAGCTCAGAGAGCTGGGAACACACTGTAATGCTGGAAGGACTGGAGCTCAGAGAGCTGGGAAACACACTGTAATGCGGGAAGCACTGGAGCTCAGAGAGCTGGAAACACACTGTAATTCTGGAAGCACTGGAGCTCAGAGAGCTGGGAAACACACTGTAATGCTGGAAGCACTGGAGCTCAGAGAGCTGGGAAACACACTGTAATGCTGGAAGCACTGGAGCTCAGAGAGCTGGGAAACACACTGTAATGCTGGAAGCACTGGAGCTCAGAGAGCTGGGAACACACTGTAATGCTGGAAGCACTGGAGCTCAGAGAGCTGGGAAACACTGTAATGCTGGAAGCACTGGAGCGCTGAGAGCTGGGAAACACTGTAATGCTGGAAGCACTGGAGTTCAGAGAGCTGGGATACACAATGTAATGCTAGAAGCACTGGAGCTCAGAGAGCTGGGAAACACACTGTAATGTGGGAAGCACTGGAGCTCAGAGAGCTGGGAACACACTGTAATGCTGGAAGTACTGGAGCTCAGAGAGCTGGGAAACACTGTAATGCTGGAAGCACTGGAGCTCTGAGAGCTGGGAAACACACTGTAATGCGGGAAGCACTGGAGCTCAGAGAGCTGGAAACACACTGTAATGCTGGAAGCACTGGAGCTCAGAGAGCTGGGAAACACACTGTAATGCTGGAAGCACTGGAGCTCAGAGAGCTGGGAAACACACTGTAATGCTGGAAGCACTGGAGCTCAGAGAGCTGGGAAACACACTGTAATGCGGGAAGCACTGGAGCTCAGAGAGCTGGGAACACACTGTAATGCTGAAAGCACTGGAGCTCAGAGAGCTGGGAACACACTGTAATGCTGGAAGGACTGGAGCTCAGAGAGCTGGGAAACACACTGTAATGCGGGTAGAACTGGAGCTCAGAGAGCTGGAAACACACTGTAATGCTGGAAGCACTGGAGCTCAGAGAGCTGGGAAACACACTGTAATGCTGGAAGCACTGGAGCTCAGAGAGCTGGGAAACACACTGTAATGCTGGAAGCTCTGGAGCTCAGAGAGCTGGGAAACACACTGTAATGCGGGAAGCACTGGAGCTCAGAGAGCTGGGAACACACTGTAATGCTGAAAGCACTGGAGCTCAGAGAACTGGGAACACACTGTAATGCTGGAAGGACTGGAGCTCAGAGAGCTGGGAAACACACTGTAATGCGGGAAGCACTGGAGCTCAGAGAGCTGGAAACACACTGTAATGCTGGAAGCACTGGAGCTCAGAGAGCTGGGAAACACACTGTAATGCTGGAAGCACTGGAGCTCAGAGAGCTGGGAAACACACTGTAATGCTGGAAGCACTGGAGCTCAGAGAGCTGGGAACACACTGTAATGCTGGAAGCACTGGAGCTCAGAGAGCTGGGAACACACTGTAATGCTGGAAGCACTGGAGCTCTGAGAGCTGGGAAACACTGTAATGCTGGAAGCACTGGAGCTCTGAGAGCTGGGAAACACTGTAATGCTGGAAGCACTGGAGTTCAGAGAGCTGGGATACACAATGTAATGCTAGAAGCACTGGAGCTCAGAGAGCTGGGAAACACACTGTAATGCGGGAAGCACTGGAGCTCAGGTAGCTGGGAAACACACTGTAATGCTGGAAGCACTGGAGCTCAGGGAGCTGGGAAACACTGTAATGCTGGAAGCACTGGAGCTGAGAGAGCTGGGAAACACTGTAATGCGGGAAGCACTGGAGCTCAGAGAGCTGGGAAACACACTGTAATGCTGGAAGCACTGGAGCTCAGAGAGCTGAGAAACACACTGTAATGCTGGAAGTACTGGGACTCAATGAGAGCTGGGAAACACTGTAATGCTGGAAGCACTGGAGCTCAGAGAGCTGGGAAACACACTGTAATGCTGGAAGCACTGGAGCTCAGAGAGCTGGGAAACACACTGTAATGCGGGAAGCACTGGAGCTCAGAGAGCTGGAAATACACTGTAATGCTGGAAGCACTGGAGCTCAGAGAGCTGGGAAACACACTAATGCTGGAAGCACTGGAGCTCAGAGAGCTGGGAAACACACTGTAATGCTGGAAGCACTGGAGCTCAGAGATCTGGGAAACACACTGTAATGCGGGAAGCACTGGAGCTCAGAGAGCTGGGAAACACACTGTAATGCGGGAAGCACTGGAGCTCAGAGAGCTGGGAAACACACTGTAATGCGGGAAGCACTGGAGCTCAGGGAGCTGGGAAACACTGTAATGCTGGAAGCACTGGAGCTCAGAGAGCTGGGAAACACACTGTAATGCGGGAAGCACTGGAGCTCAGAGAGCTGGGAAACACACTGTAATGCGGGAAGCACTGGAGCTCAGGGAGCTGGGAAACACACTAATGCTGGAAGCACTGGAGCTCAGAGAGCTGGGAAACACACTGTAATGCGGGAAGCACTGGAGCTCAGAGATCTGGGAAACACACTGTAATGCGGGAAGCACTGGAGCTCAGAGAGCTGGGAAACACACTGTAATGCGGGAAGCACTGGAGCTCAGGGAGCTGGGAAACACTGTAATGCTGGAAGCACTGGAGCTGAGAGAGCTGGGAAACACTGTAATGCGGGAAGCACTGGAGCTCAGAGAGCTGGGAAACACACTGTAATGCGGGAAGCACTGGAGCTCAGAGAGCTGAGAAACACTCTGTAATGCTGGAAGCACTGGAGCTCAGAGAGCTGGGAAACACACTGTAATGCTGGAAGCACTGGAGCTCAGAGAGCTGGGAAACACACTGTAATGCGGGAAGCACTGGAGCTCAGAGAGCTGGAAACACACTGTAATGCGGGAAGCACTGGAGCTCAGAGAGCTGGGAAACACACTGTAATGCTGGAAGCACAGGAGCTCAGAGAGCTGGGAAACACACTGTAATGCTGGAAGCACTGGGACTCAATGAGAGCTGGGAAACACTGTAATGCTGGAAGCACTGGAGCTCAGAGAGCTGGGAAACACACTGTAATGCGGGAAGCACTGGAGCTCAGAGAGCTGGGAAACACTAATGCGGAAAGCACTGGAGCTCAGAGAGCTGAGAAACACTAATGCTGGAAGCACTGGAGCTCAGAGAGCTGGGAAACACACTGTAATGCGGGAAGCACTGGAGCTCAGAGAGCTGGGAACACACTGTAATGCTGGAAGCACTGGAGCTCAGAGAGCTGGGAAACACACTGTAATGCTGGAAGCACTGGAGCTCTGAGAGCTGGGAAGCACTGGAGCTCAGAGAGCTGAGAAACACTAATGCTGGAAGCACTGGAGCCCAGAGAGCTGGGAAACACACTGTAATGTGGGAAGCACTGGAGCTCAGAGAGCTGGGAACACACTGTAATGCTGGAAGTACTGGAGCTCAGAGAGCTGGGAAACACTGTAATGCTGGAAGCACTGGAGCTCTGAGAGCTGGGAAACACACTGTAATGTGGGAAGCACTGGAGCTCAGAGAGCTGGGAACACACTGTAATGCTGGAAGCACTGGAGCTCTGAGAGCCGGGAAACACACTGTAATGCGGGAAGCACTGGAGCTCAGAGAGCTGGGAACACACTGTAATGCTGAAAGCACTGGAGCTCAGAGAGCTGGGAACACACTGTAATGCTGGAAGGACTGGAGCTCAGAGAGCTGGGAAACACACTGTAATGCGGGAAGCACTGAAGCTCAGAGAGCTGGAAACACACTGTAATGCTGGAAGCACTGGAGCTCAGAGAGCTGGGAAACACACTGTAATGCTGGAAGCACTGGAGCTCAGAGAGCTGGGAAACACACTGTAATGCTGGAAGCACTGGAGCTCAGAGAGCTGGGAACACACTGTAATGCTGGAAGCACTGGAGCTCAGAGAGCTGGGAACACACTGTAATGCTGGAAGCACTGGAGCTCAGAGAGCTGGGAAACACTGTAATGCTGGAAGCACTGGAGCTCTGAGAGCTGGGAAACACTGTAATGCTGGAAGCACTGGAGTTCAGAGAGCTGGGATACACAATGTAATGCTAGAAGCACTGGAGCTCAGGGAGCTGGGAAACACACTGTAATGCGGGAAGCACTGGAGCTCAGGGAGCTGGGAAACACTGTAATGCTGGAAGCACTGGAGCTGAGAGAGCTGGGAAACACTGTAATGCGGGAAGCACTGGAGCTCAGAGAGCTGGGAAACACACTGTAATGCTGGAAGCACTGGAGCTCAGAGATCTGGGAAACACACAGTAATGCGGGAAGCACTGGAGCTCAGAGAGCTGGGAAACACACTGTAATGCGGGAAGCACTGGAGCTCAGAGAGCTGGGAAACACACTGTAATGCGGGAAGCACTGGAGCTCAGGGAGCTGGGAAACACTGTAATGCTGGAAGCACTGGAGCTGAGAGAGCTGGGAAACACTGTAATGCGGGAAGCACTGGAGCTCTGAGAGCTGGGAAACACACTGTAATGCGGGAAGCACTGGAGCTCAGGGAGCTGGGAAACACACTAATGCTGGAAGCACTGGAGCTCAGAGAGCTGGGAAACACACTGTAATGCTGGAAGCACTGGAGCTCAGAGATCTGGGAAACACACTGTAATGCGGGAAGCACTGGAGCTCAGAGAGCTGGGAAACACACTGTAATGCGGGAAGCACTGGAGCTCAGGGAGCTGGGAAACACTGTAATGCTGGAAGCACTGGAGCTGAGAGAGCTGGGAAACACTGTAATGCGGGAAGCACTGGAGCTCAGAGAGCTGGGAAACACACTGTAATGCGGGAAGCACTGGAGCTCAGAGAGCTGAGAAACACTCTGTAATGCTGGAAGCACTGGAGCTCAGAGAGCTGGGAAACACACTGTAATGCGGGAAGCACTGGAGCTCAGAGAGCTGGGAAACACACTGTAATGCGGGAAGCACTGGAGCTCAGAGAGCTGGAAACACACTGTAATGCTGGAAGCACTGGAGCTCAGAGAGCTGGGAAACACTGTAATGCTGGAAGCACTGGAGCTCAGAGAGCTGGGAAACACACTGTAATGCTGGAAGCACTGGGACTCAATGAGAGCTGGGAAACACTGTAATGCTGGAAGCACTGGAGCTCAGAGAGCTGGGAAACACACTGTAATGCGGGAAGCACTGGAGCTCAGAGAGGTGGGAAACACTAATGCGGGAAGCACTGGAGCTCAGAGAGCTGAGAAACACTAATGCTGGAAGCACTGGAGCTCAGAGAGCTGGGAAACACACTGTAATGCGGGAAGCACTGGAGCTCAGAGAGCTGGGAACACACTGTAATGCTGGAAGCACTGGAGCTCAGAGAGCTGGGAAACACACTGTAATGCTGGAAGCACTGGAGCTCTGAGAGCTGGGAAGCACTGGAGCTCAGAGAGCTGAGAAACACTAATGCTGGAAGCACTGGAGCCCAGAGAGCTGGGAAACACACTGTAATGTGGGAAGCACTGGAGCTCAGAGAGCTGGGAACACACTGTAATGCTGGAAGTACTGGAGCTCAGAGAGCTGGGAAACACTGTAATGCTGGAAGCACTGGAGCTCTGAGAGCTGGGAAACACACTGTAATGCGGGAAGCACTGGAGCTCAGAGAGCTGGGAACACACTGTAATGCTGGAAGCACTGGAGCTCTGAGAGCTGGGAAACACAATGTAATGCGGGAAGCACTGGAGCTCAGAGAGCTGGGAACACACTGTAATGCTGAAAGCACTGGAGCTCAGAGAGCTGGGAACACACTGTAATGCTGGAAGGACTGGAGCTCAGAGAGCTGGGAAACACACTGTAATGCTGGAAGCACTGGAGCTCAGAGAGCTGGGAAACACTGTAATGCTGGAAGCACTGGAGCTCTGAGAGCTGGGAAACACTGTAATGCTGGAAGCACTGGAGTTCAGAGAGCTGGGATACACAATGTAATGCTAGAAGCACTGGAGCTCAGGGAGCTGGGAAACACACTGTAATGCGGGAAGCACTGGAGCTCAGGGAGCTGGGAAACACTGTAATGCTGGAAGCACTGGAGCTGAGAGAGCTGGGAAACACTGTAATGCGGGAAGCACTGGAGCTCAGAGAGCTGGGAAACACACTGTAATGCTGGAAGCACTGGAGCTCAGAGATCTGGGAAACACACAGTAATGCGGGAAGCACTGGAGCTCAGAGAGCTGGGAAACACACTGTAATGCGGGAAGCACTGGAGCTCAGAGAGCTGGGAAACACACTGTAATGCGGGAAGCACTGGAGCTCAGGGAGCTGGGAAACACTGTAATGCTGGAAGCACTGGAGCTGAGAGAGCTGGGAAACACTGTAATGCGGGAAGCACTGGAGCTCAGAGAGCTGGGAAACACACTGTAATGCGGGAAGCACTGGAGCTCAGGGAGCTGGGAAACACACTAATGCTGGAAGCACTGGAGCTCAGAGAGCTGGGAAACACACTGTAATGCGGGAAGCACTGGAGCTCAGAGAGCTGGGAAACACACTGTAATGCGGGAAGCACTGGAGCTCAGAGAGCTGAGAAACACTCTGTAATGCTGGAAGCACTGGAGCTCAGAGAGCTGGGAAACACACTGTAATGCTGGAAGCACTGGAGCTCAGAGAGCTGGGAAACACACTGTAATGCGGGAAGCACTGGAGCTCAGAGAGCTGGGAAACACACTGTAATGCGGGAAGCACTGGAGCTCAGAGAGCTGAGAAACACTCTGTAATGCTGGAAGCACTGGAGCTCAGAGAGCTGGGAAACACACTGTAATGCGGGAAGCACTGGAGCTCAGAGAGCTGGGAAACACACTGTAATGCGGGAAGCACTGGAGCTCAGAGAGCTGGAAACACACTGTAATGCTGGAAGCACTGGAGCTCAGAGAGCTGGGAAACACTGTAATGCTGGAAGCACTGGAGCTCAGAGAGCTGGGAAACACACTGTAATGCTGGAAGCACTGGGACTCAATGAGAGCTGGGAAACACTGTAATGCTGGAAGCACTGGAGCTCAGAGAGCTGGGAAACACACTGTAATGCGGGAAGCACTGGAGCTCAGAGAGGTGGGAAACACTAATGCGGGAAGCACTGGAGCTCAGAGAGCTGAGAAACACTAATGCTGGAAGCACTGGAGCTCAGAGAGCTGGGAAACACACTGTAATGCGGGAAGCACTGGAGCTCAGAGAGCTGGGAACACACTGTAATGCTGGAAGCACTGGAGCTCAGAGAGCTGGGAAACACACTGTAATGCTGGAAGCACTGGAGCTCTGAGAGCTGGGAAGCACTGGAGCTCAGAGAGCTGAGAAACACTAATGCTGGAAGCACTGGAGCCCAGAGAGCTGGGAAACACACTGTAATGTGGGAAGCACTGGAGCTCAGAGAGCTGGGAACACACTGTAATGCTGGAAGTACTGGAGCTCAGAGAGCTGGGAAACACTGTAATGCTGGAAGCACTGGAGCTCTGAGAGCTGGGAAACACACTGTAATGCTGGAAGCACTGGGACTCAATGAGAGCTGGGAAACACTGTAATGCTGGAAGCACTGGAGCTCAGAGAGCTGGGAAACACACTGTAATGCGGGAAGCACTGGAGCTCAGAGAGGTGGGAAACACTAATGCGGGAAGCACTGGAGCTCAGAGAGCTGAGAAACACTAATGCTGGAAGCACTGGAGCTCAGAGAGCTGGGAAACACACTGTAATGCGGGAAGCACTGGAGCTCAGAGAGCTGGGAACACACTGTAATGCTGGAAGCACTGGAGCTCAGAGAGCTGGGAAACACACTGTAATGCTGGAAGCACTGGAGCTCTGAGAGCTGGGAAGCACTGGAGCTCAGAAAGCTGAGAAACACTAATGCTGGAAGCACTGGAGCCCAGAGAGCTGGGAAACACACTGTAATGTGGGAAGCACTGGAGCTCAGAGAGCTGGGAACACACTGTAATGCTGGAAGTACTGGAGCTCAGAGAGCTGGGAAACACTGTAATGCTGGAAGCACTGGAGCTCTGAGAGCTGGGAAACACACTGTAATGCGGGAAGCACTGGAGCTCAGAGAGCTGGGAACACACTGTAATGCTGGAAGCACTGGAGCTCTGAGAGCTGGGAAACACACTGTAATGCGGGAAGCACTGGAGCTCAGAGAGCTGGGAACACACTGTAATGCTGAAAGCACTGGAGCTCAGAGAGCTGGGAACACACTGTAATGCTGGAAGGACTGGAGCTCAGAGAGCTGGGAAACACACTGTAATGCTGGAAGCACTGGAGCTCAGAGAGCTGGGAAACACTGTAATGCTGGAAGCACTGGAGCTCTGAGAGCTGGGAAACACTGTAATGCTGGAAGCACTGGAGTTCAGAGAGCTGGGATACACAATGTAATGCTAGAAGCACTGGAGCTCAGGGAGCTGGGAAACACACTGTAATGCGGGAAGCACTGGAGCTCAGGGAGCTGGGAAACACTGTAATGCTGGAAGCACTGCAGCTGAGAGAGCTGGGAAACACTGTAATGCGGGAAGCACTGGAGCTCAGAGAGCTGGGAAACACACTGTAATGCTGGAAGCACTGGAGCTCAGAGATCTGGGAAACACACAGTAATGCGGGAAGCACTGGAGCTCAGAGAGCTGGGAAACACACTGTAATGCGGGAAGCACTGGAGCTCAGAGAGCTGGGAAACACACTGTAATGCGGGAAGCACTGGAGCTCAGGGAGCTGGGAAACACTGTAATGCTGGAAGCACTGGAGCTGAGAGAGCTGGGAAACACTGTAATGCGGGAAGCACTGGAGCTCAGAGAGCTGGGAAACACACTGTAATGCGGGAAGCACTGGAGCTCAGGGAGCTGGGAAACACACTAATGCTGGAAGCACTGGAGCTCAGAGAGCTGGGAAACACACTGTAATGCTGGAAGCACTGGAGCTCAGAGATCTGGGAAACACACTGTAATGCGGGAAGCACTGGAGCTCAGAGAGCTGGGAAACACACTGTAATGCGGGAAGCACTGGAGCTCAGGGAGCTGGGAAACACTGTAATGCTGGAAGCACTGGAGCTGAGAGAGCTGGGAAACACTGTAATGCGGGAAGCACTGGAGCTCAGAGAGCTGGGAAACACACTGTAATGCGGGAAGCACTGGAGCTCAGAGAGCTGAGAAACACTCTGTAATGCTGGAAGCACTGGAGCTCAGAGAGCTGGGAAACACACTGTAATGCGGGAAGCACTGGAGCTCAGAGAGCTGGGAAACACACTGTAATGCGGGAAGCACTGGAGCTCAGAGAGCTGGAAACACACTGTAATGCTGGAAGCACTGGAGCTCAGAGAGCTGGGAAACACTGTAATGCTGGAAGCACTGGAGCTCTGAGAGCTGGGAAACACACTGTAATGCTGGAAGCACTGGGACTCAATGAGAGCTGGGAAACACTGTAATGCTGGAAGCACTGGAGCTCAGAGAGCTGGGAAACACACTGTAATGCGGGAAGCACTGGAGCTCAGAGAGGTGGGAAACACTAATGCGGGAAGCACTGGAGCTCAGAGAGCTGAGAAACACTAATGCTGGAAGCACTGGAGCTCAGAGAGCTGGGAAACACACTGTAATGCGGGAAGCACTGGAGCTCAGAGAGCTGGGAACACACTGTAATGCTGGAAGCACTGGAGCTCAGAGAGCTGGGAAACACACTGTAATGCTGGAAGCACTGGAGCTCTGAGAGCTGGGAAGCACTGGAGCTCAGAGAGCTGAGAAACACTAATGCTGGAAGCACTGGAGCCCAGAGAGCTGGGAAACACACTGTAATGTGGGAAGCACTGGAGCTCAGAGAGCTGGGAACACACTGTAATGCTGGAAGTACTGGAGCTCAGAGAGCTGGGAAACACTGTAATGCTGGAAGCACTGGAGCTCTGAGAGCTGGGAAACACACTGTAATGCGGGAAGCACTGGAGCTCAGAGAGCTGGGAACACACTGTAATGCTGGAAGCACTGGAGCTCTGAGAGCTGGGAAACACACTGTAATGCGGGAAGCACTGGAGCTCAGAGAGCTGGGAACACACTGTAATGCTGAAAGCACTGGAGCTCAGAGAGCTGGGAACACACTGTAATGCTGGAAGGACTGGAGCTCAGAGAGCTGGGAAACACACTGTAATGCGGGAAGCACTGGAGCTCAGAGAGCTGGAAACACACTGTAATGCTGGAAGCACTGGAGCTCAGAGAGCTGGGAAACACACTGTAATGCTGGAAGCACTGGAGCTCAGAGAGCTGGGAAACATACTGTAATGCTGGAAGCACTGGAGCTCAGAGAGCTGGGAACACACTGTAATGCTGGAAGCACTGGAGCTCAGAGAGCTGGGAACACACTGTAATGCTGGAAGCACTGGAGCTCAGAGAGCTGGGAAACACTGTAATGCTGGAAGCACTGGAGCTCTGAGAGCTGGGAAACACTGTAATGCTGGAAGCACTGGAGTTCAGAGAGCTGGGATACACAATGTAATGCTAGAAGCACTGGAGCTCAGAGAGCTGGGAAACACACTGTAATGCGGGAAGCACTGGAGCTCAGGGAGCTGGGAAACACACTGTAATGCGGGAAGCACTGGAGCTCAGGGAGCTGGGAAACACTGTAATGCTGGAAGCACTGGAGCTGAGAGAGCTGGGAAACACTGTAATGCGGGAAGCACTGGAGCTCAGAGAGCTGGGAAACACACTGTAATGCGGGAAGCACTGGAGCTCAGAGAGCTGAGAAACACTCTGTAATGCTGGAAGCACTGGAGCTCAGAGAGCTGGGAAACACACTGTAATGCTGGAAGCACTGGAGCTCAGAGAGCTGGGAAACACACTGTAATGCGGGAAGCACTGGAGCTCAGAGAGCTGGAAACAAACTGTAATGCTGGAAGCACTGGAGCTCAGAGAGCTGGGAAACACACTGTAATGCGGGAAGCACTGGAGCTCAGAGAGCTGGGAAACACACTGTAATGCTGGAAGCACTGGGACTCAATGAGAGCTGGGAAACACTGTAATGCTGGAAGCACTGGAGCTCAGAGAGCTGGGAAACACACTGTAATGCGGGAAGCACTGGAGCTCAGAGAGCTGGGAAACACACTGTAATGCTGGAAGCACTGGAGCTCTGAGAGCTGGGAAGCACTGGAGCTCAGAGAGCTGAGAAACACTAATGCTGGAAGCACTGGAGCCCAGAGAGCTGGGAAACACACTGTAATGTGGGAAGCACTGGAGCTCAGAGAGCTGGGAACACACTGTAATGCTGGAAGTACTGGAGCTCAGAGAGCTGGGAAACACTGTAATGCTGGAAGCACTGGAGCTCTGAGAGCTGGGAAACACACTGTAATGCGGGAAGCACTGGAGCTCAGAGAGCTGGGAACACACTGTAATGCTGGAAGCACTGGAGCTCTGAGAGCTGGGAAACACACTGTAATGCGGGAAGCACTGGAGCTCAGAGAGCTGGGAACACACTGTAATGCTGAAAGCACTGGAGCTCAGAGAGCTGGGAACACACTGTAATGCTGGAAGGACTGGAGCTCAGAGAGCTGGGAAACACACTGTAATGCGGGAAGCACTGGAGCTCAGAGAGCTGGAAACACACTGTAATGCTGGAAGCACTGGAGCTCAGAGAGCTGGGAAACACACTGTAATGCTGGAAGCACTGGAGCTCAGAGAGCTGGGAAACACACTGTAATGCTGGAAGCACTGGAGCTCAGAGAGCTGGGAAACACACTGTAATGCTGGAAGCACTGGAGCTCAGAGAGCTGGGAACACACTGTAATGCTGGAAGCACTGGAGCTCAGAGAGCTGGGAACACACTGTAATGCTGGAAGCACTGGAGCTCAGAGAGCTGGGAAACACACTGTAATGCTGGAAGCACTGGAGCTCAGAGAGCTGGGAACACACTGTAATGCTGGAAGCACTGGAGCTCAGAGAGCTGGGAACACACTGTAATGCTGGAAGCACTGGAGCTCAGAGAGCTGGGAAACACACTGTAATGCGGGAAGCACTGGAGCTCAGAGAGCTGGAAACAAACTGTAATGCTGGAAGCACTGGAGCTCAGAGAGCTGGGAAACACACTGTAATGCTGGAAGCACTGGAGCTCAGAGAGCTGGGAAACACACTGTAATGCTGGAAGCACTGGGACTCAATGAGAGCTGGGAAACACTGTAATGCTGGAAGCACTGGAGCTCAGAGAGCTGGGAAACACACTGTAATGCGGGAAGCACTGGAGCTCAGAGAGCTGGGAAACACACTGTAATGCTGGAAGCACTGGAGCTCTGAGAGCTGGGAAGCACTGGAGCTCAGAGAGCTGAGAAACACTAATGCTGGAAGCACTGGAGCCCAGAGAGCTGGGAAACACACTGTAATGTGGGAAGCACTGGAGCTCAGAGAGCTGGGAACACACTGTAATGCTGGAAGTACTGGAGCTCAGAGAGCTGGGAAACACTGTAATGCTGGAAGCACTGGAGCTCTGAGAGCTGGGAAACACACTGTAATGCGGGAAGCACTGGAGCTCAGAGAGCTGGGAACACACTGTAATGCTGGAAGCACTGGAGCTCTGAGAGCTGGGAAACACACTGTAATGCGGGAAGCACTGGAGCTCAGAGAGCTGGGAACACACTGTAATGCTGAAAGCACTGGAGCTCAGAGAGCTGGGAACACACTGTAATGCTGGAAGGACTGGAGCTCAGAGAGCTGGGAAACACACTGTAATGCGGGAAGCACTGGAGCTCAGAGAGCTGGAAACACACTGTAATGCTGGAAGCACTGGAGCTCAGAGAGCTGGGAAACACACTGTAATGCTGGAAGCACTGGAGCTCAGAGAGCTGGGAAACACACTGTAATGCTGGAAGCACTGGAGCTCAGAGAGCTGGGAAACACACTGTAATGCTGGAAGCACTGGAGCTCAGAGAGCTGGGAACACACTGTAATGCTGGAAGCACTGGAGCTCAGAGAGCTGGGAACACACTGTAATGCTGGAAGCACTGGAGCTCAGAGAGCTGGGAAACACACTGTAATGCTGGAAGCACTGGAGCTCAGAGAGCTGGGAACACACTGTAATGCTGGAAGCACTGGAGCTCAGAGAGCTGGGAACACACTGTAATGCTGGAAGCACTGGAGCTCAGAGAGCTGGGAAACACTGCAATGCTGGAAGCACTGGAGCTCTGAGAGCTGGGAAACACTGTAATGCTGGAAGCACTGGAGTTCAGAGAGCTGGGATACACAATGTAATGCTAGAAGCACTGGAGCTCAGGGAGCTGGGAAACACACTGTAATGCGGGAAGCACTGGAGCTCAGGGAGCTGGGAAACACTGTAATGCTGGAAGCACTGGAGCTGAGAGAGCTGGGAAACACTGTAATGCGGGAAGCACTGGAGCTCAGAGAGCTGGGAAACACACTGTAATGCTGGAAGCACTGGAGCTCAGAGATCTGGGAAACACACTGTAATGCGGGAAGCACTGGAGCTCAGAGAGCTGGGAAACACACTGTAATGCGGGAAGCACTGGAGCTCAGAGAGCTGGGAAACACACTGTAATGCGGGAAGCACTGGAGCTCAGGGAGCTGGGAAACACTGTAATGCTGGAAGCACTGGAGCTGAGAGAGCTGGGAAACACTGTAATGCGGGAAGCACTGGAGCTCAGAGAGCTGGGAAACACACTGTAATGCGGGAAGCACTGGAGCTCAGGGAGCTGGGAAACACACTAATGCTGGAAGCACTGGAGCTCAGAGAGCTGGGAAACACACTGTAATGCTGGAAGCACTGGAGCTCAGAGATCGGGGAAACACACTGTAATGCGGGAAGCACTGGAGCTCAGAGAGCTGGGAAACACACTGTAATGCGGGAAGCACTGGAGCTCAGGGAGCTGGGAAACACTGTAATGCTGGAAGCACTGGAGCTGAGAGAGCTGGGAAACACTGTAATGCGGGAAGCACTGGAGCTCAGAGAGCTGGGAAACACACTGTAATGCGGGAAGCACTGGAGCTCAGAGAGCTGAGAAACACTCTGTAATGCTGGAAGCACTGGAGCTCAGAGAGCTGGGAAACACACTGTAATGCGGGAAGCACTGGAGCTCAGAGAGCTGGGAAACACACTGTAATGAGGGAAGCACTGGAGCTCAGAGAGCTGGAAACACACTGTAATGCTGGAAGCACTGGAGCTCAGAGAGCTGGGAAACACTGTAATGCTGGAAGCACTGGAGCTCAGAGAGCTGGGAAACACACTGTAATGCTGGAAGCACTGGGACTCAATGAGAGCTGGGAAACACTGTAATGCTGGAAGCACTGGAGCTCAGAGAGCTGGGAAACACACTGTAATGCGGGAAGCACTGGAGCTCAGAGAGCTGGGAAACACTAATGCGGGAAGCACTGGAGCTCAGAGAGCTGAGAAACACTAATGCTGGAAGCACTGGAGCTCAGAGAGCTGGGAAACACACTGTAATGCGGGAAGCACTGGAGCTCAGGGAGCTGGGAAACACTGTAATGCTGGAAGCACTGGAGCTGAGAGAGCTGGGAAACACTGTAATGCGGGAAGCACTGGAGCTCAGAGAGCTGGGAAACACACTGTAATGCTGGAAGCACTGGAGCTCAGAGATCTGGGAAACACACTGTAATGCGGGAAGCACTGGAGCTCAGAGAGCTGGGAAACACACTGTAATGCGGGAAGCACTGGAGCTCAGAGAGCTGGGAAACACACTGTAATGCGGGAAGCACTGGAGCTCAGGGAGCTGGGAAACACTGTAATGCTGGAAGCACTGGAGCTGAGAGAGCTGGGAAACACTGTAATGCGGGAAGCACTGGAGCTCAGAGAGCTGGGAAACACACTGTAATGCGGGAAGCACTGGAGCTCAGGGAGCTGGGAAACACACTAATGCTGGAAGCACTGGAGCTCAGAGAGCTGGGAAACACACTGTAATGCTGGAAGCACTGGAGCTCAGAGATCTGGGAAACACACTGTAATGCGGGAAGCACTGGAGCTCAGAGAGCTGGGAAACACACTGTAATGCGGGAAGCACTGGAGCTCAGGGAGCTGGGAAACACTGTAATGCTGGAAGCACTGGAGCTGAGAGAGCTGGGAAACACTGTAATGCGGGAAGCACTGGAGCTTAGAGAGCTGGGAAACACACTGTAATGCGGGAAGCACTGGAGCTCAGAGAGCTGAGAAACACTCTGTAATGCTGGAAGCACTGGAGCTCAGAGAGCTGGGAAACACACTGTAATGCGGGAAGCACTGGAGCTCAGAGAGCTGGGAAACACACTGTAATGCGGGAAGCACTGGAGCTCAGAGAGCTGGAAACACACTGTAATGCTGGAAGCACTGGAGCTCAGAGAGCTGGGAAACACTGTAATGCTGGAAGCACTGGAGCTCAGAGAGCTGGGAAACACACTGTAATGCTGGAAGCACTGGGACTCAATGAGAGCTGGGAAACACTGTAATGCTGGAAGCACTGGAGCTCAGAGAGCTGGGAAACACACTGTAATGCGGGAAGCACTGGAGCTCAGAGAGCTGGGAAACACTAATGCGGGAAGCACTGGAGCTCAGAGAGCTGAGAAACACTAATGCTGGAAGCACTGGAGCTCAGAGAGCTGGGAAACACACTGTAATGCGGGAAGCACTGGAGCTCAGAGAGCTGGGAACACACTGTAATGCTGGAAGCACTGGAGCTCAGAGAGCTGGGAAACACACTGTAATGCTGGAAGCACTGGAGCTCTGAGAGCTGGGAAGCACTGGAGCTCAGAGAGCTGAGAAACACTAATGCTGGAAGCACTGGAGCCCAGAGAGCTGGGAAACACACTGTAATGTGGGAAGCACTGGAGCTCAGAGAGCTGGGAACACACTGTAATGCTGGAAGTACTGGAGCTCAGAGAGCTGGGAAACACTGTAATGCTGGAAGCACTGGAGCTCTGAGAGCTGGGAAACACACTGTAATGCGGGAAGCACTGGAGCTCAGAGAGCAGGGAACACACTGTAATGCTGGAAGCACTGGAGCTCTGAGAGCTGGGAAACACACTGTAATGCGGGAAGCACTGGAGCTCAGAGAGCTGGGAAACACACTGTAATGCGGGAAGCACTGGAGCTCAGAGAGCTGGGAACACACTGTAATGCTGAAAGCACTGGAGCTCAGAGAGCTGGGAACACACTGTAATGCTGGAAGGACTGGAGCTCAGAGAGCTGGGAAACACACTGTAATGCGGGAAGCACTGGAGCTCAGAGAGCTGGAAACACACTGTAATGCTGGAAGCACTGGAGCTCAGAGAGCTGGGAAACACACTGTAATGCTGGAAGCACTGGAGCTCAGAGAGCTGGGAAACACACTGTAATGCTGGAAGCACTGGAGCTCAGAGAGCTGGGAACACACTGTAATGCTGGAAGCACTGGAGCTCAGAGAGCTGGGAACACACTGTAATGCTGGAAGCACTGGAGCTCAGAGAGCTGGGAAACACTGTAATGCTGGAAGCACTGGAGCTCTGAGAGCTGGGAAACACTGTAATGCTGGAAGCACTGGAGTTCAGAGAGCTGGGATACACAATGTAATGCTAGAAGCACTGGAGCTCAAAGAGCTGGGAAACACACTGTAATGCGGGAAGCACTGGAGCTCAGGGAGCTGGGAAACACACTGTAATGCGGGAAGCACTGGAGCTCAGGGAGCTGGGAAACACTGTAATGCTGGAAGCACTGGAGCTGAGAGAGCTGGGAAACACTGTAATGCGGGAAGCACTGGAGCTCAGAGAGCTGGGAAACACACTGTAATGCTGGAAGCACTGGAGCTCAGAGATCTGGGAAACACACTGTAATGCGGGAAGCACTGGAGCTCAGAGAGCTGGGAAACACACTGTAATGCGGGAAGCACTGGAGCTCAGAGAGCTGGGAAACACACTGTAATGCGGGAAGCACTGGAGCTCAGGGAGCTGGGAAACACTGTAATGCTGGAAGCACTGGAGCTGAGAGAGCTGGGAAACACTGTAATGCGGGAAGCACTGGAGCTCAGAGAGCTGGGAAACACACTGTAATGCGGGAAGCACTGGAGCTCAGGGAGCTGGGAAACACACTAATGCTGGAAGCACTGGAGCTCAGAGAGCTGGGAAACACACTGTAATGCTGGAAGCACTGGAGCTCAGAGATCTGGGAAACACACTGTAATGCGGGAAGCACTGGAGCTCAGAGAGCTGGGAAACACACTGTAATGCGGGAAGCACTGGAGCTCAGGGAGCTGGGAAACACTGTAATGCTGGAAGCACTGGAGCTGAGAGAGCTGGGAAACACTGTAATGCGGGAAGCACTGGAGCTCAGAGAGCTGGGAAACACACTGTAATGCGGGAAGCACTGGAGCTCAGAGAGCTGAGAAACACTCTGTAATGCTGGAAGCACTGGAGCTCAGAGAGCTGGGAAACACACTATAATGCGGGAAGCACTGGAGCTCAGAGAGCTGGGAAACACACTGTAATGCGGGAAGCACTGGAGCTCAGAGAGCTGGAAACACACTGTAATGCTGGAAGCACTGGAGCTCAGAGAGCTGGGAAACACTGTAATGCTGGAAGCACTGGAGCTCAGAGAGCTGGGAAACACACTGTAATGCTGGAAGCACTGGGACTCAATGAGAGCTGGGAAACACTGTAATGCTGGAAGCACTGGAGCTCAGAGAGCTGGGAAACACACTGTAATGCGGGAAGCACTGGAGCTCAGAGAGCTGGGAAACACTAATGCGGGAAGCACTGGAGCTCAGAGAGCTGAGAAACACTAATGCTGGAAGCACTGGAGCTCAGAGAGCTGGGAAACACACTGTAATGCGGGAAGCACTGGAGCTCAGAGAGCTGGGAACACACTGTAATGCTGGAAGCACTGGAGCTCAGAGAGCTGGGAAACACACTGTAATGCTGGAAGCACTGGAGCTCTGAGAGCTGGGAAGCACTGGAGCTCAGAGAGCTGAGAAACACTAATGCTGGAAGCACTGGAGCCCAGAGAGCTGGGAAACACACTGTAATGTGGGAAGCACTGGAGCTCAGAGAGCTGGGATACACAATGTAATGCTAGAAGCACTGGAGCTCAGAGAGCTGGGAAACACACTGTAATGCGGGAAGCACTGGAGCTCAGGGAGCTGGGAAACACACTGTAATGCGGGAAGCACTGGAGCTCAGGGAGCTGGGAAACACTGTAATGCTGGAAGCACTGGAGCTGAGAGAGCTGGGAAACACTGTAATGCGGGAAGCACTGGAGCTCAGAGAGCTGGGAAACACACTGTAATGCGGGAAGCACTGGAGCTCAGAGAGCTGGAAACACACTGTAATGCTGGAAGCACTGGAGCTCAGAGAGCTGGGAAACACTGTAATGCTGGAAGCACTGGAGCTCAGAGAGCTGGGAAACACACTGTAATGCTGGAAGCACTGGGACTCAATGAGAGCTGGGAAACACTGTAATGCTGGAAGCACTGGAGCTCAGAGAGCTGGGAAACACACTGTAATGCGGGAAGCACTGGAGCTCAGAGAGCTGGGAAACACTAATGCGGGAAGCACTGGAGCTCAGAGAGCTGAGAAACACTAATGCTGGAAGCACTGGAGCTCAGAGAGCTGGGAAACACACTGTAATGCGGGAAGCACTGGAGCTCAGAGAGCTGGGAACACACTGTAATGCTGGAAGCACTGGAGCTCAGAGAGCTGGGAAACACACTGTAATGCTGGAAGCACTGGAGCTCTGAGAGCTGGGAAGCACTGGAGCTCAGAGAGCTGAGAAACACTAATGCTGGAAGCACTGGAGCCCAGAGAGCTGGGAAACACACTGTAATGTGGGAAGCACTGGAGCTCAGAGAGCTGGGATACACAATGTAATGCTAGAAGCACTGGAGCTCAGAGAGCTGGGAAACACACTGTAATGCGGGAAGCACTGGAGCTCAGGGAGCTGGGAAACACACTGTAATGCGGGAAGCACTGGAGCTCAGGGAGCTGGGAAACACTGTAATGCTGGAAGCACTGGAGCTGAGAGAGCTGGGAAACACTGTAATGCGGGAAGCACTGGAGCTCAGAGAGCTGGGAAACACACTGTAATGCGGGAAGCACTGGAGCTCAGAGAGCTGAGAAACACTCTGTAATGCTGGAAGCACTGGAACTCAGAGAGCAGGGAAACACACTGTAATGCTGGAAGCACTGGAGCTCAGAGAGCTGGGAAACACACTGTAATGCGGGAAGCACTGGAGCTCAGAGAGCTGGAAACACACTGTAATGCTGGAAGCACTGGAGCTCAGAGAGCTGGGAAACACACTGTAATGCTGGAAGCACTGGAGCTCAGAGAGCTGGGAAACACACTGTAATGCTGGAAGCACTGGGACTCAATGAGAGCTGGGAAACACTGTAATGCTGGAAGCACTGGAGCTCAGAGAGCTGGGAAACACACTGTAATGCGGGAAGCACTGGAGCTCAGAGAGCTGGGAAACACTAATGCGGGAAGCACTGGAGCTCAGAGAGCTGAGAAACACTAATGCTGGAAGCACTGGAGCTCAGAGAGCTGGGAAACACACTGTAATGCGGGAAGCACTGGAGCTCAGAGAGCTGGGAACACACTGTAATGCTGGAAGCACTGGAGCTCAGAGAGCTGGGAAACACACTGTAATGCTGGAAGCACTGGAGCTTTGAGAGCTGGGAAGCACTGGAGCTCAGAGTGCTGAGAAACACTAATGCTGGAAGCACTGGAGCCCAGAGAGCTGGGAAACACACTGTAATGTGGGAAGCACTGGAGCTCAGAGAGCTGGGAACACACTGTAATGCTGGAAGTACTGGAGCTCAGAGAGCTGGGAAACACTGTAATGCTGGAAGCACTGGAGCTCTGAGAGCTGGGAAACACACTGTAATGCGGGAAGCACTGGAGCTCAGAGAGCTGGGAACACACTGTAATGCTGGAAGCACTGGAGCTCTGAGAGCTGGGAAACACACTGTAATGCGGGAAGCACTGGAGCTCAGAGAGCTGGAAACACACTGTAATGCTGGAAGCACTGGAGCTCAGAGAGCTGGGAAACACACTGTAATGCTGGAAGCACTGGAGCTCAGAGAGCTGGGAAACACACTGTAATGCTGGAAGCACTGGAGCTCAGAGAGCTGGGAACACACTGTAATGCTGGAAGCACTGGAGCTCAGAGAGCTGGGAAACACACTGTAATGCTGGAAGCACTGGAGCTCAGAGAGCTGGGAAACACACTGTAATGCTGGAAGCACTGGAGCTCAGAGAGCTGGGAACACACTGTAATGCTGGAAGCACTGGAGCTCAGAGAGCTGGGAAACACTGTAATGCTGGAAGCACTGGAGCTCTGAGAGCTGGGAAACACTGTAATGCTGGAAGCACTGGAGTTCAGAGGCTGGGATACACAATGTAATGCTAGAAGCACTGGAGCTCAGAGAGCTGGGAAACACACTGTAATGTGGGAAGCACTGGAGCTCAGAGAGCTGGGAACACACTGTAATGCTGGAAGCACTGGAGCTCTGAGAGCTGGGAAACACACTGTAATGCGGGAAGCACTGGAGCTCAGAGAGCTGGGAACACACTGTAATGCTGAAAGCACTGGAGCTCAGAGAGCTGGGAAACACACTGTAATGCTGGAAGCACTGGAGCTCAGAGAGCTGGGAACACACTGTAATGCTGGAAGCACTGGAGCTCAGAGAGCTGGGAAACACTGTAATGCTGGAAGCACTGGAGCTCTGAGAGCTGGGAAACACTGTAATGCTGGAAGCACTGGAGTTCAGAGGCTGGGATACACAATGTAATGCTAGAAGCACTGGAGCTCAGAGAGCTGGGAAACACACTGTAATGTGGGAAGCACTGGAGCTCAGAGAGCTGGGAACACACTGTAATGCTGGAAGCACTGGAGCTCTGAGAGCTGGGAAACACACTGTAATGCGGGAAGCACTGGAGCTCAGAGAGCTGGGAACACACTGTAATGCTGAAAGCACTGGAGCTCAGAGAGCTGGGAACACACTGTAATGCTGGAAGTACTGGAGCTCAGAGAGCTGGGAAACACTGTAATGCTGGAAGCACTGGAGCTCTGAGAGCTGGGAAACACACTGTAATGCGGGAAGCACTGGAGCTCAGAGAGCTGGGAACACACTGTAATGCTGGAAGCACTGGAGCTCTGAGAGCTGGGAAACACACTGTAATGCGGGAAGCACTAGAGCTCAGAGAGCTGGGAACACACTGTAATGCTGAAAGCACTGGAGCTCAGAGAGCTGGGAACACACTGTAATGCTGGAAGGACTGGAGCTCAGAGAGCTGGGAAACACACTGTAATGCGGGAAGCACTGGAGCTCAGAGAGCTGGAAACACACTGTAATGCTGGAAGCACTGGAGCTCAGAGAGCTGGGAAACACACTGTAATGCTGGAAGCACTGGAGCTCAGAGAGCTGGGAAACACACTGTAATGCTGGAAGCACTGGAGCTCAGAGAGCTGGGAACACACTGTAATGCTGGAAGCACTGGAGCTCAGAGAGCTGGGAACACACTGTAATGCTGGAAGCACTGGAGCTCAGAGAGCTGGGAAACACTGTAATGCTGGAAGCACTGGAGCTCTGAGAGCTGGGAAACACTGTAATGCTGGAAGCACTGGAGTTCAGAGAGCTGGGATACACAATGTAATGCTAGAAGCACTGGAGCTCAGAGAGCTGGGAAACACACTGTAATGCGGGAAGCACTGGAACTCAGAGAGCTGGAAACACACTGTAATGCTGGAAGCACTGGAGCTCAGAGAGCTGGGAAACACACTGTAATGCTGGAAGCACTGGAGCTCAGAGAGCTGGGAAACACACTGTAATGCTGGAAGCACTGGGACTCAATGAGAGCTGGGAAACACTGTAATGCTGGAAGCACTGGAGCTCAGAGAGCTGGGAAACACACTGTAATGCGGGAAGCACTGGAGCTCAGAGAGCTGGGAAACACTAATGCGGGAAGCACTGGAGCTCAGAGAGCTGAGAAACACTAATGCTGGAAGCACTGGAGCTCAGAGAGCTGGGAAACACACTGTAATGCGGGAAGCACTGGAGCTCAGAGAGCTGGGAACACACTGTAATGCTGGAAGCACTGGAGCTCAGAGAGCTGGGAAACACACTGTAATGCTGGAAGCACTGGAGCTCTGAGAGCTGGGAAGCACTGGAGCTCAGAGAGCTGAGAAACACTAATGCTGGAAGCACTGGAGCCCAGAGAGCTGGGAAACACACTGTAATGTGGGAAGCACTGGAGCTCAGAGAGCTGGGAACACACTGTAATGCTGGAAGTACTGGAGCTCAGAGAGCTGGGAAACACTGTAATGCTGGAAGCACTGGAGCTCTGAGAGCTGGGAAACACACTGTAATGCAGGAAGCACTGGAGCTCAGAGAGCTGGGAACACACTGTAATGCTGGAAGCACTGGAGCTCTGAGAGCTGGGAAACACACTGTAATGCGGGAAGCACTGGAGCTCAGAGAGCTGGGAACACACTGTAATGCTGAAAGCACTGGAGCTCAGAGAGCTGGGAACACACTGTAATGCTGGAAGGACTGGAGCTCAGAGAGCTGGGAAACACACTGTAATGCGGGAAGCACTGGAGCTCAGAGAGCTGGAAACACACTGTAATGCTGGAAGCACTGGAGCTCAGAGAGCTGGGAAACACACTGTAATGCTGGAAGCACTGGAGCTCAGAGAGCTGGGAAACACACTGTAATGCTGGAAGCACTGGAGCTCAGAGAGCTGGGAAACACACTGTAATGCTGGAAGCACTGGAGCTCAGAGAGCTGGGAACACACTGTAATGCTGGAAGCACTGGAGCTCAGAGAGCTGGGAACACACTGTAATGCTGGAAGTACTGGAGCTCAGAGAGCTGGGAAACACTGTAATGCTGGAAGCACTGGAGCTCTGAGAGCTGGGAAACACACTGTAATGCGGGAAGCACTGGAGCTCAGAGAGCTGGGAACACACTGTAATGCTGGAAGCACTGGAGCTCTGAGAGCTGGGAAACACACTGTAATGCGGGAAGCACTGGAGCTCAGAGAGCTGGGAACACACTGTAATGCTGAAAGCACTGGAGCTCAGAGAGCTGGGAACACACTGTAATGCTGGAAGGACTGGAGCTCAGAGAGCTGGGAAACACACTGTAATGCGGGAAGCACTGGAGCTCAGAGAGCTGGAAACACACTGTAATGCTGGAAGCACTGGAGCTCAGAGAGCTGGGAAACACACTGTAATGCTGGAAGCACTGGAGCTCAGAGAGCTGGGAAACACACTGTAATGCTGGAAGCACTGGAGCTCAGAGAGCTGGGAAACACACTGTAATGCTGGAAGCACTGGAGCTCAGAGAGCTGGGAACACACTGTAATGCTGGAAGCACTGGAGCTCAGAGAGCTGGGAAACACTGTAATGCTGGAAGCACTGGAGCTCTGAGAGCTGGGAAACACTGTAATGCTGGAAGCACTGGAGTTCAGAGGCTGGGATACACAATGTAATGCTAGAAGCACTGGAGCTCAGAGAGCTGGAAACACACTGTAATGCTGGAAGCACTGGAGCTCAGAGAGCTGGGAAACACTGTAATGCTGGAAGCACTGGAGCTCAGAGAGCTGGGAAACACACTGTAATGCTGGAAGCACTGGGACTCAATGAGAGCTGGGAAACACTGTAATGCTGGAAGCACTGGAGCTCAGAGAGCTGGGAAACACACTGTAATGCGGGAAGCACTGGAGCTCAGAGAGCTGGGAAACACTAATGCGGGAAGCACTGGAGCTCAGAGAGCTGAGAAACACTAATGCTGGAAGCACTGGAGCTCAGAGAGCTGGGAAACACACTGTAATGCGGGAAGCACTGGAGCTCAGAGAGCTGGGAACACACTGTAATGCTGGAAGCACTGGAGCTCAGAGAGCTGGGAAACACACTGTAATGCTGGAAGCACTGGAGCTCTGAGAGCTGGGAAGCACTGGAGCTCAGAGAGCTGAGAAACACTAATGCTGGAAGCACTGGAGCCCAGAGAGCTGGGAAACACACTGTAATGTGGGAAGCACTGGAGCTCAGAGAGCTGGGATACACAATGTAATGCTAGAAGCACTGGAGCTCAGAGAGCTGGGAAACACACTGTAATGCGGGAAGCACTGGAGCTCAGGGAGCTGGGAAACACACTGTAATGCGGGAAGCACTGGAGCTCAGGGAGCTGGGAAACACTGTAATGCTGGAAGCACTGGAGCTGAGAGAGCTGGGAAACACTGTAATGCGGGAAGCACTGGAGCTCAGAGAGCTGGGAAACACACTGTAATGCGGGAAGCACTGGAGCTCAGAGAGCTGAGAAACACTCTGTAATGCTGGAAGCACTGGAACTCAGAGAGCAGGGAAACACACTGTAATGCTGGAAGCACTGGAGCTCAGAGAGCTGGGAAACACACTGTAATGCGGGAAGCACTGGAGCTCAGAGAGCTGGAAACACACTGTAATGCTGGAAGCACTGGAG
Source organism: Pseudophryne corroboree (assembly GCF_028390025.1). Classification (NCBI taxonomy): domain Eukaryota; kingdom Metazoa; phylum Chordata; class Amphibia; order Anura; family Myobatrachidae; genus Pseudophryne; species Pseudophryne corroboree. The sequence goes on from NC_086444.1 coordinate 116,453,452, forward strand.
CTCAGAGAGCTGGGAAACACACTGTAATGCTGGAAGCACTGGAGCTCAGAGAGCTGGGAAACACACTGTAATGCTGGAAGCACTGGGACTCAATGAGAGCTGGGAAACACTGTAATGCTGGAAGCACTGGAGCTCAGAGAGCTGGGAAACACACTGTAATGCGGGAAGCACTGGAGCTCAGAGAGCTGGGAAACACTAATGCGGGAAGCACTGGAGCTCAGAGAGCTGAGAAACACTAATGCTGGAAGCACTGGAGCTCAGAGAGCTGGGAAACACACTGTAATGCGGGAAGCACTGGAGCTCAGAGAGCTGGGAACACACTGTAATGCTGGAAGCACTGGAGCTCAGAGAGCTGGGAAACACACTGTAATGCTGGAAGCACTGGAGCTTTGAGAGCTGGGAAGCACTGGAGCTCAGAGTGCTGAGAAACACTAATGCTGGAAGCACTGGAGCCCAGAGAGCTGGGAAACACACTGTAATGTGGGAAGCACTGGAGCTCAGAGAGCTGGGAACACACTGTAATGCTGGAAGTACTGGAGCTCAGAGAGCTGGGAAACACTGTAATGCTGGAAGCACTGGAGCTCTGAGAGCTGGGAAACACACTGTAATGCGGGAAGCACTGGAGCTCAGAGAGCTGGGAACACACTGTAATGCTGGAAGCACTGGAGCTCTGAGAGCTGGGAAACACACTGTAATGCGGGAAGCACTGGAGCTCAGAGAGCTGGGAACACACTGTAATGCTGAAAGCACTGGAGCTCAGAGAGCTGGGAACACACTGTAATGCTGGAAGGACTGGAGCTCAGATTGCTGGGAAACACACTGTAATGCGGGAAGCACTGGAGCTCAGAGAGCTGGAAACACACTGTAATGCTGGAAGCACTGGAGCTCAGAGAGCTGGGAAACACACTGTAATGCTGGAAGCACTGGAGCTCAGAGAGCTGGGAAACACACTGTAATGCTGGAAGCACTGGAGCTCAGAGAGCTGGGAAACACACTGTAATGCTGGAAGCACTGGAGCTCAGAGAGCTGGGAACACACTGTAATGCTGGAAGCACTGGAGCTCAGAGAGCTGGGAAACACTGTAATGCTGGAAGCACTGGAGCTCTGAGAGCTGGGAAACACTGTAATGCTGGAAGCACTGGAGTTCAGAGGCTGGGATACACAATGTAATGCTAGAAGCACTGGAGCTCAGAGAGCTGGGAAACACACTGTAATGTGGGAAGCACTGGAGCTCAGAGAGCTGGGAACACACTGTAATGCTGGAAGCACTGGAGCTCTGAGAGCTGGGAAACACACTGTAATGCGGGAAGCACTGGAGCTCAGAGAGCTGGGAACACACTGTAATGCTGAAAGCACTGGAGCTCAGAGAGCTGGGAACACACTGTAATGCTGGAAGTACTGGAGCTCAGAGAGCTGGGAAACACTGTAATGCTGGAAGCACTGGAGCTCTGAGAGCTGGGAAACACACTGTAATGCGGGAAGCACTGGAGCTCAGAGAGCTGGGAACACACTGTAATGCTGGAAGCACTGGAGCTCTGAGAGCTGGGAAACACACTGTAATGCGGGAAGCACTAGAGCTCAGAGAGCTGGGAACACACTGTAATGCTGAAAGCACTGGAGCTCAGAGAGCTGGGAACACACTGTAATGCTGGAAGGACTGGAGCTCAGAGAGCTGGGAAACACACTGTAATGCGGGAAGCACTGGAGCTCAGAGAGCTGGAAACACACTGTAATGCTGGAAGCACTGGAGCTCAGAGAGCTGGGAAACACACTGTAATGCTGGAAGCACTGGAGCTCAGAGAGCTGGGAAACACACTGTAATGCTGGAAGCACTGGAGCTCAGAGAGCTGGGAACACACTGTAATGCTGGAAGCACTGGAGCTCAGAGAGCTGGGAACACACTGTAATGCTGGAAGCACTGGAGCTCAGAGAGCTGGGAAACACTGTAATGCTGGAAGCACTGGAGCTCTGAGAGCTGGGAAACACTGTAATGCTGGAAGCACTGGAGTTCAGAGAGCTGGGATACACAATGTAATGCTAGAAGCACTGGAGCTCAGAGAGCTGGGAAACACACTGTAATGCGGGAAGCACTGGAACTCAGAGAGCTGGAAACACACTGTAATGCTGGAAGCACTGGAGCTCAGAGAGCTGGGAAACACACTGTAATGCTGGAAGCACTGGAGCTCAGAGAGCTGGGAAACACACTGTAATGCTGGAAGCACTGGGACTCAATGAGAGCTGGGAAACACTGTAATGCTGGAAGCACTGGAGCTCAGAGAGCTGGGAAACACACTGTAATGCGGGAAGCACTGGAGCTCAGAGAGCTGGGAAACACTAATGCGGGAAGCACTGGAGCTCAGAGAGCTGAGAAACACTAATGCTGGAAGCACTGGAGCTCAGAGAGCTGGGAAACACACTGTAATGCGGGAAGCACTGGAGCTCAGAGAGCTGGGAACACACTGTAATGCTGGAAGCACTGGAGCTCAGAGAGCTGGGAAACACACTGTAATGCTGGAAGCACTGGAGCTCTGAGAGCTGGGAAGCACTGGAGCTCAGAGAGCTGAGAAACACTAATGCTGGAAGCACTGGAGCCCAGAGAGCTGGGAAACACACTGTAATGTGGGAAGCACTGGAGCTCAGAGAGCTGGGAACACACTGTAATGCTGGAAGTACTGGAGCTCAGAGAGCTGGGAAACACTGTAATGCTGGAAGCACTGGAGCTCTGAGAGCTGGGAAACACACTGTAATGCAGGAAGCACTGGAGCTCAGAGAGCTGGGAACACACTGTAATGCTGGAAGCACTGGAGCTCTGAGAGCTGGGAAACACACTGTAATGCGGGAAGCACTGGAGCTCAGAGAGCTGGGAACACACTGTAATGCTGAAAGCACTGGAGCTCAGAGAGCTGGGAACACACTGTAATGCTGGAAGGACTGGAGCTCAGAGAGCTGGGAAACACACTGTAATGCGGGAAGCACTGGAGCTCAGAGAGCTGGAAACACACTGTAATGCTGGAAGCACTGGAGCTCAGAGAGCTGGGAAACACACTGTAATGCTGGAAGCACTGGAGCTCAGAGAGCTGGGAAACACACTGTAATGCTGGAAGCACTGGAGCTCAGAGAGCTGGGAAACACACTGTAATGCTGGAAGCACTGGAGCTCAGAGAGCTGGGAACACACTGTAATGCTGGAAGCACTGGAGCTCAGAGAGCTGGGAACACACTGTAATGCTGGAAGTACTGGAGCTCAGAGAGCTGGGAAACACTGTAATGCTGGAAGCACTGGAGCTCTGAGAGCTGGGAAACACACTGTAATGCGGGAAGCACTGGAGCTCAGAGAGCTGGGAACACACTGTAATGCTGGAAGCACTGGAGCTCTGAGAGCTGGGAAACACACTGTAATGCGGGAAGCACTGGAGCTCAGAGAGCTGGGAACACACTGTAATGCTGAAAGCACTGGAGCTCAGAGAGCTGGGAACACACTGTAATGCTGGAAGGACTGGAGCTCAGAGAGCTGGGAAACACACTGTAATGCGGGAAGCACTGGAGCTCAGAGAGCTGGAAACACACTGTAATGCTGGAAGCACTGGAGCTCAGAGAGCTGGGAAACACACTGTAATGCTGGAAGCACTGGAGCTCAGAGAGCTGGGAAACACACTGTAATGCTGGAAGCACTGGAGCTCAGAGAGCTGGGAAACACACTGTAATGCTGGAAGCACTGGAGCTCAGAGAGCTGGGAACACACTGTAATGCTGGAAGCACTGGAGCTCAGAGAGCTGGGAAACACTGTAATGCTGGAAGCACTGGAGCTCTGAGAGCTGGGAAACACTGTAATGCTGGAAGCACTGGAGTTCAGAGGCTGGGATACACAATGTAATGCTAGAAGCACTGGAGCTCAGAGAGCTGGGAAACACACTGTAATGTGGGAAGCACTGGAGCTCAGAGAGCTGGGAACACACTGTAATGCTGGAAGCACTGGAGCTCTGAGAGCTGGGAAACACACTGTAATGCGGGAAGCACTGGAGCTCAGAGAGCTGGGAACACACTGTAATGCTGAAAGCACTGGAGCTCAGAGAGCTGGGAACACACTGTAATGCTGGAAGTACTGGAGCTCAGAGAGCTGGGAAACACTGTAATGCTGGAAGCACTGGAGCTCTGAGAGCTGGGAAACACACTGTAATGCGGGAAGCACTGGAGCTCAGAGAGCTGGGAACACACTGTAATGCTGGAAGCACTGGAGCTCTGAGAGCTGGGAAACACACTGTAATGCGGGAAGCACTGGAGCTCAGAGAGCTGGGAACACACTGTAATGCTGAAAGCACTGGAGCTCAGAGAGCTGGGAACACACTGTAATGCTGGAAGGACTGGAGCTCAGAGAGCTGGGAAACACACTGTAATGCGGGAAGCACTGGAGCTCAGAGAGCTGGAAACACACTGTAATGCTGGAAGCACTGGAGCTCAGAGAGCTGGGAAACACACTGTAATGCTGGAAGCACTGGAGCTCAGAGAGCTGGGAAACACACTGTAATGCTGGAAGCACTGGAGCTCAGAGAGCTGGGAACACACTGTAATGCTGGAAGCACTGGAGCTCAGAGAGCTGGGAACACACTGTAATGCTGGAAGCACTGGAGCTCAGAGAGCTGGGAAACACTGTAATGCTGGAAGCACTGGAGCTCTGAGAGCTGGGAAACACTGTAATGCTGGAAGCACTGGAGTTCAGAGAGCTGGGATACACAATGTAATGCTAGAAGCACTGGAGCTCAGAGAGCTGGGAAACACACTGTAATGCGGGAAGCACTGGAACTCAGAGAGCTGGAAACACACTGTAATGCTGGAAGCACTGGAGCTCAGAGAGCTGGGAAACACACTGTAATGCTGGAAGCACTGGAGCTCAGAGAGCTGGGAAACACACTGTAATGCTGGAAGCACTGGGACTCAATGAGAGCTGGGAAACACTGTAATGCTGGAAGCACTGGAGCTCAGAGAGCTGGGAAACACACTGTAATGCGGGAAGCACTGGAGCTCAGAGAGCTGGGAAACACTAATGCGGGAAGCACTGGAGCTCAGAGAGCTGAGAAACACTAATGCTGGAAGCACTGGAGCTCAGAGAGCTGGGAAACACACTGTAATGCGGGAAGCACTGGAGCTCAGAGAGCTGGGAACACACTGTAATGCTGGAAGCACTGGAGCTCAGAGAGCTGGGAAACACACTGTAATGCTGGAAGCACTGGAGCTCTGAGAGCTGGGAAGCACTGGAGCTCAGAGAGCTGAGAAACACTAATGCTGGAAGCACTGGAGCCCAGAGAGCTGGGAAACACACTGTAATGTGGGAAGCACTGGAGCTCAGAGAGCTGGGAACACACTGTAATGCTGGAAGTACTGGAGCTCAGAGAGCTGGGAAACACTGTAATGCTGGAAGCACTGGAGCTCTGAGAGCTGGGAAACACACTGTAATGCAGGAAGCACTGGAGCTCAGAGAGCTGGGAACACACTGTAATGCTGGAAGCACTGGAGCTCTGAGAGCTGGGAAACACACTGTAATGCGGGAAGCACTGGAGCTCAGAGAGCTGGGAACACACTGTAATGCTGAAAGCACTGGAGCTCAGAGAGCTGGGAACACACTGTAATGCTGGAAGGACTGGAGCTCAGAGAGCTGGGAAACACACTGTAATGCGGGAAGCACTGGAGCTCAGAGAGCTGGAAACACACTGTAATGCTGGAAGCACTGGAGCTCAGAGAGCTGGGAAACACACTGTAATGCTGGAAGCACTGGAGCTCAGAGAGCTGGGAAACACACTGTAATGCTGGAAGCACTGGAGCTCAGAGAGCTGGGAAACACACTGTAATGCTGGAAGCACTGGAGCTCAGAGAGCTGGGAACACACTGTAATGCTGGAAGCACTGGAGCTCAGAGAGCTGGGAAACACTGTAATGCTGGAAGCACTGGAGCTCTGAGAGCTGGGAAACACTGTAATGCTGGAAGCACTGGAGTTCAGAGAGCTGGGATACACAATGTAATGCTAGAAGCACTGGAGCTCAGAGAGCTGGGAAACACACTGTAATGTGGGAAGCACTGGAGCTCAGAGAGCTGGGAACACACTGTAATGCTGGAAGTACTGGAGCTCAGAGAGCTGGGAAACACTGTAATGCTGGAAGCACTGGAGCTCTGAGAGCTGGGAAACACACTGTAATGCGGGAAGCACTGGAGCTCAGAGAGCTGGGAACACACTGTAATGCTGGAAGCACTGGAGCTCTGAGAGCTGGGAAACACACTGTAATGCGGGAAGCACTGGAGCTCAGAGAGCTGGGAACACACTGTAATGCTGAAAGCACTGGAGCTCAGAGAGCTGGGAACACACTGTAATGCTGGAAGGACTGGAGCTCAGAGAGCTGGGAAACACACTGTAATGCGGGAAGCACTGGAGCTCAGAGAGCTGGAAACACACTGTAATGCTGGAAGCACTGGAGCTCAGAGAGCTGGGAAACACACTGTAATGCTGGAAGCACTGGAGCTCAGAGAGCTGGGAAACACACTGTAATGCTGGAAGCACTGGAGCTCAGAGAGCTGGGAAACACACTGTAATGCGGGAAGCACTGGAGCTCAGAGAGCTGGGAACACACTGTAATGCTGAAAGCACTGGAGCTCAGAGAGCTGGGAACACACTGTAATGCTGGAAGGACTGGAGCTCAGAGAGCTGGGAAACACACTGTAATGCGGGAAGCACTGGAGCTCAGAGAGCTGGAAACACACTGTAATGCTGGAAGCACTGGAGCTCAGAGAGCTGGGAAACACACTGTAATGCTGGAAGCACTGGAGCTCAGAGAGCTGGGAAACACACTGTAATGCTGGAAGCACTGGAGCTCAGAGAGCTGGGAACACACTGTAATGCTGGAAGCACTGGAGCTCAGAGAGCTGGGAACACACTGTAATGCTGGAAGCACTGGAGCTCAGAGAGCTGGGAAACACTGTAATGCTGGAAGCACTGGAGCTCTGAGAGCTGGGAAACACTGTAATGCTGGAAGCACTGGAGTTCAGAGAGCTGGGATACACAATGTAATGCTAGAAGCACTGGAGCTCAGAGAGCTGGGAAACACACTGTAATGCGGGAAGCACTGGAGCTCAGGGAGCTGGGAAACACACTGTAATGCGGGAAGCACTGGAGCTCAGGGAGCTGGGAAACACTGTAATGCTGGAAGCACTGGAGCTGAGAGAGCTGGGAAACACTGTAATGCGGGAAGCACTGGAGCTCAGAGAGCTGGGAAACACACTGTAATGCTGGAAGCACTGGAGCTCAGAGATCTGGGAAACACACTGTAATGCGGGAAGTACTGGAGCTCAGAGAGCTGGGAAACACTGTAATGCTGGAAGCACTGGAGCTCTGAGAGCTGGGAAACACACTGTAATGCGGGAAGCACTGGAGCTCAGAGAGCTGGGAACACACTGTAATGCTGGAAGCACTGGAGCTCTGAGAGCTGGGAAACACACTGTAATGCGGGAAGCTCTGGAGCTCAGAGAGCTGGGAAACACACTGTAATGCTGGAAGCACTGGGACTCAATGAGAGCTGGGAAACACTGTAATGCTGGAAGCACTGGAGCTCAGAGAGCTGGGAAACACACTGTAATGCGGGAAGCACTGGAGCTCAGAGAGCTGGGAAACACTAATGCGGGAAGCACTGGAGCTCAGAGAGCTGAGAAACACTAATGCTGGAAGCACTGGAGCTCAGAGAGCTGGGAAACACACTGTAATGCGGGAAGCACTGGAGCTCAGAGAGCTGGGAACACACTGTAATGCTGGAAGCACTGGAGCTCAGAGAGCTGGGAAACACACTGTAATGCTGGAAGCACTGGAGCTCTGAGAGCTGGGAAGCACTGGAGCTCAGAGAGCTGAGAAACACTAATGCTGGAAGCACTGGAGCCCAGAGAGCTGGGAAACACACTGTAATGTGGGAAGCACTGGAGCTCAGAGAGCTGGGAACACACTGTAATGCTGGAAGTACTGGAGCTCAGAGAGCTGGGAAACACTGTAATGCTGGAAGCACTGGAGCTCTGAGAGCTGGGAAACACACTGTAATGCGGGAAGCACTGGAGCTCAGAGAGCTGGGAACACACTGTAATGCTGAAAGCACTGGAGCTCAGAGAGCTGGGAACACACTGTAATGCTGGAAGGACTGGAGCTCAGAGAGCTGGGAAACACACTGTAATGCGGGAAGCACTGGAGCTCAGAGAGCTGGAAACACACTGTAATGCTGGAAGCACTGGAGCTCAGAGAGCTGGGAAACACACTGTAATGCTGGAAGCACTGGAGCTCAGAGAGCTGGGAAACACACTGTAATGCTGGAAGCACTGGAGCTCAGAGAGCTGGGAAACACACTGTAATGCTGGAAGCACTGGAGCTCAGAGAGCTGGGAACACACTGTAATGCTGGAAGCACTGGAGCTCAGAGAGCTGGGAAACACTGTAATGCTGGAAGCACTGGAGCTCTGAGAGCTGGGAAACACTGTAATGCTGGAAGCACTGGAGTTCAGAGAGCTGGGATACACAATGTAATGCTAGAAGCACTGGAGCTCAGAGAGCTGGGAAACACACTGTAATGTGGGAAGCACTGGAGCTCAGAGAGCTGGGAACACACTGTAATGCTGGAAGTACTGGAGCTCAGAGAGCTGGGAAACACTGTAATGCTGGAAGCACTGGAGCTCTGAGAGCTGGGAAACACACTGTAATGCGGGAAGCACTGGAGCTCAGAGAGCTGGGAACACACTGTAATGCTGGAAGCACTGGAGCTCTGAGAGCTGGGAAACACACTGTAATGCGGGAAGCACTGGAGCTCAGAGAGCTGGGAACACACTGTAATGCTGAAAGCACTGGAGCTCAGAGAGCTGGGAACACACTGTAATGCTGGAAGGACTGGAGCTCAGAGAGCTGGGAAACACACTGTAATGCGGGAAGCACTGGAGCTCAGAGAGCTGGAAACACACTGTAATGCTGGAAGCACTGGAGCTCAGAGAGCTGGGAAACACACTGTAATGCTGGAAGCACTGGAGCTCAGAGAGCTGGGAAACACACTGTAATGCTGGAAGCACTGGAGCTCAGAGAGCTGGGAAACACACTGTAATGCGGGAAGCACTGGAGCTCAGAGAGCTGGGAACACACTGTAATGCTGAAAGCACTGGAGCTCAGAGAGCTGGGAACACACTGTAATGCTGGAAGGACTGGAGCTCAGAGAGCTGGGAAACACACTGTAATGCGGGAAGCACTGGAGCTCAGAGAGCTGGAAACACACTGTAATGCTGGAAGCACTGGAGCTCAGAGAGCTGGGAAACACACTGTAATGCTGGAAGCACTGGAGCTCAGAGAGCTGGGAAACACACTGTAATGCTGGAAGCACTGGAGCTCAGAGAGCTGGGAACACACTGTAATGCTGGAAGCACTGGAGCTCAGAGAGCTGGGAACACACTGTAATGCTGGAAGCACTGGAGCTCAGAGAGCTGGGAAACACTGTAATGCTGGAAGCACTGGAGCTCTGAGAGCTGGGAAACACTGTAATGCTGGAAGCACTGGAGTTCAGAGAGCTGGGATACACAATGTAATGCTAGAAGCACTGGAGCTCAGAGAGCTGGGAAACACACTGTAATGCGGGAAGCACTGGAGCTCAGGGAGCTGGGAAACACACTGTAATGCGGGAAGCACTGGAGCTCAGGGAGCTGGGAAACACTGTAATGCTGGAAGCACTGGAGCTGAGAGAGCTGGGAAACACTGTAATGCGGGAAGCACTGGAGCTCAGAGAGCTGGGAAACACACTGTAATGCGGGAAGCACTGGAGCTCAGAGAGCTGAGAAACACTCTGTAATGCTGGAAGCACTGGAGCTCAGAGAGCTGGGAAACACACTGCAATGCGGGAAGCACTGGAGCTCAGAGAGCTGGAAAACACACTGTAATGCGGGAAGCACTGGAGCTCAGAGAGCTGGAAACACACTGTAATGCTGGAAGCACTGGAGCTCAGAGAGCTGGGAAACACTGTAATGCTGGAAGCACTGGAGCTCAGAGAGCTGGGAAACACACTGTAATGCTGGAAGCACTGGGACTCAATGAGAGCTGGGAAACACTGTAATGCTGGAAGCACTGGAGCTCAGAGAGCTGGGAAACACACTGTAATGCGGGAAGCACTGGAGCTCAGAGAGGTGGGAAACACTAATGCGGGAAGCACTGGAGCTCAGAGAGCTGAGAAACACTAATGCTGGAAGCACTGGAGCTCAGAGAGCTGGGAAACACACTGTAATGCGGGAAGCACTGGAGCTCAGAGAGCTGGGAACACACTGTAATGCTGGAAGCACTGGAGCTCAGAGAGCTGGGAAACACACTGTAATGCTGGAAGCACTGGAGCTCTGAGAGCTGGGAAGCACTGGAGCTCAGAGAGCTGAGAAACACTAATGCTGGAAGCACTGGAGCCCAGAGAGCTGGGAAACACACTGTAATGTGGGAAGCACTGGAGCTCAGAGAGCTGGGAACACACTGTAATGCTGGAAGTACTGGAGCTCAGAGAGCTGGGAAACACTGTAATGCTGGAAGCACTGGAGCTCTGAGAGCTGGGAAACACACTGTAATGCGGGAAGCACTGGAGCTCAGAGAGCTGGGAACACACTGTAATGCTGGAAGCACTGGAGCTCTGAGAGCTGGGAAACACACTGTAATGCGGGAAGCACTGGAGCTCAGAGAGCTGGGAACACACTGTAATGCTGAAAGCACTGGAGCTCAGAGAGCTGGGAACACACTGTAATGCTGGAAGGACTGGAGCTCAGAGAGCTGGGAAACACACTGTAATGCGGGAAGCACTGGAGCTCAGAGAGCTGGAAACACACTGTAATGCTGGAAGCACTGGAGCTCAGAGAGCTGGGAAACACACTGTAATGCTGGAAGCACTGGAGCTCAGAGAGCTGGGAAACACACTGTAATGCTGGAAGCACTGGAGCTCAGAGAGCTGGGAACACACTGTAATGCTGGAAGCACTGGAGCTCAGAGAGCTGGGAACACACTGTAATGCTGGAAGCACTGGAGCTCAGAGAGCTGGGAAACACTGTAATGCTGGAAGCACTGGAGCTCTGAGAGCTGGGAAACACTGTAATGCTGGAAGCACTGGAGTTCAGAGAGCTGGGATACACAATGTAATGCTAGAAGCACTGGAGCTCAGAGAGCTGGGAAACACACTGTAATGCGGGAAGCACTGGAGCTCAGGGAGCTGGGAAACACACTGTAATGCGGGAAGCACTGGAGCTCAGGGAGCTGGGAAACACTGTAATGCTGGAAGCACTGGAGCTGAGAGAGCTGGGAAACACTGTAATGCGGGAAGCACTGGAGCTCAGAGAGCTGGGAAACACACTGTAATGCGGGAAGCACTGGAGCTCAGAGAGCTGAGAAACACTCTGTAATGCTGGAAGCACTGGAGCTCAGAGAGCTGGGAAACACACTGTAATGCTGGAAGCACTGGAGCTCAGAGAGCTGGGAAACACACTGTACTGCGGGAAGCACTGGAGCTCAGAGAGCTGGAAACACACTGTAATGCTGGAAGCACTGGAGCTCAGAGAGCTGGGAAACACACTGTAATGCTGGAAGCACTGGAGCTCAGAGAGCTGGGAAACACACTGTAATGCTGGAAGCACTGGGACTCAATGAGAGCTGGGAAACACTGTAATGCTGGAAGCACTGGAGCTCAGAGAGCTGGGAAACACACTGTAATGCGGGAAGCACTGGAGCTCAGAGAGCTGGGAAACACACTGTAATGCTGGAAGCACTGGAGCTCTGAGAGCTGGGAAGCACTGGAGCTCAGAGAGCTGAGAAACACTAATGCTGGAAGCACTGGAGGCCAGAGAGCTGGGAAACACACTGTAATGTGGGAAGCACTGGAGCTCAGAGAGCTGGGAACACACTGTAATGCTGGAAGTACTGGAGCTCAGAGAGCTGGGAAACACTGTAATGATGGAAGCACTGGAGCTCTGAGAGCTGGGAAACACACTGTAATGCGGGAAGCACTGGAGCTCAGAGAGCTGGGAACACACTGTAATGCTGGAAGCACTGGAGCTCTGAGAGCTGGGAAACACACTGTAATGCGGGAAGCACTGGTGCTCAGAGAGCTGGGAACACACTGTAATGCTGAAAGCACTGGAGCTCAGAGAGCTGGGAACACACTGTAATGCTGGAAGGACTGGAGCTCAGAGAGCTGGGAAACACACTGTAATGCGGGAAGCACTGGAGCTCAGAGAGCTGGAAACACACTGTAATGCTGGAAGCACTGGAGCTCAGAGAGCTGGGAAACACACTGTAATGCTGGAAGCACTGGAGCTCAGAGAGCTGGGAAACACACTGTAATGCTGGAAGCACTGGAGCTCAGAGAGCTGGGAAACACACTGTAATGCTGGAAGCACTGGAGCTCAGAGAGCTGGGAACACACTGTAATGCTGGAAGCACTGGAGCTCAGAGAGCTGGGAACACACTGTAATGCTGGAAGCACTGGAGCTCAGAGAGCTGGGAAACACACTGTAATGCTGGAAGCACTGGAGCTCAGAGAGCTGGGAACACACTGTAATGCTGGAAGCACTGGAGCTCAGAGAGCTGGGAACACACTGTAATGCTGGAAGCACTGGAGCTCAGAGAGCTGGGAAACACTGTAATGCTGGAAGCACTGGAGCTCTGAGAGCTGGGAAACACTGTAATGCTGGATGCACTGGAGTTCAGAGAGCTGGGATACACAATGTAATGCTAGAAGCACTGGAGCTCAGGGAGCTGGGAAACACACTGTAATGCGGGAAGCACTGGAGCTCAGGGAGCTGGGAAACACTGTAATGCTGGAAGCACTGGAGCTGAGAGAGCTGGGAAACACTGTAATGCGGGAAGCACTGGAGCTCAGAGAGCTGGGAAACACACTGTAATGCTGGAAGCACTGGAGCTCAGAGATCTGGGAAACACACTGTAATGCGGGAAGCACTGGAGCTCAGAGAGCTGGGAAACACACTGTAATGCGGGAAGCACTGGAGCTCAGAGAGCTGGGAAACACACTGTAATGCGGGAAGCACTGGAGCTCAGGGAGCTGGGAAACACTGTAATGCTGGAAGCACTGGAGCTGAGAGAGCTGGGAAACACTGTAATGCGGGAAGCACTGGAGCTCAGAGAGCTGGGAAACACACTGTAATGCGGGAAGCACTGGAGCTCAGGGAGCTGGGAAACACACTAATGCTGGAAGCACTGGAGCTCAGAGAGCTGGGAAACACACTGTAATGCTGGAAGCACTGGAGCTCAGAGATTTGGGAAACACACTGTAATGCGGGAAGCACTGGAGCTCAGAGAGCTGGGAAACACACTGTAATGCGGGAAGCACTGGAGCTCAGGGAGCTGGGAAACACTGTAATGCTGGAAGCACTGGAGCTGAGAGAGCTGGGAAACACTGTAATGCGGGAAGCACTGGAGCTCAGAGAGCTGGGAAACACACTGTAATGCGGGAAGCACTGGAGCTCAGAGAGCTGAGAAACACTCTGTAATGCTGGAAGCACTGGAGCTCAGAGAGCTGGGAAACACACTGTAATGCGGGAAGCACTGGAGCTCAGAGAGCTGGGAAACACACTGTAATGCGGGAAGCACTGGAGCTCAGAGAGCTGGAAACACACTGTAATGCTGGAAGCACTGGAGCTCAGAGAGCTGGGAAACACTGTAATGCTGGAAGCACTGGAGCTCAGAGAGCTGGGAAACACACTGTAATGCTGGAAGCACTGGGACTCAATGAGAGCTGGGAAACACTGTAATGCTGGAAGCACTGGAGCTCAGAGAGCTGGGAAACACACTGTAATGCGGGAAGCACTGGAGCTCAGAGAGCTGGGAAACACTAATGCGGGAAGCACTGGAGCTCAGAGAGCTGAGAAACACTAATGCTGGAAGCACTGGAGCTCAGAGAGCTGGGAAACACACTGTAATGCGGGAAGCACTGGAGCTCAGGGAGCTGGGAAACACTGTAATGCTGGAAGCACTGGAGCTCTGAGAGCTGGGAAACACACTGTAATGCGGGAAGTACTGGAGCTCAGGGAGCTGGGAAACACTGTAATGCTGGAAGCACTGGAGCTGAGAGAGCTGGGAAACACTGTAATGCGGGAAGCACTGGAGCTCAGAGAGCTGGGAAACACACTGTAATGCTGGAAGCACTGGAGCTCAGAGATCTGGGAAACACACTGTAATGCGGGAAGCACTGGAGCTCAGAGAGCTGGGAAACACACTGTAATGCGGGAAGCACTGGAGCTCAGAGAGCTGGGAAACACACTGTAATGCGGGAAGCACTGGAGCTCAGGGAGCTGGGAAACACTGTAATGCTGGAAGCACTGGAGCTGAGAGAGCTGGGAAACACTGTAATGCGGGAAGCACTGGAGCTCAGAGAGCTGGGAAACACACTGTAATGCGGGAAGCACTGGAGCTCAGGGAGCTGGGAAACACACTAATGCTGGAAGCACTGGAGCTCAGAGAGCTGGGAAACACACTGTAATGCTGGAAGCACTGGAGCTCAGAGATCTGGGAAACACACTGTAATGCGGGATGCACTGGAGCTCAGAGAGCTGGGAAACACACTGTAATGCGGGAAGCACTGGAGCTCAGGGAGCTGGGAAACACTGTAATGCTGGAAGCACTGGAGCTGAGAGAGCTGGGAAACACTGTAATGCGGGAAGCACTGGAGCTCAGAGAGCTGGGAAACACACTGTAATGCGGGAAGCACTGGAGCTCAGAGAGCTGAGAAACACTCTGTAATGCTGGAAGCACTGGAGCTCAGAGAGCTGGGAAACACACTGTAATGCGGGAAGCACTGGAGCTCAGAGAGCTGGGAAACACACTGTAATGCGGGAAGCACTGGAGCTCAGAAAGCTGGAAACACACTGTAATGCTGGAAGCACTGGAGCTCAGAGAGCTGGGAAACACTGTAATGCTGGAAGCACTGGAGCTCAGAGAGCTGGGAAACACACTGTAATGCTGGAAGCACTGGGACTCAATGAGAGCTGGGAAACACTGTAATGCTGGAAGCACTGGAGCTCAGAGAGCTGGGAAACACACTGTAATGCGGGAAGCACTGGAGCTCAGAGAGCTGGGAAACACTAATGCGGGAAGCACTGGAGCTCAGAGAGCTGAGAAACACTAATGCTGGAAGCACTGGAGCTCAGAGAGCTGGGAAACACACTGTAATGCGGGAAGCACTGGAGCTCAGAGAGCTGGGAACACACTGTAATGCTGGAAGCACTGGAGCTCAGAGAGCTGGGAAACACACTGTAATGCTGGAAGCACTGGAGCTCAGAGAGCTGGGAACACACTGTAATGCTGGAAGCACTGGAGCTCAGAGAGCTGGGAACACACTGTAATGCTGGAAGCACTGGAGCTCAGAGAGCTGGGAAACACACTGTAATGCTGGAAGCACTGGAGCTCAGAGAGCTGGGAACACACTGTAATGCTGGAAGCACTGGAGCTCAGAGAGCTGGGAACACACTGTAATGCTGGAAGCACTGGAGCTCAGAGAGCTGGGAAACACTGTAATGCTGGAAGCACTGGAGCTCTGAGAGCTGGGAAACACTGTAATGCTGGATGCACTGGAGTTCAGAGAGCTGGGATACACAATGTAATGCTAGAAGCACTGGAGCTCAGGGAGCTGGGAAACACACTGTAATGCGGGAAGCACTGGAGCTCAGGGAGCTGGGAAACACTGTAATGCTGGAAGCACTGGAGCTGAGAGAGCTGGGAAACACTGTAATGCGGGAAGCACTGGAGCTCAGAGAGCTGGGAAACACACTGTAATGCTGGAAGCACTGGAGCTCAGAGATCTGGGAAACACACTGTAATGCGGGAAGCACTGGAGCTCAGAGAGCTGGGAAACACACTGTAATGCGGGAAGCACTGGAGCTCAGAGAGCTGGGAAACACACTGTAATGCGGGAAGCACTGGAGCTCAGGGAGCTGGGAAACACTGTAATGCTGGAAGCACTGGAGCTGAGAGAGCTGGGAAACACTGTAATGCGGGAAGCACTGGAGCTCAGAGAGCTGGGAAACACACTGTAATGCGGGAAGCACTGGAGCTCAGGGAGCTGGGAAACACACTAATGCTGGAAGCACTGGAGCTCAGAGAGCTGGGAAACACACTGTAATGCTGGAAGCACTGGAGCTCAGAGATCTGGGAAACACACTGTAATGCGGGAAGCACTGGAGCTCAGAGAGCTGGGAAACACACTGTAATGCGGGAAGCACTGGAGCTCAGGGAGCTGGGAAACACTGTAATGCTGGAAGCACTGGAGCTGAGAGAGCTGGGAAACACTGTAATGCGGGAAGCACTGGAGCTCAGAGAGCTGGGAAACACACTGTAATGCGGGAAGCACTGGAGCTCAGAGAGCTGAGAAACACTCTGTAATGCTGGAAGCACTGGAGCTCAGAGAGCTGGGAAACACACTGTAATGCGGGAAGCACTGGAGCTCAGAGAGCTGGGAAACACACTGTAATGCGGGAAGCACTGGAGCTCAGAGAGCTGGAAACACACTGTAATGCTGGAAGCACTGGAGCTCAGAGAGCTGGGAAACACTGTAATGCTGGAAGCACTGGAGCTCAGAGAGCTGGGAAACACACTGTAATGCTGGAAGCACTGGGACTCAATGAGAGCTGGGAAACACTGTAATGCTGGAAGCACTGGAGCTCAGAGAGCTGGGAAACACACTGTAATGCGGGAAGCACTGGAGCTCAGAGAGCTGGGAAACACTAATGCGGGAAGCACTGGAGCTCAGAGAGCTGAGAAACACTAATGCTGGAAGCACTGGAGCTCAGAGAGCTGGGAAACACACTGTAATGCGGGAAGCACTGGAGCTCAGGGAGCTGGGAAACACTGTAATGCTGGAAGCACTGGAGCTCTGAGAGCTGGGAAACACACTGTAATGCGGGAAGTACTGGAGCTCAGGGAGCTGGGAAACACTGTAATGCTGGAAGCACTGGAGCTGAGAGAGCTGGGAAACACTGTAATGCGGGAAGCACTGGAGCTCAGAGAGCTGGGAAACACACTGTAATGCTGGAAGCACTGGAGCTCAGAGATCTGGGAAACACACTGTAATGCGGGAAGCACTGGAGCTCAGAGAGCTGGGAAACACACTGTAATGCGGGAAGCACTGGAGCTCAGAGAGCTGGGAAACACACTGTAATGCGGGAAGCACTGGAGCTCAGGGAGCTGGGAAACACTGTAATGCTGGAAGCACTGGAGCTGAGAGAGCTGGGAAACACTGTAATGCGGGAAGCACTGGAGCTCAGAGAGCTGGGAAACACACTGTAATGCGGGAAGCACTGGAGCTCAGGGAGCTGGGAAACACACTAATGCTGGAAGCACTGGAGCTCAGAGAGCTGGGAAACACACTGTAATGCTGGAAGCACTGGAGCTCAGAGATCTGGGAAACACACTGTAATGCGGGATGCACTGGAGCTCAGAGAGCTGGGAAACACACTGTAATGCGGGAAGCACTGGAGCTCAGGGAGCTGGGAAACACTGTAATGCTGGAAGCACTGGAGCTGAGAGAGCTGGGAAACACTGTAATGCGGGAAGCACTGGAGCTCAGAGAGCTGGGAAACACACTGTAATGCGGGAAGCACTGGAGCTCAGAGAGCTGAGAAACACTCTGTAATGCTGGAAGCACTGGAGCTCAGAGAGCTGGGAAACACACTGTAATGCGGGAAGCACTGGAGCTCAGAGAGCTGGGAAACACACTGTAATGCGGGAAGCACTGGAGCTCAGAAAGCTGGAAACACACTGTAATGCTGGAAGCACTGGAGCTCAGAGAGCTGGGAAACACTGTAATGCTGGAAGCACTGGAGCTCAGAGAGCTGGGAAACACACTGTAATGCTGGAAGCACTGGGACTCAATGAGAGCTGGGAAACACTGTAATGCTGGAAGCACTGGAGCTCAGAGAGCTGGGAAACACACTGTAATGCGGGAAGCACTGGAGCTCAGAGAGCTGGGAAACACTAATGCGGGAAGCACTGGAGCTCAGAGAGCTGAGAAACACTAATGCTGGAAGCACTGGAGCTCAGAGAGCTGGGAAACACACTGTAATGCGGGAAGCACTGGAGCTCAGAGAGCTGGGAACACACTGTAATGCTGGAAGCACTGGAGCTCAGAGAGCTGGGAAACACACTGTAATGCTGGAAGCACTGGAGCTCTGAGAGCTGGGAAGCACTGGAGCTCAGAGAGCTGAGAAACACTAATGCTGGAAGCACTGGAGCCCAGAGAGCTGGGAAACACACTGTAATGTGGGAAGCACTGGAGCTCAGAGAGCTGGGAACACACTGTAATGCTGGAAGTACTGGAGCTCAGAGAGCTGGGAAACACTGTAATGCTGGAAGCACTGGAGCTCTGAGAGCTGGGAAACACACTGTAATGCGGGAAGCACTGGAGCTCAGAGAGCTGGGAACACACTGTAATGCTGGAAGCACTGGAGCTCTGAGAGCTGGGAAACACACTGTAATGCGGGAAGCACTGGAGCTCAGAGAGCTGGGAACACACTGTAATGCTGAAAGCACTGGAGCTCAGAGAGCTGGGAACACACTGTAATGCTGGAAGCACTGGAGCTCAGAGAGCTGGGAAACACACTGTAATGCTGGAAGCACTGGAGCTCAGAGAGCTGGGAAACACACTGTAATGCTGGAAGCACTGGAGCTCAGAGAGCTGGGAACACACTGTAATGCTGGAAGCACTGGAGCTCAGAGAGCTGGGAACACACTGTAATGCTGGAAGCACTGGAGCTCAGAGAGCTGGGAAACACTGTAATGCTGGAAGCACTGGAGCTCTGAGAGCTGGGAAACACTGTAATGCTGGAAGCACTGGAGTTCAGAGAGCTGGGATACACAATGTAATGCTAGAAGCACTGGAGCTCAGAGAGCTGGGAAACACACTGTAATGCGGGAAGCACTGGAGCTCAGGGAGCTGGGAAACACACTGTAATGCGGGAAGCACTGGAGCTCAGGGAGCTGGGAAACACTGTAATGCTGGAAGCACTGGAGCTGAGAGAGCTGGGAAACACTGTAATGCGGGAAGCACTGGAGCTCAGAGAGCTGGGAAACACACTGTAATGCGGGAAGCACTGGAGCTCAGAGAGCTGGGAAACACACTGTAATGCTGGAAGCACTGGAGCTCTGAGAGCTGGGAAGCACTGGAGCTCAGAGAGCTGAGAAACACTAATGCTGGAAGCACTGGAGCCCAGAGAGCTGGGAAACACACTGTAATGTGGGAAGCACTGGAGCTCAGAGAGCTGGGAACACACTGTAATGCTGGAAGTACTGGAGCTCAGAGAGCTGGGAAACACTGTAATGCTGGAAGCACTGGAGCTCTGAGAGCTGGGAAACACACTGTAATGCGGGAAGCACTGGAGCTCAGAGAGCTGGGAACACACTGTAATGCTGGAAGCACTGGAGCTCTGAGAGCTGGAAAACACACTGTAATGCGGGAAGCACTGGAGCTCAGAGAGCTGGGAACACACTGTAATGCTGAAAGCACTGGAGCTCAGAGAGCTGGGAACACACTGTAATGCTGGAAGCACTGGAGCTCAGAGAGCTGGGAAACACACTGTAATGCTGGAAGCACTGGAGCTCAGAGAGCTGGGAAACACACTGTAATGCTGGAAGCACTGGAGCTCAGAGAGCTGGGAACACACTGTAATGCTGGAAGCACTGGAGCTCAGAGAGCTGGGAACACACTGTAATGCTGGAAGCACTGGAGCTCAGAGAGCTGGGAAACACTGTAATGCTGGAAGCACTGGAGCTCTGAGAGCTGGGAAACACTGTAATGCTGGAAGCACTGGAGTTCAGAGAGCTGGGATACACAATGTAATGCTAGAAGCACTGGAGCTCAGAGAGCTGGGAAACACACTGTAATGCGGGAAGCACTGGAGCTCAGGGAGCTGGGAAACACACTGTAATGCGGGAAGCACTGGAGCTCAGGGAGCTGGGAAACACTGTAATGCTGGAAGCACTGGAGCTGAGAGAGCTGGGAAACACTGTAATGCGGGAAGCACTGGAGCTCAGAGAGCTGGGAAACACACTGTAATGCGGGAAGCACTGGAGCTCAGAGAGCTGAGAAACACTCTGTAATGCTGGAAGCACTGGAGCTCAGAGAGCTGGGAAACACACTGTAATGCTGGAAGCACTGGAGCTCAGAGAGCTGGGAAACACACTGTAATGCGGGAAGCACTGGAGCTCAGAGAGCTGGAAACACACTGTAATGCTGGAAGCACTGGAGCTCAGAGAGCTGGGAAACACACTGTAATGCTGGAAGCACTGGAGCTCAGAGAGCTGGGAAACACACTGTAATGCTGGAAGCACTGGGACTCAATGAGAGCTGGGAAACACTGTAATGCTGGAAGCACTGGAGCTCAGAGAGCTGGGAAACACACTGTAATG
Source organism: Pseudophryne corroboree (assembly GCF_028390025.1). NCBI lineage: Eukaryota > Metazoa > Chordata > Amphibia > Anura > Myobatrachidae > Pseudophryne > Pseudophryne corroboree. The sequence goes on from NC_086444.1 coordinate 116,473,881, forward strand.
CGGGAAGCACTGGAGCTCAGAGAGCTGGGAAACACACTGTAATGCTGGAAGCACTGGAGCTCTGAGAGCTGGGAAGCACTGGAGCTCAGAGAGCTGAGAAACACTAATGCTGGAAGCACTGGAGCCCAGAGAGCTGGGAAACACACTGTAATGTGGGAAGCACTGGAGCTCAGAGAGCTGGGAACACACTGTAATGCTGGAAGTACTGGAGCTCAGAGAGCTGGGAAACACTGTAATGCTGGAAGCACTGGAGCTCTGAGAGCTGGGAAACACACTGTAATGCGGGAAGCACTGGAGCTCAGAGAGCTGGGAACACACTGTAATGCTGGAAGCACTGGAGCTCTGAGAGCTGGGAAACACACTGTAATGCGGGAAGCACTGGAGCTCAGAGAGCTGGGAACACACTGTAATGCTGAAAGCACTGGAGCTCAGAGAGCTGGGAAACACACTGTAATGCGGGAAGCACTGGAGCTCAGAGAGCTGGAAACACACTGTAATGCTGGAAGCACTGGAGCTCAGAGAGCTGGGAAACACACTGTAATGCTGGAAGCACTGGAGCTCAGAGAGCTGGGAAACACACTGTAATGCTGGAAGCACTGGAGCTCAGAGAGCTGGGAAACACACTGTAATGCTGGAAGCACTGGAGCTCAGAGAGCTGGGAACACACTGTAATGCTGGAAGCACTGGAGCTCAGAGAGCTGGGAAACACTGTAATGCTGGAAGCACTGGAGCTCTGAGAGCTGGGAAACACTGTAATGCTGGAAGCACTGGAGTTCAGAGAGCTGGGATACACAATGTAATGCTAGAAGCACTGGAGCTCAGAGAGCTGGGAAACACACTGTAATGTGGGAAGCACTGGAGCTCAGAGAGCTGGGAACACACTGTAATGCTGGAAGTACTGGAGCTCAGAGAGCTGGGAAACACTGTAATGCTGGAAGCACTGGAGCTCTGAGAGCTGGGAAACACACTGTAATGCGGGAAGCACTGGAGCTCAGAGAGCTGGGAACACACTGTAATGCTGGAAGCACTGGAGCTCTGAGAGCTGGGAAACACACTGTAATGCGGGAAGCACTGGAGCTCAGAGAGCTGGGAACACACTGTAATGCTGAAAGCACTGGAGCTCAGAGAGCTGGGAACACACTGTAATGCTGGAAGGACTGGAGCTCAGAGAGCTGGGAAACACACTGTAATGCGGGAAGCACTGGAGCTCAGAGAGCTGGAAACACACTGTAATGCTGGAAGCACTGGAGCTCAGAGAGCTGGGAAACACACTGTAATGCTGGAAGCACTGGAGCTCAGAGAGCTGGGAAACACACTGTAATGCTGGAAGCACTGGAGCTCAGAGAGCTGGGAAACACACTGTAATGCGGGAAGCACTGGAGCTCAGAGAGCTGGGAACACACTGTAATGCTGAAAGCACTGGAGCTCAGAGAGCTGGGAACACACTGTAATGCTGGAAGGACTGGAGCTCAGAGAGCTGGGAAACACACTGTAATGCGGGAAGCACTGGAGCTCAGAGAGCTGGAAACACACTGTAATGCTGGAAGCACTGGAGCTCAGAGAGCTGGGAAACACACTGTAATGCTGGAAGCACTGGAGCTCAGAGAGCTGGGAAACACACTGTAATGCTGGAAGCACTGGAGCTCAGAGAGCTGGGAACACACTGTAATGCTGGAAGCACTGGAGCTCAGAGAGCTGGGAACACACTGTAATGCTGGAAGCACTGGAGCTCAGAGAGCTGGGAAACACTGTAATGCTGGAAGCACTGGAGCTCTGAGAGCTGGGAAACACTGTAATGCTGGAAGCACTGGAGTTCAGAGAGCTGGGATACACAATGTAATGCTAGAAGCACTGGAGCTCAGAGAGCTGGGAAACACACTGTAATGCGGGAAGCACTGGAGCTCAGGGAGCTGGGAAACACACTGTAATGCGGGAAGCACTGGAGCTCAGGGAGCTGGGAAACACTGTAATGCTGGAAGCACTGGAGCTGAGAGAGCTGGGAAACACTGTAATGCGGGAAGCACTGGAGCTCAGAGAGCTGGGAAACACACTGTAATGCTGGAAGCACTGGAGCTCAGAGATCTGGGAAACACACTGTAATGCGGGAAGCACTGGAGCTCAGAGAGCTGGGAAACACACTGTAATGCGGGAAGCACTGGAGCTCAGAGAGCTGGGAAACACACTGTAATGCGGGAAGCACTGGAGCTCAGGGAGCTGGGAAACACTGTAATGCTGGAAGCACTGGAGCTGAGAGAGCTGGGAAACACTGTAATGCGGGAAGCACTGGAGCTCAGAGAGCTGGGAAACACACTGTAATGCGGGAAGCACTGGAGCTCAGGGAGCTGGGAAACACACTAATGCTGGAAGCACTGGAGCTCAGAGAGCTGGGAAACACACTGTAATGCTGGAAGCACTGGAGCTCAGAGATCTGGGAAACACACTGTAATGCGGGAAGCACTGGAGCTCAGAGAGCTGGGAAACACACTGTAATGCGGGAAGCACTGGAGCTCAGGGAGCTGGGAAACACTGTAATGCTGGAAGCACTGGAGCTGAGAGAGCTGGGAAACACTGTAATGCGGGAAGCACTGGAGCTCAGAGAGCTGGGAAACACACTGTAATGCGGGAAGCACTGGAGCTCAGAGAGCTGAGAAACACTCTGTAATGCTGGAAGCACTGGAGCTCAGAGAGCTGGGAAACACACTGTAATGCGGGAAGCACTGGAGCTCAGAGAGCTGGGAAACACACTGTAATGCGGGAAGCACTGGAGCTCAGAGAGCTGGAAACACACTGTAATGCTGGAAGCACTGGAGCTCAGAGAGCTGGGAAACACTGTAATGCTGGAAGCACTGGAGCTCAGAGAGCTGGGAAACACACTGTAATGCTGGAAGCACTGGGACTCAATGAGAGCTGGGAAACACTGTAATGCTGGAAGCACTGGAGCTCAGAGAGCTGGGAAACACACTGTAATGCGGGAAGCACTGGAGCTCAGAGAGCTGGGAAACACTAATGCGGGAAGCACTGGAGCTCAGAGAGCTGAGAAACACTAATGCTGGAAGCACTGGAGCTCAGAGAGCTGGGAAACACACTGTAATGCGGGAAGCACTGGAGCTCAGACAGCTGGGAACACACTGTAATGCTGGAAGCACTGGAGCTCAGAGAGCTGGGAAACACACTGTAATGCTGGAAGCACTGGAGCTCTGAGAGCTGGGAAGCACTGGAGCTCAGAGAGCTGAGAAACACTAATGCTGGAAGCACTGGAGCCCAGAGAGCTGGGAAACACACTGTAATGTGGGAAGCACTGGAGCTCAGAGAGCTGGGAACACACTGTAATGCTGGAAGTACTGGAGCTCAGAGAGCTGGGAAACACTGTAATGCTGGAAGCACTGGAGCTCTGAGAGCTGGGAAACACACTGTAATGCGGGAAGCACTGGAGCTCAGAGAGCTGGGAACACACTGTAATGCTGGAAGCACTGGAGCTCTGAGAGCTGGGAAACACACTGTAATGCGGGAAGCACTGGAGCTCAGAGAGCTGGGAACACACTGTAATGCTGAAAGCACTGGAGCTCAGAGAGCTGGGAACACACTGTAATGCTGGAAGGACTGGAGCTCAGAGAGCTGGGAAACACACTGTAATGCGGGAAGCACTGGAGCTCAGAGAGCTGGAAACACACTGTAATGCTGGAAGCACTGGAGCTCAGAGAGCTGGGAAACACACTGTAATGCTGGAAGCACTGGAGCTCAGAGAGCTGGGAAACACACTGTAATGCTGGAAGCACTGGAGCTCAGAGAGCTGGGAACACACTGTAATGCTGGAAGCACTGGAGCTCAGAGAGCTGGGAACACACTGTAATGCTGGAAGCACTGGAGCTCAGAGAGCTGGGAAACACTGTAATGCTGGAAGCACTGGAGCTCTGAGAGCTGGGAAACACTGTAATGCTGGAAGCACTGGAGTTCAGAGAGCTGGGATACACAATGTAATGCTAGAAGCACTGGAGCTCAGAGAGCTGGGAAACACACTGTAATGCGGGAAGCACTGGAGCTCAGGGAGCTGGGAAACACACTGTAATGCGGGAAACACTGGAGCTCAGGGAGCTGGGAAACACTGTAATGCTGGAAGCACTGGAGCTGAGAGAGCTGGGAAACACTGTAATGCGGGAAGCACTGGAGCTCAGAGAGCTGGGAAACACACTGTAATGCGGGAAGCACTGGAGCTCAGAGAGCTGAGAAACACTCTGTAATGCTGGAAGCACTGGAACTCAGAGAGCTGGGAAACACACTGTAATGCTGGAAGCACTGGAGCTCAGAGAGCTGGGAAACACACTGTAATGCGGGAAGCACTGGAGCTCAGAGAGCTGGAAACACACTGTAATGCTGGAAGCACTGGAGCTCAGAGAGCTGGGAAACACACTGTAATGCTGGAAGCACTGGAGCTCAGAGAGCTGGGAAACACACTGTAATGCTGGAAGCACTGGGACTCAATGAGAGCTGGGAAACACTGTAATGCTGGAAGCACTGGAGCTCAGAGAGCTGGGAAACACACTGTAATGCGGGAAGCACTGGAGCTCAGAGAGCTGGGAAACACTAATGCGGGAAGCACTGGAGCTCAGAGAGCTGAGAAACACTAATGCTGGAAGCACTGGAGCTCAGAGAGCTGGGAAACACACTGTAATGCGGGAAGCACTGGAGCTCAGAGAGCTGGGAACACACTGTAATGCTGGAAGCACTGGAGCTCAGAGAGCTGGGAAACACACTGTAATGCTGGAAGCACTGGAGCTCTGAGAGCTGGGAAGCACTGGAGCTCAGAGTGCTGAGAAACACTAATGCTGGAAGCACTGGAGCCCAGAGAGCTGGGAAACACACTGTAATGTGGGAAGCACTGGAGCTCAGAGAGCTGGGAACACACTGTAATGCTGGAAGTACTGGAGCTCAGAGAGCTGGGAAACACTGTAATGCTGGAAGCACTGGAGCTCTGAGAGCTGGGAAACACACTGTAATGCGGGAAGCACTGGAGCTCAGAGAGCTGGGAACACACTGTAATGCTGGAAGCACTGGAGCTCTGAGAGCTGGGAAACACACTGTAATGCGGGAAGCACTGGAGCTCAGAGAGCTGGGAACACACTGTAATGCTGAAAGCACTGGAGCTCAGAGAGCTGGGAACACACTGTAATGCTGGAAGGACTGGAGCTCAGAGAGCTGGGAAACACACTGTAATGCGGGAAGCACTGGAGCTCAGAGAGCTGGAAACACACTGTAATGCTGGAAGCACTGGAGCTCAGAGAGCTGGGAAACACACTGTAATGCTGGAAGCACTGGAGCTCAGAGAGCTGGGAAACACACTGTAATGCTGGAAGCACTGGAGCTCAGAGAGCTGGGAAACACACTGTAATGCTGGAAGCACTGGAGCTCAGAGAGCTGGGAACACACTGTAATGCTGGAAGCACTGGAGCTCAGAGAGCTGGGAAACACTGTAATGCTGGAAGCACTGGAGCTCTGAGAGCTGGGAAACACTGTAATGCTGGAAGCACTGGAGTTCAGAGAGCTGGGATACACAATGTAATGCTAGAAGCACTGGAGCTCAGAGAGCTGGGAAACACACTGTAATGTGGGAAGCACTGGAGCTCAGAGAGCTGGGAACACACTGTAATGCTGGAAGTACTGGAGCTCAGAGAGCTGGGAAACACTGTAATGCTGGAAGCACTGGAGCTCTGAGAGCTGGGAAACACACTGTAATGCGGGAAGCACTGGAGCTCAGAGAGCTGGGAACACACTGTAATGCTGGAAGCACTGGAGCTCTGAGAGCTGGGAAACACACTGTAATGCGGGAAGCACTGGAGCTCAGAGAGCTGGGAACACACTGTAATGCTGAAAGCACTGGAGCTCAGAGAGCTGGGAACACACTGTAATGCTGGAAGGACTGGAGCTCAGAGAGCTGGGAAACACACTGTAATGCGGGAAGCACTGGAGCTCAGAGAGCTGGAAACACACTGTAATGCTGGAAGCACTGGAGCTCAGAGAGCTGGGAAACACACTGTAATGCTGGAAGCACTGGAGCTCAGAGAGCTGGGAAACACACTGTAATGCTGGAAGCACTGGAGCTCAGAGAGCTGGGAACACACTGTAATGCTGGAAGCACTGTAGCTCAGAGAGCTGGGAAACACTGTAATGCTGGAAGCACTGGAGCTCTGAGAGCTGGGAAACACTGTAATGCTGGAAGCACTGGAGTTCAGAGAGCTGGGATACACAATGTAATGCTAGAAGCACTGGAGCTCAGAGAGCTGGGAAACACACTGTAATGCGGGAAGCACTGGAACTCAGAGAGCTGGAAACACACTGTAATGCTGGAAGCACTGGAGCTCAGAGAGCTGGGAAACACACTGTAATGCTGGAAGCACTGGAGCTCAGAGAGCTGGGAAACACACTGTAATGCTGGAAGCACTGGGACTCAATGAGAGCTGGGAAACACTGTAATGCTGGAAGCACTGGAGCTCAGAGAGCTGGGAAACACACTGTAATGCGGGAAGCACTGGAGCTCAGAGAGCTGGGAAACACTAATGCGGGAAGCACTGGAGCTCAGAGAGCTGAGAAACACTAATGCTGGAAGCACTGGAGCTCAGAGAGCTGGGAAACACACTGTAATGCGGGAAGCACTGGAGCTCAGAGAGCTGGGAACACACTGTAATGCTGGAAGCACTGGAGCTCAGAGAGCTGGGAAACACACTGTAATGCTGGAAGCACTGGAGCTCTGAGAGCTGGGAAGCACTGGAGCTCAGAGAGCTGAGAAACACTAATGCTGGAAGCACTGGAGCCCAGAGAGCTGGGAAACACACTGTAATGTGGGAAGCACTGGAGCTCAGAGAGCTGGGAAACACACTGTAATGCTGGAAGCACTGGAGCTCAGAGAGCTGGGAAACACACTGTAATGCGGGAAGCACTGGAGCTCAGAGAGCTGGAAACACACTGTAATGCTGGAAGCACTGGAGCTCAGAGAGCTGGGAAACACACTGTAATGCTGGAAGCACTGGAGCTCAGAGAGCTGGGAAACACACTGTAATGCTGGAAGCACTGGGACTCAATGAGAGCTGGGAAACACTGTAATGCTGGAAGCACTGGAGCTCAGAGAGCTGGGAAACACACTGTAATGCGGGAAGCACTGGAGCTCAGAGAGCTGGGAAACACACTGTAATGCTGGAAGCACTGGAGCTCTGAGAGCTGGGAAGCACTGGAGCTCAGAGAGCTCAGAAACACTAATGCTGGAAGCACTGGAGCCCAGAGAGCTGGGAAACACACTGTAATGTGGGAAGCACTGGAGCTCAGAGAGCTGGGAACACACTGTAATGCTGGAAGTACTGGAGCTCAGAGAGCTGGGAAACACTGTAATGCTGGAAGCACTGGAGCTCTGAGAGCTGGGAAACACACTGTAATGCGGGAAGCACTGGAGCTCAGAGAGCTGGGAACACACTGTAATGCTGGAAGCACTGGAGCTCTGAGAGCTGGGAAACACACTGTAATGCGGGAAGCACTGGAGCTCAGAGAGCTGGGAACACACTGTAATGCTGGAAGCACTGGGACTCAATGAGAGCTGGGAAACACTGTAATGCTGGAAGCACTGGAGCTCAGAGAGCTGGGAAACACACTGTAATGCGGGAAGCACTGGAGCTCAGAGAGCTGGGAAACACACTGTAATGCTGGAAGCACTGGAGCTCTGAGAGCTGGGAAGCACTGGAGCTCAGAGAGCTCAGAAACACTAATGCTGGAAGCACTGGAGCCCAGAGAGCTGGGAAACACACTGTAATGTGGGAAGCACTGGAGCTCAGAGAGCTGGGAACACACTGTAATGCTGGAAGTACTGGAGCTCAGAGAGCTGGGAAACACTGTAATGCTGGAAGCACTGGAGCTCTGAGAGCTGGGAAACACACTGTAATGCGGGAAGCACTGGAGCTCAGAGAGCTGGGAACACACTGTAATGCTGGAAGCACTGGAGCTCTGAGAGCTGGGAAACACACTGTAATGCGGGAAGCACTGGAGCTCAGAGAGCTGGGAACACACTGTAATGCTGAAAGCACTGGAGCTCAGAGAGCTGGGAACACACTGTAATGCTGGAAGGACTGGAGCTCAGAGAGCTGGGAAACACACTGTAATGCGGGAAGCACTGGAGCTCAGAGAGCTGGAAACACACTGTAATGCTGGAAGCACTGGAGCTCAGAGAGCTGGGAAACACACTGTAATGCTGGAAGCACTGGAGCTCAGAGAGCTGGGAAACACACTGTAATGCTGGAAGCACTGGAGCTCAGAGAGCTGGGAAACACACTGTAATGCTGGAAGCACTGGAGCTCAGAGAGCTGGGAACACACTGTAATGCTGGAAGCACTGGAGCTCAGAGAGCTGGGAAACACTGTAATGCTGGAAGCACTGGAGCTCTGAGAGCTGGGAAACACTGTAATGCTGGAAGCACTGGAGTTCAGAGAGCTGGGATACACAATGTAATGCTAGAAGCACTGGAGCTCAGAGAGCTGGGAAACACACTGTAATGTGGGAAGCACTGGAGCTCAGAGAGCTGGGAACACACTGTAATGCTGGAAGTACTGGAGCTCAGAGAGCTGGGAAACACTGTAATGCTGGAAGCACTGGAGCTCTGAGAGCTGGGAAACACACTGTAATGCGGGAAGCACTGGAGCTCAGAGAGCTGGGAACACACTGTAATGCTGGAAGCACTGGAGCTCTGAGAGCTGGGAAACACACTGTAATGCGGGAAGCACTGGAGCTCAGAGAGCTGGGAACACACTGTAATGCTGAAAGCACTGGAGCTCAGAGAGCTGGGAACACACTGTAATGCTGGAAGGACTGGAGCTCAGAGAGCTGGGAAACACACTGTAATGCGGGAAGCACTGGAGCTCAGAGAGCTGGAAACACACTGTAATGCTGGAAGCACTGGAGCTCAGAGAGCTGGGAAACACACTGTAATGCTGGAAGCACTGGAGCTCAGAGAGCTGGGAAACACACTGTAATGCTGGAAGCACTGGAGCTCAGAGAGCTGGGAAACACACTGTAATGCGGGAAGCACTGGAGCTCAGAGAGCTGGGAACACACTGTAATGCTGAAAGCACTGGAGCTCAGAGAGCTGGGAACACACTGTAATGCTGGAAGGACTGGAGCTCAGAGAGCTGGGAAACACACTGTAATGCGGGAAGCACTGGAGCTCAGAGAGCTGGAAACACACTGTAATGCTGAAAGCACTGGAGCTCAGAGAGCTGGGAAACACACTGTAATGCTGGAAGCACTGGAGCTCAGAGAGCTGGGAAACACACTGTAATGCTGGAAGCACTGGAGCTCAGAGAGCTGGGAACACACTGTAATGCTGGAAGCACTGGAGCTCAGAGAGCTGGGAACACACTGTAATGCTGGAAGCACTGGAGCTCAGAGAGCTGGGAAACACTGTAATGCTGGAAGCACTGGAGCTCTGAGAGCTGGGAAACACTGTAATGCTGGAAGCACTGGAGTTCAGAGAGCTGGGATACACAATGTAATGCTAGAAGCACTGGAGCTCAGAGAGCTGGGAAACACACTGTAATGCGGGAAGCACTGGAGCTCAGGGAGCTGGGAAACACACTGTAATGCGGGAAGCACTGGAGCTCAGGGAGCTGGGAAACACTGTAATGCTGGAAGCACTGGAGCTGAGAGAGCTGGGAAACACTGTAATGCGGGAAGCACTGGAGCTCAGAGAGCTGGGAAACACACTGTAATGCTGGAAGCACTGGAGCTCAGAGATCTGGGAAACACACTGTAATGCGGGAAGCACTGGAGCTCAGAGAGCTGGGAAACACACTGTAATGCGGGAAGCACTGGAGCTCAGAGAGCTGGGAAACACACTGTAATGCGGGAAGCACTGGAGCTCAGGGAGCTGGGAAACACTGTAATGCTGGAAGCACTGGAGCTGAGAGAGCTGGGAAACACTGTAATGCGGGAAGCACTGGAGCTCAGAGAGCTGGGAAACACACTGTAATGCGGGAAGCACTGGAGCTCAGGGAGCTGGGAAACACACTGTAATGCTGGAAGCACTGGAGCTCAGAGAGCTGGGAAACACTGTAATGCTGGAAGCACTGGAGCTCAGAGAGCTGGGAAACACACTGTAATGCTGGAAGCACTGGGACTCAATGAGAGCTGGGAAACACTGTAATGCTGGAAGCACTGGAGCTCAGAGAGCTGGGAAACACACTGTAATGCGGGAAGCACTGGAGCTCAGAGAGCTGGGAAACACTAATGCGGGAAGCACTGGAGCTCAGAGAGCTGAGAAACACTAATGCTGGAAGCACTGGAGCTCAGAGAGCTGGGAAACACACTGTAATGCGGGAAGCACTGGAGCTCAGAGAGCTGGGAACACACTGTAATGCTGGAAGCACTGGAGCTCAGAGAGCTGGGAAACACACTGTAATGCTGGAAGCACTGGAGCTCTGAGAGCTGGGAAGCACTGGAGCTCAGAGAGCTGAGAAACACTAATGCTGGAAGCACTGGAGCCCAGAGAGCTGGGAAACACACTGTAATGTGGGAAGCACTGGAGCTCAGAGAGCTGGGAACACACTGTAATGCTGGAAGTACTGGAGCTCAGAGAGCTGGGAAACACTGTAATGCTGGAAGCACTGGAGCTCTGAGAGCTGGGAAACACACTGTAATGCGGGAAGCACTGGAGCTCAGAGAGCTGGGAACACACTGTAATCCTGGAAGCACTGGAGCTCTGAGAGCTGGGAAACACACTGTAATGCGGGAAGCACTGGAGCTCAGAGAGCTGGGAACACACTGTAATGCTGAAAGCACTGGAGCTCAGAGAGCTGGGAACACACTGTAATGCTGGAAGGACTGGAGCTCAGAGAGCTGGGAAACACACTGTAATGCGGGAAGCACTGGAGCTCAGAGAGCTGGGAAACACACTGTAATGCTGGAAGCACTGGAGCTCAGAGAGCTGGGAAACACACTGTAATGCTGGAAGCACTGGAGCTCAGAGAGCTGGGAACACACTGTAATGCTGGAAGCACTGGAGCTCAGAGAGCTGGGAACACACTGTAATGCTGGAAGCACTGGAGCTCAGAGAGCTGGGAAACACTGTAATGCTGGAAGCACTGGAGCTCTGAGAGCTGGGAAACACTGTAATGCTGGAAGCACTGGAGTTCAGAGAGCTGGGATACACAATGTAATGCTAGAAGCACTGGAGCTCAGAGAGCTGGGAAACACACTGTAATGCGGGAAGCACTGGAGCTCAGGGAGCTGGGAAACACACTGTAATGCGGGAAGCACTGGAGCTCAGGGAGCTGGGAAACACTGTAATGCTGGAAGCACTGGAGCTGAGAGAGCTGGGAAACACTGTAATGCGGGAAGCACTGGAGCTCAGAGAGCTGGGAAACACACTGTAATGCGGGAAGCACTGGAGCTCAGAGAGCTGAGAAACACTCTGTAATGCTGGAAGCACTGGAACTCAGAGAGCTGGGAAACACACTGTAATGCGGGAAGCACTGGAGCTCAGAGAGCTGAGAAACACTCTGTAATGCTGGAAGCACTGGAGCTCAGAGAGCTGGGAAACACACTGTAATGCGGGAAGCACTGGAGCTCAGAGAGCTGGAAACACACTGTAATGCTGGAAGCACTGGAGCTCAGAGAGCTGGGAAACACACTGTAATGCTGGAAGCACTGGAGCTCAGAGAGCTGGGAAACACACTGTAATGCTGGAAGCACTGGGACTCAATGAGAGCTGGGAAACACTGTAATGCTGGAAGCACTGGAGCTCAGAGAGCTGGGAAACACACTGTAATGCGGGAAGCACTGGAGCTCAGAGAGCTGGGAAACACTAATGCGGGAAGCACTGGAGCTCAGAGAGCTGAGAAACACTAATGCTGGAAGCACTGGAGGTCAGAGAGCAGGGAAACACACTGTAATGCGGGAAGCACTGGAGCTCAGAGAGCTGGGAACACACTGTAATGCTGGAAGCACTGGAGCTCAGAGAGCTGGGAAACACACTGTAATGCTGGAAGCACTGGAGCTCTGAGAGCTGGGAAGCACTGGAGCTCAGAGTGCTGAGAAACACTAATGCTGGAAGCACTGGAGCCCAGAGAGCTGGGAAACACACTGTAATGTGGGAAGCACTGGAGCTCAGAGAGCTGGGAACACACTGTAATGCTGGAAGTACTGGAGCTCAGAGAGCTGGGAAACACTGTAATGCTGGAAGCACTGGAGCTCTGAGAGCTGGGAAACACACTGTAATGCGGGAAGCACTGGAGCTCAGAGAGCTGGGAACACACTGTAATGCTGGAAGCACTGGAGCTCTGAGAGCTGGGAAACACACTGTAATGCGGGAAGCACTGGAGCTCAGAGAGCTGGGAACACACTGTAATGCTGAAAGCACTGGAGCTCAGAGAGCTGGGAACACACTGTAATGCTGGAAGGACTGGAGCTCAGAGAGCTGGGAAACACACTGTAATGCGGGAAGCACTGGAGCTCAGAGAGCTGGAAACACACTGTAATGCTGGAAGCACTGGAGCTCAGAGAGCTGGGAAACACACTGTAATGCTGGAAGCACTGGAGCTCAGAGAGCTGGGAAACACACTGTAATGCTGGAAGCACTGGAGCTCAGAGAGCTGGGAAACACACTGTAATGCTGGAAGCACTGGAGCTCAGAGAGCTGGGAACACACTGTAATGCTGGAAGCACTGGAGCTCAGAGAGCTGGGAAACACTGTAATGCTGGAAGCACTGGAGCTCTGAGAGCTGGGAAGCACTGTAATGCTGGAAGCACTGGAGTTCAGAGAGCTGGGATACACAATGTAATGCTAGAAGCACTGGAGCTCAGAGAGCTGGGAAACACACTGTAATGTGGGAAGCACTGGAGCTCAGAGAGCTGGGAACACACTGTAATGCTGGAAGTACTGGAGCTCAGAGAGCTGGAAAACACTGTAATGCTGGAAGCACTGGAGCTCTGAGAGCTGGGAAACACACTGTAATGCGGGAAGCACTGGAGCTGAGAGAGCTGGGAACACACTGTAATGCTGGAAGCACTGGAGCTCTGAGAGCTGGGAAACACACTGTAATGCGGGAAGCACTGGAGCTCAGAGAGCTGGGAACACACTGTAATGCTGGAAGCACTGGAGCTCAGAGAGCTGGGAAACACACTGTAATGCTGGAAGCACTGGAGCTCAGAGAGCTGGGAAACACACTGTAATGCTGGAAGCACTGGAGCTCAGAGAGCTGGGAACACACTGTAATGCTGGAAGCACTGTAGCTCAGAGAGCTGGGAAACACTGTAATGCTGGAAGCACTGGAGCTCTGAGAGCTGGGAAACACTGTAATGCTGGAAGCACTGGAGTTCAGAGAGCTGGGATACACAATGTAATGCTAGAAGCACTGGAGCTCAGAGAGCTGGGAAACACACTGTAATGCGGGAAGCACTGGAACTCAGAGAGCTGGAAACACACTGTAATGCTGGAAGCACTGGAGCTCAGAGAGCTGGGAAACACACTGTAATGCTGGAAGCACTGGAGCTCAGAGAGCTGGGAAACACACTGTAATGCTGGAAGCACTGGGACTCAATGAGAGCTGGGAAACACTGTAATGCTGGAAGCACTGGAGCTCAGAGAGCTGGGAAACACACTGTAATGCGGGAAGCACTGGAGCTCAGAGAGCTGGGAAACACTAATGCGGGAAGCACTGGAGCTCAGAGAGCTGAGAAACACTAATGCTGGAAGCACTGGAGCTCAGAGAGCTGGGAAACACACTGTAATGCGGGAAGCACTGGAGCTCAGAGAGCTGGGAACACACTGTAATGCTGGAAGCACTGGAGCTCAGAGAGCTGGGAAACACACTGTAATGCTGGAAGCACTGGAGCTCTGAGAGCTGGGAAGCACTGGAGCTCAGAGAGCTGAGAAACACTAATGCTGGAAGCACTGGAGCCCAGAGAGCTGGGAAACACACTGTAATGTGGGAAGCACTGGAGCTCAGAGAGCTGGGAAACACACTGTAATGCTGGAAGCACTGGAGCTCAGAGAGCTGGGAAACACACTGTAATGCGGGAAGCACTGGAGCTCAGATTGCTGGAAACACACTGTAATGCTGGAAGCACTGGAGCTCAGAGAGCTGGGAAACACACTGTAATGCTGGAAGCACTGGAGCTCAGAGAGCTGGGAAACACACTGTAATGCTGGAAGCACTGGGACTCAATGAGAGCTGGGAAACACTGTAATGCTGGAAGCACTGGAGCTCAGAGAGCTGGGAAACACACTGTAATGCGGGAAGCACTGGAGCTCAGAGAGCTGGGAAACACACTGTAATGCTGGAAGCACTGGAGCTCTGAGAGCTGGGAAGCACTGGAGCTCAGAGAGCTGAGAAACACTAATGCTGGAAGCACTGGAGCCCAGAGAGCTGGGAAACACACTGTAATGTGGGAAGCACTGGAGCTCAGAGAGCTGGGAACACACTGTAATGCTGGAAGTACTGGAGCTCAGAGAGCTGGGAAACACTGTAATGCTGGAAGCACTGGAGCTCTGAGAGCTGGGAAACACACTGTAATGCGGGAAGCACTGGAGCTCAGAGAGCTGGGAACACACTGTAATGCTGGAAGCACTGGAGCTCTGAGAGCTGGGAAACACACTGTAATGCGGGAAGCACTGGAGCTCAGAGAGCTGGGAACACACTGTAATGCTGAAAGCACTGGAGCTCAGAGAGCTGGGAACACACTGTAATGCTGGAAGGACTGGAGCTCAGAGAGCTGGGAAACACACTGTAATGCGGGAAGCACTGGAGCTCAGAGAGCTGGAAACACACTGTAATGCTGGAAGCACTGGAGCTCAGAGAGCTGGGAAACACACTGTAATGCTGGAAGCACTAGAGCTCAGAGAGCTGGGAAACACACTGTAATGCTGGAAGCACTGGAGCTCAGAGAGCTGGGAAACACACTGTAATGCTGGAAGCACTGGAGCTCAGAGAGCTGGGAACACACTGTAATGCTGGAAGCACTGGAGCTCAGAGAGCTGGGAAACACTGTAATGCTGGAAGCACTGGAGCTCTGAGAGCTGGGAAACACTGTAATGCTGGAAGCACTGGAGTTCAGAGAGCTGGGATACACAATGTAATGCTAGAAGCACTGGAGCTCAGAGAGCTGGGAAACACACTGTAATGTGGGAAGCACTGGAGCTCAGAGAGCTGGGAACACACTGTAATGCTGGAAGTACTGGAGCTCAGAGAGCTGGGAAACACTGTAATGCTGGAAGCACTGGAGCTCTGAGAGCTGGGAAACACACTGTAATGCGGGAAGCACTGGAGCTCAGAGAGCTGGGAACACACTGTAATGCTGGAAGCACTGGAGCTCTGAGAGCTGGGAAACACACTGTAATGCGGGAAGCACTGGAGCTCAGAGAGCTGGGAACACACTGTAATGCTGGAAGGACTGGAGCATAGAGAGCTGGGAAACACACTGTAATGCGGGAAGCACTGGAGCTCAGAGAGCTGGAAACACACTGTAATGCTGGAAGCACTGGAGCTCAGAGAGCTGGGAACACACTGTAATGCTGGAAGGACTGGAGCTCAGAGAGCTGGGAAACACACTGTAATGCGGGAAGCACTGGAGCTCAGAGAGCTGGAAACACACTGTAATGCTGGAAGCACTGGAGCTCAGAGAGCTGGGAAACACACTGTAATGCTGGAAGCACTGGAGCTCAGAGAGCTGGGAAACACACTGTAATGCTGGAAGCACTGGAGCTCAGAGAGCTGGGAAACACACTGTAATGCGGGAAGCACTGGAGCTCAGAGAGCTGGGAACACACTGTAATGCTGAAAGCACTGGAGCTCAGAGAGCTGGGAACACACTGTAATGCTGGAAGGACTGGAGCTCAGAGAGCTGGGAAACACACTGTAATGCGGGAAGCACTGGAGCTCAGAGAGCTGGAAACACACTGTAATGCTGGAAGCACTGGAGCTCAGAGAGCTGGGAAACACACTGTAATGCTGGAAGCACTGGAGCTCAGAGAGCTGGGAAACACACTGTAATGCTGGAAGCACTGGAGCTCAGAGAGCTGGGAACACACTGTAATGCTGGAAGCACTGGAGCTCAGAGAGCTGGGAACACACTGTAATGCTGGAAGCACTGGAGCTCAGAGAGCTGGGAAACACTGTAATGCTGGAAGCACTGGAGCTCTGAGAGCTGGGAAACACTGTAATGCTGGAAGCACTGGAGTTCAGAGAGCTGGGATACACAATGTAATGCTAGAAGCACTGGAGCTCAGAGAGCTGGGAAACACACTGTAATGCGGGAAGCACTGGAGCTCAGGGAGCTGGGAAACACACTGTAATGCGGGAAGCACTGGAGCTCAGGGAGCTGGGAAACACACTGTAATGCTGGAAGCACTGGAGCTGAGAGAGCTGGGAAACACTGTAATGCGGGAAGCACTGGAGCTCAGAGAGCTGGGAAACACACTGTAATGCTGGAAGCACTGGAGCTCAGAGATCTGGGAAACACACTGTAATGCGGGAAGCACTGGAGCTCAGAGAGCTGGGAAACACACTGTAATGCGGGAAGCACTGGAGCTCAGAGAGCTGGGAAACACACTGTAATGCGGGAAGCACTGGAGCTCAGGGAGCTGGGAAACACTGTAATGCTGGAAGCACTGGAGCTGAGAGAGCTGGGAAACACTGTAATGCGGGAAGCACTGGAGCTCAGAGAGCTGGGAAACACACTGTAATGCGGGAAGCACTGGAGCTCAGGGAGCTGGGAAACACACTAATGCTGGAAGCACTGGAGCTCAGAGAGCTGGGAAACACACTGTAATGCTGGATGCACTGGAGCTCAGAGATCTGGGAAACACACTGTAATGCGGGAAGCACTGGAGCTCAGAGAGCTGGGAAACACACTGTAATGCGGGAAGCACTGGAGCTCAGGGAGCTGGGAAACACTGTAATGCTGGAAGCACTGGAGCTGAGAGAGCTGGGAAACACTGTAATGCGGGAAGCACTGGAGCTCAGAGAGCTGGGAAACACACTGTAATGCGGGAAGCACTGGAGCTCAGAGAGCTGAGAAACACTCTGTAATGCTGGAAGCACTGGAGCTCAGAGAGCTGGGAAACACACTGTAATGCGGGAAGCACTGGAGCTCAGAGAGCTGGGAAACACACTGTAATGCGGGAAGCACTGGAGCTCAGAGAGCTGGAAACACACTGTAATGCTGGAAGCACTGGAGCTCAGAGAGCTGGGAAACACTGTAATGCTGGAAGCACTGGAGCTCAGAGAGCTGGGAAACACACTGTAATGCTGGAAGCACGGACTCAATGAGAGCTGGGAAACACTGTAATGCTGGAAGCACTGGAGCTCAGAGAGCTGGGAAACACACTGTAATGCGGGAAGCACTGGAGCTCAGAGAGCTGGGAAACACTAATGCGGGAAGCACTGGAGCTCAGAGAGCTGAGAAACACTAATGCTGGAAGCACTGGAGCTCAGAGAGCTGGGAAACACACTGTAATGCGGGAAGCACTGGAGCTCAGAGAGCTGGGAACACACTGTAATGCTGGAAGCACTGGAGCTCAGAGAGCTGGGAAACACACTGTAATGCTGGAAGCACTGGAGCTCTGAGAGCTGGGAAGCACTGGAGCTCAGAGAGCTGAGAAACACTAATGCTGGAAGCACTGGAGCCCAGAGAGCTGGGAAACACACTGTAATGTGGGAAGCACTGGAGCTCAGAGAGCTGGGAACACACTGTAATGCTGGAAGTACTGGAGCTCAGAGAGCTGGGAAACACTGTAATGCTGGAAGCACTGGAGCTCTGAGAGCTGGGAAACACACTGTAATGCGGGAAGCACTGGAGCTCAGAGAGCTGGGAACACACTGTAATGCTGGAAGCACTGGAGCTCTGAGAGCTGGGAAACACACTGTAATGCGGGAAGCACTGGAGCTCAGAGAGCTGGGAACACACTGTAATGCTGAAAGCACTGGAGCTCAGAGAGCTGGGAACACACTGTAATGCTGGAAGGACTGGAGCTCAGAGAGCTGGGAAACACACTGTAATGCGGGAAGCACTGGAGCTCAGAGAGCTGGAAACACACTGTAATGCTGGAAGCACTGGAGCTCAGAGAGCTGGGAAACACACTGTAATGCTGGAAGCACTGGAGCTCAGAGAGCTGGGAAACACACTGTAATGCTGGAAGCACTGGAGCTCAGAGAGCTGGGAACACACTGTAATGCTGGAAGCACTGGAGCTCAGAGAGCTGGGAACACACTGTAATGCTGGAAGCACTGGAGCTCAGAGAGCTGGGAAACACTGTAATGCTGGAAGCACTGGAGCTCTGAGAGCTGGGAAACACTGTAATGCTGGAAGCACTGGAGTTCAGAGAGCTGGGATACACAATGTAATGCTAGAAGCACTGGAGCTCAGAGAGCTGGGAAACACACTGTAATGCGGGAAGCACTGGAGCTCAGGGAGCTGGGAAACACACTGTAATGCGGGAAGCACTGGAGCTCAGGGAGCTGGGAAACACTGTAATGCTGGAAGCACTGGAGCTGAGAGAGCTGGGAAACACTGTAATGCGGGAAGCACTGGAGCTCAGAGAGCTGGGAAACACACTGTAATGCGGGAAGCACTGGAGCTCAGAGAGCTGAGAAACACTCTGTAATGCTGGAAGCACTGGAACTCAGAGAGCTGGGAAACACACTGTAATGCTGGAAGCACTGGAGCTCAGAGAGCTGGGAAACACACTGTAATGCGGGAAGCACTGGAGCTCAGAGAGCTGGAAACACACTGTAATGCTGGAAGCACTGGAGCTCAGAGAGCTGGGAAACACACTGTAATGCTGGAAGCACTGGAGCTCAGAGAGCTGGGAAACACACTGTAATGCTGGAAGCACTGGGACTCAATGAGAGCTGGGAAACACTGTAATGCTGGAAGCACTGGAGCTCAGAGAGCTGGGAAACACACTGTAATGCGGGAAGCACTGGAGCTCAGAGAGCTGGGAAACACTAATGCGGGAAGCACTGGAGCTCAGAGAGCTGAGAAACACTAATGCTGGAAGCACTGGAGCTCAGAGAGCTGGGAAACACACTGTAATGCGGGAAGCACTGTAGCTCAGAGAGCTGGGAACACACTGTAATGCTGGAAGCACTGGAGCTCAGAGAGCTGGGAAACACACTGTAATGCTGGAAGCACTGGAGCTCTGAGAGCTGGGAAGCACTGGAGCTCAGAGTGCTGAGAAACACTAATGCTGGAAGCACTGGAGCCCAGAGAGCTGGGAAACACACTGTAATGTGGGAAGCACTGGAGCTCAGAGAGCTGGGAACACACTGTAATGCTGGAAGTACTGGAGCTCAGAGAGCTGGGAAACACTGTAATGCTGGAAGCACTGGAGCTCTGAGAGCTGGGAAACACACTGTAATGCGGGAAGCACTGGAGCTCAGAGAGCTGGGAACACACTGTAATGCTGGAAGCACTGGAGCTCTGAGAGCTGGGAAACACACTGTAATGCGGGAAGCACTGGAGCTCAGAGAGCTGGGAACACACTGTAATGCTGAAAGCACTGGAGCTCAGAGAGCTGGGAACACACTGTAATGCTGGAAGGACTGGAGCTCAGAGAGCTGGGAAACACACTGTAATGCGGGAAGCACTGGAGCTCAGAGAGCTGGAAACACACTGTAATGCTGGAAGCACTGGAGCTCAGAGAGCTGGGAAACACACTGTAATGCTGGAAGCACTGGAGCTCAGAGAGCTGGGAAACACACTGTAATGCTGGAAGCACTGGAGCTCAGAGAGCTGGGAAACACACTGTAATGCTGGAAGCACTGGAGCTCAGAGAGCTGGGAACACACTGTAATGCTGGAAGCACTGGAGCTCAGAGAGCTGGGAAACACTGTAATGCTGGAAGCACTGGAGCTCTGAGAGCTGGGAAACACTGTAATGCTGGAAGCACTGGAGTTCAGAGAGCTGGGATACACAATGTAATGCTAGAAGCACTGGAGCTCAGAGAGCTGGGAAACACACTGTAATGTGGGAAGCACTGGAGCTCAGAGAGCTGGGAACACACTGTAATGCTGGAAGTACTGGAGCTCAGAGAGCTGGGAAACACTGTAATGCTGGAAGCACTGGAGCTCTGAGAGCTGGGAAACACACTGTAATGCGGGAAGCACTGGAGCTCAGAGAGCTGGGAACACACTGTAATGCTGGAAGCACTGGAGCTCTGAGAGCTGGGAAACACACTGTAATGCGGGAAGCACTGGAGCTCAGAGAGCTGGGAACACACTGTAATGCTGAAAGCACTGGAGCTCAGAGAGCTGGGAACACACTGTAATGCTGGAAGGACTGGAGCTCAGAGAGCTGGGAAACACACTGTAATGCGGGAAGCACTGGAGCTCAGAGAGCTGGAAACACACTGTAATGCTGGAAGCACTGGAGCTCAGAGAGCTGGGAAACACACTGTAATGCTGGAAGCACTGGAGCTCAGAGAGCTGGGAAACACACTGTAATGCTGGAAGCACTGGAGCTCAGAGAGCTGGGAACACACTGTAATGCTGGAAGCACTGGAGCTCAGAGAGCTGGAACACACTGTAATGCTGGAAGCACTGGAGCTCAGAGAGCTGGGAACACACTGTAATGCTGGAAGCACTGTAGCTCAGAGAGCTGGGAAACACTGTAATGCTGGAAGCACTGGAGCTCTGAGAGCTGGGAAACACTGTAATGCTGGAAGCACTGGGACTCAATGAGAGCTGGGAAACACTGTAATGCTGGAAGCACTGGAGCTCAGAGAGCTGGGAAACACTGTAATGCTGGAAGCACTGGAGCTCAGAGAGCTGGGAAACACACTGTAATGCTGGAAGCACTGGGACTCAATGAGAGCTGGGAAACACTGTAATGCTGGAAGCACTGGAGCTCAGAGAGCTGGGAAACACACTGTAATGCGGGAAGCACTGGAGCTCAGAGAGCTGGGAAACACTAATGCGGGAAGCACTGGAGCTCAGAGAGCTGAGAAACACTAATGCTGGAAGCACTGGAGCTCAGAGAGCTGGGAAACACACTGTAATGCGGGAAGCACTGGAGCTCAGAGAGCTGGGAACACACTGTAATGCTGGAAGCACTGGAGCTCAGAGAGCTGGGAAACACACTGTAATGCTGGAAGCACTGGAGCTCTGAGAGCTGGGAAGCACTGGAGCTCAGAGAGCTGAGAAACACTAATGCTGGAAGCACTGGAGCCCAGAGAGCTGGGAAACACACTGTAATGTGGGAAGCACTGGAGCTCAGAGAGCTGGGAACACACTGTAATGCTGGAAGTACTGGAGCTCAGAGAGCTGGGAAACACTGTAATGCTGGAAGCACTGGAGCTCTGAGAGCTGGGAAACACACTGTAATGCGGGAAGCACTGGAGCTCAGAGAGCTGGGAACACACTGTAATGCTGAAAGCACTGGAGCTCAGAGAGCTGGGAACACACTGTAATGCTGGAAGGACTGGAGCTCAGAGAGCAGGGAAACACACTGTAATGCGGGAAGCACTGTAGCTCAGAGAGCTGGAAACACACTGTAATGCTGGAAGCACTGGAGCTCAGAGAGCTGGGAAACACACTGTAATGCTGGAAGCACTGGAGCTCAGAGAGCTGGGAAACACACTGTAATGCTGGAAGCACTGGAGCTCAGAGAGCTGGGAACACACTGTAATGCTGGAAGCACTGGAGCTCAGAGAGCTGGGAACACACTGTAATGCTGGAAGCACTGGAGCTCAGAGAGCTGGGAAACACTGTAATGCTGGAAGCACTGGAGCTCTGAGAGCTGGGAAACACTGTAATGCTGGAAGCACTGGAGTTCAGAGAGCTGGGATACACAATGTAATGCTAGAAGCACTGGAGCTCAGAGAGCTGGGAAACACACTGTAATGCGGGAAGCACTGGAGCTCAGGGAGCTGGGAAACACACTGTAATGCGGGAAGCACTGGAGCTCAGGGAGCTGGGAAACACTGTAATGCTGGAAGCACTGGAGCTGAGAGAGCTGGGAAACACTGTAATGCGGGAAGCACTGGAGCTCAGAGAGCTGGGAAACACACTGTAATGCGGGAAGCACTGGAGCTCAGAGAGCTGAGAAACACTCTGTAATGCTGGAAGCACTGGAACTCAGAGAGCTGGGAAACACACTGTAATGCTGGAAGCACTGGAGCTCAGAGAGCTGGGAAACACACTGTAATGCGGGAAGCACTGGAGCTCAGAGAGCTGGAAACACACTGTAATGCTGGAAGCACTGGAGCTCAGAGAGCTGGGAAACACACTGTAATGCTGGAAGCACTGGAGCTCAGAGAGCTGGGAAACACACTGTAATGCTGGAAGCACTGGGACTCAATGAGAGCTGGGAAACACTGTAATGCTGGAAGCACTGGAGCTCAGAGAGCTGGGAAACACACTGTAATGCGGGAAGCACTGGAGCTCAGAGAGCTGGGAAACACTAATGCGGGAAGCACTGGAGCTCAGAGAGCTGAGAAACACTAATGCTGGAAGCACTGGAGCTCAGAGAGCTGGGAAACACACTGTAATGCGAGAAGCACTGGAGCTCAGAGAGCTGGGAACACACTGTAATGCTGGAAGTACTGGAGCTCAGAGAGCTGGGAAACACTGTAATGCTGGAAGCACTGGAGCTCTGAGAGCTGGGAAACACACTGTAATGCGGGAAGCACTGGAGCTCAGAGAGCTGGGAACACACTGTAATGCTGGAAGCACTGGAGCTCTGAGAGCTGGGAAACACACTGTAATGCGGGAAGCACTGGAGCTCAGAGAGCTGGGAACACACTGTAATGCTGAAAGCACTGGAGCTCAGAGAGCTGGGAACACACTGTAATGCTGGAAGGACTGGAGCTCAGAGAGCTGGGAAACACACTGTAATGCGGGAAGCACTGGAGCTCAGAGAGCTGGAAACACACTGTAATGCTGGAAGCACTGGAGCTCAGAGAGCTGGGAAACACACTGTAATGCTGGAAGCACTGGAGCTCAGAGAGCTGGGAAACACACTGTAATGCTGGAAGCACTGGAGCTCAGAGAGCTGGGAAACACACTGTAATGCTGGAAGCACTGGAGCTCAGAGAGCTGGGAACACACTGTAATGCTGGAAGCACTGGAGCTCAGAGAGCTGGGAAACACTGTAATGCTGGAAGCACTGGAGCTCTGAGAGCTGGGAAACACTGTAATGCTGGAAGCACTGGAGTTCAGAGAGCTGGGATACACAATGTAATGCTAGAAGCACTGGAGCTCAGAGAGCTGGGAAACACACTGTAATGTGGGAAGCACTGGAGCTCAGAGAGCTGGGAACACACTGTAATGCTGGAAGTACTGGAGCTCAGAGAGCTGGGAAACACTGTAATGCTGGAAGCACTGGAGCTCTGAGAGCTGGGAAACACACTGTAATGCGGGAAGCACTGGAGCTCAGAGAGCTGGGAACACACTGTAATGCTGGAAGCACTGGAGCTCTGAGAGCTGGGAAACACACTGTAATGCGGGAAGCACTGGAGCTCAGAGAGCTGGGAACACACTGTAATGCTGAAAGCACTGGAGCTCAGAGAGCTGGGAACACACTGTAATGCTGGAAGGACTGGAGCTCAGAGAGCTGGGAAACACACTGTAATGCGGGAAGCACTGGAGCTCAGAGAGCTGGAAACACACTGTAATGCTGGAAGCACTGGAGCTCAGAGAGCTGGGAAACACACTGTAATGCTGGAAGCACTGGAGCTCAGAGAGCTGGGAAACACACTGTAATGCTGGAAGCACTGGAGCTCAGAGAGCTGGGAACACACTGTAATGCTGGAAGCACTGGAGCTCAGAGAGCTGGGAACACACTGTAATGCTGGAAGCACTGTAGCTCAGAGAGCTGGGAAACACTGTAATGCTGGAAGCACTGGAGCTCTGAGAGCTGGGAAACACTGTAATGCTGGAAGCACTGGAGTTCAGAGAGCTGGGATACACAATGTAATGCTAGAAGCACTGGAGCTCAGAGAGCTGGGAAACACACTATAATGCGGGAAGCACTGGAACTCAGAGAGCTGGAAACACACTGTAATGCTGGAAGCACTGGAGCTCAGAGAGCTGGGAAACACACTGTAATGCTGGAAGCACTGGAGCTCAGAGAGCTGGGAAACACACTGTAATGCTGGAAGCACTGGGACTCAATGAGAGCTGGGAAACACTGTAATGCTGGAAGCACTGGAGCTCAGAGAGCTGGGAAACACACTGTAATGCGGGAAGCACTGGAGCTCAGAGAGCTGGGAAACACTAATGCGGGAAGCACTGGAGCTCAGAGAGCTGAGAAACACTAATGCTGGAAGCACTGGAGCTCAGAGAGCTGGGAAACACACTGTAATGCGGGAAGCACTGGAGCTCAGAGAGCTGGGAACACACTGTAATGCTGGAAGCACTGGAGCTCAGAGAGCTGGGAAACACACTGTAATGCTGGAAGCACTGGAGCTCTGAGAGCTGGGAAACACTGGAGCTCAGAGAGCTGAGAAACACTAATGCTGGAAGCACTGGAGCCCAGAGAGCTGGGAAACACACTGTAATGTGGGAAGCACTGGAGCTCAGAGAGCTGGGAACACACTGTAATGCTGGAAGTACTGGAGCTCAGAGAGCTGGGAAACACTGTAATGCGGGAAGCACTGGAGCTC
The DNA here is from genome assembly GCF_028390025.1 of Pseudophryne corroboree. NCBI lineage: Eukaryota > Metazoa > Chordata > Amphibia > Anura > Myobatrachidae > Pseudophryne > Pseudophryne corroboree. The sequence continues at coordinate 116,498,512 of NC_086444.1, forward strand.
TGAGAGCTGGGAAACACACTGTAATGCGGGAAGCACTGGAGCTCAGAGAGCTGGGAACACACTGTAATGCTGGAAGCACTGGAGCTCTGAGAGCTGGGAAACACACTGTAATGCGGGAAGCACTGGAGCTCAGAGAGCAGGGAACACACTGTAATGCTGAAAGCACTGGAGCTCAGAGAGCTGGGAACACACTGTAATGCTGGAAGGACTGGAGCTCAGAGAGCTGGGAAACACACTGTAATGCGGGAAGCACTGGAGCTCAGAGAGCTGGAAACACACTGTAATGCTGGAAGCACTGGAGCTCAGAGAGCTGGGAAACACACTGTAATGCTGGAAGCACTGGAGCTCAGAGAGCTGGGAAACACACTGTAATGTGGGAAGCACTGGAGCTCAGAGAGCTGGGAACATACTGTAATGCTGGAAGTACTGGAGCTCAGAGAGCTGGGAAACACTGTAATGCTGGAAGCACTGGAGCTCTGAGAGCTGGGAAACACACTGTAATGCGGGAAGCACTGGAGCTCAGAGAGCTGGGAACACACTGTAATGCTGGAAGCACTGGAGCTCTGAGAGCTGGGAAACACACTGTAATGCGGGAAGCACTGGAGCTCAGAGAGCTGGGAACACACTGTAATGCTGAAAGCACTGGAGCTCAGAGAGCTGGGAACACACTGTAATGCTGGAAGGACTGGAGCTCAGAGAGCTGGGAAACACACTGTAATGCGGGAAGCACTGGAGCTCAGAGAGCTGGGAAACACTAATGCGGGAAGCACTGGAGCTCAGAGAGCTGAGAAACACTAATGCTGGAAGCACTGGAGCTCAGAGAGCTGGGAAACACACTGTAATGCGGGAAGCACTGGAGCTCAGAGAGCTGGGAACACACTGTAATGCTGGAAGCACTGGAGCTCAGAGAGCTGGGAAACACACTGTAATGCTGGAAGCACTGGAGCTCTGAGAGCTGGGAAACACTGGAGCTCAGAGAGCTGAGAAACACTAATGCTGGAAGCACTGGAGCCCAGAGAGCTGGGAAACACACTGTAATGTGGGAAGCACTGGAGCTCAGAGAGCTGGGAACACACTGTAATGCTGGAAGTACTGGAGCTCAGAGAGCTGGGAAACACTGTAATGCGGGAAGCACTGGAGCTCTGAGAGCTGGGAAACACACTGTAATGCGGGAAGCACTGGAGCTCAGAGAGCTGGGAACACACTGTAATGCTGGAAGCACTGGAGCTCTGAGAGCTGGGAAACACACTGTAATGCGGGAAGCACTGGAGCTCAGAGAGCAGGGAACACACTGTAATGCTGAAAGCACTGGAGCTCAGAGAGCTGGGAACACACTGTAATGCTGGAAGGACTGGAGCTCAGAGAGCTGGGAAACACACTGTAATGCGGGAAGCACTGGAGCTCAGAGAGCTGGAAACACACTGTAATGCTGGAAGCACTGGAGCTCAGAGAGCTGGGAAACACACTGTAATGCTGGAAGCACTGGAGCTCAGAGAGCTGGGAAACACACTGTAATGTGGGAAGCACTGGAGCTCAGAGAGCTGGGAACATACTGTAATGCTGGAAGTACTGGAGCTCAGAGAGCTGGGAAACACTGTAATGCTGGAAGCACTGGAGCTCTGAGAGCTGGGAAACACAATGTAATGCGGGAAGCACTGGAGCTCAGAGAGCTGGGAACACACTGTAATGCTGGAAGCACTGGAGCTCTGAGAGCTGGGAAACACACTGTAATGCGGGAAGCACTGGAGCTCAGAGAGCTGGGAACACACTGTAATGCTGAAAGCACTGGAGCTCAGAGAGCTGGGAACACACTGTAATGCTGGAAGGACTGGAGCTCAGAGAGCTGGGAAACACACTGTAATGCGGGAAGCACTGGAGCTCAGAGAGCTGGAAACACACTGTAATGCTGGAAGCACTGGAGCTCAGAGAGCTGGGAAACACACTGTAATGCTGGAAGCACTGGAGCTCAGAGAGCTGGGAAACACACTGTAATGCTGGAAGCACTGGAGCTCAGAGAGCTGGGAAACACACTGTAATGCGGGAAGCACTGGAGCTCAGAGAGCTGGGAACACACTGTAATGCTGAAAGCACTGGAGCTCAGAGAGCTGGGAACACACTGTAATGCTGGAAGGACTGGAGCTCAGAGAGCTGGGAAACACACTGTAATGCGGGAAGCACTGGAGCTCAGAGAGCTGGAAACACACTGTAATGCTGCAAGCACTGGAGCTCAGAGAGCTGGGAAACACACTGTAATGCTGGAAGCACTGGAGCTCAGAGAGCTGGGAAACACACTGTAATGCTGGAAGCACTGGAGCTCAGAGAGCTGGGAACACACTGTAATGCTGGAAGCACTGGAGCTCAGAGAGCTGGGAACACACTGTAATGCTGGAAGCACTGGAGCTCAGAGAGCTGGGAAACACTGTAATGCTGGAAGCACTGGAGCTCTGAGAGCTGGGAAACACTGTAATGCTGGAAGCACTGGAGTTCAGAGAGCTGGGATACACAATGTAATGCTAGAAGCACTGGAGCTCAGAGAGCTGGGAAACACACTGTAATGCGGGAAGCACTGGAGCTCAGGGAGCTGGGAAACACACTGTAATGCGGGAAGCACTGGAGCTCAGGGAGCTGGGAAACACTGTAATGCTGGAAGCACTGGAGCTGAGAGAGCTGGGAAACACTGTAATGCGGGAAGCACTGGAGCTCAGAGAGCTGGGAAACACACTGTAATGCTGGAAGCACTGGAGCTCAGAGAGCTGGGAAACACACTGTAATGCGGGAAGCACTGGAGCTCAGAGAGCTGGGAAACACACTGTAATGCTGGAAGCACTGGGACTCAATGAGAGCTGGGAAACACTGTAATGCTGGAAGCACTGGAGCTCAGAGAGCTGGGAAACACACTGTAATGCGGGAAGCACTGGAGCTCAGAGAGCTGGGAAACACTAATGCGGGAAGCACTGGAGCTCAGAGAGCTGAGAAACACTAATGCTGGAAGCACTGGAGCTCAGAGAGCTGGGAAACACACTGTAATGCGGGAAGCACTGGAGCTCAGAGAGCTGAGAAACACTCTGTAATGCTGGAAGCACTGGAACTCAGAGAGCTGGGAAACACACTGTAATGCTGGAAGCACTGGAGCTCAGAGAGCTGGGAAACACACTGTAATGCGGGAAGCACTGGAGCTCAGAGAGCTGGAAACACACTGTAATGCTGGAAGCACTGGAGCTCAGAGAGCTGGGAAACACACTGTAATGCTGGAAGCACTGGAGCTCAGAGAGCTGGGAAACACACTGTAATGCTGGAAGCACTGGGACTCAATGAGAGCTGGGAAACACTGTAATGCTGGAAGCACTGGAGCTCAGAGAGCTGGGAAACACACTGTAATGCGGGAAGCACTGGAGCTCAGAGAGCTGGGAAACACTAATGCGGGAAGCACTGGAGCTCAGAGAGCTGAGAAACACTAATGCTGGAAGCACTGGAGCTCAGAGAGCTGGGAAACACACTGTAATGCGGGAAGCACTGGAGCTCAGAGAGCTGGGAACACACTGTAATGCTGGAAGCACTGGAGCTCAGAGAGCTGGGAAACACACTGTAATGCTGGAAGCACTGGAGCTCTGAGAGCTGGGAAGCACTGGAGCTCAGAGTGCTGAGAAACACTAATGCTGGAAGCACTGGAGCCCAGAGAGCTGGGAAACACACTGTAATGTGGGAAGCACTGGAGCTCAGAGAGCTGGGAACACACTGTAATGCTGGAAGTACTGGAGCTCAGAGAGCTGGGAAACACTGTAATGCTGGAAGCACTGGAGCTCTGAGAGCTGGGAAACACACTGTAATGCGGGAAGCACTGGAGCTCAGAGAGCTGGGAACACACTGTAATGCTGGAAGCACTGGAGCTCTGAGAGCTGGGAAACACACTGTAATGCGGGAAGCACTGGAGCTCAGAGAGCTGGGAACACACTGTAATGCTGAAAGCACTGGAGCTCAGAGAGCTGGGAACACACTGTAATGCTGGAAGGACTGGAGCTCAGAGAGCTGGGAAACACACTGTAATGCGGGAAGCACTGGAGCTCAGAGAGCTGGAAACACACTGTAATGCTGGAAGCACTGGAGCTCAGAGAGCTGGGAAACACACTGTAATGCTGGAAGCACTGGAGCTCAGAGAGCTGGGAAACACACTGTAATGCTGGAAGCACTGGAGCTCAGAGAGCTGGGAAACACACTGTAATGCTGGAAGCACTGGAGCTCAGAGAGCTGGGAACACACTGTAATGCTGGAAGCACTGGAGCTCAGAGAGCTGGGAAACACTGTAATGCTGGAAGCACTGGAGCTCTGAGAGCTGGGAAACACTGTAATGCTGGAAGCACTGGAGTTCAGAGAGCTGGGATACACAATGTAATGCTAGAAGCACTGGAGCTCAGAGAGCTGGGAAACACACTGTAATGTGGGAAGCACTGGAGCTCAGAGAGCTGGGAACACACTGTAATGCTGGAAGTACTGGAGCTCAGAGAGCTGGGAAACACTGTAATGCTGGAAGCACTGGAGCTCTGAGAGCTGGGAAACACACTGTAATGCGGGAAGCACTGGAGCTCAGAGAGCTGGGAACACACTGTAATGCTGGAAGCACTGGAGCTCTGAGAGCTGGGAAACACACTGTAATGCGGGAAGCACTGGAGCTCAGAGAGCTGGGAACACACTGTAATGCTGAAAGCACTGGAGCTCAGAGAGCTGGGAACACACTGTAATGCTGGAAGGACTGGAGCTCAGAGAGCTGGGAAACACACTGTAATGCGGGAAGCACTGGAGCTCAGAGAGCTGGAAACACACTGTAATGCTGGAAGCACTGGAGCTCAGAGAGCTGGGAAACACACTGTAATGCTGGAAGCACTGGAGCTCAGAGAGCTGGGAAACACACTGTAATGCTGGAAGCACTGGAGCTCAGAGAGCTGGGAACACACTGTAATGCTGGAAGCACTGGAGCTCAGAGAGCTGGGAACACACTGTAATGCTGGAAGCACTGTAGCTCAGAGAGCTGGGAAACACTGTAATGCTGGAAGCACTGGAGCTCTGAGAGCTGGGAAACACTGTAATGCTGGAAGCACTGGAGTTCAGAGAGCTGGGATACACAATGTAATGCTAGAAGCACTGGAGCTCAGAGAGCTGGGAAACACACTGTAATGCGGGAAGCACTGGAACTCAGAGAGCTGGAAACACACTGTAATGCTGGAAGCACTGGAGCTCAGAGAGCTGGGAAACACACTGTAATGCTGGAAGCACTGGAGCTCAGAGAGCTGGGAAACACACTGTAATGCTGGAAGCACTGGGACTCAATGAGAGCTGGGAAACACTGTAATGCTGGAAGCACTGGAGCTCAGAGAGCTGGGAAACACACTGTAATGCGGGAAGCACTGGAGCTCAGAGAGCTGGGAAACACTAATGCGGGAAGCACTGGAGCTCAGAGAGCTGAGAAACACTAATGCTGGAAGCACTGGAGCTCAGAGAGCTGGGAAACACACTGTAATGCGGGAAGCACTGGAGCTCAGAGAGCTGGGAACACACTGTAATGCTGGAAGCACTGGAGCTCAGAGAGCTGGGAAACACACTGTAATGCTGGAAGCACTGGAGCTCTGAGAGCTGGGAAGCACTGGAGCTCAGAGAGCTGAGAAACACTAATGCTGGAAGCACTGGAGCCCAGAGAGCTGGGAAACACACTGTAATGTGGGAAGCACTGGAGCTCAGAGAGCTGGGAACACACTGTAATGCTGGAAGTACTGGAGCTCAGAGAGCTGGGAAACACACTGTAATGCTGGAAGGACTGGAGCTCAGAGAGCTGGGAAACACACTGTAATGCGGGAAGCACTGGAGCTCAGAGAGCTGGAAACACACTGTAATGCTGGAAGCACTGGAGCTCAGAGAGCTGGGAAACACACTGTAATGCTGGAAGCACTGGAGCTCAGAGAGCTGGGAAACACACTGTAATGTGGGAAGCACTGGAGCTCAGAGAGCTGGGAACACACTGTAATGCTGGAAGTACTGGAGCTCAGAGAGCTGGGAAACACTGTAATGCTGGAAGCACTGGAGCTCTGAGAGCTGGGAAACACACTGTAATGCGGGAAGCACTGGAGCTCAGAGAGCTGATAACACACTGTAATGCTGGAAGCACTGGAGCTCTGAGAGCTGGGAAACACACTGTAATGCGGGAAGCACTGGAGCTCAGAGAGCTGGGAACACACTGTAATGCTGAAAGCACTGGAGCTCAGAGAGCTGGGAACACACTGTAATGCTGGAAGGACTGGAGCTCAGAGAGCTGGGAAACACACTGTAATGCGGGAAGCACTGGAGCTCAGAGAGCTGGAAACACACTGTAATGCTGGAAGCACTGGAGCTCAGAGAGCTGGGAAACACACTGTAATGCTGGAAGCACTGGAGCTCAGAGAGCTGGGAAACACACTGTAATGCTGGAAGCACTGGAGCTCAGAGAGCTGGGAAACACACTGTAATGTGGGAAGCACTGGAGCTCAGAGAGCTGGGAACACACTGTAATGCTGGAAGTACTGGAGCTCAGAGAGCTGGGAAACACTGTAATGCTGGAAGCACTGGAGCTCTGAGAGCTGGGAAACACACTGTAATGCGGGAAGCACTGGAGCTCAGAGAGCTGGGAACACACTGTAATGCTGGAAGCACTGGAGCTCTGAGAGCTGGGAAACACACTGTAATGCGGGAAGCACTGGAGCTCAGAGAGCTGGGAACACACTGTAATGCTGAAAGCACTGGAGCTCAGAGAGCTGGGAACACACTGTAATGCTGGAAGGACTGGAGCTCAGAGAGCTGGGAAACACACTGTAATGCGGGAAGCACTGGAGCTCAGAGAGCTGGAAACACACTGTAATGCTGGAAGCACTGGAGCTCAGAGAGCTGGGAAACACACTGTAATGCTGGAAGCACTGGAGCTCAGAGAGCTGGGAAACACACTGTAATGCTGGAAGCACTGGAGCTCAGAGAGCTGGGAAACACACGCAAATGCGGGAAGCACTGGAGCTCAGAGAGCTGGGAACACACTGTAATGCTGAAAGCACTGGAGCTCAGAGAGCTGGGAACACAGTGTAATGCTGGAAGGACTGGAGCTCAGAGAGCTGGGAAACACACTGTAATGCGGGAAGCACTGGAGCTCAGAGAGCTGGAAACACACTGTAATGCTGGAAGCACTGGAGCTCAGAGAGCTGGGAAACACACTGTAATGCTGGAAGCACTGGAGCTCAGAGAGCTGGGAAACACACTGTAATGCTGGAAGCACTGGAGCTCAGAGAGCTGGGAACACACTGTAATGCTGGAAGCACTGGAGCTCAGAGAGCTGGGAACACACTGTAATGCTGGAAGTACTGGAGCTCAGAGAGCTGGGAAACACTGTAATGCTGGAAGCACTGGAGCTCTGAGAGCTGGGAAACACACTGTAATGCGGGAAGCACTGGAGCTCAGAGAGCTGGGAACACACTGTAATGCTGGAAGCACTGGAGCTCTGAGAGCTGGGAAACACACTGTAATGCGGGAAGCACTGGAGCTCAGAGAGCTGGGAACACACTGTAATGCTGAAAGCACTGGAGCTCAGAGAGCTGGGAACACACTGTAATGCTGGAAGGACTGGAGCTCAGAGAGCTGGGAAACACACTGTAATGCGGGAAGCACTGGAGCTCAGAGAGCTGGAAACACACTGTAATGCTGGAAGCACTGGAGCTCAGAGAGCTGGGAAACACACTGTAATGCTGGAAGCACTGGAGCTCAGAGAGCTGGGAAACACACTGTAATGCTGGAAGCACTGGAGCTCAGAGAGCTGGGAACACACTGTAATGCTGGAAGCACTGGAGCTCAGAGAGCTGGGAACACACTGTAATGCTGGAAGCACTGTAGCTCAGAGAGCTGGGAAACACTGTAATGCTGGAAGCACTGGAGCTCTGAGAGCTGGGAAACACTGTAATGCTGGAAGCACTGGAGTTCAGAGAGCTGGGATACACAATGTAATGCTAGAAGCACTGGAGCTCAGAGAGCTGGGAAACACACTGTAATGCGGGAAGCACTGGAACTCAGAGAGCTGGAAACACACTGTAATGCTGGAAGCACTGGAGCTCAGAGAGCTGGGAAACACACTGTAATGCTGGAAGCACTGGAGCTCAGAGAGCTGGGAAACACACTGTAATGCTGGAAGCACTGGGACTCAATGAGAGCTGGGAAACACTGTAATGCTGGAAGCACTGGAGCTCAGAGAGCTGGGAAACACACTGTAATGCGGGAAGCACTGGAGCTCAGAGAGCTGGGAAACACTAATGCGGGAAGCACTGGAGCTCAGAGAGCTGAGAAACACTAATGCTGGAAGCACTGGAGCTCAGAGAGCTGGGAAACACACTGTAATGCGGGAAGCACTGGAGCTCAGAGAGCTGGGAACACACTGTAATGCTGGAAGCACTGGAGCTCAGAGAGCTGGGAAACACACTGTAATGCTGGAAGCACTGGAGCTCTGAGAGCTGGGAAGCACTGGAGCTCAGAGAGCTGAGAAACACTAATGCTGGAAGCACTGGAGCCCAGAGAGCTGGGAAACACACTGTAATGTGGGAAGCACTGGAGCTCAGAGAGCTGGGAACACACTGTAATGCTGGAAGTACTGGAGCTCAGAGAGCTGGGAAACACACTGTAATGCTGGAAGGACTGGAGCTCAGAGAGCTGGGAAACACACTGTAATGCGGGAAGCACTGGAGCTCAGAGAGCTGGAAACACACTGTAATGCTGGAAGCACTGGAGCTCAGAGAGCTGGGAAACACACTGTAATGCTGGAAGCACTGGAGCTCAGAGAGCTGGGAAACACACTGTAATGTGGGAAGCACTGGAGCTCAGAGAGCTGGGAACACACTGTAATGCTGGAAGTACTGGAGCTCAGAGAGCTGGGAAACACTGTAATGCTGGAAGCACTGGAGCTCTGAGAGCTGGGAAACACACTGTAATGCGGGAAGCACTGGAGCTCAGAGAGCTGATAACACACTGTAATGCTGGAAGCACTGGAGCTCTGAGAGCTGGGAAACACACTGTAATGCGGGAAGCACTGGAGCTCAGAGAGCTGGGAACACACTGTAATGCTGAAAGCACTGGAGCTCAGAGAGCTGGGAACACACTGTAATGCTGGAAGGACTGGAGCTCAGAGAGCTGGGAAACACACTGTAATGCGGGAAGCACTGGAGCTCAGAGAGCTGGAAACACACTGTAATGCTGGAAGCACTGGAGCTCAGAGAGCTGGGAAACACACTGTAATGCTGGAAGCACTGGAGCTCAGAGAGCTGGGAAACACACTGTAATGCTGGAAGCACTGGAGCTCAGAGAGCTGGGAAACACACTGTAATGTGGGAAGCACTGGAGCTCAGAGAGCTGGGAACACACTGTAATGCTGGAAGTACTGGAGCTCAGAGAGCTGGGAAACACTGTAATGCTGGAAGCACTGGAGCTCTGAGAGCTGGGAAACACACTGTAATGCGGGAAGCACTGGAGCTCAGAGAGCTGGGAACACACTGTAATGCTGGAAGCACTGGAGCTCTGAGAGCTGGGAAACACACTGTAATGCGGGAAGCACTGGAGCTCAGAGAGCTGGGAACACACTGTAATGCTGAAAGCACTGGAGCTCAGAGAGCTGGGAACACACTGTAATGCTGGAAGGACTGGAGCTCAGAGAGCTGGGAAACACACTGTAATGCGGGAAGCACTGGAGCTCAGAGAGCTGGAAACACACTGTAATGCTGGAAGCACTGGAGCTCAGAGAGCTGGGAAACACACTGTAATGCTGGAAGCACTGGAGCTCAGAGAGCTGGGAAACACACTGTAATGCTGGAAGCACTGGAGCTCAGAGAGCTGGGAAACACACTGTAATGCGGGAAGCACTGGAGCTCAGAGAGCTGGGAACACACTGTAATGCTGAAAGCACTGGAGCTCAGAGAGCTGGGAACACAGTGTAATGCTGGAAGGACTGGAGCTCAGAGAGCTGGGAAACACACTGTAATGCGGGAAGCACTGGAGCTCAGAGAGCTGGAAACACACTGTAATGCTGGAAGCACTGGAGCTCAGAGAGCTGGGAAACACACTGTAATGCTGGAAGCACTGGAGCTCAGAGAGCTGGGAAACACACTGTAATGCTGGAAGCACTGGAGCTCAGAGAGCTGGGAACACACTGTAATGCTGGAAGCACTGGAGCTCAGAGAGCTGGGAACACACTGTAATGCTGGAAGCACTGGAGCTCAGAGAGCTGGGAAACACTGTAATGCTGGAAGCACTGGAGCTCTGAGAGCTGGGAAACACTGTAATGCTGGAAGCACTGGAGTTCAGAGAGCTGGGATACACAATGTAATGCTAGAAGCACTGGAGCTCAGAGAGCTGGGAAACACACTGTAATGCGGGAAGCACTGGAGCTCAGGGAGCTGGGAAACACACTGTAATGCGGGAAGCACTGGAGCTCAGGGAGCTGGGAAACACTAATGCTGGAAGCACTGGAGCTGAGAGAGCTGGGAAATACTGTAATGCGGGAAGCACTGGAGCTCAGAGAGCTGGGAAACACACTGTAATGCTGGAAGCACTGGAGCTCAGAGATCTGGGAAACACACTGTAATGCGGGAAGTACTGGAGCTCAGAGAGCTGGGAAACACTGTAATGCTGGAAGCACTGGAGCTCTGAGAGCTGGGAAACACACTGTAATGCGGGAAGCACTGGAGCTCAGAGAGCTGGGAACACACTGTAATGCTGGAAGCACTGGAGCTCTGAGAGCTGGGAAACACACTGTAATGCGGGAAGCACTGGAGCTCAGAGAGCTGGGAAACACACTGTAATGCTGGAAGCACTGGGACTCAATGAGAGCTGGGAAACACTGTAATGCTGGAAGCACTGGAGCTCAGAGAGCTGGGAAACACACTGTAATGCGGGAAGCACTGGAGCTCAGAGAGCTGGGAAACACTAATGCGGGAAGCACTGGAGCTCAGAGAGCTGAGAAACACTAATGCTGGAAGCACTGGAGCTCAGAGAGCTGGGAAACACACTGTAATGCGGGAAGCACTGGAGCTCAGAGAGCTGGGAACACACTGTAATGCTGGAAGCACTGGAGCTCAGAGAGCTGGGAAACACACTGTAATGCTGGAAGCACTGGAGCTCTGAGAGCTGGGAAGCACTGGAGCTCAGAGAGCTGAGAAACACTAATGCTGGAAGCACTGGAGCCCAGAGAGCTGGGAAACACACTGTAATGTGGGAAGCACTGGAGCTCAGAGAGCTGGGAACACACTGTAATGCTGGAAGTACTGGAGCTCAGAGAGCTGGGAAACACTGTAATGCTGGAAGCACTGGAGCTCTGAGAGCTGGGAAACACACTGTAATGCGGGAAGCACTGGAGCTCAGAGAGCTGGGAACACACTGTAATGCTGAAAGCACTGGAGCTCAGAGAGCTGGGAACACACTGTAATGCTGGAAGGACTGGAGCTCAGAGAGCTGGGAAACACACTGTAATGCGGGAAGCACTGGAGCTCAGAGAGCTGGAAACACACTGTAATGCTGGAAGCACTGGAGCTCAGAGAGCTGGGAAACACACTGTAATGCTGGAAGCACTGGAGCTCAGAGAGCTGGGAAACACACTGTAATGCTGGAAGCACTGGAGCTCAGAGAGCTGGGAAACACACTGTAATGCTGGAAGCACTGGAGCTCAGAGAGCTGGGAACACACTGTAATGCTGGAAGCACTGGAGCTCAGAGAGCTGGGAAACACTGTAATGCTGGAAGCACTGGAGCTCTGAGAGCTGGGAAACACTGTAATGCTGGAAGCACTGGAGTTCAGAGAGCTGGGATACACAATGTAATGCTAGAAGCACTGGAGCTCAGAGAGCTGGGAAACACACTGTAATGCTGGAAGCACTGGAGCTCAGAGAGCTGGGAACACACTGTAATGCTGGAAGCACTGGAGCTCAGAGAGCTGGGAAACACTGTAATGCTGGAAGCACTGGAGCTCTGAGAGCTGGGAAACACTGTAATGCTGGAAGCACTGGAGTTCAGAGAGCTGGGATACACAATGTAATGCTAGAAGCACTGGAGCTCAGAGAGCTGGGAAACACACTGTAATGTGGGAAGCACTGGAGCTCAGAGAGCTGGGAACACACTGTAATGCTGGAAGTACTGGAGCTCAGAGAGCTGGGAAACACTGTAATGCTGGAAGCACTGGAGCTCTGAGAGCTGGGAAACACACTGTAATGCGGGAAGCACTGGAGCTCAGAGAGCTGGGAACACACTGCAATGCTGGAAGCACTGGAGCTCTGAGAGCTGGGAAACACACTGTAATGCGGGAAGCACTGGAGCTCAGAGAGCTGGGAACACACTGTAATGCTGAAAGCACTGGAGCTCAGAGAGCTGGGAACACACTGTAATGCTGGAAGGACTGGAGCTCAGAGAGCTGGGAAACACACTGTAATGCGGGAAGCACTGGAGCTCAGAGAGCTGGAAACACACTGTAATGCTGGAAGCACTGGAGCTCAGAGAGCTGGGAAACACACTGTAATGCTGGAAGCACTGGAGCTCAGAGAGCTGGGAAACACACTGTAATGCTGGAAGCACTGGAGCTCAGAGAGCTGGGAACACACTGTAATGCTGGAAGCACTGGAGCTCAGAGAGCTGGGAACACACTGTAATGCTGGAAGCACTGTAGCTCAGAGAGCTGGGAAACACTGTAATGCTGGAAGCACTGGAGCTCTGAGAGCTGGGAAACACTGTAATGCTGGAAGCACTGGAGTTCAGAGAGCTGGGATACACAATGTAATGCTAGAAGCACTGGAGCTCAGAGAGCTGGGAAACACACTGTAATGTGGGAAGCACTGGAACTCAGAGAGCTGGAAACACACTGTAATGCTGGAAGCACTGGAGCTCAGAGAGCTGGGAAACACACTGTAATGCTGGAAGCACTGGAGCTCAGAGAGCTGGGAAACACACTGTAATGCTGGAAGCACTGGGACTCAATGAGAGCTGGGAAACACTGTAATGCTGGAAGCACTGGAGCTCAGAGAGCTGGGAAACACACTGTAATGCGGGAAGCACTGGAGCTCAGAGAGCTGGGAAACACTAATGCGGGAAGCACTGGAGCTCAGAGAGCTGAGAAACACTAATGCTGGAAGCACTGGAGCTCAGAGAGCTGGGAAACACACTGTAATGCGGGAAGCACTGGAGCTCAGAGAGCTGGGAACACACTGTAATGCTGGAAGCACTGGAGCTCAGAGAGCTGGGAAACACACTGTAATGCTGGAAGCACTGGAGCTCTGAGAGCTGGGAAGCACTGGAGCTCAGAGAGCTGAGAAACACTAATGCTGGAAGCACTGGAGCCCAGAGAGCTGGGAAACACACTGTAATGTGGGAAGCACTGGAGCTCAGAGAGCTGGGAACACACTGTAATGCTGGAAGTACTGGAGCTCAGAGAGCTGGGAAACACACTGTAATGCTGGAAGGACTGGAGCTCAGAGAGCTGGGAAACACACTGTAATGCGGGAAGCACTGGAGCTCAGAGAGCTGGAAACACACTGTAATGCTGGAAGCACTGGAGCTCAGAGAGCTGGGAAACACACTGTAATGCTGGAAGCACTGGAGCTCAGAGAGCTGGGAAACACACTGTAATGTGGGAAGCACTGGAGCTCAGAGAGCTGGGAACACACTGTAATGCTGGAAGTACTGGAGCTCAGAGAGCTGGGAAACACTGTAATGCTGGAAGCACTGGAGCTCTGAGAGCTGGGAAACACACTGTAATGCGGGAAGCACTGGAGCTCAGAGAGCTGGGAACACACTGTAATGCTGGAAGCACTGGAGCTCTGAGAGCTGGGAAACACACTGTAATGCGGGAAGCACTGGAGCTCAGAGAGCTGGGAACACACTGTAATGCTGAAAGCACTGGAGCTCAGAGAGCTGGGAACACACTGTAATGCTGGAAGGACTGGAGCTCAGAGAGCTGGGAAACACACTGTAATGCGGGAAGCACTGGAGCTCAGAGAGCTGGAAACACACTGTAATGCTGGAAGCACTGGAGCTCAGAGAGCTGGGAAACACACTGTAATGCTGGAAGCACTGGAGCTCAGAGAGCTGGGAAACACACTGTAATGCTGGAAGCACTGGAGCTCAGAGAGCTGGGAAACACACTGTAATGTGGGAAGCACTGGAGCTCAGAGAGCTGGGAACACACTGTAATGCTGGAAGTACTGGAGCTCAGAGAGCTGGGAAACACTGTAATGCTGGAAGCACTGGAGCTCTGAGAGCTGGGAAACACACTGTAATGCGGGAAGCACTGGAGCTCAGAGAGCTGGGAACACACTGTAATGCTGGAAGCACTGGAGCTCTGAGAGCTGGGAAACACACTGTAATGCGGGAAGCACTGGAGCTCAGAGAGCTGGGAACACACTGTAATGCTGAAAGCACTGGAGCTCAGAGAGCTGGGAACACACTGTAATGCTGGAAGGACTGGAGCTCAGAGAGCTGGGAAACACACTGTAATGCGGGAAGCACTGGAGCTCAGAGAGCTGGAAACACACTGTAATGCTGGAAGCACTGGAGCTCAGAGAGCTGGGAAACACACTGTAATGCTGGAAGCACTGGAGCTCAGAGAGCTGGGAAACACACTGTAATGCTGGAAGCACTGGAGCTCAGAGAGCTGGGAAACACACTGTAATGCGGGAAGCACTGGAGCTCAGAGAGCTGGGAACACACTGTAATGCTGAAAGCACTGGAGCTCAGAGAGCTGGGAACACAGTGTAATGCTGGAAGGACTGGAGCTCAGAGAGCTGGGAAACACACTGTAATGCGGGAAGCACTGGAGCTCAGAGAGCTGGAAACACACTGTAATGCTGGAAGCACTGGAGCTCAGAGAGCTGGGAAACACACTGTAATGCTGGAAGCACTGGAGCTCAGAGAGCTGGGAAACACACTGTAATGCTGGAAGCACTGGAGCTCAGAGAGCTGGGAACACACTGTAATGCTGGAAGCACTGGAGCTCAGAGAGCTGGGAACACACTGTAATGCTGGAAGCACTGGAGCTCAGAGAGCTGGGAAACACTGTAATGCTGGAAGCACTGGAGCTCTGAGAGCTGGGAAACACTGTAATGCTGGAAGCACTGGAGTTCAGAGAGCTGGGATACACAATGTAATGCTAGAAGCACTGGAGCTCAGAGAGCTGGGAAACACACTGTAATGCGGGAAGCACTGGAGCTCAGGGAGCTGGGAAACACACTGTAATGCGGGAAGCACTGGAGCTCAGGGAGCTGGGAAACACTAATGCTGGAAGCACTGGAGCTCAGAGAGCTGGAAACACACTGTAATGCTGGAAGCACTGGAGCTCAGAGAGCTGGGAAACACACTGTAATGCTGGAAGCACTGGAGCTCAGAGAGCTGGAAACACACTGTAATGCTGGAAGCACTGGAGCTCAGAGAGCTGGGAAACACACTGTAATACTGGAAGCACTGGAGCTCAGAGAGCTGGGAACACACTGTAATGCGGGAAGTACTGGAGCTCAGAGAGCTGGGAAACACTGTAATGCTGGAAGCACTGGAGCTCTGAGAGCTGGGAAACACACTGTAATGCGGGAAGCACTGGAGCTCAGAGAGCTGGGAACACACTGTAATGCTGGAAGCACTGGAGCTCTGAGAGCTGGGAAACACACTGTAATGCGGGAAGCACTGGAGCTCAGAGAGCTGGGAAACACACTGTAATGCTGGAAGCACTGGGACTCAATGAGAGCTGGTAAACACTGTAATGCTGGAAGCACTGGAGCTCAGAGAGCTGGGAAACACACTGTAATGCGGGAAGCACTGGAGCTCAGAGAGCTGGGAAACACTAATGCGGGAAGCACTGGAGCTCAGAGAGCTGAGAAACACTAATGCTGGAAGCACTGGAGCTCAGAGAGCTGGGAAACACACTGTAATGCGGGAAGCACTGGAGCTCAGAGAGCTGGGAACACACTGTAATGCTGGAAGCACTGGAGCTCAGAGAGCTGGGAAACACACTGTAATGCTGGAAGCACTGGAGCTCTGAGAGCTGGGAAGCACTGGAGCTCAGAGAGCTGAGAAACACTAATGCTGGAAGCACTGGAGCCCAGAGAGCTGGGAAACACACTGTAATGTGGGAAGCACTGGAGCTCAGAGAGCTGGGAACACACTGTAATGCTGGAAGTACTGGAGCTCAGAGAGCTGGGAAACACTGTAATGCTGGAAGCACTGGAGCTCTGAGAGCTGGGAAACACACTGTAATGCGGGAAGCACTGGAGCTCAGAGAGCTGGGAACACACTGTAATGCTGAAAGCACTGGAGCTCAGAGAGCTGGGAACACACTGTAATGCTGGAAGGACTGGAGCTCAGAGAGCTGGGAAACACACTGTAATGCGGGAAGCACTGGAGCTCAGAGAGCTGGAAACACACTGTAATGCGGGAAGCACTGGAGCTCAGAGAGCTGGGAACACACTGTAATGCTGGAAGTACTGGAGCTCAGAGAGCTGGGAAACACTGTAATGCTGGAAGCACTGGAGCTCTGAGAGCTGGGAAACACACTGTAATGCGGGAAGCACTGGAGCTCAGAGAGCTGGGAACACACTGTAATGCTGGAAGCACTGGAGCTCTGAGAGCTGGGAAACACACTGTAATGCGGGAAGCACTGGAGCTCTGAGAGCTGGGAACACACTGTAATGCTGAAAGCACTGGAGCTCAGAGAGCTGGGAACAAACTGTAATGCTGGAAGGACTGGAGCTCAGAGAGCTGGGAAACACACTGTAATGCGGGAAGCACTGGAGCTCAGAGAGCTGGAAACACACTGTAATGCTGGAAGCACTGGAGCTCAGAGAGCTGGGAAACACACTGTAATGCTGGAAGCACTGGAGCTCAGAGAGCTGGGAAACACACTGTAATGCTGGAAGCACTGGAGCTCAGAGAGCTGGGAAACACACTGTAATGCGGGAAGCACTGGAGCTCAGAGAGCTGGGAACACACTGTAATGCTGAAAGCACTGGAGCTCAGAGAGCTGGGAACACACTGTAATGCTGGAAGGACTGGAGCTCAGAGAGCTGGGAAACACACTGTAATGCGGGAAGCACTGGAGCTCAGAGAGCTGGAAACACACTGTAATGCTGGAAGCACTGGAGCTCAGAGAGCTGGGAAACGCACTGTAATGCTGGAAGCACTGGAGCTCAGAGAGCTGGGAAACACACTGTAATGCTGGAAGCACTGGAGCTCAGAGAGCTGGGAACACACTGTAATGCTGGAAGCACTGGAGCTCAGAGAGCTGGGAACACACTGTAATGCTGGAAGCACTGGAGCTCAGAGAGCTGGGAAACACTGTAATGCTGGAAGCACTGGAGCTCTGAGAGCTGGGAAACACTGTAATGCTGGAAGCACTGGAGTTCAGAGAGCTGGGATACACAATGTAATGCTAGAAGCACTGGAGCTCAGAGAGCTGGGAAACACACTGTAATGCGGGAAGCACTGGAGCTCAGAGAGCTGGAAACACACTGTAATGCGGGAAGCACTGGAGCTCAGAGAGCTGGGAACACACTGTAATGCTGGAAGCACTGGAGCTCTGAGAGCTGGGAAACACACTGTAATGCGGGAAGCACTGGAGCTCAGAGAGCTGGGAACACACTGTAATGCTGAAAGCACTGGAGCTCAGAGAGCTGGGAACACACTGTAATGCTGGAAGGACTGGAGCTCAGAGAGCTGGGAAACACACTGTAATGCTGGAAGCACTGGAGCTCAGAGAGCTGGAAACACACTGTAATGCTGGAAGCACTGGAGCTCAGAGAGCTGGGAAACACACTGTAATGCTGGAAGCACTGGAGCTCAGAGAGCTGGGAAACACACTGTAATGTGGGAAGCACTGGAGCTCAGAGAGCTGGGAACACACTGTAATGCTGGAAGTACTGGAGCTCAGAGAGCTGGGAAACACTGTAATGCTGGAAGCACTGGAGCTCTGAGAGCTGGGAAACACACTGTAATGCGGGAAGCACTGGAGCTCAGAGAGCTGGGAACACACTGTAATGCTGGAAGCACTGGAGCTCTGAGAGCTGGGAAACACACTGTAATGCGGGAAGCACTGGAGCTCAGAGAGCTGGGAACACACTGTAATGCTGAAAGCACTGGAGCTCAGAGAGCTGGGAACACACTGTAATGCTGGAAGGACTGGAGCTCAGAGAGCTGGGAAACACACTGTAATGCGGGAAGCACTGGAGCTCAGAGAGCTGGAAACACACTGTAATGCTGGAAGCACTGGAGCTCAGAGAGCTGGGAAACACACTGTAATGCTGGAAGCACTGGAGCTCAGAGAGCTGGGAAACACACTGTAATGCTGGAAGCACTGGAGCTCAGAGAGCTGGGAAACACACTGTAATGCGGGAAGCACTGGAGCTCAGAGAGCTGGGAACACACTGTAATGCTGAAAGCACTGGAGCTCAGAGAGCTGGGAACACAGTGTAATGCTGGAAGGACTGGAGCTCAGAGAGCTGGGAAACACACTGTAATGCGGGAAGCACTGGAGCTCAGAGAGCTGGAAACACACTGTAATGCTGGAAGCACTGGAGCTCAGAGAGCTGGGAAACACACTGTAATGCTGGAAGCACTGGAGCTCAGAGAGCTGGGAAACACACTGTAATGCTGGAAGCACTGGAGCTCAGAGAGCTGGGAAACACACTGTAATGCTGGAAGCACTGGAGCTCAGAGAGCTGGGAAACACACTGTAATGCTGGAAGCACTGGAGCTCAGAGAGCTGGGAACACACTGTAATGCTGGAAGCACTGGAGCTCAGAGAGCTGGGAAACACTGTAATGCTGGAAGCACTGGAGCTCTGAGAGCTGGGAAACACTGTAATGCTGGAAGCACTGGAGTTCAGAGAGCTGGGATACACAGTGTAATGCTAGAAGCACTGGAGCTCAGAGAGCTGGGAAACACACTGTAATGCGGGAAGCACTGGAGCTCAGAGAGCTGGGAACACACTGTAATGCTGGAAGTACTGGAGCTCAGAGAGCTGGGAAACACTGTAATGCTGGAAGCACTGGAGCTCTGAGAGCTGGGAAACACACTGTAATGCGGGAAGCACTGGAGCTCAGAGAGCTGGGAACACACTGTAATGCTGGAAGCACTGGAGCTCTGAGAGCTGGGAAACACACTGTAATGCTGGAAGCACTGGAGCTCAGAGAGCTGGGAACACACTGTAATGCTGAAAGCACTGGAGCTCAGAGAGCTGGGAACACACTGTAATGCTGGAAGGACTGGAGCTCAGAGAGCTGGGAAACACACTGTAATGCGGGAAGCACTGGAGCTCAGAGAGCTGGAAACACACTGTAATGCTGGAAGCACTGGAGCTCAGAGAGCTGGGAAACACACTGTAATGCTGGAAGCACTGGAGCTCAGAGAGCTGGGAAACACACTGTAATGCTGGAAGCACTGGAGCTCAGAGAGCTGGGAAACACACTGTAATGCGGGAAGCACTGGAGCTCAGAGAGCTGGGAACACACTGTAATGCTGAAAGCACTGGAGCTCAGAGAGCTGGGAACACACTGTAATGCTGGAAGGACTGGAGCTCAGAGAGCTGGGAAACACACTGTAATGCGGGAAGCACTGGAGCTCAGAGAGCTGGAAACACACTGTAATGCTGGAAGCACTGGAGCTCAGAGAGCTGGGAAACACACTGTAATGCTGGAAGCACTGGAGCTCAGAGAGCTGGGAAACACACTGTAATGCTGGAAGCACTGGAGCTCAGAGAGCTGGGAACACACTGTAATGCTGGAAGCACTGGAGCTCAGAGAGCTGGGAACACACTGTAATGCTGGAAGCACTGGAGCTCAGAGAGCTGGGAAACACTGTAATGCTGGAAGCACTGGAGCTCTGAGAGCTGGGAAACACTGTAATGCTGGAAGCACTGGAGTTCAGAGAGCTGGGATACACAATGTAATGCTAGAAGCACTGGAGCTCAGAGAGCTGGGAAACACACTGTAATGCGGGAAGCACTGGAGCTCAGAGAGCTGGAAACACACTGTAATGCGGGAAGCACTGGAGCTCAGAGAGCTGGGAACACACTGTAATGCTGGAAGCACTGGAGCTCTGAGAGCTGGGAAACACACTGTAATGCGGGAAGCACTGGAGCTCAGAGAGCTGGGAACACACTGTAATGCTGAAAGCACTGGAGCTCAGAGAGCTGGGAACACACTGTAATGCTGGAAGGACTGGAGCTCAGAGAGCTGGGAAACACACTGTAATGCGGGAAGCACTGGAGCTCAGAGAGCTGGAAACACACTGTAATGCTGGAAGCACTGGAGCTCAGAGAGCTGGGAAACACACTGTAATGCTGGAAGCACTGGAGCTCAGAGAGCTGGGAAACACACTGTAATGTGGGAAGCACTGGAGCTCAGAGAGCTGGGAACACACTGTAATGCTGGAAGTACTGGAGCTCAGAGAGCTGGGAAACACTGTAATGCTGGAAGCACTGGAGCTCTGAGAGCTGGGAAACACACTGTAATGCGGGAAGCACTGGAGCTCAGAGAGCTGGGAACACACTGTAATGCTGGAAGCACTGGAGCTCTGAGAGCTGGGAAACACACTGTAATGCGGGAAGCACTGGAGCTCAGAGAGCTGGGAACACACTGTAATGCTGAAAGCACTGGAGCTCAGAGAGCTGGGAACACACTGTAATGCTGGAAGGACTGGAGCTCAGAGAGCTGGGAAACACACTGTAATGCGGGAAGCACTGGAGCTCAGAGAGCTGGAAACACACTGTAATGCTGGAAGCACTGGAGCTCAGAGAGCTGGGAAACACACTGTAATGCTGGAAGCACTGGAGCTCAGAGAGCTGGGAAACACACTGTAATGCTGGAAGCACTGGAGCTCAGAGAGCTGGGAAACACACTGTAATGCGGGAAGCACTGGAGCTCAGAGAGCTGGGAACACACTGTAATGCTGAAAGCACTGGAGCTCAGAGAGCTGGGAACACAGTGTAATGCTGGAAGGACTGGAGCTCAGAGAGCTGGGAAACACACTGTAATGCGGGAAGCACTGGAGCTCAGAGAGCTGGAAACACACTGTAATGCTGGAAGCACTGGAGCTCAGAGAGCTGGGAAACACACTGTAATGCTGGAAGCACTGGAGCTCAGAGAGCTGGGAAACACACTGTAATGCTGGAAGCACTGGAGCTCAGAGAGCTGGGAACACACTGTAATGCTGGAAGCACTGGAGCTCAGAGAGCTGGGAACACACTGTAATGCTGGAAGCACTGGAGCTCAGAGAGCTGGGAAACACTGTAATGCTGGAAGCACTGGAGCTCTGAGAGCTGGGAAACACTGTAATGCTGGAAGCACTGGAGTTCAGAGAGCTGGGATACACAATGTAATGCTAGAAGCACTGGAGCTCAGAGAGCTGGGAAACACACTGTAATGCGGGAAGCACTGGAGCTCAGGGAGCTGGGAAACACACTGTAATGCGGGAAGCACTGGAGCTCAGGGAGCTGGGAAACACTAATGCTGGAAGCACTGGAGCTGAGAGAGCTGGGAAACACTGTAATGCGGGAAGCACTGGAGCTCAGAGAGCTGGGAAACACACTGTAATGCTGGAAGCACTGGAGCTCAGAGATCTGGGAAACACACTGTAATGCGGGAAGTACTGGAGCTCAGAGAGCTGGGAAACACTGTAATGCTGGAAGCACTGGAGCTCTGAGAGCTGGGAAACACACTGTAATGCGGGAAGCACTGGAGCTCAGAGAGCTGGGAACACACTGTAATGCTGGAAGCACTGGAGCTCTGAGAGCTGGGAAACACACTGTAATGCGGGAAGCACTGGAGCTCAGAGAGCTGGGAAACACACTGTAATGCTGGAAGCACTGGGACTCAATGAGAGCTGGGAAACACTGTAATGCTGGAAGCACTGGAGCTCAGAGAGCTGGGAAACACACTGTAATGCGGGAAGCACTGGAGCTCAGAGAGCTGGGAAACACTAATGCGGGAAGCACTGGAGCTCAGAGAGCTGAGAAACACTAATGCTGGAAGCACTGGAGCTCAGAGAGCTGGGAAACACACTGTAATGCGGGAAGCACTGGAGCTCAGAGAGCTGGGAACACACTGTAATGCTGGAAGCACTGGAGCTCAGAGAGCTGGGAAACACACTGTAATGCTGGAAGCACTGGAGCTCTGAGAGCTGGGAAGCACTGGAGCTCAGAGAGCTGAGAAACACTAATGCTGGAAGCACTGGAGCCCAGAGAGCTGGGAAACACACTGTAATGTGGGAAGCACTGGAGCTCAGAGAGCTGGGAACACACTGTAATGCTGGAAGTACTGGAGCTCAGAGAGCTGGGAAACACTGTAATGCTGGAAGCACTGGAGCTCTGAGAGCTGGGAAACACACTGTAATGCGGGAAGCACTGGAGCTCAGAGAGCTGGGAACACACTGTAATGCTGAAAGCACTGGAGCTCAGAGAGCTGGGAACACACTGTAATGCTGGAAGGACTGGAGCTCAGAGAGCTGGGAAACACACTGTAATGCGGGAAGCACTGGAGCTCAGAGAGCTGGGAAACACACTGTAATGCGGGAAGCACTGGAGCTCAGAGAGCTGGAAACACACTGTAATGCTGGAAGCACTGGAGCTCAGAGAGCTGGGAAACACACTGTAATGCTGGAAGCACTGGAGCTCAGAGAGCTGGGAAACACACTGTAATGCTGGAAGCACTGGAGCTCAGAGAGCTGGGAAACACACTGTAATGCTGGAAGCACTGGAGCTCAGAGAGCTGGGAACACACTGTAATGCTGGAAGCACTGGAGCTCAGAGAGCTGGGAAACACTGTAATGCTGGAAGCACTGGAGCTCAGAGAGCTGGGAAACACTGTAATGCGGGAAGCACTGGAGTTCAGAGAGCTGGGAAACACAATGTAATGCTAGAAGCACTGGAGCTCAGAGAGCTGGGAAACACACTGTAATGCGGGAAGCACTGGAGCTCAGAGAGCTGGGAACACACTGTAATGCTGGAAGTACTGGAGCTCAGAGAGCTGGGAAACACTGTAATGCTGGAAGCACTGGAGCTCTGAGAGCTGGGAAACACACTGTAATGCGGGAAGCACTGGAGCTCAGAGAGCTGGGAACACACTGTAATGCTGGAAGCACTGGAGCTCTGAGAGCTGGGAAACACACTGTAATGCGGGAAGCACTGGAGCTCAGAGAGCTGGGAACACACTGTAATGCTGAAAGCACTGGAGCTCAGAGAGCTGGGAACACACTGTAATGCTGGAAGGACTGGAGCTCAGAGAGCTGGGAAACACACTGTAATGCGGGAAGCACTGGAGCTCAGAGAGCTGGAAACACACTGTAATGCTGGAAGCACTGGAGCTCAGAGAGCTGGGAAACACACTGTAATGCTGGAAGCACTGGAGCTCAGAGAGCTGGGAAACACACTGTAATGCTGGAAGCACTGGAGCTCAGAGAGCTGGGAAACACACTGTAATGCGGGAAGCACTGGAGCTCAGAGAGCTGGGAACACACTGTAATGCTGAAAGCACTGGAGCTCAGAGAGCTGGGAACACACTGTAATGCTGGAAGGACTGGAGCTCAGAGAGCTGGGAAACACACTGTAATGCGGGAAGCACTGGAGCTCAGAGAGCTGGAAACACACTGTAATGCTGGAAGCACTGGAGCTCAGAGAGCTGGGAAACACACTGTAATGCTGGAAGCACTGGAGCTCAGAGAGCTGGGAAACACACTGTAATGCTGGAAGCACTGGAGCTCAGAGAGCTGGGAACACACTGTAATGCTGGAAGCACTGGAGCTCAGAGAGCTGGGAACACACTGTAATGCTGGAAGCACTGGAGCTCAGAGAGCTGGGAAACACTGTAATGCTGGAAGCACTGGAGCTCTGAGAGCTGGGAAACACTGTAATGCTGGAAGCACTGGAGTTCAGAGAGCTGGGATACACAATGTAATGCTAGAAGCACTGGAGCTCAGAGAGCTGGGAAACACACTGTAATGCGGGAAGCACTGGAGCTCAGAGAGCTGGAAACACACTGTAATGCGGGAAGCACTGGAGCTCAGAGAGCTGGGAACACACTGTAATGCTGGAAGCACTGGAGCTCTGAGAGCTGGGAAACACACTGTAATGCGGGAAGCACTGGAGCTCAGAGAGCTGGGAACACACTGTAATGCTGAAAGCACTGGAGCTCAGAGAGCTGGGAACACACTGTAATGCTGGAAGGACTGGAGCTCAGAGAGCTGGGAAACACACTGTAATGCGGGAAGCACTGGAGCTCAGAGAGCTGGAAACACACTGTAATGCTGGAAGCACTGGAGCTCAGAGAGCTGGGAAACACACTGTAATGCTGGAAGCACTGGAGCTCAGAGAGCTGGGAAACACACTGTAATGTGGGAAGCACTGGAGCTCAGAGAGCTGGGAACACACTGTAATGCTGGAAGTACTGGAGCTCAGAGAGCTGGGAAACACTGTAATGCTGGAAGCACTGGAGCTCTGAGAGCTGGGAAACACACTGTAATGCGGGAAGCACTGGAGCTCAGAGAGCTGGGAACACACTGTAATGCTGGAAGCACTGGAGCTCTGAGAGCTGGGAAACACACTGTAATGCGGGAAGCACTGGAGCTCAGAGAGCTGGGAACACACTGTAATGCTGAAAGCACTGGAGCTCAGAGAGCTGGGAACACACTGTAATGCTGGAAGGACTGGAGCTCAGAGAGCTGGGAAACACACTGTAATGCGGGAAGCACTGGAGCTCAGAGAGCTGGAAACACACTGTAATGCTGGAAGCACTGGAGCTCAGAGAGCTGGGAAACACACTGTAATGCTGGAAGCACTGGAGCTCAGAGAGCTGGGAAACACACTGTAATGCTGGAAGCACTGGAGCTCAGAGAGCTGGGAAACACACTGTAATGCGGGAAGCACTGGAGCTCAGAGAGCTGGGAACACACTGTAATGCTGAAAGCACTGGAGCTCAGAGAGCTGGGAACACAGTGTAATGCTGGAAGGACTGGAGCTCAGAGAGCTGGGAAACACACTGTAATGCGGGAAGCACTGGAGCTCAGAGAGCTGGAAACACACTGTAATGCTGGAAGCACTGGAGCTCAGAGAGCTGGGAAACACTGTAATGCTGGAAGCACTGGAGCTCAGAGAGCTGGGAAACACACTGTAATGCTGGAAGCACTGGAGCTCAGAGAGCTGGGAACACACTGTAATGCTGGAAGCACTGGAGCTCAGAGAGCTGGGAACACACTGTAATGCTGGAAGCACTGGAGCTCAGAGAGCTGGGAAACACTGTAATGCTGGAAGCACTGGAGCTCTGAGAGCTGGGAAACACTGTAATGCTGGAAGCACTGGAGTTCAGAGAGCTGGGATACACAATGTAATGCTAGAAGCACTGGAGCTCAGAGAGCTGGGAAACACACTGTAATGCGGGAAGCACTGGAGCTCAGGGAGCTGGGAAACACACTGTAATGCGGGAAGCACTGGAGCTCAGGGAGCTGGGAAACACTAATGCTGGAAGCACTGGAGCTGAGAGAGCTGGGAAACACTGTAATGCGGGAAGCACTGGAGCTCAGAGAGCTGGGAAACACACTGTAATGCTGGAAGCACTGGAGCTCAGAGATCTGGCAAACACACTGTAATGCGGGAAGTACTGGAGCTCAGAGAGCTGGGAAACACTGTAATGCTGGAAGCACTGGAGCTCTGAGAGCTGGGAAACACACTGGTCTGCGGGAAGCACTGGAGCTCAGAGAGCTGGGAACACACTGTAATGCTGGAAGCACTGGAGCTCTGAGAGCTGGGAAACACACTGTAATGCGGGAAGCACTGGAGCTCAGAGAGCTGGGAAACACACTGTAATGCTGGAAGCACTGGGACTCAATGAGAGCTGGGAAACACTGTAATGCTGGAAGCACTGGAGCTCAGAGAGCTGGGAAACACACTGTAATGCGGGAAGCACTGGAGCTCAGAGAGCTGGGAAACACTAATGCGGGAAGCACTGGAGCTCAGAGAGCTGAGAAACACTAATGCTGGAAGCACTGGAGCTCAGAGAGCTGGGAAACACACTGTAATGCGGGAAGCACTGGAGCTCAGAGAGCTGGGAACACACTGTAATGCTGGAAGCACTGGAGCTCAGAGAGCTGGGAAACACACTGTAATGCTGGAAGCACTGGAGCTCTGAGAGCTGGGAAGCACTGGAGCTCAGAGAGCTGAGAAACACTAATGCTGGAAGCACTGGAGCCCAGAGAGCTGGGAAACACACTGTAATGTGGGAAGCACTGGAGCTCAGAGAGCTGGGAACACACTGTAATGCTGGAAGTACTGGAGCTCAGAGAGCTGGGAAACACTGTAATGCTGGAAGCACTGGAGCTCTGAGAGCTGGGAAACACACTGTAATGCGGGAAGCACTGGAGCTCAGAGAGCTGGGAACACACTGTAATGCTGAAAGCACTGGAGCTCAGAGAGCTGGGAACACACTGTAATGCTGGAAGGACTGGAGCTCAGAGAGCTGGGAAACACACTGTAATGCGGGAAGCACTGGAGCTCAGAGAGCTGGAAACACACTGTAATGCTGGAAGCACTGGAGCTCAGAGAGCTGGGAAACACACTGTAATGCTGGAAGCACTGGAGCTCAGAGAGCTGGGAAACACACTGTAATGCTGGAAGCACTGGAGCTCAGAGAGCTGGGAAACACACTGTAATGCTGGAAGCACTGGAGCTCAGAGAGCTGGGAACACACTGTAATGCTGGAAGCACTGGAGCTCAGAGAGCTGGGAAACACTGTAATGCTGGAAGCACTGGAGCTCTGAGAGCTGGGAAACACTGTAATGCTGGAAGCACTGGAGTTCAGAGAGCTGGGATACACAATGTAATGCTAGAAGCACTGGAGCTCAGAGAGCTGGGAAACACACTGTAATGCGGGAAGCACTGGAGCTCAGAGAGCTGGGAACACACTGTAATGCTGGAAGTACTGGAGCTCAGAGAGCTGGGAAACACTGTAATGCTGGAAGCACTGGAGCTCTGAGAGCTGGGAAACACACTGTAATGCGGGAAGCACTGGAGCTCAGAGAGCTGGGAACACACTGTAATGCTGGAAGCACTGGAGCTCTGAGAGCTGGGAAACACACTGTAATGCGGGAAGCACTGGAGCTCAGAGAGCTGGGAACACACTGTAATGCTGAAAGCACTGGAGCTCAGAGAGCTGGGAACACACTGTAATGCTGGAAGGACTGGAGCTCAGAGAGCTGGGAAACACACTGTAATGCGGGAAGCACTGGAGCTCAGAGAGCTGGAAACACACTGTAATGCTGGAAGCACTGGAGCTCAGAGAGCTGGGAAACACACTGTAATGCTGGAAGCACTGGAGCTCAGAGAGCTGGGAAACACACTGTAATGCTGGAAGCACTGGAGCTCAGAGAGCTGGGAAACACACTGTAATGCGGGAAGCACTGGAGCTCAGAGAGCTGGGAACACACTGTAATGCTGAAAGCACTGGAGCTCAGAGAGCTGGGAACACACTGTAATGCTGGAAGGACTGGAGCTCAGAGAGCTGGGAAACACACTGTAATGCGGGAAGCACTGGAGCTCAGAGAGCTGGAAACACACTGTAATGCTGGAAGCACTGGAGCTCAGAGAGCTGGGAAACACACTGTAATGCTGGAAGCACTGGAGCTCAGAGAGCTGGGAACACACTGTAATGCTGGAAGCACTGGAGCTCAGAGAGCTGGGAACACACTGTAATGCTGGAAGCACTGGAGCTCAGAGAGCTGGGAACACACTGTAATGCTGGAAGCACTGGAGCTCAGAGAGCTGGGAAACACTGTAATGCTGGAAGCACTGGAGCTCTGAGAGCTGGGAAACACTGTAATGCTGGAAGCACTGGAGTTCAGAGAGCTGGGATACACAATGTAATGCTAGAAGCACTGGAGCTCAGAGAGCTGGGAAACACACTGTAATGCGGGAAGCACTGGAGCTCAGAGAGCTGGAAACACACTGTAATGCGGGAAGCACTGGAGCTCAGAGAGCTGGGAACACACTGTAATGCTGGAAGCACTGGAGCTCTGAGAGCTGGGAAACACACTGTAATGCGGGAAGCACTGGAGCTCAGAGAGCTGGGAACACACTGTAATGCTGAAAGCACTGGAGCTCAGAGAGCTGGGAACACACTGTAATGCTGGAAGGACTGGAGCTCAGAGAGCTGGGAAACACACTGTAATGCGGGAAGCACTGGAGCTCAGAGAGCTGGAAACACACTGTAATGCTGGAAGCACTGGAGCTCAGAGAGCTGGGAAACACACTGTAATGCTGGAAGCACTGGAGCTCAGAGAGCTGGGAAACACACTGTAATGTGGGAAGCACTGGAGCTCAGAGAGCTGGGAACACACTGTAATGCTGGAAGTACTGGAGCTCAGAGAGCTGGGAAACACTGTAATGCTGGAAGCACTGGAGCTCTGAGAGCTGGGAAACACACTGTAATGCGGGAAGCACTGGAGCTCAGAGAGCTGGGAACACACTGTAATGCTGGAAGCACTGGAGCTCTGAGAGCTGGGAAACACACTGTAATGCGGGAAGCACTGGAGCTCAGAGAGCTGGGAACACACTGTAATGCTGAAAGCACTGGAGCTCAGAGAGCTGGGAACACACTGTAATGCTGGAAGGACTGGAGCTCAGAGAGCTGGGAAACACACTGTAATGCGGGAAGCACTGGAGCTCAGAGAGCTGGAAACACACTGTAATGCTGGAAGCACTGGAGCTCAGAGAGCTGGGAAACACACTGTAATGCTGGAAGCACTGGAGCTCAGAGAGCTGGGAAACACACTGTAATGCTGGAAGCACTGGAGCTCAGAGAGCTGGGAAACACACTGTAATGCGGGAAGCACTGGAGCTCAGAGAGCTGGGAACACACTGTAATGCTGAAAGCACTGGAGCTCAGAGAGCTGGGAACACAGTGTAATGCTGGAAGGACTGGAGCTCAGAGAGCTGGGAAACACACTGTAATGCGGGAAGCACTGGAGCTCAGAGAGCTGGAAACACACTGTAATGCTAGAAGCACTGGAGCTCAGAGAGCTGGGAAACACACTGTAATGCTGGAAGCACTGGAGCTCAGAGAGCTGGGAAACACACTGTAATGCTGGAAGCACTGGAGCTCAGAGAGCTGGGAACACACTGTAATGCTGGAAGCACTGGAGCTCAGAGAGCTGGGAACACACTGTAATGCTGGAAGCACTGGAGCTCAGAGAGCTGGGAAACACTGTAATGCTGGAAGCACTGGAGCTCTGAGAGCTGGGAAACACTGTAATGCTGGAAGCACTGGAGTTCAGAGAGCTGGGATACACAATGTAATGCTAGAAGCACTGGAGCTCAGAGAGCTGGGAAACACACTGTAATGCGGGAAGCACTGGAGCTCAGGGAGCTGGGAAACACACTGTAATGCGGGAAGCACTGGAGCTCAGGGAGCTGGGAAACACTAATGCTGGAAGCACTGGAGCTGAGAGAGCTGGGAAACACTGTAATGCGGGAAGCACTGGAGCTCAGAGAGCTGGGAAACACACTGTAATGCTGGAAGCACTGGAGCTCAGAGATCTGGGAAACACACTGTAATGCGGGAAGTACTGGAGCTCAGAGAGCTGGGAAACACTGTAATGCTGGAAGCACTGGAGCTCTGAGAGCTGGGAAACACACTGTAATGCGGGAAGCACTGGAGCTCAGAGAGCTGGGAACACACTGTAATGCTGGAAGCACTGGAGCTCTGAGAGCTGGGAAACACACTGTAATGCGGGAAGCACTGGAGCTCAGAGAGCTGGGAAACACACTGTAATGCTGGAAGCACTGGGACTCAATGAGAGCTGGGAAACACTGTAATGCTGGAAGCACTGGAGCTCAGAGAGCTGGGAAACACACTGTAATGCGGGAAGCACTGGAGCTCAGAGAGCTGGGAAACACTAATGCGGGAAGCACTGGAGCTCAGAGAGCTGAGAAACACTAATGCTGGAAGCACTGGAGCTCAGAGAGCTGGGAAACACACTGTAATGCGGGAAGCACTGGAGCTCAGAGAGCTGGGAACACACTGTAATGCTGGAAGCACTGGAGCTCAGAGAGCTGGGAAACACACTGTAATGCTGGAAGCACTGGAGCTCTGAGAGCTGGGAAGCACTGGAGCTCAGAGAGCTGAGAAACACTAATGCTGGAAGCACTGGAGCCCAGAGAGCTGGGAAACACACTGTAATGTGGGAAGCACTGGAGCTCAGAGAGCTGGGAACACACTGTAATGCTGGAAGTACTGGAGCTCAGAGAGCTGGGAAACACTGTAATGCTGGAAGCACTGGAGCTCTGAGAGCTGGGAAACACACTGTAATGCGGGAAGCACTGGAGCTCAGAGAGCTGGGAACACACTGTAATGCTGAAAGCACTGGAGCTCAGAGAGCTGGGAACACACTGTAATGCTGGAAGGACTGGAGCTCAGAGAGCTGGGAAACACACTGTAATGCGGGAAGCACTGGAGCTCAGAGAGCTGGAAACACACTGTAATGCTGGAACGACTGGAGCTCAGAGAGCTGGGAAACACACTGTAATGCTGGAAGCACTGGAGCTCAGAGAGCTGGGAAACACACTGTAATGCTGGAAGCACTGGAGCTCAGAGAGCTGGGAAACACACTGTAATGCTGGAAGCACTGGAGCTCAGAGAGCTGGGAACACACTGTAATGCTGGAAGCACTGGAGCTCAGAGAGCTGGGAAACACTGTAATGCTGGAAGCACTGGAGCTCTGAGAGCTGGGAAACACTGTAATGCTGGAAGCACTGGAGTTCAGAGAGCTGGGATACACAATGTAATGCTAGAAGCACTGGAGCTCAGAGAGCTGGGAAACACACTGTAATGCGGGAAGCACTGGAGCTCAGAGAGCTGGGAACACACTGTAATGCTGGAAGTACTGGAGCTCAGAGAGCTGGGAAACACTGTAATGCTGGAAGCACTGGAGCTCTGAGAGCTGGGAAACACACTGTAATGCGGGAAGCACTGGAGCTCAGAGAGCTGGGAACACACTGTAATGCTGGAAGCACTGGAGCTCTGAGAGCTGGGAAACACACTGTAATGCGGGAAGCACTGGAGCTCAGAGAGCTGGGAACACACTGTAATGCTGAAAGCACTGGAGCTCAGAGAGCTGGGAACACACTGTAATGCTGGAAGGACTGGAGCTCAGAGAGCTGGGAAACACACTGTAATGCGGGAAGCACTGGAGCTCAGAGAGCTGGAAACACACTGTAATGCTGGAAGCACTGGAGCTCAGAGAGCTGGGAAACACACTGTAATGCTGGAAGCACTGGAGCTCAGAGAGCTGGGAAACACACTGTAATGCTGGAAGCACTGGAGCTCAGAGAGCTGGGAAACACACTGTAATGCGGGAAGCACTGGAGCTCAGAGAGCTGGGAACACACTGTAATGCTGAAAGCACTGGAGCTCAGAGAGCTGGGAACACACTGTAATGCTGGAAGGACTGGAGCTCAGAGAGCTGGGAAACACACTGTAATGCGGGAAGCACTGGAGCTCAGAGAGCTGGAAACACACTGTAATGCTGGAAGCACTGGAGCTCAGAGAGCTGGGAAACACACTGTAATGCTGGAAGCACTGGAGCTCAGAGAGCTGGGAAACACACTGTAATGCTGGAAGCACTGGAGCTCAGAGAGCTGGGAACACACTGTAATGCTGGAAGCACTGGAGCTCAGAGAGCTGGGAACACACTGTAATGCTGGAAGCACTGGAGCTCAGAGAGCTGGGAAACACTGTAATGCTGGAAGCACTGGAGCTCTGAGAGCTGGGAAACACTGTAATGCTGGAAGCACTGGAGTTCAGAGAGCTGGGATACACAATGTAATGCTAGAAGCACTGGAGCTCAGAGAGCTGGGAAACACACTGTAATGCGGGAAGCACTGGAGCTCAGGGAGCTGGGAAACACACTGTAATGCGGGAAGCACTGGAGCTCAGGGAGCTGGGAAACACTGTAATGCTGGAAGCACTGGAGCTGAGAGAGCTGGGAAACACTGTAATGCGGGAAGCACTGGAGCTCAGAGAGCTGGGAAACACACTGTAATGCTGGAAGCACTGGAGCTCAGAGATCTGGGAAACACACTGTAATGCGGGAAGCACTGGAGCTCAGAGAGCTGGGAAACACACTGTAATGCGGGAAGCACTGGAGCTCAGAGAGCTGGGAAACACACTGTAATGCGGGAAGCACTGGAGCTCAGGGAGCTGGGAAACACTGTAATGCTGGAAGCACTGGAGCTGAGAGAGCTGGGAAACACTGTAATGCGGGAAGCACTGGAGCTCAGAGAGCTGGGAAACACACTGTAATGCGGGAAGCACTGGAGCTCAGGGAGCTGGGAAACACACTAATGCTAGAAGCACTGGAGCTCAGAGAGCTGGGAAACACACTGTAATGCTGGAAGCACTGGAGCTCAGAGATCTGGGAAACACACTGTAATGCGGGAAGCACTGGAGCTCAGAGAGCTGGGAAACACACTGTAATGCGGGAAGCACTGGAGCTCAGGGAGCTGGGAAACACTGTAATGCTGGAAGCACTGGAGCTGAGAGAGCTGGGAAACACTGTAATGCGGGAAGCACTGGAGCTCAGAGAGCTGGGAAACACACTGTAATGCGGGAAGCACTGGAGCTCAGAGAGCTGAGAAACACTCTGTAATGCTGGAAGCACTGGAGCTCAGAGAGCTGGGAAACACACTGTAATGCGGGAAGCACTGGAGCTCAGAGAGCTGGGAAACACACTGTAATGCGGGAAGCACTGGAGCTCAGAGAGCTGGAAACACACTGTAATGCTGGAAGCACTGGAGCTCAGAGAGCTGGGAAACACTGTAATGCTGGAAGCACTGGAGCTCAGAGAGCTGGGAAACACACTGTAATGCTGGAAGCACTGGGACTCAATGAGAGCTGGGAAACACTGTAATGCTGGAAGCACTGGAGCTCAGAGAGCTGGGAAACACACTGTAATGCGGGAAGCACTGGAGCTCAGAGAGCTGGGAAACACTAATGCGGGAAGCACTGGAGCTCAGAGAGCTGAGAAACACTAATGCTGGAAGCACTGGAGCTCAGAGAGCTGGGAAACACACTGTAATGCGGGAAGCACTGGAGCTCAGAGAGCTGGGAACACACTGTAATGCTGGAAGCACTGGAGCTCAGAGAGCTGGGAAACACACTGTAATGCTGGAAGCACTGGAGCTCTGAGAGCTGGGAAGCACTGGAGCTCAGAGAGCTGAGAAACACTAATGCTGGAAGCACTGGAGCCCAGAGAGCTGGGAAACACACTGTAATGTGGGAAGCACTGGAGCTCAGAGAGCTGGGAACACACTGTAATGCTGGAAGTACTGGAGCTCAGAGAGCTGGGAAACACTGTAATGCTGGAAGCACTGGAGCTCTGAGAGCTGGGAAACACACTGTAATGCGGGAAGCACTGGAGCTCAGAGAGCTGGGAAAACACTGTAATGCTGGAAGCACTGGAGCTCTGAGAGCTGGGAAACACACTAATGCGGGAAGCACTGGAGCTCAGAGAGCTGGGAACACACTGTAATGCTGAAAGCACTGGAGCTCAGAGAGCTGGGAACACACTGTAATGCTGGAAGGACTGGAGCTCAGAGAGCTGGGAAACACACTGTAATGCGGGAAGCACTGGAGCTCAGAGAGCTGGAAACACACTGTAATGCTGGAAGCACTGGAGCTCAGAGAGCTGGGAAACACACTGTAATGCTGGAAGCACTGGAGCTCAGAGAGCTGGGAAACACACTGTAATGCTGGAAGCACTGGAGCTCAGAGAGCTGGGAACACACTATAATGCTGGAAGCACTGGAGCTCAGAGAGCTGGGAACACACTGTAATGCTGGAAGCACTGGAGCTCAGAGAGCTGGGAAACACTGTAATGCTGGAAGCACTGGAGCTCTGAGAGCTGGGAAACACTGTAATGCTGGAAGCACTGGAGTTCAGAGAGCTGGGATACACAATGTAATGCACTGGAGCTCAGAGAGCTGGGAAACACACTGTAATGCGGGAAGCACTGGAGCTCAGGGAGCTGGGAAACACACTGTAATGCAGGAAGCACTGGAGCTCAGGGAGCTGGGAAACACTGTAATGCTGGAAGCACTGGAGCTGAGAGAGCTGGGAAACACTGTAATGCGGGAAGCACTGGAGCTCAGAGAGCTGGGAAACACACTGTAATGCGGGAAGCACTGGAGCTCAGAGAGCTGAGAAACACTCTGTAATGCTGGAAGCACTGGAACTCAGAGAGCTGGGAAACACACTGTAATGCTGGAAGCACTGGAGCTCAGAGAGCTGGGAAACACACTGTAATGCGGGAAGCACTGGAGCTCAGAGAGCTGGAAGCACACTGTAATGCTGGAAGCACTGGAGCTCAGAGAGCTGGGAAACACACTGTAATGCTGGAAGCACTGGAGCTCAGAGAGCTGGGAAACACACTGTAATGCTGGAAGCACTGGGACTCAATGAGAGCTGGGAAACACTGTAATGCTGGAAGCACTGGAGCTCAGAGAGCTGGGAAACACACTGTAATGCGGGAAGCACTGGAGCTCAGAGAGCTGGGAAACACTAATGCGGGAAGCACTGGAGCTCAGAGAGCTGAGAAACACTAATGCTGGAAGCACTGGAGCTCAGAGAGCTGGGAAACACACTGTAATGCGGGAAGCACTGGAGCTCAGAGAGCTGGGAACACACTGTAATGCTGGAAGCACTGGAGCTCAGAGAGCTGGGAAACACACTGTAATGCTGGAAGCACTGGAGCTCTGAGAGCTGGGAAGCACTGGAGCTCAGAGTGCTGAGAAACACTAATGCTGGAAGCACTGGAGCCCAGAGAGCTGGGAAACACACTGTAATGTGGGAAGCACTGGAGCTCAGAGAGCTGGGAACACACTGTAATGCTGGAAGTACTGGAGCTCAGAGAGCTGGGAAACACTGTAATGCTGGAAGCACTGGAGCTCTGAGAGCTGGGAAACACACTGTAATGCGGGAAGCACTGGAGCTCAGAGAGCTGGGAACACACTGTAATGCTGGAAGCACTGGAGCTCTGAGAGCTGGGAAACACACTGTAATGCGGGAAGCACTGGAGCTCAGAGAGCTGGGAACACACTGTAATGCTGAAAGCACTGGAGCTCAGAGAGCTGGGAACACACTGTAATGCTGGAAGGACTGGAGCTCAGAGAGCTGGGAAACACACTGTAATGCGGGAAGCACTGGAGCTCAGAGAGCTGGAAACACACTGTAATGCTGGAAGCACTGGAGCTCAGAGAGCTGGGAAACACACTGTAATGCTGGAAGCACTGGAGCTCAGAGAGCTGGGAACCACACTGTAATGCTGGAAGCACTGGAGCTCAGAGAGCTGGGAAACACAATGTAATGCTGGAAGCACTGGAGCTCAGAGAGCTGGGAACACACTGTAATGCTGGAAGCACTGGAGCTCAGAGAGCTGGGAAACACTGTAATGCTGGAAGCACTGGAGCTCTGAGAGCTGGGAAACACTGTAATGCTGGAAGCACTGGAGTTCAGAGAGCTGGGATACACAATGTAATGCTAGAAGCACTGGAGCTCAGAGAGCTGGGAAACACACTGTAATGTGGGAAGCACTGGAGCTCAGAGAGCTGGGAACACACTGTAATGCTGGAAGTACTGGAGCTCAGAGAGCTGGGAAACACTGTAATGCTGGAAGCACTGGAGCTCTGAGAGCTGGGAAACACACTGTAATGCGGGAAGCACTGGAGCTCAGAGAGCTGGGAACACTGTAATGCTGGAAGCACTGGAGCTCTGAGAGCTGGGAAACACACTTTAATGCGGGAAGCACTGGAGCTCAGAGAGCTGGGAACACACTGTAATGCTGAAAGCACTGGAGCTCAGAGAGCTGGGAACACACTGTAATGCTGGAAGGACTGGAGCTCAGAGAGCTGGGAAACACACTGTAATGCGGGAAGCACTGGAGCTCAGAGAGCTGGAAACACACTGTAATGCTGGAAGCACTGGAGCTCAGAGAGCTGGGAAACACACTGTAATGCTGGAAGCACTGGAGCTCAGAGAGCTGGGAAACACACTGTAATGCTGGAAGCACTGGAGCTCAGAGAGCTGGGAACACACTGTAATGCTGGAAGCACTGGAGCTCAGAGAGCTGGGAACACACTGTAATGCTGGAAGCACTGGAGCTCAGAGAGCTGGGAAACACTGTAATGCTGGAAGCACTGGAGCTCTGAGAGCTGGGAAACACTGTAATGCTGGAAGCACTGGAGCAGAGAGCTGGGATACACAATGTAATGCTAGAAGCACTAGAGCTCAGAGAGCTGGGAAACACACTGTAATGCGGGAAGCACTGGAGCTCAGAGAGCTGGGAAACACTAATGCTGGAAGCACTGGAGCTCAAAGAGCTGGGAAACACACTGTAATGCGGGAAGCACTGGAGCTCAGAGAGCTGGGAACACACTGTAATGCTGGAAGCACTGGAGCTCAGAGAGCTGGGAAACACACTGTAATGCTGGAAGCACTGGAGCTCAGAGAGCTGGGAAACACACTGTAATGCGGGAAGCACTGGAGCTCAGAGAGCTGGAAACACACTGTAATGCTGGAAGCACTGGAGCTCAGAGAGCTGGGAAACACACTGTAATGCTGGAAGCACTGGAGCTCAGAGAGCTGGGAAACACACTGTAATGCTGGAAGCACTGGGACTCAATGAGAGCTGGGAAACACTGTAATGCTGGAAGCACTGGAGCTCAGAGAGCTGGGAAACACACTGTAATGCGGGAAGCACTGGAGCTCAGAGAGCTGGGAAACACTAATGCGGGAAGCACTGGAGCTCAGAGAGCTGAGAAACACTAATGCTGGAAGCACTGGAGCTCAGAGAGCTGGGAAACACACTGTAATGCGGGAAGCACTGGAGCTCAGAGAGCTGGGAACACACTGTAATGCTGGAAGCACTGGAGCTCAGAGAGCTGGGAAACACACTGTAATGCTGGAAGCACTGGAGCTCTGAGAGCTAGGAAGCACTGGAGCTCAGAGTGCTGAGAAACACTAATGCTGGAAGCACTGGAGCCCAGAGAGCTGGGAAACACACTGTAATGTGGGAAGCACTGGAGCTCAGAGAGCTGGGAACACACTGTAATGCTGGAAGTACTGGAGCTCAGAGAGCTGGGAAACACTGTAATGCTGGAAGCACTGGAGCTCTGAGAGCTGGGAAACACACTGTAATGCGGGAAGCACT
The DNA here is from genome assembly GCF_028390025.1 of Pseudophryne corroboree. Classification (NCBI taxonomy): domain Eukaryota; kingdom Metazoa; phylum Chordata; class Amphibia; order Anura; family Myobatrachidae; genus Pseudophryne; species Pseudophryne corroboree. The sequence goes on from NC_086444.1 coordinate 116,535,762, forward strand.
GGAGCTCAGAGAGCTGGGAACACACTGTAATGCTGGAAGCACTGGAGCTCTGAGAGCTGGGAACACACTGTAATGCTGGAAGCACTGGAGCTCAGAGAGCTGGGAACACACTGTAATGCTGGAAGCACTGGAGCTCAGAGAGCTGGGAAACACTGTAATGCTGGAAGCACTGGAGCTCTGAGAGCTGGGAAACACTGTAATGCTGGAAGCACTGGAGCAGAGAGCTGGGATACACAATGTAATGCTAGAAGCACTAGAGCTCAGAGAGCTGGGAAACACACTGTAATGCGGGAAGCACTGGAGCTCAGAGAGCTGGGAAACACTAATGCTGGAAGCACTGGAGCTCAAAGAGCTGGGAAACACACTGTAATGCGGGAAGCACTGGAGCTCAGAGAGCTGGGAACACACTGTAATGCTGGAAGCACTGGAGCTCAGAGAGCTGGGAAACACACTGTAATGCTGGAAGCACTGGAGCTCAGAGAGCTGGGAAACACACTGTAATGCGGGAAGCACTGGAGCTCAGAGAGCTGGAAACACACTGTAATGCTGGAAGCACTGGAGCTCAGAGAGCTGGGAAACACACTGCAATGCTGGAAGCACTGGAGCTCAGAGAGCTGGGAAACACACTGTAATGCTGGAAGCACTGGGACTCAATGAGAGCTGGGAAACACTGTAATGCTGGAAGCACTGGAGCTCAGAGAGCTGGGAAACACACTGTAATGCGGGAAGCACTGGAGCTCAGAGAGCTGGGAAACACTAATGCGGGAAGCACTGGAGCTCAGAGAGCTGAGAAACACTAATGCTGGAAGCACTGGAGCTCAGAGAGCTGGGAAACACACTGTAATGCGGGAAGCACTGGAGCTCAGAGAGCTGGGAACACACTGTAATGCTGGAAGCACTGGAGCTCAGAGAGCTGGGAAACACACTGTAATGCTGGAAGCACTGGAGCTCTGAGAGCTGGGAAGCACTGGAGCTCAGAGTGCTGAGAAACACTAATGCTGGAAGCACTGGAGCCCAGAGAGCTGGGAAACACACTGTAATGTGGGAAGCACTGGAGCTCAGAGAGCTGGGAACACACTGTAATGCTGGAAGTACTGGAGCTCAGAGAGCTGGGAAACACTGTAATGCTGGAAGCACTGGAGCTCTGAGAGCTGGGAAACACACTGTAATGCGGGAAGCACTGGAGCTCAGAGAGCTGGGAACACACTGTAATGCTGGAAGCACTGGAGCTCTGAGAGCTGGGAAACACACTGTAATGCAGGAAGCACTGGAGCTCAGAGAGCTGGGAACACACTGTAATGCTGAAAGCACTGGAGCTCAGAGAGCTGGGAACACACTGTAATGCTGGAAGGACTGGAGCTCAGAGAGCTGGGAAACACACTGTAATGCGGGAAGCACTGGAGCTCAGAGAGCTGGAAACACACTGTAATGCTGGAAGCACTGGAGCTCAGAGAGCTGGGAAACACACTGTAATGCTGGAAGCACTGGAGCTCAGAGAGCTGGGAACCACACTGTAATGCTGGAAGCACTGGAGCTCAGAGAGCTGGGAAACACAATGTAATGCTGGAAGCACTGGAGCTCAGAGAGCTGGGAACACACTGTAATGCTGGAAGCACTGGAGCTCAGAGAGCTGGGAAACACTGTAATGCTGGAAGCACTGGAGCTCTGAGAGCTGGGAAACACTGTAATGCTGGAAGCACTGGAGTTCAGAGAGCTGGGATACACAATGTAATGCTAGAAGCACTGGAGCTCAGAGAGCTGGGAAACACACTGTAATGTGGGAAGCACTGGAGCTCAGAGAGCTGGGAACACACTGTAATGCTGGAAGTACTGGAGCTCAGAGAGCTGGGAAACACTGTAATGCTGGAAGCACTGGAGCTCTGAGAGCTGGGAAACACACTGTAATGCGGGAAGCACTGGAGCTCAGAGAGCTGGGAACACTGTAATGCTGGAAGCACTGGAGCTCTGAGAGCTGGGAAACACACTGTAATGCGGGAAGCACTGGAGCTCAGAGAGCTGGGAACACACTGTAATGCTGAAAGCACTGGAGCTCAGAGAGCTGGGAACACACTGTAATGCTGGAAGGACTGGAGCTCAGAGAGCTGGGAAACACACTGTAATGCGGGAAGCACTGGAGCTCAGAGAGCTGGAAACACACTGTAATGCTGGAAGCACTGGAGCTCAGAGAGCAGGGAAACACACTGTAATGCTGGAAGCACTGGAGCTCAGAGAGCTGGGAAACACACTGTAATGCTGGAAGCACTGGAGCTCAGAGAGCTGGGAACACACTGTAATGCTGGAAGCACTGGAGCTCAGAGAGCTGGGAACACACTGTAATGCTGGAAGCACTGGAGCTCAGAGAGCTGGGAAACACTGTAATGCTGGAAGCACTGGAGCTCTGAGAGCTGGGAAACACTGTAATGCTGGAAGCACTGGAGCAGAGAGCTGGGATACACAATGTAATGCTAGAAGCACTAGAGCTCAGAGAGCTGGGAAACACACTGTAATGCGGGAAGCACTGGAGCTCAGAGAGCTGGGAAACACTAATGCTGGAAGCACTGGAGCTCAAAGAGCTGGGAAACACACTGTAATGCGGGAAGCACTGGAGCTCAGAGAGCTGGGAACACACTGTAATGCTGGAAGCACTGGAGCTCAGAGAGCTGGGAAACACACTGTAATGCTGGAAGCACTGGAGCTCAGAGAGCTGGGAAACACTGTAATGCAGGAAGCACTGGAGCACAGAGAGCTGGGAACACACTGTAATGCTGGAAGCACTGGAGCTCAGAGAGCTGGAAAACACACTGTAATGCTGGAAGCACTGTAGCTCGGAGAGCTGGGAAACACTGTAATGCTGGAAGCACTGGAGCTCAGAGATCTGGGAAACACACTACTGCTGGAAGCACTGGAGCTCAGAGAGCTGGGAAACACACTGTAATGCGGGAAGCACTGGAGCTCAGGGAGCTGGGAAACACTGTAATGCTGGAAGCACTGGAGCTCAGAGAGCTGGGAAACACTGTAATGCAGGAAGCACTGGAGCTCAGAGAGCTGGGAAACACACTGTAATGCTGGAAGCACTGGAGCTCAGAGAGCTGGGAAACACACTGTAATGCGGGAAGCACTGGAGCTCAGAGAGCTGGGAAACACACTGTAATACGGGAAGCACTGGAGCTCAGAGAGATGAGAAACACTCTGTAATGCGGGAAGCACTGGAGCTCAGAGAGCTGGGAAACACACTGTAATGCTGGAAGCACTGGAGCTCAGAGAGCTGGGAAACACACTTTAATGCTGGAAGCACTGGAGCTCAGAGAGCTGGGAAACACACTGTAATGCGGGAAGCACTGGAGCTCAGTGAGCTGGGAAACACACTGTAATGCGGGAAGCACTGGGACTCAATGAGAGCTGGAAAACACTGTAATGCTGGAAGCACTGGAGCTCAGAGAGCTGGGAAACACACTGTAATGCTGGAAGCACTGGAGCTCAGAGAGCTGGGAAACACACTGTAATGTGGGAAGCACTGGAGCTCAGAGAGCTGGAAACACACTGTAATGCTGGAAGCACTGGAGCTCAGAGAGCTGGGAAACACACTGTAATGCTGGAAGCACTGGAGCTCAGAGATCTGGGAAACACACTGTAATGCTGGAAGCACTGGAGCTGGAAACACTATAATGCTGGAAGTACTGGAGCTCAGGGAGCTGGAAACACACTGTAATGCAGGAAGCACTGGAGCTCAGGGAGCTGGAAACACATTGTAATGCTGGAAGCACTGGAGCTCAGAGAGCTGGGAAACACACTGTAATGCTGGAAGCACTGGAGCTCAGAGAGCTGGGAAACACACTGTAATGCTGGAAGCACTGGAGCTCAGAGAGCTGGGAAACACACTGTAATGCTGGAAGCACTGGAGCTCAGAGAGCTGGGAAACACACTGTAATGCTGGAAGCACTGGAGCTCAGAGAGCTGGGAAACACTGTAATGCTGGAAGCACTGGAGCTCAGAGAGCTGGGAAACACACTGTAATGCAGGAAGCACTGGGACTCAATGAGAGCTGGGAAACACTGTAATGCTGGAAGCACTGGAGCTCAGAGAGCTGGGAAACACACTGTAATGCTGGAAGCACTGGAGCTCAGAGAGCTGGAAACGCACTGTAATGCTGGAAGCACTGGAGCTCAGAGAGCTGGGAAACACACTGTAATGCTGGAAGCACTGGAGCTGGAAACACACTATAATGCTGGAAGCACTGGAGCTCAGGGAGCTGGAAACAAACTGTAATGCAGGAAGCACTGGAGCTCAGGGAGCTGGAAACACACTGTAATGCTGGAAGCACTGGAGCTCAGAGAGCTGGGAAACACACTGTAATGCTGGAAGCACTGGAGCTCAGAGAGCTGGGAACACACTTCTCCACGAACCGCAGCGTGAGCCTGGGAGAAGCTTGTGCAGTGACGATACTCAGGTGCCCGGGCTTTGCCCGGCTTTTCCTTTTGAACTTCCCGCTCTGCTCTCATTGGCGGGAGGAGCTGTGATCGTGTCACTGGCCCACCGCACCCACATGGACGCTGGGAGCAATGGCAGCACCCATGGACCGCCAGAGGCAGCGCCAACCGCACACCAGGACCCGGAGCCCACCGGGGGGGGGGGGGAAGCCACCCCGTAGACCCAGCGCACACGAAGGGGTAAGTGCAGCGGCCGACGCTCCCTGGCTGTGACACTCATATCTTCATTTATGTTTTTGCTTTTTGTATTTGTTTCCTAGAACTCTCTACTGATTTTAGTGGTCTCATTATCAAATTGCACATAATGTAGGGCAAAGTCACCAGCGTTTTCCACTCCTTTTCGCTTTCTGTTTGCAGCGTAATTTATCATTGTCACCCTGCATGGTCAGTAACAACTAGTAGGTAAAACTGCTGTCCCAGGAGCTGTACTGTTTTTAACTTGTTTTTCATGAATGCAAAAGATCCTCCATAGCAGATTAGTAATGTACGCATGCTCCGAGCCAAGGTCTCTCAGGGGTATGTTTATTATAAGGTCCAATACCTGGAATTACTTAAAGCCGTGATTCGCGGCAATAACAGAGCCTATCCTTGTGATGTGTAAGAAATTAAATGAACGCTAAATTTAACTTCTACATCAGGACCATGTGCAGTCCATAGCCCAATCTGAGGCAGAACCTCACACTTTCACCTCCCTGCAGCTGAATCGTCTGGTTGTTAACCCTTCTCTGACTGACTGGCTGTCCAGCTGCTGTCTCAGGTGCTGGCAGCGGACTGAAAAGGTGAGGAGTGTGGAGAGGAAGCAGGAAGAGATCACAAACTTTACTGCTTTACTACTCTTTGTGCGCATGTACAGTATGTGGATTGTGGACATAAAACGCCAGGGCTGATTCAACTAGCTGTGGTAATTAACCATGGGCTAATTGGTTGGCTAAGGCTATTCAATTACACTCCTCAGGTTGCACTTAGCATAGATTTCTGGCCCTCATTCAGAGTTGTTCGCTCACTAGCTGCTTTTAGCAGCATTGCACACGCTAGGCCGCCGCCCTCTGGGAGTGTATTTTAGTTTAGCAGAATAGCGAACGAAAGATTAGCAGAACTGCTACTAAATAATTCCTTGCAGATTCTGAGTAGCTCCAGACCTACTCCTAGATTGCGATCATCTCGGTCCGTTTAGTTCCTGGTTTGACGTCACAATCATGCCCTGCGTTCGGCCAGCCACTCCCCCGTTTCTCCAGCCACTCTTGCGTTTTTCCCTGGCAAGCCTGCGTTTTTTAGCACACTCCCTGAAAACGTCATGTTGCCGCCCAGAAACACCCACTTCCTGTCAATCACACTACGATCACTCGAGCGTTGAAAAAACGTCGCTAGAGCTTGTGTAAATCTACTAAGTTTTGTGTTAAATAACTAAGCGCATGCGCGCTGCGTACCATGCGCATTTTCCACCTAATCGCTCCATTGCGAAAAACGTCAACGAGCGAACAACTCGGAATGACCACCACTGTTCGAGACTGGGAGGCTTGTTACAGAACCAAATGGGTTAACGCGCATTAGAGGCAAATTTACCCCGCATGAAAAAGCCTGGGGGCGTAAATGCCAGAGGCTACCACCCTTTCCCCCGCGTGGCGAATCACTGCGGCTAATTGAATCTGGCCCTTGGATGGCATCATGGGATAGATAAAGTATCAACCAATCAGCTCCTGTCATTTTTCAAACACAGCCTGTAAAATGACATTTAGAAGGTTATTGGTTGGTACTTAATCACTCTCCTTAGCTTTGAGAAATCTGTCCCTGTGTTTTTAACAAAAGAGGCAAAAGCTTTTTGTATTTTAATAACCTAGTAAAGTGTTCAGCCACCCTTGTACGTACGCACCAGAACGTTGCAGCAGAGAAATCAGTGATTTTTCCGATGTTTGCAGTTTGATAACTCTGAAGAAAAGAAAGGTAGTGATTTATTCAGCAGCACTTCTGGTTGCTAGAAATGCACACCAATGACGATAGGTACATGTGGCTGATCATGGGAACACCGGAAATCACCTGATTTTAAATCATATAAAACGTTTACTTGTCGGATGCTACCGGGCCAAGTTTATTTGATTAACATGAGTTCCGGGTTTTTCTAGAGGGGCTGGTTACATAGGACTCTTATCATTATAAATAATAAACATACCTCAACGTGAACATATAAAGGGGCAGACAAAGAGGAGCACATAATGATAGCAGAGGGACATGTACTTAGCCTTACAGAGTGATAAAGTGGATGGAGATAAATTACCAGCCAGTCAGCTCCTAACAGCCATGTTAAAAAAATTTCTTGAATAAAAACAATATTACTCTATATTCTCCTTTCTTTTCTGTTTTTGGGGTCCACATGAAATTGGTTTCCCATTTGGAGAAAGGAGAGACTAAGAGAACAAGAAATTGGACACCAGAGGTTGAAGTCCGCTCGGTGAAATTATATTTGGACTATACTACCATAATATCCCAATAAATAAAGGGGAGAGTGGAACATTGAGGTTATTTTTAATTATATCTGTTAACCCCGTTTTTTACCCGGTTATCAAGAGGGTGCGCAAGGTAGTCCACACTTGTTGTTATTGTCTTGAACGTTTCTGGTGAGTGGGATCACCTGGACCACTATTGCTGCACTTTTGAGTTGGGGCGCTGTGTTTTTTTCAAACTTGTATTCTATGTTACAGGCTGTGACTGAAAAATGATAGGAGCTGATTGGTTGGTAGTTTACCTTTCTCCACTTTATCACTGTCCAAGGCTTAGTACAGCAGTGGCCAACCTGTGGCTCTTGAGCCTCATGCGGCTCTTTCTTTATTCAAATGTGGCTCCCGACACTCGAAGTCACGTGACCACAACAGATCCAGAAACTGCTGCACTACAGCCAGGCGGCAGCAGCAGCACTACGGAGACTGAGAGAGCCAGATACTAGAGGTGAGACACCCACTGGCAAACAGAGGACACATAAGGGGCTGCTGCAATGGCACGAGGTGTATTTTCGGGGGGGGGGGGGGCTTTAGTGACACATGAGGGTCCTGGCAGGAGTGACACAGGAGAGTGCTGGCAGGAGTGACTCATGGGGGAGCTGGCTGTAGTGACATACTGTAGGAGTGTGCTAGCAGGAGTGACACATGAGGTAGCTGGCTGAAGTGACACAGTAGGGTGTGTGGAAGTGGCTTTTTAAATGTATTTTATGTTGGATCTGGCTTTAAAAATTTATTTTATGTGGATATGTCTTTTTAAATGTATTTTATACCAGAGGCGTGGCCTAGCAGGCACAAGGCCACACCCCATTTTTGCATGTGCGCCTGTGGCTTTATGTCAGCTCTTTGACGTGCCTAACAAGATTTTTTGTCTCTTTGTTTCTGACTGGTTGGCCACCCCTGGCTTAGTACATCTGCCCCAAACGGTGAGAAGACAGAAGGACCAGGGACAATTGTAACAGACAAAGAGGAAATACGACAGGAGAAGACAATGAGCTAAGCTGGTTATCAGTAGCCAGACCCTTAGCTATTAAATTAAATGTGGGGTGTTGGGACCATTACTTAATGTTGGGCTTGCTTTATGGATCTATTAAGTATATGTGGGGCCGGGATGGGGAAGTGAAGCCTATTCATTTAGTGAATCAGAGCTTAGTTAGTATAGGAGCCCTTCAGTAACACAAAAAATTATATTAATTCACTGTCAGAGATGTGTGGGCTAGAGTGTTCTCTCATTGTCTAGCTCTTCAGGATGCATCTATAAACTTTTTTTCCCCCCCAAACACGGCCACAACATCCCATGATCTGAAAGAGCAGTAACAGAACATCAGCCGCAGCAAGTAGTCCAGACAGCAAGAGGACGGACGGAGGCAGCAGCAGCCCACTGTTGTAATATTGGGAGACTCTCAAGAGCAGACTTTGGGCCTGATTCAGAGGTAGGCGGAGTTGTAGCTGCTGATGTGTATATTTTCAGTGTCGCGGAGGCGATGATATGCAAATGCTGTTATCAGCCTTCCCCTTGTGTACTAGATTGCGCCGGAGGCACCCACTTTCACTTCCTGTGCAAGCTGGTGGTTCTGGACACTCCATTATCAGCAAACCTACGCGTGTACCATCCTAATGTACAGGAACTGTGAGGTCATCTGTCGGCAAGTGAGTTGCTTAATGCAAAATAATGATCCTAAGCACACCAGCAAATCTCCAACTACATGGCTACAAGAAAATAAAATAAAAAATAGGATTTTGGTTACCTACCGGTAACTCCTTTTCTCGTAGTCCGTAGAGGATGCTGGGGTCCATATTAGTACCATGGGGGTATAGACTGGTCCACCAGGAGCCATTGGCACTTTAAGAGTTTAATAGTGTGGGCTGGCTCCTCCCTCTATGCCCCTCCTACCAGACTCAGTCTAGAAACTGTGCCCGAGGAGACAACATACTTCGAGAGAAGGAATTACATAAATAGTGGCGAGATTCATACCAGCTAACACTACAGACAAATCCGGCTAACATGCCAGAACAATTCAGCAACGGCTGAAAAAGGAAATAACGCAGAACTTACCTAGGAACCAGGCAGTACTGAACTATACAACCAAAGAAGGAAAACGCAGCGCTGGGCGGGTGCCCAGCATCCTCTACGGACTACGAGAAAAGGATTTACCGGTAGGTAACCAAAATCCTATTTTCTCTTACGTCCTAGAGGATGCTGGGGTCCATATTAGTACCATGGGGATGTACCAAAGCTCTCAGTACGGGAGGGAGAGCGCGGAGGCTCCCGCAACACTGCTTGACCAAACTTGAGGTCATCAGAGGCCAAAGTATCGAACTTGTAAAACTTGGCAAACGTGTTCGACCTAGACCAAGTAGCTGCTCGGCAGAGTTGTACAGCCGAGACACCCCGGGCAGCCGCACAGGAAGAGCCCACTTTACAAGTAGAGTGGGCCTTTACAGATTTAGGACACGGCAATTCTGCCGTGGAATAAGCATGTTGGATAGTGCATCTGATCCAGCGTGAAATCGACTGCTTAGAAGCAGGACACCCAATTTTCTTGGGATCATAGAGGACAAACAGAGAGTCATTTTTCCTATGCCGAGCTGTCCTCTTCACATAAATCTTCAAGGTCCTCACCACATCCAAGACCTTTGAAGTAACTGAGGAGTCAGTAGCCACTGGCATCACAATAGGTTGGTTGATATGGAAAGCCGACACAACCTTAGGCAGGAACTGTGGACGAGTCCTTAGTTCCGCCCTGTCTTCATGGAAAATAGGATTTTGGTACTTACCAGGTAAATCCTTTTCTTTGAATCCATAGGGGGCACTGGAGTACTCTTGGGATATGGACGTCTTCCATAGGAACAAGGCACTGAATAGTTAAATTTAGAACTCTCCTCCCCTCCATATCCCAAAGTACCTCAGTGTTTTTTACTGAGCCGAACAGGAGCTATAGAGAGGTTGACAATGGAGAATTACATATAACATAACGGACAACAATAAAGTTGACACATAACGTGACTGACAACTAAACAGTTGGCACTATAACCGCTAGAACTTGAACTTTGAACCAGTCGGTGAGAATGTGTTACCATAAGATCCTCTGAACTTACCACAAACCAGGTAAAACTGCTCTGGGTGGGTGTCCAGAGCCCCCTATGGATTCAAAGAAAAGGATTTACCTGGTAAGTACCAAAATCCTATTTTCTTTTTCATCCACTAGGGGTCACTGGAGTACTCTTGGGATGTACCAAAGTTTCCCCCGTGGGCGGGAGAGCTGTTTGGCACCTGTAACACTAGGCGGCCAAAGCTAGATGCTGATGCCGCAAACGTATCAAACTTATAAAAGCGCACAAACGTGTGCACTGATGACCATGTAGCCGCACGGCAAAGCTGCGTCGTAGAAGCCCCACGACCAGCTGCCCACGAAGTTCCCACAGAACGTGTGGAATGAGCTGTTACCGATGTAGGCGGCTGTAACCTAGCATCAAGGTAAGCCTGACGAATGGTCACTTTAATCCATCTGGATAAAGTCTGCTTAGAAGCTGGCCAACCCATCTTGGCAGCATCATAGAGAACAAACAACGTATCCGTCTTCCGAACTGCAGACGTTCGGGATACATAAACGCGTAATGCGCGTACCACATCCAAGGTTCCAGAATTTCCTGTCAACACAGGAACTACTATTGGTTGATTAATGTGAAATGATGACTTTACCTTTGGTAAGATAGTGGAATTCGTCCGAAGTTCCGCTCTGTCATCATGAAACACCAAATACGGTGGCTTGCATGACAAGGCACCCAAATCTGAAACACGCCTTGCCGAAGCTAAGGCTAGTAGAAAAATTGCTTTCCAAGTGAGAAACTTTATATCCACTTGTTGTAAGGGTTCAAAATATGAAGACTGTAAGAAATCTAAAACCAGATTCAAGTCCCATGGCGCTGTAGGTGGAATGAATGGAGGCTGTACTCTGAGGACTCCTTGCAGAAAAGTGTGTACCAACGGCAATAGAGCCAATCGTCTTTGAAAGTAAATTGACAACGCAGATATCTGCACCTTTAGTGTAGATAAACGCAGTCCTCCATCTAACCCTGTCTGTAGAAATAACAAAAGACGGGATAACTTGAAAGTTGAAGTCGGAAACTTCCGATCTTCACACCAAGCTATATAGACACGCCAAATTCTGTAATAATGAGCTGCCGTAAACGGCTTCCTAGCTCGTAACATGGTTGGTATAACCGATTCTGGAATGCGCTCTCTTCTTAAGAGGGCGGTCTCAACAGCCACCCCGTCAAACGCAGCCGCGCTAAATCGGGGTAAAGGAACGGACCCTGTTGTAACAGGTCCGTACGTAGTGGGAGCAGCCAAGGATCGTCTGGGAGTAGTCCGCGGAGATCCGAGAACCAAGCTCTCCGAGGCCAATGAGGCGCCACTAGTATTACTGTGACGGACTCTCTTTTGATCCGTTTTAGCAACAGAGGGAGCAGCGGAAACGGTGGAAACAGATACACGAGGCTGTACGGCCACGCGATGGTGAGAGCATCCACCGCCACTGCCTTTGGATCTCGCGTTCTGGACACATACTGGGGCGTTTGGTGATTGTGGCGAGATGCCATCAGGTCCACTTGAGGGTAACCCCACCTCTGGACCAACATGTGAAACACTCCTGGATTTAATGCCCATTCTCCTGGATGAAAATCCCGACGGCTGAGATAATCCACCTCCCAGTTGTCCACTCCCGGAATGAACACTGCCGACAATATCACTTGATGATGCTCGGCCCAATTGAGGATTCGAGCTACTTCCCGCATTGCCATGCGGCTTCTCGTTCCTCCTTGTTTGTTGATGTATGCGACCGCTGTCGCATTGTCTGACTGCACCTGAACAGTCTGAGACCGAAGCATGTGCACTGCTTGTCGTAGCGCATTGTAAATTGCCCGGAGTTCCAGGACATTTATAGACAGCAATCTTTCGTGATCCGCCCAGAGACCCTGGAGCTGACAATTTTGAACTACAGCTCCCCAACCTCTGAGACTCGCGTCCGTCGTTAGAATTATCCAGTTCCAGGCGCCGAACCGTTTCCCTGCGGTTAGATTGTGTACTTTGAGCCACCAGAGTAGAGACACACTGGCCCGTGGCGACAACCTCACCCTGTGGTGAATCTGCAGATGCGAGCCCGACACTGTGCGAGCACATCCAGTTGAAAAGGACGTGAGTGAAATCTCCCGAACTGAAGCGCTTCGAAAGCCGCCACCATTTTGCCTAAGAGGCGAATGCACAAATGTACCGAGACTGTGCGTGGCTTGAGCACTAAATGTACCAGATGACGAATGACCTGTACTTTCTGTTCTGGTAGGTAAATTCTTTGATTTACCGTATCGAGAATCATACCTAGGAATTGAAGTCGTTGAGACGGAATCAGATGCGATTTCTTGAAGTTGACAATCCAACCGTGCTGAACCAGTACATTGTACGTTAGCAACGCATGTTGGAGGAGCATCTGGTGAGACGGAGCCTTGATGAGCAAATCGTCCAAGTACGGAACTATTATCACTCCCAGGGATCTGAGATGAGCTATCATCACAGACATCACCTTGGTGAATACCCGAGGCGCTTACGAGAGGCCAAACGGTAGAGCCTGAAACTGATAATGGTTCTGCCGTATTGCAAACCGCAAGAACCTCTGATGAGGTGGCCAAATCGGAATGTGTAAGTACGCATCCTTGAGATCCAGTGCAATCATGAATTCCTGTGGCTCTAAACCTGCAATTACTGACTGCAGAGATTCCATCTTGAATCTGTAGTAAGTGACGTACTGATTGAGACCCTTTAAGTTCAATATTGGCCTGAGCGAGCCATCCTGCTTTGGTACCACAAACAGACTGGAATAATAACCCTGACCTTGTTGGAGTACAGGGACCGGAATCAAAACTGCTGCATCCAGCAGAGACTGAATGGCAATTTGCAGAACCGCCCTCTTTTCATCCGACACAGGCAGTCCTGTCTTGAAAAACCGCAGTAGCGGGAGACATTCGAACTATATTTTGTAACCCTTTAACACTAAATTGCGGATCCACCCATCTGTGGACGTCTGGAGCCACGCCAACTGGAACGTCTGAAGGCGTGCTCCCAAAATTGGAGATCCGAGATGGGCTGGGAGCCCGTCATGCCACTGGCTTGTCAGTGACCTTAGCGTCCTGACGACTGGTGTTGGTTTGTTGGAAACCACGTCCTCGACCTCGTCTACCAGGCGTGGCTGTTCCTCTGCCACGCTCGCGAGAGGACTGAGGTCTAAAGGATTTGAACGCAGGTCCAGAGTATCTCCGTCTAGGTACTGTTGGAGGCAATGGTAAGAAAACAGACTTTCCTCCCGTGGCCTCAGAAATCCATTTGTCCAATTCAGGATCAAACAACTTCTTGCCCCCGTAAGGTAACGCCTCTATACCTTTTTTGACCTCCGCCTCCGCTTGCCAAGACCGCAGCCAGAGTGCTCGTCGTGCTGTAACTAGCGAGAATGAAAGGCGAGAAGTGAGCTGACAGACGTCAGTAGAAGCTGTACATAGATAATCAGCAGCTTCCCAGATTTGATCAGCGAGAAGTATAAGGTGATCGTCACCTAAGGCAGACTTGAGTTCTGTTATCCATACCATTAACGCCTTAGTTACCCAAATGCCAACCAATCCAGGTCTAAGCAACACTCCTGCTGCTGTATACATGGACTTTAGCATAGCTTCTATTTTACGGTCCGAAGGGTCTTTAAGCATAGTAGCAGTTGGTACTGGTATGGTTAATTTCTTTGTAAGTTTAGACACAGACGAATCCACCAATGGCGGATTCTCCCATGTAGCTGTCACAGAGTCTGGAAACGGGTAACTAGACTTAAATCTGCGAGGTATAGAAAACCGTTTATCCGGATTCTTTCGTGTTTCTAGTAACATCTTATTAAGAGGTTCCAAAACAGGAAAACACATTGGAGTTCTCTGTCGTTTAGTAAAGACGACCTCATCATTTGTCAGAGGCTCCTCAGTTTCTGTAAACTTCAGAGACTGACGCACCGCTCTGATGAGATTATCAATGCCCGGGCTGTCAAAATCGTCACTATCTGACTGCTGGTCTACTTCGCCCTCCTCACCGTCATCTTGCGCAAAGAGGTCTGGCATAGAATCGTCAGAATGCAACATAGCAGAAACTGGTAAATCATAAGACAAATGAAATTTCTCCCTTTTATCCAAAGTGGACTTGGACTTTTGCCAAGGCTGAGACCCCTCTGGTAGTTCTAGCGGTCTCATCCTAGACTCAGATCTTGCCGCTTCCCGCTCTTGTCGAGCGGCGGCCAATTCTGATTGCAATCCAGCCATAACCTGTGATAGCATAGCCCATGGAGGGTCCGGGGACGAAACCGGCTTTGTAACCGGAGTCAAACTTGTATTCGTAGCTGAATCCACAAAACATACTGTACATGTGGTAGATCCATCCGGTAACACATTCTTACAGACATGGCAGTGAAACTGCTTTTTTGTTTTTGCTGGTGCCTTACTCATTGGGGGTAATTCCAAGTTGATCGCAGCAGGAAATTTTTTAGCAGTTAGGCAAAACCATGTGCACTGCAGGGGAGGCAGATATAACATTTGCAGAGAGAGTTAGATTTGGGAGGGTTATTTTAATTCTGTGCAGGGTAAATAATGGCTGCTTTATTTTTACACTGCAAATTAGATTGCAGATTGAACACACCCCACCCAAATCTAGCTCTCTCTGCACATGTGATATCTGCCTCCCCTGCAGTGCACATGGTTTTGCCCAATTGCTAACAGAATTCCTGCTGCGATCAACTTGAAATCACCCCCATTATGCAGACAACACAAAATACAAAGACAGACAACTTGCACGACTCAGTAAAATTGTACTAAGGTGTCTCTATATATATATATATATATATATATATATATATATATCTGGCCAAGTGCAGTGCACGCCAGTCTATATGAAATCTGATCCCAAATTCCCACTAACACCCCTGCGCCTTCTGTGGAGTAGAGATGTAGTACAGGAACGTCTGGAATCACAACAGGAAGAAACAGGAAGCATGGTTAAAATGGCCCCCCCATGCTTACAGTATAAAACAAAGTGCAGATTATAACTTCCCAAACAGATATAATCAGTGAATATCCTGTTAAAAAAGGCTTAATAGCCTCTCTATCTAATAACCCACGCAGCGTTCTGCTGCTGCTATGGGCACACTCTCCCCCCTTGTGTGTGTGCTTCCCCCCCTCCCCCGTACACCGCTATCTATTACACGGAGCCGGGGATTACTTGCGGGGAGCTGAGGTAGAGGGAGCCGGGGAGCTGAGGTAGAGGGAGCCGAAGAGCGGTAGCGGGAGCCGGGGAGCGCACTGCATAGAGCCGTGGAGCGGCGGCTATGCATAGTGAATGCGGCCGGCGCGGCTCTATGAGCGGCGGGAGGCAGCACAGCGGCGGTGACCAGGTAGCGGCGGCGGGCCATCACATAGCGGCGGTGTTCCTGGAAGCGGCGACAGGCGGCTACAAACAACAGTGTCCCCAACATACCTGGACGCCTTGTAGTGAGGGCTATGACGGGGCTTCTTCTGCAAGCTCCGTCCAGCTTCTCCTACAGGTAGTCCTGCACGTGGCTGTGAGGGAGCTCTTTTTAGAGAGGCCCGACACGCCAGTAGCTGCTTGTAAGCAGCTTCCACTATCCCAGACCCACGCCTATTGGAAGGGGGGAAGGGATGTGGAAAATGTTGTAAAAATAAAAAATAAAAATAAAAAAAAGTAGTGTGGATATTCCACACAAGCCTTGTTGCTACTATGAGCACAGAAAAAACACTGAGGTACTCTGGAATATGGAGGGGAGGAGAGTTCTAAATTTAACTATTCAGTGCCTTGTTCCTATGGAAGCCGTCCATATCCCAAGAGTACTCCAGTGACCCCTAGTGGATGAAAAAAAAAAATCAGGGGCTTTTACAAGATAAAGCCCCCAATTCCGACACGCGTCATGCAGAAGCCAAGGCCAACAAAGTGACCGCCTTCCACGTAACAAAACTTGAGATCGGCCTCCTGTAGAGGCTCAAACCAAGCAGATTGTAGGAACTGCAACACCACATCAAGATCCAAGGGTGCCGTTGGCGCCACAAAGGGAGGCTGAATGTGCAGAACCCCTTTCAAAAAAGGTCTGAACCTCAGGGAGGACAGCCAATTGTTTTTGGAAGAAGATGGACAAAGCAGAGATCTGGACCTTGATGGAGCCCAATCTCAGTCCCATATCCACCCCTGCCTGCAGGAAAAGGAGAAAACGTCCAAGTTGAAACTCCACCGCAGGAAATTTCTTGGACTCACACCAAGAAACATATTTTTTACAAATGCGATGGTAATGTTTAGACGTTACCCCCTTCCTAGCCTGTATCAGGGTAGGAATGACCTCACTCGGGATACCCTTCCGAGCTAGGATCTGGCGTTCAACCGCCATGCTGTCAAACGTAGCCGTGGTAAGTCTTGATAAGCGAACGGCCCCTGCAGTAGCAGATCCTTCCGAAGAGGCAACGGCCTTGGATCTTCCAGCAGAAGATCCAGTAGATCTGCGTACCAAGCCCTCCTTGGCCAGTCCGGAGAAATGAGAATTGCCAGAACCTTTGTACTTCTTACTAGTTGAAGAACCTTTGGTATCAGAGGAAGTGGAGGGAACACATACACTGACGGGAACACCCACGGTGTTAACAGAGCGTCCACCGCCACTGCCTGTGGGTCTCTCGACCCTGAACAGTACCTCCGTAGCTTCTTGTTGAGGCAGGAGGCCATCATGATTATGTGAGGGACCCCCCACCAACCGGTTACCTCCTCGAACACCTCCGGATGGAGGCCCCACTCTCCTGGATGGAGATCGTGTCTGCTGAGGAAGTCTGCTTCCCAGTTGTCTACACCCGGAATGAAGATTGCCGACATCGCCACCGCGTGCCTTTCTGCCAGAGGAGGATTTTTGACACCTCTGACATGGCAGCCCTGCTCTTCGTTCCGCCTTGTCGGTTTATGTAGGCCACTGTGGTCACGTTGTCCGACTGCACCTGAACAGCCCGATCCTGTTGAAGGTGTGCTGCTTGCAGAAGGGCATTGTAAACGGCCCTGAGTTCCAGGATGTTTATTGGGAGAAGGGATTCTTGATCCGACCATCTTCCCTGAAAAGTTTCTCAGAGCGACGGCTCCCCAACCTCTTAGACTTGCATCTGTGGTTAAAATGATCCAGTCTTGAATTCCAAACCTTCGGCCTTCCAGAAGGTGCGGAAGTTGTAGCCACCAGAGTAGTGAAATCCTGGCTTTCGTAGACAAGCATATCCTCTTGTGCATGTATAGGTGAGAGCCTGACCACTGGTCCAAGAGGTCCAGCTGAAAAGGTCGAGCATGAAACCTGCCATAATGCAGAGCCTCGTAGGCGACAACCATCTTCCCCAGAAGGCGTATGCATTGATGAACCGATACCCGGGTAGGCTTTAAGACATCCCGGACCATTGTTTGAGTCACCAACGCTTTCGCCACCGGGAGATATACCCTCTGCACATCCGTGTCGAGGATCATTCCCAGGAAAGACAGCCTCCTTGTCGGCTCCAGATGAGACTTCGGAAGGTTCAGGATCCAGCCGTGCTCCCTGAGCAGCTGTGTCGTGAGCGCGATGGATCGCAACAACCTCTCCCTGGACGACGCCTTGATCAGGAGATCGTCCAAATATGGAATTATGTTCACCCCCTGTCTGCGGAGGAGAACCATCATCTCCGCCATCACCTTGGTAAAGATCCTTGGTGCTGTGGAGAGGCCAAACGGCAGCGCCTGGAACTGATAGTGATCGTTCAACAGTGCAAACCTGAGATATGCCTGATGCGGCGACCGAATGGGAATGTGGAGGTAAGCATCCTTGATGTCTAGAGAAACCAGGAACTCCCCCTCCGTCAGTCCTGAGATGACAGCTCTCTGAGATTCCATCTTGAATTTGAATTTCCTGAGATAAGGGTTCAGAGACTTTAAGTTTAGAATAGGCCGTACCGAACCATCCGATTTTGGTACCACAAAAAGGTTTGAATAATAACCCTTGTTCCACTGCTGAGGTGGAACTGGAACAATGACCTCTGACACCACCAGTTTTCTGATGGCTTCCAGAAGAACTGTTCTGTCTGCCAGCAGAGCTGGCAAGCCTGACTTGAAGAAACAGTGAGGTGGGGTATTTTGAAACTCCAGTCTGTACCCCCTGGACACTATATCCAGTACCTAGGGGTCCAGGCCAGACGACACCCAGACGGAGTCTTGCCCCAGCTGACCCTCCTCCAGGCCTAGTTGTCCACCGTCATGCGGAGGACTTAAGGGTATCAGAAGCGGGCTTCTGGGTTCGGGAACCTGCGGGAGCAGGTTACTTTCCTTTGGCACGACCACCTCTGAAGAAGGTGTTCGAAGGCTTGTTCTTTCTAGGCCTCGCGGGCCGAAAGGACTGTGACGTGGCTAGTGTAAAAGGCTTCTTCGTAGCTGGTGCAGCTGAGGGGAGAAAAGGAGACTTACCCGCGGTAGCGTTGGCAATCCACGCATCCAGCGCCTCCCCAAAGAGAGCCTGACCAGTATAGGGTAGGCCCTCCACGCTCTTCCTGGATTCCGCATCCGCAGACGATTGGCGCAGCCAGAGACCCCTGCGAGCGGAGACGGACATGGAGGAGATCCCCGTAGCCATGGAACCCAGGTCCTTCATGGAATCCACCAGGAACCCTGCAGTATCCTGAATTCGACTCCTCCTGCAGAGCGATCGACCACCTGGCAATAGCTTTTGCAATCCAAGCACAGGCTATAGTAGGCCGTAATATAGCCCCGGAAGCTGTGTAAATGGATTTTAGCGTAGCATCCACCTTGCGATCTGCCATGTCCTTCAACGCGGTAGATCCCGGGACTGGTAAAACCACCTGTTTTGACAGCCTGGAGACAGAGGCGTCAACTATCGGTGGAGACTCCCACTTCTTTCTATCTTCCTCTGGGAAGGCAAAAGCAACCAAGACCCTCTTAGGGACCTGAAATTTATTTTCCGGAGTTTCCCAGGCTTTTTCAAAGATAGCGTTTAATTCTTTGGATGCCGGGAAGGTGAGGGGGGCTTATTATTATCTGTAAAAAAAGGCCTCCTCCACCTGTTCAGGAGCTGTGTCAGAAATATGTAAAATATCCCTCACAGCTTCAATCATCAACTGCACCCCCCTAACAAGTGATGCTCCCCCCTTCGACATATCCTCGTCACCGTCTGCAGTGTCAGAGTCGGTGTCCGTGTCATCCTGCGTAAGCATTGCAAGTGCACGTTTGTGAGAATGTACCTCAGGGGACCCCAAGGAAGCAGTATCAGACCATACAACCATAGAGGACTGTAGGATCTGAGTAGCATGTTCAGTCCTAGCAACCCTGTCAGGAATCTGAGAAATAGTCCCCCTCAGAGAGACTAACCATTCTGGCTCTCTAGCTGGGATCTGCGCTACAACAGTGCATTCCTGATTACATGGTATAGAGTCTTCCTGGGAAGACAAATCCTCTGCAGCATATGAAACA
This sequence comes from Pseudophryne corroboree, assembly GCF_028390025.1. NCBI lineage: Eukaryota > Metazoa > Chordata > Amphibia > Anura > Myobatrachidae > Pseudophryne > Pseudophryne corroboree. The sequence continues at coordinate 116,555,297 of NC_086444.1, forward strand.
GTGTCCCTAGACATGGTGTCACACACACCAAACACCCCACAAACACACAGGGTATTCACTAGACAGAGTTTCCGCCCCAAGAATGGCAGAGACACACAGAGATTGGAGCCAACCCACATACAGCGCTATAGTATAGGGAGACCCCAACCCGTGCTGACTGTGTCCCATAATAGGTGACAAAGCCTATAATACAGCCTCCCCCCCTTCTACAACCCCCTGGTACCGTACAGATAGCTGGAGTTGCACTGGAGGGACCTGGACATCCACTAGTAGTGATTGCAGGCAGGAAAAATGGCGCTGAACGCTGCTGGGTCCGCTCTGAGGAGAAGCTCCGCCCCTTCAATGGCGCTGTCTTCCCGCTCTTGAAGATTATACTGGCTTGAGGAAATTTGTGCTGGCTGAGATCCGCGGACACCGACAGGCTGGAAATGGTCAGTGTAGGGTACCTTGCTGGCTCAGGGCGCGCCGCACTGCAGGACCGCTGAGCCGTCCGGGATGCGCGGTTAATACCGCACTCCCACCCTTAAGCCGCCCTCTTTACACTGACCCCCCGCTTGTAAGGAGGGACAGTGACTAACTCGCCACACTTCAGCTCTGTGAGGGGGTGGCGGCTGGCTGCCGGGGTGAGCGTTCCCCTGTGGCGGGGCGCGATCTATCCCATCTGGAGCTCAACGTCCAGTCAGCAGAGGCAGTGGGTCCAGTCCCCGCAGGGCGGACACTGCTCCCCCCCCTCAGTCCCTCGATACAGGGAGGCTGTTGCCAGCAGCCTCCCTGTAAAAACAAACAAACTCTAAAATAAACTTTTCTAAAGAAGCTCTGTAGAAGCTCCCCTAGCTGTGACCGGCTCCTCCGGGCACATTTTCTAAACTGAGTCTAGTAGGAGGGGCATAGAGGGAGGAGCCAGCCTACACTATTAAACTCTTAAAGTGCCAATGGCTCCTGGTGGACCCGTCTATACCCCATGGTACTAATATGGACCCCAGCATCCTCTAGGACGTAAGATAAATGTCGTTTTGGCAGGTCCAGTCAAAGCACAGAATGCCCTCAGACATCAATGAATGAGGGGTGGGCCCCCAAAATTCCGCAAATACAATGTAAGAGAATGATAAACTAATATAGAATATAGTCATATCAAGTTATTGCTGCTAATGGTGATTTTACAAGCTATTGTGTCACGGATATACGGCCTTTTTTCACACGTCTTCTACATAATGGCTTATTTATGTCGAATAAATAATAATTTAAAAAAAAAAACGTTATGGGTTATGTGTGAGTTGTCATTAGTTTTATAGTTTAGGAGTTGGTGATGACTAGATAATTGCTAATTATGTCTTTATATCAGAAGTTCACAAACGTGGTCCTCAAACGGTCCAGGTTTTAGGTATATCAATGCTTGGCCAAAGGTGGCTTATTTTAGTAACTCAGTCAATTTGATTTAACCATCTGTGCTGAGCCATGGATATACTTAAAACCTAGCCTGTTAGGGTGCCTTGAGGACCACGTTTGGGAACCTTTGTCTTATATGTAAAACAACAGATTTGAATGAGGACCTAAATTCTTTCTGACATGACCTAAGTGACCTCTACCATTGTGGCAAGTATCCAGCACTGCACACTTACCTTTTAACATGATTGTTATGCCTAATTGTTATGGGCTTATAAAGCCCAATGCTTTAAACCGGTGCTAGCTACCCAGGATATCTAATGGCCGTCTATGTACAGTAATGTTTTGACACCTTATTTCTAAAATCATGTTCAATTATTTTATTTCTACTAATCACTATATATATATATATAATTTTTTTTTAAACATGTTTCAGCCTTTGCAAAGTACAGTAATAAATGACATACACTCTTGAAAAAATGGTAGTAGTTGTGGTTAGTTGTGTATTCAAGTGTATTACACAATAACTATACACAAAACGGTAAAAAACGGTAAAAAAATGTCAGTGGATACTGCTGTTTTCTTGATGCTATTTCTTCATGGACATTTGTTTAACACTGATAAATTTAAGCTTTAGACTATAAAACTACCATCAAAATATAAGTGTTAGACAGATACAAATGGACAGTAGGAAAACATTTTGGGCCTCACGCAAAGATGATAAAGGCACAGCACCTGCGTCTTTGTACGCAGCGGCTGTGCTAAAATGTGCAAAAGCCACAGGAGGCGTCTTGAGGTAAAAGATGCCCACTGCCAGCTTCTGTGATCCGCTGGCTGTGTCTGAAGACACAGCATCGGATCCTCTGTGTGAGGCATTCAGGCATCAGGTTACTCAGGATGTCCGGCCAAATCGCAGCAGGGGCCAGTGTTTTCTGGAACGCTCAACGTCGCTGGCCCCAAAAGCCATCAGCATTGTCAATCATGCTTTGGCTTTCAGGGCATTCCGGCCAATATCGTTGGACCAGATCTGCACATGTGCAGTGCGGCTCCTGCGCGGGATCAATACGAGATCCCCGTGGTCAGTAGACCGACGCCAGGAGCCCGATAGCCGGGATCCCGGCGGCAAGTGCAGCGTATCCCCACGCGGGCTCGCTACTCTTTGGTCATGGCGAGCCCAAAGTGTGGCGGAGGGGAATAGAACAAGATTTTATTTCCCTCCGGGTGGTGGCGTGGACCACCACCCAAGAGGGGTAACCAGCCAATGGTCGAGACTCTGACCACCGGTATTTTAGCTGGTGTCGGGATTCCGGCGTCGGTATCCTGACTGCAGGGATTCCGACAGGCGGTAAATTGACTGCCTCCCTCCTGCGCATATAAAAGAGAAAAAAATCTGAGATTTGTGAGAACAACGAAGTTCCGCAAATCCCTGAATCAGCCACTTTGGTCATTTAGGCCTGATCTACTAGGTTGGTGCCATATTTTTGGCAAATGTACGGGCAGGCAGTGGCACCAAGAGAGTAGGGGGGACAGGTGCTCTTTACCCGGGCCAGTTGGAGGCCCCCCCCTTCCCCGTTGCAGCCTCTTCCAAGCCTAGCGCAGAGAGGCAGCTGCAGAAGCAGTCAGTCCTCTCTCTCCCTGTGGCAGATGCACTATGCCTTGGAGAGTGATAAAGTGGAAAGAGATAAACTACCAGCCAATCGACTCCTGCCATTTTTCATACACAGCCTATAGCATGGCAATTAAGACCTGAATGTCTGGTGCTTTATCCCTCTTCATTTTGTCACTCTTTCTCAGTCTCCAAGACTTAGTACATCTGCCTTCCCTGTATGATGTGCGGGGTTGGGGGGGGGGAGAGCCGCTGCCGCCCACATCATCTAACACTGGCGGCCGAACACAAACTTTCTTTTACATTTTCTAAGGACGAGGTCTGGCCAAACCCCCTCCCATTACCAGGGCCTGGCAGAGCCCCTGTGGGAAGGCTGATACATCACACATGGGGCTAGATTCACAAAGAAGTGGGTTTTAACCTGGATATTTAAAGCAGCAATAATATAAGTGCAAAACACAAACTTTACATTTCCCAGTCAAACCCACGAGCAGCGACAATTCTAGCACTTACAGTTGTTATCGCTGGGCGGGCTGCATTTCCCATCATTGGGCGGTCCATTTGTCAGAGACAAAAACCAAACCAAACTATTTGTGGCATTTAACCTATCTTAGCTACAGAATCCGAAACTAGAACGTTGTAAGACAAAACCGCCAACCAAAACATTGTGGCAGCAACTTCATCCTGAAAGACTAATGATAGCGTATTTTTTGTTCTAATAAAATAAGGAGCAAAGTTTGATTACGCTTTACAATATTAAATAATTATATACTTTGATGATATTTTTCCCTTTCAATTACCCTAGCTCAATAAAACTGGATTTGCATTTGCTATGGCACTTCTAACTCCATCTAGCCACATAACAAAGGAGACTGACTTCATATAATGACACATACAGCTGTGATCATCATAAGCAAATATTACCAGAGTGTGATATTCTTATGGTGATACATAGACCGTTTTACAGAAATTGGGCATTCGCCATCTCAGTACATCTGTCCAGCATCACAGAGAGAGAAAGGGTAAATAGTAATGTGTAAATTGTCCTTCACATGAGAAACTGTGCCACCAGGTTAGCCACACCTAAAACAATTATGGAGACATGTGTGATAGTGGAATACCACCGGAGCTGTTGGCTGCGATATAGGGCAATCATGTGGATCAGACACGGGTAAACAAAGACAAACGCCAGGCCACAGGCAGCTCCTGAGAACCTGAAAAGACAGAAATCACTTTACTTATATACACGGTAGAGGTGCTAGACTTTATATAAACTATAGAAGTGCTAGACTTATATATACGGTAGAGGTGCTAGACTTTATATATACTATAGAAGTGCTAGACTTATATACACGGTAGAGGTGCTAGACTTTATATATACTATAGAAGTGCTAGACTTATATACACGGTAGAGGTGCTAGACTTCTATATATGGTAGAAGTGCTAGATAGATATATATATATATATATATATATATATATATAGTAGAGGTGCTAGACTTGTATACGGTAGAGGAGACAGACTTATATATAAGGTAGAGGTGATAGACCTATATATACGGTAGAAGTACTAGACATATAGATAGTAGAGGTGCTAGACTTCTATATATAGTAGAGGTGCTAGACATATATACGGTAAAGGTGACAGACATATATAAGTAGAGGTGCTAGACTTATATAAATTTATATATACTATAGAGGTGCTACAGGATTGCAACCATGCAGATAGATATATATATATATATATATATATATATATATATATATAGTAGAGGTGCTAGACTTGCATATAAGGTAGAAGTGCTAGACATATATAAGGTAGAGGTGTTAGACCTATATATACGGTTAGAGGTGCTAGACCTATATATACGGTAGAGGTGCTAGACCTATATATACGGTAGAGGTGCTAGACCTATATATACGGTAGAGGTGCTAGACCTATATATACGGTAGAGGTGCTAGACCTATATATACGGTAGAGGTGCTAGACTTATATATAAGGTAGAGGTGCTAGACTTATATATAAGGTAGAGGTGCTAGACTTATATATAAGGTAGAAGTGCTAGACATATATATATATATAATTAGATATGGTAGAGGTTCTAGACACACACACACACACACACACACACACACACACACACACACACACACACACACATATATATGTGGTAGAGGTGCTAGACATATATACTGTATATAGGGCCGGTTCGAGGGCCCTCGGCGCCCCGGGCAGGGGATGGGGGCGTGGCTTAATACAGGGGGCGTGGTCAGTTACGCCCCCTGTACAGTAGAAGCGCCGCTTAAATGCTGAGCGGTGCGCGATGACGTCATCGCGCACCGCACAGCAAAAGGTCCTCTCCACGAAGGGAAACTAGAGGCGTAGCGTCTAGTTCCCTTCGCGGAGAGGACCTTTCCTGTGCGGTGCGCGATGACGTCATCGCGCACCGCTCAGCAAAGGTCCTCTCCGCGATGGGAAACTAGACGCTACGCGTCTAGTTCCCTTCACAGGGGACCACAGCAGGGACCACAGCCGCAGAGCCGGGGGACACAGCGGGCAGCGGAGGGCACAGCAGTGGCGGATCTTGCCATGGTGCAGCGCCCTCCGGATGGCGCCAGCGCCCTCCGGAAGGCGGCGCCCCGGGCAAAAGTCCTGCTTGCCCGTGGCAAGATCCGCTACTGACTGTATATAAGGTAGAGGTGCTAGACTTATATATACTGTATATATGGTAGAGGTGCTAGACATATATACTGTATATATGGTAGAGGTGCTAGACATATATATAAGGTAGAGGTGCTAGACTTATATATATTGTATATATGGTAGAGAAGCTAGACATATATACTGTATATATGGTAGAGGTGCTAGACATATATATAAGGTAGAGGTGCTAGACTTATATATACTGTATATAAGGTAGAGGTGCTAGACATATATACTGTATATATGGTAGAGGTGCTAGACTTATATATACTGTATATAAGGTAGAGGTGCTAGACATATAAGGTACAGGTGCTAGACTTATATATACTGTATATATGGTAGAGGTGCTAGACATATATACTGTATATATGGAAGAGGTGCTAGACATATATATAAGGTAGAGGTGCTAGACTTATATATATTGTATATATGGTAGAGGTGCTAGACATATATACTCTATATATGGTAGAGGTGCTAGACATATATATAAGGTAGAGGTGCTAGACATATATATATATATATATAATTATATATGGTAGAGGTTCTAGACACACACACACACACACACACACACACACACACACACACACACACACACACACACACATATATATGTGGTAGAGGTGCTAGACATATATACTGTATATAAGGTAGAGGTGCTAGACTTATATATACTGTATATATGGTAGAGGTGCTAGACATATATACTGTATATATGGAAGAGGTGCTAGACATATATATAAGGTAGAGGTGCTAGACTTATATATATTGTATATATGGTAGAGGTGCTAGACATATATACTGTATATATGGTAGAGGTGCTAGACATATATATAAGGTAGAGGTGCTAGACTTATATATACTGTATATAAGGTAGAGGTGCTAGACATATAAGGTAGAGGTGCTAGACTTATATATACGGTAGAGGTGCTAACATTTCTTTTGATGTGTTTCGCTGGAATGGATGGAAAAGTGTAGGTGGCAGTATGATAGCACAGTATACAGTGTTGTGAAAAGGCTTTGAAACTCCCATATATAATTGTTGTGTCAATATACAGTAAGCATTCTCACCTGTATACAAAACAATATCTTATAGTCAGCAAAAAGCAACATTGCAAGATTTGAGTTGTTTTCTTTCATTAGTAAATTGAGCGCACGTAGCTGAGACAATGGAAACTGCAACAGAAGATATAAAACATATTTGTACCTAATAATTCCTCCTATGTTGGGGTAAAATCTGGCCATGAGAACGCCAAAGCCGACAACAGCGATGTTCAGTCCCAGGACATGGAAAAAACTAAAACAAAATATATCAGATATTAATATACAGTAACATAGTACTGATCATTTATTATTATTGCTAGTTATTATTAACAGTACTAATGTAAAAGGACGAAATCTTCATACAAGCTGTATAATACTCGCCATAACATTCTTAGCACAGGCGCGCTCAGTAACTTAGTGGGGGAACGCTGGAGTAAATATAAGGCACCTATTGTTATTATTATAAGCCACATTTTTGCCACGTTATTTCTCATCCGCTGTCGCCACTACACACGCCCATAACAAAGGAATTCATAGGGCGATTTACCGATGCAATCTTGCCAGGACAGCACACGCGATAGAAGGTGTACGGATCGCTGACCCATTAACAGTACATTTGTCATTTGCGTATCGCAGCAATGGAAGGTGTGTTTGTATTGCGCATGCACAACCCAGGAATATCCATCTTCAGCAATACTGTGGCCTCTAGGTTACACCTGCAGATGGCGTTAGCATACGTGATCAAGCATAGCTTACTAAATCGGTGCAGCAGTCTCCACTGAGAATCCTAAGGCTTGCGGTATTCTGCATTACTTATTTGCAGGCAGGAGCTAGGCTATCGCTGACATCTCCTGTATTCAGCTTTTAGTAAATTGCCCCCATACTAAAAAAGAGCCTTCCATCATGTGGATACAGCTAGATAGGCCATGTGGTCACTGGATGCAGTTAATACGCTGGCGGTCAGGATCCCGATGCCGGAATCTCCACTGCTGACAATACCGACAGCAGGAATCCCACCTCAAAGGGGCTATTTCCACTTGTGGGTGTCCATGATACCCATAGAGCGGGAATAGAACCTGTGGCAAGCCCGCAAGGGGACTCTTTGCACTCGCCCCGCTGCCGGCATTCTGACGAATCTGCATCTTGGACTTTGGTCATTCATACTGAAGCCGTAGTCACATAGCAAACTGTGAGAAACATCGTAAATTCCATGAAGTTTGTACACGGGCATAACGTAATCTGTAATCCGAAAACCATTTAATAATAAAGAGAATGCTCCAGCAGTGCGGGGAAAGACTGGCAAATTCTACACGCAAAATAGTATGCTTTAGGCGTGGTACTCTAGAGCCATGGTTCTCACACCCGGTCCTAGGGAACCCCAAACAGTGACAATTTAATACATCCACAGGTGGAGCTAATTATTTCACTTGACATTCTATGAGGCGACTTGGAAAACATGAACTGTGTGTGGTCCTCACGGACGACAGAGTTTGAGAACCTATGCTGTAAATTATACTATTCATAGATCTAGGACATGATATATATATATATATATATATATATATAGTGGGGAATCTTAACGCCCCCGATCTCCCCTCTAAAGTGACGGGAGATTACAGGGGACCGTATACAATTGATGTCCCCTATCGTGCCCATTAGCCGCATAAAGCTCCAGGAAAAGTGCCATTTGGGCGCCCAAACGGATCACTTTTCATACATTTCAGCTCGCCACCCCCGGCGTGTGCTAGCCGAAATGTAGACGCCGGCAGCCGATCGCGTCCAAGCGGAGCCACATTAGAATAGCTCCCATCGATGCCAACTAGTGGCTGCCGGCCAGGAAAACATTTGAATTCCGCCCACAGTGTCAGTTAATCACCTGGGCACAGACCGCACGCCATCCATAACACATACATGAACATACACTACAGCTTACCTTGGATAATTGTTTCCAAAGATATGTCCGAGGAGCTGCACTCTGACAAGATACCCCAACAACGGATATACAGTCATCATTTGAAAGAGTAAGAATATTCTTGCAACAAATGACAGGATGTCATTGCTTGGGAAATTATCTAAAAAGTTCTACATGGGAAAGAAAAACAGCAGGGCCACATTATACAAATTGCAGCTCAAAAATAAAAAGATAAAAAGGAGTCAAACTCAGTATCTTAACATAGTACGATGACATGAACTGATTTTTCTTGTGAAGAATACTTGAAAAAGACTGAGAAATAAGTTTATCATTGGTGGCTACAGGGCGCCGATAACTATCATTATGGGGCATACACGCGAATTTCACCACAACTCGCAATGTGGTCAGCGGGGCAGATGGCAGGTCTGTAGAGAGACTGTCGGGGCCCCGGTAAAGCAGGGGGTGTAGCCTAATCATGGACCCTTTAAAACAAACATGAAAAAAGTACAGCTTATGCGCCGTGAGCCCCACAGCCAGGGGCAGATCCGAGAAGCGTGTGTGTGTGTGTTTTGGGGCCGGTCAGTGTGCTAACCTCCTTGCAGGCAGAGTAGACTGCTGCACTCAGTGGTAGCAGCCTCACTGGACCCACCGCAGCCCTGGCCTGGGGAGAGAGGCAGCTACGGCTGGCTGAGAGGTAAGAAGGGGGGATAGAGGGGACTGCGGACTCAGTACCCCATCGGGTCCAACCAAGAAGCCCGGGCATGGGAAATTAGAACCTGCTCACCCCTACTAGCGCCACTGCTCACATGCGCAGTAGTACGGACCCCCCACTAGCGTGATCACTTTTCTTTTTCACATCGCAAGGATGGCTTCCTACTGATGCTCCTGCATGTGACAGGCATACATCACGCTCACACACTAAGGCAGGCCTGGCCAACCTGTGGCTCTCCAGCTGTTGTGAAACTACCCTGCCACAGTTTTAGCATACCCTCACAGCAAAACTGTGGCAATGCATGCTGGGACTTGTAGTTTCACAACAGCTTGGGAGCCACAGGTTGGCCAGGCCTGCACTAAAGGGTAGATGTATTAAAGCTTCTAAAATGTAAACGAGATTCTGTCTATCATTTTCTAGGATGTACTAGAGAAATGACAGATAGAATGTGACTGGTTGCTAGGTGCAACATCACCACTTTTCAGGTTTAGAAGTATTAGTAAATCTACTCCTTAGAGTTTTACCTCTGCACACAATGGGCGTGAAGCACGGTATGCCTGTTGGAAAAAGGGGGTTAATTGGCGCATTTACACACTGTGCCAGCTATGGAACCGATAGCACGCATATACAGGTGATACTACATACTGACGTAACTGCGCTGTTTATGGGGCACTCTCATGTAGGGAAAGTTCAGTGTGGACATGCTAGTGCTACTGTGGACTTGGAGAAAGGGTATCATTAGCACCCAGTATAGGATAAGTACGCACTAATGATATCTAGTAGCAAACCAAGCGTACAACTCTGCATGCCAGTGTATATACCTATGCTTTCCGCATTTACGGAGCAAGATACATGTGATTTACGTCTAGCAGCAGCAGCTGGAGATACATGTGATTTATATCTAGCAGCCGCGGAGCGAGATACATGTGATTTACGTCTAGCAGCCGCAGCTGGAGATACATGTGACTTACGTCTAGCAGCTGCGGAAAGCGAGATGCATGTGATTTACGTCTAACAGCCGCGGAGCAAGATACATGTGATTTACGTCTAGCAGCCGCGGAGCGAGATACATGTGACTTACGTCTAGCAGCCGCGGAGCGAGATACATGTGACTTACGTCTAGCAGCCGCGGAACGAGATACATGTGACTTACGTCTAGCAGCCACGGAGCGAGATACATGTGACTTACGTCTAGAAGCCGCAGCAGGAGATACATGTGATTTACGTCTAGTAGCGGCAGAGCGAGATACATGTGATTTATGTCTAGCAGCTGCGGAGCGAGATAAATGTGATTTACGTCTAGCAGCCGCGGAGCGAGATACATGTGACTTACGTCTAGCAGCCGCGGAGCGAGATACATGTGACTTACGTCTAGCAGCCGCGGAGCGAGATACATGTGATTTACGTCTAGTAGACGCAGCTGGAGATAAATGTGATTTACGTCTAGCAGCCGTAGCTGGAGATACATGTGATTTATATCTAGCAGCCGCGGAGCGAGATACATGTGATTTACGTCTAGCAGCCGCAGCTGGAGATACACGTGACTTACGTCTAGCAGCCGCGGAGCGAGATACATGTGACTTACGTCTAGCAGCCGCAGAGCGAAATACATGTGACTTACGTCTAGCAGCCACGGAGCGAGATACATGTGACTTACGTCTAGCAGCCGCAGCAGGAGATACATGTGATTTACGTCTAGTAGCGGCAGAGCGAGATACATGTGATTTATGTCTAGCAGCTGCGGAGCGAGATACATGTGATTTATGTCTAGCAGCCGCGGAGCGAGATACATGTGACTTACGTCTAGCAGCGGCAGAGCGAGATACATGTGATTTATGTCTAGCAGCCGTGGAGCGAGATATCAGGATTTTGGTACTTACCGATAAATTCCTTTCTCCGATTCCACAGGGGACACTGGAGCGCAGTTACAATGGGGAAATAGTAGGCAGTAACTGGGAGCTGGCACTTTAAAATTCTAACACTGTGGCTAGCTCCTCCCCTACTATGTCCCCCCTCCAAGCCAGTCTACATAAACTGTGCCCGAGGAAAGCTGAAATAAACGAACGTTAAAGTAGAGGAGGTTAACGCCGCCCTGTAAACCAGGATAACACGAAAAACCAACTTGGAACCTAACCTAACAAAAGGTTAACCTGAACCAAACAAGCAGTCACATAGTGATCTGCGAACCGCTAAGCGAAAAAAAGGAGGAAACAGCGCTGGGTGGGCGCCCAGTGTCCCCTGTGGAATCGGAGAAAGGGATTTATCGGTAAGTACCAAAATCCTGATTTCTCCTTCATCCACTAGGGGACACTGGAGCGCAGTTACAATGGGGACGTACCAGAGTGCCCAAGACGGGCGGGAGTGCGCTGAGAGTCCTGTAAAACCGCTCGGCCAAACTGTGATGCAGAGGCCGCAAAAGTTTCAAACCTGTAGAATTTGACAAACGTATGTCGGCCCGACCAAGTAGCCGCCCGACATAAAGAAGTCATGGAGAACCCACGGGCAGCCGCCCACGAAGGTCCCACAGAACGCATAGAGTGCGCTGAAATTGAAGCCGGAGGTTCCCGAGAAGCTGCCAAATAAGCTTGTCTGATAGTCAGCCGAATCCATCGTGACAAAGTCTGCTTAGAAGCCGGCCAACCACGGCGGTTAGCATCGTATAGAACAAATAAGGAATCGGACTTCCGAATAGCCTTAGTCCAATCCACATAAATCTTGAGCGCCCTGACCACGTCCAATGATCTTGAATCTGGAGAGTCCACCGAGAGAGCCGGAACCACAAGTGGCTGATTGATGTGAAAATCGGACACCACCTTAGGTAGAAAAGACATGCGAGTACGGAGCTTGGCCCTATCAGCATGAAACACCAGGTAAGGAGGACGACAAGAGAGAGCCCCAAGTTCCGACACCCGTCTAGCCGAAGCAAGAGCCAGGAGAAGAACCACCTTCCAGGTGAGATATTTCATCTCCACTGACTCCAGAGGCTCAAACAACGAGGATTGCAGAAAAGAGAGGACCAGATTGAGGTCCCATGGTGCTGTCGGAGGGCGAAAGGGAGGCTGTATTCGTAAAACCCCCTGAAAGAAAGTCTGAACTTCCGGCAGCAAGGCTAACTTTTTCTGGAAGAAAACCGAAAGAGCAGAGACATGCACCTTTAGTGAACCCAGTCTTAAGCCTGCCGAAAAACCCGCCTGCAAAAAACTGAGAAGGTGGGCCAAGCGAAAAACTGAAGGAGAAAATTGTCGACGTTCACACCAAGCTACATAAGCCTTCCAAATGCGGTAGTAGTGAGACGATGTGACTGACTTTCTAGCCCGAAGCATAGTAGGAATAACCGTACTAGGAATCCCCTTCCTTTTCAAGATGGCCTTCTCAACAGCCACGCCGTCAAACATAGCCTGCGTAAGTCTGGATAAAGAAAAGGATCCTGTTGCAGAAGATCGTCCCGTAGTGGCAGGGGCCAAGGCTCGGCTACTGACAACAGGTGTAGGGTGGAGTACCAAGTCCTGCGTGGCCAATCTGGAGCAACCAGGAGGACCAGAGCGTTTTCTCTCTTGATGCGTTGTAGAACCCGAGGCAACAGCAGGAAGGGAGGAAAGAGGTAAAACGTACCGGAAATTCTAAAGGAGCTGTGAGGGCATCCACGCCCGCCGCCGCCGGGTCCCTCGTTCGAGAGTAATAAAGAGGCAGCTGATGGTTCAGGCAGGACGCCATGAGGTCGATCTGTGGTCTTCCCCACTGGCGGACCAGCTGACAAAACACCTGGGGATGGAGTGACCACTCTCCCGGGTGCATGTCCTGTCGGCTGAGGTAATCGGCTTCCCAATTTTCCACTCCTGGAATGAATATCGCCGAGAAGGACAGAGCATACTCCTCCGCCCAGAGAAGTATGTTGGTGACCTCCCTCATCGCCGCACGGCTGCGAGTGCCGCCCTGACGGTTGATGTACGCTACCGTCGTAGCGTTGTCGGATTGAACCCTGACCCCTCGACCGCGCAGCAGGTGATGTGCCTGAAGTAGGGCGTTGTATACCGCCCGTAGTTCGAGAATGTTTATCGGGAGAGCGGATTCGTGGAACGACCAGCGTCCCTGGAACCGATGTTCGAGGATCACTGCCCCCCAGCCTCGCAGACTTGCGTCTGTGGTGAGAAGAGTCCAATCCCACACTCCGAACCGATGTGCTGACTGGAGCCACCAGAGAAGCGACGACCGTGCCTTTGGAGATAGCGTCACCCGCTGATGAAGGAACAGATGAGATCCTGACCACTGATGTAGAAGACACAGCTGAAAAGGTCGAGAGTGGAAGCGATCGTACGGAAGAGCTTCAAACGACGCTACCATCTTTCCCAGAAGACAAATGCAAAGATACACTAACACCCGACGGTGTCGAAGTACTGATCGCACCAGCGTCTGCAGAGACAGGATCTTGTCCCGAGGAAGGAAAACCCTGACTGACCGTGTCGAGAATCATCTCCAAAAACAGCAACCGTTGTGAGCGGCATAAGTGAGACTTCGGGAAGTTCAGGATCCACCCGTGCCGAATCAGAAAGTCCTGCGTTATCCGGATATTCTGAAGTAAAAGCTCCGCCGAGCGCGCCTTTATGAGCAGATCGTCCAGATAGGGAACAATCGTCACACCCTGCTTCCGAAGTAGGGCCATCATGACCGCCATGACTCTGGGAGCAGAAGAAAGACCGAACGGAAGGGCCTGTAACTGGAAATGAGCGCCCTGTATCGCGAACCGGAGAAAAGCCTGATGAGGAGGCCAAATGGGAACATGTAAGTATGCATCCTTGATGTCTAAGGACGCCAGAAACTCGTTTTGCTCCAAACCCGCAATAACAGACTGGAGGGACTCCATCTTGAACTTGAATACCCTCAAATACTGATTGAGATCCTTCAAGTTCAGGATTGGCCTGACCGAGCCGTCCGGCTTCGGTACGAGAAACAGGCTTGAGTAATAGCCCTGTTTCCGATGCTGAGAGGGAACAGGGATCAGTACCCTTGCGGCTAGAAGCTTTTGGACCGCTGCCTGCAAGGCAACTCCTCTGTCGGAAACTGGTAAACCCGTGGTGAAAAACCGCCGGGGCGGACGGGTCTGAAAATCGAGCTTGTAACCGCAAGTGATGAGATCTCTGACCCAAGCATCTGGGCAGGACTGTACCCAGACTTCCTTGAAGTCCCACAGACGAGCTCAAACCCTGTGGTCTCCCAGGTGGGAGGGAAACTCGTCATGCGGTGGTAGTGGTGGAGGATTTAACCTCTGGGTTGAGGATGTGGAACCTCTGCCTCTACCTCTATGGCCACGGGAGGCGGAAACTCCTCCCCTGGCCTGGCCTCGAAACCTAGAAGGGGCCCGAAAGGAGGGACCCCTATGTGGCCTGCGAGGGGCTGGAGAAGCAGAAGGAAGATAAGTTGACTTACCTCCGGTGGCCTGAGAGATCCAGGCATCCAGACCCTTACCGAACAGGACCTCTCCCGTAAAGGGCAACGCTTCTGCGGGCCGAAATTGCTAAAGTGGAAATCCTAGCTCCGAGAATACAGATGTCCTTGGAAGCCTCGCAAAGATAAAGGGCTGGTTCACGGATGTGCTCCGCAACTGTATCAGTTGATCCGCCGGCAAATCGTCCCGAATTCCAGAGGACAATTGCTCCGCCCAAGCTTCCATCGCCTTGTTGACCCAACAACCTACCTGCGCCGGGCGCTGTAATACCCCCGCCGCCGAGTAAATAGTCTTCAAGGTGAATCCAACTTCCTATCCGACGCCTCCTTCAGCGAAGTCGCTCCAGGAACCGGCAGAACCGTCTTTTTGGATAGATGAGACACTGAAGGATCCACAATCGGAGAGGTCTCATAACGCTTCCTGCTATCTGCGGGAAAAGGATAGGAAGACAACATTTTTCTTGATACCTGAAATTTCGCGTCTGGATGCTTCCAAGCTTCCGTTATGAGCGCATCCAACTCCTCCGAAACTAGAAAAGTCACCGGCAAGCATTGGTTGGTGCCAAACCTTGAAGGGCGTAAGGCGTCCTGCTCCGTCTCTTCCACCTGTAATACTGAGCGAATAGCAGTAATAAGAGCTTCTATACCCTGAGCTACTGGTTCAGAGTCCTCGTACACCTGATCGTCATCAGTATCCTGTACATCTACCACCAAGAATAGGACAGTTCACACCCACAAGAAATTGTGCTACCAGGCCGCAGGTCAATGGACACTCAGAAAATGGGATGTTACCCTCACCCCAAAAAAAGAGACACTCCAAACTACCAAGATTTCTGAATGTCCTCTTTCCTGCGCTCTCCCAAAAAACCAGAAGGGAATCTCTACTTATCTTAAACCAGATGCTTCTCTCAATTTTCCACAATCTTCATACCCACATACATTGTCAGTAAAGGTGTGACGTGTACTTTCAGAGATGGTACATGAAAAAGAGAGATCAAGACTACAATCTAGTGTAGAATTTTCTTAACTTTTGAAAGGAATCACTTCCAATTTATGGAGTGCAATGATCAAACACATATGATAAAATATGATTACCGTATATACTCGAGTATAAGTCGACCTGAATATAAGCCGAGGCACCTAATTCTACAACAAAAACCTGGGAAAACTTAATGACTCGAGTATAAGCCTAAAGTGGGAAATGCAGCTCTAGCCGTACACAGCCCTCAGTGCCAGATATGCCCTCATACTGCCAGATATGCTCCCACAGTGCCAGATATGCCCTCATACTGCCAGATATGCTCCCACAGTGCCAGATATGCCCTCATACTGCCAGATATGCCCCACAGTGCCTGATGTGGCAGATATGCCCTCATGCTGCCAGATGTGCCAGATATGCCCTCATGCTGCCAGATATGCCCCTCATGCTGCCACATACGCCCCACAGTGCCAGATATGCCCTCATGCTGCCAGATATGCCCTCATGCTGCCACATATGCCCCACAGTGCCAGATATGCCCTCATGCTGCCAGATATGCCCTTCATGCTGCCAGATATACCCCACAGTGCCAGATATGCCCTCATGCTGCCAGATATGCCCCTCATGCTGCCACATATGCCCCTCATGCTGCCACATATGCCCCCTTCCCCAGTGCCTGTTAATTACCCCTCCGTCGATCCAGCGCTGTCTTCTGAAGGAGGGACACGGAGCGCACAGCGCGCGCCTCTCCTGTGTCCCTCCTGCATCTCCGGCGGCCGTGGCGGGTCTATTAAAGGAAGTGCCGGTTCGTGATCAGAGGTCACGAACGGGTACTTCCTTTAATAGACCCGCCGCTGCCGCCGGAGATGCAGGAGGGACACAGGAGAGGCGCGCGCTGTGCGCTCCGTGTCCCTCCTTCACACTGCTCTGCCTGTCACACTGCACTGCCACTGACTCGAGTATAAGCCGAGGTGGCTTTTTCAGCACAAAAAAAAGTGCTGAAAAAGTCGGCTTATACTCGAGTATATACGGTATGTTTGATAGTTGAAAACCAATCCAACAATAAAACTCTTCATCGCATGAAGAAATGATAAAAAATCCACTTTACATCCAGAATATATGAGGGTGGCTTCCTACCAGATTTTGGATTTTTGAAGTGCACCAAATAATAAGAATTTACTCACCGGTAATTCTATTTCTCGTAGTCCGTAGTGGATGCAGGGAACTCCGTAAGGACCATGGAGAATAGCGGGCTCCGAAGGAGGCTGGGCACTCTAGAAAGATTTATGACTACCTGGTGTGCACTGGCTCCTCCCACTATGACCCTCCTCCAAGCCTCAGTTAGGACACTGTGCCCGGACGAGCTGACATAATAAGGAAGGAATTTGAATCCCGGGTAAGACTCATACCAGCCACACCAATCACACCGTACAACTCGTGATACTATATCCAGTTTGACAGTATGAAAACAACTGAGCCTCTCAACAGATGGCTCAACAATAACCCTTTAGTTAGCAATAACTATTTACAAGTATTGCAGACAATCCGCACTTGGGATGGGCGCCCAGCATCCACTACGGACTACGAGAAATAGAATTACCAGTGAGTAAATTCTTATTTTCTCTGACGTCCTAGTGGATGCTGGGAACTCCGTAAGGACCATGGGGATTATACCAAAGCTCCCAAACGGGCGGGAGAGTGCGGATGACTCTGCAGCACCGAATGAGAGAACTCTAGGTCCTCCTCAGCCAGGTATCAAATTTGTAGAATTTTGCAAACGTGTTTGCCCCTGACCAAGTAGCTGCTCGGCAAAGTTGTAAAGCCGAGACCCCTCGGGCAGCCGCCCAAGATGAGCCCACCTTCCTTGTGGAATGGGCATTTACAGATTTTGGCTGTGGCAGGCCTGCCACAGAATGTGCAAGCTGAATTGTACTACAAATCCAGCTAGCAATAGTCTGCTTAGAAGCAGGAGCACCCAGCTTGTTGGGTGCATACAGGATAAACAGCGAGTCAGATTTTCTGACTCCAGCCGTCCTGGAAACATATATTTTCAGGGCCCTGACAACGTCTAGCAACTTGGAGTCCTCCAAATCCCTAGTAGCCGCAGGCACCACAATAAGCTGGTTCAGGTGAAACGCTGACACCACCTTAGGGAGAAACTGGGGACGAGTCCTCAATTCTGCCCTATCCATATGGAAAATCAGACAAGGGCTTTTAAATGATAAAGCCGCCAATTCTGACACTCGCCTGGCTGAAGCCAAGGCCAATAACATGACCACTTTCCACGTGAGATATTTTAGATCCACGGTTTTTAGTGGCTCAAACCAATGTGATTTTAAGAAACTCAACACCACGTTGAGATCCCAAGGTGCCACAGGAGGCACAAACGGGGGCTGAATATGCAGCACTCCTTTCACAAATGTCTGAACTTCAGGTACTGAAGCTAGTTCTTTTTGAAAGAAAATCGACAGAGCCGAGATCTGTACTTTAATGGAGCCTAGTTTTAGGCCCATATTCACTCCTGCTTGCAGGAAATGCAGAAAACGACCCAGCTGAAATTCCTCTGTTGGGGCCTTTTTTGCCTCGCACCATGCAACATATTTCCGCCATATGCGGTGATAATGCTTTGCCGTAACATCTTTCCTGGCTTTAATAAGCGTAGGAATGACTTCTTCCGGAATACCCTTTTCCTTCAGGATCCGGCGTTCAACCGCCATGCCGTCAAACGCAGCCGCAGTAAGTCTTGGAACAGACAGGGCCCCTGCTGTAGCAGGTCCTGTCTGAGCGGTAGAGGCCACGGGTCCTCTGAGAGCATCTCTTGAAGTTCCGGGTACCACGCTCGTCTTGGCCAATCCGGAACCACGAGAATTGTGTTTACTCCTCGCTTTCTTATTATTCTCAATACCTTTGGTATGAGAGGCAGAGGAGGGAACACATAAACCGACTGGTACACCCACGGTGTCACTAGAGCGTACACAGCTATCGCCTGAGGGTCCTTTGACCTGGCGCAATATCTTTTTAACTTTTTGTTGAGGCGGGACGCCATCATGTCCACCTGTGGTTTTTCCCAACGGTTTACCAGCATCTGGAAGACTTCTGGATGAAGTCCCCACTCTCCCGGGTGGAGGTCGTGTCTGCTGAGGAAGTCTGCTTCCCAGTTGTCCACTCCCGGAATGAACACTGCTGACCGTGCTAGAACATGATTCTCCGCCCATAGGAGAATTCTTGTGGCTTCTGCCATCGCCATCCTGCTTCTTGTGCCTCCCTGTCGATTTACATGGGCGACTGCCGTGATGTTGTCTGACTGGATCAGCACCGGCTGGTGTAGGAGCAGGGATTTTGCTTGACTTAGGGCATTGTAAATGGCCCTTAGTTCCAGAATATTTATGTGAAGGGAAGTCTCCTGACTCGACCATAGTCCTTGGAAGTTTCTTCCCTGTGTGACTGCCCCCCAGCCTCGAAGGCTGGCATCCGTGGTCACCAGGACCCAGTCCTGTATGCCGAACCTGCGGCCCTCTAGAAGATGGGCACTCTGCAGCCACCACAGTAGAGACACCCTGGTTCTTGGAGACAGGGTTATTAAGCGATGCATCTGAAGATGCGATCCGGACCATTGGTCCAACAGGTCCCACTGAAAGATTCTGGCATGGAACCTGCCGAAGGGAATTGCTTCGTAAGAAGCTACCATCTTTCCCAGGACCCGCGTGCAGTGATGCACTGATACCTGTTTTGGTTTCAGGAGGTCTCTGACTAGAGATGACAACTCCCTGGCTTTCTCCTCCGGGAGAAACACTTTTTTCTGGACTGTATCCAGAATCATACCCAGGAACAGTAGCCGTGTCGTCGGAACCAGCTGTGACTTTGGGATATTCAGAATCCAGCCGTGCTGGTGCAGCACTTCCTGAGATAGTGCTACTCCCACCAACGACTGTTCCTTGGACCTCGCCTTTATTAGGAGATCGTCCAAGTACGGGATAATTAAAACTCCCTTTTTTCGAAGGAGTATCATCATTTCCGCCATAACCTTGGTAAATACCCTCGGTGCCGTGGACAGTCCAAACGGCAGCGTCTGGAATTGGTAATGGCAATCCTGTACCACAAATCTGAGGTACTCCTGGTGAGGATGGTAAATGGGGACATGCAAGTAAGCATCCTTGATGTCCAGGGATACCATGTAATCCCCCTCGTCCAGGCTTGCAATAACCGCCCTGAGCGATTCCATCTTGAACTTGAATTTTTTTATGTATGTGTTCAAGGATTTAAAATTTAAAATGGGTCTCACCGAACCGTCCGGTTTCGGCACCACAAATAGTGTGGAATAGTAACCCCGGCCTTGTTGAAGTAGGGGTACCTTGATTATCACCTGCTGGGAATACAGCTTGTGAATTGCCGCTAGCACCGCCTCCCTGTCTGAGGGAGCAATCGGCAAGGCAGATTTTAGGAACCGGTGGGGTGGAGACGCCTCGAATTCCAGTTTGTACCCCTGAGATACTATTTGAAGGATCCAGGGATCCACCTGTGAGCGAGCCCACTGATCGCTGAAATTCTTGAGGCGGCCCCCCACCGTACCTGGCTCCGCCTGTGGAGCCCCACCGTCATGCGGCGGACTTGGAAGAAGAAGCGGGGGAGGACTTTTGCTCCTGGGAACCTGCTGTTTGTTGCAGCCTTTTTCCCCTACCTCTGCCTCTGGACAGAAAAGACCCGCCTTTTCCACGCTTGTTTTTCTGGGTCCGAAAGGACTGAACCTGATAAAACGGCGCCTTCTTAGGCTGTGAGGAGACATGGGGTAAAAATGCTGACTTCCCAGACGTTGCTGTGGAAACTAGGTCCGAGAGACCATCCCCAAATAATTCCTCACCCTTATATGGCAAAACTTCCATGTGCCTTTTAGAATCTGCATCTCCTGTCCACTGGCGAGTCCATAAGCCTCTCCTAGCAGAAATGGACAATGCACTTACTTTAGATGCCAGCCGGCAAATTTCCCTCTGTGCATCTCTCATATATAAGACTGAGTCTTTGATATGGTCTATGGTTAGCAGGATTGTGTCTCTGTCTAATGTGTCAATATTTTCTGACAGTTTATCTGACCACGCAGCGGCAGCACTGCACATCCATGCTGACGCAATAGCTGGCCTAAGTATAATGCCTGAGTGTGTGTATACAGACTTCAGGATCGCCTCCTGCTTTCTATCAGCAGGTTCCTTGAGGGCGGCCGTATCCGGAGACGGTAGTGCCACCTTTTTAGACAAACGTGTGAGCGCTTTATCCACCTTAGGGGGTGTTTCCCAACGTGACCTATCCTCTGGCGGGAAAGGGAACGCCATTAGTACCTTCTTAGGAATTACCAATTTTTTATCAGGGAAAGCCCACGCTTCTTCACACACTTCATTTAATTCATCTGATGGGGGAAAAACTACGGGTAGTTTTTTCTCCCCAAACATAATACCCTTTTTAGTGGTACCTGTATTTATATCAGAAATGTGTAACACCTCTTTCATTGCCTCAATCATGCAGTGAATGGCCTTAGTGGGCATCAGGTTAGACTCATCGTCGTCGACACTGGTGTCAGTATCAGTGTCGACATCTGGGTCTGCGGTCTGAGGTAGCGGGCGTTTTAGAGCCCCTGATGACCTGTGAGACGCCTGGACAGGCACGAGCTGAGAAGTCGGCTGTCCCACATTTGGCATGTCGTCAAATTTCTTATGTAAGGAGTCTATATGTGCACTCATTTCTTTCCATAAGCTCAACCACTCAGGTGTCTGCCCCGCAGGGGGTGACATCCCTTCTAAAGGCATCTGCTCCGTCTCCACATCATTATCCTCATCAAACATGTCGACACAGCCGTACCGACACATCGCACACACACAGGGAATGCTCCAACAGAGGACAGGACCCACAAAAGCCCTTTGGGGGGGACAGAGTGAGAGTATGCCAGCACACACCAGAGCGCTATATAATGCAGGGACTAACTGAGTTATGTCCCCTATAGCTGCTTTTTCTATATAATGTATACTGCGCCTAAATTTAGTGCCCCCCCCTCTCTTTTTTACCCTTTTCTGTAGTGTAGACTGCAGGGGAGAGCCAGGGAGCTTCCTTCCAGCGGAGCTGTGAGGGAAAATGGCGCCAGTGTGCTGAGGGAGATAGCTCCGCCCCTTTTCCGCGGACTATTCTCCCGCTTTTTCCTATATTCTGGCAGGGGTATTTTCCACATATATAGCCTCTGGGGCTATATATTGTGGTATTTTTTTTGCCAGCCAAGGTGTTATTATTGCTTCTCAGGGCGCCCCCCCCCAGCGCCCTGCACCCTCAGTGACCGGAGTGTGAAGTGTGTGTGAGGAGCAATGGCGCACAGCTGCAGTGCTGTGCGCTACCTTGGTGAAGACTGATGTCTTCTGCCGCCGATTTTCCGGACCTCTTCTTGCTTCTGGCTCTGTAAGGGGGACGGCGGCGCGGCTCCGGGACCAAACACCAAGGCTGGGCCTGCGGTCGATCCCTCTGGAGCTAATGGTGTCCAGTAGCCTAAGAAGCCCAAGCTGGCTGCAAGCAGGCAGGTTTCGCTTCTTCTCCCCTTAGTCCCTCGCTGCAGTGAGCCTGTTGCCAGCAGGTCTCACTGAAAATAAAAAACCTAATTTCTATACTTTCTTTGGCTCAGGAGAGCCCCTAGTGTGCATCCAACCTCGGCCGGGCACAAAATCTAACTGAGGCTTGGAGGAGGGTCATAGTGGGAGGAGCCAGTGCACACCAGGTAGTCATAAATCTTTCTAGAGTGCCCAGCCTCCTTCGGAGCCCGCTATTCCCCATGGTCCTTACGGAGTTCCCAGCATCCACTAGGACGTCAGAGAAATAGGGCTGTATAGATGTTCAGCGTACCCGGGGACAATCAGCTCCAAGCAGTGGGCACCTCGTCCTCTCCTCGTCTGGTCAATCAGCCACCAGTTGTTATGATCAGCCAACGCGTTTCGATCAATCCGTTGATCTTTTTCAAGGCATCATCTCATCTAATTGAGGCATATAATCGTCAGAATCCTGCAACACAGAGGCTAGCAATCTCTTTTTAGAAGCCTGTGTGGGGGGACTAAAGGACGGGGCTTGGGAAGGGATTACAGCCCTAGAGAGCCCTTCCACTGATTTCGCCAGGGAAACAGCCCATGCTGGTTCTGGCTCCGTTGCCGGGACCCGGGCCGCCTCTCTATCTTCCCTAGAGGCCTTCAGTTCCTTAGTCAGCAGGGACATAACCTCTGTGAGCTGTGATGTCCATGCAGGGGTGCTCTGGGGTTCTGATGAGGGCTGGGCAGATGGTTCTGACCCACCATCCTCACATAAATGGCTCTGTTTCTGTGCTGCCTTGGAGCCTTTAGATGCCATGACAGCACCTGTCACCATCCTCTAAACACAGCAACAGGCAGAAGGGGAGGGAGGGGGGGGGGGAGCAGGGAGAAACGCAGCCACAGCAGCCCTAAGGTATCCTGTACGACACTGTGCAGTGCTAGCAGCTATAATAAAGTGTAGGTGCCCCCAGTGCCCCCTGTAACGAAGACCACGATCTGCGTCTCTCTCCCGCGCTGCAGCCTTAGGAAATGGCCGCCAGCGCGCGCTGAGCCCGGCGGAGGAGAGCGGGATTAAGCTCCGCCCCCCGTAAAGGCGCCAAATTCAAACATGCTCAGCGCCTCCAGCGCGATCCCCATGGATCCGTGCGGGGGGGGAGAGCAGGTAGGGGGTGAGCCGCGGCCGCCGGGACCAGGGTGGTGGGGGTGAACAGCGGCTGTCGGCACCAGCGCTAAGCGCGGGGGAGCGGGGAGTCAGCTGCAGCCGCCGGGCCACTCAGCTACAGGTCTGTGACCTAACCATGCATTTTAAGTGCGGGGGGAGCGGGAGTTACAAGAAATAAAAATACACTTGTAAAATAACATATTTAAATTCATCACTCACCCCTCATCCTTGGTGGAGCGGCCACGACACGCGCCGCACGCAGCAGTGTCTGGCCGCACATACTTACCGCTGCCGGAATCTTCTGCCGACGGAGCGGCCCCGACACGCGGCGCACGCAGCGGTGTCCGGTCAGCTCCGGAGAGCTATTGTCTCCTTCAGCCCGAGGCCCATCCCGAGCCGCACGCAGCTGCGATGGGACCCCGCCGGCAGCCTCCCGTTGTGCAGACTGGCAGTGGCAGAGCTGCCAGTCTGTGAGTGCAAGAAAGAAGAAAAAAATAAATAAATTCTTCAGAGAAGACTCAAGTGTGACCAGCTCCCTCTGGGCACAAAACAAAGACTGGCTTGGAGGAAGGACATAGTAGGGGAGGAGCTAGCCACAGTGTTAGAATTTTAAAGTGCCAGCTCCCAGTTACTGCCTACTATTTCCCCATTGTAACTGCGCTGGATGAAGGAGAAACATGTGATTTACGTCTAGCAGCTGCGGAGCGAGATACATGTGATTTACATATAGCAGCCGCGGAGCGAGATACATGTGATTTACGTCTAGCAGCCGCGGAGCGAGATACATGTGATTTACGTCTAGCAGCCGCGAAGCGAGATACATGTGATTTACGTCTAGCAGCTGCGGAGCGAGATACATGTGATTTAAATCTAGCAGCCGCGGAGCGAGATACATGTGACTTACGTCTAGCAGCCGCGGAGTGAGATACATGTGACTTGCGTCTAGCAGCCACGGAGCGAGATACATGTGACTTACGTCCAGCAGCCGCGGAGCGAGATACATGTGACTTACGTCTAGCAGCCGCAGCAGGAGATACATGTGAATTGAATTGCGCAAGGATATCTACTCACTTGTTGAATACATTCTTTTGCCAGTGGCGGAGAAGGAAATGAACCAAATACCATGACCCCAACATACATATATGTTAATCCGACAAGTAGATATGCTACTGAGAGATCTCTTACCTGTAATGAGAAAATGTTTAGTATATATCAAGTTTCTTATATAGTGCAGAATATTCCATTGCACTTTACAATTGGAAGAACAGCAATAGAACAAAACTGGGTAATAACAGACAGACCTAGCGGTAGGAAAGCCCTGCTCTCAATCTTACAATCTAGAGTGTCTGTCACACATGCACCAGCACTCAGAACTTCTTCCAAGCTGGGCGTGTCGTGATGTTGGGGTTTTTGCAAATTATCCTAACAATAAAACTTATAAGTCTGCCACCACCAAGGGGATTTTTGGAAATAACATTTTCCACAGCGACACTTTTGGTTCTGCTAACATCATATACGCTTTAAAAATCAGTAGCACGTGCCTCTCAAGGCCAAAAGTCTAAGAACACAGAATATCAGAACTAGTAATTTCAAGAATAACTTCAGAGTTTACAGTTACAAAAAAGAGAGTTACAAAGTATATATGATTATTTTAAAAGTACACACAGATTACAGACAATTTTGAAAGAACAATAAAAAGGATAAAATATAGTTCAAGATGCATTCCAGAATAGAACAATGTTGGAGTAAGGTTGCTCCTGAATGGACACCCTCGCCGTATGACTACCTTAGCGAATGACACTGAGGGGTCTATTTACTAAGGCTTGGATTATGTGGGTGGAGATAAAAAACCATCCAACCACCTCCTAACTGTCATTTTTTAAACACAGCCTGTAACATGGCAGTTAAGAGCTGGTTGTCTGGTACTTTATATCCGTCCACTTTATCTCCATCCAAGGCTTAGTAAATACACCCCTGAATCCCCTACAGACACACATCTTTACCCTTCCAGCACTGCTCCTTGCCGCACACCCACCATTAGGATTTTTAAATCTTTCAAAAGGGTCCTGTGCATGCTCAAAGTACTGATAATCTTTACTTTTACAGCACAGGGCGCAACTCCACCCATATCTGCATTAGGCCCAGCGTCAGCAATGTAACAGCAAGTCCAACTTGTTCTCTTATCACAAGACACTGGCCTTATCCATCACATAGCGTAACATGAAGTTCATGTGCCATGCTAGTGTGATCTTGGGGCCTGCAGAAGTCAGAAGCACAGCCCAGTAATTTCTCAGGAAACACACACTAGACTGTATCATGGGCTCAGATTACCCGAAACCATTTTTTTTTCTTTTGACGAATAAAGTGGGGAGGAGGCTCAAACCAATATTTTTCAGTTTCTTAGAGGTTTATTTATCAAGGTTTTTTTATTTGTCATTGCATACCACCACTGGTAGCCAACAGTGGAGGTCTATGGCTATAGCTTCCCATGTGTATAAAGAAACCTTACAGCTTTCCAACATTACACATCCAGAAATGCTTCCCTAGTAAGTTGGCCTCAGCAAGGAGTTTGAATGTTCTGAATGCATTTAGCATGTTGAACGAGTACTTGAACAATGGTTGCTGTGATAAAATAAATCCCTATACTAGAATATCAGGGGAACAGAAGTTAATATTTATCCAAGATGACATACAGTTTCTTAATGTTGATTTTTACACGTACCCCTCACTGTTTGTGTGTAGCTGAAACACAGGCAAAACTAAACAACTATGGGGTATATTTACTCAGGTGCGGGTTTATGGAAGTGGAGATGTGGCCCATAGCAACCACTCAGATTCTGCTTTTTTATCTAGCACCTTCTAGAAGATAATAGCTGGAATTTGATTGTTGCTATCGGCAACATCTCCACTTCTATAAACCCGCACCTTAGTAAATATATTCCTGTATGTGAATGGTCAATTCTCTCACCTGTTTCCTCAAAGTTAAATCCCTAACACATGACCTGTTAAGGGGTACAAAGTATAGTTATAAACACTGTGCTGGAACATTCACGTTTAGCTCCATTATATTAAGCGATAACACAGTTTTTATGTATCCGAGGCACAAGGCTGCTGTTTGAGTGCTGTAATAGCAGTATATTGTCATTATTTCCTATTTGCCTACTTCCCCAGGATGTCTAAGATACTCCCAAAATTCAGGGAGTCCTCATTCACTTCTGGAAGAGCAGCAGAAAACTCTCTAGGACCCCGTCTGCTTGACGTGTGTCACCACCAATCATGGTATCATGGACCCGCTGTGTGATGCCAGAGGGGCCACAATACCGTAGGGGGAACAATGTATTCAGGGCTGGTGCAAGGTTTCTCAGCACCCTAGGCAAAACTTCAGCCTACTGCGCCTAACCACCACCAATACAAACTTCTCAGCCCTTTAGATTAATAAATTCCACAGCCACCACTTCTTCAAGTACAAGGATGTTCCTTCATTTTGTGATATGCAGGATCTGTGGAGTCCACCCCCCCAGATCCCAGCGCCCTAGGCAACTGCCTAAAGCTGCCTAATGGTAGAGCCGGTCCTGGATGTATTAAGCCTGGAGACGGCATAAGGAAGTGATAAACCAGTCATAAGTGCAAGGTGATAAACGCATCAGCCAATCTGCTCCTAGCTGTTAATTTACATATTGGAGCTGATTGGCTGATGTGCAATCACCTTGCACTTTTCACTGGTTTATCACTTCCTTATGCCTTCTCCAGGTTAATACATCTTCCAAGTATTCCTTATAATACACACACTACCTAAATGAATGAACACTGAAACGCTCTATTGGTGACACTCCAAATCACAGGTTATAAACTCACACTGTAGGTATTATTTGTAGATGTGCATTCATTAACATGCTCAGTTCATTTCTTAAACTCTGGACTCCGGTAAGAAATGTTTTTTCTTCCTACACAATCTTGATACTTACATTATTCTCTGGATTTCTGTTGTTCTTCAGAAGTGTGATGATACAGTTATGAATGAAGAATGCAAGTGTTAGGACTCCAGTTAACTGGGGAAAAGATAACCTGAATTCTAATAAAGAAAAAACAACTTATCAATACGTAAAAATCATTTGTTACCACTGCAGTCAGAACAAACAGGACATACGTGAGGTGATAACCCTAATAAAACATATTCTATCTTCTCCCTTTCTCCTTCATCCGCTTTTGTAAAGCGCCGCCGTTGTGCATGATTAATAATCTCTATACGAGTGTCTGTGACTTCCTTATTCTGCTTGTGAACACCTCCGAATACTTGAGAGACAAATAAAATTAAACACACAGTCCAATATAGGGGTTCTTAACCTCCAACATAGAGGTTCTTAACCTCGACCATCAAGTTTTCTCAACACGCCATGTTTTGAGAATTTCCGTCCATGGAAGCGGGTGGGATAATTAGTGACTCAGCAAAACAGATTAACGGACCAGTGCACGATTAAAGAAGTCCACAAAACATGACCTGTTTGAGGTCTGGAGTTGAGAACTACTGATCTTACCACTCTGACAGAGGGGGTCATTCAGAGTTGATCGCACGTAGCAACTTTTTGCTGCTCGTGCGACCAACTTGACGCCACCTATGGGGGAGTGTATTTTAGCATAGCAAGGTTGTGATCGCTTGTGCAGCCCTGCTATTCTAAAAAAGTATTGTGTAAAACAAGACAAGCCCTGTACCTACTTACCCAGTGCGACGGATCCAGCGATGAAGGTCCTGGCTGTGACGTCAGACATCCGCCCTCAAAACGCCTGGACACGCCTGCGTTTGCCTTACCACACCCAGGAAACGGTGAGTGGACGCCCCGATCCTCCTTCCCGCTGTCAATCTTCTTGCGATCGGGCCTGCGATCGCTTTCTTCGGTCCTGGCGTCGTTGCCTGGCGACTACCGTCGCTGGGCAACGACACGCGTGCGCAATGCGGGCTCCAGGCAGCCGCAGTTCCGACCCTTTTTGCACCGCAGTGTAGAACCACTGCGTGCGAACGGGTCGGAATGATCCCCAGAAGCAGATGTTTCCACAGTGTTACATATATTTTATATCCTTACCAGGGACAAAATATTCTGCTAATTCATTCCACCGAAAGTTCAAATGAAATCCAATCCGAGAGGCCTTAAACGTGATCAGTGACACCAAGTAGAGTACAGAGACTGTTCCTGTGACATAAAGACAATACTGTAATTTCATTTCTATTCATTTTCAAAGGACATCATCAAAAATGCTGGTGAGTTCTACTATTTATTATTATTATTATTATATTTCAATAAGTGCCAACATATTACACACCGCTGTACATAAAGTTTAAGGGACTCCTAATGGAAACAAATGACATTAGCTTAGACCAAATCTACCATGCAGCCCACATTGGGCCTAATTCACGTTTGTAGTTGTACGCACACGTGCGATTTAATTGGCTTCGCGACTGCTGATATTAGCAAGTGAAGCTGGCGCCAGGAATGTAAAGAGACGGCCACCGGATCCATCGCTACACAAAGACGAGAAGCATCGGATCCAAGGGTTGGCCTATGGCTGCGCAGACCAGACACTACAGTAGTGACTCAAGCGCCATGTTTTTGTACATACAAGCCCACAGCTGACGGCAGATACACGACCTGATTATGGCAATGACACGTCTGCATGTTTGTAAATGGTCACTTCCTGTGAATCACTTTCCCATGAAATCCTCATTGCTGTGAACATAGTTTTGGGCAAAATTAATTTAGTGAATTTAACTATAAAAATAACAAAAAAGCACATTTCAAAACAGAAATTCTCCTTTTCCCCCCTGCATAATATCTGTAAAGATATAATCATTATCTATAATGGGTGCAAGGTGGGGTATACACAAGCCCCTGGGTCTAGCGGGGCCTACACGCACAACCGGAACCCATTTTTTGAATACTTACACCTCGGAGTCCTGAGTCGGCAGCTCTGCACAGACCACAAGGAAAATAGGGCGGGCATTTTCAAGGAGTTTTGCGCATGCGCAGTAGAAAAATCTCTGAGAGTGCGTGAACGGGTCCTGCGACACAGAACGCAGGGCCGGCACCAGACTGTCAGTGGCTGAAGGCCTGATGCCGTTTGGGATGGGGAGGGGGTGGCGACGAGCTCCATTTGGGAGGGAAGAGGCCGGGGATCTCTGTCGATTTCC
Organism: Pseudophryne corroboree; assembly: GCF_028390025.1. Taxonomy (NCBI): domain Eukaryota; kingdom Metazoa; phylum Chordata; class Amphibia; order Anura; family Myobatrachidae; genus Pseudophryne; species Pseudophryne corroboree. The sequence continues at coordinate 116,584,969 of NC_086444.1, forward strand.
TGGCCTCTGTGATGGACGGCTTGCGCATCCTCATGAGTGCCACAAGACGACAGTTGGTGCTAGGGAAGATCCGATACTGAATTCTTGGAAACTGTTCAGATCATTAATGCAGTAGGAGGCGTGACGCTTCCTGCTGCATTACCCTATTAGTGCTATCGCTGCGGCTTCTATGTCAGCAGCAGCGATAGCAACTCCAACCACATCTGAATCGGGACCAATGTTTCAATAGTCTGATTATGCTAAAATACACAGAGAGGCTATGGTTGCCCAAACTCTTCACCTTGCTACCTACGACATTCGTTCCTTCTATCATCACCTTTTCCTGCAATAAAAGTCTAGCAGCTGCCCCAACGCCACAATACTACAGGTGAACTTTGTTGAAGGCAATCGTCATTATAAGTAAGGGGTCTATTCATGAAGCAGTGAAAAGTGTGGAGAAGTGAGCCAATGGAGAAGTTGCCCATGGCAACCAATCAGCATTAAAGTAACATTTATAATTTGCATACTATACAATTATACAGAGCAGCTGATTGGTTGTCATGAGCAACTTCTCCACTGTATTACTTCTCCATAGTTTTCACTGCTTTATAAATAGACCCCTAAGTACCACTATTTGTACTATGAGTACTGTATACTGGCTATCAGGGGGTGACCCAGAGTGTATATGTCAGGTAGGTATGATTATATCCTTTTATATGAGCTAAATATGCAAAATATTTACGGTTTTCTCCCTAATTCTTTGAGACCTACTCAATGAAAAATAATCACTCGTATTATGATATAATTACAATGACATTAATAGTGAATAACTTAATATTACAAAATATGCACGTTTTACCCAAGACATTGAATTTAGCAAAGAAAGATGGGGATCGGAAGTTGAGAAGTGGCAGCAGAACAATGATGAGATAAAGGGGAACAGTATCCGTTTTACTCCACCACATCTGAAACTGCTCAAAGTCAGTGCTGTTTCCTACAGTCATATCCAGAGTTGCATTCGGTGGTGTAGGGTCTCCGGTATTCGGGCAAATAACTAGGAGGGGGAAAAACAAACACACACTATGAAACGTTATTTTAGTATAAAGCTTATTATGCTGTAACACTAAATTTAACATTGTTAAATATTTCATTAAAACCAACGTTAATTTTGATACCATTGATGATGATGCTCCGATGTTCTAACTCTTCTACAAGCTGGGGCTATTTCCGTTCCTTTATTAAAACATGAACTTGGACTTTGCTGCACCCACAAGTACTGTCATAATATATTAGTGAACTGTGGGCCTGATCCAGAGGTGGACGTAGAACACATGGCTGTGGCGTCTTTGGGTGCAGCGGCGATGTGTAAAAAAGGGGAATTTAATACCTACCGGTAATTCCTTTTCTCGCAGTCCGTAGTGGATACTGGAATCGAGATTACCATGGGGTATAGATCGGGTCCACTGGAGCCTGGCACTTTAAGAAATGAATAGTGTGTGCTGGCTCCTCCCCTCTATGCCCCTCCTAGCAGACTCATTCTAGAAGACTGTGCCCGAGGAGACGGTCATACTTTGACAGAAGGATATAACACAAAAAGCGGTAAGGTAAAGAACCAACACACAACAATATCAAGATAACAGAGCTGACCAAAACAGAGGAAAGCAACACTAACAATAGAAGGATAGCAACACTAACCAAACATGGAACAGGGAAAGCAACAGCAAACCCAACCAAGAACACTTACAACCAGGTAAGCATGAAACGAAGCACTGAGGCAGGCGCCCAGTATCCACTACGGACTATGAGAAAAGGAATTACCGGTAGGTATTAAATTCCCCTTTTCTGTAACATCCTAGTGGATACTGGGAATTGAAGATTAACATGGGGACGTCCCAAAGCTCCCAGAACGGGTGGGAGAGTGCTGAGACCCCTGCAAAAGCGCCTGATCAAACTGAAGGTCATCCTTGGCCAAGCTGTCGAACCTGTAGAACTTTACGAACGTGTTCGAACCAGACCAAGTAGCTGCCCGGCACAACTGTAAGGCCGAGACACCCCGGGCAACCGCCCAGGAAGAACCCACCAACCTTGTGGAGTGGGCCTGAATAGAACTCGGCAGCGGTAGAGCTGCTGAAGTATAGGCTTGTTGAATAGTCAACCTGAGTCACCTAGCAATGTACTGCTTAGAGGCAGGGCGACCAATCTTAGTAGCATCATAAAGGACAAAAAGCGAATCAGACTTCCTGTGACGAGCAGTCCTTTTGATGTAGACCTTCAAAGCCCTAACCACATCCAGGGACTTTGGAGCAATGGAAGTGTCGGATAACACTGGAACCACAATTCGGTTGATTCACATGAAAGGCCGACACAACCTTCGGCAAAAAGTGTGGGTGAGTTCTGAGCTCAGCCCTATCCTCATGAAATATCAAGCTAAGGCCAGTAACATAACGGTCTTCCACGTTAGGTACTTCAAGTCTACCCTATGTAAGGGTTCAAACCAATCTGACTGGAAAAAGGTCAAGACCACATTGAGGTCCCATACAGCTGTGGGAGGGACAAAGGGTGCTTCAATGTGCATAACCCCCTTTAGAAAAGTCTGTACTTCTGGAGGTACCGCCAGTTGTTTCTGGAAGTAGATGGAGAGAGACGAAATCTGAACCTTGATGGAGCCTAATCTTAGGCCCTTATCCACGCCTGCTTGCAGGAACAGTAGAAACTGGCTCCGACAAAATTCCACAGGGGAAAATTTTCTACCCTCGCACCAAGAAACATATTTCTTCCAAATACGGTGGTAATGTTTGGATGGGAGACCCTTTCTAGTTAAAATCTCCATCTCACAAGGCTCTACGAGATAGAAACATCCGGTATCGGTGGGGGTTCCTCTTCAAGCTGATCGTAGACCTCCAGGGGAAAACTGTCATCATAAGGGATCTCCATGAAAGCATTGACTTATTGTCGCAGACAGAGGAATCAGGACTCCCCATGATGCTGGTCATTCCGCTTAACACCTTCTTCGCTGGGAAGGACGTCCTCTTGACACCCCTCCCCCCCCCCCCCCCCACCACTAACCTCTTTTTAAGTTTTTCTGTGGAACCACCTCTGTGACTCTCAATATCCTTGCATTCTCGTATGACCATAATTGACTGATTGCCACGAGTGATATCTATCTTATTACGACATTGTGTGAGCCTCAGATTTTTTGCTTATTTACTCCCCCCCCCCTTTTTTTTTTGTTTGTTCCCCCACTGGACTCACTTTGGTCACTCTATTCAATGGATTAGACTGGTTATGCTTATTCCTGCCTGGTTGACCAGGTACCAGTTCCTACCAGCCAACCCTGCTAATCTACATTTATTGCTGCCTAGTTTTGTGTCAGCTCCACCTGCCGTTGCACCTTTACTCATGATATAAATCTCCCCCTAACTCGAGAGATTATTGCTATGGTTTGGTTTTTGTAGTTGTACTCACTGCTACTTGCATTGTTAGGTTTTTCTGTTGACATAACTTTTAATTCTTCTGCTTGGGCTTCCTCCCACTTACACTGTTTGCTCGGCTGCGGTGATGCAGTCCCTAGTAAGGACCCTCTGTGCTTATTGATCATACCTCCCCTGATATGTTTGTACTTTTTGTACGCTTTGAATGACTCTCACATTTTTCTAATGCTCATTATGCCCTTTATTTATCCCCCTCCTCCTCTCTCACCCAGGGGAACCCGTCCCCCCTCTTGACTTCTTAATACTTATATCCGTTTAGTTTAGCATACCATTCTACCTCCTGCTACGTTGTTACTCTATATCTTACTCCTCCCCCCTCACTTTTACATTAATTTCCTTGTGGAGACTAGGATATCTTTTCCTTTGCCCATTTGGACCTCTACGTCCTACTTTTTCTGTGTTGAGTAACTTATTCTTCTTTTTCACTGCTCTACTGTATCTTGCTCAACCAAGGTTGAGTACTCTCTCCCTTTAACTCTCGGCACTGAGCGAGTCTACCTCTTTACTTCATCTTTTCTCTCTGTTTCTCCCCTTTATCCCTCCCTCCCTCTGCAACATGCTGTTTACTATTGCCTCTATGAATGTCCAAGGCCCTAACACGCCCCAGAAACGCTCTCACCTGTTCCGTATGATCCGCACCTTACGAGCAGACATAGTCCTGCTTCAGGAAACACATTTCAGGGACCCAGGGCACCCCACTCTGGCTTACAAACGTTTCTCCACTGTGTTGTACTCATCAAGAAAATCCAAGCATAATGGAGTTGCTATCTTGATTAGCAACAAACTCCCCTTCGTTCAAACCTCGGTTCATACTGACGTGGATGGGAGGTATATTATTTTGGTTGGCAGGCTAGGGCACCTGGAAGTGACTATAGCTAATATTTATGCACGCAACATGGGCCAACAGCGCTTCTTTAAAACCTTCTTCACCGCTCTTCACAAACATAGAGCAGGATATGTATTCTTGGGCGGTGACTTTAATGCAGTGCTTGATTCTCTCCTCAGCTCCCCAGAAAAGTTTCCGTCCCTGCCCTATCTCCCTTGCTTTTTCTAAACAGATCAAAGATGCTTCTCTTTTTTACACATGGTGCGCCCTCAATCCGTTCTCTAAGGACTACACTTTTTTTTCCCACACCCTATCATTCCTACTCTAGACTCGACTACTTGTCCTGCAGTCGTCCGGCTTCTAAACACATTCTTCCTTCACACATCATCCCTAATGTTTGGTCGGATCATTCCTCAGTCATTTCCACGTTTGATCTGCTGGACGTGCCAAATTCCCGCCCCCTCTTGGCGCTTAAATGAAACCCTTCTTAAGATCCCATCCTTCAAGGCTAAGATTGGTGACATACTTACGGACTACTTTTCTCTCAATAACCCTGACTCGGGCTGTTCTCCCCTAGTCTGGGAAGCCCATAAAGCTGTCCTTAGAGGTCATGTCATTAGTTTTGCATCTCACCGCAATAGGGAACATAAATCACTCCTCAGATCCCTCACTGACCAGATTCACACTCTAGACTCTCTTCATAAATGTAATCTCACGGATACCAAATATAAACAGCTTATCACAGCTAGAGCAGCTCTCAATGCACTCTTAACGGAAAAAATAGAGAAATCTCTCCGATGGCTTAACCAGCGGTTTTTATGAGAAGAGTAATAAGGCTGATACTCTTGCAAACAAATTAAAAGCACGCAAAGCACTTTCTCCTAGAATATCGATCAAGGACTCTACTGGTACTACTCACTACAATCCCTGTGACATCAACTCTATTTTTAAGGAATACAACACTCGCTTATACAACTCTCCAGACATTAAAAATCCACCTTCTCTGATCCATACATGCTCATCCCAGAATACTTAGCCTCCTGTTCACTGCCGCAGTTGGATTTTTCTTCATACATGGCATTATGTCTACCTATATCGGATGAGGAGGTGTCTGCAGCCCTTAAACTACAAAAGCCATCCAAGGCCCCGAGTCCGGACGGTTTACCCTTTGCTTACTATAAAACGTTTGAAAGGACTCTCGTCCACCATCTATCATCTTCTTTTAACAAAGTTCTCTCAGGCGACTACTTTCAAAACGAAACTACTAAAGTGTTGATTACAATTATTCCCAAACCGGGCAAAGACCAACTAGTCCGTAACTACCGCCCTATTTCTCTCCTAAATACAGACTTAAAACTTTTTGCAAAAATAATGGCCTTATGCCTGAACCCTCTTCTTCCGTCCCTCATACATCCTGACCAAGTCGGATTCGTCCTTTCCCGTCAAGCTCTGGATAACACCAGACGCACCATTAATCTGATTCACCATGCCAATACTAATAAACTCCCCTCCCTGCTGCTGGCCTTGGATGCGGAGAAAGCCTTTGATAGGGTCTCTTGGGCTTTTCTCAATCAAACTCTCCGTGGCTTTGGTTTTCAAGGGGAATTCCTCCATACCATCACAGCACTTTATCATAACCCCTCTACTTTGGTCCTAACAAGCGGAATTCTTTCAGACTCCTATCACCAACGGCACACGCCAATGTTGTCCCGTCGCCTCTTATATTCGCTTTAATAATTGTACCTCTAGCCTGTTGTATTCGTCTTAATCCGGATATTTTGGGCTTTACCATTAAAGAATCGCAATATAAACGTTCCCTTTTTGCTGACGATGTCCTCCTTATTCTTACTAGCCCGTTAATTTCTCTGCCTAATCTTTTCAAAGTATTAACTCTCTATGGAGACTTCTCCGGCTATAAGGTTAACAATGACAAATCAGAAGCACTCCTCCTACATATCCCAACTGACACACTGACTCTTCTTAAACCCAACTTCGCTTTCACTTGGCGTCATACCTCCATTAAATACTTAGGTGTCCATATAACCAAATCTTATCACTCTCTATATGAAGCGAATTACCCTCACTTATTTAAAGAGATATCTCAGGGTATTCTATTTTGGAAAAAAGCATTTTATTTCCTGGATAGGCAGAATTAATGCTATTAAGATGAATGTTCTCCCCAAGGTATTATGGGGGTCATTCCGACCAGTTCGCACGCAGCGGTTTATCGCTGCGGTGCGAACGGGTGCGGAATGCGCGGCGGGCGCAGTATGCGACGTTGCCCGGCGGGCGCAGTGTGCGACGTTGCCCGGCGACCCGTTACGGCGCGACTTACAAAGGAAGCGGTCGCAGAGCCTACCGCTAAGAAGATTGACAGGAAGGAGGCGTGGCAGGGCGGATCCGAACCATTTGGAGTCGTTTTCGGGGAGTGGTGAGTATAACGCAGGCGTGTCCAGCAGAACGGAGGGCGGAGGAGTGATGTCAAAGCCGGGCCCATCATCGCTGGATCCATCGCACAGGGTAAGTAAGTATAGGCCTAATCTACATCTGCTTGAAATTTTTTTTAGCATAGCAGGGCACAAGCGATCGCAGCCCTGCTAAGCTAAAATACACTCCCCCATAGGCGTGTACTAGTTGATCGCAGCAGCAGCAAAAAGTTGCTGGCTGCGATCAACTCAGAATGACCACCCATATCTTTTCCAGACTCTCCCTGTCCCTGTTCCTCTCCGGATTTTGACATCCCTCCAGACTCAATTTGGCAAATTCGTCTGGAATGATAAAAAGCTGAGGTTAATATCTCAAGATATTATTACACGTCAGCCCTTTGCCAGTTTGTTGCTTGGCACTCCCCAAGATATCTGAAACGATGGGTTGACTTAGAGAGTGACCTAGCTCAGGTTGATTATATTTCTTGACTCCCGTGGCTCCTTAGAGCACACAGGCCTAAAATTATTCAGTCAGTCCCAACGGTATCCCTAACACTATCGGTTTGGGACTCACAACATACTAAGCTTTCCCTTCACACATTCCCCTCCCCTCTAACTCCTATCTGGAATAACCCCTCCTTCACCCTGGGCCGATCCTTTCATATGGCTTCCATTTGGTCTAAGGCAGGCATCGCCTGCTTTCACCATATACTACATAATAACATACCTTATTCCTTCGGAATTTTGCCTTGTCGTCTACAAGGAAAGTGCCTCTTCCTACTGTCCCGACTCCAATGGAACGTCTCTGTATATACCGCTTCACGGATCGAGGCATTATTTCTTTCCTGTATCAGTCCATTTTGACGCCAGACCCTCCCTCCCGCGCTTTGCATGAACTTGCTTGGGAAACTGACTTGGTTAAGGAGAACTCCTACAAAATATACACGCGCTGGTATCTCGTCCCAGAACAATTACACCAAATATATCCCAGTAAGTCTAATCTTTGTTGGCGCCATGGTAGCCAAATAGGCTCTTATTTTCATATTTGGTGAAGTTGCCCCAAGATCGCTTCCTGTTGGTCCTTGGTCCAAACTCTGATTAAGTCAGTCATACCTGCCTGCCCCCCGCGACGCTTCTCTTGTGTGCTCCAGCCTGCCAGCTATCTATGTCTGAAAACAAATTAGCTCTTCATATAACCTGTGCAGCTAAGCTCCAAATTGCTAAGTCTTGGAAACAATCCACTCCCCCCCTCCCGTCATGAACTTGTGATCCGTATTTGGTTTGAAGCAAACATGGAGTACATTTCCTCCCTGATGAACAACACTGTGGATAAACTTCACGGCATTTGGACACCCTGGTATGCTAAATTTCAAGTGGCTCTTCCAGGCCTCCGCTAATTCTCCCTACCCTTTCACTCGATTTTCCTTCCCCCCGGCTCGCTCTCTTCTCTATTCTTTTCTGTCTCCTCCTCTTCCTTCTTATCTTCACCTCTTTCCCTCCCTCCTCTTGCTTACATTCCTCAGACACTTTCTCTCTTCTTCACTTGTTTTTTTATTTCTTTTTTTCATGTTCTCCCGGGGGTTCCACTGGTTGGCCCTTAGGGACGCACTTTTTCTATACCCTGTTTGTTTTCTGCTGAATACTTAGTGCATATGATTTTCTAGCCTACGCAATTCATTGTACAATTGTTTGTTCTCATCTGGGTTTCAGATTGCATCAATATGTACCTTTTTTTTTTTTACTGCACTCTGACTATATCTATGTTCTCTACTTGTCATTGATGATTTCTTTTCAATAAAAATTTGTGATTGAAAAAAGGAGATTTATGGTAGACTTACCATTGTTAAATTTCTTTCTGCGAGGTACATTGCTTCCACAGGGAAACATCGGAGTGTAGAGATGGATCTTGATCCAGGCACCAACAGGCTAAAGCTTTAGACTGTCCCAGGATGCATTGGGGCCTCCTCTATAACCCCACCTCTAGGCACTGTGAGCTCAGTTTCGTTAACCAGTCCAATGCATGAGCAGGTAAAAGGGAAGGTAGATGTTAGTCACATAGAACCACGTTCTCATGACAGGAGAAGGGACTAGCGGCTAATGTTATACAAACCCATAGAAGCTAGGTGCGTCAGGGCAGTCGTCCTGTGGAACCAATGTACCTCGCAGAAAGAGATTTAACAATGGTAAGTCTACCATAAATTTCCTTTTCTGCAGCGGGGTACATTGGTTTCCACAGGGAAACATCGGGGATGTCCTAAAGCAGTTCCTCATGGGAGGGGACGCGCCGTAGCGGGTATGAGAACCTGGCGTCCAAAGGAAGCATCCTGGAGGTGGAAGTATCAAAGGCATAGAACCTAATGAACGTGTTCACTACGGACCACGTAGCCGCCTTGCACAATTTTTCAGCGGACGCGCCTCGGCGGGCCGCCCAAGAAGGTCTAACAGAGTAGAATGGGCTTTAATAGCAGCAGGAGCTGGAAGACAAGCCTGTGTATATGCTTGTGCAATCACCATTCTAATCCATCTGGCCAATGTTTGCTTGTTCGCACACCAGCCACGTTTGTGAAAACCAAAAAGTACAAAAAGGGTATCTGACCTCCTAATAGAGGCAGTCCTCTCTACGTAGACACGGAGAGCCCGTACCACACCCAAAGACCGCTCTTTGGATGACAAACCAGAAGGGATGAAAGCCGGAACCACAATCTCTTGGTTAAGGTGAAAAGATGACACCACCTTAGGTAAATAACCAGGGCGAGTGAAATATCAGAAAGGGTGGAAGACAGGACAGAGAGCCTAGGTCTGACACCCTCCTAGCAGAGGCAATAGCCAGTAGGAACAGGACCTTGACTGTGAGCCATTTAAGTTCCATTGACTCAAGAGGTTAAAAGGGAGACTCTTGCAGGGCATTTAGAACAACAGACAGATCCCATGGAGCCACAGGAGGGACATAGGGAGGCTGAATGCGTAAAACACCCTGAGTGAAAATATGATCGTCAGGAATAGACGCAATTTTTCTCTGAAACCAAACCGACAAGGCAGAGATATGAACCTTCAGGGATGCCAGACGAAGGCCTAAGTTGAGGCCTTGTTGCAAAAAGGCCAGAAGTCTGGAAGTACTGAATTTGTAAGCATCGTAATTCTTAGCAGCACTCCAGGTGAAGTTAAAATTCCAGGCCCTATAATAAATCTGCGCAGAAGCCAGTTTGCAGGCCTTCAGCATAGTTTGGATAACCGCCTCAGAGAATCCTTTGGCCCTCAGGAGTGAAGCTTCAAGAGCCACGCCGTCAAAGCCAGTCTGGCCAGGTCCGGGTAGGGCCCTGAATGAGGAGGTCTGGGCGCTGAGGAAGTAGAAGAGGATGCTCTATCGATAGACCATGTAGGTCTGAGAACCAATGCCGTCTGGGCCACGCTGGAGCGACTAGAAGTAGTTTTCCTCTTTCTTGTTTGAACTTCCGTAGTATCCTGGGCAGGAGTGACACTGGAGGGAAAACGTAGGGCAGCCGAAAGCTCCATGGAATTGCCAGTGCGTCCACGAACGCTGCTTGAGGATCCCTGGTTCTTGATCCAAAGACGGAACTTTGTGATTGTGTCAAGACGCCATCAGGTTTACATCTGGTAGACCCCACTTGATCACTAGGAGTTGAAAGACTTCCTGATGAAGACTCTACTCTCCGGCGTGCTGTCCTGACAACTGAGGAAATTCGCTTCCCAGTTGAGGACTCCCGGAATGAACACTGCCAATATTGCTGGCAGATGGTGTTCCGCCCAACAAAGGATTTTTGACACTTCCATCATTGCCATGTGGCTAGGGAGTGCCGCCTTGATGGTTTATGTACGCCACCGTGGTGGCGTTGTCTGACCGTACTTGAACAGGCCTGTTCTGTATCAGAGGCAAGGCGAGACACAAAGCATTGAATACAGGCCGCAATTCCAGAATGTTTGTCGGAAGGAATGATTCTTCCTTGGTCCACCGACCCTGGAAAGAGTGTTGCTCCGACACCGCGCCCCAACCCCTCAGACTTGCGTCCATAGTCAGTAGGACCCAGAAGGGACGGCCCCTGCTCAACTGCTGGTCCTTTAGCCACCAGGTCAGCGACAGACGAACCTACAGAGTCAAGGAGATCATGTGAGACCTGATCCGATGAGGCAGGCCGTCCCACTTGGAAAGGATTAACCTCTGCAGAGGGCGGGAATAAAATTGAGCGTACTCTACGATGTCGAAAGTCGACACCATCAGGACTAGTACTTGCATCGACGAGTGTATCGATACTCTTGGGCGAGAGAGGTAGAATCTGATCCTGTCCTGAAGTTTCAGGACCTTCTCTGGAGCCAGAAACAGCCATTGACTGTGTGTGTCCAGCAGTGCCCCCAGGTGCACCATGCTCCGAGGAGGGACCAATGAAGTTTACCGTCAGTTGTAGGTGACTGAGGAGGACATTGTGGGAGTTTTCCAGAATCAGCAAGTCGTCCAGATACGGCAGGATCCTGACTCCCTGGCGACGGAGATGAGCTGTCATCACGGCCATAACCTTGGTGAAAATCAGGGGGGCCGTGGCCAGTCCAAACGGCAGAGCCTGGAATTGATAGTGAAGGTTGCCAATAGCAAACAGCAGATATTGCTGATGCGATATGGCAATAGGTATATGCAGGTAAGCATGTTGTATATCCAGGGATACCATATAGTCTGTGGGTTCCATGGCCAGTACAACTGAGTGCAGTGTTTCAATACGGAACTTGGACACACTCACAAACTTGTTCAGTGATTTGAGGTTGAATATAGGCCGGAAAGACCCCATTGGGTTTCGGGACTAGAAACAGGGTTGAGTAGTATCCTCTGCCTCTCCGTGACAGAGGTACCGGCACTATCACTCCTGTATCCAGGAGGGAACGCACAACCAGTTGTAGAGCTTGCGCCTTCAACAGATCCGAAGGAATAACCGTTGTGCAGTACTGGTGAGAGGGACATCTCTTGAAAGAGACTGCGTACCCGTGAGAGACAACTTCTTGCACCCATGCGTCTGAAGTGGTTTTTAACCAGACCAGGGTGAATCGCAGAAGTCGGCCTCCCACCCTGGGGTCCCTCAGGGGAAGGCCTTCCCCGTCATGCAGCAGGCTTGTCGTGTTTAGAAGCAGGCTGACGGGCAGCCCAGGATTGTTTTGCCTTGGGATTAGTGGTTTTGGGAGCACGAAATTGTCTCGGGTATGCCTGACCTTTTGCTTTCCCTTGAGGCCGAAAGGAGCGAAAAGTGGTACCTTTTACCTTCTGTGAGGAAAGGTTTAGTATTCGGGAGAAATGCAGTCTTAGCAGCCGCTAAGTCAGTCACAATCTTATTGAGATCTTCCCCAAATAGGAAGTCTGCCTTAAAAGGGAGTACCTCCTAGGTCTTTTTGGAGTCCAGGTCCACCTTTCACGACCTCAACCACAGAATACAGCGAGCCAGGATGGATGTAGTCGATGCGTTGACCGTCAACACACCTGACTCAGAGGACGCCTCCTGAATGTAATAGGCGGCGGTGGTAATATGAGACAGGTATTGTCTGGCAGTGTCAGATATAACTGGAGGCATCTCGTCCTCTAATACCTGAACCCATGCTGCAATTCTTTTTGCAACCCAGGACGCTGCTATATTAGGTCTATGTACAGCACCGGTAAGGGAGTCAATAGACTTCAGGCAACCCTCCACACGCTTATCTGTCTGTTCCTTCAGTGAAGTGATAGTGTCCTAGGGTACAGAATACAGTAATAGATATAGCTGGGATACACTGAAAGTGAAATCCACACAGCAGATACAGGCACACACAGTCACAGTGACAATGCAGATAATTATTTTAGTAAGACAATAAAACGGCACTAGACTAGTATATATATAACAATGCGCGATCCGAGACCGGATGTATATATCAGAATACTCGTACAATATATTCTGGTACAGGTACACTTGTTCTTAACTAACGCTGTCTTATCATTGACATGTAGAATACTTAAGTGTCTGTAAAATTACGGCACTGATGTACAGGCGGATTTACAGAGGAGACCTTGCCCTTCAGTCCCGGAGACCAGTCGCAGCTAATCATAGAAGATGGCACCCAGCATCTCAGTCAGGAAGTGAGGCAGAGTGTGAGGCAGCTCCAGGGCGGGATCACCAGCAGTAGATGGCGCCCGGAGCTGGGGGAGGGGCTACAGGTCAAGCGCCTTCTCCCCTATGCCGGTTCTCACCACCTGGTACTACGGAGTCTTAATAATTGCAGTCTTAATAAAGTAGATATTTATATATCCGAACTGTACTCCTATGCTCTGGTGGATATAGTGGGTTCCCTTCTCTGTTACAGTGTCCACGCCAGCATTGCAGTCAGTCTCCTTAGACTGCGGCCGGAACACAATTTAATAGTGGGTAGCGCGGGGGGGAGGACGACCCTCTTGCTACCAGGAGAGCGTCTGCGACTGTGTGCCTAGAGCCGGAGCGTCTCCGCCGTAAGTACCCGGGAACAGAGCCAGCGGGAGTATGCGATGCTGCTGGGGAGGTGACGAAGCCGCAGCAAGGAATGTCACCCTGATATGTAAGTGCTGCGGTCCTTGAAGTCTTCTAAAAGCATTTTCAGGGCTGTCCAGTACAGCCCCCTTTTAAGTGACCTGCTTCTGCAGGCACCAACACGAAACTGAGCTCGCAGTGCCTGGAGGCAGGGTTATAGAGGAGACCCCAATGCATCCTGGGATAGTCTAAAGCTTTAGCCTGTTGGTGCCTGGATCAAGATCCATCTCTACACCCCGATGTTTCCCTGTGAAAACCAATGTACCACGCTGCAGAAAGAAAAAATCTCCCTCTCAACCTCCAAGCCGTTAAACGTAGCCGGTGTAAGTCTGGATAGACAAACGGTCTCTGCCGCAGAGGCCAGGGTTCTTCCTGAGCCAGAGTCAGGAGGTCCGCATACCAGGCCCATCAAGGCTAATCTGGGGCAACCAGAATTGCCTGAACGCTTTCCTTTCTGATTCTTTTTAAAACTCTTGGAATGAGAGGAAGTGGAGGAAACAGGTACACAAACGGGTAAGTCCATTGTGTCGACAGAGCATCTACCACTATCGCTTGGGGATCCCTCGTTCTGGAGCAGTAACAATGGAGCTCCTTGTTGAGACGAGAAGCCATCAGGTCTATTTGCGGACAGCCCCACCGGTGAATCAGTTGTTGAAACACCTGAGGGTGAAGGCCCCATTCCCCCGGATGGAGGGCGTGCCTGCTGAGGAAGTCCGCTTCCTAGTTGTCCACTCCTGGAATGTATATGGCTGAGATGACCCTTGCGTTGGCTTCCTCCCAGAGAAGTATTCTTGACACCTCTCGCATTGCAGCCCTGCTTCTTGTTCCTCCCTGTTGATGTACGCCACTGCCGTGGCATTGTCCGACTGCACCTGGATGGCCTGATTCCGATGGAGGTATTAGGCTTGCAGGAGAGCATTGTAAATTGCTCTGAGTTCCAGGATGTTGATGGAAAGTGCAGATTCCTGACACGACCATTTCCCCTGGAACTGCGCCCCCTGGGTCACAGTCACCCAACCTTGGAGGCTGGCATCCATTGTTAGCAGAGTCCAAGACTGGATATTGAAACTCTGACTCTCCACCAGATGGGAGACTTGTAGCCAGCATAGTAGGGATATCCTTGCTTTCGGCGACAGTTATAGTCTGATGTATGTGCAGCTGAGAACCTGACCATTTGTCCAACAGATCCACTTGGAATGGCCATGCATGAAACCTGCCGAACTGTATCGCCTCATAAGAGGCTGCCATCTTGCCCAGCAAGCGAATTCAAAGATGAATTGAGATCCTGCATGGTTTTAATACAAAGCGGACCACAGACTGAATTGTCAAAGCCTTGTCCAATGGAAGGTAAACCTTCTGAGATACTGTATCCAGGATCAATCCCAGGAGCTGAATTCTCTGTGATGGTCCCAAGTGAGATTTCTTGAAATTGAGAACCCATCCTTGATCTGTAAGCAGACGAGTAGTCAAGTTGATGCTGCGCAGCAGTTGTTCCCGGGACATAGCCTTTATCAGGAGATCATCCAGGTACAGGATTATGTTGACACTCATCATATGCAATTGCAGTATCATCTCTGCCATGACTTTCGTGAATACCCTTGGGGCTGTGGAGAGACCAAAGGGTAAGGCCTGAAACTGGAAATGTTGGTCCAGTACAGCGAACCTTAGGAACGCCTGATGAGGTGGCCATATTGGGATATGCAGTTATGCATCCTTGATATCCAGGGATACCAGTAACTCCCCCTCCTCCAGACTTGCTATCACTGCTCTCAGTGATTCCATCTTGAATTTGAACACTCGAAGATAAGGGTTCAGGGATTTGAGGTTCAGGATCGGCCATACAGAGCCGTCCGGTTTCAGGACTACAAAGAGGCTTGAAAAAAAACAAACCTTTGTGTGGAGTTGAGGAGGTACTGGAACAATAACTCCTGTTGAAAACAGTTTTTGAACTGCCTCTTGTAACCCTTGCTATAGGTGAAGCTGGTAAGCCTGACCTGAAGAATCTGAGAGGAGGGAGTTCGTGGAATTCCAGCCGGTACCCTTTGGATACGAGATTCCTCACCCAAGGATCCTGGCAGGATTCTGCCCATATGTGGGTGAAGTGTTGAAGGCGAGCACCTATCTGTAAATCGCCTTGCTGCTGGGGCCACCCGTCATGTGGAGGACTTTGTGGAAGAAGAGGCGGAGGCCTGGTCCAAAGTTTCAGCAGCCGCTGGTTTACGGGCCTTACCGCGAGTTCCCCTAGTAGCATTGGAGGCACCTCTGGCTCTACCTCTAAATCTGGCCACACGAAAGGACTGCAGAGAGGGCCCAAGATAGGGACGTCTAGCAGGTGGCGCAGCAGACAGCAGATATGTAGATTTACCTGCAGTTGCCTGAGATATCCACTTGTTCAGTTCTTCCCCAAACATGGCATCACCTGTAAAAGG
Source organism: Pseudophryne corroboree (assembly GCF_028390025.1). Taxonomy (NCBI): domain Eukaryota; kingdom Metazoa; phylum Chordata; class Amphibia; order Anura; family Myobatrachidae; genus Pseudophryne; species Pseudophryne corroboree. The sequence continues at coordinate 116,600,650 of NC_086444.1, forward strand.
AAGGTTCTCTACCCCTTTCTTAGACTCAGCGCCTGCTGACCATTGTCGCAGCCACAGGGCTCTGCGAGCCGATACCGCCATAGCCGAGGTACGGACGTTAATGATACACAGTTCCTTAACAACCTCACTCATGAAGTTTTAAGCATCTTGGATATGTTGAAAAATAAATCAGACCATTTGACCATGGCTCTGGAAAGCCAGCCGCACACTACGGTAGGGCGTTGGGCTACACCTGCTGCAGAATAAATAGACTTAAGAGTGGTCTCCATTTTGGGATCGGTAGGCTCTGAGAGAAATGGCCCCAGGTAAAGGTAAATGAGGAGCCTGTCTGTGGTCAGTACTGGTTAACATGAACGTGTCGATTGACTGTTTCAGGGTTTGCCTGTCTTGTTCAGCCATGGCTAACTCTGAATTTATGTTTGTAATCATATTTTTATAGGAATCCATTCACTCAGCTTCCTTCACATCACTACCCTGTGAAGGTAATGAACATTGGGTACACATTAGAGACCCTTGTGAGGAAGGTGTAAACCTAGCCTTGCATACAGTACACACAGACTTATTAGTAGACATGCTTTTAAAGAAAACACAGAGTTAAGAGAGAAAAACAAAGTGCAGTATTATAGAGACAGCACACTTATTCTAGACAACCCTGAATGGAGTGACACAGAGAGAAGGTTGGACCAGCACATGATACCTCAGACAGAGCAGCACCCCGCCGGGTATATACATTATGTGTAATTTACCTCACAGCGGTGAAACCGCTGATACTGCACTCCCCCTTCACTATAAGCCTCTGGTACCAGTTATCGTTGGTGATACAGTGGGTCCCGTGGAGGAGCAGCCCGCATGCAGCCTGTACAGCAGCCGCAGGAAATGGCGCCTCTGGTCCCGCTCTCTGGGGAGCCCCGCCCCTGTAATGGCGCACGGTCCCTCTAAGTTATTTATACTGGCATCTCCTTAATATAATAAACCCTTTTTTATGTAATCGGCAGTGTGGGTACTCAGTGGGCTGTAGCTGGGTGATCACTGTCCCTTCATGCCGCCATTTGCGCCGAGGACCCGCTAACCGGGACCCTGGCGTATTACTCGCCGCACCACGTCTTCGGGATCTGTTAGGGGTGGCGGCGTGGGCTCAAATCCGAGGGGCATGAGAACATCACCTCAGGAGCTCAGTGTCCTGTCAGCGGGGATCCGAAACCATTAACTCTAAGGAAGTTGGTTCGGTCTCCCCCCTAAGTCCCACGACGCAGGCAGACTGGTTGCCAACCAGTGCTGCCTGAAAATAATAAACTAAAATACATTTCTAAAGAAAACTCTCTGGAGAGCAAAAGAATGCACCCGGCTCCTTGGGCACATTTTTCTAAACGGAGTCTGCTAGGGGGGGCATAGAGGGGAGGAGCCAGCACACACTATTAATTTCTTAAAGTGCCAGGCTCCAGTGGACCCGATCTATACCCCATGGTAATCTTCAATTCCCAGTATCCACTAGGAAGTTAAGAGAGATGCTAATGCTGCAGGAACGCGTTGGTGGTTGTGATGTTGGAGCAGCTGGAGAGGTCCCAGCACCTTAGGAGAGCCGCTCAGTCTGAGACAGCATAGGGTTGCTCAGAGGTCTGATAGATGTGAACCCAATGTTCCCGCTTATGTAAATGACTGGCAAATGTGAAACACCAATAGTGGCACAATATGGTGGCTGAGGCATTAGCATACTGTAACAAATGCACAGCAAACAAAATTGCAGCTGTTCTGCATCTGGGGGGTAATTCCAAGTTGATCGCAGCAGGATTTTTGATAGCAACTGGGCAAAACCATGTGCACAGCAGGGGAGGCAGATATAACATGTGCAGAGAGAGTTAGATTTGGGTGTGGTGTGTTCAATCTGCAATCTAATTTGCAGTGTAAAAATAAAGCAGCCAGTATTTACCCTGCACAGAAACAATATAACCCACCCAAATCTAACTCTTTCTGCACATGTTATATCTACCTCCCCTGCAGTGCACATGGTTTTGCCCAGTTGCTATCAAAAATCCTGCTGCGATCAACTTGGAATTACCCCCCTGGTGCACTGCTGAATCAGTACCATTGTCCCTAGATGCCTGTATTTCACATGTCAACATTACTGTCGACATTTTGACTTTATCAAAATATAGACAATCAAAATGTTGACATTCAATATGTAGTCATGGCTATATTGTGATTGTCTGTAGTATCTGAAAAAGTTACATCCTTATATTTAAGAAAAAAATGCCGAATCCATAACCAGCTCCGGATCTTTCAGCCTGGGCTGGCATTGGAAAAGCAGGGGGGGGGGGGAGCAGTGCGAGGTTCCCCATATTTTCCAAAAACCAGCTCTTGGCCGAACCAGCTGAGGGAGGGGAATAACACTATTGCAGGGAGAGCCACAGCATGGTTTGATGCTCCCATTATGTTAACCAGCCCCAAACAGGTCAGCCCAGGGCTGAAATCCCTTGGAAAGTAAGGACCCCCTCAAAAATAGGGTATCCCCTCTCAAGGGACAACCAGCAGCTCTGAGATATTCCCTACACTCCTGGGTGGTGGATGCGGGGTTAATGGTAATAAAATACAGTAGTTAATATTGATCTTTCATGCGGCTTACAAATCCCAGCATGCCTGTCTTGGCATAATGGGATTTGTGGCAATGAGGGCCTGCTGGCACCTGTAGTCCGCCTGTAAAGAAATATTAAAATAATGACAAGACACGGACATCACACGTTTTATACCTTTACAGAAAAAACACTGCCCACACAACCACTTTAATACCCATGAAATTCAAGAAGCAGTTCATCTTTACATGTAGGCATCTTCGCAAAACCAAAAAAAGGCTGTACTGTTTCCATGGAGAGACAGGGTCAACTGAATGGGGAAGCACTGATTGGCTTCATGCTATACCATTAGCCACCCCCCCCCGGCTGTTTCAGACGCAGACTGGTTATTTCCTGCATAACTGATATACCCAACTCAAAATGTTGTTTCTCATAGGGTCTATGGGTCTGAGTTAGACGTAAACTCTAGTAAAACACCAGGGACGATGTTTTACTTCTGCGCACGTGTCTCAGATGAAATGTGTGTCTCTCAATGGTTTCCACAGGGGGATGCAGATTTAAAATGCATGGCTGTCCATGTATTTCCGATAGGCATCCCTGGGGGGAAAGAGGGTGGCCACCATCGGTGGGTATGTCGGTATCAGCGACTGCGTCAAAAGACGCAGCTCCTCTGACGACAGCAACCGATGGACATTCTGAGCATATATAGGGGTGCTCAGAAATCCGATGGTGTGGGCGATGTCCAACCAATGGTGCGATTTTGTGTGCATCATGGAAGATTATATAGCCACAGTCCATGGGCGCCTCAGTAAGATGCCCATCAGCAGGGGAATTAGCATAGACTTGCAGTAGCAGCTGCCGCTACTGCTTAGCGTCCACCTTTGGATCAGACCATACCATTTTATTTTTTATGTTGCAGATTATTCAAAGCTTGTAGTGTACTGTATCTGCGATTAGTAACTGACTGCCCGGCACTACGGAGTGTTGTGCCCCCATGCAATAATACTAAGGTTAGGTTGAATCCCCTGAGAACCCTCACCATTACTGTATCTATTAGTGTCCCAGTATACTTACATATAGACTGGACTTCTCTGATCACCTTCCATACCACTTGGCTTCCAGCAAAGCAGGGAACCTGGCAGCAGCTCTAAGGCAGCCCCTGTGTCAGACCTCTCCTGCTATGGCACAGTGCCCATAGTGACTGTCAGAGCGACATGGCTGTGTGTGTATGCCAGGGCCCTGATGAGAGTGTGAATGTAAGTATTTGTAGGGAAAGGTATTGATAAATTGCCTTTAATGGTGGGAATACTGTTTAAAGTTTGAAAAAAATGTATTTTCATAATATAAATGATGAAAAAATAAGAATTTACTTACCGATAATTCTATTTCTCGGAGTCCGTAGTGGATGCTGGGGTTCCTGAAAGGACCATGGGGAATAGCGGCTCCGCAGGAGACAGGGCACAAAAAAGTAAAGCTTTTACCAGATCAGGTGGTGTGCACTGGCTCCTCCCCCTATGACCCTCCTCCAGACTCCAGTTAGGTACTGTGCCCGGACGAGCGTACACAATAAGGGAGGCAATTTGAATCCCGGGTAAGACTCATACCAGCCACACCAATCACACCGTACAACTTGTGATCTAAACCCAGTTAACAGTATGATAACAGAAAGAGCCTCTTAAAGATGGCTCCTTAACAATATAACCCGAATTTGTTAACAATAACTATGTACAGTATTGCAGATAATCCGCACTTGGGATGGGCGCCCAGCATCCACTACGGACTCCGAGAAATAGAATTATCGGTAAGTAAATTCTTATTTTCTCTATCGTCCTAAGTGGATGCTGGGGTTCCTGAAAGGACCATGGGGATTATACCAAAGCTCCCAAACGGGCGGGAGAGTGCGGATGACTCTGCAGCACCGAATGAGAGAATTCCAAGTCCTCTTTTGCCAGGGTATCAAATTTGTAGAATTTTACAAACGTGTTTTCCCCCGACCACGTAGCTGCTCGGCAGAATTGTAATGCCGAGACCCCTCGGGCAGCCGCCCAAGATGAGCCCACCTTCCTTGTGGAATGGGCCTTAACAGATTTAGGCTGTGGCAGGCCTGCCACAGAATGAGCAAGTTGAATTGTGTTACAAATCCAACGAGCAATCGTCTGCTTAGAAGCAGGGGCACCCAACTTGTTGGGTGCATATAGTATCAACAGCGAGTCAGATTTTCTGACTTCAGCCGTGCTTGAAATGTATATTTTTAAGGCTCTGACAACGTCCAACAACTTGGAGTCCTCCAAGTCGCCAGTGGCCGCAGGCACCACAATAGGTTGGTTCAGGTGAAACGCTGATACCACCTTAGGGAGAAAATGCGGACGAGTCCTCAGTTCTGCCCTATCCGAATGGAAGATTAGATAAGGGCTTTTATAAGATAAAGCCGCCAATTCAGATACTCTCCTGGCGGAAGCCAGGGCCAGTAACATAGTCACTTTCCATGTGAGATATTTAAAATCCACCTTTTTCAATGGTTCAAACCAATGGGATTTGAGGAAATCTAAAACGACATTTAGATCCCACGGTGCCACCGGAGGCACCACAGGAGGCTGTATATGCAGTACTCCTTTAACAAAAGTCTGTACCTCAGGAACTGAGGCCAATTCTTTTTGGAAGAATATTGACAGGGCCGAAATTTGAACCTTAATAGATCTCAATTTGAGACCCATAGACAATCCTGATTGTAGGAAATGTAGGAAACGACCCAGTTGAAATTCCTCCGTCGGAACACTCCGATCCTCGCACCACGCGACATATTTTCGCCAAATGCGGTGATAATGTTTCGCGGTGACTTCCTTCCTTGCCTTAATCAAGGTAGGAATGACTTCTTCTGGAATGCCTTTCCCTTTTAGGATCTGGCGTTCAACCGCCATGCCGTCAAACGCAGCCGCGGTAAGTCTTGAAAGAGACAGGGACCCTGTTGTAGCAGGTCCCTTCTCAGAAGTAGAGGGCACGGGTCGTCCGTGACCAACTCTTGAAGTTCCGGGTACCAAGTCCTTCTTGGCTAATCCGGAGCCACTAGTATTGTTCTTACTCCTCCTCACCGTATAATCTTCAATACCTTTGGTATGAGAGGCAGAGGAGGAAACACATATACTGATTTGTACACCCAAGGTGTTACCAGTGCGTCCACAGCTATTGCCTGTGGATCTCTTGACCTGGCGCAATACTTGTCCTTGAGGCGAGACGCCATCATGTCTACCATTGGTCTTTCCCAACAGTTTATTAGCATGTGGAAGACTTCTGGATGAAGACCCCCCTCTCCCGGGTGAATATCGTGTCTGCTGAGGAAGTCTGCTTCCCAGTTGTCCACGCCCGGGAAGAACACTGCTGACAGTGCTATTACGTGATTCTCCGCCCAGCGAAGAATGTTGGCAGCTTCTGCCATTGCACTCCTGCTTCTTGTGCCGCCCTGTCTGTTTACATGGGCGACCGCCGTGATGTTGTCCGACTGAATCAACACCGGTTTTCCTTGCAGGAGTGGTTCCGCCTGGCTTAGAGCATTTTAGATTGCTCTTAGTACCAGAATGTTTATGTGAAGAGACTTTTCCAGGTTCGTCCATACCCCCTGGAAGTTTCTTCCTTGTGTGACTGCTCCCCAACCTCTCAGGCTGGCGTCCGTGGTCACCAGGATCAAATCCTGTATGCCGAATCTGCGGCCCTCCAATAGATGAGCCTTTTGCAACCACCACAGAAGATATACCCTTGTCCTTGGCGACAGGGTTATTCGCAGGTGCATCTGAGGATGCGACCCTGACCATTTGTCCAACAGATCCCTTTGGAAAATTCTTGCATGGAATCTGCCGAATGGAATTGCTTCGTAAAAAGCCACCATTTTTCCCAGGACTCTTGTGTACAGACACCTTTCCTGGTTTTAGGAGGTTCCTGACAGGTCGGATAACTCCTTGGCTTTTTCCTCGGGAAGAAAAACCTTTTTCTGAACCGTGTCCAGAATCATCCCTAGGAACAGCAGACGTATCGTCGGAAAACAGCTGCGATTCTTGGAATATTTAGAATCCAGTCGTGCCGTCGAAGAACTACTTTAGATAGTGCTCTTCCGACCTCCAACTGTTCTCTGGAACTTGCCCTTTTTAGGTCGTGCAAGTAAGGGATAATTTAGATGCCTTTTTTCTTTGAAGAAACATCTTTTCGGCCATTACCTTGGTAAAAAGGCCCGGGGTGCCGTGGATAATTCAAACGGCATCGTCTGAAACTGATATTGACAGTTCTGTACCACGAACCAGAGGTACCCTTGATGAGAAGGACAAAATTTGGACATGGAGGTAATCCTTGATGTCCAGGGACACCATATAGTCCCCTTTTTTCCGGTTCGCTATCACTGCTCTGAGTGACTTTATCTCGATTTGAACCTTTTATGTAAGTGTTCAAAACATTTTAGATTTAGACTATGTGTCACCAAGCCGTCTGGCTTCAGTACCACAATATAGTGTGGAAAAATAATACCCTTTTCCTTGTCGTAGGAGGGGTACTTTGATTATCACCTGCTGGATATACAGCTTGTGAATTGTTTCCAATGCTGCCTCCCTGTCGGAGGGAGCCGTTGGTAAAGCAGACTTCAGGAACCTGCGAGGAGAAGATGTCTCGACTCTCCAATCTTTACCCCTGGGATAATACTCGTACGATCTAGGGGTCAACTTGCGAGTGATCCCACTGCGCCCTGAGACTCTTGAGACTACCCCCCCACCTTGAGTCCGCTTGCACGGCCCCAGCGTCATGCTGAGGACTTGGCAGACGCGGTGGAGGGCTTCTTTTCCTGGGAAAGGGCTGCCTGCTGCAGTCTACTTCCCTTACCTCTATGTCTGGGCAGATATGACTGGCCTTTTGCCTGCATGCCCTCATGGGAAAGGAAAGATTGAGGCTGAAAAGACGGTGTCTTTTTTAGCTGAGATGTAACTTGGGGTAAAAAAGGTTGGATTTCCCAGCTGTTGCTGTGGTCCCCAGGTCCGATGGACCGACCCCCAAATAACTCCTTCCCTTTATACAGCTATACTTCCATCTGCCGTATGGGATCTGTATCACCTGACCACTGTCGTGTCCCTGACATCTTCTGGGAGATATGGACAACGCACTTATCTTGATGCCAGAGAGCAAATATCCCTCTGTGCATCTCACATACATATATATAGAATGCATCCTATTAAATGCTCTACATGAATAAAATATTTTCAGTCAGGGAATCCGACCAAGCCAACCCAGCACTGCATCTCCAGGCTGATGGCGATCGCTGGTCGCAGTATAACCACCGTATGTGTGTATATACTTTTTAGGATATTTTTCCAGCTACCTATCAGCTGGCTCCTTGAGGGCGGCCGTATCTGGAGACGGTAACGCCACTTGATAAGCGTGTGAGCGCCTTATCACCCTAAGGGGTGTTTCCCAACGTACCCTAATTTCTGGCGGGAAAGGGTATAACGCCAATATTTGCTATCGGGGTAACCCTACGCATCATCACACACTTCATTTTATTTTATCTGATTCAGGAAAAACTACAGGTAGTTTTTTCACTCCCACATAATACCCTTTCTTGTGGTACTTGTAGTATCAGAAACACGTAACACCTCCTTCATTGCCCTTAACGTGTGGCCCTAATGAGAAATACGTTTGTTTATTCACCGTCGACACTGTATTCAGTGTCCGTGTCTGTGTCTGTGTCGACCGACTGAGGTAAATGGGCGTTTTTAAAACCCCTGACGGTGTTTCTGAGACGCCTGGACCGGTCCTAATAGATTGTCGGCCGTCTCATGTCGTCAACCGACCTTGCAGCGTGTTGACATTCTCACGTAATTCTCTAAATAAGCCATCCATTCCGGTGTCGACTCCCTAGAGAGTGACATCACCATTACAGGCAATTTCTCCGCCTCCTCACCAACATCGTCCTCATACATGTCGACACACACGTACCGACACACAGCACACACACCTGGAATGCTCTGACAGAGGACAGGACCCACTAGCCCTTTGGGGAGACAGAGGGAGAGTCTGCCAGCACACACCAAAAACGCTATAATTATATAGGGACAACCTTATATAAGTGTTTCTCCCTTATAGCATCTTTTATATATATACCATATCGCCAAAATCAGTGCCCCCCCTCTCTGTTTTAACCCTGTTTCTGTAGTGCAGTGCAGGGGAGAGCCTGGGAGCCTTCTCTCCAGCTTTTCTGTGAGAGAAAATGGCGCTGTGTGCTGAGGAGATAGGCCCCGCCCCTTTTACGGCGGGCTCGTCTCCCGCTATTTTTGAAGTTAGGCAGGGGTTAAATATCTCCATATAGCCTCTGTGGGCTATATGTGAGGTATTTTTTGCCTCTAATAAGGTTTTTATTTGCCTCTCAGAGCGCCCCCCCCAGCGCTCTGCACCCTCAGTGACTGTTGTGTGAAGTGTGCTGAGAGGAAAATGGCGCACAGCTGCAGTGCTGTGCGCTACCTTTATGAAGACTCAGGAGTCTTCAGCCGCCGATTTTGGACCTCTTCTCTCTTCAGCGTCTGCAAGGGGGCCGGCGGCGCGGCTCCGGTGACCATCCAGGCTGTACCTGTGATCGTCCCTCTGGAGCTAGTGTCCAGTAGCCAAGCAGCAAATCCACTCTGCACGCAGGTGAGTTCACTACTTCTCCCCTAAGTCCCTCGTTGCAGTGATCCTGTTGCCAGCAGGACTCACTGTAAAGTAAAAAACCTAAGCTAAACTTTCTCTAAGCAGCTCTTTAGGAGAGCCACCTAGATTGCACCCTTCTCGTTCGGGCACAAAATCTAACTGGAGTCTGGAGGAGGGTCATAGGGGGAGGAGCCAGTGCACACCACCTGATCTGGTAAAAGCTTTACTTTTTTGTGCCCTGTCTCCTGCGGAGCCGCTATTCCCCATGGTCCTTTCAGGAACCCCAGCATCCACTTAGGACGATAGAGAAATAATTTTTCAAAAAGGGTTAGCTAGAAGCAGGAACAGGATTTCTACATAATAGCATATATGACATTGAATAGAATTGCACTGCCCTGGATTCCGGGGTCATCCCAGCTTACTCACACTCAAGACAGCCACCTGCTGCACTGCACAGGGGTGAGCACTGCACAGAGGTATGCACTGCACAGAGGTGAGCACTGCACAGAGGTGTGCACTGCACAGAGGTATGCACTGCACAGAGGTGTGCACTGCACAGAGGTGTGCACTGCACAGAGGTGAGCACTGCACAGAGGTGAGCACTGCACAGAGGTGTGCACTGTGCACTGCACAGAGGTGTGCACTGCACAGAGGTGTGCACTTCACAGAGGTGTGCACTTCACAGAGGTGTGCACTGCACAGAGGTGTGCACTGCACAGAGGTATGCACTGCACAGAGGTGAGCACTGCACAGAGGTGAGCACTGCACAGAGGTGAGCACTGCACAGAGGTGAGCACTGCATGCAACCTCCAATACGAGAGCCGCGGTAAGTAGCTAATAACAGTTTAGAATATTAGTATTGGGAAATCAGCTGAATCAGTAAGAATCAGCCTGACCCTGCCTCTTACCTTTATCACTTCCATTGGTGCTCAGCCCGATATCTGTAACATTGACATGATGGACATAATCTGAAACAGATAACAAAACATTTTAGCAGCTGTACACAACAGCTAGGACAATACAGTACAAAGAAACGGTAAAGTGTTAGATGGGTTCTGGATGACTTTAGAGAAAAACCTATGTATGCCTGTGATTACTAATACCACTCTCTCCTTTTTAATCTAATAGTCCACCCCCAATCATCCTATTAAGGGTCCACTTCAGAGATGTATACATACCTGATGGCTTACGTACATCTCTGATGATGTGAGATCTGTGCTTATGCAGATGCTGCCCATGCATGTGTAGTTCTCGTTCTGCGAGACCGCATGCAGTGCCCCTTATACCGCAGCACAATTGACATGCTGTGGCCGTGTGGGGGCGGGGAAGGGGCAGCGATGGCCAGCGTTCCAGAAAACAGGGGTGTGTTGGCTCCTCTTTCTTGGAGACAGCTTCACTGGCTTCTGCAGCATGAATTCCCCGGTCATCCTGGGTAACCTGAGGGTTATTCAGATGACCAATGATCAAGCAGCTGATCACAGCCGCGGATTACAGAAGCCGGCAAGAGACATCTAATCACACAAGACGCCTCCTGCGCATTAGCATATTTTAGCACAGCTGCTGCGTACAAAGGCAGTGACCACGAATAGCGACTGTGCTATTGCTTTCATCTCTGGATCAGGCCCTGAGATGAAAGCGCAGGTCAATCACCAACCCCCACTCCCCTACCTTCTGTCAAAGTCAAAAATATTGCAGTACACACATCACGTACAAACTACGCACAGATGGCCTCCGTGTGCGTACTTGCTCTGCTGTGCGTGCACATATTCGCAATTTGCAATTTGCTCTGCGCATTAGCGCGTGGTATGGGTATTTACGGTAGAGTTTGTGAACGCATGGAAGGCTATCAAAACACATTACATATTTAATCCAAATAGTGCACAATGTACACATAGTATCCCTGCACCACATCAGAAAGTAACAGCAGTTTAAATGGTATCAGAACAAAGGGATTCACCTTTACAGGATAGGAGGGGACAGAACAAGGTTATAAGTAGTGATGTGCACCGGACATTTTTCGGGTTTTGTGTTTTGGTTTTGGATTCGGTTCCGCGGCCGTGTTTTGGATTCGGACGCGTTTTGGCAAAACCTCCCTGAAATTTTTTTGTCGGATTCGGGTGTGTTTTGGATTCGGGTGTTTTTTTTTTACAAAAACCCATCAAAAACAGCTTAAATCATAGAATTTGGGGGTCATTTTGATCCCATAGTATTATTAACCTCAATAACCATAATTTCCACTCATTTTCAGTCTATTCTGAACACCTCACAATATTATTTTTAGTCCTAAAATTTGCACCGAGGTCGCTGGATGACTAAGCTAAGCGACCCAAGTGGCCGACACAAACACCTGGCCCATCTAGGAGTGGCACTGCAGTGTCAGACAGGATGGCACTTCAAAAAAATAAGTCCCTAAACAGCACATGATGCAAAGAAAAAAAAGAGGTGCACCAAGGTCGCTGGATGGCTAAGCTAAGCAACACAAGTGGCCGACACAAACACCTGGCCCATCTAGGAGTGGCACTGCAGTGTCAGGCAGGATGGCACTTCAAAAAAATAGTCCCCAAACAGCACATGATGCAAAGAAAAATGAAAGAAAAAAGAGGTGCAAGATGGAATTGTCCTTGGGCCCTCCCACCCACCCTTATGTTGTATAAACAGGACATGCACACTTTAACAAACCCATCATTTCAGCGACAGGGTCTGCCACACAACTGTGACTGAAATGACTGGTTGGTTTGGGCCCCCACCAAAAAAGAAGCAATCAATCTCTCCTTGCACAAACTGGCTCTACAGAGGCAAGATGTCCACCTCCTCCTCATCGTCCGATTCCTCACCCCTTTCACTGTGTACATCCCCCTCCTCACAGATTATTAATTCGTCCCCACTGGAATCCACCATCTCAGGTCCCTGTGTACTTTCTGGAGGCAATTGCTGGTGAATGTCTCCACGGAGGAATTGATTATAATTCATTTTGATGAACATCATCTTCTCCACATTTTCTGGAAGTAACCTCGTACGCCGATTGCTGACAAGGTGAGCGGCTGCACTAAACACTCTTTCGGAGTACACACTGGAGGGTGGGCAACTTAGGTAAAATAAAGCCAGTTTCTGCAAGGGCCTCCAAATTGCCTTTTTTTCCTGCCAGTATACGTACGGACTGTCTGACGTCCTACTTGGATGCGGTCATTCATATAATCCTCCACCATTCTTTCAATGGTGAGAGAATCATATGCAGTGACAGTAGACGACATGTCAGTAATCGTTGGCAGGTCCTTCAGTCCGGACCAGATGTCAGCACTTGCTCCAGACTGCCCTGCATCACCGCCAGCGGGTGGGCTCGGAATTCTTAGCCTTTTCCTCGCACCCCCAGTTGTGGGAGAATGTGAAGGAGGAGCTGTTGACGGGTCACGTTCCGCTTGACTTGACAATTTTCTCACCAGCAGGTCTTTGAACCTCTGCAGACTTGTGTCTGCCGGAAAGAGAGATCCAACGTAGGTTTTAAATCTAGGATTGAGCACGGTGGCCAAATGTAGTGCTCTGATTTCAACAGATTGACCACCCGTGAATCCTGGTTAAGCGAATTAAGGGCTCCATCCACAAGTCCCACATGCCTAGCGGAATCGCTCTGTTTTAGCTCCTCCTTCAATGTCTCCAGCTTCTTCTGCAAAAGCCTGATGAGGGGAATGACCTGACTCAGGCTGGCAGTGTCTGAACTGACTTCACGTGTGGCAAGTTCAAAGGGTTGCAGAACCTTGCACAACGTTGAAATCATTCTCCACTGCGCTTGAGTCAGGTGCATTCCCCCTCCTTTGCCTATATCGTAGGCAGATGTATAGGCTTGAATGGCCTTTTGCTGCTCCTCCATCCTCTGAAGCATATAGAGGGTTGAATTCCACCTCGTTACCACCTCTTGCTTCAGATGATGGCAGGGCAGGTTCAGGACTGTTTGCTGGTGCTCCAGTCTTCGGCACGCGGTGGCTGAATGCCGAAAGTGGCCCGCAATTCTTCGGGCCACCGACAGCATCTCTTGCACGCCCCTGTCGTTTTTTAAATAATTCTGCACCACCAAATTCAATGTATGTGCAAAACATGGGACGTGCTGGAATTTGCCCAGATGTAATGCACGCACAATATTGCTGGCGTTGTCCGATGTCACAAATCCCCAGGAGAGTCCATTTGGGGTAAGCCATTCTGCGATGATGTTCCTCAGTTTCCGTAAGAGGTTGTCAGCTGTGTGCCTCTTATGGGAAGCGGTGATACAAAGCGTAGCCTGCCTAGGAACGAGTTGGCGTTTGCGAGATGCTGCTACTGGTGCCGCCGCTGCTGTTCTTGCTGCGGGAGGCAATACATCTACCCAGTGGGCTGTCACAGTCATATAGTCCTGAGTCTGGCCTGCTCCACTTGTCCACATGTCCGTGGTTAAGTGGACATTGGGTACAACTGCATTTTTTAGGACACTGGTGACTCTTTTTCTGAGGTCTGTGTACATTTTCGGTATCGCCTGCCTAGAGAAATGGAACCTAGATGGTATTTGGTACCGGGGACACAGTACCTCAATCAAGTCTCTAGTTGCCTGTGAATTAACGGTGGATAACGGAAACACGTTTCTCACCGCCCAGGCTGCCAAGGCCTGAGTTATCCGCTTTGCAGCAGGATGACTGCTGTGATATTTCATCTTCCTCGCAAAGGACTGTTGGACAGTCAATTGCTTACTGGAAGTAGTACAAGTGGTCTTCCGACTTCGCCTCTGGGATGACGATCGACTCCCAGCAGCAACAACAGCAGCGCCAGCAGCAGGAGGCGTTACACTCAAGGATGCATCGGAGGAATCCCAGGCAGGAGAGGACTCGTCAGACTTGACAGTGACATGGCCTGCAGGACCATTGGCTTTCCTCTGTAAGGAGGAAATTGACACTGAGGGAGTTGGTGGTGTGGTTTGCAGGAGCTTGGTTACAAGAGGAAGGGATTTAGTGGTCAGTGGACTACTTCCGCTGTCATCCAAAGTTTTTGAACTTGTCACTGACTTATGATGAATGCGCTGCAGGTGACGTATAAGGGAGGATGTTCCGAGGTGGTTAACGTCCTTACCCCTACTTATTACAGCTTGACAAAGGCAACACACAGCTTGACACCTGTTGTCCGCATTTGTGTTAAAATAATTCCACACTGAAGAGGTGATTTTTTTTGTAATTTGACCAGGCATGTCAATGGCCATATTCGTCCCACGAACAACAGGTGTCTCCCCGGGTGCCTGACTTAAACAAACCACCTCACCATCAGAATCCTCCTTGTCAATTTCCTCCTCAGCGCCAGCAACACCCATATCCTCATCCTGGTGTACTTCAACAGTGACATCTTCAATTTGACTATCAGGAACTGGACTGCGGGTGCTCCTTCCAGAACTTGCAGGGGGCGTGCAAATGGTGGAAGGCACCACCTCTTCCCGTCCAGTGTTGGGAAGGTCAGGCATCGCACCCGACACAGTTGAACTCTCCTTAGGAATTTGTGATTTAGAAGAACGCACAGTTCTTTGCTGTGCTTTTGCCAGCTTAAGTCTTTTCATTTTTCTAGCGAGAGGATGAGTGCTTCCATCCTCATGTGAAGCTGAACCACTAGCCATGAACATAGGCCAGGGCCTCAACCGTTCCTTGCCACTCCGTGTCGTAAATGGCATATTGGCAAGTTTACGCTTCTCCTCAGACGCTTTTAATTTTGATTTTTGGGTCATTTTACTGAACTTTTGTGTTTTGGATTTTACATGCTCTCTACTATGACATTGGGCATCGGCCTTGGCAGACGACGTTGATGGCATTTCATCGTCTCGGCCATGACTAGTGGCAGCAGCTTCAGCACGAGGTGGAAGTGGATCTTGATCTTTCCCTATTTTACCTTCCACATTTTTGTTATCCATTTTTTAATGTGTGGAATTATATGCCAGTATCAATAGCAATGGCCTACTACTATATATACTGCGCACAACTGAAATGCACCACAGGTATGGATGGATAGTATACTTGACGACACAGAGGTAGGTAGAGCAGTGGCCTACTGTACTGTACTGCTATATGTTATATACTGGTGGTTAGCAAACTGTGCAAAACTGAAATGCACCACAGGTATGGATGGATAGTAAACTCGACGACACAGAGGTAGGTAGAGCAGTGGCCTTCTGTACCGTACTCCTATATATTATATACTGGTGGTCAGCAAAATTATGCACTGTACTCCTACTATATACTACAATGCAGCACAGATATGGAGCGTTTTTCAGGCAGAGAACGTATAATACTGGTGGTCACTGGTCAGCAAAACTCTGCACTGTACTCCTCCTATATAATACTGCTGGTCCCCAGTCCCCACAATAAAGCAGTGTGAGCACAGATATATGCAGCACACTGAGAACAGATATGGAGCGTTTTGCAGGCAGAGAACGTATAATACTGGTGGTCACTGGTCAGCAAAACTCTGCACTGTACTCCTCCTATATAATACTGCTGGTCCCCAGTCCCCACAATAAAGCAGTGTGAGCACAGATATATGCAGCACACTGAGCACAGATATGGAGCGTTTTTCAGGCAGACAACGTATACTGGTGGTCACTGGTCAGCAAAACTCTGCACTGTACTCCTCCTATATAATACTGCTGGTCCCCAGTCCCCATAATAAAGCAGTGTGAGCACAGATATATGCAGCACACTGAGCACAGATATGGAGCGTTTTTCAGGCAGACAACGTATACTGGTGGTCACTGGTCAGCAAAACTCTGCACTGTACTCCTCCTATATAATACTGCTGGTCCCCAGTCCCCACAATAAAGCAGTGTGAGCACAGATATATGCAGCACACTGAGCACAGATATGGAGCGTTTTTCAGGCAGACAACGTATAATACTGGTGGTCACTGGTCAGCAAAACTCTGCACTGTACTCCTCCTATAATACTGCTGGTCCCCAGAATAAAGATATTTGCACTGCAGCCCTCTGAAACAAAGTGAGAGGACGCCAGCCACGTCCTCTCACTATAATTTCCAATGCACGAGTGAAAAATGGCGGCGACGCGCGGCTCCTTATATAGAATCCGAATCTCGCGAGAATCCGACAGCGGGATGATGACGTTCGGGCGCGCTCGGGTTAACCGAGCCATACGGGAGAATCCAAGTCTGCCTCGGACCCGTGTAAAATGGGTGTAGTTCGGGGGGGTTCGGATTCCGAGGAACCGAACCCGTTCATCACTAGTTATAAGGTGGTGTTTGGTATCCAGTTGAATGGTATTTTAAGGGTAACATTCCGGTGTTGGTTAGAGAAAGATCGCATGTTCCTGCGGATAGTTATGTGCAGGAGCAGAATATAGATATAAACTGTATTTACTGTACATTATGTATGCGGCGGGAATCCAGAGGAGACCACCCACAAGAGCAGTTGGAAAAGACATCGCCTACCTATTCAAACCGACCTATGACCTCTCCTGTACTGTAAATGTGCATCCCTGTGTCCAATGGTATCCATTGTGTTAAGTTTTGGATGAATTGTATAAAGAGAGCCTGCAGCAGGACTGGTCAGACACAAGACTCACAACGTTATCTATCAGATGACGGAGGACCAGACTGGGTAGCGCTGCGAATCCACTCACGTATGTAACATTGACTGTAGCCATTACTCTGTTATATATTGTATTGTATTGTATTGATTGTATTGTAACCCCCTTTCAGCATTAATACGCTGTGGTGTCGGAACCCAGTGGTTTAGCCACAGACTGGTGTCGTGTCTTTCCTTCCCTGCTAAGGTTTAAAGTGTATTAGTAACGCATCACATTGCTGCATAAGGTTTAAAGTGTAATAGCATCACACTGCATTGCTGCATAAGGTTTAAAGTGTAATAACATCACACTGCATTGCTGCATAAGGTTTAAAGTGTATTAGTAACGCATCACATTGCTGTATAAGGTTTAAAGTGTGTTCATTGGGTGTGTACGCGCTGTGTGAACTTTGTACCGTCAGCGCAGCGTTTGTACGCTAAGTCCGTACACAGCACGGGACTTTGTACGCTAATAGCGTACAAAGTACGTAGAGTGTGTATTAAGTACAGCGGCCGCAGCGGCTCCATGGTAAAGTGTATTTAAGGTGTGTTTAAGGTATAGCTTTCATTCCTGCATATAAAACGGCATTGTCACTTCCAAGGACAATATTTACATCTGTAATTTTACACGTTCCAGATAAGAGAAAGATCCATTTCTAAAAGGTCCTTCCATTCACAACATACATATTAATGCATAAATGTACTGGGTTAGAGAGGAGAGATACTTTGTAACAGTGGCCAGGCAAGCTTTCTTAGCAAAGTGCACCATCACTTTGAGTGAGCCCTAATTACTAGCCTTATATTATGCAAAAGTGCCCCCATAATACCATGTGATGACCCCACACAATATAGCAGAAGGGACCCCCCCATATTATACCAGATGACCTATGAAGCCAGTACACTGACCCCAGAACCTAGTTCTGTTATAAGCAAATAATATAGGGTCCATTCTCTGGTTGCCCAGTACACAATGGGGTTATGAGGCTGCTACCTACCTACTGGCTGATAGTAGCTGTATTTCCTATCGAACACTGAACTTCAGTTGCCAATCTGACACAGTGCAGGACACAGTTTAAGAACTGAACTGTTCTGCTAGTCCTGTTCTGCTCTGACACAACCATGGGGGTAATTCCAAGTTGATCGCAGCAGGAATTTTGTTAGCAGTTGGGCAAAACCATGTGCACTGCAGGGGAGGCAGATATAACATGTTTAGAAAGAGTTAGATTTGGGTGGGTTATTTTATTCCTGTGAAGGGTAAATACTGGCTGCTTTATTTTTACACTGCAAATAAAATTGCAGATTGAACACACCACACCCAAATCTAACTCTCTCTGCACATGTTAAATCTGCCTCCCCTGCAGTGCACATGGTTTTGCCCAACTGCTAACAAAATTCCTGCTGCGATCAACTTGGAATTATCCCCCATATCTTGTACCCACTAGTCCTGTTCTGCTATCACACAACCATATCTTGTACCCGGCTAGTCCTGTTCTGCTCGGAAACAACCATATCTTGTAACCGCTAGTCCTGTTCTGATCTGACACAACCATATCTTGTATACCCGCTAGTCCTGTTCTGCACTGACACAACCATATCTTGTACCCGCTAGTCCTGTTCTACTATCACACAACCATATCTTGTACCCGCTAGTCCTGTTTTGCTATGACACAACCATATCTTGTACCCGCTAGTCCTGTTCTGCTCTGACACAACCATATCTTGTACCCGCTAGTCCTGTTCTGCCCTGACAATCATATCTTGTACCCACTAGTCCTGTTCTGCTCTGAAACAACCATATCATGTAACTGCTAGTCCTGTTCTGCTATGACACAACCATATCTTGCACCCCCTAGTCCTGTTCTGCTATGACACAACCATATCTTGTACCCGCTAGTCCTGTTCTGCTATGACACAACCATCAATTGTACCGGCTAGTCCTGTTCCGCTCTGAAACAACCATATCTTGTACCCGCTAGTCCTATTCTGCTATGACACAACCATATCTTGCACCCCCTAGTCCTGTTCTGCTATGACACAACCATATCTTGTACCCGCTAGTCCTGTTCTGCTATGACACAACAAAAATTGTACCGGCTAGTCCTGTTCCGCTCTAAAACAACCATATCTTGTACCCGCTAGTCCTATTCTGCTATGACACAACCATATCTTGTACCCGCTAGTCCTGTTCTGCCCTGACAATCATATCTTGTACCCACTAGTCCTGTTCTGCTCTGAAACAACCATATCATGTAACTGCTAGTCCTGTTCTGCTCTGACACAACCATATTTTGTACCCGCTAGTCCTGTTCTGCTCTGACACAACCATATCTTGCACCCCCTAGTCCTGTTCTGCTCTGACACAACCATATCTTGTATACCCGCTAGTCCTGTTCTACTATGATACAACCATATCTTTTACCCGCTAGTCCTGTTCTGCTCTGACACAACCATATCTTGTACCTGCTAGTCCTGTTCTGCTCATACACAACCATATCTTGTACCCGCTAGTCCTGTTCTACTATCACACAACCATATCTTGTACCCGCTAGTCCGGTTCTGCTCTGACACAACCATATCTTGTACCTGCTAGTCCTGTTCTGCTCTGACACAACCATATCTTGTACCCGCTAGTCCTGCTCTACTATCACACAACCATATCTTGTACCCGCTAGTCCTGTTCTGCTCTGACATAACCATATCTTGTACCCGCTAGTCCTGTTCTGCTCTGAAGCAACCATATCTTGTACCCGCTAGTCCTGTTCTGCTATGACACAAACATATCTTGTACCCGCTAGTCCTGTTCTGCTATGACACCACCATATCTTGTACCCACTAGTCATGTTCTGACACAACCATATCTTGTACCCGCGAGTCCTGTTCTGCTCTGAAGCAACCATATCTTGTACCCGCTAGTCCTGTTCTGTTATGACACAACCATATCTTGTACCCGCTAGTCCTGTTCTGCTCTGACACTACCATATCTTGTCCTCGATAGTCCTGTTCTGCCTATGACACAACAATATCTTGCACTCCCTAGTCCTATTCTGCTATGACACAACCATATCTTGCACCCCCTAGTCCTGTTCTGCTCTGACACAACCATATCTTGTACCCGCTAGTCCTGTTCTGCTCTGAAGCAACCATATCTTGTACCCGCTAGTCCTGTTCTGCTAAGACACCACCATATCTTGTACTCGCTAGTCCTGTTCTGACACAACCATATCTTGAACCCACTAGTTCTGTTCTACTATGACACAATCATATCTTGTACCCGCTAGTCCTGTTCTGCTCTGACACAAACATATCTTGTACCCGCTAGTCCTGTTCGGCTCTGACACAACCATATATTGTACCCGCTAGTCCTGTTCTGCTATGACACAACCATATCTTGCACCCCCTAGTCCTGTTCTGCTATGACACAACCATATCTTGTACCCGCTAGTCCTGTTCTGCTATGACACAACCATCAATTGTACCGGCTAGTCCTGTTCCGCTCTGAAACAACCATATCTTGTACCCGCTAGTCCTATTCTGCTATGACACAACCATATCTTGCACCCCCTAGTCCTGTTCTGCTATGACACAACCATATCTTGTACCCGCTAGTCCTGTTCTGCTATGACACAACCAAAATTGTACCGGCTAGTCCTGTTCCGCTCTAAAACAACCATATCTTGTACCCGCTAGTCCTATTCTGCTATGACACAACCATATCTTGTACCCGCTAGTCCTGTTCTGCTCTGAAACAACCATATATTGTACCCGCTAGTCCTGTTCTGCTCTGACACAACCATATCTTGTACCCGCTAGTCCTGTTCTGCTATGACACAACCATATATTGTACCCGCTAGTCCTGTTCTGCTCGGAAACAACCATATCTTGTAACCGCTAGTCCTGCTCTGATCTGACACAACCATATCTTGTATACCAGCTAGTCCTGTTCTGCTCTGACACAACCATATCTTGTACCTGCTAGTCCTGTTCTGCTCTGACACAACCATATCTTGTACCCGCTAGTCCTGTTCTACTATCACACAACCATATCTTGTACCCGCTAGTCCTGTTTTGCTATGACACAACCATATCTTGTACCCGCTAGTACTGTTCTGCTCTGACAACCATATCTTGTACCCGCTAGTCCTGTTCTGCCCTGACACAATCATATCTTGTACCCACTAGTCCTGTTCTGCTCTGAAACAACCATATCTTGTACCCGCTAGTCCTGTTCTGCTCTGACACAACCATATCTTGCACCCCCTAGTCCTGTTCTGCTCTGACACAACCATATCTTGTACCCGCTAGTCCTGTTCTACTATGACACAACCATATCTTTTACCCGCTAGTCCTTTTCTGCTCTGACACAACCATATCTTGTACCTGCTAGTCCTGTTCTGCTCTGACACAACCATATCTTGTACCCGCTAGTCCTGTTCTACTATCACACGACCATATCGTGTACCCGCTAGTCCTGTTCTGCTCTGACATAACCATATCTTGTACCCGCTAGTCCTGTTCTGCTCTGAAGCAACCATATCTTGTACCCGCTAGTCCTGTTCTGCTATGACACAAACATATCTTGTACCCGCTAGTCCTGTTCTGCTATGACACCACCATATCTTGTACCCGCTAGTCATGTTCTGACACAACCATATCTTGTACCCGCTAGTCCTGTTCTGCTCTGACACAACCATATCTTGTACCCGCTAGTCCTGTTCTACGACACAACCATATCTTGTACCCGCTAGTCCTGTTCTGCTCTGAAGCAACCATATCTTGTACCCGCTAGTCCTGTTCTGCTCTGACAAAACCATATCTTGTCCTCGATAGTCCTGTTCTGCCCATGACACAACAATATCTTGCACTCCCTAGTCCTATTCTGCTATGACACAACCATATCTTGCACCCCCTAGTCCTGTTCTGCTCTGACACAACCATATCTTGTACCCGCTAGTCCTGTTCTGCCCTGAAGCAACCATATCTTGTACCCGCTAGTCCTGTTCTGCCCTGAAGCAACCATATCTTGTACCCGCTAGTCCTGTTCTGCTATGACACAAACATATCTTGTACCCGCTAGTCCTGTTCTGCTATGACACCACCATATCTTGTACTCGCTAGTCCTGTTCTGACACAACCATATCTTGAACCCACTAGTTCTGTTCTACTATGACACAATCATATCTTGTACCCGCTAGTCCTGTTCTGCTCTGACACAAACATATCTTGTACCCGCTAGTCCTGTTCGGCTCTGACACAAACATATCTTGTACCCGATAGTCCCGTTCTGCTATGACACAACCATATCTTGCACCCCCTAGTCCTGTTCTGCTATGACACAACCATAAATTGTACCGGCTAGTCCTGTTCCGCTCTGAAACAACCATATCTTGTACCCGCTAGTCCTATTCTGCTATGACACAACCATATCTTGTACCCGCTAGTCCTGTTCTGCTCTGAAACAACCATATATTGTACCCGCTAGTCCTGTTCTGCTGACACAACCATATCTTGTACCCGCTAGTCCTGTTCTGCTATCACACAACCATATATTGTACCTGCTAGTCCTGTTCTGCTCTGACACAACCATATCTTGTACCCGCTAGTCCTGTTCTGCTATCACACAACCATATATTGTACCCGCTAGTCCTGTTCTGCTCGGAAACAACCATATCTTGTAACTGCTAGTCCTGCTCTGATCTGACACAACCATATCTTGTATACCCGCTAGTCCTGTTCTGCTATGACACAACCATATCTTGTATACCTGCTAGTCCTGTTCTGCTCTGACACAACCATATCTTGTACCCACTAGTCCTGTTCTGCTCTGACACAACCATATCTTGTACCTGCTAGTCCTGTTCTGCTCTGACACAACCATATCTTGTACCCGCTAGTCCTGTTCAACTATCACACAACCATATCTTGTACCCGCTAGTCCTGTTTTGCTATGACACAACCATATCTTGTACCCGCTAGTCCTGTTCTGCTCTGACACAACCATATCTTGTACCCGCTAGTCCTGTTCTGCCCTGACACAATCATATCTTGTACCCACTAGTCCTGTTCTGCTCTGAAACAACCATATCATGTACCCGCTAGTCCTGTTCTGCCCTGAAGCAACCATATCTTGTACCCGCTAGTCCTGTTCTGCTATGACACAAACATATCTTGTACCCGCTAGTCCTGTTCTGCTATGACACCACCATATCTTGTACTCGCTAGTCCTGTTCTGACACAACCATATCTTGAACCCACTAGTTCTGTTCTACTATGACACAATCATATCTTGTACACGCTAGTCCTGTTCTGCTCTGACACAAACATATCTTGTACCCGCTAGTCCTGTTCGGCTCTGACACAAACATATCTTGTACCCGATAGTCCCGTTCTGCTATGACACAACCATATCTTGCACCCCCTAGTCCTGTTCTGCTATGACACAACCATATCTTGTACCCGCTAGTCCTGTTCTACGACACAACCATATCTTGTACCCGCTAGTCCTGTTCTGCTCTGAAGCAACCATATCTTGTACCCGCTAGTCCTGTTCTGCTCTGACAAAACCATATCTTGTCCTCGATAGTCCTGTTCTGCCCATGACACAACAATATCTTGCACTCCCTAGTCCTATTCTGCTATGACACAACCATATCTTGCACCCCCTAGTCCTGTTCTGCTCTGACACAACCATATCTTGTACCCGCTAGTCCTGTTCTGCCCTGAAGCAACCATATCTTGTACCCGCTAGTCCTGTTCTGCCCTGAAGCAACCATATCTTGTACCCGCTAGTCCTGTTCTGCTATGACACAAACATATCTTGTACCCGCTAGTCCTGTTCTGCTATGACACCACCATATCTTGTACCCACTAGTCCTGTTCTGCTCTGAAACAACCATATCATGTAACTGCTAGTCCTGTTCTGCTCTGACACAACCATATCTTGTACCCGCTAGTCCTGTTCTACTATCACACGACCATATCGTGTACCCGCTAGTCCTGTTCTGCTCTGACATAACCATATCTTGTACCCGCTAGTCCTGTTCTGCTCTGAAGCAACCATATCTTGTACACGCTAGTCCTGTTCTGCTATGACACCACCATATCTTGTACCCGCTAGTCATGTTCTGACACAACCATATCTTGTACCTGCTAGTCCTGTTCTGCTCTGACACAACCATATCTTGTACCCGCTAGTCCTGTTCTACTATCACACAACCATATCTTGTACCCGCTAGTCCTGTTCTGCTCTGACATAACCATATCTTGTACCCGCTAGTCCTGTTCTGCTCTGAAGCAACAATTTCTTGTACCCGCTAGTCCTGTTCTGCTATGACACAAACATATCTTGTACCCGCTAGTCCTGTTCTGCTATGACACCACCATATCTTGTACCCGCTAGTCATGTACTGACACAACCATATCTTGTACCCGCTAGTCCTGTCCTGCTCTAACACAACCATATCTTGTACCCGCTAGTCCTGTTCTGCTCTAACACAACCATATCTTGTACCCGCTAGTCCTGTTCTACGACACAACCATATCTTGTACCCGCTAGTCCTGTTCTACGACACAACCATATCTTGTACCCGCTAGTCCTGTTCTGCTCTGAAGCAACCATATCTTGTACCCGCTAGTCCTGTTCTGCTCTGACACAACCATATCTTGTCCTCGATAGTCCTGTTCTGCCCATGACACAACAATATCTTGCACTCCCTAGTCCTATTCTGCTATGACACAACCATATCTTGCACCCCCTAGTCCTGTTCTGCTCTGACACAACCATATCTTGTACCCGCTAGTCCTGTTCTGCTCTGAAGCAACCATATCTTGTACCCGCTAGTCCTGTTCTGCTATGACACAACCATATCTTGTACCCGCTAGTCCTGTTCTGCTATGACACCACCATATCTTGTACTCGCTAGTCCTGTTCTGACACAACCATATCTTGAACCCACTAGTTCTGTTCTACTATGACACAATCATATCTTGTACCCGCTAGTCCTGTTCGGCTCTGACACAAACATATCTTGTACCCGATAGTCCTGTTCTGCTATGACACAACCATATCTTGCACCCCCTAGTCCTGTTCTGCTATGACACAACCATAAATTGTACCGGCTAGTCCTGTTCCGCTCTGAAACAACCATATCTTGTACCCGCTAGTCCTATTCTGCTATGACACAACCATATCTTGTACCCGCTAGTCCTGTTCTGCTCTGAAACAACCATATATTGAACCCGCTAGTCCTGTTCTGCTCTGACACAACCATATCTTGTACCCGCTAGTCCTGTTCTGCTCTGACACAACCATATCTTGTACCTGCTAGTTCTGTTCTGCTCTGACACAACCATATCTTGTACCCGCTAGTCCTGTTCTGCTATCACACAACCCATATATTGTACCCGCTAGTCCTGTTCTGCTCGGAAACAACCATATCTTGTAACCGCTAGTCCTGCTCTGATCTGACACAACCATATCTTGTATACCCGCTAGTCCTGTTCTGCTATGACACAACCATATCTTGTATACCCGCTAGTCCTGTTCTGCTCTGACACAACCATATCTTGTACCTGCCAGTCCTGTTCTGCTCTGACACAACCATATCTTGTACCCGCTAGTCCTGTTCTACTATCACACAACCATATCTTGTACCCGCTAGTCCTGTTCTGCACTGACACAATCATATCTTGTACCCACTAGTCCTGTTCTGCTCTGAAACAACCATATCATGTAACTGCTAGTCCTGTTCTGCTCTGACACAACCATATCTTGTACCCGCTAGTCCTGTTCTGCTCTGACACAACCATATCTTGCACCCCCTAGTCCTGTTCTGCTCTGACACAACCATATCTTGTACCCGCTAGTCCTGTTCTACTATGACACAATCATATCTTTTACCCGCTAGTCCTGTTCTGCTCTGACACAACCATATCTTGTACCTGCTAGTCCTGTTCTACTATCACACGACCATATCGTGTACCCGCTAGTCCTGTTCTGCTCTGACATAACCATATCTTGTACCCGCTAGTCCTGTTCTGCTCTGAAGCAACCATATCTTGTACACGCTAGTCCTGTTCTGCTATGACACAAACATATCTTGTACCCGCTAGTCCTGTTCTGCTATGACACCACCATATCTTGTACCCGCTAGTCATGTTCTGACACAACCATATCTTGTACCCGCTAGTCCTGTTCTGCTCTGACACAACCCTATCTTGTACCCGCTAGTCCTGTTCTACGACACAACCATATCTTGTACCCGCTAGTCCTGTTCTGCTCTGAAGCAACCATATCTTGTACCCGCTAGTCCTGTTCTGTTATGACACAACCATATCTTGTACCCGCTAGTCCTGTTCTGCTCTGACACAACCATATCTTGTACCCGATAGTCCTGTTCTGCTATGACATAACAATATCTTGCACCCCCTAGTCCTGTTCTGCTCTGACACAACCATATCTTGTATACCCGCTACCATACATGCCACTTTAATACAAAATATTGAAGCCAAAACTGAGGCCCTTTGGGTCACCATAGAAACTGGGAAGAAGGACATTATTCGCATTGGGGTGATCTATAGACCACCAGGCCAGGGGCAGGATTTGGACAGGAACCTATTGTTGGACATCTCTAAAATGGCTTTTAAGGGAGAAGTCATAATCATGGGAGACTTTAATTTACCTGATGTAAATTGGGAGGGGTCTTTTGCAAGTTCAGCTACAAGTGGCAAATTTCTACATTCCTTACAGGGAGCATCTCTCAAGCAATTGGTGAGGGAGCCCACTCGCAAAGACTCAATATTAGATCTAATTCTTACAAATGGTGATAGAATATCTGATATATATGTGGGTGAGCACCTGGGATCCAGTGATCATCAAGCAGTATGGTTTAGTATAAAGACAGGATCCAACTCCTCTCACACAAAAACAAAGGTGTTGGATTTTAGAAATGCAGACTTTGCAAAAATGGGGAGATGTTTAAGTGATTCATTGGCAGACTGGAGGAACTTGGAAGGGGTGCAGGAGAGGTGGAAAAAAATTAAAAGTGCATTACTAAGTGTAACAGACCTTTGTATCAAAATGGTTAGGAAAAGCACCAGGAAAAGGAAGCCAGTGTGGTTCACAAAAGTAGTATCAACTAGTGTGAAAGCAAAAAAGATGGCTTTTAGGAAATACAAACAGACTCAAAATAATAACGACAAAGAGGAGTATCTGGACAGACGGAAGGATGCTAAGAAAGTGATCAGACGTGCAAAGGCAGAAGCTGAGGAGAAAATGGCCCAGTCAGTAGATAAAGGGGGCAAAACTTTTTTTAAGTATATAAGTGAAAGGAGAAAATCAAATGGAGGAATAATAAGACTTAAGACAGAGAGTGGGCATTTGGTGGAGGGAGACAAGGCAATAGCAGATCACCTAAATAATTATTTTTGCTCAGTATTTACTACAGAAGAAGGGATGGGGCCACAGTTAAATTGCAAGGACATTCATAAAAATAAGGTAGATGAAAATACATTTACAGAGGAGAAGGTCCTAACAGAACTTTCAAAACTAAAAGTGGATAAATCAATGGGACCAGATGGAATACACCCAAGGATACTCAAAGAGCTAAAAGATGTCCTGGTTACACCTTTAACAGAATTATTTAACCAGTCACTAAATACAGGTGATATTCCAGAGGACTGGAAAAGAGCAAATGTAGTTCCACTGCACAAAAGTGGAAGCAAGGAAGAAGCAAGTAACTACAGACCAGTAAGCCTTACATCAGTAGTAAGGAAAGTAATGGAAAAACTATTAAAAGAAAGAGTAGTGGAATATCTTAAATCGAACAACTTACAGGATCCAAAACAGCATGGATTTACTGGTGGGAGATCATGCCAAACAAATCTTATTGACTTTTTTGACTCTGTGATGAAAATAATAGATCAAGGGGGAGCTGTAGATGTAGCATATCTAGACTTTAGTAAGGCATTTGACACTGTCCCACATCACAGACTGCTAAATAAACTTGAAAGCCTGGGGGTGGATTATAAATTAGTGAAATGGATAAGAACCTGGTTGCAGGATAGGAAACAGACAGTTGTAGTTAATGGAGTGCAATCTATGGAGGGAAATGTTACCAGTGGAGTACCCCAGGGATCTGTACTAGGTCCAGTTCTCTTTAATATCTTTGTTGGTGACATTGCAGATGGTATTGAAGGGAAGATATGCCTTTTTGCAGATGATACAAAGATATGCAACAGGGTAGACACACCGGGAGGGGTCAAACAAATGATTGATGACCTAGGTAGGCTTGAGAAATGGTCAAGAACGTGGCAACTACAGTTTAATGCTAAAAAATGCAAAATCATGCACTTGGGTCTCAAAAACTCAAAGGCTAAGTATAGTATCAAGGGTACTATAATGGAAACTACTGAGGAGGAAAGAGATTTAGGAGTCACTATTTCAAGTGACTTGAAGGCAGGAAAGCAATGCAACAAAGCAATGAGAAAGGCAAGTCAGATGCTTGGTTGCATTGGGAGAGGAATCAGTAGCAGGAAAAAAGAAGTGATAATGCCACTGTATAGGTCATTGGTAAGGCCCCATCTGGAATACTGTGTCCAGTTCTGGAGACCCTATCTCCAGAAGGATATAAATACATTAGAGAGTGTACAAAGAAGGGCAACTAAAATGGTGCATGGCCTACATCACAAAACTTACCCGGAAAGGCTAAAAGATCTTAACATGTATAGTTTGGAGGAGAGAAGGGAAAGGGGAGACATGATAGAAACTTTCAAATATATAAAGGGTCTTAACAAAGTTCAGGAGGGAAACATTCTTCAAAGGAAAAGAAGTATTAGAACTCGAGGGCATACATTGAGACTGGAGGGGGGGAGGTTCAGGGGAAATTTAAGGAAAAATTACTTCACAGAAAGGGTAGTGGATAAGTGGAATAGCCTCCCATCAGAGGTGGTAGAGGCTAAGACTGTAGGGC
Organism: Pseudophryne corroboree; assembly: GCF_028390025.1. Taxonomy (NCBI): domain Eukaryota; kingdom Metazoa; phylum Chordata; class Amphibia; order Anura; family Myobatrachidae; genus Pseudophryne; species Pseudophryne corroboree. The sequence continues at coordinate 116,629,410 of NC_086444.1, forward strand.
AATTTAAACATGCTTGGGACAGGCATATGAATATCCTTACAAAGAATCAAGGTTAAAAAAGGGTTGAGATTGCCTAAAGGATAAAATAAAAAAGGGGCAGACTAGATGGGCCAAGTGGTTCTTATCTGCCGTCAAATTCTATGTTTCTATATCTTGTACTCGCTAGTCCTTTTCTGACAAAACCATATCTTGTACCCGCTAGTCCTGTTCTGCTCTGACACAAACATATCTTGTACCCGCTAGTCCTGTTCGGCTCTGACACAACCATATCTTGTACCCGCTAGTCCTGTTCTGCTATGACACAACCATATCTTGCACCCGCTAGTCCTGTTCTGCTATGACACAACCATATCTTGTACCCGCTAGTCCTGTTCTGCTATGACACAACCATAAATTGTACCAGCTAGTCCTGTTCTGCTCTGAAAAAACCATACCTTGTACCCGCTAGTCCTGTTCTGCTATAACACAACCATAAATTGTACCGGGTAGTCCTGTTCTGCTCTGAAACAACTATATATTGTACCCGCTAGTCCTGTTCTGCTATGACACAACCATCAATTGTACCGGCTAGTCCTGTTCTGCTCTGAAACAACCATATCTTGTACCCGCTAGTCCTATTCTGCTATGACACAACCATATCTTGCACCCCCTAGTCCTGTTCTGCTATGACACAACCATATCTTGTACCCGCTAGTTCTGTTCTGCTTTGAAACAACCATATATTGTACCCGCTAGTCCTGTTCTGCTCTGACACAACCATATCTTGTACCCGCTAGTCCTGTTCTGCTATGACACAACCATATCTTGTACCCGCTAGTCCTGTCCTGCTATGACACAACCATATCTTGTACCCGCTAGTCCTGTTCTGCTTTGACACAACCATATCTTGTACCTGCTAGTCCTATTCTGCTATGACACAACCATATCTTGCACCCCCTAGTCCTGTTCTGCTATGACACAACCATATCTTGTACCCGATAGTCCTGTTCTGCTATGACACAACCATATCTTGCACCCCCTAGTCCTGTTCTGCTATGACACAACCATATCTTGTACCCGCTAGTCCTGTTCGGCTCTGACACAACCATATTTTGTACCCGTTAGTCCTATTCTGCTATGACACAACCATATCTTGTACCCGCTAGTCCTGTTCTGCTATGACACAACCATATCTTGTACCCGCTAGTCCTGTTCTGCTCTGACACAACCATATCTTGTATACGCTAGTCCTGTTCTGACACAACCATATCTTGTATCCGCTAGTTCTGTTCTACTATGACACAATCATATCTTGTACCTGCTAGTCCTGTTCTGCTCTGACACAAACATATCTTGTACCCGCTAGTCCTATTCTGCTATGACACAACCATATCTTGCACCCCCTAGTCCTGTTCTGCTATGACACAACCATATCTTGTACCCGCTAGTCCTGTTCTGCTCTGAAACAACCATATATAGTACCCGCTAGTCCTGTTCTGCTCTGACACAACCATATCTTGTACCCGCTAGTCCTGTTCTGCTCTGACACAACCATATCTTGCACCCCCTAGTCCTGTTCTGCTCTGACACAACCATATCTTGTACCCGCTAGTCCTGTTTTGCTATGACACAACCATATCTTGTACCCGTTAGTCCTGTTCTGCTCTGACACAACCACATCTTGTATTCGCTAGTCCTGTTCTGACAGAACCATATCTTGTACCCGCTAGTTCTGTTCTACTATGACACAATCATATCTTGTACCTGCTAGTCCTGTTTTGCTCTGACACAAACATATCTTGTACCCGCTAGTCCTGTTCGGCTCTGACACAACCATATCTTGTACCCCCTAGTCCTGTTCTGCTATGACACAACCATATCTTGTACCCGCTAGTCCTGTTCTGCTCTGAAACAACCATATATTGTACCCGCTAGTCCTGTTCTGCTCTGACACAACCATATCTTATACCCGCTAGTCCTGTTCTGCTCTGACACAACCATATCTTGTCCCGCTAGTCCTGTTCTACTATGACACAACCATATCTTGTACCCGCTAGTCCTGTTCTGCTCTGAAACAACCATATCTTGTACCCGCTAGTCCTGTTCTGCTCTGACACAACCATATCTTGTCCCGCTAGTCCTGTTCTACTATGACACAACCATATCTTGTACCCGCTAGTCCTGTTCTGCTCTGACACAACCATATATTGTACCCGCTAGTCCTGTTCTGCTCTGACACAACCATATCTTATACCCGCTAGTCCTGTTCTGCTCTGACACAACCATATCTTATACCCGCTAGTCCTGTTCTGCTCTGACACAACCATATCTTGTCCCGCTAGTCCTGTTCTACTATGACACAACCATATCTTGTACCCGCTAGTCCTGTTCTGCTCTGAAACAACCATATCTTGTACCCGCTAGTCCTGTTCTGCTCTGACACAACCATATCTTGTCCCGCTAGTCCTGTTCTACTATGACACAACCATATCTTGTACCCGCTAGTCCTGTTCTGCTCTGACACAACAATATATTGTTCAGAATAAGATCAACATGATCTGGCCCTGTAAAGGGCTATAGGTTCCAGAGTTGGAAATAGCAGAGGACACACTTTTATAAAGTCTGCAACACAAAAACTGAACTGCAGGCAGAGCCATAATGAGGGCATCGTGATCGGAGATGCCGCCCAGTGCGTTCTTAGGGCATGTCTGACTCCCAGCTTCCGTATCCCAGCCTCCTCTTCAATGACATCACATGCGATCCAGGCAGGGAGTAGTGCAGGGATTATTACTGAAAATGCTAAACAATGTAATCCAGTAGGCAAGGTTTGGAATTATACCTAACAAAAATTGGTATTTATTACTTACTATAAATAAATTTTCCTGTATTAAAGAGGAAATTGGACATCAGCACCCAGTAAACAATCATTGCTCCAATAAGAGACATCATAGAGAACAGGAGACTGGACCACCGACCAAAGGAGCCAAAATAGTACTGGCAAACGTCAGGGAATTCCCAATGTACAGTGTCGATGAAAGCTGCAAAATAAATGTAGGTAGAAGAATTGGCAACAGTTTCTTAGTTCTATAACTTTAAATGAGATAGCGATTAATACACTGCATATATTTTTCTCCATTATCTTTGTCAGTGGTGCACATAAAGGTTTAATGTAACAATTCCCGGCCAAAACAGTCACGGTTCTAATACCGCAGGGGACGCAACTGCATATGTATCTGCAATTTCTGATGCAGCGGACTTGCGAAAATATGCTAATGACTCCATTTTGTGCACAGAGATGCCCACTGCCAGAGTCTCACATCCACCGTGTACATCCATAAGGGGAAACATCTGGAACATTGTGCGCACCATCAAATCTCTGAGCAACCCTACACAGTCTTAGAATGAGTGTGTTACCTAAAACGCCTCGGCCTCTCTAGATGCATACGAATTCGCAGTGGCTGACTAGTGCACACGCAGAACATGGTCCAGACACACCTGCGTTTTTCTACCCACCTCCCCCAAATGCTGACTACTATGAATAAACCCTCACTATGACCGCCGTTGCTAGTCAAATGCTGCGCAAACATTAGCATTGCATTTACCTCTGCATCAGGCCCTAAATAAAAAAGCCGGCAAGGTGCAGGCAGCTGCACAGTTTTGGCCATTTAGGTGCTATTTTTAAAGCAGCAATTTTTTGCTGACTGCAATCTGCGAGCTATTACATTTACTCAAAAACGGGATCTTTCTCTGCAGAAAGGTTTTTTTTTCCAATGCACACTATACGTGTAAGGCTTGATTTTATTGGCGGTATGGCTTTTTTTTCCCATTAATAAATGAATGTTTTAAAATAATGTAAACATTTTTAAAATAGGATTTTGGTTACCTACCGGTAAATCCTTTTCTCCTAGTCCGTAGAGGATGTTGGGGTCCACATTAGTACCATGGGGTATAGACGGGTCCACCAGGAGCCATTGTCACTTTAAGAGTTTGAGAGTGTGGGCCGGCTCCTCCCTCTGTGCCCCTCTTACCAGACTCAGTCTAGAAACTGTGCCCGAGGAGATGGACATCTTCGAGAGAAGGATTTTACACAGATAGTCGCGAGATTCACATCAGCTCACACATACAACTAGCTTGAAAAACTCAGCAACTGCTGAAACATTACTTACCAAGTAACAATGCAGTACATAACTAAACAAAGATGCACTGAACCAGATAACGGTTGCAGGGAAACAAAGCGCTGGGCGGGCGCCCAGCATCCTCTACGGACTACGAGAAAAGGATTTACCGGTAGGTAACCAAAATCCTTTTTTCTCTTACGTCCTAGAGGATGCTGGGGTCCACATTAGTACCATGGGGATGTACCAAAGCTCCCTGAACGGGAGGGAGAGCGCGGAGGCTCCTGCAGAACTGATTGACTGAACTTCAGATCATCAGAGGCCAAAGTATTGAAACTTGTAGTATTTAGCAAACGTGTTCGACCCAGACCAAGTTGCCGCTCGGCAAAGTTGTAACGCCGAGACACCCTGGGCAGCCGCCCAGGAAGTCCCCACCTTACGAGTAGGGTGGGCCTTAACAGATTTTGGACGCGGCAATCCTGCCGTAGAATACGCATGCTGGATAGTGAATCTAATCCAGCGAGATATAGTCTGCTTTGAAGCAGGACACCCAGGTTTCTTGGGATCATACAGGACAAACAGAGAGTCCGATTTCCTGTGACGAGCAGTCCTCTTCACATAGATTTTCAAAGCCCGCACAACATCCAAGGACTCTGATGAAATTGAGGAGTCAGTAGCCACTGGCACCACAAAAGGTTGGTTGATATGAAATGCCGACACAACCTTCGGAAGAAACTGCTGACGTGTTCTGAGCTCATCTCTATCTTCGTGGAAGATCAAGTAAGGGCTTTTACAGGACAAAGCCCCCAATTCTGATACACGTCTAGCAGAAGCTAAGGCCAACTACGTGACAGCCTTCCATGTAAGAAATTTGACCTCAACCTCCTGTAGAGGCTCAAACCAGTCCGACTGGAGAAACTGCAACACCACGTTAAGGTCCCAAGGCGCCGTAGGCAGTACAAAGGGAGGTTGGATGTGCAGAGCTCCCTTCAAAAAGGTCTGAACCTCACAGAGGGCAGCCAATTGTTTCTGGAAGAAAATGGACAGGGCCGAAATCTGGACCTTCACAAATCCCAACCGCAGGCCCATATCCACACCTGCTTGCAGGAAGAAGAGAAAACGTCCCAGTTGAAACTCCACTGCAGGACATTTATGGATTCACACCAAGAGACATATTTCTTCCAAATACGATGGTAATGTTTAGACATTACCCCTTTCCTAGCCTGTATCAGGGTAGGAATGACCTTCTTCGGAATGCCCTTCCAAGCAAGTATCAGGCGCTCAACTTCCATGCCATCAAACGTAGCCGCGTTAAGTCTTGATAGGCGAACGGCCCCTGCTGTAGCAGGTCCTCCCGAAGAGGAAGAGGCCTCGGCTCTTCCTGCAAGAGATTCAGAAGGTCCGTGTACCAAGCACCTTGGCCAGTCTGGAGCAGTGGGGATCGCTTGAACTCTTGTTCTCCTTACGAGTTTTAGAACTCTTGGAATGAGTGGAAGTGGTGGAAACACGTACTCCGACTGGAACACCCACGTAGACACCAGGGCGTCCACGGCCACTGCTTGTGGGTCCCTCGACCTGGAACAATAGCGTCGAAACTTCTTGTTGAGACGAAAGACCATCATGTCTATTTGGGGTAACCCCCAAAGGTCTGTTATTTCCTTGAACACCTCCGGATGGAGTCCCCACTCCCCTGGATGGAGATCGTGTCTGCTGAGGAAGTCTGCTTCCCAGTTGTCCACTCCCGGAATGAAGATTGCTGAGAGCGCCAACGCGTGTCTTTCTGCCCAGAAGATGATTCTTGTTACCTCTGCTTTTGCAGCTCTGCTCTTCGTTCCGCCCTGTCCGTTTATGTAAGCCACCATCGTTACATTGTCCGACTGTACTTGAATGGCCCGATTTTTTAGAAGATGGGCCGCCTGAAGAAGACCGTTGTAGACGGCTCTTAGCTCCAGAAGGTTAATCGGCAGGCCGGCCTCCAGACTTGACAACCTTCCTTGGAAGGTTTCCCCCTGAGTGACTGCGCCGCAGCCCCGGAGGCTCGCATCCGTGGTTAGAAAGACCCAGTCCTGAATCCCGAACCTGCGGCCCTCTAGAAGGTGAGGCAATTGGAGCCACCAGAGGAGTGAAATCCTGGCCTTTGGCGACAGACGTATTCTCTGGTGCATGTGGAGATGAGATCCTGACCACTTGTCCAGGAGATCCGGTTGGTGGAACCTCCCGTACTGGAGAGCCTCGTAAGATTCCACCATCTTTCCCAAAAGGCGAATGCATTGATGAACAGACACCCGGGCTGGCTTCAGGACATCCCTGACCATTGTTTGTATCACCATCGCCTTTTCCTGTGGGAGAAACACCCTCTGCACTTCTGTGTCGAAGACCATCCCCAGAAAGGACAACCTCTGGGTTGGTTCCAAATGTGATTTTGGAAGGTTCAGAATCCAACCGTGGAGTCTGAGTAGGTGGGTTGTGAAAACAATGGACTGCAACAGCCTCTCCTTGGACGATGCCTTTATTAGCAGATCGTCCAGATATGGAATGATGTTCACCCCTTGTTTGCGGAGGAGAACCATCATCTCTGCCATCACCTTGGTAAACACCCTTGGTGCTGTTGAGAGGCCGAATGGCAGGGCCTGGAACTGGATATGACAGTCCAGTAATGCAAAACGGAAATAAGCCTGATGCGGCAGCCAAATCGGAATGTGGAGGTATGCATCCTTGATATCCAGGGATACCAGTAATTCCCCCTCTTACAAACCTGATATCACCGCCCGGAGAGACACCATTTTGAACTTGAACTCCTTTAGAAAAGGGTTCACTGATTTTAGGTTCAGAATGGGCCTGACCGAAACCATCCGGTTTCGGTACCACGAAAAGGTTTGAATAGTAACCTGTGTTGTGGTTTGCAGATGAGGAGGAACTGGCACAATGACCTGTGCCTCCACCAACTTCTGGACAGCCTCTTGTAGGACAGTTCTGTCTGCCAGTAGAACTGGCAAGCCTGATTTGAAAAATCGGTGAGGAGGCAGATTTTGAAATTCCAGCCTGTAACACAATATCTATCACCCAGGGATCCAGGCCGGACGATACCCAGACGTGACTGAACTGTCTGAGTCTTGCTCCCACTGGCACCACCTCCAGGCCGCGCGGTCCACCATCATGCGGAGTACTTTGGCGTGCCTAAAACAGTTTTTTTTTATTCCTGGGAACCTTTGACAGCAGATTTCCTGGATTTAACTCGACCTCCCCTAAAGAAGGTATTGGACGGATTGGCCTTTCTAGGCATGTTAGGCCGAAAGGATTGTGAAGCTGATGAAGAAAAGGATTTCTTCGGAGCAGGTGCAGCTGAGGGAAGAAACGGAGACTAACCCGCTGTAGTCGTGGATATCCACGCATCCAAAGCTTCCCCAAAGAGAGCCTGACCTGTGTAGGGTAGGGACTCCACGCTTTTTCTGGATTCCACGTCGGCCGACCACTGGCGCAGCCACAGTCCCTGACGAGCTGAAACAGACATGGAAGAGATTCCCGCAGCCATGGAACCCAGGTCTTTCATGGATTCTACCATAAAACCTGCTGAATCGTGAATGTTATGCAAAAACAATTCAACATCACCCTTATCCATCGTATCCAAATCCTCAAGTAAGGTGCCTGACCACTTTACTATAGCTTTTGCAATCCATGCACTAGCAATAGTGGGACGTAATATGGCCCCCGAAGCGGTATACATTGATTTAAGTGTATTATCAATTTTGCGATCAGCAGGCTCCTTTAAGGCGGTAGATCCCAGAACAGGCAAAACCACCTTTTTGAGAGTCTGGACACAGATGTGTCAACAATTGGCGGGCTTTCCCATTTTTTTCTATCCTCCTCAGGGAAAGGAAACTCCACTTGTACCCTTTTAGGGACCTGGAATTTTTTCTCAGGGTTTTCCCATGCTTTCTCAAATATAGCATTTAATTCCTTTGACGCAGGGAAGGTTAGCGAGGCTTTCTTATTTTCAGTGAAAAAAGCCTCCTCAACCTGCTCAGGTGTTGTATCAGCAATATTCAACACATCCCTGATAGCTTCTATCATCAATTGCACCCCCTTTGCAAGAGAGGCAGACCCCCGCAACACATCCCCATTACCGTCTGTGGTGTCAGAAACGGCATCCGTGTCATCTTGCGTGACATGAACAAGCGTACGTTTGTGGGGGTATACAGCGGAGCGTCCTGCGGTACGAGAATCGGGCCATACTGCCACAGAGTTCTGTAATACCTGGGTTGCAGATTCATTACTTGCAACCCTGTCTGAAATCTGAGAATCCAAGATCTGATAGAGGAAAACCACTCAGGTTCCCTTGCTGGAATCTGTGCTAAACTAGTGCTATCCTGATTACATGGAATGGGATCATCCTGGGAGGACATATCCTCCGCAGCATATGACACAGTATCCCTGGACATAGCTAAAGGAGACCACCAAACACTCCACACACACACAGGGGAGGGCAGACAGAGTTTCCCCCCCAAGAATGGCAAGAGAGACACAGAGATTGGAGCCAACCCACACACAGCGCTTCTAACTAAAGGGAGACCCCTTTTCAGCACTGACTGTGCACCTTAATAGGATGCACAGTCGTATTGCAGCCTCCCGCCCTTCTACAACCCCCTGGTACCGTTTACAGATAGCTGGAGTTGCTGTGGAGGGACCTGTTTCTCCTGATCAGCGCTGTGCAGGCGGAAAATGTCGCTGAACGCTGCTGGGTCCGCTCTGAGGAGAATCTCCGCCCTCAAAATGGTGCTGTCTTCCCACTCTTCATAGGAATATACTGGCCTGAGGATTGAGTGCTGGCTGAGATCCGGGGACCCCGACATGCTTTTGGCTCAGGGCGCCCCTCACAGCGCTGCACCATGTACCGCTGAGCCTTCCGGAGCGCAGTTAATACCGCGCTCCTACACTGCTGCCGCCATCTTCACACCAACCCCCCGCTTGCTAGGTGAGTCGGTACCTCACTCTCCACCGATTCTTCAGCTATGTAAGGGGGTGGCGGCATGCTGCTGGGGCGAGCGATCCCCTGCGGTGGGGATCGATCTGACCCCTCAGGAGCTCAGTGTCCTGTCAACGGAGTAAGTGGCACAGACCCCGCAGGGTGGACACTACTCCCCCCTTAGTCCCACGCTACAGGGAGGCTGTTGCCAGCAGCCTCCCTGTAAAATAAAAATCTCTAAAATAACATTTTACTAGAAAAGCTCTGGAGAGCTCCCCTAGCTGTGACCGGCTCCTCCGGGCACATTTTCTAAACTGAGTCTGGTAGGAGGGGCATAGAGGGAGGAGCCAGCCCACACTCTCAAACTCTTAAAGTGCCAATGGCTCCTGGTGGACCAGTCTATACCCCATGGTACTAATGTGGACCCCAGCATCCTCTAGGACGTAAGAGAAATAAATATTATCTATTTTTTAGTGGATTTGAAAGCCATCTCCAGTGTTGGACTGGTGGATGAAGGGCCCACCAGGAAATGTAATGGTAGGGGCCAATGCTAAGGAGTGTGGCCAGCTTCCAGAGGCTTGGCTGACCATTAGCGAGTGCCTGGCCTGGCCCACTTTATAAATATATATATAAGAAATACTACTAGTGCATGAATGATAATGACCAGATTAATAACAGTAATGCACTATATAAAATAGACCACAGTCCTGTTAAATATAATGTGTATAATGTTCACTTCCAGTGCAGTGTAGAACCTGATCCCCAGAGGATGGCGGGGCTCTCAGGTAGTGGGGCCCACCGAGGGTTTCCACTGTACCCCTGTGGGCCAGTCCAACCCTGGCCATCTCACATGACTGCCCAGTATACATTCAGCTGCCCCAGCAATATATTTTTATGAAACAGCAGCGATAAGCAAATTTTAATTTGATATCATGATAAGCAATACAGGTTGAGTATCCCTTATCCAAAATGCTTGGGACCAGAAGTATTTTGGATATGGGATTTTTCCGTATTTTGGAATAATTGTATACCATATTGAGATATCATGGTCATGAAACCCAAGTCTAAGCACAGAATGCATTTATGTCACATATACACCTTATACACACAGCCTGAAGGTCATTTTAGCCAATATTTTTAATAACTTTGTGTATTAAACATAGTTTGTGTACATTGAGCCATCAGAAAACAAAGGTTTCGCTATCTCACTCTCACTCAAAAAAGTCCGTATTTCGGAATATTACGTATTTCGGAATATTTGGATATGGGATACTCAACCTGTAATATAAAAATCCTACTTATTGCCTTCTGATACTAGAGATATGCAGTTTGGTTCTTTAGAAATCCGAACCCACCTGAACTTTGCAGTTCCGAACCAAAGCAAGTCCTGGTTCTAGAATCCTGAGGAGATCTGAACGGAGTCCCAGTTCGGATCTTCCTACGGTTTGGAATTTGGATTTTAAATCCAAATTTCAGATTGCAAAAATGATGATTTTAGCTGTTTTTATCCATTTTCAAGAAATCCAAAACCCAAGATTCGGATTTTAAATCCGAATACTGAACCGAAACCAACCGAACCAAAACACAAAGATAAAATTAGAACCAAAACACGAGACTGTGCGCGCATCTCTAATTGATGCATAGGTCCCTCTATTCTGGCTGTGGGACTGTCCTGATGGTCTTTTAGAAATCAAGCAATATCTTTGCTAACAAGAGGCCTCTTTGGGAGAAGAAAAAAAAAAACTGAATGAAAAAAATGAAAAATTTCCATAAAGAATTTGCAAGCAGCACTAATTCCACATTTACACAGCTAGGAACAAGCCTTGCAACTAAGAATTATACATTAATCACTGAGACAAAATAGGGGTAGGGGCAGACTAGATGGGCCAAGTGGTTCTTTTCAGCTGTCAAATTCTATATTTCTATAAATACAAATTAGGGGGAAATAATTCTGGATTAGATGATTAGAGGGAATATGATCCTACAGTTGTTTTACTGCTTTGGGTAAATAAAAGATAACGGGTAGATGCTTCCAGCAGTGTACAGAAAGGACTAGTGGAGCTGCTTCTTCTTATTTTAAAGAATGTACTCGATGAATACTTACCTCGTAGCTGATTGATTACTATGGGAAACTTCTACACTAGTTCGCTCCTCCATTCCTTTCACTACTTGATACAGCTCCCCCGTAGCTTGGCTAATATAGTAAACTAGAATTCACGTCACACAGGTATCCTGGTTTGAAATTATGGAAGCTCTACACCTAAACATGGAATAGCAGTAACCATTTGTTGTTACGTTTGGATCCTGCAGTCTTTAGATCTACACAGAAGACTCCGGGGACTATTTAGGATTTTCTATTGCCTTGGAGGAATATCTTCTATTGCTGCTCTCTAACACAGAAAGCGCGATACTGGTAAGAAGAGACTTACCACTTCAGTAACAATTACAGGTCCCTACTGCACATGCCTGACCCGGCATTACCAGCTCTCTGCACTGAACTCTAGTTTCAGGACTTCCAGTAGCACAGTCAATAAAAATAAAATAAAAATAGAAACCTATATATAATTTGAATGTACTTTAAAAAAAGAGAATAAACTTTATCTTAACATTTTTGGTCATTTATACTGATTGCCACTAAGCCACTGTTGCCTTTTTGAGATAACAATAGTGAGAGGGATAAACAGCAGCACATGTACCGAAGCTGTCCTTCTTCAACAGAGTTCCCTGTAGTGAAGCTGTTGCTGGATGAAGCTGGTGAAATCTATCTCTGGCAATACTCAGGTAGGGGCTCAAGCTTAAGGGGTGTGGCCAGCAGAAGGACTTAAGCTGGGTACATAGCAGACGATATAGCGTCCCGACGTGGATTGGAACGATATATCAGGTACATCGGCTAGTGTGTACCCATGATATGTACACCTGTGGGTCAGTTCAACCCTGGCTATAGCCGGCAATGAGACTTAGGGGGACATAAACTAAGCAGTGGATAAGAGCAGAGAAGTGGAGAAGTTGCCCCATCTGCCAATCAGCAGCTCTGTATAATTTTATAGTATTTATAGCTGTTACTTCAATGGTGATTGGTTGCCATGGGCACTTCTCCACTGGCTCACTTCTCCGCTCTTATCACTGCTTAGTAAATGCCCCCCTAAATGTGCTCTAGGGCTCTTTTCAACATAATAACTTTGGGCCTGTGCTCGGACATGGGCCCTCATTCCGAGTTGTTCGCTCGCTAGCTGCTTTTAGCAGCTTTGCACACGCTAAGCCGCCGCCTACTGGGAGTGAATCTTAGCATAGTAAAATTGCGAACGAAAGATTAGCAGAATTGCGAATAGACACTTCTTAGCAGTTTCTGAGTAGCTCCAGACTTACTCGGCAACTGCGATCAGTTCAGTCAGTTTCGTTCCTGGTTTGACGTCACAAACACACCCAGCGTTCGCCCAGACACTCCCCCGTTTCTTCAGACACTCCCGCGTTTTTCCCAGAAACGGCAGCGTTTTTTAACACACACCCATAAAACAGTTTCCGCCCAGAAACACCCACTTCCTGTCAATCACATTACGATCACCAGAACGAAAAAAAAACCTCGTAATGCCGTGAGTAAAATTCCTAACTGCATAGCAAATTTACTTGGCGCAGTCGCAGTGCGAACATTGCGCATGCACAATTAGCGGAAAATCGCTGCGATGCGAAGAAAATTACCGAGCGAACAACTCGGAATGAGGGCCATGGATACCCTTAAAACTTGGACTGTTAGGGTGCCTTGAGGACCGATTTGTGGAATTTCTGCTCTATGGGATATAGAGCAGAAATTCCACAAATCGGTCCTCAGGGCACCCTAGCAGTCCACGTTTTAAGGGCATCCATGCTAGGGGTGTAGTATGGCTGACCGGCGGTCTCCTGCCGCCGGTCAGCTTACCGACGCCGGGATCCCGGCGGGGAGGGGCGAGTGCAGCAAGCCCCTTGCGGGCACGCTGCGCTCGCCACGCTGCGGACTTGGTGGCGACCTGCGGTCGCCACGGGTTCTATTCCCACTCTATGGGTGTCGTGGACACCCACGAGTGGAAATAGTCCCTGTTGGTCGGCATGCCGACCACCGGGAAAGTGAGCCGTCGGGCTCGTGGAGGAGGTCATGTGACTGTCGGTCAGCTGACCGGCGGTCACATGAATACCACCCCATGCTAGAGCACAGGTGACTTAATTAGTACTTCAGTCATTTTGATTTAACCACGTGCTCAACCATGGATATCCTTAAAACATGGACTGTTAGTGTGCTTTGAGGACAGAGTTTAGGAACCACTGCCACAGAGAAAGAGGAGAAAGCTAAATATGAGTTTCAGACATGATGGCCTTTATTTCTTTACAACTTTTTCTGGCTAAAACTTTCATTTCTGTGATACTTCTCAAAGTCCAAAAGATTTCTTTGCTGTATTTATTAAAAACAGACCCATAATGCCATACAAAAAAATTGTATATTTTTAGAACCTCATAATAAGCATTTTTCTAAAGGTCAGAAGAAGAAAAGAAGTCAGAATTTGTACTGGGCTTGTCAAAATCTGAAAACTTGGTTTGAGATCAATGTAAGAAAATACTTACGTATTGCCGCACGTGACTTTACAACCCTGTAGCAGCAGTAGAGCGTTAAAAGGCCCATTAGGAAAATGATGATAACACCAGTAGTGAACCCAGCCTAAAATAGAGGAATAGGTGAGATAAATAACTGCTCATTCGTATCAAAAACTTTATTTTTCAGATTCACCTTTTAGCAAAAAAATAAATCCTTTTCTCGTAGTCCGTAGAGGATGCTGGGGTCCACATTAGTACCATGGGGTATAGACGGGTCCACTAGGAGCCATTGGTACTTTAAGAGTTTGAGAGTGTGGGCTGGCTCCTCCCTCTATGGCCCTCCTACCAGACTCAGTCTAGAAACTGTGCCCGAGGAGACGGACTTCTTCGAGAGAAGGATTTTACACAGATAGTGGCGAGATTCACACCAGCTCACACACAAGGCAAACCAAGCTAACTAGCTTGAAACATCAGCAACGGCTGAACGATATTACTTACCAAGTAACAAAACAGTACTTAACAAAGAACTAAGCAGTACTGAACTAAGTAACCACTGCAGGATCACGAAGCGCTGGGCGGGCGCCCAGCATCCTCTACGGACTACGAGAAAATAAGATTTTACTCACCGGTAAATCTATTTCTCGTAGTCCGTAGTGGATGCTGGGACTCCGTAAGGACCATGGGGAATAGCGGCTCCGCAGGAGACTGGGCACAACTAAAGAAAGCTTTAGGACTACCTGGTGTGCACTGGCTCCTCCAACTATGACCCTCCCCCAGACCTCAGTTAGGATACTGTGCCCGGAAGAGCTGACACAATAAGGAAGGATTTTGAATCCCGGGTAAGACTCATATCAGCCACACCGTATAACTCGTGATACTATACCCAGTTAACAGTATGAAATATAACTGAGCCTCTCAACAGATGGCTCAACAATAACCCTTTAGTTAAACAATAACTATATACAAGTATTGCAGACAATCCGCACTTGGGATGGGCGCCCAGCATCCACTACGGACTACGAGAAATAGATTTACCGGTGAGTAAAATCTTATTTTCTCTGACGTCCTAAGTGGATGCTGGGACTCCGTAAGGACCATGGGGATTATACCAAAGCTCCCAAACGGGCGGGAGAGTGCGGATGACTCTGCAGCACCGAATGAGCAAACTCTAGGTCCTCCTCAGCCAGGGTATCAAACTTGTAGACTCTTGCAAATGTGTTTGAACCCGACCAAGTAACAGCTCGGCAAAGTTGTAAAGCCGAGACCCCTCGGGCAGCCGCCCAATAAGAGACCACTTTCCTCGTGGAATGGGCTTTTACAGATTTAGGGTGCGGCAGTCCAGCCGCAGAATGTGCAAGTTGAATCGTACTACAGATCCAGCGAGCAATAGTCTGCTTAGAAGCAGGAGCACCCAGCTTGTTGGGTGCATACAGGATAAATAGCGAGTCAGTTTTCCTGACTCCAGCCGTCCTGGAAACATATATTTTCAGGGCCCTGACTACGTCCAGTAACTTGGAGTCCTCCAAGTCACAAGTAGCCGCAGGCACCACAATAGGTTGGTTCACATGAAAAGCTGATACCACCTTAGGAAGGAATTGGGAACGAGTCCTCAATTCCGCCCTATCCATATAAAAAAATCAGATAAGGGCTTTTGCATGACAAAGCCGCCAATTCTGATACACGCCTGGCCAACGCCAAGGCCAACAGCATGACCACTTTCCACGTGAGGTATTTTAGCTCCACGGATTTAAGTGGCTCAACCCAATGCGACTTCAGGAAATCCAACACCACGTTGAGATCCCACGGTGCCACTGGAGGCACAAACGGGGGCTGAATATGCAGCACTCCCTTAACAAAAGTCTGAACTTCAGGCAGTCAAGCCAGTTCTTTTTTGGAAGAAAATGTACAGAGCCGAAATCTGGACCTTAATGGAACCCAATTTTAGGCCCATAGTCACTCCTGACTGTAGGAAGTGCAGAAATCGACCCAGTTGAAATTCCTCCGTTGGGGCCGTCCTGGCCTCACACCAAGCAACATATTTTCGCCATATGCGGTGATAATGTTTTGCGATCACATCTTTCCTAGCCTTAATCAGCGTAGGAATGACTTCCTCCGGAATGCCTTTTTCCTTTAGGATCCGGTGTTCAACCGCCATGCCGTCAAACGCAGCCGCGGTAAGTCTTGGAACAGACAGGGCCCCTGCTGCAGGTCCTGTCTGAGCGGCAGAGGCCATGGGTCCTCTGAGATAATTTCTTGAAGTTCTGGGTACCAGGCTCTTCTTGGCCAATCCGGAACCACGAGTATAGTTCGTACTCCTCTCCTTCTTATTATTCTCAGTACCTTGGGTATGAGAGGCAGAGGAGGGAATACATACACCGACTGGTACACCCACGGTGTTACCAGAGCGTCCACAGCTATCGCCTGAGGGTCCCTTGACCTGGCGCAATATATTTCTAGCTTTTTGTTGAGGCGGGACGCCGACATGTCCACCTGTGGCCTTTCCCAATGGTGTACAATCATTTGGAAGACTTCTGGATGAAGTCCCCACTCTCCCGGGTGGAGGCCGTGCTTGCTGAGAAAGTCTGTTTCCCAGTTGTCCACTCCGGGAATGAACACTGCTGACAGTGCTAACACATGATTTTCCGCCCATCGGAAAATCCTTGTGGCTTCTGCCATCGCCATCCTGCTTCTTGTGCCGCCCTGTTGGTTTACATGGGCGACCGCCGTGATGTTGTCTGACTGGATCAGCACCGGCTGGTGTTGAAGCAGGGTCTAGCCTGACTTAGGGCATTGTAAATGGCCCTTAGTTCCCGAATATTTATGTGTAGGGAAGTCTCCTGACTCGACCATAGTCCTTGGAAGTTTCTTCCCTGTGTGACTGCCCTCCAGCCTCGAAGGCTGGCATCCGTGGTCACCAGGACCCAGTCCTGTATGCCGAATCTGCGGCCCTCTAGAAGATGAGCACTCTGCAGCCACCACAACAGCGACACCCTGGCCCTTGGAGACAGGGTTATCAGCCGATGCATCTGAAGATGCGACCCGGACCACTTGTCCAACAGATCCCACTGGAAGATCCTTGCATGGAACCTGCCGAATGGATTTTCTTCGTAAGAAGCTACCATCTTTCCCAGGACTCGCGTGCATTGATGCACCGACACCTGTATTTGTTTTCGGAGGTCTCTGACTAGAGATGACAACTCCTTGGCCTTCTCCTCCGGGAGAAACACTTTTTCCTGTTCTGTGTCCAGAACCATTCCCAGGAACAGTAGACGCGTCGTAGGAACCAGCTGCGACTTTGGAATATTCAGAATCCAGCCGTGCTGTTGTAGCACTTCCCGAGATAGTGCTACTCCGACCAACAACTGCTCCATGGACCTCGCCTTTATAAGGAGATCGTCCAAGTACGGGATAATTATTTCGGCCATTACCTTGGTAAATACCCTCGGTGCCGGGGACAGACCAATGGCAACGTCTGGAATTGGTAATGACAATCCTGTACCACAATTTTGAGGTACTCCTGGTGAGGAGGGTAAATAGGGACATGCAGGTAAGCATCCTTGATGTCCAGTGATACCATGAAATTCCCTTCGTCCAGGCTTGCAATAATCGCCCTGAGCGATTCCATTTTGAACTTGAACCTTCGTATATAAGTGTTCAAGGATTTCAATTTTAGAATGGGTCTCACCGAACCGTCTGGTTTCGGTACCACAAACATTTTGGAATAGTAACCCCGGCCTTGTTGAAGGAGGGGTACCTTGATTTCACCTGCTGGAAGTACAGCTTGTGAATTGCCGCCAGTACTACCTCCCTTTCTCCGAGGGCAGCAGGCAAGGCTGATGTGAGGTAACGGCGAGGGGGAGTCGCCTCGAACTCCAGCTTGTATCCTTGTGATACTACTTGCAGAACCTAGGGATCCACCTGTGGGCAAGCCCACTGGTCCCTGAAGTTCCCGAGACGCGCCCCCACCGCACCTGTCTCCACCTGTGGAGCCCCAGCGTCATGCGGTGGACTCAGAGGAAGCAGGGGAAGATTTTTGATCCTGGGAACTGGCTGTCTGGTGCAGCTTTTTCCTTCTTCCCTTGTCCCTGTGCAGAAAGGAAGCGCCTTTGACCCGCTTGCTTTTCTGAAGCCGAAAGGACTGTACCTGAAAATACGGTGCTTTCTTAAGCTGTGAGGAAACCTGAGGTAAAATTTTTTCTTCCCAGCTGTTGCTGTGGATACGAGGTCCCATTGACCATCCCCAAACAATTCCTCACCCTTATAAGGCAGAACCTCCATGTGCCTTTTAAAGTCAGCATCACCTGTCCACTGCCGGGTCTCTAATACCCTCCTGGCAGAATGGACATTGCATTAATTCTGGATGCCAGCCGGCAAATATCCCTCTGTGCATCCCTCATATATAAGACGACGTATTTAATATGCTCTATGTTAGCAAAATATTATCCCTGTCTAGGGTATTAATATTATCTGACAGGGTATCAGACCACGCTGCAGCAGCACTATTCATGCTGAGGCAATTGCAGGTCTCAGTATAGTACCTGAGTGTGTATATACAGACTTCAGGATAGCCTCCTGCTTTTTATCAGCAGGCTCCTTCAAAGTGGCCGTATCCTAAGACGGCAGTGCCACCTTTTTTGACAAACGTGTGAGCGCCTTATCCACCCTAGGGGATATCTCCCAACGTGACCTATCCTCTGGCGGGAAAGGGTACGCCATCAGTAACTTTTTAGAAATTACCAGTTTCTTATCGGGGGAACCCACGCTTCCTTACACACTTCATTCACTCATCTGATGGGGGAACAAAACACTGGCTGCTTTTTCTCCCCAAACATAAAACCCCTTTTATGTGGTACTTGGGTTAATGTCAGAAATGTGTAACACATTTTTCATTGCCGAGATCATGCAACGGATGTTCCTAGTGGATTGTGTATATGTCTCAACCTCGTCGACACTGGAGTCAGACTCCGTGTCGACATCTGTGTCTGCCATCTGAGGTAACGGGCGGGTTTTTTTTTTGAGCCCCTGATGGCCTTTGAGACGCCTGGGCAGGCGCAGGCTGAGAAGCCGGCTGTCCCACAGCTGTTACGTCATCCAGCCTTTTATGTAAGGAGTTGACATTGTCGGTTAATACCTTCCACCTATCCATCCACTCTGGTGTCGGCCCCACAGGGGGCGACATCCCATTTATCGGCCTCTGCTCTGCCTCTACGTAACCTTCCTCATCCAACATGTCGACACAGCCGTACCGACACACCGCACACACACAGGGAATGCTCTGACTGAGGACAGGACCCCACAAAGTCCTTTGGGGAGACAGAGAGAGAGTATGCCAGCACACACCAGAGCGCTATATAATGCAGGGATTAACACTATAACTGAGTGATTTTTCCCCCAATAGCTGCTTGTATACACATATTGCGCCTAAATTTAGTGCCCCCCCTCTCTTTTTAACCCTTTGAGCCTGAAAACTACAGGGGAGAGCCTGGGGAGCTGTCTTCCAGCTGCACTGTGAAGAAAAAATGGCGCCAGTGTGCTGAGGGAGATAGCCCCGCCCCTTTTTCGGCTGACTTTTCTCCCGCTTTTTTCATGGATTCTGGCAGGGGTAATTTATCACATATATAGCCCTGGGACTATATATTGTGATGATTTGCCAGCCAAGGTGTTTATATTGCTGCTCAGGGCGCCCCCCCCCGGCGCCCTGCACCAATCAGTGACCGGAGTGTGAGGTGTGCATGAGGAGCAATGGCGCACAGCTGCAGTGCTGTGCGCTACCTTGTTGAAGACCGAGGTCTTCTGCCGCCGATTTTCCGGACCACTTCTTGCTTCTGGCTCTGTAAGGGGGACGGCGGCGCGGCTCCGGGACCGAACGATCGAGGTCGGGTCCTGTGTTCGATCCCTCTGGAGCTAATGGTGTCCAGTAGCCTAAGAAGCCCAAACTATCTCCAGTCAGGTAGGTTCGCTTCTTCTCCCCTTAGTCCCTCGCTGCAGTGAGTCTGTTGCCAGCAGATCTCACTGTAAAATAAAAAACCTAAAATATACTTTCTTTCTAGGAGCTCAGGAGAGCCCCTAGTGTGCATCCAGCTCAGCCGGGCACAAGATTCTAACTGAGGTCTGGAGGAGGGTCATAGTGGAAGGAGCCAGTGCACACCAGGTAGTCCTAAAGCTTTCTTTAGTTGTGCCCAGTCTCCTGCGGAGCCGCTATTCCCCATGGTCCTTACGGAGTCCCAGCATCCACTTAGGACGTCAGAGAAAAGGATTTACCGGTAGGTAATTAAAATCCTATTCTCTCTTACGTCCTAGAGGATGCTGGGGTCCACATTAGTACAATGGGGATGTACCAAAGCTCCCAGAACGGGAGGGAGAGCGCAGAGGCTCCTGCAGTACTGATTGACCAAACTTCAGGTCCTCAGAGGCCAAAGTATCGAACTTGTAGAACTTTGCAAACATGTTCGACCCAGACCAAGTAGCCGCTTGGCAAAGCTGTAAAGCCGAGACACCCCGGGCAGCCACCCAGGAAGAACCCACCTTACGAGTAGAGTGGGCCTTAACAGACGTAGGACACGGCAATCCTGCCATAGAATACGCATGCTGGATAGTGAACTTGATCCAGCGAGAGATTGTCTGCTTAGAAGCAGGACACCCAAGTTTCTTGGGATCATACAGGACAAACAGAAAGTCCGATTTTCTGTGACGAGCAGTCCTCTTCACATAGCTTTTCAGAGCCCTTACAACATCCAAGGACTTTGATGAAACTGAGGAATCAGTAGCAACTGGCACCACAATAGGTTGGTTGATATGAAATGCTGACACGACCTTCGGAAGGAACTGCGGACGTGTCCGGAGCTCAGCTCTATCTTCATGGAAGATCAAGTATGGGCTTTTACATGACAAAGCCCCCAACTCCGACACACGTCTAGCAGAAGCCAAGGCCAACAAAGTGACAGCCTTCCATGTGAGAAACTTGACCTCAACCTCCTGTAGAGGCTCAAACCAGTCCGACTGGAGGAACTGCAACACCACGTTAAGATCCCAGGGCACCGTAGGCGGCACAAAGGGAGGTTGGATGTGCAGAACTCCCTTCAAAAAGGTCTGAACCTCAGGGAGGGCAGCCAACTGTTTCTGGAAGAAAATGGATAGGGCTGAAATCTGGACCTTTACGAATCTCAGGCCCATATCCACACCTGCTTGGAGGAAGAGGAGAAATCTTCCAAATTTAAACTCCACCATAGGAAACTTCTTGGATTCACACCAAGACACATACTTTTTCCAAATGCGATGGTAATGCTTTAACGTTACTCCTTTCCTAGCATGTATCAGGGTAGGAATAACCTTGTTCGGAATGCCCTTCCGAGCTAATATCTGGCGTTCAACCTCCATGCCGTCAAACGTAGCCGCGGTAAGTCTTGATAAGCAAACGGCCCCTGCTGCAGCAGGTCCTCCCGAAGTGGAAGAGGCCACGGCTCTTCTAACAGTAGATCCAGAAGATCCGCATACCAAGCCCTTCTTGGCCAGTCCGGAGCAATGAGGATTACCTGAACTCTTGTTCTTCTTATGAGTTTTAGAACTCCTGGAATGAGTGGAAGTGGAGGAAACACGTACACCGACTGGAACACCCACGGAGTCACTAGGGTGTCCACCGCCACTGCTTGTGGGTCCCTCGACCTGGAACAATATCGCCGAAGCTTCTTGTTGAGACGAGAGGCCATCATGTCTATTTTGGGTACGCCCCAAAGATCTGTTACCTCCATGAACACCTCCGGATGGAGACCCCGCTCTCCTGGATGGAGATCGTGTCTGCTGAGGAAGTCCACTTCCCAGTTGTCTACTCCCGGAATGAAGATTGCTGACAGCGCCAACGCATGCTTTTCCGCCCAGAGGATGATTCTTGTTACCTCTGACATTGCAGCTCTGCTCTTCGTTCCGCCCCGTCGGTTTATGTAAGCCACTGTCGTTACATTGTCCGACTGCACTTGAATGGCCCGATTTCTCAGAAGATGCGACGCTTGGAGAAGACCGTTGTAGACGGCTCTTAGTTCTAGAATGTTTATCGGCAGGCCGGCTTCCAGACTTGACCACCTTCCTTGGAAGGTGTCCCCTTGAGTGACTGCGCCCTAGCCCCGGAGACTTGCATCCGTGGTTAGAAGGATCCAGTCCTGAATCCCGAACCTGCGGCCCTCCAGAAGGTGAGGCAATTGCAGCCACCAGAGGAGTGAGATCCTGGCCTTTGGCGACAGACGTATTCTCTGGTGCATGTGTAGATGAGATCCCGACCATTTGTCCAGGAGATCCAGTTGGAAGGACAGAGCATGAAATCTCCCGTACTGCAGAGCCTCGTAAGAGGCCACCATCTTCCCCAGAAGGCGAATGCACTGATGAACCGACACCCGGGCTGGCTTCAGGACATCCTGGACCATTGTTTGTATTACCAACGTTTTTTCCTCTGGAAGAAACACCCTCTGCACTTCCGTGTCGAGGATCATTCCCAGAAATGACAGCCTCCTGGTTGGTTCCAAATGTGATTTTGGAAGATTCAGGATCCAACCATGTTCCCTGAGAAGCTGGGTCGTGAGAGCTATGGACTGTGAGAGCTTCTCCTTGAACGATGCTTCTATCAGCAGATTGTCCAGATATGGAAATATGTGCACCACGTCTGCGGAGGAGAACCATCATTTCCGCCATCACCTTGGTGAATACCCTCGGTGCTGTGGAGAGGCCGAATGGCATGGCCTAGAATTGAAAATGACAGTCCAACAGTGCGAATCAGAGATAAGCTTG
Source organism: Pseudophryne corroboree (assembly GCF_028390025.1). NCBI lineage: Eukaryota > Metazoa > Chordata > Amphibia > Anura > Myobatrachidae > Pseudophryne > Pseudophryne corroboree. Next base: position 116,651,802 of record NC_086444.1, read on the forward strand.
ATGCGGCAGCCAAATCGGAATGTGGAGGTACGCATCCTTGATATCCAGGGATACCAGGAATTCCCCCTCCTCCAGACCTGTTATCACCGCCCTTAGAGACTCCATTTTGAACTTGAACTCCCTCAGAAAGGGGTTTAGTGATTTTAAGTTCAGAATGGGCCTGACCGAACCATCCGGTTTCGGTACCACGAAAATGTTTGAATAGTAACCCTTGTTTTGCATCTGGGGAGGAACTGGTACAATAACCTGTGCCTCCACCAACTTCTGTATGGCTCCCTGTAGGATAGCCCTGTCTGCCGGCAAAGCTGGCAAGCCTGATTTGAAGAACTGGTGAGGGGGGAAATTCCAGCCGGTACCCCTGGGATACAATATCTTGTACCCAGGGATCCAGGCCGGACGACACCCATACGTGACTGAAATGTCTGAGTCTCGCCCCCACCGGCCCTACCTTCAGGCCGCGCGGTCCCCCGTCATGCTGAGGACTTTGGCGTACCTGAAGCAGGCTTCTGTTCCTGGGAACCCGCAGCAGCAGGTTTCTTGGATGTTGGTCGACCTCCTCTAAAGAAGGTGTTGGACGGTTTGGCCTTTCTTGTTTTAGCAACCCGAAAGGACAGCGATGCAGCTGAAGAAAAAGGTTTTTTCGTAGCAGGTGCAGCTGAGGGAAGAAAAGGTGACTTACCCGCTGTAGCCGTGGAGATCCATGCATCTAACACTTCCCCAAAGAGAGTCTGACCTGTGTAGGGTAGGGTCTCCACACCTCTCCTGGATTCCGTGTCGGCAGACCACTGGCGCAGCCAAAGTCCCCTACGAGCTGAGACAGACATGGAAGATATCCCTGTAGCCATGGAAACCAGGTCTTTCATGGATTCCACCATATATCCTGCAGAATCCTGAAAGTTACGTAAAAACAATTCAACATCACTTTTATCCATAGTATCCAAATCCTCAAGTAACGTGCCTGACCACTTTACTATAGCTTTGGAAATCCATGCACAGGCAATAGTGGGACGTAGAACCGCCCCTGAAGCCGTGTATATGGATTTGAGCGTAGTATTAATTTTGCGATCAGCCGGCTCCTTTAAGGCGGTAGATCCTGGAACAGGTAAAACCACCTTTTTCGAGAGTCTGGATACAGATGGGTGGGTTTTCCCATTTTTACCTATCCTCCTCAGGGAAGGGGAAAGTAACCAAACCCTCCTGGGGATCTGGAATTTTTCTCCGGATTTTCTCATGCTTTCATAAAAATAGCATTCAATTCTTTGGACGCAGGGAAGGTTAGCGAGGCTTTCTTATTGTCAGTGAAGTAAGCCTCCTCAACCTGCTCAGGTGTTGTATCAGCAATATTCAATACATCCCTAATAGCCTCTATTATCAACTGCACCCCTTTAGCAAGAGATGCGGCCCCCCCTGAGCACATCCCCATCTGCCGTGTCAGGATCGGTATCCGTGTCATCTTGCATAATCTGGGCAAGAGCACGTTTGTGGGAAACTACAGAGGGGGGCCCTGAGGTAACAGAACCGGACCAAACTGCCATAGAGTTCTGTAAAACCTGAGTTGCAGATTCATTCTGTGCAACCCTAGTAGAAATCTGAGTATTCATAGATTTGATAGAGGATAACCATTAAGGCTCCCTTGCTGGTATCTGCGCTAAAACAGTGCAATCCTGATTACATGGAATGAGATCATCCTGACTGGACATATCCTCTGCAGCATATGACACAGAGTCCCCGGACATAGCTAAATGGAGACCCCAGATACTCCACACACACACACAGGGGAGAATAGACAGCGTTTCACCCCCAAGAATGGCAAGAGAGACAGAGATTGGAGCCAACCCACACAGCGCTTTCAATGGTATAGGGAGACCCCAACCAGCGCTGACTGTGCATCTTAATAGGCTACACAGTCTGTACACGCCCCCCCCCCCCCCCCCCCCCCCTTCTACAACCCCCTGGTACCGTAAGAGATAGCTGGAGTTGATATGGAGGGACTGCTCTTCATTGACAGCATTTCTGCAGGCAGGAAAATGGCGCTGAACGCTGCTGGGTCCGCTCTGAGAAGCTCCGCCCCCTTAATGGCGCTGTCTTTCCGCTCTTCTGGAGATTATACTGGCTTGAGGAATTGTGCTGGCAGTGATCCTGGGATCCTGACAGGCTGGGAGGTCAGTGTAGGGTGTAGGTGCTGGCTCAGGGCGCCCGTCACAGAGCCGCACTATGTACTGCTGAGCCCCGGAGCGCAGTTAGTACTGTGCACCATACCCTGTTGCCGGTGAATGACTCGCCACTGATCTTCTGGCTCTGTAAGGGGGTGGCGGCATGCTGCCGGGGTGAGCGATCCCCTGTGGCGGGGAACGTTCGATCCCCTCAGGAGCTCAGTGTCCTGTCAGCGGAGAAAGTCGCTCAGAACCCGCAGGGCGGACACTACCCCCCCCCCCCCCTTAGTCCCACGAAGCAGGGAGGCTGTTGCCACCAGCCTCTCTGTAAAATAATAACCTCTAAAAATAAACTTTTACCAAAGAAGCTCTGTAGAGCTCCCCTAGCTGTGACCGGCTCCTCAGGGCACATTTTCTAAACTGTTAGGTCTGTTAGGAGGGGCATAGATGGAGGAGCCAGCCCACACTCTCAAACTCTTAAAGTGCCAATGGCTCCTAGTGGATCCGTCTATACCCCATGGTACTAATGTGGACCCCAGCATCCTCTAGGACATAAGAGAAAGAGTTTTGCAAGTTATTATGCGTTACTATTCCTATTTTATTCACTATTCCTCCACCAATGAAACTCTAGAATGCGGTTCACCCCCAATACAAACCAGAAGAACATTTGTTGTTGGCGCTATCACTAGTACTATAATTCTGTGTGTGTCTAGCATAAAAGTACGGGGACATTGTTCATATTTTGACTACAGCATAGTGTTATCTTGGCTGCTTTCAATCAAGGCTATAGAAATCCTAGTTGTATAGATGTTACTAGTGGCGCGTTTTACCTATGGGCTGCAGTTCCCCAAGTATAATCCACCACTTCAGTGAGCCAGTTGCAGTCCGTGACTGTACTGGCTTAACTGTGACTGGCAGTGACTTCCTATTGGAAGTGCTACCTGTCAGTCACCTGCAGGACAGGCAGTCCCATTGGGAGGTGTTTCCTCCCTCTGGGACTCCCTTTATGGGCTGCGATTAGCAGAGAGCTGACTTCCTGCAGGAAGCCACTCCCTGCCTTTCAGGCACTTTCCCCAGCTTCTATGGACTGCAGCCGATGCAGTCCATAGAAGCAAGTGATTGCACATGTGCATACCAGCTGCCCCATATGCGCATGGGCCGATCCCGGTGCCTGCCAGATTCATTGCGCAGGTGCCAGGACAGGTGCCTATGGACAGCAGCAGCCCCCCCCCCCCCCCCCCCCTCCGCCTCCAAGAGGAAGGAGCCGCCGCTAGTGTAGGGAATTTGGACTTACAGAGATTGGGGTCCCTTGAAGACGGACTAGATACACATAGACTGGCAATACTAGTGATAGGCCACCAACTGTTTTCTATACATTTATGACCTTAACATTGCCACGTTGCTGGGTACACATAGGTAAAACGGAGTGTAGGCATATTTCTTCTTTGTTTCATTACAAATACAGTTTGAGATTCAGGTGTATCCTATGTCTGGGTCACTAGCGGGTGTTATTACATTCTGTGCCGGCCCTTCACCCTAAACATGTGATGTCATAATGTCATGGCGAAAGGATAAGGCTGTTGGGGCCAGGAAGGAGCTGAGTGCCTGAAGTGTACCAAGGACACTGTGGCAGCTCTCTAGGCTGCAGGGTGGCATACCAGGCACTCTGCAAGCCAAATGGCACCGCACGCCCAGTCCCAGCTACGGACATGCCTATGGTTTATGGCATAATTTATCCAAGTGATAGGCAAGCTGCTACACTTCCAGAGCCACATGGACGGCCCCATAACTTTTGAACAGGCTGCACATTACACTTAATATCAGTAAATAATGTTAAATCAATAAATTGAATCAAAGAAAGAGACAACTGTAATAACAGGTGTTTAAACAAGTGTCACAAGACTTAAAAATCAAATCTGACAATAAGGCAGGAAAGACCTGAGGTCACAGGTGAAGGGTGATCATCACTGAGCAAGTGTCATGGAAGAGACACTACCATAGCACCTCTCCATTTAAGGGGGGTACACACGGAGAGATCAGTGCTTAAATTCTAAGCAATCTGACTAGATTGCTAGATTGCTTAGAAATAAAGCACGGATCTCTCCGTGTGTAGGGTGCCGGTGGTCCCGCGCATCGCTATCGCCAGCTCTAGATTTGGCATTCATGCATGCCAAATGTAGTGAGATCGCTCATTTCACCGTTGGGTGAAATGAGCGCCTTCCTCCTCGCTCGGTACACATCGCTGAGCGGGGGGAGAGGTGTGCTGAGCGGTCTGTGCTAGATCGCTCAGCACACATCTCCCCTGTGTGTACAGTCCGTAGAGGATGCTGGGGACTCCGTAAGGACCATGGGGATAGACGGGCTCCGCAGGAGACATGGGCACTAAGAAAGAACTTTAGGTATGGGTGTGCACTGGCTCCTCCCTCTATGCCCCTCCTCCAGACCTCAGTTAGAGAAACTGTGCCCAGAGGAAACAAGGAAAGGATTTTTGTTAATCCAAGGGCAAGATTCATACCAGCCCACACCATCCACACCGTATAACTTGGGATATACCAACCAGTTAACAGTATGAAACAACACAGCATCAGTCCGAGACTGAGGAAAACTGTAACATAACCCTTATGTAAGCAAAAACTATATACAAGTCTTGCAGAAGTAGTCCGCACTTGGGACGGGCGCCCAGCATCCTCTATGGACTAGGAGAAAAAGATTTACCGGTAGGTTTAAAATCTTATTTTCTCTTACGTCCTAGAGGATGCTGGGGACTCCGTAAGGACCATGGGGATTATACCAAAGCTCCCAAACGGGCGGGAGAGTGCGGATGACTCTGCAGCACCGATTGAGCAAACACAAGGTCCTCCTCAGCCAGGGTATCTAACTTGTAGAATTTTGCAAAAGTGTTTGAACCCGACCAAGTAGCTGCTCGGCACAGCTGTAATGCCGAGACCCCTCGGGCAGCCGCCCAAGAAGAGCCCACCTTCCTGGTGGAATAGGCCTTTATTGATTTTGGTAACGGCAATCCAGCCGTAGAATGAGCCTACTGAATCGTGTTACAGATCCAGCGAGCAATAGTCTGCTTGGAAGCAGGAGCGCCAACCTTGTTGGCTTCATACAGGATAAACAGTGCTTCTGTTTTCCTGACCCTAGCCGTTCTGGCCACGTAAATTTTCAAAGCCCTAACCACATTGTGGGACTCGGAATCCTCCAAGTCTCGCGTAGCCACAGGCACCACAATAGGTTGGTTCATATGAAAAGACGAAACCACCTTAGGCAAGAATTGAGGAAGAGTCCGCAATTCCGCTCTATCCATATGGAAAACTAGATAGGGGCTTTTATGAGACAAAGCCGCCAACTCCGACACTCGCCTAGCCGAAGCCAAGGCTAACAACATGACCACTTTCCAAGTGAGATATTTTAACTCCACCGTTTTAAGGGGTTCAAACCAGTGTGACTTAAGGAAACTCAACACCACGTTAAGGTCCCAAGGCGCCACCGGAGGTACAAAAGGAGGCTGAATATGCACTCCCTTCACAAAAGTCTGTACTTCTGGGAGAGAAGCTAATTCCTTCTGAAAGAAAATGGATAGGGCCGAAATCTGAACTTTAATGGAGCCTAATTTTAGGTCCAAATTCACTCCAGTCTGTAGGAAGTGAAGGAAACGGCCCAGATGGAATTCTTCCGTAGGAGCATTCCTGGCCTCACACCAAGAAACATACTTCCGCCATATACGGTGATAATGTTGAGCTGTCAAGTCCTTCCTAGCCTTTATCAGAGTAGGAAAGACCTCATCCGGAATGCCCTTTTCCGCTAGGATCCAGCGTCCAACCGCCATGCCGTCAAACGCAGCCGCGGTAAGTCTTGGAACAGACAGGGCCCCTGTTGTAACAGGTCCTGTCTTAGAGGAAGAGGCCACGGATCTTCTGTGAGCATTTCCTGCAGATCCGGATACCAGGCCCTTCGTGGCCAATCTGGAACAATGAGAATTGTCTGTACTCCTCTTTTTCTTATTATTCTCAACACCTTGGGGATGAGAGAAAGAGGAGGAAACACATAGACCGACTGGAACACCCACAGTGTCACGAGGGCGTCCACTGCCACCGCCTGAGGGTCTCTTGACCTGGCGCAATACTTCTGTAGTTTTTTGTTGAGGCGGGACGCCATCATGTCTATCTGGGGCATTCCCCACTGACTTGCAATCTGTGCGAAGACATCCTGATGAAGTCCCCACTCTCCTGGATGTAGATCGTGTCTGCTGAGGAAGTCTGCTTCCCAGTTGTCCACTCCCGGAATGAACACTGCTGACAGTGCGCCTACATGATTTTCCGCCCAGCGAAGAATCCTGGTGGCTTCCGCCATTGCCACTCTGCTCCTTGTGCCGCCTTGGCGGTTTACATGAGCCACTGCGGTGATGTTGTCTGACTGGATCAGAACAGGTAGGTCGCGAAGCAAAGTCTCCGCTTGACGTAGGGCGTTGTATATGGCCCTCAGCTCCAGGACGTTGATGTGAAGACAAGTCTCTTGACTTGACCAAAGACCTTGGAAGTTTCTTCCCTTGTGACTGCTCCCCAACCTCGGAGGCTCGCGTCCGTGGTTACCAGAATCCAGTCCTGAATGGCGAACCTGCGACCCTCTAGAAGGTGAGCACTCTGTAGCCACCACAGGAGAGACAGGGTGATCAACTGATGAATCTGTAGATGTGACCCGGACCACTTGTCCAGTAGGTCCCATTGGAAGGTCCTCGCATGGAACCTGCCGAAGGGAATGGCCTCGTAAGATGCCACCATCTTTCCCAGGACTCGAGTGCAGTGATGCACTGACACCTGTTTTGGCTTCAATAGTTCCCTGACCAGAGTCATGAGTTCCTGTGCCTTTTCTATCGGAAGATAAACCCTTTTCTGGTCTGTATCCAGAATCATGCCTAAGAAGGTCAAACGAGTCGTAGGAACTAACTGTGACTTCGAGATATTGAGAATCCAGCCGTGTTGCTGTAACACCTTCAGTGAAAGTGACACGCTGTTCAACAACCGCTCTCGTGATCTCGCTTTTATGAGATCATCGTCCAAGTACGGGATAATTGTGACACCCTGCTTGCGCAGGAGCACCATCATTTCCGCCATCACCTTGGTGAAAATCCTCGGGGCCGTGGAAAGCCCAAACGGCAACGTCTGAAATTGGTAATGACAATCCTGTACCGCAAATCTCAGGTACGCCTGATGAGGTGGATATATGGGAACATGAAGGTATGCATCCTTTATGTCCAGGGATACCATAAAACCCCCCCCCCCTTCTAGGCTGGCGATGACCGCTCTGAGCGATTCCATCTTGAACCTTTTCAAGTATAGGTTCAAGGATTTTAAATTTAAAATGGGTCTGACCGAACCGTCCGGTTTCGGGACTACAAATAGGGTTGAGTAATACTCCCTCCCTTGTTGAAGCAGGGGAACTTTGACCACCGCCTGTTGAAGACACAATTTGTGAATTGCATTTAAAACTATCTCCCTTTCTAGGGGAGAATCAGGTAGGGCCGATTTGAAAAACCGGCGAGGAGGCACCTCTTCGAATTCCAGCTTGTAACCATGGGAAACAATTTCTATTGCCCAGGGATCCACCTGTGAGTGAACCCAGATGTGGCTGAAAAGTCGAAGACGTGCCCCCACTGGGGCGGTCTCCCTCAGCGGAGCCCCAGCGTTCTGCGGTGGATTTTGTAGAGGCCGTGGAGGACTTCTGCTCCTGGGAACTAGCTGTGGTTGGCAGCTTTTTCACTCTGCCCTTACCTCTGGCAAGAAAGAACGCACCTCGTACTCTCTTGTTTTTATTTGACCGAAAGGACTGCATTTGATAATGTGGCGCTTTCTTAGGCTGTGAGGGAATATAAGGTAAAAAATTTGATTTACCTGCCGTAGCTGTGGAGACCAGGTCCGAGAGACCTTCCCCAAACAATTCCTCACCCCTGTAAGGTAAAACCTCCATATGCCTCTTTGAGTCGGCATCACCTGTCCATTGCCGGGTTCTGTAAATGGACTTTAAGGTAGCCTCCTGCTTGCGATCAGCAGGATCCCTGAGGGTAGCCGTATCTTGGGATGGCAGTGCTACCTTTTTGGATAAGCGTGTCAACGCTTTGTCTACCCTTGGGGAGGATTCCCACCGTATCCTGTCCTTAGTCGGGAAAGGATACGCCATAAGAATCCTTTTGGGAATCTGCAGTTTCTTGTCTGGAGATTCCCAAGCTTTTTCAAATAACTCGTTCAGCTCATGAGAAGGGGGAAAGGTTACCTCAGGTTTCTTTTCCTTATACATGTGTACCCTCGTGTCAGGGACAGGGGGTTCCTCTGTGATATGCAAAACATCCTTTATTGCAATAATCATATATTGAATACTTTTAGCCAATTTTGGCTGTAACTTTGCATCATCGTAGTCGACACTGGAGTCAGAATCCGTGTCGGTATTAGTGTCTACTATTTGGGATAGTGGGCGCATTTGAGACCCCAAGGGTCCCTGCGACATAGGGGCAGGCAGGGCTTGACTCTCTGCATAATCCCTGGACTCAGCTTTGTCCAACCTTTTGTGCAATAAATTCACATTAGCACTTAAAACATTCCACATATCCACCCAGTCAGGTGTCGGTGTTGCCGACGGAGACACCACATTCATTTGCTCCACCTCCTCCCTAGGAAAGCCTTCTACCTCAGACATGCCGACACACGCGTACCGACACACCACACACTCAGGGAATCATCTTATCTGAAGACAGTTCCCCCACAAGGCCCTTTGGAGAGACAGAGAGAGAGAGTATGCCAGCACACACCCAGCGCCAATGACCCAGGAAAAAAACACAATATGTTTACCCAGATAGCGCTGTTATAATGTATTTGCGCCAAATTATGTGCCCCCCCCCCCCCCTTCTTTAAAACCCTCTTTCACCGTGGTAAGCAGGGGAGAGTCCGGTTCTTTAAAACCCTCTTTCACCGTGGTAAGCAGGGGAGAGTCCGGGGAGTTTCCTCTCAGCGGTGTGCTATGGAGAAAATGGCGCTGGTGAGTGCTGAGGAACAAGCTCCGCCCCCTCAGTGGCGGGCTTCGGTCCCGCTGAAAATTTTCAAAACTGGCGGGGGTCTCATCTATACAGTGCCCAGCCTGTATAATACCTTTATTAGCCAGAATGGAGGTCCTTATTGCTGCCCAGGGCGCCCCTCCTGCGCCCTGCACCCTTACAGTGACTGCCGTGTGTGTGTGCTGTGTGGGAGCAATGGCGTACAGCGTTATCTCAATGAAGAACTGAAGTCTTCTGCCGCCTCTGAAGTCTTCTTTCTTCACATACTCACCAGGCTTCTATTTTCCGGCTCTGCGAGGAGGACGGCGGCGCGGCTCTGGGACGAACGGCGGGGTGAGACCTGCGTTCCGTTCCCTCTGGAGCTAATGGTGTCCAGTAGCCTAAGAAACAGAGCCTGACATTAAAGTAGGTCTGTTTCTCTCACCTCAGTCCCACGATGCAGGGAGTCTGTTGCCAGAAGGCTCCCTGAAAATAAAAAACCTAACAAAATACTTTCTTTTCAGGAAAACTCAGGAGAGCTCCCTGTAATGCACCCAGTCTCCTCTGGGCACAGTAATAAACTGAGGTCTGGAGGAGGGGCATAGAGGGAGGAGCCAGTGCACACCCATACCTAAAGTTCTTTCGAGGTGCCCATGTCTCCTGCGGAGCCCGTCTATCCCCATGGTCCTTACGGAGTCCCAGCATCCTCTAGGACGTAAGAGAAAACAGGAGTACTATAGCTCTTATTGTAATCTAATTTGTTTGCATTAGTAATACCTGCTTAATCCCCCAGGGGATACTGAGGATTGATGTTCCCATCATTGTGTTCCAGATCATAAATCTGCAAAATAAGAATGTTAAGACAAATGATGATGCAATACTGGGTGATACCAGTGTAATATGACCGATTACTAATCAGAAGGATGGAAACTAATTAAATAGATCATTTATTGATGCTGTCAATTTTTTTCTCTCTTTATGTTGATATTTAGAGTGATATGTAATATATGGTTTGCTATACTTAACGTTCATAAAATGGATAGACTTGCTGTTGATAATGTTGATATTATCTTAGACCGCAAAGCTATATCTTTAAATACACTATTACCGTGGAGCCGCTATGGCCGCTAGACTAATATGCACGTGCTACGCACTTTGTACGCTATTTGCGTAGAGTCCTGCACCTGGTACGCACTTGGCGTACACACGCCGCGCTGAGTGTACAGAAACCTTAAGTAGCGCTGGCGGTATAAAGTACCCGCAGTGCGTACACCTTATCAATACCTATACACCTTATACAGATAAATACACTTTAAACCCCTTTGCAGGAAAGTGAAGACACCACACCGATTTGTAGTTGAAACCACCGGGTTCTAAGGCCACAGTAGATTGATTCCAAAAGGTAAAACAATACAATTTATACACTACAGGCTAACAAGTAAATCTAAACAGAATAATGGCTACAGAGAATGTACATATGTGAGAATGTTTCGCAAGCGCAACCCGAGCCGGTCCTCCGCTGGTCATACAGATAGCGTTCAGAGTCTTGTGTGTCCAAGCCTGCTGCAAGCTCTCTTTATTCACTTCATCCAAAACAATACAATGGTCACTGTAATCCCTTTGTCTATTGGACACAGAGATGTACCTTTTCATTACGGGAGAGGTCATAGGTTGATTTGAAAAGGTGGGCTATGTCTTTCTCAACTGCTCTTGTGGATGGTCTCCTCTGGATTCCCCCCGCATACATAATATACAGTAAATAAAGTTTAAACCTATATTCTGCTTCTGCATCTAACTATCCTCAGGTACATGCGATTTTCCTTAAACCAACAGCAGAATGTTTCCCTTAAAATACCCTACAGCTGGATACCAAACACCACCTTGTAACCTTGTTCTGTCCCCTCCTATCCTGTAAAGGTGAATCCCTTTGTTCTGTTATAATTTTAAACAGCTATTTCTTTCTGATGTGGTGCAGGGGGCTATGTGTACAATGTGCACTACAGGGGTTAAATATGTAATGTTCTAATAACCCTCTATGCGTTCACAAACCCTACCGTAAATGCGCATACCACGCGCCAAGGCGCATGGCCGTGGAAAGCTCCGTTACGCAAGTTGCGGATATGCGCAAGCACGGCAGAGCGAGTGCACGCGCAACGGGCATGTGCATGGGGTTAGTAAAAGGCATATGCATTACAATATTTTTCGACTTTAACACTGTGTACTGTATGTGCATATGCCCCATTGCACGGATGGCACTGCTGTATATGTGCATTTGCCGCACTGCAGGGATTTCATTGCTGTATATGTGCATTCGCCCCACTGCAGGGATTTCATTGCTGTATATGTGCATTCGCCCCACTGCACGATGGCACTGCTGTATATGTGCATTTGCCCCACTGCACGGATGGCACTCTGTAGATGCGCATTCATGCCACTGGATGGATAGCACTGCTGTGTATTCAGGTCCAACGACGGGGGGGATCAAAGGGGACAACTGTACCGGGCCCCAAAACTCAGAGGGGCCCCAAGGATACACCACTTAGTGCCCGGCAGTGATGTGAGCCGTCTTGTCCAAATAGGGCAGTGAGCTGTAGGCGGACTGACAGGAGCCTCTCACACACAGTGAGTGTGCGACGTGAGTGTACACCCGCTCTTCCGGGTCCATCTCAGTTATGGGACATGGCAGCAGCTCCACTGGTCAGAATTCCCGTGCCCTGCACCAGCCTCTTCTGGTGGGGTGTGAGGGCTGAATGGTACCTGCTGTGCGGTGTTCGGGTCTAGGTACTGGGGAGTGCTGCGCATGTGAGTCTTTCCCCATGGTAAGAGTGGTTTATAGATAATCTGAGGGGGGCCCAGAGATATCACTGTACCGGGCCCCAAGATTTCTGTTGCCGGCCCTGTGTGTATTCACTTCACTGGATGGATGGCACTGCTGTGTATTCACTTCACTGGATGGATGGCACTGCTGTGTATTCACTTCACTGGATGGATGGCACTGCTGAGTATTCACTTCACTGGATGGATGGCACTGCTGTGTATTCACTTCACTGGATGGATGGCACTGCTGGGTATGTGCATTACTGCACTGAACAGATAGTACTGCTGTGTATGCGCATTTGCCGCACTGAATAGATGGTACTGCTGTGTATGCGCATTCGCTGCACTGGATGATGGTACTGTGTGCATGCGCATTTGCTGCACTGGACGGATGGTAGTGCTGAACAAATGGCACTTCTGTGTATGCGCATTCGCTGCACTGGATATATGGTACTGCTGTGTATGCACATTCGCTGCACTGGATGATGGTACTGTGTGCATGGGCATTTGCTGCACTGGATGGATGGCACTGCTATAGATGCGCGTTCACTCCACTGGATGGATGGTACTGCTGTGTATGCGTATTCGCCACACTAGACAGATGCCACTGCTGAACGGATGGCACTGCTGTGTATGCGCATTCGCTGCACTGGATGATACTGTGTGCATGCGCATTCGCTGCACTGAATGGATGGTACAGCTGTGTATGCGCTTTCGCTGCACTGGACTGATGGTACAGCTGTGTATGCACATTTGGTGCACTGGATGGCACTGCTGTGTATGCGCACTCGGTGCACTGGACAGATGGTACTGATATGTATGTGCACTGGACGGATGCCACTTCTCTGTAGTGGACGGATGGCACTGCTGTGTATGCGCATGCGCTGCATTGGATGGATGGCACTGCTGTGTATGCGCATGCGCTGAACTGGATGGATGGCACTGCTGTGTATGCGCATTGGCTGCACTGGACGGGTGGCACTACTGTAGATCCGCGTTCACTCCACTGGACGGCTGGCACTTCTCTGTATGCGTATTCGCTGCACTGGATGGATGGCACTGCTGTATATGTGCATCCGCTGCAGTAGACGGATGGCACTGCTGTGTATGCGCATTCGTTGCACTAGACGGATGGCACTGCTGTGTATGCGTATTCGCTGTAGTGGATGGATGGCACTGCTGTGTATGCGCATGCGCTGAACTGGATGGATGGCACTGCTGTGTATGCGCATTGGCTGCACTGGACGGGTGGCACTACTGTAGATCCGCGGTTCACTCCACTGGACGGCTGGCACTTCTCTGTATGCGTATTCGCTGCACTGGATGGATGGCACTGCTGTATATGTGCATCCGCTGCAGTAGACGGATGGCACTGCTGTGTATGCGCATTCGTTGCACTAGACGGATGGCACTGCTGTGTATGCGCATTCGTTGCACTAGACGGATGGCACTGCTGTGTATGCGCATTCGTTGCACTAAACGGATGGCACTGCTGTGTATGCGCATGTGCTGCACTGGAAGGATTGCACTGCTGTGTATGCGCATGTGCTGCACTGGAAGGATTGCACTGCTGTGTATGCGCATGTGCTGCACTGGAAGGATGGCACTGCTGTGTATGCGCATTCGCTGTAAGGGACGGATATGAGAATTTCAAGGTTGTTTGTTAAAAATGTGTTGTTTAATTACTCTTTTGGGGGTCACATTGTATCATTCTTATTTATCATTGTATCATTTCTGACTGGGCTGTGTTTTGTATATATGTTTAGCCTAAAGTTTAAACATCTATATTTGGTTTTGCTGGGACTATGGGCCTGAGTCAGAGGTGGACACAAAAGCCATTGCTACTGCAATCCCATACACAGTAGATCTGCAAAAATATGCTAATACCCCAGCCGCAGGTATTTATACAGAGATGCCCACCGGTGGCGCCTTTGATCCGCTGCTTGCGTACAAAGATGAACATCAGTTGCACATTGGTGGCACAGTCGGACCTCTGACCAACCCAACGGTAGCTCAGAATGTCAGATGCAAATGAAGCGTGCTACTGGGGCCTTTACAACGGCGTACAACTACACCTGCACCTGACAAGCCGCCCCCTGATACCTCCCACAGGTGCTCACAACCAGTCACTCACTTTGCGAATAAATCCTCAATGCGTCCGCCATTGCTAACCAATTGCCTCATATGGGCAGAGCGACTCTGACGCATGTTCAGTGCGAAAACAAATTGCTCAGCTGAGCAAACATCAGCACTGCGTCCACCTCAGGCCCTATGTTCTTAGCTTTATAATCATCTTGGTTCTGCACATTTGAGCGCTCTGCTGAAATCAGCACCTCTACAGTCTCCCTGAACAGTTTGGGTGCCTATGAATTGGAGGCTGGAGGGATTACCGTTATGGTGAGTTATAGAAGGTTGTGATACACATTTTGAATATGTTCTGAGTTCCTATCTATGTGTTGTAATCCAATTAGGGATATAATCAAATACATGACTCCTGATAGGCAACAGTTGACATAGGGGGAAATGGTTCAAGCCTACTAAAGAGTGGAGTAAGTTGCCCATAGCAAAGAATCAGCTTCTAGGTAGCATCTCTGTAAAGTATTTTGGAATATGTGTGCGCTATATAAATAACTGGTAATAAAGAAATCATTTTATCAAGTTCATTCTATAAACTGAAACGCTGAAGCAGTTTGGTTGCTATCTGGAACTTCTCCACTCTTTAGTGTGGTTTGATACATTTCCCCCTGTAGTATTTTGCTGGTTTAAAAGTACCTACAGTAGTCTGTGGCAGTTTCCCCTGAGACTAATAAATTGGCCCAGAGGTGTTGAATCATATGGGGTGGGGATTGCTGCTTGACCACATAAAGCTGTGGAAGTTAATTAGTTTGACGTGTCTTGTTTCAAGTATTAAATCACAATCCTGACTTTTACCAACTTACATTGTAACAATGCTGGAGTTTCTTTCAGTGCCGTCTGCTCCACCAATTTTCAAAGCAGTTCCTAAAGGACTGTAAACATAGATTTCTTCTGGTGCAGGAATGACATGATCAGGAGCAATCTAAAGTACAAAATAAAATAAGAATTAAAAATAAATGTTTTATCTAATAATCTTTCTGTGTCCTATCAGCCTCTGCAGTCTTCCCTTCTACCCCCTCTCTCTGTAGTATTGTATTCCCTTCTACCCCTCTCTATGTAGTATTGTATTCCCTTCTATCCCCTCTCTCTGTAGTATTGTATTCCCTTCTACCCCTCTCTATGTAGTATTGTATTCCCTTCTACCCCTCTCTATGTAGTATTGTATTCCCTTCTATCCCCTCTCTCTGTAGTATTGTATTCCCTTCTACCCCTATCTATGTAGTATTGTATTCCCTTCTATCCCCTCTCTCTGTAGTATTGTATTCCCTTCTATCCCCTCTCTATGTAGTCTTGTATTCCCTTCTATCCCCTCTCTCTGTAGTCTTGTATTCCCTTCTATCCCCTCTCTCTGTAGTCTTGTATTCCCTTCTATCCCCTCTCTCTCTAGTATTGTATTCCCTTCTACCCCCTCTCTCTGTAGTATTGTATTCCCTTCTATCCCCTCTCTATGTAGTATTGTATTCCCTTCTATCCCCTCTCTCTGTAGTATTGTATTCCCTCCTATCCCCTCTCTCTGTAGTATTGTATTCCCTTCTATCCCCTCTCTCTGTAGTCTTGTATTCCCTTCTATCCCCTCTCTCTGTAGTATTGTATTCCCTTCTACCCCCTCTCTCTGTAGTATTGTATTCCCTTCTATCCCCTCTCTCTGTAGTATTGTATTCCCTTCTATCCCCTCTCTCTGTAGTATTGTATTCCCTTCTACCCCTCTCTATGTAGTATTGTATTCCCTTCTATCCCCTCTCTCTGTAGTATTGTATTCCCTTCTATCCCCTCTCTCTGTAGTATTGTATTCCCTTCTATCCCCTCTCTCTGTAGTCTTGTATTCCCTTCTATCCCCTCTCTCTGTAGTATTGTATTCCCTTCTACCCCCTCTCTCTGTAGTCTTGTATTCCCTTCTACCCCTCTCTATATAGTATTGTATTCCCTTCTACCCCCTCTCTCTGTAGTCTTGTATTCCCTTCTACCCCTCTCTATGTAGTCTTGTATTCCCTTCTATCCCCTCTCTCTGTAGTATTGTATTCCCTTCTATCCCCTCTCTCTGTAGTATTGTATTCCCTTCTATCCCCTCTCTCTGTAGTATTGTATTCCCTTCTACCCCCTCTCTCTGTAGTCTTGTATTCCCTTCTACCCCTCTCTATGTAGTATTGTATTCCCTTCTACCCCCTCTTTCTGTAGTCTTGTATTCCCTTCTACCCCTCTCTATGTAGTCTTGTATTCCCTTCTATCCCTCTCTATGTAGTATTGTATTCCCTTCTACCCCCTCTCTCTGTAGTCTTGTATTCCCTTCTACCCCTCTCTATGTAGTCTTGTATTCCCTTCTATCCCCTCTCTCTGTAATCTTGTATTCCCTTCTATCCCCTCTCTCTGTAGTCTTGTATTCCCTTCTATCCCTCTCTCTGTAGTCTTGTATTCCCTTCTATCCCCTCTCTCTGTAATCTTGTATTCCCTTCTATCCCCTCCCTCTGTAGTCTTGTATTCCCTTCTATCCCTCTCTCTGTAGTCTTGCATTCCTTTCTATCCCTCTCTCTGTAGTCTTGTATTCCCTTCTACCCCTCTCTATGTAGTATTGTATTCCCTTCTATCCCCTCTCTCTGTAGTCTTGTATTCCCTTCTATCCCTCTCTCTGTAGTCTTGCATTCCCTTCTATCCCCTCTCTCTGTAATCTTGTATTCCCTTCTATCCCCTCTCTCTGTAGTCTTGTATTCCCTTCTATCCCTCTCTCTGTAGTCTTGTATTACCTTCTATCCCCCTCTCTGTAGTCTTGTATTCCCTTCTATCCCCTCTCTCTGTAGTCTTGCATTCCTTTCTATCCCTCTCTCTGTAGTCTTGTATTCCCTTCTCTCCCCTCTCTCTGTAGTCTTGTATTCCCTTCTCTCCCCTCTCTCTGTAGTCGTGTATTCCTTTCTATCCCCTCTCTCTATAGTCTTATATCGAGTCTACGCCCCCTGACTCGCGGCATTCCCCCACCCGTTTCCATGGAAATGGGGGCCTGTCACGTGTCCACGCCCCCTTGACTCGCGGCACCCCCCTTCCCTCGCTAGTGCACGCGTGCACCCTTTCTGGGCGCGTGCACTTGCCAGGGCCGAATTTGGACCCCAGTCCGTCCATGGGTATGTTGTACACATAATCAGTGTCTGCTATTTTTCTGTATGCTGGATACAGTTATAAGCATATTAATTGTCGATGGCCTTTGCAGGATCAGACTGGCCAACAGGGCTACAAGGGAAATCCCTGGGGGTAAGGGGGGGGGGGGGGGGGGTTCTGCACTGCCTTAGGACCCCCCCCCCCCCCTCCACTCCTTAGGGTCATGTTCCAGGCTGTGCCCTCAAATTATGCATTGTTACTCTTTTAGAGGGTCAGCTACCTTGTAGAGCAGGATAACCCTGCTTGTTTCGCTTCTATTGAAACTACACCACAATTTACCCTCCTGACAATGACAGTAGGTGGTCACGTCTGTCCCTTCCTCTTGTTGGCTGTTTGCTTTAACATACTGAACACAGTTCCTGCCTGTGACTGGAATGGCAGTGTAGCTCGGAATCAGGGACGTGCAGTCAGGGGAGGCAAGGGAGGCAGTGCCTCCCCTGTCATTACGGATTAAAATAATATAAAGAAGATACTTATGACACATTCTGTGTCATAAGTATTTGCTTTATATTATCCTAATTATTACTCCGAGTCCTGTGTAACTGTAAAAAGTGTTTGGGAGGCACCGATCGTGGTGCCTCCCTGTCAGATAGGGAAAGGTATGGGGAGCGGGGGGCGGGCGCGGCCGGGGTCTAGCAATGGGCATTAAAAGCCCATTGAAAAATCATGGGAAAGCGGCACCATTAGTGGTGCCGCTTTCACACAGGTACGTGCTTTCAACCCATGAAAGCACGCCCCTGTCAGTGAGGCCACAGTGATTGGCCAGCGGATCCGTCACTGGATCCGATGTCAATCACTGTTGTGGGCGCGGCGGAGGTGCTGGCGGCGTGGGTGCGGCGGTGCGGGCGGCGGTGCAGAGTTTGAGCAGAGAAGCGGTAACCCATTACAAAAATGGCGCCTCAGCTTCATTTTTTAAATTGAAGATGGCCGCCACGGGCCAATCACGGCTCGCCGCGTCATCGCTCAGCCCCCTCTGGCTGACTTATATAAGTCAGCGCGAGGGAGCGGCTGTCAGTCCGACGGCGGAGGAGGAGCGGAGAAGAGCTCCTGAAGGCTGAAGACGCCGGAAGTCCTGGATGGGCGGCGGCTATGCAAAAGAGCTTAGCAGCCGCCGCCCACCAGGTGAAGACGCTGGAAGCCCTGGGGAAGGCGGCGGCCATGCAAAAGAGCTTTAAGGCCGCCGCCTCCCAGGTAAAGACGTCAGAGGAAGACGCTGGAAGCCCTGGGGAGGTGGCTCCCCCCCAGGTGAAGACGCCTGAAGCCCTGGGGAAGCGGCGGCCATGCAAAAGAGCTTAAAGGCCGCCGCCCCCAGGTGAAGACCCTGTGCAATAAAACTTATTTTTTAAGATTGTGTGGTGTTTTTATTTTAGGTGGAGAACAGATGCCAGCAGGCCATTTATGTCCGGGCATGCTGGCACTTGTGGTTCTCCGTGTGCCAGCATGCTGGGGCAGGCTTGCTGGGACCTGTTGGCCACATGTAAAGAACAATATTACTATTCTTTACAGGTGGACCACAGGTGCCAGCGGGCCATTTATGTCCGGGCATGCTGGCACTTGTGGTACTCCAAGTGCCAGCATGCTGGGGCAGGCTTGCTGGGATCTGTAGGCCACCTGTAAAGAACAATTTTAACAATGAACCCCGTACCCACCGCCACCAGGGGTGTGGGGCATAGCACTGGGCTATCAGCCCAGTGCTGGTTATTGCTCGGGAGGGGGACCCCATGTTTATTTTTTGGGGTCCCCACTTCCGAGGAATTCCAGCCCTGGGC
Source organism: Pseudophryne corroboree (assembly GCF_028390025.1). Lineage (NCBI taxonomy): Eukaryota > Metazoa > Chordata > Amphibia > Anura > Myobatrachidae > Pseudophryne > Pseudophryne corroboree. The sequence goes on from NC_086444.1 coordinate 116,670,848, forward strand.
TGACTAGTTTGGGGGGGTAGATTAATGCTATGGCAGGGGGACCCCATACCAAGTGTCTCCCCCGCTATGGCATTACCCCCCCCTGGCTGGTTCTGCCTGGTGCTGGTTTTACGAATAAAGGGGGGCTACGCTTTTTTTTTTTTCCCTCTATGGGGGGAGGGAAGGGGGGGGGGGGGTTAGCTGCTTGTGCCTCCCCAGACACTGACCTCACCGCACGCCACTGCTCTGAATTCATTCATTAACCTACAATTAAGTCATCCCAGTGGTAAAAGCCTAATTTGTTTTTATTACAGTAACATGTATTTCACCTTAACATGCAGTTCTTATAGAGATTTAGACACTGTCCGGTCAGTACCTGTTCCCCTATGACATGTACAGTGAATGAATGTGGTATACATAGACAGAAGCACCATCATGTGCTTCATTCTATACATGTTAGATTATACGGCATTCCCTACACTTCATTACAATCTGGTACATTTTCATGTATGCATTATCAGTACCTGTATTTACTATAATATGTATAAAGGGGCCCAGACCATGCACTCTCAATGGGATGTAGTTATGACCCCGGCGGTTGGGATCACGGCGGTCAGCATACCAGAATGCCGGCAGAGGGCCCAGGACTATTCCCACTTGTGAGTGGCCACGACACCCATAGAGTGGGAATACAACCTGTAGTGTGCGCAGCGAGCCACGGAGCCCGCAAGGGGCTTCGTTGCGCTCGCCCCCGTCGGCTGGGATCCCAGCGTCGATATGCTGACCGCCGGTCACCCGTACCCAACCTCTCTAAATGGTTAGTCAGGCCTCTGTAGTGACTGGACACACCTCTTCTGCTGGCTGACCACACCCCTTAAGCACGAGCCCCTACCACTGTGTTCTCCCTGTGGGCCCTTCGTGACCCAGGACGACACTGAGCTTTTGCCTTTTCAAGCCCTATCTCTTACTGTTCTCACCTTCAGTTTTTTACTTTCTAATAGTCTCCGAGTGACACATTTATCTATCTATTTATATATGTACTGATACATGTTTCAGTCATTAATTACGAAAGTAAAAGAGATCAATGTGCACCATATTTCCCTGCACATTTGCAGGCACTTAAAGGCCTATTTATCACATCAACCACTAATGGCCTAATTCAGACGCTGCAGTGATCTCAGTCTGAAGCCCTTTGGGGAGTGCGCGCACGCAGTGGGTGTAATGCGCGTGCGCACCCCGGGAGGCCCAGTGAGTTGCTAAAAGCATCTCAGGGCTGCAATTGCCTCTGCCTGATTGCAGGTAGAAGCGTCCGCGGGGCGGGAGGGGGTTCTGCCAACGTCGTTAGAACGCCGTTGGTGGGGCGCGGTCCGGACAACGCAGGCGTGTCAGGACCGTGGCGGCTGCGTGATGTCACTCGCAGACCCTGCAACCCGGGACACGGTGTGTTGCCGCCTGTCAGCGAAACTAGGTGCAAAAGCATCGCCGCCATACAATGGTTTCCCACTCAGAGGAGGATCCTGACACAAACAGAATTCTTGTGAGAGGAGGAGACGCTGTGAGCTGTGGAGGAGGAGACGCTCTGACCGGAACTGGAAGTGAGGGTGCGGGGGTCAGGCACGCGTGCCATCGCGTGCGCACGTGTGTGAGAGAGAAGCTGCCGGATCGGGCCGGAGGGGTACCCGTTCGAGTGGTGCCTGATCGAGCCAGAGGGGGTGCCGGACAGAGGTACTGGGTGCCGGACCGTGGGAAAGAGAGAGACCGGAGCACAGCAAGTGCTATAAGTAAAGAAAAATAAATTAAAAAAAGACATCCGGCCCGTTTAATCTGTGTGAGTGAGGGACAGAGTGTAGTGTGTGACTGAGGGGCTGAGAATTGTATGTGAAAGAGGGACAGAGAGTAGTGTGTGACTAAGAGGCTGAGATTACTGTGTGTGTGTGTGTGTGTGTGTGTGTGTGTGTGAGGGGTTGCAACTAGTGTGTGAGCAAGGGGGTGAGTTTTCTGAGTGTGTGAGGCACAGAGTTTTTAGTGTGTAGGGTGCCTGTTCTGTTTTGTTTCTGTGTTTTTGTGTGTGTACTAAAATCTTCAGGGACGCTGCTGCACAAGCTGCAAAAGGGGACTGAGGAAGTCGCCTGCTGCAGTCATCGGAGGAGAGGACAGAAGGGGACGGAGACTGCTGCCACTGGAGGAACTGGGGACTACAGCTGCATAAAAGCAAATGATCAAGGACAGCACAAAGATAGATAAGTATAAGCCTTACTTAATTATTGTATAAGTGAGTGTTTCTCCAGATTGTTCTTCCTTGTCTACTTTATTTTTATTTTATTATTTTATATATTTGCTTCTTTTCTGTGGAGAGTAACAGGGAGTTAGACCTTACAAACACTATGGGTGGGGCTGTGATTGGGGACCTCACTCAGTGCATGTCATGCAAGATGTACGCACACCTGGAGCAATTGTCCCAGTGTGATTACATCTGCACGAGGTGTGTACGTACGGTTTCCCTGGAAGCACAGGTAACGGATCTAGAGCAAACCGTTACGCGACTGAGGGAGATTCACAATCTCGAGCAAGAACTAGATAGAACGGTGGAGGAGCTGCGGGAAGGGTCACTGGTAGAAGAGGAAAATCAGGGAGCCAGCTGGGTCACAGATAGAAGGAAGAAGAAGAGGGGGAGGCTCGTCATCTCCGGACTATCAAACCCGAATAAATTCGCACGACTGGACGAGGATTCGGAGGATGATAGTGAGGAAATAACGGTGCCGGAGGGGACTGTTTCCTCTAGCATCCAGAGGAGCGGCCCCTCTGGCAGAGTTGGGATCGCCCTGTTGTCTCCCGGGTGCGGCACATCGCGGACCGGGTAGATAGATTGTTGGGATAGGCTGGGAAAGATCCGGCGGTCTTGGTGCATGTTGGCACCAATGACAAAGTCAGCGGAAGGTGGAATGTCCTTAAGAAAGACTATATGGAATTAGGCAAGAAACTTAAGGCAAGGACATCTAAGGTAATATTCTCTGAAATATTACCCGTGCCACGCGCTAGTCCAGGGAGGCAGAGGGAGATTAGGGAGGTAAATGTGTGGCTTAGGGATTGGTGCAGGAAAGAGGGGTTTGTGTTCCTGGAACACTGGGAGGACTTCTCAGTCAGGCGCCATCTCTTTTGTCGTGACGGATTGCACCTGACTGAGGAGGGGGCAGCGGTGCTGGGGGGAAGGATGGTTAGAAGGTTGGAGGAGATTTTAAACTAGGAGCCTGGGGGGAGGGTTTAGCTAGAAACTACGGGGCAGTGAGAATAGTGGGGATGGCGGTAGTAAACGAAATGGGGGAGAAGTTGGGGGGAGGGTTAGAGCAGCCGGTAAAGGTATCAACATGGGTACTAAAAGAGGTTTTACCAATGCACTAACCGATAACGATTACAGGTCATCATTGTTACATAAGGTGAAAGATGTCCCTAACGCAAAGGGAAATACTTATTTTAGTTGTATGTATGTGAACGCTAGAAGCCTTACTGGCAAAAAGGGTGAACTAGAAATACTTGCAGCAAGCAAACAGTATGATATTATAGGCATTACTGAAACTTGGTGGGACGAATCTCATGAATGGACAGTCAATCTAGAAGGCTATATGCTGATTAGGAGAGACAGACTAAGTAAAAAGGGAGGGGGGGTGTCTTTATGCAAAACCATTTTTGAAACCTAATATACGGGAGGATTTGCAGGAGGGGACTGTAGATACGGTCGAGACGCTATGGGTAGAAATTGCATGTAGCGAAAAGGGAATAAAAAAGTTAGTATTGGGGGTATGCTACAGGCCGCCTGGTATTAATGTTTCTGATGAGGAATTGTTACTGAGGCAAATTGAAAGAGCAGCAGGAGTAGGTGACATAGTGGTGATGGGAGATTTTAACTATCCAGAGATAAACTGGAAAAACAATTCATGGGATAATGCTAGGGGTAATACATTTTTAAACACACTTAATGATAACTACTTAGTTCAACTAATTGAGGAACCCACCAGGTACAATGCAATCTTAGACCTGGTTAACAAACAATGGGGAATTGGTATCAGATATTGAAGTGGGGGAGCCCATAGGAAACAGCGACCACAATAAGGTCACATTCAGTGTAAGTTTTCATAAAGAGTCCTATACTGGCTCAACGAGGACTCTAAACTTTAGTAAAGCCAACTTTGAAATGATGAGGGAAACGCTAAGGGATATTAATTTGGAAGGTTTGTTTCTAGGAAAAAATACTACAGAGAAATGGGATGTATTAAAATCACTACTAGCTAAAAATACTCTCAAATGTATTCCTACGAGCAGCAAAAAAAGCATTCAAAATAATAAACCGATGTGGCTTAATAAAAAAATAAAGGAACTTATGGGCAAAAAAAGGCGAGCATTTAAAAAATACAAATCTGATGGGAATGCGGAATCATTTCAGCACTATAAGGAAGTAACAAAATATGCAAAAAAGAAATAAGAGAGGCTAAAGTAGAAACAGAAAAACTAGTAGCAAAGGAAAGCAAAGTGAATCCCCAAAAATTCTTTAAATACATTAATAGCAAGAGATTAAAGAAGGAGAGTATAGGCCCTGTAAAAGACAAGTCGGGAGTCTTAATCAAAAATGATAATGACATAGCGGACATACTTAATGAATCTTTTTCAACAGTATTTACTAGAGAGGACCCAATTATGGGACTAACACACAACCTCAATAATGAGAATATCCCACTGATAGGTACTTATTTAAGTGAGGAGGTAGTCTGTGACCGATTAAAACATTTAAAGATTAATAAGTCACCGGGGCCCGATGGAATTCACCCAAGGGTTCTAATGGAGCTTCACTCTGAACTTGCAAGACCGCTATTTTTGATCTTTAAGGATTCAGTTATATCAGGTATGGTTCCCAAAGACTGGCGTATAGCGGTAGTAGTGCCTATATTCAAAAATAAGAATTTACTTACCGATAATTCTATTTCTCGTAGTCCGTAGTGGATGCTGGGGACTCCGTCAGGACCATGGGGAATAGCGGCTCCGCAGGAGACAGGGCACAAAAATAAAGCTTTAGGATTAGGTGGTGTGTACTGGCTCCTCCCCCTATGACCCTCCTCCAAGCCTCAGTTAGGATACTGTGCCCGGACGAGCGTACACAATAAGGAAGGATATTGAATCCCGGGTAAGACTCATACCAGCCACACCAATCACACCGTATAACTTGTGATCTGAACCCAGTTAACAGTATGACAAACGTAGGAGCCTCTGAACAGACGGCTCACAACAATAACAACCCGAATTTGTTTGTAACAATAACTATGTACAAGTATTGCAGACAATCCGCACTTGGGATGGGCGCCCAGCATCCACTACGGACTACGAGAAATAGAATTATCGGTAAGTAAATTCTTATTTTCTCTAACGTCCTAAGTGGATGCTGGGGACTCCGTCAGGACCATGGGGATTATACCAAAGCTCCCAAACGGGCGGGAGAGTGCGGATGACTCTGCAGCACCGAATGAGAGAACTCAAGGTCCTCCTCAGCCAGGGTATCAAATTTGTAGAATTTAGCAAACGTGTTTGCCCCTGACCAAGTAGCAGCTCGGCAGAGTTGTAATGCCGAGACCCCCCGGGCAGCCGCCCAGGATGAGCCCACTTTCCTTGTGGAATGGGCCTTGACAGATTTAGGTTGTGGCAAGCCTGCCACAGAATGTGCAAGTTGAATTGTGCTACAAATCCAACGAGCAATCGTCTGCTTAGAAGCAGGAGCACCCATCTTGTTGGGTGCATACAATATAAACAGTGAGTCAGACTTTCTGACTCCCGCCGTTCTTGAAATATATATTTTCAATGCCCGGACCACGTCCAACAACTTGGAATCCTCCAAATCGTTAGTAGCCGCAGGCACCACAATAGGCTGGTTCAGGTGAAACGCTGACACCACCTTAGGCAGAAAATGAGGACGCGTCCGCAGTTCTGCCCTGTCCGTATGGAAAATCAGATATGGGCTCTTATATGATAAAGCCGCCAATTCTGATACTCTCCTGGCTGAAGCCAGGGCCAGTAGCATGGTTACTTTCCATGTAAGATACTTCAACTCCACCGATTTGAGCGGCTCAAACCAATGGGATTTGAGAAAATCCAAGACTACATTAAGATCCCACGGTGCCACTGGGGGCACAACCGGGGGCTGTATATGTAGTACTCCTTTTACAAAAGTCTGGACTTCAGGAACTGAAGCCAATTCTTTCTGGAAGAAAATCGACAGGGCCGAAATTTGAACCTTAATGGACCCCAATTTGAGGCCCATAGACAATCCTGTTTGCAGGAAATGTAGGAATCGACCCAGTTGAAATTCCTCCGTGGGGGCCTTCCTGGCCTCACACCACGCAACATATTTCCTCCAAATGCGGTGATAATGTTGTGCAGTCACCTCCTTCCTGGCTTTTACCAGTGTAGGAATGACCTCTTCCGGAATGCCTTTTTCCCTTAGAATTCGGCGTTCAACCGCCATGCCGTCAAACGCAGCCGCGGTAAGTCTTGGAATAGACACGGTCCCTGCTGAAGCAGGTCCCATCTTAGAGGTAGAGGCCACGGATCCTCCGTAAGCATCTCTTGAAGTTCCGGGTACCAAGTTCTTCTTGGCCAATCCGGAGCCACTAGTATCGTTCTTACTCCCCTTTTGCCGTATAATTCTCAGTACTTTTGGTATGAGAGGCAGAGGAGGGAACACATACACTGACTGGAACACCCACGGTGTTACCAGAGCGTCCACAGCTATTGCCTGAGGGTCTCTTGACCTGGCGCAATACCTGTCCAGTTTTTTGTTGAGGCGGGACGCCATCATATCCACCATTGGTTTTTCCCAACGGTTCACAATCATGTGGAAGACTTCTGGATGAAGTCCCCACTCTCCCGGGTGTAGATCGTGTCTGCTGAGGAAGTCTGCTTCCCAGTTGTCCACTCCCGGAATGAATACTGCTGACAGTGCTATCACATGATCTTCCGCCCAGCGAAGAATCCTTGCAGCTTCTGCCATTGCTGTCCTGCTTCTTGTGCCGCCCTGTCTGTTTACGTGGGCGACTGCCGTGATGTTGTCCGACTGGATCAACACCGGCTGACCCTGAAGCAGGGGTTTTGCCAGACTTAGAGCATTGTAAATCGCTCTTAGCTCCAGTATATTTATGTGAAGAGACATCTCCAGGCTTGACCATACTCCCTGGAAGTTTCTTCCCTGTGTGACCGCTCCCCAGCCTCTCAGACTGGCATCCGTGGTCACCAGGACCCAGTCCTGTATGCCGAATCTGCGGCCCTCTAACAGATGAGCACTCTGCAACCACCACAGAAGAGACACCCTTGTCCGTGGCGATAAGGTTATCCGCTGATGCATCTGCAGATGTGATCCGGACCATTTGTCCAGCAGATCCCACTGAAAAGTTCGTGCGTGGAATCTGCCGAATGGAATCGCTTCGTAAGAAGCCACCATCTTTCCCAGGACTCTTGTGCATTGATGCACAGACACTTTCCCTGGTTTTAGGAGGTTCCTGACAAGTTCGGATAACTCCCTGGCTTTCTCCTCCGGAAGAAACACCTTTTTCTGAACCGTGTCCAGAATCATTCCCAGGAACAGCAGACGTGTCGTCGGGGTCAACTGAGATTTTGGAAAATTCAGAATCCACCCGTGTTGTTGCAGCACTAGTCGGGTTAGTGCTACTCCGTCCTCCAGCTGTTCTCTGGACCTTGCCCTTATCAGGAGATCGTCCAAGTAAGGGATAATTAATACGCCTCTTCTTCGCAGAAGAATCATCATTTCGGCCATTACCTTGGTAAAGACCCGAGGTGCCGTGGACAATCCAAACGGCAGCGTCTGAAACTGATAATGACAGTTTTGCACCACGAACCTGAGGTACCCTTGATGTGAAGGGCAAATTGGGACATGCAGGTAAGCATCCTTTATGTCCAGGGACACCATAAAGTCCCCTTCTTCCAGATTCGCTATCACTGCTCTGAGTGACTCCATCTTGAACTTGAATTTTTGTATGTACAGGTTCAAAGATTTCAGATTTAGAATAGGTCTTACCGAGCCGTCCGGCTTCGGTACCACAAATAGCGTGGAGTAATACCCCTTTCCCTGTTGTAGGAGGGGTACCTTGACTATCACCTGCTGAGAAAACAGCTTGTGAATGGCTTCCAATACCGTCGCCCTGTCTGAGGGAGACGTTGGCAAAGCAGACTTTAGGAACCTGCGAGGGGGAGACTTCTCGAATTCCAACCTGTAACCCTGAGATACTACCTGCAGGATCCAGGGGTCCACCTGTGAGCAAGCCCACTGTGCGCTGAAATTCTTGAGTCGACCCCCCACCGCTCCTGAGTCCGCTTGTAAGGCCCCAGCGTCATGCTGAGGGCTTTGCAGAACCCTGAGAGGGCTTCTGTTCCTGGGCAGGGGCTGCTTGCTGCCCTCTCTTACCCCTTCCTCTGCCCCGAGGCAGATATGACTGTCCTTTTGTCCGCTTGTTCTTATAGGACCGAAAGGACTGCGGCTGAAAAGACGATGTCTTTTTCTGTTGGGAGGGGGTCTGAGGTAAAAAGGTGGATTTTCCGGCAGTTGCCGTGGCCACCAGATCCGATAGACCGACGCCAAATAATTCCTCCCCTTTATACGGCAATACTTCCATATGTCGTTTGGAATCCGCATCACCTGACCACTGTCGCGTCCATAAACTCCTTCTGGCAGATATGGACATCGCATTTACTCTCGATGCCAGAGTGCAAATATCTCTCTGAGCATCTCGCATATAAAGGAAAGCATCCTTTAATTGCTCTATAGTCAATAAAATACTGTCCCTATCCAGGGTATCAATATTTTCAGTTAGGGAATCCAACCAGACGACCCCAGCACTGCACATCCAGGCTGAGGCGATGGCTGGTCGCAGTATAACACCAGTATGTGTGTATATACTTTTTAGGGTAGTTTCCAGTCTCCTATCAGCTGGATCCCTGAGGGCGGCCGTATCAGGAGACGGTAACGCCACTTGTTTTGATAAGCGTGTGAGCGCCTTATCCACCCTAGGGGGTGTTTTCCAGCGCGCCCTAACCTCTGGCGGGAAAGGGTATAATGCTAATAACTTTTTTGAAATTAGCACTTTTCTATCTGGGTTAACCCACGCTTCATCACATACATCATTTAATTCCTCTGATTCAGGAAAAACTACAGGTAGTTTTTTCACCCCCCACATAATACCCCTTTTTGTGGTACTTGCGGTATCAGAGATATGCAAAGCCTCCTTCATTGCCGTGATCATATAACGTGTGGCCCTACTTGAAAATACGTTTGTTTCATCACCGTCGACACTAGATTCAGTGTCTGTGTCTGGGTCTGTGTCGACCGACTGAGGTAAAGGGCGCTTTACAGCCCCTGACGGTGTCTGAGACGCCTGGGCAGGTACTAACTGGTTTGCCGGCCGTCTCATGTCGTCAACTGATTTTTGTAATGTGCTGACATTATCACGTAATTCCATAAACAAAGCCATCCATTCCGGTGTCGACTCCCTGGGGGGTGACATCACCATTATCGGCAATTGCTCTGCCTCCACACCAACATCGTCCTCATACATGTCGACACACACGTACCGACACACAGCAGACACACAGGGAATGCTCTTATCGAAGACAGGACCCCACTAGCCCTTTGGGGAGACAGAGGGAGAGTTTGCCAGCACACACCCAAGCGCTATAATATATATGGGAACAACCTTATATAAGTGTTGTTCCTTATAGCAGCTTAAATATATCAAAATATCGCCAAAAAATGCCCCCCCTCTCTGTTTTACCCTGTTTCTGTAGTGCAGTGCAGGGGAGAGTCCTGGGAGCCTTCCTCACAGCGGAGCTGAGCAGGAAAATGGCGCTGTGTGCTGAGGAGAATAAGCCCCGCCCCCTATTTCGGCGGGCTTTTCTCCCGGAGTTTTAGATATCTGGCATGGGTTAAATACATACATATAGCCTCAATGGCTATATGTGATGTATTCTTTTGCCATAAAGGTATTAAATATTGCTGCCCAGGGCGCCCCCAGCAGCGCCCTGCACCCTCCGTGACCGCTTGGTGTGAAGTGTGTGACAACAATGGCGCACAGCTGCAGTGCTGTGCGCTACCTTCATGAAGACTGAAGAGCCTTCTGCCGCCTGTTTCCGGACCTTCAATCTTCAGCATCTGTAAGGGGGGTCGGCGGCGCGGCTCCGGGACGAACCCCAGGGTGAGACCTGTGTTCCGACTCCCTCTGGAGCTAATGGTGTCCAGTAGCCTAAGAATCCAATCCATCCTGCACGCAAGTGAGTTGAAATTCTCTCCCCTAAGTCCCTCGATGCAGTGAGCCTGTTGCCAGCAGGACTCACTGAAAATAAAAAACCTAAAAACTTTTTCTAAGCAGCTCTTTAGGAGAGCCACCTAGATTGCACCCTGCTCGGACGGGCACAAAAACCTAACTGAGGCTTGGAGGAGGGTCATAGGGGGAGGAGCCAGTACACACCACCTAATCCTAAAGCTTTATTTTTGTGCCCTGTCTCCTGCGGAGCCGCTATTCCCCATGGTCCTGACGGAGTCCCCAGCATCCACTTAGGACGTTAGAGAAAAGGGAAGTAAAGCTGTACCGGGAAACTATAGACCAGTTAGTCTTACATCTATAGTGGGGAAAGTACTGGAAGGTATTCTAAGGGATAGTATTCAGAAGTTCCTTGAAGCCAATAAAATCATTAAAAGGAATCAACATGGATTCGTGAAGGATAGATCCTGTCAAACCGACTTACTTGGTTTTTATGAAACAGTAAGTGCAAACCTAGATCAGGGTAAAGAGGTGGATGTAATCTTTTTAGATTTTGCCAAAGCTTTCGACACAGTACCACACATGTGGCTTATCTACAAGCTACAAGAAATAGGGCTAGGAAGCTCTATATGCACTTGGGTCAAGAATTGGTTAGTTACTTAATAGAGAGCAGCGCGTTGTGGTTAATGGATCTCTTTCAAATTGGACTGAAGTGTTAAGTGGTGCGCTACAAGGCTCGGTATTAGGACCGCTATTGTTCAACATTTTCATTAACGACCTAACAGAAGGTCTAGAGAGCATGGTGTAAATTTTTTGCAGATGATACCAAATTGTGTAAGGCTATAAATACAGAGGAGGATGCTAAGTCTCTTCAGAACAACTTAGTTAAATTAGAAGCATGGGCAGCCAAATGGAGAATGCGCTTCAACGGTATCCGGACTCCAGGTCGACAGCAAAAAGGTCGACACACCTTAGGTCGACATGGACAAAAGGTCAACATGGACAAAAGGTCGACATGGACAAAAGGTCGACATGGACAAAAGGTCGACAGGAACAAGGTCGACATGAGTTTTTCACGATTTTTTCCTTTTTTTGAACCTTTTCATACTTAACGATCCACGTGGACTACGATTGGGACGGTAATCTGTGCCGAGCGAAGCGAAGGCACCATGCCCGAAGCATGGCGAGCGAAGCGAGCCATGCGAGGGGACGCGGTGCACTAATTGGGGTTCCCGGTCACTCTACGAAGAAAACAACACCAAAAAAACATAAAAAAACTCATGTTGACCTTTTTCCATGTCGACCTAAGGTGTGTCGACCAATTGGCGTCGACCTAAGGTGTGTCGACCTTTTTGCTGTCGACCCTCAGTCCCAGACCCGCTTCAACACAGACAAGTGTAAGGTAATGCACTGAACAAAAAAATAAGAATTTACTTACCGATAATTCTATTTCTCGTAGTCCGTAGTGGATGCTGGGGACTCCGTCAGGACCATGGGGAATAGCGGCTCCGCAGGAGACAGGGCACAAAAGTAAAAGCTTTAGGATCAGGTGGTGTGCACTGGCTCCTCCCCCTATGACCCTCCTCCAAGCCTCAGTTAGGATACTGTGCCCGGACGAGCGTACACAATAAGGAAGGATTTTGAATCCCGGGTAAGACTCATACCAGCCACACCAATCACACTGTACAACCTGTGATCTGAACCCAGTTAACAGCATGATAACAGCGGAGCCTCTGAAAAGATGGCTCACAACAATAATAACCCGATTTTTGTAACAATAACTATGTACAAGTATTGCAGACAATCCGCACTTGGGATGGGCGCCCAGCATCCACTACGGACTACGAGAAATAGAATTATCGGTAAGTAAATTCTTATTTTCTCTGACGTCCTAAGTGGATGCTGGGGACTCCGTCAGGACCATGGGGATTATACCAAAGCTCCCAAACGGGCGGGAGAGTGCGGATGACTCTGCAGCACCGAGTGAGAGAACTCCAGGTCCTCCTCAGCCAGGGTGTGCCCCTGACCAAGTAGCAGCTCGGCAAAGTTGTAAAGCCGAGACCCCTCGGGCAGCCGCCCAAGATGAGCCCACCTTCCTTGTGGAATGGGCATTTACATATTTTGGCTGTGGCAGGCCTGCCACAGAATGTGCAAGCTGAATTGTACTACACATCCAACTAGCAATCGTCTGCTTAGAAGCAAGAGCACCCAGTTTGTTGGGTGCATACAGGATAACAGCAAGTCAGTTTTCCTGACTCCAGCCGTCCTGGAAACCTATATTTTCAGGGCCCTGACAACATCTAGCAACTTGGAGTCCTCCAAGTCCCTAGTAGCCGCAGGTACCACAATAAGCTGGTTCAGGTGAAACGCTGACACCACCTTAGGGAGAAACTGGGGACGAGTCCGCAGCTCTGCCCTGTCCGAATGGACAATCAGATATGGGCTTTTGTGAGACAAAGCCGCCAATTCTGACACTCGCCTGGCCGAGGCCAGGGCCAACATCATGGTCACTTTCCATGTGAGATATTTCAAATCCACAGATTTGAGCGGTTTAAACCAATGTGATTTGAGGAATCCCAGAACTACGTTGAGATCCCACAGTGCCACTGGAGGCACAAAAGGGGGTTGTATATGCAGTACTCCCTTGACAAACTTCTGGACTTCAGGAACTGAAGCCAATTCTTTCTGGAAGAAAATCGACAGGGCCGAAATTTGAACCTTAATGGACCCCAATTTGAGGCCCATAGACACTCCTGTTTGCAGGAAATGCAGGAATCGACCGAGTTGAAATTTCTTCGTGGGGCCTTCCTGGCCTCACACCACGCAACATATTTTCGCCACATGTGGTGATAATGTTGTGCGGTCACCTCCTTCCTGGCTTTGACCAGGGTAGGAATGACCTCTTCCGGAATGCCTTTTTCCCTTAGGATCCGGCGTTCAACCGCCATGCCGTCAAACGCAGCCGCGGTAAGTCTTGGAACAGACATGGTACTTGCTGAAGCAAGTCCCTTCTTAGCGGCAGAGGCCATGAGTCCTCTGTGAGCATCTCTTGAAGTTCCGGGTACCAAGTCCTTCTTGGCCAATCCGGAGCCACGAGTATAGTTCTTACTCCTCTACGTCTTATAATTCTCAGTACCTTAGGTATGAGAATCAGAGGAGGGAACACATACACCGACTGGTACACCCACGGTGTTACCAGAACGTCCACAGCTATTGCCTGAGGGTCTCTTGACCTGGCGCAATACCTGTCCAGTTTTTTGTTCAGGCGGGACGCCATCATGTCCACCTTTGGTCTTTCCCAACAGTTCACAATCATGTGGAAGACTTCCCGATGAAGTCACCACTCTCCCGGGTGGAGGTCGTGCTGAGGAAGTCTGCTTCCCAGTTGTCCACTCCCGGAATGAACACTGCTGACAGTGCTATCACATGATTTTCCGCCCAGCGAAGAATCCTTGCAGTTTCTGCCATTGCCCTCCTGCTTCTTGCGCCGCCCTGTCTGTTTCCGTGGGCGACTGCCGTGATGTTGTCCCACTGGATCAATACCGGCTGACCTTGAAGCAGAGGTCTTGCTAAGCTTAGAGCATTGTAAATTGCTCTTAGCTCCAGTATATTTATGTGGAGAGAAGTCTCCAGACTTGATCACACTCCCTGGAAATTTTTTCCTTGTGTGACTGCTCCCCAGCCTTTCAGGCTGGCATCCGTGGTCACCAGGACCCAGTCTTGAATGCCGAATCTGTGGCCCTTTAGTAGATGAGCACTCTGCAGCCACCACAGAAGAGACACCCTTGTCCTTGGAGACAGGGTTATCCGCTGATGCATCTGAAGATGCGATCCGGACCATTTTTCCAGCAGATCCCACTGAAAAGTTCTTGCGTGAAATCTGCCGAATGGAATCGCTTCGTAAGAAGCCACCATTTTTCCCAGGACCCTTGTGCAATGATGCACTGACACTTTTCCTGGTTTTAGGAGGTTCCTGACTAGCTCGGATAACTCCCTGGCTTTCTCCTCCGGGAGAAACACCTTTTTCTGGACTGTGTCCAGAATCATCCCTAGGAACAGCAGACGTGTCGTCGGAGACAGCTGCGATTTTGGAATATTTAGAATCCACCCGTGTTGTCGTAGAACTACTTGAGATAGTGCTACTCCGACCTCCAACTGTTCTCTGGACCTTGCCCTTATCAGGAGATCGTCCAAGTAAGGGATAATTAAGACGCCTTTTCTTTGAAGAAGAATCATCATTTCGGCCATTACCTTGGTAAAGACCCGGGGTGCCGTGGACAATCCAAACGGCAGCGTCTGAAACTGATAGTGACAGTTTTGTACCACGAACCTGAGGTACCCTTGGTGAGAAGGGCAAATTGGGACATGGAGGTAAGCATCCTTGATGTCCAGGGACACCATATAGTCCCCTTCTTCCTGGTTCGCTATCACTGCTCTGAGTGACTCCATCTTGATTTGAACCTTTGTATGTAAGTGTTCAAATATTTCAGATTTAGAATAGGTCTCACCGAGCCGTCTGGCTTCAGTACCACAATATAGTGTGGAATAATACCCCTTTCCTTGTTGTAGGAGGGGTACTTTGATTATCACCTGCTGGGAATACAGCTTGTGAATTGTTTCCAATACTGCCTCCCTGTCGGAGGGAGACGTTGGTAAAGCAGACTTCAGGAACCTGCGAGGGGGAGACGTCTCGAATTTCCAATCTGTACCCCTGGGATACTACTTGTAGGATCCAGGGGTCCACTTGCGAGTGAGCCCACTGCGCGCTGAAACTCTTGAGACGACCCCCCACCGCACCTGAGTCCGCTTGTACGGCCCCAGCGTCATGCTGAGGACTTGGCAAAAGCGGTGGAAGGCTTCTGTTCCTGGGAATGGGCTGCCTGCTGCAGTCTTCTTCCCTTTCCTCTATCCCTGGGCAGATATGACTGGCCTTTTGCCTGCTTGCCCTTATGGGGATGAAAGGACTGAGGCTGAAAAGACGGTGTCTTTTTCTGCTGAGATGTGACTTGGGGTAAAAAAGGTGGATTTTCCAGCTGTTGCCGTGGCCACCAGGTCCGATGGACCGACCCCAAATAACTCCTCCCCTTTATACGGCAATACTTCCATGTGCCGTTTGGAATCTGCATCACCTGACCACTGTCGTGTCCATAAACATCTTCTGGCAGATATGGACATCGCACTTACTCTTGATGCCAGAGTGCAAATATCCCTCTGTGCATCTCGCATATATAGAAATGCATCCTTTAAATGCTCTATAGTCAATAAAATACTGTCCCTGTCAAGGGTATCAATATTTTCAGTCAGGGAATCCGACCCAGCCACCCCAGCGCTGCACATCCAGGCTGAGGCGATCGCTGGTCGCAGTATAACACCAGTATGTGTGTATATACTTTTTAGGATATTTTCCAGCCTCCTTGAGGGCGGCCGTATCTGGAGACGGTAACGCCACTTGTTTTGATAAGCGTGTGAGCGCCTTATCCACCCTAAGGGGTGTTTCCCAACGCGCCCTAACTTCTGGCGGGAAAGGGTATAACGCCAATAATTTTCTATCGGGGGAACCCACGCATCATCACACACTTCATTTAATTTATCTGATTCAGGAAAAACTACAGGTAGTTTTTTCACACCCCACATAATACCCTCTTTTGTGGTACTTGTAGTATCAGAAATATGTAACACCTCCTTCATTGCCCTTAACATGTAACGTGTGGCCCAAATGGAAAATACGTTTGTTTCTTCACCGTCGACACTGGAGTCAGTGTCCGTGTCTGTGTCTGTGTCGACCGACTGAGGTAAATGGGCGTTTTAAAGCCCCTGACGGTGTTTGAGACGCCTGGACAGGTACTAATTGGTTTGCCGGCCGTCTCATGTCGTCAACCGACCTTGCAGCGTGTTGACATTATCACGTAATTCCCTAAATAAGCCATCCATTCCGGTGTCGACTCCCTAGAGAGTGACATCACCATTACAGGCAATTGCTCCGCCTCCTCACCAACATCGTCCTCATACATGTCGACACACACGTACCGACACACAGCACACACACAGGGAATGCTCTGATAGAGGACAGGACCCCACTAGCCCTTTGGGGAGACAGAGGGAGAGTTTGCCAGCACACACCAAAACGCTATATTATACAGGGACAACCTTATATAAGTGTTTTCCCTTATAGCATCTTAATATATAATAATATCGCCAAATAAGTGCCCCCCCTCTCTGTTTTAACCCTGTTTCTGTAGTGCAGTGCAGGGGAGAGCCTGGGAGCCTTCCTAGCAGCGGAGCTGTGTAGGAAAATGGCGCTGTGTGCTGAGGAGAATAGGCCCCGCCCCCTTTTCGGCGGGCTTCTTCTCCCGTTTTTCTGACAACCTGGCAGGGGTTAAATACATCCATATAGCCCCAGGGGCTATATGTGATGTATTTTTAGCCAGCATAGGTACTTTCATTGCTGCCCAGGGCACCCCCCCCAAGCGCCCTGCACCCTCAGTGACCGTTGGTGTGAAGTGTGCTGAGAGCAATGGCGCACAGCTGCAGTGCTGTGCGCTACCTCATGAAGACTGAGAAGTCTTCAGCCGCCGATTTCTGGACCTCTTCTCTCTTCAGCATCTGCAAGGGGGTCGGCGGCGCGGCTCCGGTGACCCATCCAGGCTGTACCTGTGATCGTCCCTCTGGAGCTAGTGTCCAGTAGCCTAAGAAGCCAATCCATCCTGCACGCAGGTGAGTTCACTTCTTCTCCCCTAAGTCCCTCGTTGCAGTGAGCCTGTTGCCAGCAGGACTCACTGAAAATAAAAAACCTAACAAAACTTTTACTCTAAGCAGCTCTTTAGGAAAGCCACCTAGATTGCACCCTTCTCGGCCGGGCACAAAAACCTAACTGAGGCTTGGAGGAGGGTCATAGGGGGAGGAGCCAGTGCACACCACCTGATCCTAAAGCTTTTACTTTTGTGCCCTGTCTCCTGCGGAGCCGCTATTCCCCATGGTCCTGACGGAGTCCCCAGCATCCACTTAGGACGTCAGAGAAATAAGATTTTACTCACCGGTAAATCTATTTCTCGTAGTCCGTAGTGGATGCTGGGACTCCGTAAGGACCATGGGGAATAGCGGCTCCACAGGAGACTGGGCACAACTAAGAAAGCTTTAGGACTACCTGGTGTGCACTAGCTCCTCCCACTATGACCCTCCTCCAGACCTCAGTTAGGATACTGTGCCCGGAAGAGCTGACACAATAAGGAAGGATTTTGAATCCCGGGTAAGACTCATACCAGCCACACCAATCACACCGTATAACTCGTGATATTATACCCAGTTAACAGTATGAACATAACAGAGCCTCTCAACAGATGGCTCAACAATAACCCTTTAGTTAACAGTAACTATATACAAGTATTGCAGACAGTCCGCACTTGGGACGGGCGCCCAGCATCCACTACGGACTACGAGAAATAGATTTACCGGTAAGTAAAATCTTATTTTCTCTAACGTCCTAAGTGGATGCTGGGACTCCGTAAGGACCATGGGGATTATACCAAAGCTCCCAAACGGGCGGGAGAGTGCGGATGACTCTGCAGCACCGAATGAGAGAACTCAAGGTCCTCCTCAGCCAGGGTATCAAATTTGTAGAATTTTGCAAACGTGTTTGCCCCTGACCAAGTAGCAGCTCGGCAAAGTTGTAAAGCCGAGACCCCTCGGGCAGCCGCCCAAGAAGAGCCCACTTTCCTCGTGGAATGGGCTTTTACAGTTTTAGGCTGCGGCAGACCAGCCGCAGAATGCGCAAGCTGAATTGTGCTACAAATCCAGCGAGCAATAGTCTGCTTCGAAGCAGGAGCACCCAGCTTGTTGGGTGCATACAGGATAAATAGCGAGTCAGTCTTCCTGACTCCAGCCGTCCTGGAAACATACATTTTCAAGGCCCTGACTACGTCCAGTAACTTGGAGTCCTCCAAGTCCCTAGTAGCTGCAGGCACAACAATAGGTTGGTTCAAGTGAAAAGCTGATACCACCTTAGGGAGAAACTGGGGACGAGTCCTCAATTCTGCCCTATCCATATGGAAAATCAAATAGGGGCTTTTACATGACAAAGCCGCCAATTCTGACACTCGCCTAGCTGAAGCCAAGGCCAAAAGCATGACCACTTTCCACGTGAGATATTTTAAATCCACGGTTTTAAGTGGCTCAAACCAATGTGACTTTAGGAAACCCAACACCACGTTGAGGTCCCACGGTGCCACTGGAGGCTGAATATGCAACACTCCCTTAACAAATGTCTGAACTTCAGGCAGTGAAGCCAGTTCTTTTTGGAAGAAAATCGACAGAGCCGAAATCTGGACCTTAATGGAACCCAGTTTTAGGCCCATAGTCACCCCTGACTGTAGGAAGTGCAGAAATCGACCCAGCTGAAATTCCTCCGTTGGGGCCTTCCTGGCCTCACACCACGCAACATATTTTCGCCATATGCGGTGATAATGTTGTACGGTTACATCTTTTCTAGCTTTAATGAGCGTAGGAATGACTTCCTCCGGAATACCCTTTTCTTTTAGGATCCGGTGTTCAACCGCCATGCCGTCAAACGCAGCCGCGGTAAGTCTTGGAACAGACAGGGCCCCTGCAGCAGCAGGTCCTGTCTGAGCGGCAGAGGCCATGGGTCCTCTGAGATCAATTCTTGAAGTTCCGGGTACCAAGCTCTTCTTGGCCAATCCGGAACAATGAGTATAGTTCTTACTCCTCTTTTCCTTATTATCCTCAGTACCTTGGGTATGAGAGGAAGAGGGGGTAACACATAAACCGACCGGTACACCCACGGTGTCACTAGAGCGTCCACAGCTATCGCCTGAGGGTCCCTTGACCTGGCGCAATATTTTTCTAGCTTTTTGTTTAGGCGGGACGCCATCATGTCCACCTGTGGCCTTTCCCAACGGTTTACAATCAGTTGGAAGACTTCTGGATGAAGTCCCCACTCTCCCGGGTGGAGGTCGTGCCTGCTGAGGAAGTCTGCTTCCCAGTTGTCCACTCCCGAAATGAACACTGCTGACAGTGCTATCACGTGACTTTCCGCCCATCGGAGAATCCTTGTGGCTTCTGCCATCGCCGTCCTGCTTCTTGTGCCGCCCTGTCGGTTTACATGGGCGACTGCCGTGATGTTGTCTGACTGGATCAGCACCGGCTGGTTTTGAAGCAGGGGTTTTGCCTGACTTAGGGCATTGTAAATGGCCCTCAGTTCCAGAACATTTATGTGTAGGGAAGTCTCCTGACTTGACCAAAGTCCTTGGAAGTTTCTTCCCTGTGTGACTGCCCCCCAGCCTCGAAGGCTGGCATCCGTGGTCACCAGGACCCAGTCCTGTACGCCGAATCTGCGGCCCTCTAGTAGATGAGCACTTTGCAGCCACCACAGCAGAGATACCCTGGTCCTTGGAGACAGGGTTATCAACCGATGCATCTGAAGATGCGATCCGGACCACTTGTCCAACAGGTCCCACTGAAAAGTTCTGGCATGGAACCTGCCGAATGGAATTGCTTCGTAGGAAGGTACCATCTTTCCCAGGACTCGCGTGCAGTGATGCACCGACACCTGTTTTGGTTTCAGGAGGCCTCTGACTAGAGATGACAGCTCCTTGGCTTTCTCCTCTGGGAGAAACACTTTTTTCTGGACTGTGTCCAGAATCATCCCCAGGAACAGTAGACGTGTCGCAGGAACCAGCTGTGACTTTGGAATATTTAGAATCCAACCGTGCTGGTGTAGCACCTCCTGAGATAGTGCTACGCCGACCAACAACTGCTCCCTGGACCTCGCCTTTATCAGGAGATCGTCCAAGTATGGGATAATTAAAACTCCCTTTTTTCGAAGGAGTATCATCATTTCGGCCATTACCTTGGTAAATACCCTCGGTGCCGTGGACAGGCCAAACGGCAACGTCTGGAATTGGTAATGACAATCCTGTACCACAAATCTGAGGTACTCCTGGTGAGGATGGTAAATGGGGACATGCAGGTAAGCATCCTTGATGTCCAGTGATACCATGTAATCCCCCTCTTCCAGGCTTGCAATAACCGCCCTGAGCGATTCCATCTTGAACTTGAATTTTTTTATATATGTGTTCAAGGATTTCAAATTTAAAATGGGTCTCACCGAACCGTCCGGTTTCGGTACCACAAACATTGTGGAATAGTAACCCCGTCCTTGTTGAAGTAGGGGCACCTTGACTATCACCTGCTGGGAATACAGCTTGTGAATTGCCTCTATCACAGCCTCCCTGCCTGAGGGAGTTGTTGGCAAGGCAGATTTGAGGAAACGGCGGGGGGGAAATGTCTCGAATTCCAGCCTGTACCCCTGAGATACCACTTGAAGGATCCAGGGATCTACTTGTGAGCGAGCCCACTGATTGCTGAAGTTTTTGAGACGGGCCCCCACCGTACCTGGCTCCGCCTGTTGAGCCCCAGCGTCATGCGGCGGACTTAGAAGAAGAAGCGGGGGAGGACTTTTGTTCCTGGGAACTGGCTGTATGCTGCAGCTTTTTTCCCCTACCTCTGCCTCTGGGCAGAAAGGACGCGCCTATACCCCGCCTGCTCTTTTGGGGACGAAAGGACTGTACCTGATAATACGGTGCTTTCTTTGGTTGTGAGGGGACATGTGGTAAAAATGCTGACTTCCCAGCCGTTGCTGTGGACACTAGGGGGTATATTTACTAAGCTCCCGATTTTGACCGAGATGCCGTTTTTTCTTCAAAGTGTCATCTCGGTTAATCTCGGTCATTTACTAAACACTAATCACGGCAGTGATGAGGGCATTCGTAATTTTTTGCTAGTTCAGGTAAAAAATTACGAATGAATACACCATCGGTCAAATTACGCCTGTTTAGATATGAATCTCGGTCATTTACTAAGAAGTGCAAAGCAAAAAAACACAAAACACTGCCGTGAAAAATTACAACTCGTAAAAAAGTCCTAAAAAAAACAGACCTGCTTTTTTTCCCCGTGATTTGAGATGCATGCAGGGATCCATGAGATCCGTGCATGTATATCAGTGGGAAGGGGTGGGAAAGTGCTTATTTTTGCCAAAAAAATTGCGTGGGGTCCCCCCTCCTAAGCATAACCAGCCTCGGGCTCTTTGAGCCG
The DNA here is from genome assembly GCF_028390025.1 of Pseudophryne corroboree. NCBI lineage: Eukaryota > Metazoa > Chordata > Amphibia > Anura > Myobatrachidae > Pseudophryne > Pseudophryne corroboree. The sequence continues at coordinate 116,692,240 of NC_086444.1, forward strand.
ATCCTGGTTGCAGAAATATGGGGAAAAAAATGACAGGGGTTCCCCCATATTTAAGCAACCAGCATCGGGCTCTGCGCCTGGTCCTGGTCCCAAAAATACGGGGGACAAAAAGAGTAGGGGTCCCCCGTATTTTTAAAACCAGCACCGGGCTCCACTAGCTGGACAGATAATGCCACAGCCGGGGGTCACTTTTATACAGTGCCCTGCGGCCGTGGCATCAAAAATCCAACTAGTCACCCCTGGCCGGGGTACCCTGGGGGAGTGGGGACCCCTTCAATCAAGGGGTCCCCCCCCCCAGCCACCCAAGGGCCAGGGGTGAAGCCCGAGGCTGTCCCCCCCCATCCAATGGGCTGCGGATGGGGAGGCTGATAGCCATTTGTGATAATGAAAAGATATTGTTTTTAGTAGCAGTACTACAAGTCCCAGCAAGCCTCCCCCGCATGCTGGTACTTGGAGAACCACAAGTACCAGCATGCGGCGGAAAAACGGGCCCGCTGGTACCTGTAGTACTACCACTAAAAAAATACCCAAAAAAACACAAGACACACACACCGTGAAAGTATAATTTTATTACATACATACACACATACATACATACTTACCTTATGTTCTCACGCAGGTCGGTCCTCTTCTCCAGTAGAATCCAAGGGCTACCTGTTGAAGAAATTCTACTCACCAGATCCATGGGTCCAGGCTCCTCGGCAAATCCAGGGTTAATCCACGTACTTGAATAAATACAAAAAAACGGTGTCCCGACCACGAACTGAAAGGGGACCCATGTTTGCACATGGGTCACCTTCCCACGAATGCCAGAAACCCACTTTGACTTCTGTCTAAGTGGGTTTCTTCAGCCAATCAGGGAGTGCCACGTTGTAGCACTCTCCTGATCAGCTGTGTGCTCCTGTCCTCACTGACAGGCAGCACGCGGCAGTGTTACAATGTAGCGCCTATGCGCTACATTGTAACCAATGATGGGAACTTTCAGCTCAGCGGTGACGTCACTTTAGGTCAACCGCAGGGCAGAAAGTTCCCAGCATTGGTTACAATGTAGCGCATAGGCGCTACATTGTAACACTGCCGCGTGCTGCCTGTCAGTGAGGACAGGAGCACACAGCTGATCAGGAGAGTGCTACAACGTGGCACTCCCTGATTGGCTGAAGAAACCCACTTAGACAGAAGTCAAAGTGGCTTTCTGGCATTCGTGGGAAGGTGACCCATGTGCAAACATGGGTCCCCTTTCAGTTCGTGGTCGGGACACCGTTTTTTTTTATTTATTCAAGTACGTGGATTAACCCTGGATTTGCCGAGGAGCCTGGACCCCTGGATCTGGTGAGTAGAATTTCTTCAACAGGTAGCCCTTGGATTCTACTGGAGAAGAGGACCGACCTGCGTGAGAACATAAGGTAAGTATGTATGTATGTGTGTATGTATGTAATAAAATTATACTTTCACGGTGTGTGTGTCTTGTGTTTTTTTGGGTATTTTTTTAGTGGTAGTACTACAGGTACCAGCGGGCCCGTTTTTCCGCCGCATGCTGGTACTTGTGGTTCTCCAAGTACCAGCATGCGGGGGAGGCTTGCTGGGACTTGTAGTACTGCTACTAAAAACAATATCTTTTCATTATCACAAATGGCTATCAGCCTCCCCATCCGCAGCCCATTGGATGGGGGGGGGACAGCCTCGGGCTTCACCCCTGGCCCTTGGGTGGCTAGGGGGGGGGGACCCCTTGATTGAAGGGGTCCCCACTCCCCCAGGGTACCCCGGCCAGGGGTGACTAGTTGGATTTTTGATGCCACGGCCGCAGGGCACTGTATAAAAGTGACCCCCGGCTGTGGCATTATCTGTCCAGCTAGTGGAGCCCGGTGCTGGTTTTAAAAATACGGGGGACCCCTACTCTTTTTGTCCCCCGTATTTTTGGAACCAGGACCAGGCGCAGAGCCCGATGCTGGTTGCTTAAATATGGGGGAACCCCTGTCAATTTTTTCCCCATATTTCTGCAACCAGGATCGGCTCAAAGAGCCCGAGGCTGGTTATGCTTAGGAGGGGGGACCCCACGCATTTTTTTTTGGGATTTTACATTGTTTAATTAAAAAAAAAAAAAAAAAGAACCCCAGCACGGATCACACAGATCCGGCCGAGATTGATTGTAAAAAAAAAACGGCAGTGTTTTGCTAATCACTGCCGTAAAAATAGGTAAAAAAAAACGAATGACATCGACATCGGAAGAAAAGAAAAACCCGAATACGACAGCTTAGTAAATCCATCGTAATCAATTCAAAAAGTTGCAGTTTTACACTGTCGATGTCATTCGTGATTGAACTTTGACCTTTTTACGGAAATTACGAATCTTAGTAAATTTACCCCTAGGTCTGAAAGACCATCCCCGAACAACTCCTCACCCTTATAAGGAAAACCTTCCATGTGCCTTTTAGAATCTGCATCACCTGTCCACTGCCGAGTCCCCTGGCAGAAATGGACAGTGCACTTATTTTAGATGCCAGCCGGCAAATATCCCTCTGTGCATCTCTCATGTATAAGACAGCGTCTTTAATATGCTCTATGTTTAGCAATATAGTGTCCCTGTCTAGGGTGTCAATGTTTTCTGACAGGGAATCTGACCACGCAGCTGCAGCACTGCACATCCATGCTGAAGCAATAGCTGGTCTCAGTATAATACCAGTGTGTGTATATATAGCCTTCAGGAGAGCCTCCTGCTTTCTATCAGCAGGTTCCTTTAGGGCGGCCGTATCCGGAGACGGTAGTGCCACCTTTTTTGATAAGCGTGTAAGCGCTTTATCCACCCTAGGGGGTGTTTCCCAACGTGACCTATCCTCTGGCGGGAAAGGGTACGCCATTAGTAACTTTTTAGAAATTACCAATTTTTTATCTGGGCAAGCCCACGCTACTTCACACACTTCATTTAATTCTTCAGAAGGGGGAAAAACTACTGGTAGTTTTTTCTCTCCAAACATAATACCCTTTTTGTGGTACCTGGGGTCACATCAGAAATGTGTAAAACATTTTTCATTGCCTCAATCATGTAACGAGTGGCCCTATTGGACATTACATTAGTCTCTTCGTCGTCGACACTGGTATCAGTATCCGTGTCGACATCTGTGTCTGCCATCTGAGGTAGCGGGCGTTTTAGAGCCCCTGATGGCCTTTGAGACGTCTGGGCAGGCACGAGCTGAGAAGCCGGCTGTGCCGCATTTGGCATGTCATCAAATTTTTTATGTAAGGAGTCGACACTTTCACGTAATTCCTTCCACAAGTCCATCCACTCAGGTGTCTGCCCCGCAGGGGGTGACAACACATTTATAGGCATCTGCTCCGCCTCCACATAAGCCTCATCAAACATGTCGACACAGCCGTACCGACACACCGCACACACACAGGGAATGCTCTGACAGGAGACAGGACCCCACAAAGCCCTTTGGGGAGACAGAGAGAGAGTATGCCAGCACACACCAGAGCGCTATATAATACAGGGATTAACTAAATTATATCCCTTTATAGCTGCTATATATGTATATTGCGCCTAAATTTAGTGCCCCCCCTCTCTTTTTTACCCTTCTGTAGTGTAGACTGCAGGGGAGAGCCAGGGAGCTTCCTTCCAGCGGAGCTGTGAGGGAGAAATGGCGCCAGTGTGCTGAGGGAGATAGCTCCGCCCCTTTTTCGCGGACTTCTCCCGCTTTTTTCAGGAATTCTGGCAGGGGTAATTTATCACATATATAGCCTCTGGGGCTATATATTGTGATGATTTTGCCATGCAAGGTGTTTATATTGCTGCTCAGGGCGCCCCCCCCCCCAGCGCCCTGCACCCATCAGTGACCGCAGTGTGAGGTGTGCATGAGGAGCAATGGCGCACAGCTGCAGTGCTGTGCGCTACCTTGTTGAAGACAGGAGTCTTCTGCCGCCGATTTTCCGGATCACTTCTTGCTTCTGGCTCTGTAAGGGGGCCGGCGGCGCGGCTCCGGGACCGAACATCAAGGCCGGTTCCATGCGGTCGATCCCTCTGGAGCTAATGGTGTCCAGTAGCCTAAGAAGCCCAAGCTACCACCAGTTAGGTAGGTTCGCTTCTTCTCCCCTTAGTCCCTCGCTGTAGTGAGTCTGTTGCCAGCAGATCTCACTGTAAAATAAAAACCTAAAATATACTTTCTCTCTAGGAGCTCAGGAGAGCCCCTAGTGTGCATCCAGCTCAGCCGGGCACAAGATTCTAACTGAGGTCTGGAGGAGGGTCATAGTGGGAGGAGCCAGTGCACACCAGGTAGTCCTAAAGCTTTCAAAGTTGTGCCCAGTCTCCTGCGGAGCCGCTATTCCCCATGGTCCTTACGGAGTCCCAGCATCCACTTAGGACGTCAGAGAAATAACACCTACAAACTGAATGGGGTAAAATTAGGGGATTCTGTACTGGAAAAGGACTTAGGTGTCCTCATAGATAGCAAACTGAGCAGTAGTACCCAAAGTAGGACTGCAGCAAAGAAGGCTAATAAGATACTAGCATGCATAAAACGGGGAATTGATGCAAGGGACGAGAGTATTATACTCCCATTATATAAATCACTAGTGAGGCCACATCTTGAATACTGTGTACAATTCTGGGCACCGTACTACAAGAAGGATATCCTTGAGCTAGACAAGGTTCAGAAGAGGGCAACCAAACTAATTAAGGGCATGGAGAGGATGGAATACAATGAAAGGCTTGAAAGACTAGGAATGTTTACATTGGAAAAGAGGAGACTAAGAGGGGATATGATCAACATCTACAAATTTATAAGGGAACAATACATAGAGCTAGCGCGGGACCTGTTTTTGGCCAGATCAACACAAAGGACTCGTGGACACCCGCTCAGATTAGAAGAGAGGAGATTCCGCACAATACGTCGTAAAGGCTTTTTCACGGTAAGTACAATACGTGTTTGGAATTCCCTGCCTGAGAGAGTTGTAATGACGGACTCAGTCAACACCTTTAAGAATGGGTTAGATAAATTCCTCATGGATAAGGATATCCAGGGTTATGGGCCCTCATTCCGAGTTGTTCGCTCGGTAAAAATCTTCGCATCGCAGCGATTTTCCGCTTAGTGCGCATGCGCAATGTCCGCACTGCGACTGCGCCAAGTAAATTTGCTATGAAGTTTGGATTTTTACTCACGGCTTTTTCTTCGCTCAGGCGATCGTAGTGTGATTGACAGGAAATGGGTGTTACTGGGCGGAAACAGGCCGTTTTATGGGCGTGTGGGAAAAAACGCTACCGTTTCCGGAAAAAACGCAGGAGTGGCCGGAGAAACGGAGGAGTGTCTGGGCGAACGCTGGGAGTGTTTGTGACGTCAAACCAGGAACGACAAGCACTGAACTGATCGCAGATGCCGAGTAAGTCTGAAGCTACTCAGAAACTGCTACGAGGTGTGTAATCGCAATATTGCGAATACATCGTTCGCAATTTTAAGATGCTAAGATTCACTCCCAGTAGGCGGCAGCTTAGCGTGAGCAACTCTGCTAAAATCGCCTTGCGAGCGAACAACTCGAAATGACCTCCATGGTGCATAGTCACGCACTATAGTTACTATAAAAAGGGATAAAATGCAACGGCTGAAATCAGCATCAGTAACAATTTTAGACAAATCATCGTGCATAGGAGACCACAAATAGGTTGAACTTGATGGACAATTGTCTTTTTTCAACCTCAGATACTATGTTACTATGCAGGGGGGTAGCAGGGCCTGACATGCGGGGCAGATTAGTCCTGTGCTGGGTGTCCCCACGCATGTCTGAGTAACTGATCGTAGATGTGCTAAATTTAGCACATCTACAATCAGATCCGAATCACCCCCTAAGTGTGGTGTTTATGTGATAACACAGTTAAAATTCGGAAACTGAAAATTCATTATTTTTGCTGGAATTTACCAATATTCTTTTTCTGAGACACGGGCTCCATCAAAGTGAAGAGCTGGAAGCAGAGTGATAACTTACACTATCACTTTGCTTCCGGGTCCAGCCAGCATAAAAAGTGCATCCGCAGCAGTTGGGCTGCACATGCATCAGTGGGCGCTGGCGGTGAGGGCTTCGGAAGATCCCACTCCGGGAATTATTGTGGAACAGCAGCTCACAGGCTCCTATGGACTGATGCCATCTGAAGTTGGTGTTAGCCACTGGGGCCAAGTTGCTTGGAAAATCTCACAATACAGAAACCTATGGAGGCTGCTTGTGCAAGCGAAAACTGGGGATTGCAATAGATATCGCCCACATCTTCTGCAGTTTTCCCCCTACAAAAAAGGCAATGCCAACCTCAGTAATTGGACACGTGGACAGTTGGCATTGGCTCTTTATAGGTTGCCACTACAGACTCCAGCCTTATATAACCATAGCCACAAAGTTTGTGGCACTTAGTGTTTTTTATATTGCGGTCCCCTCCTAGATACATTCTGGAGAAGACAACTAGTGTTTAGGGAAGCCAATCCCGGGTATCGGGATTGAAAAATGGCCAATCCCCGGGATTCCTGGGATTGGCTTTTAGCTATGTGGCCGCTCCCTCGCCCCACACACATAACTCACCATATACCGGGGGCGGGTGGGTGGGGAACAACCTCTGATCTCTCCTGGCGGCTCCCTGCAGCAGCTGACGGTGCAGCGTGACCTCTCACGCGGCGCTGGGGAGCCGGAAGGAGGAAGCCGGGCAGCGTCTGAGCGTCCTGTGGACGCTCAACGCTGATCCCTCAATCCCCGGGATTGGACCTTGCAATCCCGGCCATTTTTGGCCCTAAATCCCGGGATTGGCCACCATACTAGTGTTCTTCAGGGGATTTGCAGCAAATTTTTTATGATAAATAGTCCCTTAAGCATTGAACAGCTGCAATGTAGCTTTGAGGAGCCATAATGATTACAGAATACAGTACAGCAATGGCAAGTAAATGAGATTACATAAAACTGCAACTTACCAGGGCCTGCTCAGATGGAGGGCCGAGCTTGCTGTAGTAATGAATGCGCTTGTTCATAGCCGAAGCCTGGATTGTAACCCTCACAGGGTCATCATTAATGCTGGTAATGTAGGCAGGCTCTATATGGAATGGCCTGTAATAGAATATACCAATTATTGTTTAATCACTTTTAAAAAAACGTGACCAGTCTTTCAACTAATGCTTTTTGACTGAGACTACACCTGACGCGCAAACTCAAGCCTGATAGTCTCTTTTTTTTCTTCTATGAATTACTACTCCTGCCTGGCTCATCTGCGTTAGGGCAGACTGGATGGGCCAAGTTGTTCTTATCTGCCGTCAAATTCGATGTTTCTATGTAAATGTACAGTTTGAAGCGGCAAATGTTTTCTTAAGGTGGCCACTTCCTGCTAGCTTCATGCAGCAGTTTTCCTGGGATCATGTGCTTCTTTCAGTCCCGGACAGGGCGTGTTTGTGTGTTGAAGCCATAGGACCAATTACAAGCCACAATAAAGAAATTGTGTATTTTGATTGGACCTCCCACCAACAACCGCCTCTGTCCCCAAAGAGTCGGTTCGGCATTACAGAACCAGCAGAGACTGGTATAATTGGTGCAAGACAAGGTATGCAGTCATAATGCCTCAATTAAAAATGAAGACATTCACAATGTCGACAGCAGGTCGACATTGATGATGTCGACATGGTTAAAATGTTAACATTATTCATGTTGACATCAAAAATTTTGACACTGCCATAATATCAACATTTCCATTAGGGTGACAGTTAGGGTAAGGGATAGAATTACAGCAAAAAGAGTAAATCGGCATTTCAACAATGTCGACATAACATCGGTGTTGATATGCTGAATGTCAACATAGTGAATATTGACATTATCAAAATGTCGTCATGTTCAAGATCAACATTATGGCCATGAGTGGTTGCACTATTAAGAATAGAGAAGAGATCCTGTGGTGAGCGCAAAAAGGCTGCAAGGGGCTTTCTCGCCCCCCCACTGCCGGCATACTGGTGGCTGGGATCCTGCTCTCGGGATCCCTGCCACCGGTAATAGGTATGTATTCTGTAAAAACTTTTGTGCTGCAATGTCATCAATGGGAAAAAGTAGTCACTATGCATCTAATATTGACTGATTATTATAATGATATGATAATGAGGAATAGGATAATGATGTGCTGGGCACTGGGATCAGAGAAACCGTTTTTAAAATAATTTAAATGATCACAAATGTTTAATGCATCTTAACAGGTTATATCTACCGTTTGTCACCATTGTGCTGGGATCAGGGGTGAATTTACTGCTAGGCAACCAAGGCAGCCGCTTAGGGGCCGGTGGGTCCCAGGGGCCCCGCTAAAAATCTCCGTGAGCTGGACTGACTTAAATGTCCTGGCAAGCTGTCAGTGAATAGACAGCTGCCGGGTGCTGGTTCCAGCGCTAGCCCGTCGCTGAACAGTGTCCTGCTCCGCCCCCCTCTCCACACACACGAAAGGTCCCCGACGTTGACTGATGCTGTTCCAGCGCCGCAGCTGCTCTCCGGGAACTGCTCGGCACAGCTCTGTGCTCTGCAGCTGCTCTTGGGAGTGTAACCTTCTGAGGGGGCTGAGCTGACTGGTGTCGCTGTGAGGACAACAGGCAAAAGCAGCAGATGAAGGAGCGGACAGCCTGGGCTTAGTGACTGTATGTAAGTAAGCCCCGCCCCCTCACTGAAATAGTGCCGAGATTTGCGGGTGAATTGGGAAGGGGGCGGTGCCTAATTGCCGACCCTGTCATAGACCTGATCTTGTGGTGTGGCCAGATACAGGTACACTAGTGCCTAACTCCTGTCTCTCCCCCTCCCCCTCTCTCCCCAACACACACTCCCCCATCTGGCTCTCCCTGACACTCTCTCCCCCATCTGGCTCTCCCTGACACTCTCTCCCCCATCTGGCTCTCCCTGACACTCTCTCCCCCCTCTCGCTCTCCCTGACACTCTCTCCCCGCTCTCCCTGACATTTTCACGCTCTCCATTACACTCTCTCCCCCCTCTCGCTCTCCCTGACACTCTCTCCACCCTCTCTTACTCCCCTCTCATACACTCACAAAGGGGGGGTACTGAGCATCCCACTCTCCATGACCCTCGCTCTCTCCCTACCAATACCCACCTCTCCCCTTGCACCTCTCCCTCCCATGCCTCCCCCTCTCTCTTTCTCCCCCCATGCCTCTCTCATATACATGTAGAGATGTTATTATTAACAATGTCATCAGGACATTTTTTATATATATATATATATATATATATATATAAAATCTGGAGGCCCCCCTCCTAAAAATCCTGCATATGCCCCTGCCTCTCCCCCTCCCTGACATTCTCTCTCTCCCACCCTGACAACATCTTTCTCTCTCTCTCTGTTGGTCTCCTCTGGCTTTATCCCTCTCTCCCTTGCTCCCCACTTTCTCCATTACAACCTCTCTCCTGCTCACTCCCCCTGCCTCCCTCTCTCTTGTTACCCTCTATTTCTCCCGCCCTGACACCCTCTCTCTCTCCCACTCTCCCTCCTTCCATTTCTCTCTCTCCCTCCATGACACTCACTCCCCCTCCCTCCTTCTCTCTCTCTTGCTCTCTCTGTCTTTAGCAACCCCCTCTCTCTATTGCTCCCCTCTCTCTCCCTGACACCCTCTCTCTCTTGCTTAACTTTCTCTCCCTCTGTCTCTCCCCGACATGTTCTCTCTCTCATGCTCACTCCCCCTCCCTCTCTCCCTGACAAGCTCTCTCTTGCTCCCCTCTCTGTCTGTCTCTCCTTGACATGACACCCTGTCTCTCTCCTGCTCGCTACACTTCCATCTCTATGACACCATCTCTCTTCCTCTCTTGCTTCCCTCTGTTTCTCTCCTGCTCGCTACCTCTCCCTGACACCCTGTCTCTCTCCCTCTCTTTCTCTCCAACTCTCTCTCCCTGAGACCCTTTCTCTCCCACTGATACCCTCTCTCACTCCTTTATTTCACTCACTGATACCCTCTCCCTCGCTCCCCCCCTTTCTCTTTCTCTCTCTGACACACACACTGTCTCTCTCTCTCTAACTCTCTTGCTCACATCTCCCTCCCTGACATTCTCTCTCCCTCTCTCTCTTCCTCCCTGACACCATCTCTTCTGCTCACTACACCTCCATCTCTCTCTCCCTGACCCCTTCTCTCCCACTTTGTCTCTCCCTCTCCGACACCCTTGCTCTCTCTGTCTCTCTCTTTCCCAGACACTTTCTCTATCTCCTTCTTCTTTCTTTGACTCTCTCTCTGCTTCTCTCCCTGACATGCTCTATCTCTTGCTCCCCTCTCTCTGCCTGTCTCTCGCCTGCTCGCTCCTCCTCCCCTCTGACACCGTCTCTCCCTCTCTTGCTCCCCTCTCGATCTTTCTGGCAGCCTCTCTCTCACTGATACTCTCTCTATCCTAGTCCCATCTCCCCCCTCTCTATCTATCCCTGACACTTTCTTCGTCTCTATTTCCCCTCACTCTCTCTAGTGCTCCCCTAAGGGTCCTAGTAGTGACAGCAGCAGGAGGCAGGGTCAATTTTATTAGTGGAGGGCCCCACTAGCCTTAGTCCAGCCATGAGAGTGCTGGAGGACAAGATGGGGCCAGAGTATGACGGGAGGAGCAGGGTGATGGAGAAGAGGATGTGGTTGGGGTGTGAGGGAAGGAGCAGGGTGCCGCTTTTATACCATTAGACCCATTTTGATATGCCATCAGGTCTCGCCCCCTCCACAGGCTCCTCCTCTCCCCTCATTTAGGGCTGCTTCAGAACTTTCCCGTGCTTGTCTTCCATCCCAATCCACCCCTGCCTGTATTCTCCTTCTTACTCAGTGTGTTGTGCATTTGATGTCATGATGCACGCAATGATGTCACATATGAGAAAGGAGTCAGCTGGGGCGTGCCCAGAGAGAGTGCACTGCTGAAGACTTCAGGAGTCAAGCAAGTGCTTGTGTGGTTGCCTGCGCCTGCCTACACACTACAGTGTTATTATAAGAACAATTATACCCTACCATCTGCCAGGGGGGTTGGGGGTGGCATACACTGATTCTGGGGCACTTTACAATTGCACTATATTATTACATAGCAATGGCTGTAGAAATCGACACACAAACACACATATACAAAACCCTCACTGCGAGCGAGATTGGAAAGGCACCTTGACACATACGCAGTCTGCCAATAATCGTTCATTTGCATAAACACCAGCCACAGCGTACATTCATGAATTAAAACCCTATAGTACTACGGATTGTTTGAGGAAGTGGGCACTGAAATCGTTGTCTTGCTTAGGGCCCCATGAGGTCTAAATCCGCCTCTGGCTGGGATAGCGGATGTTCAGGGCTGCAGCACAAAGAGGATGTAGTCCCGGCACTGTGTGCCGCTGTAGAATAATATAGGTCAGTGTATGACTGTGCACTTTTAGATATGGCCCATTGTTCTTACATCCAAATAGACCATTAAGTTTGCTTCCTGATGACCTTAACACCCACAATAATTCAAGGAAAATAGCAATTACAGATTTTTAAGTAATCTCCCACTTGGGGACACACAAGGAGTAGGCTGACCTCCTCCCAGTCTGTACCACCTAGCGGATTAAGGTCATGCAGTCACAATCTGATTTTATAAATTAAATTTACACAAATTATGAATAATACCTTGCAGACTGGGAATGTAAACTAGGGCTGGCCATCAACTAGTGATGGTTTAAAGTCATCGATGGCTGCCAGACAATGTAAATAGTTTTACCATTGATGGTGAAGATACAGATGGTTTCACCCCAATGATGGTAGCGATGGGCCTGATGTGTTTTTTTCACTCTTGCAGACTGCTGCAGCACAGAGCAGGGATGACCATTGACAATCGATGATTCAAAATCAAGGATGGTCTATGACTGATGTTGAATAAATTTACCATTGATTCTGTGTGTGTATATATATAATAAGATTTTACTTACCGGTAAATCTATTTCTCGTAGTCCGTAGTGGATGCTGGGGACTCCGTAAGGACCATGGGGAATAGACGGGCTCCGCAGGAGACATGGGCACTTTAAGAAAGAATTTATATTCTGGTGTGCTCTGGCTCCTCCCTCTATGTCCCTCCTCCAGACCTCAGTTAGAGAAACTGTGCCCGGAAGAGCTGACAGTACAAGGAAAGGATTTTGATAATCCATGGCAAGATACATACCAGCCACACCAATCACACCGTATAACTTGTGATAACTTTACCCAGTTAACAGTATGAACAAAAACAGAGCATCAGATCAACCCTGATGCAACTATAACATAACCCTTATTTAAGCAATAACTATATACAAGCATTGCAGAAGAAGTCCGCACTTGGGACGGGCGCCCAGCATCCACTACGGACTACGAGAAATAGATTTACCGGTAAGTAAAATCTTATTTTCTCTAACGTCCTAGTGGATGCTGGGGACTCCGTAAGGACCATGGGGATTATACCAAAGCTCCCAAACGGGCGGGAGAGTGCGGATGACTCTGCAGCACCGATTGAGCAAACACAAGGTCCTCCTCAGCCAGGGTATCAAACTTGTAGAACTTTGCAAAAGTGTTCGAACCTGACCAAGTAGCCGCTCGGCTAAGCTGTAATGCCGAGACCCCTCGGGCAGCCGCCCAAGAAGAGCCCACCTTCCGCGTGGAATGGGCCTTAACCGATTTAGGCAGCGGCAATCCAGCCGCAGAATGAGCCTGCTGAATCGTGTTACAGATCCAGCGAGCAATAGTCTGCTTTGAAGCAGGCGCCCCAAGCTTGTTGGAAGCATACAGGATAAACAAAGATTCTGTTTTCCTGACCCTAGCTGTTCTGGCTACATAAACCTTCAAAGCCCTGACCACATTAAGTAACTCGGAATCCTCCAAGTGATTAGTAGCCACAGGCACCACAATAGGTTGGTTTATATGAAAGGATGAAACCACTTTCGGCAGAAATTGTGGGCGGGTCCGCAATTCTGCTCTATCTGCATGGAAAACCAGATAGGGGCTTTTATGTGACAAAGCCGCCAGTTCTGACACACGCCTAGCCGAAGCCAAGGCTAGTAGCATGACCACCTTCCACGTGAGATATTTCAATTCCACCGTTTTGAGTGGTTCAAACCAGTGTGATTTCAGGAAACTCAACACCACGTTAAGATCCCAAGGTGCCACTGGAGGCACAAAAGGGGGCTGAATATGCAGCACTCCCTTTACAAACGTCTGAACTTCAGGTAGAGAAGCCAGTTCTTTTTTAAAGAAAATGGATAGGGCCGAAATCTGAACCTTAATGGAACCCAATTTTAGGCCCAAAGTCACTCCCGACAGTAGGAAGTGAAGGAACCGGCCCAGCTGGAATTCCTCCGTAGGGGCATTCCTGGCCTCACACCAAGCAACATATTTTCGCCATATACGGTGATAATGTTGAGCCGTCACGTCCTTCCTAGCCTTTATCAGCGTAGGAATAACCTTATCCGGAATGCCTTTTTCTGCTAGGATCCGACGTTCAACCGCCATGCCGTCAAACGCAGCAGCGGTAAGTCTTGGAACAGACAGGGCCCCTGTTGCAACAAGTCCTGTCTTAGAGGCAGAGGCCACTGGTCCTCTGTGAGCATTTCTTGCAGATCTGGATACCAAGTCCTTCTTGGCCAATCCGGAACAATGAGTATTGTTCTCACTCCTCTTTTTCTTATGATTCTCAGCACCTTGGGTATGAGAGGAAGAAGAGGAAATACATAGACCGACTGGAACACCCACGGTGTCACCAGTGCGTCCACAGCTATCGCCTGAGGGTCTCTTGACCTGGCGCAATACCTCTGTAGCTTTTTGTTGAGGCGGGATACCATCATGTCCACCTGTGGCAGTTCCCACCGACATGCAATTTGCGTGAAGACTTCTTGATGAAGTCCCCACTCTCCCGGGTGGAGGTCGTGCCTGCTGAGGAAGTCTGCTTCCCTGTTGTCCACTCCCGGAATGAATACTGCTGACAGTGCGCTTACGTGATTCTCCGCCCAGCGAAGAATTCTGGTGGCTTCCACCATCGCCACCCTGCTCCTTGTGCCGCCTTGTCGGTTTACATGAGCCACAGCGGTGATGTTGTCTGACTGAATCAGAACCGGTTGGTCACGAAGCAGGGTCTCCGCTTGACGTAGGGCGCTGTATATGGCCCTTAGTTCCAGGATGTTGATGTGAAGGCAAGTCTCCTGACTTGACCACAGACCTTGGAAATTTCTTCCCTGTGTGACTGCCCCCCACCCTCGGAGGCTTGCATCCGTGGTTACCAGGACCCAGTCCTGAATGCCGAATCTGCGGCCCTCGAGAAGGTGAGCACTCTGCAGCCACCACAGGAGAGACACCCTGGCCCTGGGGGATAGGGTGTTTAACCGATGCATCTGAAGATGTGATCCAGACCATTTGTCCAGTAAGTCCCATTGAAAGGTCCTCGCATGGAACCTGCCGAAGGGAATGGCCTCGTATGATGCCACCATCTTTCCCAGGACTCGAGTGCAGTGATGCACCGACATCTGTTTTGGTTTTAATAGGTTTCTGACCAGTGTCATGAGTTCCTGAGCCTTCTCCATCGGGAGATAAACCCTTTTCTGGTCTGTGTCCAGAATCATGCCCAGGAAAGGCAGACGAGTCGTAGGAATCAACTGCGACTTTGGAATATTTAGAATCCAGCCGTGTTGTCGTAACACTTCCAGAGAGCGTGCTACGCTGATCAGCAACTGCTCTCTTAACCTCGCTTTTATGAGGAGATCGTCCAAGTATGGGATAATTGTGACCTCTTGCTTCCGCAGGAGAACCATCATTTCCGCCATTACCTTGGTAAATATTCTCGGTGCTGTGGAGAGACCAAACGGCAACGTCTGAAATTGGTAATGACAATCCTGTACCACACATCTGAGGTACGCCTGATGAGGTGGATAAATGGGGACATGAAGGTATGCATCCTTTATGTCCAGAGACACCATAAAATCCCCCCCTTCCAGGCTTGCGATGACCGCTCTGAGCGATTCCATCTTGAACTTGAACCGTTTCAGGTATATGTTCAGGGATTTTAAATTCAATATGGGTCTGACCGAACCGTCCGGTTTCGGTACTACAAACATGGTCGAATAATAACCCCTTCCTTGTTGAAGGAGGGGAACCTTGACCACCACCTGTTGAAGATACAACTTGTGAATTGTAGTTAACACTATTTCCCTCTCGAGGGGGGAAGCTGGCAGGGCCGATTTGAGGTATCGGTGAGGGGGCATCTCTTCGAATTCCAGCTTGTATCCCTGAGACACAATATCTATTGCCCAGGGATCCAACTGGGAGTGAACCCACTTGTGGCTGAAATTTCGGAGACGCGCCCCCACCGGGCCTAGCTCCGCCTGTGGAGCCCCAGCGTCATGCGGTGGATTTAGTGGAAGCCGGGGAGGACTTCAGTTCCTGGGAACTAGCTGCATTGTGCAGCTTCCTTCCTCTGCCTCTGCCCCTGCCAAGAAAGGACGCACCTCGGACTTTCTTGCCTTTCTGTGATCGAAAGGACTGCATTTGTTAATACGGTGCTTTCTTAGGTTGTGAGGAAACATATGGCAAAAAATTTTACTTTCCAGCAGTAGCTGTGGAGACCAGGTCCGAGAGACCCTCCCCAAACAATTCCTCACCCTTGTAAGGTAAAACCTCCATGTGCCTTTTTGAGTCGGCATCACCTGTCCATTGCCGAGTCCACAGGACCCTTCTGGCAGAAATCGACATAGCATTTATTCTAGAACCCAGTAGACTAATGTCTCTTTGAGCATCTCTCATATATAGGACAGCGTCTTTTATATGCCCCAGGGTCATTAATATAGTATCCTTGTCTAAGGTATCAAGTTCCTCAGACAGGGTGTCTGTCCATGCTGCTACAGCACTACACACCCAGGCCGACGCGATCGCTGGCCTCAGTAAGGTACCTGAATGTGTATAAATGGATTTCAGGGTACCCTCTTGCTTTCTATCTGCAGCATCTTTGAGGGTGGCCGTATCCTGTGACAGCAGGGCTACCCTCTTGGATAAGCGTGTTAAAGCTTTGTCCACCCTATGGGAGGATTCCCAGCGTAACCTGTCCGTTGGCGGGAAAGGATACGCCATAAGCATCCGTTTGGAAATCTGCAGTTTTTTATCTGGAGATTCGCAAGCCTTTTCACATAACTCATTTAGCTCATGTGAAGGGGGAAAGGTCACCACCTGCCTTTTTTCCCCCTACATATGAACCCTCTTGTCAGGGACTGGGGTTTCCTCTGTGAAGTGCAAAACATCCTTAATTGCTATAATCATATAACGGATGGATTTAGCCAATTTAGGCTGTAACTTTGCATCATCGTAATCGACACTGGAGTCAGAATCCATGTCGGTATCTGTGTCAACAATTTGGGATAGTGGGCGCTTCTGAGACCCTGACGGCCTCTGCGACACAGGATCAGGCACGGGCTGAGACCCTGACTGTCCTAAGGCTTCAGCTTTATCCAACCTTTTATGCAAGGAATTAACATTATCATTTAAAACCTTCCACATATCCATCCAATCAGGTGTCGGCACCGTCGGCGGAGACACCACATTCATTTGCTCCCGCTCTGTTTCCACATAACCTTCCTCGTCAAACATGTCGACACAAGCGTACCGACACACCACACACAGGGAATGCTCTTTTTGAAGACAATTCCCCCACAAGGCCCTTTGGAGAGACAGAGAGAGAGTATGCCAGCACACACCCCAGCGCTATATAACCCAGGAATAACACAGTAACTTAATGTTAACCCAGTAGCTGCTGTTTATAGTGATTTTTGGGCCTAATTATGTGCCCCCCCCCCCTCTTTTTACCCTCTTGTACCGTGTCTCTGCAGGGGAGAGCCTGGGGAGCTTCCTCTCAGCGGAGCTGTGGAGAAAAAATGGCGCTGGTGAGTGCTGAGGAAGAAGCCCCGCCCCCTCAGCGGCGGGCTTCTGTCCTGCTTTAATGTACAATTTTTGGCGGGGGCTCATACATATATACAGTGCCCAACTGTATATATGCTAAACTTTGCCAAAGAGGTCCCAATTGCTGCCCAGGGCGCCCCCCCCTGCGCCCTGCACCCTTACAGTGACCGGAGTATGTGAGGTGTGTGTGGGAGCAATGGCGCACAGCTGCAGTGCTGTGCGCTACCTCAGTGAAGACTGGAGTCTTCTGCCGCCGATTTCGAAGTCTTCTTGCTTCTTATGCTCACCCGGCTTCTGTCTTCCGGCTCTGCGAGGGGGACGGCGGCGCGGCTCTGGGATCGGACGACGAGGGTGAGATCCTGTGTACGATCCCTCTGGAGCTAATGGTGTCCAGTAGCCTAAGAAGCAGAACCTATCTTCAGAGAGTAGGGCTGCTTCTCTCCCCTCTGTCCCAGGATGCAGGGAGTCTGTTGCCAGCAGAGCTCCATGAAAATAAAAAAACTAACAAAATACTTTCTTACAGCAAGCTCAGGAGAGCTCACTGAACAGCACCCAGCTCGTCCGGGCACACATTCAAACTGAGGTCTGGAGGAGGGACATAGAGGGAGGAGCCAGAGCACACCAGAATATAAATTCTTTCTTAAAGTGCCCATGTCTCCTGCGGAGCCCGTCTATTCCCCATAGTCCTTACGGAGTCCCCAGCATCCACTAGGACGTTAGAAAAATAAATAAATATATATATATATATACACACACACACACACACACACACACACACACACACACACTGTTCAAAAAAATAAAGGAAACACTAAAATAACACATCCTAGATCCGAATGAATGAAATATTCTTATTAAATACTTTGTTCTTTACATAGTTAAATGTGCTGACAACAAAATCACACAAAAATTATCAATGGAAATCAAATTTATTAACCCATGGAGGTCTGGATGTGGAGTCACACTCAAAATTAAAGTGGAAAAACTACAGGCTGATCCAACTTTGATGTTATGTCCTTAAAACAAGTCAAAATGAGGCTCAGTAGTGTGTGTGGCCTCCACGTGCCTGTATGACCTCCCTACAACGCCTGGGCATGCTCCTGATGAGGTAGCGGATGATCTCCTGAGGGATCTCCTCCCAGACCTTGACTAAAGCATCTGCCAACTCCTGGACAGTCTGTGGTGCAACGTGGCGTTGGTGGATGGAGCGAGACATGATGTCCCAGATGTGCTCAATTGGATTCAGGTTTGGGGAATGGGCGGGCCAGTCCATAGCATCAATACCTTCGTCTTGCAGGAATTGCTGACACACTCCAGCCACATGAGGTCTAGCATTGTCTTGCATTATGAGGGACCCAGGGCCAACCGCACCAGCATATGGTCTCACAAGGGGTCTGAAGATATCATCTCGGTACCTAATGGTAGTCAGGCTACCTCTGGCGAGCACATGGAGGGCTGTGCGGCCCCCCCAAAGAAATGCCATCCCACACCATTACTGACCCACTGCCAAACCGGACATGCTGGAGGATGTTGCAGGCAGCAGAACGTACTCCTTGGCGTCTCCAGACTCTGTCACGTCTGTCACATGTGCTCAGTGAGAACCTGCTTTAATCTGTGAAGAGCACAGGGCGCCAGTGGCGAATTTGCCAATCTTGGTGTTCTCTGGCAAATGCCAACCGTCCTGCACGATGTTGGGCTGTAAGCACAACCCCCACCTGTGGACGTCGGGCCCTAATACCACCCTCATGGAGTCTGTTTCTGATTGTTTGAGTAGACACATGCACATTTGTGGCTTGCTGGAGGTCAGTTTGCAGGGCTCTGGCAGTGCTCCTCCTGTTCCTCCTTGCACAAAGGCGGAGGTAGCGGTCCTGCTGCTGGGTTGTTGCCCTCCTACGGTCTCCTCCACGTCTCCTGATGTACTGGCATGTCTCCTGGTAGCGCCTCCATGCTCTGGACACTACGCTGACAGACACAGCAAACCTTCTTGCCACAGCTCGCATTGATGTGCCATCCTGGATGAGCTGCACTACCTGAGCCACTTGTGTGGGTTGTAGACTCCGTCTCATGCTACCACTAGAGTGAAAGCACCGCCAGCTTTCAAAAGTGACCAAAACATCAGCCAGAAAGCATAGGAGCTGAGAAGTGGTCTGTGGTCACCACCTGCAGAACAACTCCTTTATTGGGGGTGTCTTGCTAATTGCCTATAATTCCCACCTGTTGTCTATTCCATTTGCACAACAGCATGTGAAATTGATTGTCAATCAGTGTTGCGTCCTAAGTGGACAGTTTGATTTCACAGAAGTGTGATTGACTTGCATTGTGTTGTTTAAGTGTTCCCTTTATTTTTTTGAGCAGTGTATACATATATAATACCGTTATTGTCATTGATGTTCACAAGTAACAATCAACAAAATTTTGGACATGAGCAGAGAACATGGTAAAGAAAAACAAAAATAAGGACATCAAAGATACAAAAACATATACTTCATCATCAGATAAATAATACTTCAGCAATTTCAATAGCATTGTTACTATTTAGGGCACTTATCGCCTGTGGAAAAAACTTCCTCTAAAGCGACTAGCCCTACACAAGATGGAGCTCCTTTTTGATGGTATCATAGAGAACATCCTGCAACTCGGGTGCAAAGGATCACTCAAAATACTTTTTACCTTAGTAAAAAGCTGCTGAGAAATACAAGCAGGTATTTATCCATCACACAATACCATTAAGGAGGCGTTTTATTGGTTCCAAATTTATTCTGCAGCAGGGCCACGACCCCAAACATACAGCTAATGTCATTTAGAACTATCTTCAGCATAAAGAAGAACAAGGAGTCCTGGAAGTGATGATATGGCCCCTACAGAGGCCTGATCTCAACATCATCGATTCTGTCTGGGATAACATGAAGAGACAGAATGATTTGAGGAAGCCTACATCCACAGAAGATCTGTGGTTAGTTCTCCAAGATGTTGCTAGGCTATCAGCCAGCATCCCTGCCAGCCTCCGGCTCTTAGGGGTATATTCAATAACTGTCGGAAAGACGGCAGTTTCCGACAGTTTTAGGTCGGAAAGGGGTTCCAACCTATGCATTAGGGCCCCGTTTATTCCGACAAGTCGGGAATCCCGACTTGTCGGAATGCACGCTGATCGGCGGCTTCAGACTCTGATCAGCGTGCGTTGTTGGATGCGGGGCCAAACCCGACAGGTTTTAGCCCCATTTCCGACGATCTCAATCCGACTTTAAAAAAAGTCGGATTGAGATGAGGGAGCTGAGACCGGGGGATGGGGGAGCAGCGGGGAGAGCAGGAACCCAGCGGCAGCGTCTACCCGGCTCCAGCAAGCGAGGTCCCACTTGCTGGAGCCAGGTGGGCGCCGCCGTGAGCCTCCGCTGCTGCAGCCGCTGCTTCCTCGTCTCCTCCTCTCCTCCCCCCATCCGATCCATCTCCTCTGCTGCTCTCCCCACCACCGCAGACATCTCCTCACCCCTGGCGTTGCTGACAGCTCCCCCCACCGCCGCAGACATCTCCTCACCCCCGGCGCCGCTGACAGATCCCCCCACTGCCGCAGACATCTCCTCACCGGCGGCGCCGCTGACAGATCCCCCCCTTACCCCTGGCGCAGCTGACAGCTCCCTCTGCCGCTGCTGTCAGCGCACCCACAGCGCTGACAGCAGCAGCAGGTCAGGAATCCGGGAACGGACAAATCCGACAGTTGGATTTGGCCGCTCTTTTGAATAGGGGTTGTCGGGTCCATTCCGAAACTGCATGTTGGAATGGACCCGATTCTTATTGAATATACCCCTTATACTGTGTAGAGCCAGGAATGAGATGCCTCGCCTCTTTAAGAGGCTGGGCTGTTATTCACAGCACAGCGCCGCACCCAGCTCACACATAAAAGCACGGCAAGCAGTCGCGCATGCGCATAAACATGATGGTAAATATTTGTTATGGTAAGAACTTACCATTGATAACGGTATTTCTCCTACGTCCACCGAATCCACAAGATAACATTGCCATATGATGACACGAAGCAGATTTACACCAATCGTTCAAAGCTTTTGACCTCCCAGCATGCAACGGGCCCGTCCATATATTCCCGCCTCCTGGCTCAGGCAAATCAGTTGTTTTTCCAAAGCTCAAGGCAGGAGCATCATAAAGAGCCCTAATCAAGCGAGCAGAACACACATGCACACCCTTCCGTACAAGAAGGAAGAGGTTAGTGAGTAAAAGGATCCTCAAAATCAGGTGCGTCATGGTGGGATCCCTGTAGATCCTGTGGACTTAGGAGAAATACAGTTATCAACGGTAAGTTCTTACCATAACGAAAATTTCTGTGGCAGGGTCCACAGGATAACATTGGGATGTCCCAAAGCAATTTAGTTGTGGGGACGCTCCTGATTGGACAGATGAATCCTTCACCCGAATTCAGCGTCCTGAGAGGCAAAGGTATCAAAGGCATAATGTCTAACTAATGTGTTAATGGAAGACCATGTGGCTGCCTTACATATCTGCTCTGCAGAAGCACCAAGTTGTGCTGCCCATGCCGGACCTACCTTACGAGTAGAGTGAGCAGAGACATTAGCCAGAACAGGGAGATCAGCTTGAGAGTATGCTTCTGAAATTGTCATCCGAAGCCATTTCGCCAGTGTCTGCTTGTCAGCAGGCCATCCTCTCTTGTGAAAACCATAGAGAACAAAGAGTATCTGTCTTTCTGATGGCACTGGTACAATCCACGTAGATCTTGAAGGCATGGACTACGTCCAACAATGCATCTCCCGTGGAAAGGTCCGGCCCCTGGAAGGCCGGGACTACAATTTCTTTGTTAGGATGGAACTTAGACACCACCTTAGGAAGATACCCAGATTTGGTTCTGAGAATTGCTCTATCTGGATAAAAAAAAAATCAGAAAAAGGAGGGCGACATACCAATGCCCCTAAATCTGACACTGTTCTAGCTGAGGCAATAGCTAGTAAAAAGAGAGCTTCAGCTGTCAACCATTTAAGATCCACTCGTTTAAGTGGTTCAAACGGGACAACTTGAAGAGCCTTTAGGACTAAACTTAAGTCCCAAGGCACTGTAGGAGGAACAAAAGGAAGTTTAATGTGCAGCATTCCCAGGAAAAAAGTGTGCATATCCTATAAGTTAGCAATTTTCTTTTGGAACCATACAGTTAATGCTGACACTTGCACTCTCAAGGAAGCCACTCGTAGACCTTTGTCCATTTCTGCCTGAAGGAATGCCAGGACTCTGGAAACTCTGAATGCCCTAGGGTCAAATTTCTGGTCGCTGCACCATTGAATATAGGTTTGCCAAATTCGGTAATAAATGCAAGCTGAGGAAGGTTTCCTTGCTCTGAGCATAGTTTGTATTACCTGTTGTGAGAATCCTCTTGCTTTCAGGATGGAAGTCTCAAGAGCCACGCCAACAAAGACAGTTGATCCAGGTGCTTGTGATAACAAGGACCCTGAGACAGTAGATCTGGATGTTGAGGGAGTAGGAATGGCGCATCCGACGACAACCTCTGCAGATCTGTGTACCAAGTGTCTTCCGGGCCAAGCCGGCTATTAGTATCACGGCACCCTTTCCTCGTTTTACCTTTCGCATTACCCTGGGTAACAGGGCGATGGGTGGAAACACATAGGCTAGATGAAAGTCCCACCTCACTGACAGGGCATCCACAAAGATCGCTCTAGGAGCCTTTGTCTTGACCTGTATACGGAACTTTGCTGTCCTGGCGTGATGCCATGAGATCTCTCTCCAGTAACCCCCATTTGTCTACCAGGATTTGGAAGACCTCTGGGTGTAAAGCCCATTCGTTTGCATGAATGGCGTGTCGAATGAGAAAATCTGCTTCCCAGTTTAAGACTCCCGGAATGAACACATCGGACAAGGCTGGAAGATGAAGTACTTCCCACTTTAATGTGTGGCGACTTACCTCCTTCATTGCATTCTGACTGCGAGTCTCTCCCAGATGGTTGAGGTACGCTACTTGCATTGTCTGAGTGGATTTGGACTGTTTCCCCTGAAGGATGTCCTTTGCCTGAATAAGTGCCATATATATGGCCCAAAGTTCCACTATATTTATTGGCAGGCAACTTTCTTCCTTGGTCCACTGCCCCTGGAAGCAACTCCTTCCTGACACTGCTCCCCAGCCCTGAAGACTGGCATCCATTGTCAGAATTTCCCAATCTGATATCCAAAAGGGTCTCCCTTTGTCCAGACGGGATGTCTGTAGCCACCAGGCTAATGACCTCCTTACTCCCAGAGGAAGGACTATAGTCTGCGTTTTTATTGTTTGATGACAACCATTCCATTTGGAAAGGATCAGACGTTGCAGCGGCCTCGAATGGAATGGAGCATACTCCACCATGTAGAAAGTCGACACCATCAACCCCATCACACTCATTGCGGCGTGAATGGATACCCTTTGACTGTGTAGCAGCTCCTGAATCCTTGACTGGATTTTGGATATTTTGCTCAGAGGTACAAATACTCTCTGAAGACCTGAATGCAGCAGACCCCAAATGAGTAATTTGCTGTGACGGAATCAGAGACGACTTTGCCCAAGTTATTAGCCAACCGTGTCTCTGCAAACAAGCTATTGTCTGTTGCAGATGACACTGAAGCAATTCCTGAAACTGTGCCAGGATTAGTAAGTCGTTGAGGTATGGAAAAATCCTTATCCCCTGCTGAGGAAGATAAGATGCCATCACCACCATAATTTTCGTAAATACTCTGGGAGCTGTGCCCAGTCCAAAAGGTAGGGCCTGAAACTGAAAATGATGCTGGAGGATAGCAAACCTGAGATAGCGCTGATGGGACAGTGCTATAGGAACATGTAGGTAAGCATCCTGGATATCCAGGGATACCATAAACTGCTCCGGCTCCAAAGCCAAAATAATGGAATGTAAAGTCTCCATATGAAACCGAGGCACCCAAATTTACCTGTTCAGTGCTTTGAGATTGAGTATGGGCCGGAACGACCCATTTGGCTCCTGGACTAGAAATAGGTTGGAATAAAAACCTTGTCCTCGTTGAGCAGGAGGAACTGGAATTATCACTCCTGACTGAAACAACTTTTAAACTGCCTCTTGCAAAGCCGTGGTCTTCGTTTCCACTGAAGACGGGCTGGTACAAAAAAAAACCTTTGAGGAGGGTGTTTCTTGAAAGAAAACGCATAACCGTGAGATACCGCTTCTTGCACCCAGGCATCTGTGGTAGACTGCTGCCAGATCTGTGCAAACTTAAGAAGTCGGCCTCCCACCCTGGGGTCCCCCAGGTGGAGGCCCGCACCATCAGACTGAAGGCTTATCTTTTGATATGGAAGCTGGTCCTCTGGTAGCCCAATGCTTTTTAGTCTTAACAGACTTGTTGGATTGGGACCGTTTGCCATCACCCTTTTCCTTTCGCTTTTCCTTGATTCCGAAAGGGCCTAAAAGCTGGAAATCTAGGTTTGAATTTGTGTGTAGAAGGAAACTTCACTTTCTTGGAATCTGCTTCTGACTCCAAAATACTGTTTAATACTTTACCAGAAAAAAACATCTCCAGTAAAAGGCAAAAACTCCAGAACCTTTTGGATTCTGAATCAGCTTTCCATGTAAGTAGCCAAACCGCTCTGCGAGCTACTACTGCTGAAGCTGATGCCTGAGAGGCAATTGTACCCATATCCAAGGCTGCTTCTTCCATAAACGTTGCTGCCTGTTTGATATGTGCAATATGAAATTTTTGCTCCCTAGATGACATTGAAAGATCCTCCTCCAATGCATCAAGCCCAGACTGCCACTGCCTTTGCCATCCAGGCTGAAGCCATGGCTCGTCTTATGAATGCCCCAGACAAGGAAAAAATGGTTTTAAAAAACCCTTAATTCTCCTATCCATGACATCATTTAAAGATGTTGACGGCAGAGGTAATGTAGATTATCGCACCAGTCGAATGACACGCGTATCTACTTTGGGAGCCACCTCTTTTTTTTAAACAGTGCCCAGCCGGAAGAGGATAATTGGAATTCCAAATTTCTTACTAGGTGTAACCCAAGCCTCTTGCATAATTTCTGTTAGTCCCAGCTGTTTTAGGACGATCAAACACAGGTGCCTTGGATTTTAACACTGGCTCTTCCTCCTCCTCTAAGGAAAGAATGGCCTTCATTGCACTAAACAGCTCAGGTATGTTTAACGAGCCGAGTCCTTCCTCCGTGTCTTTGTATGCAGACCCGGAGTGTGATGAGTCCTCATTCTCCGACGAGTCCTCATCTGAAACGTGTAGACCAGGGGTTCCCAAACTCAGTCCTCAGGACCCCAACACAGTGCATGTTTTGCAAGTAACCCAGCAAGTGACAGGTGTATTAATTACTCACTGACACATTTTAAAAGGTCCACAGGTGGAGCTAATTATTTCACTTGTGATTCTGTGAGACCTGCAAAACATGCACTGTGTGGGGTCCTGAGGACCGAGTTTGAGAACCTGTGGTGTAGACTGTGAAGAGGTTTTATATCTATGTGATTTGCTTACCCCCGGCCTTTCAGCCTGTTTTTGTTGAGAGGCTGCTGCTTTCCCTGCTGAATGTATTAAACCTCAGGAGGAAAGTTGCATGTAAGGGTTAACATGGTAACCTATCCCTGGTATCGGAGCTGGTATTATCCGCTCAGCTATACTGGATAATGTCTGTGCAAAAGTAGCCCATCGGGGTTCAACGTGAACCTGTTCCTGCCTTGGATTATTTAAAAGGCTTCGGTGAAAGCTAAAACAATTTGTACATAATCCAATCTGAACCAGATCCTGAGAGGTTAACCCAGTTTTGCAAGACAAACATGAAATGAGTGTTGGTGCTGCTGTGGAAAGTGTATTTTCCTCACCCTATCCGCTTTTAAACATGATAAATAAATCACACACCTGTACAATGTTACTAAACAATTTATGACTGTAATCACTTTAAATTTTGTTAAAGTGATAAACAATCCGACCCTACCCTGCTTTGCACCAGCATTGAGGATCAGAATACAGAGAAAAACTTGACAGAATTATAGTAAAGTCAGCAATCACACTAGTAATCAGTCACAGGTTATACATTAGTATAATAAGCAATATGAGCACATCATCAACTACAAATACATTTCAGGTATGTACGAGAAACATATTACTGCATTACCTTATATAGGAATTTTAACCGTATTCAGTCGCACAGCGAGAAAACAGCAGCAATAGTTTACAGCAGCAGGGCTGCCACCTTGTCGGGAGTTAGTTTGTTAGGCTACGACACTGTGAGCTGAGAACTGTGGGGACAGCCAATGTGAAAATTGAGATTGATAGGCCTGATTCCAAGACGATATCCGGTACTTACAATATATCCACATATCCTATTTTTTTCATTTGTCCTGAATTACTACACCATATGGCGCTTGTTCTTCTTCCCTACCTCCACAGAGACTTACTGCTTTATTGCCCAGCTCAGGAGAGTGGGATAAAGGGAGACTTCACCCCGCTTCCAGGATCGATCAATACGTTAGCGAACGCTGAGTGGATCCAGACGCTAATAGTGTACACATTTGCCTCGTGAACCTACAGTGAACACATGAACACAGACACCCAAGTGAACACACCACTGATGCACTAGTCATGCAGCCACCTATGCTGCGACTGGGTCCTTTTAGATACACAGCGTCTCAGATGGAAGAGGGAACACAGTTCATGGCGGGAGACTCAGAGGAAACTGGTCATGAACCGGGGGGAGGGACGACCGAGGAAGCATCTGACTCCCCACTGCTGACATCAACCCTAGGGATCGCGACCTCCTACTACCCCTGGAGCCTATGATCCCTAGGGCTAAGCGCTGGTGAACCCTAAGTGGCAGCCGCGTCAGCGACTGTTTGGTAGTCTCCTCCCAAAACAGTGCTGCTGAGTCCATGTTCCCCCTCTAAGCGGAACCGATGCCTTACCTTCTCCCCGTGCTCTGGTCACAGCCTGGTAACGTCTGCTAGACTTGCTAGTACCTCCGACACAGACGCCCGCCGAAACAGCACTGTACTTGTAGGTTAACATTGTCGAGACAAGGCAGGGAGTTGGAGCGACCCTTTCTAAGGTACGTATAAGACGCATTTTAAACAAGATTGCTCAAAAAGAATAGTAAGACTATAAAAATAAAATAAAGTTTATGGCTGCTAAAAAACCAGCAGCCCTCTGACCATGGTCCGGCTCCTGCCGAACCAAACAAAAAACTGATTTGCATGAGCCAGGAGGCAGGGATATATGGACAGGCCCGTTGCATGCTGGGAGGCCGAAAGCTTTGACCATTTGGTGCAAATCCGCTGTCGCGTCATCGTATAACCTGTGGACCCTACCGGAGAAAAACCAATAAATGAATATGCACAGAATAGTTACCTGCCATATATAGTTTGTCTGTCCATCACCATTGATGGTAACCATCGATGGCAGCAACGCCGAAGGCCATCCCTAGTACAGACCTACTAGCTTTCCAGCCAGCGGATGTGCGCTGTCCCTGGCTTGAACAAACATACAACACAGTGTACCTGCAAACTGACAGCTATCTGCATTCCAGTCATAGAAGAACTATCAAGATAATGGCATCTATTGATGGAGACCACACCAATAACTATACCTAAACGACAGGCAGTCCACACTGCAGCAGATGGATTTGCATACCGTGATGTCATAAAAGCAGTCTGGCACAGTTACAGTAGCTGCAACCCTCATCTCTACATGAAAACCGACAGGCAGTGCACCGTCCTATGTCTCAATGGGTTCTTAAATTGGAAAATAAAATATAAAAGGCAGCTTGAGATTTAACCCCCTAGCTGCTGAGGGCTTTCTCATCCTTGCACCGAGACCATTTTCAGACGTTAGCGCTCGTCCGAACGTCGTCGTCACAGATTTATTTATTTTTTTAAATGTCTTTTTTTCTCTCTTATCCCCCTGCCGCACTCGCACAAATCATACCTTGTTGCTTTTTTTGTTTTTCTTTTCTTTCAAAAGACTTTGTAGTCTCAAAAAAGCCATTAGTCTTTTTACTGATTTGAACACGTCAAAAGTTTTCCGCCCAAATGGCCCAAAAAGCGTATTTCTCAAGAAAGTGAACCAAAAGTAAATGTGATTTTTTTTTTGTCCCCCGTCTTATAAGCACCATAGACAAATACTTTGTGTTTTGCCACCAATCCACCTGCCCAAAATCTGCACGCAAACCAAAAATGCTCTCTTTCTTCTAGTTTTTGTCAACTCAATTGAAACGCTTACTATGTGTAGGAAGACTACGGCAGCCCAGCGAGGCCTACCGTTTTACAAAGTAGACAAGCTACTGCATGAAATGAGGGAGCAAAGTTTTTTTCCCTCTCTCCCCCTGAAATCTGACACAATGTGGGGGCCTACTTTACAAAGCAAGTGAAACCGTGTGGGTCCTGCAGCGCCCTCTATTGGTTGCATATGCAAAGCACAGTACAAGGCCCGAAAAAGCAAGGAAGCATGCAGCCAGCACACAGGAGAAGAGATCAGAACAGAGTGCTGAACAGCAAAAAGGAGGAGACGTCACCAGCAGCACACAAAAAGATCTGACTTTTACCAGAGATGATCAGGGGAAAGCGCGAACGCAGTCCCCCACTACCACAAATTATGCAGTCGAGTTTCCCGCATTTGGGGAAATCGCAGGGGTCAGCACACCCGGAGTGCAATGGATGAGCCTCGCCCTGGGAGAACCACCTTCGTGATCATGGTATCTCCCCTGCCAGGTAAGTATGAGTTGGACTAGGGCTCAGGAGGGCCCCTGCTTGGGCACACCCCCGTTAAGTGAAGGAGGTTGACCGGAGCCATGACAAGTGAACTCTCGGCAGGGGACGGGAAAAGAAAACTGCAGGGAGGCTGCATCTCTTCACGTTGACATGGGAAGGAGGAAGGGTGACTGTTCCGGAAGCACCCCCAAACTATGCGCACAACTAGTGCAAATCCTTCCCAGGGCACACTGCAGCAGATGAATTTGCATACCGTCATGTCATAAAAGCAGTCGGGCACAGTTACAGTAGCTGCAACCCTCATCTCCATATGAAAAGCAACAGGCAGTGCACCGTCCTATGTCTCAATGGGTTCTTAAATTGGAAAATAAAATCTAAAAGGCAGCTTGAGATTTAACCCCCTCGCTGCTGAGGGCTTTCTCATCCTCGCACCGAGACCATTTTCAGACGTTAGCGCTCGTCCGAATGTCGTCGTCACAGATTTATTTATTTTTTTAAATGTCTTTTTTTTCTCTCTTATCCCCCTGCCGCACTCGCACAAATCATACCTTGTTTTTTTTTTCTTTCAAAAGACTTTGTAGTCTCAAAAAAGCCATTAGTCTTTTTACTGCTTTGAACACGTCAAAAGTTGTTTCGCCCAAATGGCCCAAAAAGCGTATTTCTCAAGAAAGTGAACCAAAAGTAAATGTGATTTTTTTTGTCCCCCGTCTTATAAGCACCATAGACAAATACTTTGTGTTTTGCCACCAATCCACCTGCCCAAAATCTGCACGCAAACCAAAAATGCTCTCTTTCTTCTAGTTTTTGTCAACTCAATTGAAACGCTTACTATGTGTAGGAAGACTACGGCAGCCCAGCGAGGCCTACCGTTTTACAAAGTAGACAAGCTACTGCATGAAATGAGGGAACAAAGTTTTTTTCCCTCTCTCCCCCTGAAATCTGACACAATGTGGGGGCCTACTTTACAAAGCAAGTGAAACCGTGTGGGTCCTGCAGCGCCCTCTATTGGTTGCATATGCAAAGCACAGTACAAGGCCGGAAAAAGCAAGGAAGCATGCAGCCAGCACACAGGAGAAGAGATCAGAACAGAGTGCTGAACAGCAAAGGAGGAGACGTCACCAGCAGCACACAAAAAGATCTGACTTTTACCAGAGATGATCAGGGGAAAGCGCGAACGCAGTCCCCCACTACCACAAATTATGCAGTCGAGTTTCCCGCATTTGGGGAAATCGCAGGGGTCAGCACACCCGGAGTGCAATGGATGAGCCTCGCCCTGGGAGAACCACCTTCGTGATCATGGTATCTCCCCTGCCAGGTAAGTATGAGTTGGGCTAGGGCTCAGGAGGGCCCCTGCTCGGGCACACCCCCGTCAAGTGAAGGAGGTTGACCGGATCCATGACAAGCGAACTCTCGGCAGGGGATAGAAAAAAACTGCAGGGAGGCTGCATCTCTTCACGTTGACATGGGAAGGAGGAAGGGTGACTGTTCCTGAAGCACCCCCAAACTATGCGCACAACTAGTGCAAATCCTTCCCAGGGCACACTGCAGCAGGTTGATTTGCATACCGTGATGTCATAAAAGCAGTCGGGCACAGTTACAGTAGCTGCAACCCTCATCTCTACATGAAAACCGACAGGCAGTGCACCGTCCTATGTCTCAATGGGTTCTTAAATTGGAAAATAAAATCTAAAAGGCAGCTTGAGATTTAACCCCCTAGCTGCTGAGGGCTTTCTCATCCTTGCACCGAGACCATTTTCAGACGTTAGCGCTCGTCCGAACGTCGTCGTCACAGATTTATTTATTTTTTTAAATGTCTTTTTTTCTCTCTTATCCCCCTGCCGCACTCGCACAAATCATACCTTGTTTTTTTTTTTTTTTCTTTCAAAAGACTTTGTAGTCTCAAAAAAGCCATTAGTCTTTTTACTGATTTGAACACGTCAAAAGTTGTTTCGCCCAAATGGCCCAAAAAGCGTATTTCTCAAGAAAGTGAACCAAAAGTAAATGTGATTTTTTTTGTCCCCCGTCTTATAAGCACCATAGACAAATACTTTGTGTTTTGCCACCAATCCACCTGCCCAAAATCTGCACGCAAACCAAAAATGCTCTCTTTCTTCTAGTTTTTGTCAACTCAATTGAAACGCTTACTATGTGTAGGAAGACTACGGCAGCCCAGCGAGGCCTACCGTTTTACAAAGTAGACAAGCTACTGCATGAAATGAGGGAGCAAAGTTTTTTTCCCTCTCTCCCCCTGAAATCTGACACAATGTGGGGGCCTACTTTACAAAGCAAGTGAAACCGTGTGGGTCCTGCAGCGCCCTCTATTGGTTGCATATGCAAAGCACAGTACAAGGCCCGAAAAAGCAAGGAAGCATGCAGCCAGCACACAGGAGAAGAGATCAGAACAGAGTGCTGAACAGCAAAGGAGGAGACGTCACCAGCAGCACACAAAAAGATCTGACTTTTACCAGAGATGATCAGGGGAAAGCGCGAACGCAGTCCCCCACTACCACAAATTATGCAGTCGAGTTTCCCGCATTTGGGGAAATCGCAGGGGTCAGCACACCCAGAGTGCAATGGATGAGCCTCGCCCTGGGAGAACCACCTTCGTGATCATGGTATCTCCCCTGCCAGGTAAGTATGAGTTGGACTAGGGCTCAGGAGGGCCCCTGCTCGGGCACACCCCCGTCAAGTGAAGGAGGTTGACCGGATCCATGACAAGCGAACTCTCGGCAGGGGATAGAAAAAAACTGCAGGGAGGCTGTATCTCTTCACGTTGACATGGGAAGGAGGAAGGGTGACTGTTCCGGAAGCACCCCCAAACTATGCGCACAACTAGTGCAAATCCTTCCCAGGGCACACTGCAGCAGATGAATTTGCATACCGTCATGTCATAAAAGCAGTCTGGCACAGTTACAGTAGCTGCAACCCTCATCTCTACATGAAAACCGACAGGCAGTGCACCGTCCTATGTCTCAATGGGTTCTTAAATTGGAAAATAAAATCTAAAAGGCAGCTTGAGATTTAACCCCCTAGCTGCTGAGGGCTTTCTCATCCTTGCACCGAGACCATTTTCAGACGTTAGCGCTCGTCCGAACGTCGTCGTCACAGATTTATTTATTTTTTTAAATGTCTTTTTTTCTCTATTATCCCCCTGCCGCACTCGCACAAATCATACCTTGTTTTTTTTTTTCTTTCAAAAGACTTTGTAGTCTCAAAAAAGCCATTAGTCTTTTTACTGATTTGAACACGTCAAAAGTTGTTTCGCCCAAATGGCCCAAAAAGCGTATTTCTCAAGAAAGTGAACCAAAAGTAAATGTGATTTTTTTTTTGTCCCCCGTCTTATAAGCACCATAGACAAATACTTTGTGTTTTGCCACCAATCCACCTGCCCAAAATCTGCACGCAAACCAAAAATGCTCTCTTTCTTCTAGTTTTTGTCAACTCAATTGAAACGCTTACTATGTGTAGGAAGACTACGGCAGCCCAGCGAGGCCTACCGTTTTACAAAGTAGACAAGCTACTGCATGAAATGAGGGAGCAAAGTTTTTTTCCCTCTCTCCCCCTGAAATCTGACACAATGTGGGGGCCTACTTTACAAAGCAAGTGAAACCGTGTGGGTCCTGCAGCGCCCTCTATTGGTTGCATATGCAAAGCACAGTACAAGGCCCGAAAAAGCAAGGAAGCATGCAGCCAGCACACAGGAGAAGAGATCAGAACAGAGTGCTGAACAGCAAAGGAGGAGACGTCACCAGCAGCACACAAAAAGATCTGACTTTTACCAGAGATGATCAGGGGAAAGCGCGAACGCAGTCCCCCACTACCACAAATTATGCAGTCGAGTTTCCCGCATTTGGGGAAATCGCAGGGGTCAGCACACCCGGAGTGCAATGGATGAGCCTCGCCCTGGGAGAACCACCTTCATGATCATGGTATCTCCCCTGCCAGGTAAGTATGAGTTGGACTAGGGCTCAGGAGGGCCCCTGCTCGGGCACACCCCCGTCAAGTGAAGGAGGTTGACCGGATCCATGACAAGCGAACTCTCGGCAGGGGATAGAAAAAAACTGCAGGGAGGCTGCATCTCTTCACGTTGACATGGGAAGGAGGAAGGGTGACTGTTCCTGAAGCACCCCCAAACTATGCGCACAACTAGTGCAAATCCTTCCCAGGGCACACTGCAGCAGGTTGATTTGCATACCGTGATGTCATAAAAGCAGTCTGGCACAGTTACAGTAGCTGCAACCCTCATCTCTACATGAAAACCGACAGGCAGTGCATCGTCCTATGTCTCAATGGGTTCTTAAATTGGAAAATAAAATCTAAAAGGCAGCTTGAGATTTAACCCCCTAGCTGCTGAGGGCTTTCTCATCCTTGCACCGAGACCATTTTCAGACGTTAGCGCTCGTCCGAACGTCGTCGTCACAGATTTATTTATTTTTTTAAATGTCTTTTTTTCTCTCTTATCCCCCTGCCGCACTCGCACAAATCATACCTTGTTTTTTTTTTTCTTTCAAAAGACTTTGTAGTCTCAAAAAAGCCATTAGTCTTTTTACTGATTTGAACACGTCAAAAGTTGTTTCGCCCAAATGGCCCAAAAAGCGTATTTCTCAAGAAAGTGAACCAAAAGTAAATGTGATTTTTTTTTGTCCCCCGTCTTATAAGCACCATAGACAAATACTTTGTGTTTTGCCACCAATCCACCTGCCCAAAATCTGCACGCAAACCAAAAATGCTCTCTTTCTTCTAGTTTTTGTCAACTCAATTGAAACGCTTACTATGTGTAGGAAGACTACGGCAGCCCAGCGAGGCCTACCGTTTTACAAAGTAGACAAGCTACTGCATGAAATGAGGAAGCAAAGTTTTTTTCCCTCTCTCCCCCTGAAATCTGACACAATGTGGGGGCCTACTTTACAAAGCAAGTGAAACCGTGTGGGTCCTGCAGCGCCCTCTATTGGTTGCATATGCAAAGCACAGTACAAGGCCCAAAAAAGCAAGGAAGCATGCAGCCAGCACACAGGAGAAGAGATCAGAACAGAGTGCTGAACAGCAAAGGAGGAGACGTCACCAGCAGCACACAAAAAGATCTGACTTTTACCAGAGATGATCAGGGGAAAGCGCGAACGCAGTCCCCCACTACCACAAATTATGCAGTCGAGTTTCCCGCATTTGGGGAAATCGCAGGGGTCAGCACACCCGGAGTGCAATGGATGAGCCTCGCCCTGGGAGAACCACCTTCGTGATCATGGTATCTCCCCTGCCAGGTAAGTATGAGTTGGACTAGGGCTCAGGAGGGCCCCTGCTCGGGCACACCCCCGTCAAGTGAAGGAGGTTGACCGGATCCATGACAAGCGAACTCTCGGCAGGGGATAGAAAAAAACTGCAGGGAGGCTGCATCTCTTCACGTTGACATGGGAAGGAGGAAGGGTGACTGTTCCGGAAGCACCCCCAAACTATGCGCACAACTAGTGCAAATCCTTCCCAGGGCACACTGCAGCAGGTTGATTTGCATACCGTGATGTCATAAAAGCAGTCTGGCACAGTTACAGTAGCTGCAACCCTCATCTCTACATGAAAACCGACAGGCAGTGCACCGTCCTATGTCTCAATGGGTTCTTAAATTGGAAAATAAAATCTAAAAGGCAGCTTGAGATTTAACCCCCTAGCTGCTGAGGGCTTTCTCATCCTTGCACCGAGACCATTTTCAGACGTTAGCGCTCGTCCGAACGTCGTCGTCACAGATTTATTTATTTTTTTAAATGTCTTTTTTTCTCTCTTATCCCCCTGCCGCACTCGCACAAATCATACCTTGTTTTTTTTTTTCTTTCAAAAGACTTTGTAGTCTCAAAAAAGCCATTAGTCTTTTTACTGATTTGAACACGTCAAAAGTTGTTTCGCCCAAATGGCCCAAAAAGCGTATTTCTCAAGAAAGTGAACCAAAAGTAAATGTGATTTTTTTTTGTCCCCCGTCTTATAAGCACCATAGACAAATACTTTGTGTTTTGCCACCAATCCACCTGCCCAAAATCTGCACGCAAACCAAAAATGCTCTCTTTCTTCTAGTTTTTGTCAACTCAATTGAAACGCTTACTATGTGTAGGAAGACTACGGCAGCCCAGCGAGGCCTACCGTTTTACAAAGTAGACAAGCTACTGCATGAAATGAGGAAGCAAAGTTTTTTTCCCTCTCTCCCCCTGAAATCTGACACAATGTGGGGGCCTACTTTACAAAGCAAGTGAAACCGTGTGGGTCCTGCAGCGCCCTCTATTGGTTGCATATGCAAAGCACAGTACAAGGCCCAAAAAAGCAAGGAAGCATGCAGCCAGCACACAGGAGAAGAGATCAGAACAGAGTGCTGAACAGCAAAGGAGGAGACGTCACCAGCAGCACACAAAAAGATCTGACTTTTACCAGAGATGATCAGGGGAAAGCGCGAACGCAGTCCCCCACTACCACAAATTATGCAGTCGAGTTTCCCGCATTTGGGGAAATCGCAGGGGTCAGCACACCCGGAGTGCAATGGATGAGCCTCGCCCTGGGAGAACCACCTTCGTGATCATGGTATCTCCCCTGCCAGGTAAGTATGAGTTGGACTAGGGCTCAGGAGGGCCCCTGCTCGGGCACACCCCCGTCAAGTGAAGGAGGTTGACCGGATCCATGACAAGCGAACTCTCGGCAGGGGATAGAAAAAAACTGCAGGGAGGCTGCATCTCTTCACGTTGACATGGGAAGGAGGAAGGGTGACTGTTCCGGAAGCACCCCCAAACTATGCGCACAACTAGTGCAAATCCTTCCCAGGGCACACTGCAGCAGGTTGATTTGCATACCGTGATGTCATAAAAGCAGTCTGGCACAGTTACAGTAGCTGCAACCCTCATCTCTACATGAAAACCGACAGGCAGTGCACCGTCCTATGTCTCAATGGGTTCTTAAATTGGAAAATAAAATCTAAAAGGCAGCTTGAGATTTAACCCCCTAGCTGCTGAGGGCTTTCTCATCCTTGCACCGAGACCATTTTCAGACGTTAGCGCTCGTCCGAACGTCGTCGTCACAGATTTATTTATTTTTTTAAATGTCTTTTTTTCTCTCTTATCCCCCTGCCGCACTCGCACAAATCATACCTTGTTTTTTTTTTTCTTTCAAAAGACTTTGTAGTCTCAAAAAAGCCATTAGTCTTTTTACTGATTTGAACACGTCAAAAGTTGTTTCGCCCAAATGGCCCAAAAAGCGTATTTCTCAAGAAAGTGAACCAAAAGTAAATGTGATTTTTTTTTTGTCCCCCGTCTTATAAGCACCATAGACAAATACTTTGTGTTTTGCCACCAATCCACCTGCCCAAAATCTGCACGCAAACCAAAAATGCTCTCTTTCTTCTAGTTTTTGTCAACTCAATTGAAACGCTTACTATGTGTAGGAAGACTACGGCAGCCCAGCGAGGCCTACCGTTTTACAAAGTAGACAAGCTACTGCATGAAATGAGGAAGCAAAGTTTTTTTCCCTCTCTCCCCCTGAAATCTGACACAATGTGGGGGCCTACTTTACAAAGCAAGTGAAACCGTGTGGGTCCTGCAGCGCCCTCTATTGGTTGCATATGCAAAGCACAGTACAAGGCCCAAAAAAGCAAGGAAGCATGCAGCCAGCACACAGGAGAAGAGATCAGAACAGAGTGCTGAACAGCATAGGAGGAGACGTCACCAGCAGCACACAAAAAGATCTGACTTTTACCAGAGATGATCAGGGGAAAGCGCGAACGCAGTCCCCCACTACCACAAATTATGCAGTCGAGTTTCCCGCATTTGGGGAAATCGCAGGGGTCAGCACACCCGTGGATGAGCCTCGCCCTGGGAGAACCACCTTCATGATCATGGTATCTCCCCTGCCAGGTAAGTATGAGTTGGACTAGGGCTCAGGAGGGCCCCTGCTCGGGCACACCCCCGTCAAGTGAAGGAGGTTGACCGGATCCATGACAAGCGAACTCTCGGCAGGGGATAGAAAAAAACTGCAGGGAGGCTGCATCTCTTCACGTTGACATGGGAAGGAGGAAGGGTGACTGTTCCGGAAGCACCCCCAAACTATGCGCACAACTAGTGCAAATCCTTCCCAGGGCACACTGCAGCAGGTTGATTTGCATACCGTGATGTCATAAAAGCAGTCTGGCACAGTTACAG
Organism: Pseudophryne corroboree; assembly: GCF_028390025.1. Lineage (NCBI taxonomy): Eukaryota > Metazoa > Chordata > Amphibia > Anura > Myobatrachidae > Pseudophryne > Pseudophryne corroboree. The sequence continues at coordinate 116,729,012 of NC_086444.1, forward strand.
TAGCTGCAACCCTCATCTCTACATGAAAACCGACAGGCAGTGCACCGTCCTATGTCTCAATGGGTTCTTAAATTGGAAAATAAAATCTAAAAGGCAGCTTGAGATTTAACCCCCTAGCTGCTGAGGGCTTTCTCATCCTTGCACCGAGACCATTTTCAGACGTTAGCGCTCGTCCGAACGTCGTCGTCACAGATTTATTTATTTTTTTAAATGTCTTTTTTTCTCTCTTATCCCCCTGCCGCACTCGCACAAATCATACCTTGTTTTTTTTTTTCTTTCAAAAGACTTTGTAGTCTCAAAAAAGCCATTAGTCTTTTTACTGATTTGAACACGTCAAAAGTTGTTTCGCCCAAATGGCCCAAAAAGCGTATTTCTCAAGAAAGTGAACCAAAAGTAAATGTGATTTTTTTTTTGTCCCCCGTCTTATAAGCACCATAGACAAATACTTTGTGTTTTGCCACCAATCCACCTGCCCAAAATCTGCACGCAAACCAAAAATGCTCTCTTTCTTCTAGTTTTTGTCAACTCAATTGAAACGCTTACTATGTGTAGGAAGACTACGGCAGCCCAGCGAGGCCTACCGTTTTACAAAGTAGACAAGCTACTGCATGAAATGAGGAAGCAAAGTTTTTTTCCCTCTCTCCCCCAGAAATCTGACACAATGTGGGGGCCTACTTTACAAAGCAAGTGAAACCGTGTGGGTCCTGCAGCGCCCTCTATTGGTTGCATATGCAAAGCACAGTACAAGGCCCGAAAAAGCAAGGAAGCATGCAGCCAGCACACAGGAGAAGAGATCAGAACAGAGTGCTGAACACCAAAGGAGGAGACGTCACCAGCAGCACACAAAAAGATCTGACTTTTACCAGAGATGATCAGGGGAAAGCGCGAACGCAGTCCCCCACTACCACAAATTATGCAGTCGAGTTTCCCGCATTTGGGGAAATCGCAGGGGTCAGCACACCCGGAGTGCAATGGATGAGCCTCGCCCTGGGAGAACCACCTTCGTGATCATGGTATCTCCCCTGCCAGGTAAGTATGAGTTGGACTAGGGCTCAGGAGGGCCCCTGCTCGGGCACACCCCCGTCAAGTGAAGGAGGTTGACCGGATCCATGACAAGCGAACTCTCGGCAGGGGATAGAAAAAAACTGCAGGGAGGCTGCATCTCTTCACGTTGACATGGGAAGGAGGAAGGGTGACTGTTCCGGAAGCACCCCCAAACTATGCGCACAACTAGTGCAAATCCTTCCCAGGGCACACTGCAGCAGGTTGATTTGCATACCGTGATGTCATAAAAGCAGTCTGGCACAGTTACAGTAGCTGCAACCCTCATCTCTACATGAAAACCGACAGGCAGTGCACCGTCCTATGTCTCAATGGGTTCTTAAATTGGAAAATAAAATCTAAAAGGCAGCTTGAGATTTAACCCCCTAGCTGCTGAGGGCTTTCTCATCCTTGCACCGAGACCATTTTCAGACGTTAGCGCTAGTCCGAACGTCGTCGTCACAGATTTATTTATTTTTTTAAATGTCTTTTTTTTCTCTCTTATCCCCCTGCCGCACTCGCACAAATCATACCTTGTTTTTTTTTTTCTTTCAAAAGACTTTGTAGTCTCAAAAAAGCCATTAGTCTTTTTACTGATTTGAACACGTCAAAAGTTGTTTCGCCCAAATGGCCCAAAAAGCGTATTTCTCAAGAAAGTGAACCAAAAGTAAATGTGATTTTTTTTTTGTCCCCCGTCTTATAAGCACCATAGACAAATACTTTGTGTTTTGCCACCAATCCACCTGCCCAAAATCTGCACGCAAACCAAAAATGCTCTCTTTCTTCTAGTTTTTGTCAACTCAATTGAAACGCTTACTATGTGTAGGAAGACTACGGCAGCCCAGCGAGGCCTACCGTTTTACAAAGTAGACAAGCTACTGCATGAAATGAGGGAGCAAAGTTTTTTTCCCTCTCTCCCCCTGAAATCTGACACAATGTGGGGGCCTACTTTACAAAGCAAGTGAAACCGTGTGGGTCCTGCAGCGCCCTCTATTGGTTGCATATGCAAAGCACAGTACAAGGCCCGAAAAAGCAAGGAAGCATGCAGCCAGCACACAGGAGAAGAGATCAGAACAGAGTGCTGAACAGCAAAGGAGGAGACGTCACCAGCAGCACACAAAAAGATCTGACTTTTACCAGAGATGACCAGGGGAAAGCGCGAACGCAGTCCCCCACTACCACAAATTATGCAGTCGAGTTTCCCGCATTTGGGGAAATCGCAGGGGTCAGCACACCCGGAGTGCAATGGATGAGCCTCGCCCTGGGAGAACCACCTTCGTGATCATGGTATCTCCCCTGCCAGGTAAGTATGAGTTGGACTAGGGCTCAGGAGGGCCCCTGCCCGGGCACACCCCCGTCAAGTGAAGGAGGTTGACCGGATCCATGACAAGCGAACTCTCGGCAGGGGATAGAAAAAAACTGCAGGGAGGCTGCATCTCTTCACGTTGACATGGGAAGGAGGAAGGGTGACTGTTCCGGAAGCACCCCCAAACTATGCGCACAACTAGTGCAAATCCTTCCCAGGGCACACTGCAGCAGGTTGATTTGCATACCGTGATGTCATAAAAGCAGTCTGGCACAGTTACAGTAGCTGCAACCCTCATCTCTACATGAAAACCGACAGGCAGTGCACCGTCCTATGTCTCAATGGGTTCTTAAATTGGAAAATAAAATCTAAAAGGCAGCTTGAGATTTAACCCCCTAGCTGCTGAGGGCTTTCTCATCCTTGCACCGAGACCATTTTCAGACGTTAGCGCTCGTCCGAACGTCGTCGTCACAGATTTATTTATTTTTTTAAATGTCTTTTTTTCTCTATTATCCCCCTGCCGCACTCGCACAAATCATACCTTGTTGTTTTTTTTCTTTCAAAAGACTTTGTAGTCTCAAAAAAGCCATTAGTCTTTTTACTGATTTGAACACGTCAAAAGTTGTTTCGCCCAAATGGCCCAAAAAGCGTATTTCTCAAGAAAGTGAACCAAAAGTAAATGTGATTTTTTTTTGTCCCCCGTCTTATAAGCACCATAGACAAATACTTTGTGTTTTGCCACCAATCCACCTGCCCAAAATCTGCACGCAAACCAAAAATGCTCTCTTTCTTCTAGTTTTTGTCAACTCAATTGAAACGCTTACTATGTGTAGGAAGACTACGGCAGCCCAGCGAGGCCTACCGTTTTACAAAGTAGACAAGCTACTGCATGAAATGAGGGAGCAAAGTTTTTTTCCCTCTCTCCCCCTGAAATCTGACACAATGTGGGGGCCTACTTTACAAAGCAAGTGAAACCGTGTGGGTCCTGCAGCGCCCTCTATTGGTTGCATATGCAAAGCACAGTACAAGGCCCGAAAAAGCAAGGAAGCATGCAGCCAGCACACAGAAGAGATCAGAACAGAGTGCTGAACAGCAAAGGAGGAGACGTCACCAGCAGCACACAAAAAGATCTGACTTTTACCAGAGATGATCAGGGGAAAGCGCGAACGCAGTCCCCCACTACCACAAATTATGCAGTCGAGTTTCCCGCATTTGGGGAAATCGCAGGGGTCAGCACAGCCGGAGTGCAATGGATGAGCCTCGCCCTGGGAGAACCACCATCGTGATCATGGTATCTCCCCTGCCAGGTAAGTATGAGTTGGACTAGGGCTCAGGAGGGCCCCTGCTCGGGCACACCCCCGTCAAGTGAAGGAGGTTGACCGGATCCATGACAAGCGAACTCTCGGCAGGGGATAGAAAAAAACTGCAGGGAGGCTGCATCTCTTCACGTTGACATGGGAAGGAGGAAGGGTGACTGTTCCGGAAGCACCCCCAAACTATGCGCACAACTAGTGCAAATCCTTCCCAGGGCACACTGCAGCAGGTTGATTTGCATACCGTGATGTCATAAAAGCAGTCGGGCACAGTTACAGTAGCTGCAACCCTCATCTCTACATGAAAACCGACAGGCAGTGCACCGTCCTATGTCTCAATGGGTTCTTAAATTGGAAAATAAAATCTAAAAGGCAGCTTGAGATTTAACCCCCTAGCTGCTGAGGGCTTTCTCATCCTTGCACCGAGACCATTTTCAGACGTTAGCGCTCGTCCGAACGTCGTCGTCACAGATTTATTTATTTTTTTAAATGTCTTTTTTTCTCTCTTATCCCCCTGCCGCACTCGCACAAATCATACCTTGTTTTTTGTTTTTGTTTTTTTTTTTCTTTCAAAAGACTTTGTAGTCTCAAAAAAGCCATTAGTCTTTTTACTGATTTGAACACGTCAAAAGTTGTTTCGCTCAAATGGCCCAAAAAGCGTATTTCTCAAGAAAGTGAACCAAAAGTAAATGTGATTTTTTTTGTCCCCCGTCTTATAAGCACCATAGACAAATACTTTGTTTTGCCACCAATCCACCTGCCCAAAATCTGCACGCAAACCAAAAATGCTCTCTTTCTTCTAGTTTTTGTCAACTCAATTGAAATGCTTACTATGTGTAGGAAGACTACGGCAGCCCAGCGAGGCCTACCGTTTTACAAAGTAGACAAGCTACTGCATGAAATGAGGGAGCAAAGTTTTTTTCCCTCTCTCCCCCTGAAATCTGACACAATGTGGGGGCCTACTTTACAAAGCAAGTGAAACCGTGTGGGTCCTGCAGCGCCCTCTATTGGTTGCATATGCAAAGCACAGTACAAGGCCCGAAAAAGCAAGGAAGCATGCAGCCAGCACACAGGAGAAGAGATCAGAACAGAGTGCTGAACAGCAAAGGAGGAGACGTCACCAGCAGCACACAAAAAGATCTGACTTTTACCAGAGATGATCAGGGGAAAGCGCGAACGCAGTCCCCCACTACCACAAATTATGCAGTCGAGTTTCCCGCATTTGGGGAAATCGCAGGGGTCAGCACACCCGGAGTGCAATGGATGAGCCTCGCCCTGGGAGAACCACCTTCGTGATCATGGTATCTCCCCTGCCAGGTAAGTATGAGTTGGACTAGGGCTCAGGAGGGCCCCTGCTCGGGCACACCCCCGTCAAGTGAAGGAGGTTGACCGGATCCATGACAAGCGAACTCTCGGCAGGGGATAGAAAAAAACTGCAGGGAGGCTGCATCTCTTCACGTTGTCATGGGAAGGAGGAAGGGTGACTGTTCCGGAAGCACCCCCAAACTATGCGCACAACTAGTGCAAATCCTTCCCAGGGCACACTGCAGCAGATGAATTTGCATACCGTCATGTCATAAAAGCAGTCAGGCACAGTTACAGTAGCTGCAACCCTCATCTCTACATGAAAACCGACAGGCAGTGCACCGTCCTATGTCTCAATGGTTTCTTAAATTGGAAAATAAAATCTAAAAGGCAGCTTGAGATTTAACCCCCTAGCTGCTGAGGGCTTTCTCATCCTTGCACCGAGACCATTTTCAGACGTTAGCGCTCGTCCGAACGTCGTCGTCACAGATTTATTTATTTTTTTAAATGTCTTTTTTTCTCTCTTATCCCCCTGCCGCACTCGCACAAATCATACCTTGTTTTGTTTTTTCTTTCAAAAGACTTTGTAGTCTCAAAAAAGCCATTAGTCTTTTTACTGATTTGAACACGTCAAAAGTTGTTTCGCCCAAATGGCCCAAAAAGCGTATTTCTCAAGAAAGTGAACCAAAAGTAAATGTGATTTTTTTTTTGTCCCCCGTCTTATAAGCACCATAGACAAATACTTTGTGTTTTGCCACCAATCCACCTGCCCAAAATCTGCACGCAAACCAAAAATGCTCTCTTTCTTCTAGTTTTTGTCAACTCAATTGAAACGCTTACTATGTGTAGGAAGACTACGGCAGCCCAGCGAGGCCTACCGTTTTACAAAGTAGACAAGCTACTGCATGAAATGAGGGAGCAAAGTTTTTTTCCCTCTCTCCCCCTGAAATCTGACACAATGTGGGGGCCTACTTTACAAAGCAAGTGAAACCGTGTGGGTCCTGCAGCGCCCTCTATTGGTTGCATATGCAAAGCACAGTACAAGGCCCGAAAAAGCAAGGAAGCATGCAGCCAGCACACAGGAGAAGAGATCAGAACAGAGTGCTGAACAGCAAAGGAGGAGACGTCACCAGCAGCACACAAAAAGATCTGACTTTTACCAGAGATGATCAGGGGAAAGCGCGAACGCAGTCCCCCACTACCACATATTATGCAGTCGAGTTTCCCGCATTTGGGGAAATCGCAGGGGTCAGCACAGCCGGAGTGCAATGGATGAGCCTCGCCCTGGGAGAACCACCTTCGTGATCATGGTATCTCCCCTGCCAGGTAAGTATGAGTTGGACTAGGGCTCAGGAGGGCCCCTGCTCGGGCACACCCCCGTCAAGTGAAGGAGGTTGACCGGATCCATGACAAGCGAACTCTCGGCAGGGGATAGAAAAAAACTGCAGGGAGGCTGCATCTCTTCACGTTGACATGGGAAGGAGGAAGGGTGACTGTTCCGGAAGCACCCCCAAACTATGCGCACAACTAGTGCAAATCCTTCCCAGGGCACACTGCAGCAGGTTGATTTGCATACCGTGATGTCATAAAAGCAGTCTGGCACAGTTACAGTAGCTGCAACCCTCATCTCTACATGAAAACCGACAGGCAGTGCACCGTCCTATGTCTCAATGGGTTCTTAAATTGGAAAATAAAATCTAAAAGGCAGCTTGAGATTTAACCCCCTAGCTGCTGAGGGCTTTCTCATCCTTGCACCGAGACCATTTTCAGACGTTAGCGCTCGTCCGAACGTCGTCGTCACAGATTTATTTATTTTTTTAAATGTCTTTTTTTCTCTCTTATCCCCCTGCCGCACTCGCACAAATCATACCTTGTTTTTTTTTTTCTTTCAAAAGACTTTGTAGTCTCAAAAAAGCCATTAGTCTTTTTACTGATTTGAACACGTCAAAAGTTGTTTCGCCCAAATGGCCCAAAAAGCGTATTTCTCAAGAAAGTGAACCAAAAGTAAATGTGATTTTTTTTTTGTCCCCCGTCTTATAAGCACCATAGACAAATACTTTGTGTTTTGCCACCAATCCACCTGCCCAAAATCTGCACGCAAACCAAAAATGCTCTCTTTCTTCTAGTTTTTGTCAACTCAATTGAAACGCTTACTATGTGTAGGAAGACTACGGCAGCCCAGCGAGGCCTACCGTTTTACAAAGTAGACAAGCTACTGCATGAAATGAGGGAGCAAAGTTTTTTTCCCTCTCTCCCCCTGAAATCTGACACAATGTGGGGGCCTACTTTACAAAGCAAGTGAAACCGTGTGGGTCCTGCAGCGCCCTCTATTGGTTGCATATGCAAAGCACAGTACAAGGCCCGAAAAAGCAAGGAAGCATGCAGCCAGCACACAGGAGAAGAGATCAGAACAGAGTGCTGAACAGCAAAGGAGGAGACGTCACCAGCAGCACACAAAAAGATCTGACTTTTACCAGAGATGATCAGGGGAAAGCGCGAACGCAGTCCCCCACTACCACAAATTATGCAGTCGAGTTTCCCGCATTTGGGGAAATCGCAGGGGTCAGCACACCCGGAGTGCAATGGATGAGCCTCGCCCTGGGAGAACCACCTTCGTGATCATGGTATCTCCCCTGCCAGGTAAGTATGAGTTGGACTAGGGCTCAGGAGGGCCCCTGCTCGGGCACACCCCCGTCAAGTGAAGGAGGTTGACCGGATCCATGACAAGCGAACTCTCGGCAGGGGATAGAAAAAAACTGCAGGGAGGCTGCATCTCTTCACGTTGACATGGGAAGGAGGAAGGGTGACTGTTCCGGAAGCACCCCCAAACTATGCGCACAACTAGTGCAAATCCTTCCCAGGGCACACTGCAGCAGATGAATTTGCATACCGTCATGTCATAAAAGCAGTCAGGCACAGTTACAGTAGCTGCAACCCTCATCTCTACATGAAAACCGACAGGCAGTGCACCGTCCTATGTCTCAATGGGTTCTTAAATTGGAAAATAAAATCTAAAAGGCAGCTTGAGATTTAACCCCCTAGCTGCTGAGGGCTTTCTCATCCTTGCACCGAGACCATTTTCAGACGTTAGCGCTCGTCCGAACGTCGTCGTCACAGATTTATTTATTTTTTTAAATGTCTTTTTTTCTCTCTTATCCCCCTGCCGCACTCGCACAAATCATACCTTGTTTTTTTTTTTCTTTCAAAAGACTTTGTAGTCTCAAAAAAGCCATTAGTCTTTTTACTGATTTGAACACGTCAAAAGTTGTTTCGCCCAAATGGCCCAAAAAGCGTATTTCTCAAGAAAGTGAACCAAAAGTAAATGTGATTTTTTTTTGTCCCCGTCTTATAAGCACCATAGACAAATACTTTGTGTTTTGCCACCAATCCACCTGCCCAAAATCTGCACGCAAACCAAAAATGCTCTCTTTCTTCTAGTTTTCGCCGCCTCAATTGAAACGCTTACTATGTGTAGGAAGACTACGGCAGCCCAGCGAGGCCTACCGTTTTACAAAGTAGACAAGCTACTGCATGAAATGAGGGAGCAAAGTTTTTTTCCCTCTCTCCCCCTGAAATCTGACACAATGTGGGGGCCTACTTTACAAAGCAAGTGAAACCGTGTGGGTCCTGCAGCGCCCTCTATTGGTTGCATATGCAAAGCACAGTACAAGGCCCGAAAAAGCAAGGAAGCATGCAGCCAGCACACAGAAGAGATCAGAACAGAGTGCTGAACAGCAAAGGAGGAGACGTCACCAGCAGCACACAAAAAGATCTGACTTTTACCAGAGATGATCAGGGGAAAGCGCGAACGCAGTCCCCCACTACCACATATTATGCAGTCGAGTTTCCCGCATTTGGGGAAATCGCAGGGGTCAGCACAGCCGGAGTGCAATGGATGAGCCTCGCCCTGGGAGAACCACCTTCGTGATCATGGTATCTCCCCTGCCAGGTAAGTATGAGTTGGACTAGGGCTCAGGAGGGCCCCTGCTCGGGCACACCCCCGTCAAGTGAAGGAGGTTGACCGGATCCATGACAAGCGAACTCTCGGCAGGGGATAGAAAAAAACTGCAGGGAGGCTGCATCTCTTCACGTTGACATGGGAAGGAGGAAGGGTGACTGTTCCGGAAGCACCCCCAAACTATGCGCACAACTAGTGCAAATCCTTCCCAGGGCACACTGCAGCAGGTTGATTTGCATACCGTGATGTCATAAAAGCAGTCTGGCACAGTTACAGTAGCTGCAACCCTCATCTCTACATGAAAACCGACAGGCAGTGCACCGTCCTATGTCTCAATGGGTTCTTAAATTGGAAAATAAAATCTAAAAGGCAGCTTGAGATTTAACCCCCTAGCTGCTGAGGGCTTTCTCATCCTTGCACCGAGACCATTTTCAGACGTTAGCGCTCGTCCGAACGTCGTCGTCACAGATTTATTTATTTTTTTAAATGTCTTTTTTTCTCTCTTATCCCCCTGCCGCACTCGCACAAATCATACCTTGTTTTTTTTTTTCTTTCAAAAGACTTTGTAGTCTCAAAAAAGCCATTAGTCTTTTTACTGATTTGAACACGTCAAAAGTTGTTTCGCCCAAATGGCCCAAAAAGCGTATTTCTCAAGAAAGTGAACCAAAAGTAAATGTGATTTTTTTTTTGTCCCCCGTCTTATAAGCACCATAGACAAATACTTTGTGTTTTGCCACCAATCCACCTGCCCAAAATCTGCACGCAAACCAAAAATGCTCTCTTTCTTCTAGTTTTTGTCAACTCAATTGAAACGCTTACTATGTGTAGGAAGACTACGGCAGCCCAGCGAGGCCTACCGTTTTACAAAGTAGACAAGCTACTGCATGAAATGAGGGAGCAAAGTTTTTTTCCCTCTCTCCCCCTGAAATCTGACACAATGTGGGGGCCTACTTTACAAAGCAAGTGAAACCGTGTGGGTCCTGCAGCGCCCTCTATTGGTTGCATATGCAAAGCACAGTACAAGGCCCGAAAAAGCAAGGAAGCATGCAGCCAGCACACAGGAGAAGAGATCAGAACAGAGTGCTGAACAGCAAAGGAGGAGACGTCACCAGCAGCACACAAAAAGATCTGACTTTTACCAGAGATGATCAGGGGAAAGCGCGAACGCAGTCCCCCACTACCACAAATTATGCAGTCGAGTTTCCCGCATTTGGGGAAATCGCAGGGGTCAGCACACCCGGAGTGCAATGGATGAGCCTCGCCCTGGGAGAACCACCTTCGTGATCATGGTATCTCCCCTGCCAGGTAAGTATGAGTTGGACTAGGGCTCAGGAGGGCCCCTGCTCGGGCACACCCCCGTCAAGTGAAGGAGGTTGACCGGATCCATGACAAGCGAACTCTCGGCAGGGGATAGAAAAAAACTGCAGGGAGGCTGCATCTCTTCACGTTGACATGGGAAGGAGGAAGGGTGACTGTTCCGGAAGCACCCCCAAACTATGCGCACAACTAGTGCAAATCCTTCCCAGGGCACACTGCAGCAGATGAATTTGCATACCGTCATGTCATAAAAGCAGTCAGGCACAGTTACAGTAGCTGCAACCCTCATCTCTACATGAAAACCGACAGGCAGTGCACCGTCCTATGTCTCAATGGGTTCTTAAATTGGAAAATAAAATCTAAAAGGCAGCTTGAGATTTAACCCCCTAGCTGCTGAGGGCTTTCTCATCCTTGCACCGAGACCATTTTCAGACGTTAGCGCTCGTCCGAACGTCGTCGTCACAGATTTATTTATTTTTTTAAATGTCTTTTTTTCTCTCTTATCCCCCTGCCGCACTCGCACAAATCATACCTTGTTTTTTTTTTTCTTTCAAAAGACTTTGTAGTCTCAAAAAAGCCATTAGTCTTTTTACTGATTTGAACACGTCAAAAGTTGTTTCGCCCAAATGGCCCAAAAAGCGTATTTCTCAAAAAAGTGAACCAAAAGTAAATGTGATTTTTTTTTTGTCCCCGTCTTATAAGCACCATAGAAAAATACTTTGTGTTTTGCCACCAATCCACCTGCCCAAAATCTGCACGCAAACCAAAAATGCTCTCTTTCTTCTAGTTTTCGCCGCCTCAATTGAAACGCTTACTATGTGTAGGAAGACTACGGCAGCCCAGCGAGGCCTACCGTTTTACAAAGTAGACAAGCTACTGCATGAAATGAGGGAGCAAAGTTTTTTTCCCTCTCTCCCCCTGAAATCTGACACAATGTGGGGGCCTACTTTACAAAGCAAGTGAAACCGTGTGGGTCCTGCAGCGCCCTCTATTGGTTGCATATGCAAAGCACAGTACAAGGCCCGAAAAAGCAAGGAAGCATGCAGCCAGCACACAGAAGAGATCAGAACAGAGTGCTGAACAGCAAAGGAGGAGACGTCACCAGCAGCACACAAAAAGATCTGACTTTTACCAGAGATGATCAGGGGAAAGCGCGAACGCAGTCCCCCACTACCACAAATTATGCAGTCGAGTTTCCCGCATTTGGGGAAATCGCAGGGGTCAGCACAGCCGGAGTGCAATGGATGAGCCTCGCCCTGGGAGAACCACCTTCGTGATCATGGTATCTCCCCTGCCAGGTAAGTATGAGTTGGACTAGGGCTCAGGAGGGCCCCTGCTCGGGCACACCCCCGTCAAGTGAAGGAGGTTGACCGGATCCATGACAAGCGAACTCTCGGCAGGGGATAGAAAAAAACTGCAGGGAGGCTGCATCTCTTCACGTTGACATGGGAAGGAGGAAGGGTGACTGTTCCGGAAGCACCCCCCAAACTATGCGCACAACTAGTGCAAATCCTTCCCAGGGCACACTGCAGCAGGTTGATTTGCATACCGTGATGTCATAAAAGCAGTCTGGCACAGTTACAGTAGCTGCAACCCTCATCTCTACATGAAAACCGACAGGCAGTGCACCGTCCTATGTCTCAATGGGTTCTTAAATTGGAAAATAAAATCTAAAAGGCAGCTTGAGATTTAACCCCCTAGCTGCTGAGGGCTTTCTCATCCTTGCACCGAGACCATTTTCAGACGTTAGCGCTCGTCCGAACGTCGTCGTCACAGATTTATTTATTTTTTTAAATGTCTTTTTTTCTCTCTTATCCCCCTGCCGCACTCGCACAAATCATACCTTGTTTTTTGTTTTTGTTTTTTTTTTTCTTTCAAAAGACTTTGTAGTCTCAAAAAAGCCATTAGTCTTTTTACTGATTTGAACACGTCAAAAGTTGTTTCGCTCAAATGGCCCAAAAAGCGTATTTCTCAAGAAAGTGAACCAAAAGTAAATGTGATTTTTTTTGTCCCCCGTCTTATAAGCACCATAGACAAATACTTTGTTTTGCCACCAATCCACCTGCCCAAAATCTGCACGCAAACCAAAAATGCTCTCTTTCTTCTAGTTTTTGTCAACTCAATTGAAATGCTTACTATGTGTAGGAAGACTACGGCAGCCCAGCGAGGCCTACCGTTTTACAAAGTAGACAAGCTACTGCATGAAATGAGGGAGCAAAGTTTTTTTCCCTCTCTCCCCCTGAAATCTGACACAATGTGGGGGCCTACTTTACAAAGCAAGTGAAACCGTGTGGGTCCTGCAGCGCCCTCTATTGGTTGCATATGCAAAGCACAGTACAAGGCCCGAAAAAGCAAGGAAGCATGCAGCCAGCACACAGGAGAAGAGATCAGAACAGAGTGCTGAACAGCAAAGGAGGAGACGTCACCAGCAGCACACAAAAAGATCTGACTTTTACCAGAGATGATCAGGGGAAAGCGCGAACGCAGTCCCCCACTACCACAAATTATGCAGTCGAGTTTCCCGCATTTGGGGAAATCGCAGGGGTCAGCACAGCCGGAGTGCAATGGATGAGCCTCGCCCTGGGAGAACCACCTTCGTGATCATGGTATCTCCCCTGCCAGGTAAGTATGAGTTGGACTAGGGCTCAGGAGGGCCCCTGCTCGGGCACACCCCCGTCAAGTGAAGGAGGTTGACCGGATCCATGACAAGCGAACTCTCGGCAGGGGATAGAAAAAAACTGCAGGGAGGCTGCATCTCTTCACGTTGACATGGGAAGGAGGAAGGGTGACTGTTCCGGAAGCACCCCCAAACTATGCGCACAACTAGTGCAAATCCTTCCCAGGGCACACTGCAGCAGGTTGATTTGCATACCGTGATGTCATAAAAGCAGTCTGGCACAGTTACAGTAGCTGCAACCCTCATCTCTACATGAAAACCGACAGGCAGTGCACCGTCCTATGTCTCAATGGGTTCTTAAATTGGAAAATAAAATCTAAAAGGCAGCTTGAGATTTAACCCCCTAGCTGCTGAGGGCTTTCTCATCCTTGCACCGAGACCATTTTCAGACGTTAGCGCTCGTCCGAACGTCGTCGTCACAGATTTATTTATTTTTTTAAATGTCTTTTTTTCTCTCTTATCCCCCTGCCGCACTCGCACAAATCATACCTTGTTTTGTTTTTTCTTTCAAAAGACTTTGTAGTCTCAAAAAAGCCATTAGTCTTTTTACTGATTTGAACACGTCAAAAGTTGTTTCGCCCAAATGGCCCAAAAAGCGTATTTCTCAAGAAAGTGAACCAAAAGTAAATGTGATTTTTTTTTGTCCCCCGTCTTATAAGCACCATAGACAAATACTTTGTGTTTTGCCACCAATCCACCTGCCCAAAATCTGCACGCAAACCAAAAATGCTCTCTTTCTTCTAGTTTTTGTCAACTCAATTGAAACGCTTACTATGTGTAGGAAGACTACGGCAGCCCAGCGAGGCCTACCGTTTTACAAAGTAGACAAGCTACTGCATGAAATGAGGGAGCAAAGTTTTTTTCCCTCTCTCCCCCTGAAATCTGACACAATGTGGGGGCCTACTTTACAAAGCAAGTGAAACCGTGTGGGTCCTGCAGCGCCCTCTATTGGTTGCATATGCAAAGCACAGTACAAGGCCCGAAAAAGCAAGGAAGCATGCAGCCAGCACACAGGAGAAGAGATCAGAACAGAGTGCTGAACAGCAAAGGAGGAGACGTCACCAGCAGCACACAAAAAGATCTGACTTTTACCAGAGATGATCAGGGGAAAGCGCGAACGCAGTCCCCCACTACCACAAATTATGCAGTCGAGTTTCCCGCATTTGGGGAAATCGCAGGGGTCAGCACACCCGGAGTGCAATGGATGAGCCTCGCCCTGGGAGAACCACCTTCGTGATCATGGTATCTCCCCTGCCAGGTAAGTATGAGTTGGACTAGGGCTCAGGAGGGCCCCTGCTCGGGCACACCCCCGTCAAGTGAAGGAGGTTGACCGGATCCATGACAAGCGAACTCTCGGCAGGGGATAGAAAAAAACTGCAGGGAGGCTGCATCTCTTCACGTTGACATGGGAAGGAGGAAGGGTGACTGTTCCGGAAGCACCCCCAAACTATGCGCACAACTAGTGCAAATCCTTCCCAGGGCACACTGCAGCAGATGAATTTGCATACCGTCATGTCATAAAAGCAGTCAGGCACAGTTACAGTAGCTGCAACCCTCATCTCTACATGAAAACCGACAGGCAGTGCACCGTCCTATGTCTCAATGGGTTCTTAAATTGGAAAATAAAATCTAAAAGGCAGCTTGAGATTTAACCCCCTAGCTGCTGAGGGCTTTCTCATCCTTGCACCGAGACCATTTTCAGACGTTAGCGCTCGTCCGAACGTCGTCGTCACAGATTTATTTATTTTTTTAAATGTCTTTTTTTCTCTCTTATCCCCCTGCCGCACTCGCACAAATCATACCTTGTTTTTTTTTTTCTTTCAAAAGACTTTGTAGTCTCAAAAAAGCCATTAGTCTTTTTACTGATTTGAACACGTCAAAAGTTGTTTCGCCCAAATGGCCCAAAAAGCGTATTTCTCAAGAAAGTGAACCAAAAGTAAATGTGATTTTTTTTTGTCCCCGTCTTATAAGCACCATAGACAAATACTTTGTGTTTTGCCACCAATCCACCTGCCCAAAATCTGCACGCAAACCAAAAATGCTCTCTTTCTTCTAGTTTTCGCCGCCTCAATTGAAACGCTTACTATGTGTAGGAAGACTACGGCAGCCCAGCGAGGCCTACCGTTTTACAAAGTAGACAAGCTACTGCATGAAATGAGGGAGCAAAGTTTTTTTCCCTCTCTCCCCCTGAAATCTGACACAATGTGGGGGCCTACTTTACAAAGCAAGTGAAACCGTGTGGGTCCTGCAGCGCCCTCTATTGGTTGCATATGCAAAGCACAGTACAAGGCCCGAAAAAGCAAGGAAGCATGCAGCCAGCACACAGAAGAGATCAGAACAGAGTGCTGAACAGCAAAGGAGGAGACGTCACCAGCAGCACACAAAAAGATCTGACTTTTACCAGAGATGATCAGGGGAAAGCGCGAACGCAGTCCCCCACTACCACAAATTATGCAGTCGAGTTTCCCGCATTTGGGGAAATCGCAGGGGTCAGCACAGCCGGAGTGCAATGGATGAGCCTCGTCCTGGGAGAACCACCTTCGTGATCATGGTATCTCCCCTGCCAGGTAAGTATGAGTTGGACTAGGGCTCAGGAGGGCCCCTGCTCGGGCACACCCCCGTCAAGTGAAGGAGGTTGACCGGATCCATGACAAGCGAACTCTCGGCAGGGGATAGAAAAAAACTGCAGGGAGGCTGCATCTCTTCACGTTGACATGGGAAGGAGGAAGGGTGACTGTTCCGGAAGCACCCCCAAACTATGCGCACAACTAGTGCAAATCCTTCCCAGGGCACACTGCAGCAGGTTGATTTGCATACCGTGATGTCATAAAAGCAGTCGGGCACAGTTACAGTAGCTGCAACCCTCATCTCTACATGAAAACCGACAGGCAGTGCACCGTCCTATGTCTCAATGGGTTCTTAAATTGGAAAATAAAATCTAAAAGGCAGCTTGAGATTTAACCCCCTAGCTGCTGAGGGCTTTCTCATCCTTGCACCGAGACCATTTTCAGACGTTAGCGCTCGTCCGAACGTCGTCGTCACAGATTTATTTATTTTTTTAAATGTCTTTTTTTCTCTCTTATCCCCCTGCCGCACTCGCACAAATCATACCTTGTTTTTTTTTTTTGTTTTTTTTTTTCTTTCAAAAGACTTTGTAGTCTCAAAAAAGCCATTAGTCTTTTTACTGATTTGAACACGTCAAAAGTTGTTTCGCTCAAATGGCCCAAAAAGCGTATTTCTCAAGAAAGTGAACCAAAAGTAAATGTGATTTTTTTTGTCCCCCGTCTTATAAGCACCATAGACAAATACTTTGTTTTGCCACCAATCCACCTGCCCAAAATCTGCACGCAAACCAAAAATGCTCTCTTTCTTCTAGTTTTTGTCAACTCAATTGAAATGCTTACTATGTGTAGGAAGACTACGGCAGCCCAGCGAGGCCTACCGTTTTACAAAGTAGACAAGCTACTGCATGAAATGAGGGAGCAAAGTTTTTTTCCCTCTCTCCCCCTGAAATCTGACACAATGTGGGGGCCTACTTTACAAAGCAAGTGAAACCGTGTGGGTCCTGCAGCGCCCTCTATTGGTTGCATATGCAAAGCACAGTACAAGGCCCGAAAAAGCAAGGAAGCATGCAGCCAGCACACAGGAGAAGAGATCAGAACAGAGTGCTGAACAGCAAAGGAGGAGACGTCACCAGCAGCACACAAAAAGATCTGACTTTTACCAGAGATGATCAGGGGAAAGCGCGAACGCAGTCCCCCACTACCACAAATTATGCAGTCGAGTTTCCCGCATTTGGGGAAATCGCAGGGGTCAGCACACCCGGAGTGCAATGGATGAGCCTCGCCCTGGGAGAACCACCTTCGTGATCATGGTATCTCCCCTGCCAGGTAAGTATGAGTTGGACTAGGGCTCAGGAGGGCCCCTGCTCGGGCACACCCCCGTCAAGTGAAGGAGGTTGACCGGATCCATGACAAGCGAACTCTCGGCAGGGGATAGAAAAAAACTGCAGGGAGGCTGCATCTCTTCACGTTGTCATGGGAAGGAGGAAGGGTGACTGTTCCGGAAGCACCCCCAAACTATGCGCACAACTAGTGCAAATCCTTCCCAGGGCACACTGCAGCAGATGAATTTGCATACCGTCATGTCATAAAAGCAGTCAGGCACAGTTACAGTAGCTGCAACCCTCATCTCTACATGAAAACCGACAGGCAGTGCACCGTCCTATGTCTCAATGGTTTCTTAAATTGGAAAATAAAATCTAAAAGGCAGCTTGAGATTTAACCCCCTAGCTGCTGAGGGCTTTCTCATCCTTGCACCGAGACCATTTTCAGACGTTAGCGCTCGTCCGAACGTCGTCGTCACAGATTTATTTATTTTTTTAAATGTCTTTTTTTCTCTCTTATCCCCCTGCCGCACTCGCACAAATCATACCTTGTTTTGTTTTTTCTTTCAAAAGACTTTGTAGTCTCAAAAAAGCCATTAGTCTTTTTACTGATTTGAACACGTCAAAAGTTGTTTCGCCCAAATGGCCCAAAAAGCGTATTTCTCAAGAAAGTGAACCAAAAGTAAATGTGATTTTTTTTTTGTCCCCCGTCTTATAAGCACCATAGACAAATACTTTGTGTTTTGCCACCAATCCACCTGCCCAAAATCTGCACGCAAACCAAAAATGCTCTCTTTCTTCTAGTTTTTGTCAACTCAATTGAAACGCTTACTATGTGTAGGAAGACTACGGCAGCCCAGCGAGGCCTACCGTTTTACAAAGTAGACAAGCTACTGCATGAAATGAGGGAGCAAAGTTTTTTTCCCTCTCTCCCCCTGAAATCTGACACAATGTGGGGGCCTACTTTACAAAGCAAGTGAAACCGTGTGGGTCCTGCAGCGCCCTCTATTGGTTGCATATGCAAAGCACAGTACAAGGCCCGAAAAAGCAAGGAAGCATGCAGCCAGCACACAGGAGAAGAGATCAGAACAGAGTGCTGAACAGCAAAGGAGGAGACGTCACCAGCAGCACACAAAAAGATCTGACTTTTACCAGAGATGATCAGGGGAAAGCGCGAACGCAGTCCCCCACTACCACATATTATGCAGTCGAGTTTCCCGCATTTGGGGAAATCGCAGGGGTCAGCACAGCCGGAGTGCAATGGATGAGCCTCGCCCTGGGAGAACCACCTTCGTGATCATGGTATCTCCCCTGCCAGGTAAGTATGAGTTGGACTAGGGCTCAGGAGGGCCCCTGCTCGGGCACACCCCCGTCAAGTGAAGGAGGTTGACCGGATCCATGACAAGCGAACTCTCGGCAGGGGATAGAAAAAAACTGCAGGGAGGCTGCATCTCTTCACGTTGACATGGGAAGGAGGAAGGGTGACTGTTCCGGAAGCACCCCCAAACTATGCGCACAACTAGTGCAAATCCTTCCCAGGGCACACTGCAGCAGGTTGATTTGCATACCGTGATGTCATAAAAGCAGTCTGGCACAGTTACAGTAGCTGCAACCCTCATCTCTACATGAAAACCGACAGGCAGTGCACCGTCCTATGTCTCAATGGGTTCTTAAATTGGAAAATAAAATCTAAAAGGCAGCTTGAGATTTAACCCCCTAGCTGCTGAGGGCTTTCTCATCCTTGCACCGAGACCATTTTCAGACGTTAGCGCTCGTCCGAACGTCGTCGTCACAGATTTATTTATTTTTTTAAATGTCTTTTTTTCTCTCTTATCCCCCTGCCGCACTCGCACAAATCATACCTTGTTTTTTTTTTTCTTTCAAAAGACTTTGTAGTCTCAAAAAAGCCATTAGTCTTTTTACTGATTTGAACACGTCAAAAGTTGTTTCGCCCAAATGGCCCAAAAAGCGTATTTCTCAAGAAAGTGAACCAAAAGTAAATGTGATTTTTTTTTTGTCCCCCGTCTTATAAGCACCATAGACAAATACTTTGTGTTTTGCCACCAATCCACCTGCCCAAAATCTGCACGCAAACCAAAAATGCTCTCTTTCTTCTAGTTTTTGTCAACTCAATTGAAACGCTTACTATGTGTAGGAAGACTACGGCAGCCCAGCGAGGCCTACCGTTTTACAAAGTAGACAAGCTACTGCATGAAATGAGGGAGCAAAGTTTTTTTCCCTCTCTCCCCCTGAAATCTGACACAATGTGGGGGCCTACTTTACAAAGCAAGTGAAACCGTGTGGGTCCTGCAGCGCCCTCTATTGGTTGCATATGCAAAGCACAGTACAAGGCCCGAAAAAGCAAGGAAGCATGCAGCCAGCACACAGGAGAAGAGATCAGAACAGAGTGCTGAACAGCAAAGGAGGAGACGTCACCAGCAGCACACAAAAAGATCTGACTTTTACCAGAGATGATCAGGGGAAAGCGCGAACGCAGTCCCCCACTACCACAAATTATGCAGTCGAGTTTCCCGCATTTGGGGAAATCGCAGGGGTCAGCACACCCGGAGTGCAATGGATGAGCCTCGCCCTGGGAGAACCACCTTCGTGATCATGGTATCTCCCCTGCCAGGTAAGTATGAGTTGGACTAGGGCTCAGGAGGGCCCCTGCTCGGGCACACCCCCGTCAAGTGAAGGAGGTTGACCGGATCCATGACAAGCGAACTCTCGGCAGGGGATAGAAAAAAACTGCAGGGAGGCTGCATCTCTTCACGTTGACATGG
Source organism: Pseudophryne corroboree (assembly GCF_028390025.1). Lineage (NCBI taxonomy): Eukaryota > Metazoa > Chordata > Amphibia > Anura > Myobatrachidae > Pseudophryne > Pseudophryne corroboree. The sequence goes on from NC_086444.1 coordinate 116,748,598, forward strand.
GAAGGAGGAAGGGTGACTGTTCCGGAAGCACCCCCAAACTATGCGCACAACTAGTGCAAATCCTTCCCAGGGCACACTGCAGCAGGTTGATTTGCATACCGTGATGTCATAAAAGCAGTCTGGCACAGTTACAGTAGCTGCAACCCTCATCTCTACATGAAAACCGACAGGCAGTGCACCGTCCTATGTCTCAATGGGTTCTTAAATTGGAAAATAAAATCTAAAAGGCAGCTTGAGATTTAACCCCCTAGCTGCTGAGGGCTTTCTCATCCTTGCACCGAGACCATTTTCAGACGTTAGCGCTCGTCCGAACGTCGTCGTCACAGATTTATTTATTTTTTTAAATGTCTTTTTTTCTCTCTTATCCCCCTGCCGCACTCGCACAAATCATACCTTGTTTTTTTTTTCTTTCAAAAGACTTTGTAGTCTCAAAAAAGCCATTAGTCTTTTTACTGATTTGAACACGTCAAAAGTTGTTTCGCCCAAATGGCCCAAAAAGCGTATTTCTCAAGAAAGTGAACCAAAAGTAAATGTGATTTTTTTTTTTGTCCCCCGTCTTATAAGCACCATAGACAAATACTTTGTGTTTTGCCACCAATCCACCTGCCCAAAATCTGCACGCAAACCAAAAATGCTCTCTTTCTTCTAGTTTTTGTCAACTCAATTGAAACGCTTACTATGTGTAGGAAGACTACGGCAGCCCAGCGAGGCCTACCGTTTTACAAAGTAGACAAGCTACTGCATGAAATGAGGGAGCAAAGTTTTTTTCCCTCTCTCCCCCTGAAATCTGACACAATGTGGGGGCCTACTTTACAAAGCAAGTGAAACCGTGTGGGTCCTGCAGCACCCTCTATTGGTTGCATATGCAAAGCACAGTACAAGGCCGGAAAAAGCAAGGAAGCATGCAGCCAGCACACAGGAGAAGAGATCAGAACAGAGTGCTGAACAGCAAAGGAGGAGACGTCACCAGCAGCACACAAAAAGATCTGACTTTTACCAGAGATGATCAGGGGAAAGCGCGAACGCAGTCCCCCACTACCACAAATTATGCAGTCGAGTTTCCCGCATTTGGGGAAATCGCAGGGGTCAGCACACCCGGAGTGCAATGGATGAGCCTCGCCCTGGGAGAACCACCTTCGTGATCATGGTATCTCCCCTGCCAGGTAAGTATGAGTTGGACTAGGGCTCAGGAGGGCCCCTGCTCGGGCACACCCCCGTCAAGTGAAGGAGGTTGACCGGATCCATGACAAGCGAACTCTCGGCAGGGGATAGAAAAAAACTGCAGGGAGGCTGCATCTCTTCACGTTGACATGGGAAGGAGGAAGGGTGACTGTTCCGGAAGCACCCCCAAACTATGCGCACAACTAGTGCAAATCCTTCCCAGGGCACACTGCAGCAGGTTGATTTGCATACCGTGATGTCATAAAAGCAGTCTGGCACAGTTACAGTAGCTGCAACCCTCATCTCTACATGAAAACCGACAGGCAGTGCACCGTCCTATGTCTCAATGGGTTCTTAAATTGGAAAATAAAATCTAAAAGGCAGCTTGAGATTTAACCCCCTAGCTGCTGAGGGCTTTCTCATCCTTGCACCGAGACCATTTTCAGACGTTAGCGCTCGTCCGAACGTCGTCGTCACAGATTTATTTATTTTTTTAAATGTCTTTTTTTCTCTCTTATCCCCCTGCCGCACTCGCACAAATCATACCTTGTTTTTTTTTTTCTTTCAAAAGACTTTGTAGTCTCAAAAAAGCCATTAGTCTTTTTACTGATTTGAACACGTCAAAAGTTGTTTCGCCCAAATGGCCCGAAAAGCGTATTTCTCAAGAAAGTGAACCAAAAGTAAATGTGATTTTTTTTTTGTCCCCCGTCTTATAAGCACCATAGACAAATACTTTGTGTTTTGCCACCAATCCACCTGCCCAAAATCTGCACGCAAACCAAAAATGCTCTCTTTCTTCTAGTTTTTGTCAACTCAATTGAAACGCTTACTATGTGTAGGAAGACTACGGCAGCCCAGCGAGGCCTACCGTTTTACAAAGTAGACAAGCTACTGCATGAAATGAGGTAGCAAAGTTTTTTTCCCTCTCTCCCCCTGAAATCTGACACAATGTGGGGGCCTACTTTACAAAGCAAGTGAAACCGTGTGGGTCCTGCAGCGCCCTCTATTGGTTGCATATGCAAAGCACAGTACAAGGCCCGAAAAAGCAAGGAAGCATGCAGCCAGCACACAGGAGAAGAGATCAGAACAGAGTGCTGAACAGCAAAGGAGGAGACGTCACCAGCAGCACACAAAAAGATCTGACTTTTACCAGAGATGATCAGGGGAAAGCGCGAACGCAGTCCCCCACTACCACAAATTATGCAGTCGAGTTTCCCGCATTTGGGGAAATCGCAGGGGTCAGCACACCCGGAGTGCAATGGATGAGCCTCGCCCTGGGAGAACCACCTTCGTGATCATGGTATCTCCCCTGCCAGGTAAGTATGAGTTGGACTAGGGCTCAGGAGGGCCCCTGCTCGGGCACACCCCCGTCAAGTGAAGGAGGTTGACCGGATCCATGACAAGCGAACTCTCGGCAGGGGATAGAAAAAAACTGCAGGGAGGCTGCATCTCTTCACGTTGACATGGGAAGGAGGAAGGGTGACTGTTCCGGAAGCACCCCCAAACTATGCGCACAACTAGTGCAAATCCTTCCCAGGGCACACTGCAGCAGGTTGATTTGCATACCGTGATGTCATAAAAGCAGTCTGGCACAGTTACAGTAGCTGCAACCCTCATCTCTACATGAAAACCGACAGGCAGTGCACCGTCCTATGTCTCAATGGGTTCTTAAATTGGAAAATAAAATCTAAAAGGCAGCTTGAGATTTAACCCCCTAGCTGCTGAGGGCTTTCTCATCCTTGCACCGAGACCATTTTCAGACGTTAGCGCTCGTCCGAACGTCGTCGTCACAGATTTATTTATTTTTTTAAATGTCTTTTTTTCTCTCTTATCCCCCTGCCGCACTCGCACAAATCATACCTTGTTTTTTTTTTCTTTCAAAAGACTTTGTAGTCTCAAAAAAGCCATTAGTCTTTTTACTGATTTGAACACGTCAAAAGTTGTTTCGCCCAAATGGCCCAAAAAGCGTATTTCTCAAGAAAGTGAACCAAAAGTAAATGTGATTTTTTTTTTGTCCCCCGTCTTATAAGCACCATAGACAAATACTTTGTGTTTTGCCACCAATCCACCTGCCCAAAATCTGCACGCAAACCAAAAATGCTCTCTTTCTTCTAGTTTTTGTCAACTCAATTGAAACGCTTACTATGTGTAGGAAGACTACGGCAGCCCAGCGAGGCCTACCGTTTTACAAAGTAGACAAGCTACTGCATGAAATGAGGGAGCAAAGTTTTTTTCCCTCTCTCCCCCTGAAATCTGACACAATGTGGGGGCCTACTTTACAAAGCAAGTGAAACCGTGTGGGTCCTGCAGCGCCCTCTATTGGTTGCATATGCAAAGCACAGTACAAGGCCCGAAAAAGCAAGGAAGCATGCAGCCAGCACACAGGAGAAGAGATCAGAACAGAGTGCTGAACAGCAAAGGAGGAGACGTCACCAGCAGCACACAAAAAGATCTGACTTTTACCAGAGATGATCAGGGGAAAGCGCGAACGCAGTCCCCCACTACCACAAATTATGCAGTCGAGTTTCCCGCATTTGGGGAAATCGCAGGGGTCAGCACACCCGGAGTGCAATGGATGAGCCTCGCCCTGGGAGAACCACCTTCGTGATCATGGTATCTCCCCTGCCAGGTAAGTATGAGTTGGACTAGGGCTCAGGAGGGCCCCTGCTCGGGCACACCCCCGTCAAGTGAAGGAGGTTGACCGGATCCATGACAAGCGAACTCTCGGCAGGGGATAGAAAAAAACTGCAGGGAGGCTGCATCTCTTCACGTTGACATGGGAAGGAGGAAGGGTGACTGTTCCGGAAGCACCCCCAAACTATGCGCACAACTAGTGCAAATCCTTCCCAGGGCACACTGCAGCAGGTTGATTTGCATACCGTGATGTCATAAAAGCAGTCTGGCACAGTTACAGTAGCTGCAACCCTCATCTCTACATGAAAACCGACAGGCAGTGCACCGTCCTATGTCTCAATGGGTTCTTAAATTGGAAAATAAAATCTAAAAGGCAGCTTGAGATTTAACCCCCTAGCTGCTGAGGGCTTTCTCATCCTTGCACCGAGACCATTTTCAGACGTTAGCGCTCGTCCGAACGTCGTCGTCACAGATTTATTTATTTTTTTAAATGTCTTTTTTTCTCTCTTATCCCCCTGCCGCACTCGCACAAATCATACCTTGTTTTTTTTTTTCTTTCAAAAGACTTTGTAGTCTCAAAAAAGCCATTAGTCTTTTTACTGATTTGAACACGTCAAAAGTTGTTTCGCCCAAATGGCCCAAAAAGCGTATTTCTCAAGAAAGTGAACCAAAAGTAAATGTGATTTTTTTTTTGTCCCCCGTCTTATAAGCACCATAGACAAATACTTTGTGTTTTGCCACCAATCCACCTGCCCAAAATCTGCACGCAAACCAAAAATGCTCTCTTTCTTCTAGTTTTTGTCAACTCAATTGAAACGCTTACTATGTGTAGGAAGACTACGGCAGCCCAGCGAGGCCTACCATTTTACAAAGTAGACAAGCTACTGCATGAAATGAGGGAGCAAAGTTTTTTTCCCTCTCTCCCCCTGAAATCTGACACAATGTGGGGGCCTACTTTACAAAGCAAGTGAAACCGTGTGGGTCCTGCAGCACCCTCTATTGGTTGCATATGCAAAGCACAGTACAAGGCCCGAAAAAGCAAGGAAGCATGCAGCCAGCACACAGGAGAAGAGATCAGAACAGAGTGCTGAACAGCAAAGGAGGAGACGTCACCAGCAGCACACAAAAAGATCTGACTTTTACCAGAGATGATCAGGGAAAAGCGCGAACGCAGTCCCCCACTACCACAAATTATGCAGTCGAGTTTCCCGCATTTGGGGAAATCGCAGGGGTCAGCACACCCGGAGTGCAATGGATGAGCCTCGCCCTGGGAGAACCACCTTCGTGATCATGGTATCTCCCCTGCCAGGTAAGTATGAGTTGGACTAGGGCTCAGGAGGGCCCCTGCTCGGGCACACCCCCGTCAAGTGAAGGAGGTTGACCGGATCCATGACAAGCGAACTCTCGGCAGGGGATAGAAAAAAACTGCAGGGAGGCTGCATCTCTTCACGTTGACATGGGAAGGAGGAAGGGTGACTGTTCCGGAAGCACCCCCAAACTATGCGCACAACTAGTGCAAATCCTTCCCAGGGCACACTGCAGCAGATGAATTTGCATACCGTCATGTCATAAAAGCAGTCAGGCACAGTTACAGTAGCTGCAACCCTCATCTCTACATGAAAACCGACAGGCAGTGCACCGTCCTATGTCTCAATGGTTTCTTAAATTGGAAAATAAAATCTAAAAGGCAGCTTGAGATTTAACCCCCTAGCTGCTGAGGGCTTTCTCATCCTTGCACCGAGACCATTTTCAGACGTTAGCGCTCGTCCGAACGTCGTCGTCACAGATTTATTTATTTTTTTAAATGTCTTTTTTTCTCTCTTATCCCCCTGCCGCACTCGCACAAATCATACCTTGTTTTTTTTTTTCTTTCAAAAGACTTTGTAGTCTCAAAAAAGCCATTAGTCTTTTTACTGATTTGAACACGTCAAAAGTTGTTTCGCCCAAATGGCCCAAAAAGCGTATTTCTCAAGAAAGTGAACCAAAAGTAAATGTGATTTTTTTTTTGTCCCCCGTCTTATAAGCACCATAGACAAATACTTTGTGTTTTGCCACCAATCCACCTGCCCAAAATCTGCACGCAAACCAAAAATGCTCTCTTTCTTCTAGTTTTTGTCAACTCAATTGAAACGCTTACTATGTGTAGGAAGACTACGGCAGCCCAGCGAGGCCTACCGTTTTACAAAGTAGACAAGCTACTGCATGAAATGAGGGAGCAAAGTTTTTTTCCCTCTCTCCCCCTGAAATCTGACACAATGTGGGGGCCTACTTTACAAAGCAAGTGAAACCGTGTGGGTCCTGCAGCGCCCTCTATTGGTTGCATATGCAAAGCACAGTACAAGGCCCGAAAAAGCAAGGAAGCATGCAGCCAGCACACAGGAGAAGAGATCAGAACAGAGTGCTGAACAGCAAAGGAGGAGACGTCACCAGCAGCACACAAAAAGATCTGACTTTTACCAGAGATGATCAGGGGAAAGCGCGAACGCAGTCCCCCACTACCACAAATTATGCAGTCGAGTTTCCCGCATTTGGGGAAATCGCAGGGGTCAGCACACCCGGAGTGCAATGGATGAGCCTCGCCCTGGGAGAACCACCTTCGTGATCATGGTATCTCCCCTGCCAGGTAAGTATGAGTTGGACTAGGGCTCAGGAGGGCCCCTGCTCGGGCACACCCCCGTCAAGTGAAGGAGGTTGACCGGATCCATGACAAGCGAACTCTCGGCAGGGGATAGAAAAAAACTGCAGGGAGGCTGCATCTCTTCACGTTGACATGGGAAGGAGGAAGGGTGACTGTTCCGGAAGCACCCCCAAACTATGCGCACAACTAGTGCAAATCCTTCCCAGGGCACACTGCAGCAGATGAATTTGCATACCGTCATGTCATAAAAGCAGTCAGGCACAGTTACAGTAGCTGCAACCCTCATCTCTACATGAAAACCGACAGGCAGTGCACCGTCCTATGTCTCAATGGTTTCTTAAATTGGAAAATAAAATCTAAAAGGCAGCTTGAGATTTAACCCCCTAGCTGCTGAGGGCTTTCTCATCCTTGCACCGAGACCATTTTCAGACGTTAGCGCTCGTCCGAACGTCGTCGTCACAGATTTATTTATTTTTTTAAATGTCTTTTTTTCTCTCTTATCCCCCTGCCGCACTCGCACAAATCATACCTTGTTTTTTTTTTTCTTTCAAAAGACTTTGTAGTCTCAAAAAAGCCATTAGTCTTTTTACTGATTTGAACACGTCAAAAGTTGTTTCGCCCAAATGGCCCAAAAAGCGTATTTCTCAAGAAAGTGAACCAAAAGTAAATGTGATTTTTTTTTTGTCCCCCGTCTTATAAGCACCATAGACAAATACTTTGTGTTTTGCCACCAATCCACCTGCCCAAAATCTGCACGCAAACCAAAAATGCTCTCTTTCTTCTAGTTTTTGTCAACTCAATTGAAACGCTTACTATGTGTAGGAAGACTACGGCAGCCCAGCGAGGCCTACCGTTTTACAAAGTAGACAAGCTACTGCATGAAATGAGGGAGCAAAGTTTTTTTCCCTCTCTCCCCCTGAAATCTGACACAATGTGGGGGCCTACTTTACAAAGCAAGTGAAACCGTGTGGGTCCTGCAGCGCCCTCTATTGGTTGCATATGCAAAGCACAGTACAAGGCCCGAAAAAGCAAGGAAGCATGCAGCCAGCACACAGGAGAAGAGATCAGAACAGAGTGCTGAACAGCAAAGGAGGAGACGTCACCAGCAGCACACAAAAAGATCTGACTTTTACCAGAGATGATCAGGGGAAAGCGCGAACGCAGTCCCCCACTACCACAAATTATGCAGTCGAGTTTCCCGCATTTGGGGAAATCGCAGGGGTCAGCACAGCCGGAGTGCAATGGATGAGCCTCGCCCTGGGAGAACCACCTTCGTGATCATGGTATCTCCCCTGCCAGGTAAGTATGAGTTGGATTAGGGCTCAGGAGGGCCCCTGCTCGGGCACACCCCCGTCAAGTGAAGGAGGTTGACCGGATCCATGACAAGCGAACTCTCGGCAGGGGATAGAAAAAAACTGCAGGGAGGCTGCATCTCTTCACGTTGACATGGGAAGGAGGAAGGGTGACTGTTCCGGAAGCACCCCCCAAACTATGCGCACAACTAGTGCAAATCCTTCCCAGGGCACACTGCAGCAGGTTGATTTGCATACCGTGATGTCATAAAAGCAGTCTGGCACAGTTACAGTAGCTGCAACCCTCATCTCTACATGAAAACCGACAGGCAGTGCACCGTCCTATGTCTCAATGGGTTCTTAAATTGGAAAATAAAATCTAAAAGGCAGCTTGAGATTTAACCCCCTAGCTGCTGAGGGCTTTCTCATCCTTGCACCGAGACCATTTTCAGACGTTAGCGCTCGTCCGAACGTCGTCGTCACAGATTTATTTATTTTTTTAAATGTCTTTTTTTCTCTCTTATCCCCCTGCCGCACTCGCACAAATCATACCTTGTTTTTTTTTTTCTTTCAAAAGACTTTGTAGTCTCAAAAAAGCCATTAGTCTTTTTACTGATTTGAACACGTCAAAAGTTGTTTCGCCCAAATGGCCCAAAAAGCGTATTTCTCAAGAAAGTGAACCAAAAGTAAATGTGATTTTTTTTTGTCCCCGTCTTATAAGCACCATAGACAAATACTTTGTGTTTTGCCACCAATCCACCTGCCCAAAATCTGCACGCAAACCAAAAATGCTCTCTTTCTTCTAGTTTTCGCCGCCTCAATTGAAACGCTTACTATGTGTAGGAAGACTACGGCAGCCCAGCGAGGCCTACCGTTTTACAAAGTAGACAAGCTACTGCATGAAATGAGGGAGCAAAGTTTTTTTCCCTCTCTCCCCCTGAAATCTGACACAATGTGGGGGCCTACTTTACAAAGCAAGTGAAACCGTGTGGGTCCTGCAGCGCCCTCTATTGGTTGCATATGCAAAGCACAGTACAAGGCCCGAAAAAGCAAGGAAGCATGCAGCCAGCACACAGAAGAGATCAGAACAGAGTGCTGAACAGCAAAGGAGGAGACGTCACCAGCAGCACACAAAAAGATCTGACTTTTACCAGAGATGATCAGGGGAAAGCACGAACGCAGTCCCCCACTACCACAAATTATGCAGTCGAGTTTCCCGCATTTGGGGAAATCGCAGGGGTCAGCACAGCCGGAGTGCAATGGATGAGCCTCGCCCTGGGAGAACCACCTTCGTGATCATGGTATCTCCCCTGCCAGGTAAGTATGAGTTGGACTAGGGCTCAGGAGGGCCCCTGCTCGGGCACACCCCCGTCAAGTGAAGGAGGTTGACCGGATCCATGACGAGCGAACTCTCGGCAGGGGATAGAAAAAAACTGCAGGGAGGCTGCATCTCTTCACGTTGTCATGGGAAGGAGGAAGGGTGACTGTTCCGGAAGCACCCCCAAACTATGCGCACAACTAGTGCAAATCCTTCCCAGGGCACACTGCAGCAGGTTGATTTGCATACCGTGATGTCATAAAAGCAGTCTGGCACAGTTACAGTAGCTGCAACCCTCATCTCTACATGAAAACCGACAGGCAGTGCACCGTCCTATGTCTCAATGGGTTCTTAAATTGGAAAATAAAATCTAAAAGGCAGCTTGAGATTTAACCCCCTAGCTGCTGAGGGCTTTCTCATCCTTGCACCGAGACCATTTTCAGACGTTAGCGCTCGTCCGAACGTCGTCGTCACAGATTTATTTATTTTTTTAAATGTCTTTTTTTCTCTCTTATCCCCCTGCCGCACTCGCACAAATCATACCTTGTTTTTTTTTTTCTTTCAAAAGACTTTGTAGTCTCAAAAAAGCCATTAGTCTTTTTACTGATTTGAACACGTCAAAAGTTGTTTCGCCCAAATGGCCCAAAAAGCGTATTTCTCAAGAAAGTGAACCAAAAGTAAATGTGATTTTTTTTTTGTCCCCCGTCTTATAAGCACCATAGACAAATACTTTGTGTTTTGCCACCAATCCACCTGCCCAAAATCTGCACGCAAACCAAAAATGCTCTCTTTCTTCTAGTTTTTGTCAACTCAATTGAAACGCTTACTATGTGTAGGAAGACTACGGCAGCCCAGCGAGGCCTACCGTTTTACAAAGTAGACAAGCTACTGCATGAAATGAGGGAGCAAAGTTTTTTTCCCTCTCTCCCCCTGAAATCTGACACAATGTGGGGGCCTACTTTACAAAGCAAGTGAAACCGTGTGGGTCCTGCAGCGCCCTCTATTGGTTGCATATGCAAAGCACAGTACAAGGCCCGAAAAAGCAAGGAAGCATGCAGCCAGCACACAGGAGAAGAGATCAGAACAGAGTGCTGAACAGCAAAGGAGGAGACGTCACCAGCAGCACACAAAAAGATCTGACTTTTACCAGAGATGATCAGGGGAAAGCGCGAACGCAGTCCCCCACTACCACAAATTATGCAGTCGAGTTTCCCGCATTTGGGGAAATCGCAGGGGTCAGCACACCCGGAGTGCAATGGATGAGCCTCGCCCTGGGAGAACCACCTTCGTGATCATGGTATCTCCCCTGCCAGGTAAGTATGAGTTGGACTAGGGCTCAGGAGGGCCCCTGCTCGGGCACACCCCCGTCAAGTGAAGGAGGTTGACCGGATCCATGACAAGCGAACTCTCGGCAGGGGATAGAAAAAAACTGCAGGGAGGCTGCATCTCTTCACGTTGACATGGGAAGGAGGAAGGGTGACTGTTCCGGAAGCACCCCCAAACTATGCGCACAACTAGTGCAAATCCTTCCCAGGGCACACTGCAGCAGGTTGATTTGCATACCGTGATGTCATAAAAGCAGTCTGGCACAGTTACAGTAGCTGCAACCCTCATCTCTACATGAAAACCGACAGGCAGTGCACCGTCCTATGTCTCAATGGGTTCTTAAATTGGAAAATAAAATCTAAAAGGCAGCTTGAGATTTAACCCCCTAGCTGCTGAGGGCTTTCTCATCCTTGCACCGAGACCATTTTCAGACGTTAGCGCTCGTCCGAACGTCGTCGTCACAGATTTATTTATTTTTTTAAATGTCTTTTTTTCTCTCTTATCCCCCTGCCGCACTCGCACAAATCATACCTTGTTTTTTTTTTTCTTTCAAAAGACTTTGTAGTCTCAAAAAAGCCATTAGTCTTTTTACTGATTTGAACACGTCAAAAGTTGTTTCGCCCAAATGGCCCAAAAAGCGTATTTCTCAAGAAAGTGAACCAAAAGTAAATGTGATTTTTTTTTTGTCCCCCGTCTTATAAGCACCATAGACAAATACTTTGTGTTTTGCCACCAATCCACCTGCCCAAAATCTGCACGCAAACCAAAAATGCTCTCTTTCTTCTAGTTTTTGTCAACTCAATTGAAACGCTTACTATGTGTAGGAAGACTACGGCAGCCCAGCGAGGCCTACCATTTTACAAAGTAGACAAGCTACTGCATGAAATGAGGGAGCAAAGTTTTTTTCCCTCTCTCCCCCTGAAATCTGACACAATGTGGGGGCCTACTTTACAAAGCAAGTGAAACCGTGTGGGTCCTGCAGCACCCTCTATTGGTTGCATATGCAAAGCACAGTACAAGGCCCGAAAAAGCAAGGAAGCATGCAGCCAGCACACAGGAGAAGAGATCAGAACAGAGTGCTGAACAGCAAAGGAGGAGACGTCACCAGCAGCACACAAAAAGATCTGACTTTTACCAGAGATGATCAGGGGAAAGCGCGAACGCAGTCCCCCACTACCACAAATTATGCAGTCGAGTTTCCCGCATTTGGGGAAATCGCAGGGGTCAGCACACCCGGAGTGCAATGGATGAGCCTCGCCCTGGGAGAACCACCTTCGTGATCATGGTATCTCCCCTGCCAGGTAAGTATGAGTTGGACTAGGGCTCAGGAGGGCCCCTGCTCGGGCACACCCCCGTCAAGTGAAGGAGGTTGACCGGATCCATGACAAGCGAACTCTCGGCAGGGGATAGAAAAAAACTGCAGGGAGGCTGCATCTCTTCACGTTGACATGGGAAGGAGGAAGGGTGACTGTTCCGGAAGCACCCCCAAACTATGCGCACAACTAGTGCAAATCCTTCCCAGGGCACACTGCAGCAGATGAATTTGCATACCGTCATGTCATAAAAGCAGTCAGGCACAGTTACAGTAGCTGCAACCCTCATCTCTACATGAAAACCGACAGGCAGTGCACCGTCCTATGTCTCAATGGTTTCTTAAATTGGAAAATAAAATCTAAAAGGCAGCTTGAGATTTAACCCCCTAGCTGCTGAGGGCTTTCTCATCCTTGCACCGAGACCATTTTCAGACGTTAGCGCTCGTCCGAACGTCGTCGTCACAGATTTATTTATTTTTTTAAATGTCTTTTTTTCTCTCTTATCCCCCTGCCGCACTCGCACAAATCATACCTTGTTTTTTTTTTTCTTTCAAAAGACTTTGTAGTCTCAAAAAAGCCATTAGTCTTTTTACTGATTTGAACACGTCAAAAGTTGTTTCGCCCAAATGGCCCAAAAAGCGTATTTCTCAAGAAAGTGAACCAAAAGTAAATGTGATTTTTTTTTTGTCCCCCGTCTTATAAGCACCATAGACAAATACTTTGTGTTTTGCCACCAATCCACCTGCCCAAAATCTGCACGCAAACCAAAAATGCTCTCTTTCTTCTAGTTTTCGCCGCCTCAATTGAAACGCTTACTATGTGTAGGAAGACTACGGCAGCCCAGCGAGGCCTACCGTTTTACAAAGTAGACAAGCTACTGCATGAAATGAGGGAGCAAAGTTTTTTTCCCTCTCTCCCCCTGAAATCTGACACAATGTGGGGGCCTACTTTACAAAGCAAGTGAAACCGTGTGGGTCCTGCAGCGCCCTCTATTGGTTGCATATGCAAAGCACAGTACAAGGCCCGAAAAAGCAAGGAAGCATGCAGCCAGCACACAGAAGAGATCAGAACAGAGTGCTGAACAGCAAAGGAGGAGACGTCACCAGCAGCACACAAAAAGATCTGACTTTTACCAGAGATGATCAGGGGAAAGCGCGAACGCAGTCCCCCACTACCACAAATTATGCAGTCGAGTTTCCCGCATTTGGGGAAATCGCAGGGGTCAGCACAGCCGGAGTGCAATGGATGAGCCTCGCCCTGGGAGAACCACCTTCGTGATCATGGTATCTCCCCTGCCAGGTAAGTATGAGTTGGACTAGGGCTCAGGAGGGCCCCTGCTCGGGCACACCCCCGTCAAGTGAAGGAGGTTGACCGGATCCATGACGAGCGAACTCTCGGCAGGGGATAGAAAAAAACTGCAGGGAGGCTGCATCTCTTCACGTTGTCATGGGAAGGAGGAAGGGTGACTGTTCCGGAAGCACCCCCAAACTATGCGCACAACTAGTGCAAATCCTTCCCAGGGCACACTGCAGCAGGTTGATTTGCATACCGTGATGTCATAAAAGCAGTCTGGCACAGTTACAGTAGCTGCAACCCTCATCTCTACATGAAAACCGACAGGCAGTGCACCGTCCTATGTCTCAATGGGTTCTTAAATTGGAAAATAAAATCTAAAAGGCAGCTTGAGATTTAACCCCCTAGCTGCTGAGGGCTTTCTCATCCTTGCACCGAGACCATTTTCAGACGTTAGCGCTCGTCCGAACGTCGTCGTCACAGATTTATTTATTTTTTTAAATGTCTTTTTTTCTCTCTTATCCCCCTGCCGCACTCGCACAAATCATACCTTGTTTTTTTTTTTCTTTCAAAAGACTTTGTAGTCTCAAAAAAGCCATTAGTCTTTTTACTGATTTGAACACGTCAAAAGTTGTTTCGCCCAAATGGCCCAAAAAGCGTATTTCTCAAGAAAGTGAACCAAAAGTAAATGTGATTTTTTTTTTGTCCCCCGTCTTATAAGCACCATAGACAAATACTTTGTGTTTTGCCACCAATCCACCTGCCCAAAATCTGCACGCAAACCAAAAATGCTCTCTTTCTTCTAGTTTTTGTCAACTCAATTGAAACGCTTACTATGTGTAGGAAGACTACGGCAGCCCAGCGAGGCCTACCGTTTTACAAAGTAGACAAGCTACTGCATGAAATGAGGGAGCAAAGTTTTTTTCCCTCTCTCCCCCTGAAATCTGACACAATGTGGGGGCCTACTTTACAAAGCAAGTGAAACCGTGTGGGTCCTGCAGCGCCCTCTATTGGTTGCATATGCAAAGCACAGTACAAGGCCCGAAAAAGCAAGGAAGCATGCAGCCAGCACACAGGAGAAGAGATCAGAACAGAGTGCTGAACAGCAAAGGAGGAGACGTCACCAGCAGCACACAAAAAGATCTGACTTTTACCAGAGATGATCAGGGGAAAGCGCGAACGCAGTCCCCCACTACCACAAATTATGCAGTCGAGTTTCCCGCATTTGGGGAAATCGCAGGGGTCAGCACACCCGGAGTGCAATGGATGAGCCTCGCCCTGGGAGAACCACCTTCGTGATCATGGTATCTCCCCTGCCAGGTAAGTATGAGTTGGACTAGGGCTCAGGAGGGCCCCTGCTCGGGCACACCCCCGTCAAGTGAAGGAGGTTGACCGGATCCATGACAAGCGAACTCTCGGCAGGGGATAGAAAAAAACTGCAGGGAGGCTGCATCTCTTCACGTTGACATGGGAAGGAGGAAGGGTGACTGTTCCGGAAGCACCCCCAAACTATGCGCACAACTAGTGCAAATCCTTCCCAGGGCACACTGCAGCAGGTTGATTTGCATACCGTGATGTCATAAAAGCAGTCTGGCACAGTTACAGTAGCTGCAACCCTCATCTCTACATGAAAACCGACAGGCAGTGCACCGTCCTATGTCTCAATGGGTTCTTAAATTGGAAAATAAAATCTAAAAGGCAGCTTGAGATTTAACCCCCTAGCTGCTGAGGGCTTTCTCATCCTTGCACCGAGACCATTTTCAGACGTTAGCGCTCGTCCGAACGTCGTCGTCACAGATTTATTTATTTTTTTAAATGTCTTTTTTTCTCTCTTATCCCCCTGCCGCACTCGCACAAATCATACCTTGTTTTTTTTTTTCTTTCAAAAGACTTTGTAGTCTCAAAAAAGCCATTAGTCTTTTTACTGATTTGAACACGTCAAAAGTTGTTTCGCCCAAATGGCCCAAAAAGCGTATTTCTCAAGAAAGTGAACCAAAAGTAAATGTGATTTTTTTTTTGTCCCCCGTCTTATAAGCACCATAGACAAATACTTTGTGTTTTGCCACCAATCCACCTGCCCAAAATCTGCACGCAAACCAAAAATGCTCTCTTTCTTCTAGTTTTTGTCAACTCAATTGAAACGCTTACTATGTGTAGGAAGACTACGGCAGCCCAGCGAGGCCTACCATTTTACAAAGTAGACAAGCTACTGCATGAAATGAGGGAGCAAAGTTTTTTTCCCTCTCTCCCCCTGAAATCTGACACAATGTGGGGGCCTACTTTACAAAGCAAGTGAAACCGTGTGGGTCCTGCAGCACCCTCTATTGGTTGCATATGCAAAGCACAGTACAAGGCCCGAAAAAGCAAGGAAGCATGCAGCCAGCACACAGGAGAAGAGATCAGAACAGAGTGCTGAACAGCAAAGGAGGAGACGTCACCAGCAGCACACAAAAAGATCTGACTTTTACCAGAGATGATCAGGGGAAAGCGCGAACGCAGTCCCCCACTACCACAAATTATGCAGTCGAGTTTCCCGCATTTGGGGAAATCGCAGGGGTCAGCACACCCGGAGTGCAATGGATGAGCCTCGCCCTGGGAGAACCACCTTCGTGATCATGGTATCTCCCCTGCCAGGTAAGTATGAGTTGGACTAGGGCTCAGGAGGGCCCCTGCTCGGGCACACCCCCGTCAAGTGAAGGAGGTTGACCGGATCCATGACAAGCGAACTCTCGGCAGGGGATAGAAAAAAACTGCAGGGAGGCTGCATCTCTTCACGTTGACATGGGAAGGAGGAAGGGTGACTGTTCCGGAAGCACCCCCAAACTATGCGCACAACTAGTGCAAATCCTTCCCAGGGCACACTGCAGCAGATGAATTTGCATACCGTCATGTCATAAAAGCAGTCAGGCACAGTTACAGTAGCTGCAACCCTCATCTCTACATGAAAACCGACAGGCAGTGCACCGTCCTATGTCTCAATGGTTTCTTAAATTGGAAAATAAAATCTAAAAGGCAGCTTGAGATTTAACCCCCTAGCTGCTGAGGGCTTTCTCATCCTTGCACCGAGACCATTTTCAGACGTTAGCGCTCGTCCGAACGTCGTCGTCACAGATTTATTTATTTTTTTAAATGTCTTTTTTTCTCTCTTATCCCCCTGCCGCACTCGCACAAATCATACCTTGTTTTTTTTTTTCTTTCAAAAGACTTTGTAGTCTCAAAAAAGCCATTAGTCTTTTTACTGATTTGAACACGTCAAAAGTTGTTTCGCCCAAATGGCCCAAAAAGCGTATTTCTCAAGAAAGTGAACCAAAAGTAAATGTGATTTTTTTTTTGTCCCCCGTCTTATAAGCACCATAGACAAATACTTTGTGTTTTGCCACCAATCCACCTGCCCAAAATCTGCACGCAAACCAAAAATGCTCTCTTTCTTCTAGTTTTCGCCGCCTCAATTGAAACGCTTACTATGTGTAGGAAGACTACGGCAGCCCAGCGAGGCCTACCGTTTTACAAAGTAGACAAGCTACTGCATGAAATGAGGGAGCAAAGTTTTTTTCCCTCTCTCCCCCTGAAATCTGACACAATGTGGGGGCCTACTTTACAAAGCAAGTGAAACCGTGTGGGTCCTGCAGCGCCCTCTATTGGTTGCATATGCAAAGCACAGTACAAGGCCCGAAAAAGCAAGGAAGCATGCAGCCAGCACACAGAAGAGATCAGAACAGAGTGCTGAACAGCAAAGGAGGAGACGTCACCAGCAGCACACAAAAAGATCTGACTTTTACCAGAGATGATCAGGGGAAAGCGCGAACGCAGTCCCCCACTACCACAAATTATGCAGTCGAGTTTCCCGCATTTGGGGAAATCGCAGGGGTCAGCACAGCCGGAGTGCAATGGATGAGCCTCGCCCTGGGAGAACCACCTTCGTGATCATGGTATCTCCCCTGCCAGGTAAGTATGAGTTGGACTAGGGCTCAGGAGGGCCCCTGCTCGGGCACACCCCCGTCAAGTGAAGGAGGTTGACCGGATCCATGACGAGCGAACTCTCGGCAGGGGATAGAAAAAAACTGCAGGGAGGCTGCATCTCTTCACGTTGTCATGGGAAGGAGGAAGGGTGACTGTTCCGGAAGCACCCCCAAACTATGCGCACAACTAGTGCAAATCCTTCCCAGGGCACACTGCAGCAGGTTGATTTGCATACCGTGATGTCATAAAAGCAGTCTGGCACAGTTACAGTAGCTGCAACCCTCATCTCTACATGAAAACCGACAGGCAGTGCACCGTCCTATGTCTCAATGGGTTCTTAAATTGGAAAATAAAATCTAAAAGGCAGCTTGAGATTTAACCCCCTAGCTGCTGAGGGCTTTCTCATCCTTGCACCGAGACCATTTTCAGACGTTAGCGCTCGTCCGAACGTCGTCGTCACAGATTTATTTATTTTTTTAAATGTCTTTTTTTCTCTCTTATCCCCCTGCCGCACTCGCACAAATCATACCTTGTTTTTTTTTTTCTTTCAAAAGACTTTGTAGTCTCAAAAAAGCCATTAGTCTTTTTACTGATTTGAACACGTCAAAAGTTGTTTCGCCCAAATGGCCCAAAAAGCGTATTTCTCAAGAAAGTGAACCAAAAGTAAATGTGATTTTTTTTTTGTCCCCCGTCTTATAAGCACCATAGACAAATACTTTGTGTTTTGCCACCAATCCACCTGCCCAAAATCTGCACGCAAACCAAAAATGCTCTCTTTCTTCTAGTTTTTGTCAACTCAATTGAAACGCTTACTATGTGTAGGAAGACTACGGCAGCCCAGCGAGGCCTACCGTTTTACAAAGTAGACAAGCTACTGCATGAAATGAGGGAGCAAAGTTTTTTTCCCTCTCTCCCCCTGAAATCTGACACAATGTGGGGGCCTACTTTACAAAGCAAGTGAAACCGTGTGGGTCCTGCAGCGCCCTCTATTGGTTGCATATGCAAAGCACAGTACAAGGCCCGAAAAAGCAAGGAAGCATGCAGCCAGCACACAGGAGAAGAGATCAGAACAGAGTGCTGAACAGCAAAGGAGGAGACGTCACCAGCAGCACACAAAAAGATCTGACTTTTACCAGAGATGATCAGGGGAAAGCGCGAACGCAGTCCCCCACTACCACAAATTATGCAGTCGAGTTTC
Organism: Pseudophryne corroboree; assembly: GCF_028390025.1. Lineage (NCBI taxonomy): Eukaryota > Metazoa > Chordata > Amphibia > Anura > Myobatrachidae > Pseudophryne > Pseudophryne corroboree. The sequence continues at coordinate 116,766,731 of NC_086444.1, forward strand.
CCGCATTTGGGGAAATCGCAGGGGTCAGCACACCCGGAGTGCAATGGATGAGCCTCGCCCTGGGAGAACCACCTTCGTGATCATGGTATCTCCCCTGCCAGGTAAGTATGAGTTGGACTAGGGCTCAGGAGGGCCCCTGCTCGGGCACACCCCCGTCAAGTGAAGGAGGTTGACCGGATCCATGACAAGCGAACTCTCGGCAGGGGATAGAAAAAAACTGCAGGGAGGCTGCATCTCTTCACGTTGACATGGGAAGGAGGAAGGGTGACTGTTCCGGAAGCACCCCCAAACTATGCGCACAACTAGTGCAAATCCTTCCCAGGGCACACTGCAGCAGGTTGATTTGCATACCGTGATGTCATAAAAGCAGTCTGGCACAGTTACAGTAGCTGCAACCCTCATCTCTACATGAAAACCGACAGGCAGTGCACCGTCCTATGTCTCAATGGGTTCTTAAATTGGAAAATAAAATCTAAAAGGCAGCTTGAGATTTAACCCCCTAGCTGCTGAGGGCTTTCTCATCCTTGCACCGAGACCATTTTCAGACGTTAGCGCTCGTCCGAACGTCGTCGTCACAGATTTATTTATTTTTTTAAATGTCTTTTTTTCTCTCTTATCCCCCTGCCGCACTCGCACAAATCATACCTTGTTTTTTTTTTTCTTTCAAAAGACTTTGTAGTCTCAAAAAAGCCATTAGTCTTTTTACTGATTTGAACACGTCAAAAGTTGTTTCGCCCAAATGGCCCAAAAAGCGTATTTCTCAAGAAAGTGAACCAAAAGTAAATGTGATTTTTTTTTTGTCCCCCGTCTTATAAGCACCATAGACAAATACTTTGTGTTTTGCCACCAATCCACCTGCCCAAAATCTGCACGCAAACCAAAAATGCTCTCTTTCTTCTAGTTTTTGTCAACTCAATTGAAACGCTTACTATGTGTAGGAAGACTACGGCAGCCCAGCGAGGCCTACCATTTTACAAAGTAGACAAGCTACTGCATGAAATGAGGGAGCAAAGTTTTTTTCCCTCTCTCCCCCTGAAATCTGACACAATGTGGGGGCCTACTTTACAAAGCAAGTGAAACCGTGTGGGTCCTGCAGCACCCTCTATTGGTTGCATATGCAAAGCACAGTACAAGGCCCGAAAAAGCAAGGAAGCATGCAGCCAGCACACAGGAGAAGAGATCAGAACAGAGTGCTGAACAGCAAAGGAGGAGACGTCACCAGCAGCACACAAAAAGATCTGACTTTTACCAGAGATGATCAGGGGAAAGCGCGAACGCAGTCCCCCACTACCACAAATTATGCAGTCGAGTTTCCCGCATTTGGGGAAATCGCAGGGGTCAGCACACCCGGAGTGCAATGGATGAGCCTCGCCCTGGGAGAACCACCTTCGTGATCATGGTATCTCCCCTGCCAGGTAAGTATGAGTTGGACTAGGGCTCAGGAGGGCCCCTGCTCGGGCACACCCCCGTCAAGTGAAGGAGGTTGACCGGATCCATGACAAGCGAACTCTCGGCAGGGGATAGAAAAAAACTGCAGGGAGGCTGCATCTCTTCACGTTGACATGGGAAGGAGGAAGGGTGACTGTTCCGGAAGCACCCCCAAACTATGCGCACAACTAGTGCAAATCCTTCCCAGGGCACACTGCAGCAGATGAATTTGCATACCGTCATGTCATAAAAGCAGTCGGGCACAGTTACAGTAGCTGCAACCCTCATCTCTACATGAAAACCGACAGGCAGTGCACCGTCCTATGTCTCAATGGTTTCTTAAATTGGAAAATAAAATCTAAAAGGCAGCTTGAGATTTAACCCCCTAGCTGCTGAGGGCTTTCTCATCCTTGCACCGAGACCATTTTCAGACGTTAGCGCTCGTCCGAACGTCGTCGTCACAGATTTATTTATTTTTTTAAATGTCTTTTTTTCTCTCTTATCCCCCTGCCGCACTCGCACAAATCATACCTTGTTTTTTTTTTTCTTTCAAAAGACTTTGTAGTCTCAAAAAAGCCATTAGTCTTTTTACTGATTTGAACACGTCAAAAGTTGTTTCGCCCAAATGGCCCAAAAAGCGTATTTCTCAAGAAAGTGAACCAAAAGTAAATGTGATTTTTTTTTTGTCCCCCGTCTTATAAGCACCATAGACAAATACTTTGTGTTTTGCCACCAATCCACCTGCCCAAAATCTGCACGCAAACCAAAAATGCTCTCTTTCTTCTAGTTTTTGTCAACTCAATTGAAACGCTTACTATGTGTAGGAAGACTACGGCAGCCCAGCGAGGCCTACCGTTTTACAAAGTAGACAAGCTACTGCATGAAATGAGGGAGCAAAGTTTTTTTCCCTCTCTCCCCCTGAAATCTGACACAATGTGGGGGCCTACTTTACAAAGCAAGTGAAACCGTGTGGGTCCTGCAGCGCCCTCTATTGGTTGCATATGCAAAGCACAGTACAAGGCCCGAAAAAGCAAGGAAGCATGCAGCCAGCACACAGGAGAAGAGATCAGAACAGAGTGCTGAACAGCAAAGGAGGAGACGTCACCAGCAACACACAAAAAGATCTGACTTTTACCAGAGATGATCAGGGGAAAGCGCGAACGCAGTCCCCCACTACCACAAATTATGCAGTCGAGTTTCCCGCATTTGGGGAAATCGCAGGGGTCAGCACACCCGGAGTGCAATGGATGAGCCTCGCCCTGGGAGAACCACCTTCGTGATCATGGTATCTCCCCTGCCAGGTAAGTATGAGTTGGACTAGGGCTCAGGAGGGCCCCTGCTCGGGCACACCCCCGTCAAGTGAAGGAGGTTGACCGGATCCATGACAAGCGAACTCTCGGCAGGGGATAGAAAAAAACTGCAGGGAGGCTGCATCTCTTCACGTTGACATGGGAAGGAGGAAGGGTGACTGTTCCGGAAGCACCCCCAAACTATGCGCACAACTAGTGCAAATCCTTCCCAGGGCACACTGCAGCAGATGAATTTGCATACCGTCATGTCATAAAAGCAGTCAGGCACAGTTACAGTAGCTGCAACCCTCATCTCTACATGAAAACCGACAGGCAGTGCACCGTCCTATGTCTCAATGGTTTCTTAAATTGGAAAATAAAATCTAAAAGGCAGCTTGAGATTTAACCCCCTAGCTGCTGAGGGCTTTCTCATCCTTGCACCGAGACCATTTTCAGACGTTAGCGCTCGTCCGAACGTCGTCGTCACAGATTTATTTATTTTTTTAAATGTCTTTTTTTCTCTCTTATCCCCCTGCCGCACTCGCACAAATCATACCTTGTTTTTTTTTTTCTTTCAAAAGACTTTGTAGTCTCAAAAAAGCCATTAGTCTTTTTACTGATTTGAACACGTCAAAAGTTGTTTCGCCCAAATGGCCCAAAAAGCGTATTTCTCAAGAAAGTGAACCAAAAGTAAATGTGATTTTTTTTTTGTCCCCCGTCTTATAAGCACCATAGACAAATACTTTGTGTTTTGCCACCAATCCACCTGCCCAAAATCTGCACGCAAACCAAAAATGCTCTCTTTCTTCTAGTTTTTGTCAACTCAATTGAAACGCTTACTATGTGTAGGAAGACTACGGCAGCCCAGCGAGGCCTACCGTTTTACAAAGTAGACAAGCTACTGCATGAAATGAGGGAGCAAAGTTTTTTTCCCTCTCTCCCCCTGAAATCTGACACAATGTGGGGGCCTACTTTACAAAGCAAGTGAAACCGTGTGGGTCCTGCAGCGCCCTCTATTGGTTGCATATGCAAAGCACAGTACAAGGCCCGAAAAAGCAAGGAAGCATGCAGCCAGCACACAGGAGAAGAGATCAGAACAGAGTGCTGAACAGCAAAGGAGGAGACGTCACCAGCAGCACACAAAAAGATCTGACTTTTACCAGAGATGATCAGGGGAAAGCGCGAACGCAGTCCCCCACTACCACAAATTATGCAGTCGAGTTTCCCGCATTTGGGGAAATCGCAGGGGTCAGCACAGCCGGAGTGCAATGGATGAGCCTCGCCCTGGGAGAACCACCTTCGTGATCATGGTATCTCCCCTGCCAGGTAAGTATGAGTTGGACTAGGGCTCAGGAGGGCCCCTGCTCGGGCACACCCCCGTCAAGTGAAGGAGGTTGACCGGATCCATGACAAGCGAACTCTCGGCAGGGGATAGAAAAAAACTGCAGGGAGGCTGCATCTCTTCACGTTGACATGGGAAGGAGGAAGGGTGACTGTTCCGGAAGCACCCCCCAAACTATGCGCACAACTAGTGCAAATCCTTCCCAGGGCACACTGCAGCAGGTTGATTTGCATACCGTGATGTCATAAAAGCAGTCTGGCACAGTTACAGTAGCTGCAACCCTCATCTCTACATGAAAACCGACAGGCAGTGCACCGTCCTATGTCTCAATGGGTTCTTAAATTGGAAAATAAAATCTAAAAGGCAGCTTGAGATTTAACCCCCTAGCTGCTGAGGGCTTTCTCATCCTTGCACCGAGACCATTTTCAGACGTTAGCGCTCGTCCGAACGTCGTCGTCACAGATTTATTTATTTTTTTAAATGTCTTTTTTTCTCTCTTATCCCCCTGCCGCACTCGCACAAATCATACCTTGTTTTTTTTTTTCTTTCAAAAGACTTTGTAGTCTCAAAAAAGCCATTAGTCTTTTTACTGATTTGAACACGTCAAAAGTTGTTTCGCCCAAATGGCCCAAAAAGCGTATTTCTCAAGAAAGTGAACCAAAAGTAAATGTGATTTTTTTTTGTCCCCGTCTTATAAGCACCATAGACAAATACTTTGTGTTTTGCCACCAATCCACCTGCCCAAAATCTGCACGCAAACCAAAAATGCTCTCTTTCTTCTAGTTTTCGCCGCCTCAATTGAAACGCTTACTATGTGTAGGAAGACTACGGCAGCCCAGCGAGGCCTACCGTTTTACAAAGTAGACAAGCTACTGCATGAAATGAGGGAGCAAAGTTTTTTTCCCTCTCTCCCCCTGAAATCTGACACAATGTGGGGGCCTACTTTACAAAGCAAGTGAAACCGTGTGGGCCCTGCAGCGCCCTCTATTGGTTGCATATGCAAAGCACAGTACAAGGCCCGAAAAAGCAAGGAAGCATGCAGCCAGCACACAGAAGAGATCAGAACAGAGTGCTGAACAGCAAAGGAGGAGACGTCACCAGCAGCACACAAAAAGATCTGACTTTTACCAGAGATGATCAGGGGAAAGCGCGAACGCAGTCCCCCACTACCACAAATTATGCAGTCGAGTTTCCCGCATTTGGGGAAATCGCAGGGGTCAGCACAGCCGGAGTGCAATGGATGAGCCTCGCCCTGGGAGAACCACCTTCGTGATCATGGTATCTCCCCTGCCAGGTAAGTATGAGTTGGACTAGGGCTCAGGAGGGCCCCTGCTCGGGCACACCCCCGTCAAGTGAAGGAGGTTGACCGGATCCATGACGAGCGAACTCTCGGCAGGGGATAGAAAAAAACTGCAGGGAGGCTGCATCTCTTCACGTTGTCATGGGAAGGAGGAAGGGTGACTGTTCCGGAAGCACCCCCAAACTATGCGCACAACTAGTGCAAATCCTTCCCAGGGCACACTGCAGCAGGTTGATTTGCATACCGTGATGTCATAAAAGCAGTCTGGCACAGTTACAGTAGCTGCAACCCTCATCTCTACATGAAAACCGACAGGCAGTGCACCGTCCTATGTCTCAATGGGTTCTTAAATTGGAAAATAAAATCTAAAAGGCAGCTTGAGATTTAACCCCCTAGCTGCTGAGGGCTTTCTCATCCTTGCACCGAGACCATTTTCAGACGTTAGCGCTCGTCCGAACGTCGTCGTCACAGATTTATTTATTTTTTTAAATGTCTTTTTTTCTCTCTTATCCCCCTGCCGCACTCGCACAAATCATACCTTGTTTTTTTTTTTCTTTCAAAAGACTTTGTAGTCTCAAAAAAGCCATTAGTCTTTTTACTGATTTGAACACGTCAAAAGTTGTTTCGCCCAAATGGCCCAAAAAGCGTATTTCTCAAGAAAGTGAACCAAAAGTAAATGTGATTTTTTTTTTGTCCCCCGTCTTATAAGCACCATAGACAAATACTTTGTGTTTTGCCACCAATCCACCTGCCCAAAATCTGCACGCAAACCAAAAATGCTCTCTTTCTTCTAGTTTTTGTCAACTCAATTGAAACGCTTACTATGTGTAGGAAGACTACGGCAGCCCAGCGAGGCCTACCGTTTTACAAAGTAGACAAGCTACTGCATGAAATGAGGGAGCAAAGTTTTTTTCCCTCTCTCCCCCTGAAATCTGACACAATGTGGGGGCCTACTTTACAAAGCAAGTGAAACCGTGTGGGTCCTGCAGCGCCCTCTATTGGTTGCATATGCAAAGCACAGTACAAGGCCCGAAAAAGCAAGGAAGCATGCAGCCAGCACACAGGAGAAGAGATCAGAACAGAGTGCTGAACAGCAAAGGAGGAGACGTCACCAGCAGCACACAAAAAGATCTGACTTTTACCAGAGATGATCAGGGGAAAGCGCGAACGCAGTCCCCCACTACCACAAATTATGCAGTCGAGTTTCCCGCATTTGGGGAAATCGCAGGGGTCAGCACACCCGGAGTGCAATGGATGAGCCTCGCCCTGGGAGAACCACCTTCGTGATCATGGTATCTCCCCTGCCAGGTAAGTATGAGTTGGACTAGGGCTCAGGAGGGCCCCTGCTCGGGCACACCCCCGTCAAGTGAAGGAGGTTGACCGGATCCATGACAAGCGAACTCTCGGCAGGGGATAGAAAAAAACTGCAGGGAGGCTGCATCTCTTCACGTTGACATGGGAAGGAGGAAGGGTGACTGTTCCGGAAGCACCCCCAAACTATGCGCACAACTAGTGCAAATCCTTCCCAGGGCACACTGCAGCAGGTTGATTTGCATACCGTGATGTCATAAAAGCAGTCTGGCACAGTTACAGTAGCTGCAACCCTCATCTCTACATGAAAACCGACAGGCAGTGCACCGTCCTATGTCTCAATGGGTTCTTAAATTGGAAAATAAAATCTAAAAGGCAGCTTGAGATTTAACCCCCTAGCTGCTGAGGGCTTTCTCATCCTTGCACCGAGACCATTTTCAGACGTTAGCGCTCGTCCGAACGTCGTCGTCACAGATTTATTTATTTTTTTAAATGTCCTTTTTTCTCTCTTATCCCCCTGCCGCACTCGCACAAATCATACCTTGTTTTTTGTTTTTGTTTTTTTTTTTCTTTCAAAAGACTTTGTAGTCTCAAAAAAGCCATTAGTCTTTTTACTGATTTGAACACGTCAAAAGTTGTTTCGCCCAAATGGCCCAAAAAGCGTATTTCTCAAGAAAGTGAACCAAAAGTAAATGTGATTTTTTTTTTGTCCCCCGTCTTATAAGCACCATAGACAAATACTTTGTGTTTTGCCACCAATCCACCTGCCCAAAATCTGCACGCAAACCAAAAATGCTCTCTTTCTTCTAGTTTTTGTCAACTCAATTGAAACGCTTACTATGTGTAGGAAGACTACGGCAGCCCAGCGAGGCCTACCGTTTTACAAAGTAGACAAGCTACTGCATGAAATGAGGGAGCAAAGTTTTTTTCCCTCTCTCCCCCTGAAATCTGACACAATGTGGGGGCCTACTTTACAAAGCAAGTGAAACCGTGTGGGTCCTGCAGCACCCTCTATTGGTTGCATATGCAAAGCACAGTACAAGGCCCGAAAAAGCAAGGAAGCATGCAGCCAGCACACAGGAGAAGAGATCAGAACAGAGTGCTGAACAGCAAAGGAGGAGACGTCACCAGCAGCACACAAAAAGATCTGACTTTTACCAGAGATGATCAGGGGAAAGCGCGAACGCAGTCCCCCACTACCACAAATTATGCAGTCGAGTTTCCCGCATTTGGGGAAATCGCAGGGGTCAGCACACCCGGAGTGCAATGGATGAGCCTCGCCCTGGGAGAACCACCTTCGTGATCATGGTATCTCCCCTGCCAGGTAAGTATGAGTTGGACTAGGGCTCAGGAGGGCCCCTGCTCGGGCACACCCCCGTCAAGTGAAGGAGGTTGACCGGATCCATGACAAGCGAACTCTCGGCAGGGGATAGAAAAAAACTGCAGGGAGGCTGCATCTCTTCACGTTGACATGGGAAGGAAGAAGGGTGACTGTTCCGGAAGCACCCCCAAACTATGCGCACAACTAGTGCAAATCCTTCCCAGGGCACACTGCAGCAGGTTGATTTGCATACCGTGATGTCATAAAAGCAGTCGGGCACAGTTACAGTAGCTGCAACCCTCATCTCTACATGAAAACCGACAGGCAGTGCACCGTCCTATGTCTCAATGGTTTCTTAAATTGGAAAATAAAATCTAAAAGGCAGCTTGAGATTTAACCCCCTAGCTGCTGAGGGCTTTCTCATCCTTGCACCGAGACCATTTTCAGACGTTAGCGCTCGTCCGAACGTCGTCGTCACAGATTTATTTATTTTTTTAAATGTCTTTTTTTCTCTCTTATCCCCCTGCCGCACTCGCACAAATCATACCTTGTTTTTTTTTTTGTTTTTTTTTTTTCTTTCAAAAGACTTTGTAGTCTCAAAAAAGCCATTAGTCTTTTTACTGATTTGAACACGTCAAAAGTTGTTTCGCCCAAATGGCCCAAAAAGCGTATTTCTCAAGAAAGTGAACCAAAAGTAAATGTGATTTTTTTTGTCCCCCGTCTTATAAGCACCATAGACAAATACTTTGTTTTGCCACCAATCCACCTGCCCAAAATCTGCACGCAAACCAAAAATGCTCTCTTTCTTCTAGTTTTTGTCAACTCAATTGAAATGCTTACTATGTGTAGGAAGACTACGGCAGCCCAGCGAGGCCTACCGTTTTACAAAGTAGACAAGCTACTGCATGAAATGAGGGAGCAAAGTTTTTTTCCCTCTCTCCCCCTGAAATCTGACACAATGTGGGGGCCTACTTTACAAAGCAAGTGAAACCGTGTGGGTCCTGCAGCGCCCTCTATTGGTTGCATATGCAAAGCACAGTACAAGGCCCGAAAAAGCAAGGAAGCATGCAGCCAGCACACAGGAGAAGAGATCAGAACAGAGTGCTGAACAGCAAAGGAGGAGACGTCACCAGCAGCACACAAAAAGATCTGACTTTTACCAGAGATGATCAGGGGAAAGCGCGAACGCAGTCCCCCACTACCACAAATTATGCAGTCGAGTTTCCCGCATTTGGGGAAATCGCAGGGGTCAGCACACCCGGAGTGCAATGGATGAGCCTCGCCCTGGGAGAACCACCTTCGTGATCATGGTATCTCCCCTGCCAGGTAAGTATGAGTTGGACTAGGGCTCAGGAGGGCCCCTGCTCGGGCACACCCCCGTCAAGTGAAGGAGGTTGACCGGATCCATGACAAGCGAACTCTCGGCAGGGGATAGAAAAAACTGCAGGGAGGCTGCATCTCTTCACGTTGACATGGGAAGGAGGAAGGGTGACTGTTCCGGAAGCACCCCCAAACTATACGCACAACTAGTGCAAATCCTTCCCAGGGCACACTGCAGCAGGTTGATTTGCATACCGTGATGTCATAAAAGCAGTCTGGCACAGTTACAGTAGCTGCAACCCTCATCTCTACATGAAAACCGACAGGCAGTGCACCGTCCTATGTCTCAATGGGTTCTTAAATTGGAAAATAAAATCTAAAAGGCAGCTTGAGATTTAACCCCCTAGCTGCTGAGGGCTTTCTCATCCTTGCACCGAGACCATTTTCAGACGTTAGCGCTCGTCCGAACGTCGTCGTCACAGATTTATTTATTTTTTTAAATGTCTTTTTTTCTCTCTTATCCCCCTGCCGCACTCGCACAAATCATACCTTGTTTTTTTTTTTCTTTCAAAAGACTTTGTAGTCTCAAAAAAGCCATTAGTCTTTTTACTGATTTGAACACGTCAAAAGTTGTTTCGCCCAAATGGCCCAAAAAGCGTATTTCTCAAGAAAGTGAACCAAAAGTAAATGTGATTTTTTTTTTGTCCCCCGTCTTATAAGCACCATAGACAAATACTTTGTGTTTTGCCACCAATCCACCTGCCCAAAATCTGCACGCAAACCAAAAATGCTCTCTTTCTTCTAGTTTTTGTCAACTCAATTGAAACGCTTACTATGTGTAGGAAGACTACGGCAGCCCAGCGAGGCCTACCGTTTTACAAAGTAGACAAGCTACTGCATGAAATGAGGGAGCAAAGTTTTTTTCCCTCTCTCCCCCTGAAATCTGACACAATGTGGGGGCCTACTTTACAAAGCAAGTGAAACCGTGTGGGTCCTACAGCACCCTCTATTGGTTGCATATGCAAAGCACAGTACAAGGCCCGAAAAAGCAAGGAAGCATGCAGCCAGCACACAGGAGAAGAGATCAGAACAGAGTGCTGAACAGCAAAGGAGGAGACGTCACCAGCAGCACACAAAAAGATCTGACTTTTACCAGAGATGATCAGGGGAAAGCGCGAACGCAGTCCCCCACTACCACAAATTATGCAGTCGAGTTTCCCGCATTTGGGGAAATCGCAGGGGTCAGCACACCCGGAGTGCAATGGATGAGCCTCGCCCTGGGAGAACCACCTTCGTGATCATGGTATCTCCCCTGCCAGGTAAGTATGAGTTGGACTAGGGCTCAGGAGGGCCCCTGCTCGGGCACACCCCCGTCAAGTGAAGGAGGTTGACCAGATCCATGACAAGCGAACTCTCGGCAGGGGATAGAAAAAAACTGCAGGGAGGCTGCATCTCTTCACGTTGACATGGGAAGGAAGAAGGGTGACTGTTCCGGAAGCACCCCCAAACTATGCGCACAACTAGTGCAAATCCTTCCCAGGGCACACTGCAGCAGGTTGATTTGCATACCGTGATGTCATAAAAGCAGTCGGGCACAGTTACAGTAGCTGCAACCCTCATCTCTACATGAAAACCGACAGGCAGTGCACCGTCCTATGTCTCAATGGTTTCTTAAATTGGAAAATAAAATCTAAAAGGCAGCTTGAGATTTAACCCCCTAGCTGCTGAGGGCTTTCTCATCCTTGCACCGAGACCATTTTCAGACGTTAGCGCTCGTCCGAACGTCGTCGTCACAGATTTATTTATTTTTTTAAATGTCTTTTTTTCTCTCTTATCCCCCTGCCGCACTCGCACAAATCATACCTTGTTTTTTTTTTTGTTGTTTTTTTTTCTTTCAAAAGACTTTGTAGTCTCAAAAAAGCCATTAGTCTTTTTACTGATTTGAACACGTCAAAAGTTGTTTCGCCCAAATGGCCCAAAAAGCGTATTTCTCAAGAAAGTGAACCAAAAGTAAATGTGATTTTTTTTGTCCCCCGTCTTATAAGCACCATAGACAAATACTTTGTTTTGCCACCAATCCACCTGCCCAAAATCTGCACGCACACCAAAAATGCTCTCTTTCTTCTAGTTTTTGTCAACTCAATTGAAATGCTTACTATGTGTAGGAAGACTACGGCAGCCCAGCGAGGCCTACCGTTTTACAAAGTAGACAAGCTACTGCATGAAATGAGGGAGCAAAGTTTTTTTCCCTCTCTCCCCCTGAAATCTGACACAATGTGGGGGCCTACTTTACAAAGCAAGTGAAACCGTGTGGGTCCTGCAGCGCCCTCTATTGGTTGCATATGCAAAGCACAGTACAAGGCCCGAAAAAGCAAGGAAGCATGCAGCCAGCACACAGGAGAAGAGATCAGAACAGAGTGCTGAACAGCAAAGGAGGAGACGTCACCAGCAGCACACAAAAAGATCTGACTTTTACCAGAGATGATCAGGGGAAAGCGCGAACGCAGTCCCCCACTACCACAAATTATGCAGTCGAGTTTCCCGCATTTGGGGAAATCGCAGGGGTCAGCACACCCGGAGTGCAATGGATGAGCCTCGCCCTGGGAGAACCACCTTCGTGATCATGGTATCTCCCCTGCCAGGTAAGTATGAGTTGGACTAGGGCTCAGGAGGGCCCCTGCTCGGGCACACCCCCGTCAAGTGAAGGAGGTTGACCGGATCCATGACAAGCGAACTCTCGGCAGGGGATAGAAAAAACTGCAGGGAGGCTGCATCTCTTCACGTTGACATGGGAAGGAGGAAGGGTGACTGTTCCGGAAGCACCCCCAAACTATACGCACAACTAGTGCAAATCCTTCCCAGGGCACACTGCAGCAGGTTGATTTGCATACCGTGATGTCATAAAAGCAGTCTGGCACAGTTACAGTAGCTGCAACCCTCATCTCTACATGAAAACCGACAGGCAGTGCACCGTCCTATGTCTCAATGGGTTCTTAAATTGGAAAATAAAATCTAAAAGGCAGCTTGAGATTTAACCCCCTAGCTGCTGAGGGCTTTCTCATCCTTGCACCGAGACCATTTTCAGACGTTAGCGCTCGTCCGAACGTCGTCGTCACAGATTTATTTATTTTTTTAAATGTCTTTTTTTCTCTCTTATCCCCCTGCCGCACTCGCACAAATCATACCTTGTTTTTTTTTTTCTTTCAAAAGACTTTGTAGTCTCAAAAAAGCCATTAGTCTTTTTACTGATTTGAACACGTCAAAAGTTGTTTCGCCCAAATGGCCCAAAAAGCGTATTTCTCAAGAAAGTGAACCAAAAGTAAATGTGATTTTTTTTTTGTCCCCCGTCTTATAAGCACCATAGACAAATACTTTGTGTTTTGCCACCAATCCACCTGCCCAAAATCTGCACGCAAACCAAAAATGCTCTCTTTCTTCTAGTTTTTGTCAACTCAATTGAAACGCTTACTATGTGTAGGAAGACTACGGCAGCCCAGCGAGGCCTACCGTTTTACAAAGTAGACAAGCTACTGCATGAAATGAGGGAGCAAAGTTTTTTTCCCTCTCTCCCCCTGAAATCTGACACAATGTGGGGGCCTACTTTACAAAGCAAGTGAAACCGTGTGGGTCCTACAGCACCCTCTATTGGTTGCATATGCAAAGCACAGTACAAGGCCCGAAAAAGCAAGGAAGCATGCAGCCAGCACACAGGAGAAGAGATCAGAACAGAGTGCTGAACAGCAAAGGAGGAGACGTCACCAGCAGCACACAAAAAGATCTGACTTTTACCAGAGATGATCAGGGGAAAGCGCGAACGCAGTCCCCCACTACCACAAATTATGCAGTCGAGTTTCCCGCATTTGGGGAAATCGCAGGGGTCAGCACACCCGGAGTGCAATGGATGAGCCTCGCCCTGGGAGAACCACCTTCGTGATCATGGTATCTCCCCTGCCAGGTAAGTATGAGTTGGACTAGGGCTCAGGAGGGCCCCTGCTCGGGCACACCCCCGTCAAGTGAAGGAGGTTGACCAGATCCATGACAAGCGAACTCTCGGCAGGGGATAGAAAAAAACTGCAGGGAGGCTGCATCTCTTCACGTTGACATGGGAAGGAAGAAGGGTGACTGTTCCGGAAGCACCCCCAAACTATGCGCACAACTAGTGCAAATCCTTCCCAGGGCACACTGCAGCAGGTTGATTTGCATACCGTGATGTCATAAAAGCAGTCGGGCACAGTTACAGTAGCTGCAACCCTCATCTCTACATGAAAACCGACAGGCAGTGCACCGTCCTATGTCTCAATGGTTTCTTAAATTGGAAAATAAAATCTAAAAGGCAGCTTGAGATTTAACCCCCTAGCTGCTGAGGGCTTTCTCATCCTTGCACCGAGACCATTTTCAGACGTTAGCGCTCGTCCGAACGTCGTCGTCACAGATTTATTTATTTTTTTAAATGTCTTTTTTTCTCTCTTATCCCCCTGCCGCACTCGCACAAATCATACCTTGTTTTTTTTTTGTTTTTTTTTTTTCTTTCAAAAGACTTTGTAGTCTCAAAAAAGCCATTAGTCTTTTTACTGATTTGAACACGTCAAAAGTTGTTTCGCCCAAATGGCCCAAAAAGCGTATTTCTCAAGAAAGTGAACCAAAAGTAAATGTGATTTTTTTTGTCCCCCGTCTTATAAGCACCATAGACAAATACTTTGTTTTGCCACCAATCCACCTGCCCAAAATCTGCACGCAAACCAAAAATGCTCTCTTTCTTCTAGTTTTTGTCAACTCAATTGAAATGCTTACTATGTGTAGGAAGACTACGGCAGCCCAGCGAGGCCTACCGTTTTACAAAGTAGACAAGCTACTGCATGAAATGAGGGAGCAAAGTTTTTTTCCCTCTCTCCCCCTGAAATCTGACACAATGTGGGGGCCTACTTTACAAAGCAAGTGAAACCGTGTGGGTCCTGCAGCGCCCTCTATTGGTTGCATATGCAAAGCACAGTACAAGGCCCGAAAAAGCAAGGAAGCATGCAGCCAGCACACAGGAGAAGAGATCAGAACAGAGTGCTGAACAGCAAAGGAGGAGACGTCACCAGCAGCACACAAAAAGATCTGACATTTACCAGAGATGATCAGGGGAAAGCGCGAACGCAGTCCCCCACTACCACAAATTATGCAGTCGAGTTTCCCGCATTTGGGGAAATCGCAGGGGTCAGCACACCCGGAGTGCAATGGATGAGCCTCGCCCTGGGAGAACCACCTTCGTGATCATGGTATCTCCCCTGCCAGGTAAGTATGAGTTGGACTAGGGCTCAGGAGGGCCCCTGCTCGGGCACACCCCCGTCAAGTGAAGGAGGTTGACCGGATCCATGACAAGCGAACTCTCGGCAGGGGATAGAAAAAAACTGCAGGGAGGCTGCATCTCTTCACGTTGACATGGGAAGGAGGAAGGGTGACTGTTCCGGAAGCACCCCCAAACTATGCGCACAACTAGTGCAAATCCTTCCCAGGGCACACTGCAGCAGGTTGATTTGCATACCGTGATGTCATAAAAGCAGTCGGGCACAGTTACAGTAGCTGCAACCCTCATCTCTACATGAAAACCGACAGGCAGTGCACCGTCCTATGTCTCAATGGGTTCTTAAATTGGAAAATAAAATCTAAAAGGCAGCTTGAGATTTAACCCCCTAGCTGCTGAGGGCTTTCTCATCCTTGCACCGAGACCATTTTCAGACGTTAGCGCTCGTCTGAACGTCGTCGTCACAGATTTATTTATTTTTTTAAATGTCTTTTTTTCTCTCTTATCCCCCTGCCGCACTCGCACAAATCATACCTTGTTTTTTTTTTCTTTCAAAAGACTTTGTAGTCTCAAAAAAGCCATTAGTCTTTTTACTGATTTGAACACGTCAAAAGTTGTTTCGCCCAAATGGCCCAAAAAGCGTATTTCTCAAGAAAGTGAACCAAAAGTAAATGTGATTTTTTTTTTGTCCCCCGTCTTATAAGCACCATAGACAAATACTTTGTGTTTTGCCACCAATCCACCTGCCCAAAATCTGCACGCAAACCAAAAATGCTCTCTTTCTTCTAGTTTTTGTCAACTCAATTGAAACGCTTACTATGTGTAGGAAGACTACGGCAGCCCAGCGAGGCCTACCGTTTTACAAAGTAGACAAGCTACTGCATGAAATGAGGGAGCAAAGTTTTTTTCCCTCTCTCCCCCTGAAATCTGACACAATGTGGGGGCCTACTTTACAAAGCAAGTGAAACCGTGTGGGTCCTGCAGCGCCCTCTATTGGTTGCATATGCAAAGCACAGTACAAGGCCCGAAAAAGCAAGGAAGCATGCAGCCAGCACACAGGAGAAGAGATCAGAACAGAGTGCTGAACAGCAAAGGAGGAGACGTCACCAGCAGCACACAAAAAGATCTGACTTTTACCAGAGATGATCAGGGGAAAGCGCGAACGCAGTCCCCCACTACCACAAATTATGCAGTCGAGTTTCCCGCATTTGGGGAAATCGCAGGGGTCAGCACAGCCGGAGTGCAATGGATGAGCCTCGCCCTGGGAGAACCACCTTCGTGATCATGGTATCTCCCCTGCCAGGTAAGTATGAGTTGGACTAGGGCTCAGGAGGGCCCCTGCTCGGGCACACCCCCGTCAAGTGAAGGAGGTTGACCGGATCCATGACAAGCGAACTCTCGGCAGGGGATAGAAAAAAAACTGCAGGGAGGCTGCATCTCTTCACGTTGTCATGGGAAGGAGGAAGGGTGACTGTTCCGGAAGCACCCCCAAACTATGCGCACAACTAGTGCAAATCCTTCCCAGGGCACACTGCAGCAGGTTGATTTGCATACCGTGATGTCATAAAAGCAGTCGGGCACAGTTACAGTAGCTGCAACCCTCATCTCTACATGAAAACCGACAGGCAGTGCACCGTCCTATGTCTCAATGGGTTCTTAAATTGGAAAATAAAATCTAAAAGGCAGCTTGAGATTTAACCCCCTAGCTGCTGAGGGCTTTCTCATCCTTGCACCGAGACCATTTTCAGACGTTAGCGCTCGTCCGAACGTCGTCGTCACAGATTTATTTATTTTTTTAAATGTCTTTTTTTCTCTCTTATCCCCCTGCCGCACTCGCACAAATCATACCTTGTTTTTTTTTTCTTTCAAAAGACTTTGTAGTCTCAAAAAAGCCATTAGTCTTTTTACTGATTTGAACACGTCAAAAGTTGTTTCGCCCAAATGGCCCAAAAAGCGTATTTCTCAAGAAAGTGAACCAAAAGTAAATGTGATTTTTTTTTTGTCCCCCGTCTTATAAGCACCATAGACAAATACTTTGTGTTTTGCCACCAATCCACCTGCCCAAAATCTGCACGCAAACCAAAAATGCTCTCTTTCTTCTAGTTTTTGTCAACTCAATTGAAACGCTTACTATGTGTAGGAAGACTACGGCAGCCCAGCGAGGCCTACCGTTTTACAAAGTAGACAAGCTACTGCATGAAATGAGGGAGCAAAGTTTTTTTCCCTCTCTCCCCCTGAAATCTGACACAATGTGGGGGCCTACTTTACAAAGCAAGTGAAACCGTGTGGGTCCTGCAGCGCCCTCTATTGGTTGCATATGCAAAGCACAGTACAAGGCCCGAAAAAGCAAGGAAGCATGCAGCCAGCACACAGGAGAAGAGATCAGAACAGAGTGCTGAACAGCAAAGGAGGAGACGTCACCAGCAGCACACAAAAAGATCTGACTTTTACCAGAGATGATCAGGGGAAAGCGCGAACGCAGTCCCCCACTACCACAAATTATGCAGTCGAGTTTCCCGCATTTGGGGAAATCGCAGGGGTCAGCACACCCGGAGTGCAATGGATGAGCCTCGCCCTGGGAGAACCACCTTCGTGATCATGGTATCTCCCCTGCCAGGTAAGTATGAGTTGGACTAGGGCTCAGGAGGGCCCCTGCTCGGGCACACCCCCGTCAAGTGAAGGAGGTTGACCAGATCCATGACAAGCGAACTCTCGGCAGGGGATAGAAAAAAACTGCAGGGAGGCTGCATCTCTTCACGTTGACATGGGAAGGAAGAAGGGTGACTGTTCCGGAAGCACCCCCAAACTATGCGCACAACTAGTGCAAATCCTTCCCAGGGCACACTGCAGCAGGTTGATTTGCATACCGTGATGTCATAAAAGCAGTCGGGCACAGTTACAGTAGCTGCAACCCTCATCTCTACATGAAAACCGACAGGCAGTGCACCGTCCTATGTCTCAATGGTTTCTTAAATTGGAAAATAAAATCTAAAAGGCAGCTTGAGATTTAACCCCCTAGCTGCTGAGGGCTTTCTCATCCTTGCACCGAGACCATTTTCAGACGTTAGCGCTCGTCCGAACGTCGTCGTCACAGATTTATTTATTTTTTTAAATGTCTTTTTTTCTCTCTTATCCCCCTGCCGCACTCGCACAAATCATACCTTGTTTTTTTTTTTGTTTTTTTTTTTTCTTTCAAAAGACTTTGTAGTCTCAAAAAAGCCATTAGTCTTTTTACTGATTTGAACACGTCAAAAGTTGTTTCGCCCAAATGGCCCAAAAAGCGTATTTCTCAAGAAAGTGAACCAAAAGTAAATGTGATTTTTTTTGTCCCCCGTCTTATAAGCACCATAGACAAATACTTTGTTTTGCCACCAATCCACCTGCCCAAAATCTGCACGCAAACCAAAAATGCTCTCTTTCTTCTAGTTTTTGTCAACTCAATTGAAATGCTTACTATGTGTAGGAAGACTACGGCAGCCCAGCGAGGCCTACCGTTTTACAAAGTAGACAAGCTACTGCATGAAATGAGGGAGCAAAGTTTTTTTCCCTCTCTCCCCCTGAAATCTGACACAATGTGGGGGCCTACTTTACAAAGCAAGTGAAACCGTGTGGGTCCTGCAGCGCCCTCTATTGGTTGCATATGCAAAGCACAGTACAAGGCCCGAAAAAGCAAGGAAGCATGCAGCCAGCACACAGGAGAAGAGATCAGAACAGAGTGCTGAACAGCAAAGGAGGAGACGTCACCAGCAGCACACAAAAAGATCTGACATTTACCAGAGATGATCAGGGGAAAGCGCGAACGCAGTCCCCCACTACCACAAATTATGCAGTCGAGTTTCCCGCATTTGGGGAAATCGCAGGGGTCAGCACACCCGGAGTGCAATGGATGAGCCTCGCCCTGGGAGAACCACCTTCGTGATCATGGTATCTCCCCTGCCAGGTAAGTATGAGTTGGACTAGGGCTCAGGAGGGCCCCTGCTCGGGCACACCCCCGTCAAGTGAAGGAGGTTGACCGGATCCATGACAAGCGAACTCTCGGCAGGGGATAGAAAAAAACTGCAGGGAGGCTGCATCTCTTCACGTTGACATGGGAAGGAGGAAGGGTGACTGTTCCGGAAGCACCCCCAAACTATGCGCACAACTAGTGCAAATCCTTCCCAGGGCACACTGCAGCAGGTTGATTTGCATACCGTGATGTCATAAAAGCAGTCGGGCACAGTTACAGTAGCTGCAACCCTCATCTCTACATGAAAACCGACAGGCAGTGCACCGTCCTATGTCTCAATGGGTTCTTAAATTGGAAAATAAAATCTAAAAGGCAGCTTGAGATTTAACCCCCTAGCTGCTGAGGGCTTTCTCATCCTTGCACCGAGACCATTTTCAGACGTTAGCGCTCGTCTGAACGTCGTCGTCACAGATTTATTTATTTTTTTAAATGTCTTTTTTTCTCTCTTATCCCCCTGCCGCACTCGCACAAATCATACCTTGTTTTTTTTTTCTTTCAAAAGACTTTGTAGTCTCAAAAAAGCCATTAGTCTTTTTACTGATTTGAACACGTCAAAAGTTGTTTCGCCCAAATGGCCCAAAAAGCGTATTTCTCAAGAAAGTGAACCAAAAGTAAATGTGATTTTTTTTTTGTCCCCCGTCTTATAAGCACCATAGACAAATACTTTGTGTTTTGCCACCAATCCACCTGCCCAAAATCTGCACGCAAACCAAAAATGCTCTCTTTCTTCTAGTTTTTGTCAACTCAATTGAAACGCTTACTATGTGTAGGAAGACTACGGCAGCCCAGCGAGGCCTACCGTTTTACAAAGTAGACAAGCTACTGCATGAAATGAGGGAGCAAAGTTTTTTTCCCTCTCTCCCCCTGAAATCTGACACAATGTGGGGGCCTACTTTACAAAGCAAGTGAAACCGTGTGGGTCCTGCAGCGCCCTCTATTGGTTGCATATGCAAAGCACAGTACAAGGCCCGAAAAAGCAAGGAAGCATGCAGCCAGCACACAGGAGAAGAGATCAGAACAGAGTGCTGAACAGCAAAGGAGGAGACGTCACCAGCAGCACACAAAAAGATCTGACTTTTACCAGAGATGATCAGGGGAAAGCGCGAACGCAGTCCCCCACTACCACAAATTATGCAGTCGAGTTTCCCGCATTTGGGGAAATCGCAGGGGTCAGCACACCCGGAGTGCAATGGATGAGCCTCGCCCTGGGAGAACCACCTTCGTGATCATGGTATCTCCCCTGCCAGGTAAGTATGAGTTGGACTAGGGCTCAGGAGGGCCCCTGCTCGGGCACACCCCCGTCAAGTGAAGGAGGTTGACCGGATCCATGACAAGCGAACTCTCGGCAGGGGATAGAAAAAAACTGCAGGGAGGCTGCATCTCTTCACGTTGACATGGGAAGGAGGAAGGGTGACTGTTCCGGAAGCACCCCCAAACTATGCGCACAACTAGTGCAAATCCTTCCCAGGGCACACTGCAGCAGGTTGATTTGCATACCGTGATGTCATAAAAGCAGTCTGGCACAGTTACAGTAGCTGCAACCCTCATCTCTACATGAAAACCGACAGGCAGTGCACCGTCCTATGTCTCAATGGGTTCTTAAATTGGAAAATAAAATCTAAAAGGCAGCTTGAGATTTAACCCCCTAGCTGCTGAGGGCTTTCTCATCCTTGCACCGAGACCATTTTCAGACGTTAGCGCTCGTCCGAACGTCGTCGTCACAGATTTATTTATTTTTTTAAATGTCTTTTTTTCTCTCTTATCCCCCTGCCGCACTCGCACAAATCATACCTTGTTTTTTTTTTCTTTCAAAAGACTTTGTAGTCTCAAAAAAGCCATTAGTCTTTTTACTGATTTGAACACGTCAAAAGTTGTTTCGCCCAAATGGCCCAAAAAGCGTATTTCTCAAGAAAGTGAACCAAAAGTAAATGTGATTTTTTTTTTGTCCCCCGTCTTATAAGCACCATAGACAAATACTTTGTGTTTTGCCACCAATCCACCTGCCCAAAATCTGCACGCAAACCAAAAATGCTCTCTTTCTTCTAGATTTTGTCAACTCAATTGAAACGCTTACTATGTGTAGGAAGACTACGGCAGCCCAGCGAGGCCTACCGTTTTACAAAGTAGACAAGCTACTGCATGAAATGAGGGAGCAAAGTTTTTTTCCCTCTCTCCCCCTGAAATCTGACACAATGTGGGGGCCTACTTTACAAAGCAAGTGAAACCGTGTGGGTCCTGCAGCGCCCTCTATTGGTTGCATATGCAAAGCACAGTACAAGGCCCGAAAAAGCAAGGAAGCATGCAGCCAGCACACAGGAGAAGAGATCAGAACAGAGTGCTGAACAGCAAAGGAGGAGACGTCACCAGCAGCACACAAAAAGATCTGACTTTTACCAGAGATGATCAGGGGAAAGCGCGAACGCAGTCCCCCACTACCACAAATTATGCAGTCGAGTTTCCCGCATTTGGGGAAATCGCAGGGGTCAGCACACCCGGAGTGCAATGGATGAGCCTCGCCCTGGGAGAACCACCTTCGTGATCATGGTATCTCCCCTGCCAGGTAAGTATGAGTTGGACTAGGGCTCAGGAGGGCCCCTGCTCGGGCACACCCCCGTCAAGTGAAGGAGGTTGACCGGATCCATGACAAGCGAACTCTCGGCAGGGGATAGAAAAAAACTGCAGGGAGGCTGCATCTCTTCACGTTGACATGGGAAGGAGGAAGGGTGACTGTTCCGGAAGCACCCCCAAACTATGCGCACAACTAGTGCAAATCCTTCCCAGGGCACACTGCAGCAGATGAATTTGCATACCGTCATGTCATAAAAGCAGTCAGGCACAGTTACAGTAGCTGCAACCCTCATCTCTACATGAAAACCGACAGGCAGTGCACCGTCCTATGTCTCAATGGTTTCTTAAATTGGAAAATAAAATCTAAAAGGCAGCTTGAGATTTAACCCCCTAGCTGCTGAGGGCTTTCTCATCCTTGCACCGAGACCATTTTCAGACGTTAGCGCTCGTCCGAACGTCGTCGTCACAGATTTATTTATTTTTTTAAATGTCTTTTTTTCTCTCTTATCCCCCTGCCGCACTCGCACAAATCATACCTTGGTTTTTTTTTTCTTTCAAAAGACTTTGTAGTCTCAAAAAAGCCATTAGTCTTTTTACTGATTTGAACACGTCAAAAGTTGTTTCGCCCAAATGGCCCAAAAAGCGTATTTCTCAAGAAAGTGAACCAAAAGTAAATGTGATGTTTTTTTTGTCCCCCGTCTTATAAGCACCATAGACAAATACTTTGTGTTTTGCCACCAATCCACCTGCCCAAAATCTGCACGCAAACCAAAAATGCTCTCTTTCTTCTAGTTTTTGTCAACTCAATTGAAACGCTTACTATGTGTAGGAAGACTACGGCAGCCCAGCGAGGCCTACCGTTTTACAAAGTAGACAAGCTACTGCATGAAATGAGGGAGCAAAGTTTTTTTCCCTCTCTCCCCCTGAAATCTGACACAATGTGGGGGCCTACTTTACAAAGCAAGTGAAACCGTGTGGGTCCTGCAGCGCCCTCTATTGGTTGCATATGCAAAGCACAGTACAAGGCCCGAAAAAGCAAGGAAGCATGCAGCCAGCACACAGGAGAAGAGATCAGAACAGAGTGCTGAACAGCAAAGGAGGAGACGTCACCAGCAGCACACAAAAAGATCTGACTTTTACCAGAGATGATCAGGGGAAAGCGCGAACGCAGTCCCCCACTACCACAAATTATGCAGTCGAGTTTCCCGCATTTGGGGAAATCGCAGGGGTCAGCACACCCGGAGTGCAATGGATGAGCCTCGCCCTGGGAGAACCACCTTCGTGATCATGGTATCTCCCCTGCCAGGTAAGTATGAGTTGGACTAGGGCTCAGGAGGGCCCCTGCTCGGGCACACCCCCGTCAAGTGAAGGAGGTTGACCGGATCCATGACAAGCGAACTCTCGGCAGGGGATAGAAAAAAACTGCAGGGAGGCTGCATCTCTTCACGTTGACATGGGAAGGAGGAAGGGTGACTGTTCCGGAAGCACCCCCAAACTATGCGCACAACTAGTGCAAATCCTTCCCAGGGCACACTGCAGCAGGTTGATTTGCATACCGTGATGTCATAAAAGCAGTCTGGCACAGTTACAGTAGCTGCAACCCTCATCTCTACATGAAAACCGACAGGCAGTGCACCGTCCTATGTCTCAATGGGTTCTTAAATTGGAAAATAAAATCTAAAAGGCAGCTTGAGATTTAACCCCCTAGCTGCTGAGGGCTTTCTCATCCTTGCACCGAGACCATTTTCAGACGTTAGCGCTCGTCCGAACGTCGTCGTCACAGATTTATTTATTTTTTTAAATGTCTTTTTTTCTCTCTTATCCCCCTGCCGCACTCGCACAAATCATACCTTGTTTTTTTTTTCTTTCAAAAGACTTTGTAGTCTCAAAAAAGCCATTAGTCTTTTTACTGATTTGAACACGTCAAAAGTTGTTTCGCCCAAATGGCCCAAAAAGCGTATTTCTCAAGAAAGTGAACCAAAAGTAAATGTGATTTTTTTTTTGTCCCCCGTCTTATAAGCACCATAGACAAATACTTTGTGTTTTGCCACCAATCCACCTGCCCAAAATCTGCACGCAAACCAAAAATGCTCTCTTTCTTCTAGTTTTTGTCAACTCAATTGAAACGCTTACTATGTGTAGGAAGACTACGGCAGCCCAGCGAGGCCTACCGTTTTACAAAGTAGACAAGCTACTGCATGAAATGAGGGAGCAAAGTTTTTTTCCCTCTCTCCCCCTGAAATCTGACACAATGTGGGGGCCTACTTTACAAAGCAAGTGAAACCGTGTGGGTCCTGCAGCGCCCTCTATTGGTTGCATATGCAAAGCACAGTACAAGGCCCGAAAAAGCAAGGAAGCATGCAGCCAGCACACAGGAGAAGAGATCAGAACAGAGTGCTGAACAGCAAAGGAGGAGACGTCACCAGCAGCACACAAAAAGATCTGACTTTTACCAGAGATGATCAGGGGAAAGCGCGAACGCAGTCCCCCACTACCACAAATTATGCAGTCGAGTTTCCCGCATTTGGGGAAATCGCAGGGGTCAGCACACCCGGAGTGCAATGGATGAGCCTCGCCCTGGGAGAACCACCTTCGTGATCATGGTATCTCCCCTGCCAGGTAAGTATGAGTTGGACTAGGGCTCAGGAGGGCCCCTGCTCGGGCACACCCCCGTCAAGTGAAGGAGGTTGACCGGATCCATGACAAGCGAACTCTCGGCAGGGGATAGAAAAAAACTGCAGGGAGGCTGCATCTCTTCACGTTGACATGGGAAGGAGGAAGGGTGACTGTTCCGGAAGCACCCCCAAACTATGCGCACAACTAGTGCAAATCCTTCCCAGGGCACACTGCAGCAGGTTGATTTGCATACCGTGATGTCATAAAAGCAGTCTGGCACAGTTACAGTAGCTGCAACCCTCATCTCTACATGAAAACCGACAGGCAGTGCACCGTCCTATGTCTCAATGGGTTCTTAAATTGGAAAATAAAATCTAAAAGGCAGCTTGAGATTTAACCCCCTAGCTGCTGAGGGCTTTCTCATCCTTGCACCGAGACCATTTTCAGACGTTAGCGCTCGTCCGAACGTCGTCGTCACAGATTTATTTATTTTTTTAAATGTCTTTTTTTCTCTCTTATCCCCCTGCCGCACTCGCACAAATCATACCTTGTTTTTTTTTTTCTTTCAAAAGACTTTGTAGTCTCAAAAAAGCCATTAGTCTTTTTACTGATTTGAACACGTCAAAAGTTGTTTCGCCCAAATGGCCCAAAAAGCGTATTTCTCAAGAAAGTGAACCAAAAGTAAATGTGATTTTTTTTTGTCCCCCGTCTTATAAGCACCATAGACAAATACTTTGTGTTTTGCCACCAATCCACCTGCCCAAAATCTGCACGCAAACCAAAAATGCTCTCTTTCTTCTAGTTTTTGTCAACTCAATTGAAACGCTTACTATGTGTAGGAAGACTACGGCAGCCCAGCGAGGCCTACCATTTTACAAAGTAGACAAGCTACTGCATGAAATGAGGGAGCAAAGTTTTTTTCCCTCTCTCCCCCTGAAATCTGACACAATGTGGGGGCCTACTTTACAAAGCAAGTGAAACCGTGTGGGTCCTGCAGCACCCTCTATTGGTTGCATATGCAAAGCACAGTACAAGGCCCGAAAAAGCAAGGAAGCATGCAGCCAGCACACAGGAGAAGAGATCAGAACAGAGTGCTGAACAGCAAAGGAGGAGACGTCACCAGCAGCACACAAAAAGATCTGACTTTTACCAGAGATGATCAGGGGAAAGCGCGAACGCAGTCCCCCACTACCACAAATTATGCAGTCGAGTTTCCCGCATTTGGGGAAATCGCAGGGGTCAGCACACCCGGAGTGCAATGGATGAGCCTCGCCCTGGGAGAACCACCTTCGTGATCATGGTATCTCCCCTGCCAGGTAAGTATGAGTTGGACTAGGGCTCAGGAGGGCCCCTGCTCGGGCACACCCCCGTCAAGTGAAGGAGGTTGACCGGATCCATGACAAGCGAACTCTCGGCAGGGGATAGAAAAAAACTGCAGGGAGGCTGCATCTCTTCACGTTGACATGGGAAGGAGGAAGGGTGACTGTTCCGGAAGCACCCCCAAACTATGCGCACAACTAGTGCAAATCCTTCCCAGGGCACACTGCAGCAGATGAATTTGCATACCGTCATGTCATAAAAGCAGTCAGGCACAGTTACAGTAGCTGCAACCCTCATCTCTACATGAAAACCGACAGGCAGTGCACCGTCCTATGTCTCAATGGTTTCTTAAATTGGAAAATAAAATCTAAAAGGCAGCTTGAGATTTAACCCCCTAGCTGCTGAGGGCTTTCTCATCCTTGCACCGAGACCATTTTCAGACGTTAGCGCTCGTCCGAACGTCGTCGTCACAGATTTATTTATTTTTTTAAATGTCTTTTTTTCTCTCTTATCCCCCTGCCGCACTCGCACAAATCATACCTTGTTTTTTTTTTTCTTTCAAAAGACTTTGTAGTCTCAAAAAAGCCATTAGTCTTTTTACTGATTTGAACACGTCAAAAGTTGTTTCGCCCAAATGGCCCAAAAAGCGTATTTCTCAAGAAAGTGAACCAAAAGTAAATGTGATTTTTTTTTTTGTCCCCCGTCTTATAAGCACCATAGACAAATACTTTGTGTTTTGCCACCAATCCACCTGCCCAAAATCTGCACGCAAACCAAAAATGCTCTCTTTCTTCTAGTTTTTGTCAACTCAATTGAAACGCTTACTATGTGTAGGAAGACTACGGCAGCCCAGCGAGGCCTACCGTTTTACAAAGTAGACAAGCTACTGCATGAAATGAGGGAGCAAAGTTTTTTTCCCTCTCTCCCCCTGAAATCTGACACAATGTGGGGGCCTACTTTACAAAGCAAGTGAAACCGTGTGGGTCCTGCAGCGCCCTCTATTGGTTGCATATGCAAAGCACAGTACAAGGCCCGAAAAAGCAAGGAAGCATGCAGCCAGCACACAGGAGAAGAGATCAGAACAGAGTGCTGAACAGCAAAGGAGGAGACGTCACCAGCAGCACACAAAAAGATCTGACTTTTACCAGAGATGATCAGGGGAAAGCGCGAACGCAGTCCCCCACTACCACAAATTATGCAGTCGAGTTTCCCGCATTTGGGGAAATCGCAGGGGTCAGCACAGCCGGAGTGCAATGGATGAGCCTCGCCCTGGGAGAACCACCTTCGTGATCATGGTATCTCCCCTGCCAGGTAAGTATGAGTTGGACTAGGGCTCAGGAGGGCCCCTGCTCGGGCACACCCCCGTCAAGTGAAGGAGGTTGACCGGATCCATGACAAGCGAACTCTCGGCAGGGGATAGAAAAAAAACTGCAGGGAGGCTGCATCTCTTCACGTTGTCATGGGAAGGAGGAAGGGTGACTGTTCCGGAAGCACCCCCAAACTATGCGCACAACTAGTGCAAATCCTTCCCAGGGCACACTGCAGCAGGTTGATTTGCATACCGTGATGTCATAAAAGCAGTCGGGCACAGTTACAGTAGCTGCAACCCTCATCTCTACATGAAAACCGACAGGCAGTGCACCGTCCTATGTCTCAATGGGTTCTTAAATTGGAAAATAAAATCTAAAAGGCAGCTTGAGATTTAACCCCCTAGCTGCTGAGGGCTTTCTCATCCTTGCACCGAGACCATTTTCAGACGTTAGCGCTCGTCCGAACGTCGTCGTCACAGATTTATTTATTTTTTTAAATGTCTTTTTTTCTCTCTTATCCCCCTGCCGCACTCGCACAAATCATACCTTGTTTTTTTTTTCTTTCAAAAGACTTTGTAGTCTCAAAAAAGCCATTAGTCTTTTTACTGATTTGAACACGTCAAAAGTTGTTTCGCCCAAATGGCCCAAAAAGCGTATTTCTCAAGAAAGTGAACCAAAAGTAAATGTGATTTTTTTTTTGTCCCCCGTCTTATAAGCACCATAGACAAATACTTTGTGTTTTGCCACCAATCCACCTGCCCAAAATCTGCACGCAAACCAAAAATGCTCTCTTTCTTCTAGTTTTTGTCAACTCAATTGAAACGCTTACTATGTGTAGGAAGACTACGGCAGCCCAGCGAGGCCTACCGTTTTACAAAGTAGACAAGCTACTGCATGAAATGAGGGAGCAAAGTTTTTTTCCCTCTCTCCCCCTGAAATCTGACACAATGTGGGGGCCTACTTTACAAAGCAAGTGAAACCGTGTGGGTCCTGCAGCGCCCTCTATTGGTTGCATATGCAAAGCACAGTACAAGGCCCGAAAAAGCAAGGAAGCATGCAGCCAGCACACAGGAGAAGAGATCAGAACAGAGTGCTGAACAGCAAAGGAGGAGACGTCACCAGCAGCACACAAAAAGATCTGACTTTTACCAGAGATGATCAGGGGAAAGCGCGAACGCAGTCCCCCACTACCACAAATTATGCAGTCGAGTTTCCCGCATTTGGGGAAATCGCAGGGGTCAGCACACCCGGAGTGCAATGGATGAGCCTCGCCCTGGGAGAACCACCTTCGTGATCATGGTATCTCCCCTGCCAGGTAAGTATGAGTTGGACTAGGGCTCAGGAGGGCCCCTGCTCGGGCACACCCCCGTCAAGTGAAGGAGGTTGACCGGATCCATGACAAGCGAACTCTCGGCAGGGGATAGAAAAAAACTGCAGGGAGGCTGCATCTCTTCACGTTGACATGGGAAGGAGGAAGGGTGACTGTTCCGGAAGCACCCCCAAACTATGCGCACAACTAGTGCAAATCCTTCCCAGGGCACACTGCAGCAGATGAATTTGCATACCGTCATGTCATAAAAGCAGTCAGGCACAGTTACAGTAGCTGCAACCCTCATCTCTACATGAAAACCGACAGGCAGTGCACCGTCCTATGTCTCAATGGTTTCTTAAATTGGAAAATAAAATCTAAAAGGCAGCTTGAGATTTAACCCCCTAGCTGCTGAGGGCTTTCTCATCCTTGCACCGAGACCATTTTCAGACGTTAGCGCTCGTCCGAACGTCGTCGTCACAGATTTATTTATTTTTTTAAATGTCTTTTTTTCTCTCTTATCCCCCTGCCGCACTCGCACAAATCATACCTTGGTTTTTTTTTTCTTTCAAAAGACTTTGTAGTCTCAAAAAAGCCATTAGTCTTTTTACTGATTTGAACACGTCAAAAGTTGTTTCGCCCAAATGGCCCAAAAAGCGTATTTCTCAAGAAAGTGAACCAAAAGTAAATGTGATGTTTTTTTTGTCCCCCGTCTTATAAGCACCATAGACAAATACTTTGTGTTTTGCCACCAATCCACCTGCCCAAAATCTGCACGCAAACCAAAAATGCTCTCTTTCTTCTAGTTTTTGTCAACTCAATTGAAACGCTTACTATGTGTAGGAAGACTACGGCAGCCCAGCGAGGCCTACCGTTTTACAAAGTAGACAAGCTACTGCATGAAATGAGGGAGCAAAGTTTTTTTCCCTCTCTCCCCCTGAAATCTGACACAATGTGGGGGCCTACTTTACAAAGCAAGTGAAACCGTGTGGGTCCTGCAGCGCCCTCTATTGGTTGCATATGCAAAGCACAGTACAAGGCCCGAAAAAGCAAGGAAGCATGCAGCCAGCACACAGGAGAAGAGATCAGAACAGAGTGCTGAACAGCAAAGGAGGAGACGTCACCAGCAGCACACAAAAAGATCTGACTTTTACCAGAGATGATCAGGGGAAAGCGCGAACGCAGTCCCCCACTACCACAAATTATGCAGTCGAGTTTCCCGCATTTGGGGAAATCGCAGGGGTCAGCACACCCGGAGTGCAATGGATGAGCCTCGCCCTGGGAGAACCACCTTCGTGATCATGGTATCTCCCCTGCCAGGTAAGTATGAGTTGGACTAGGGCTCAGGAGGGCCCCTGCTCGGGCACACCCCCGTCAAGTGAAGGAGGTTGACCGGATCCATGACAAGCGAACTCTCGGCAGGGGATAGAAAAAAACTGCAGGGAGGCTGCATCTCTTCACGTTGACATGGGAAGGAGGAAGGGTGACTGTTCCGGAAGCACCCCCAAACTATGCGCACAACTAGTGCAAATCCTTCCCAGGGCACACTGCAGCAGGTTGATTTGCATACCGTGATGTCATAAAAGCAGTCTGGCACAGTTACAGTAGCTGCAACCCTCATCTCTACATGAAAACCGACAGGCAGTGCACCGTCCTATGTCTCAATGGGTTCTTAAATTGGAAAATAAAATCTAAAAGGCAGCTTGAGATTTAACCCCCTAGCTGCTGAGGGCTTTCTCATCCTTGCACCGAGACCATTTTCAGACGTTAGCGCTCGTCCGAACGTCGTCGTCACAGATTTATTTATTTTTTTAAATGTCTTTTTTTCTCTCTTATCCCCCTGCCGCACTCGCACAAATCATACCTTGTTTTTTTTTTCTTTCAAAAGACTTTGTAGTCTCAAAAAAGCCATTAGTCTTTTTACTGATTTGAACACGTCAAAAGTTGTTTCGCCCAAATGGCCCAAAAAGCGTATTTCTCAAGAAAGTGAACCAAAAGTAAATGTGATTTTTTTTTTTGTCCCCCGTCTTATAAGCACCATAGACAAATACTTTGTGTTTTGCCACCAATCCACCTGCCCAAAATCTGCACGCAAACCAAAAATGCTCTCTTTCTTCTAGTTTTTGTCAACTCAATTGAAACGCTTACTATGTGTAGGAAGACTACGGCAGCCCAGCGAGGCCTACCGTTTTACAAAGTAGACAAGCTACTGCATGAAATGAGGGAGCAAAGTTTTTTTCCCTCTCTCCCCCTGAAATCTGACACAATGTGGGGGCCTACTTTACAAAGCAAGTGAAACCGTGTGGGTCCTGCAGCGCCCTCTATTGGTTGCATATGCAAAGCACAGTACAAGGCCCGAAAAAGCAAGGAAGCATGCAGCCAGCACACAGGAGAAGAGATCAGAACAGAGTGCTGAACAGCAAAGGAGGAGACGTCACCAGCAGCACACAAAAAGATCTGACTTTTACCAGAGATGATCAGGGGAAAGCGCGAACGCAGTCCCCCACTACCACAAATTATGCAGTCGAGTTTCCCGCATTTGGGGAAATCGCAGGGGTCAGCACACCCGGAGTGCAATGGATGAGCCTCGCCCTGGGAGAACCACCTTCGTGATCATTAGAGATGGCTACTGACTCACTGTCTCAACACAGTGACTCGAATCATCAGGAAGTGTGAATGATTCGAGTCACTCACTGTTTCACGAGTCGAGACAGCTGCAGCAGCAGCATCTCTCAGCCAGAGGGAGGAAACTCAGTGTGTCCTTCAGTCAGTGTGTTCTGCTGCTGAGTGTCTTTAGCTGTGATTGGCCAGAGGCTATACCAGGTGACACCCAGTGGGAGGGGGGAGGGAGCAGTCACGACTCACCAGTCAGTGAGTGCTGTGCTGCTGTGCCTGAGTCATGTCATGAATCATGATTCATCCTGAGTCTGCCAGTGAGTTGAGACAGTTGTACACTGTGTAGACTCAGTGACTCAGTGGATGGATCTGATTCATGCAGCATAAGCCTGCAGGAGGTGGAGCCCCTGTGGTACAGTGTTCTCAACTCACTGTTCCTGCTCAATGTGATTGTGGGTGGCAAATTCCTGGAGGCTAGATAGTAGATAATATAATAAATCCAAGGCCACCTAAAAAAAAGCCCACCTAAAATATTAATTAGCAAAGTATGCAAAATAAAATAAAAAATGTTTTTATTTGGTTTAGTTACAGACTGAATGATGTGTTTCATGGCTGTTAAGGTGGGTACACACTATTAGATATATCTGCAGATCAATTGATCTGCAGATATATCTGTGTACGGATCGGGCAGTGTGCTGTGCATACACACAGCCCGATCCGTCGGGGGACTGACGTCATGAACTGGGCGGGCGGGCGCTCGCGCCTGCCCAGTTCACCTGTCAATCACCGCCGGCCGCCGCAGCATGTGTACGGGCGGTCGGACGACCGCCCCGTACACACACAGCGACGGGCCAATATATCGTTAGATATATTGGCTGTCGGCTGTGCTGTGCGGCCGACGCGATACGTCTGTGAACGACGGAGTTCACAGACGTATCGCCCGTACACACTGGCCGACGGTCCCGCGATGTATCGGCCGTTCAAGAGAACGGCCGATACATCGACCAGTGTGTACGGGCCTTTACGCTTTCTCTCCTCAGCCAGAAGTAATGTGCATATTCTGTAACTAGTATGCAATAAGTGCTTATTAATAATATATCAACATAACAGTGAATCTATGTCAATATATTATTAACAATCAGTGCATAAGCAGCTGCATCCCCCCAGATACACTGCACAATCACTGCAGCTGCATCCCCCAGATACACTGCACAATCACTGCAGCTGAATAACTCCATGAGTCCAGCACTGATCCTCCAGCACTGGCAACTCACTGATTCATGTGCAGTCTCTGCAACACATTCCACTACAAATGAGTCATGACTCATGTGCCGAGACACTGACTCGAGACACTTCACTGAACTGAGTCATGTGTCTCAACTCAGTTCAGTGAATCACTTTGCCCATGACTAGTGATCATGGTATCTCCCCTGCCAGGTAAGTATGAGTTGGACTAGGGCTCAGGAGGGCCCCTGCTCGGGCACACCCCCGTCAAGTGAAGGAGGTTGACCGGATCCATGACAAGCGAACTCTCGGCAGGGGATAGAAAAAAACTGCAGGGAGGCTGCATCTCTTCACGTTGACATGGGAAGGAGGAAGGGTGACTGTTCCGGAAGCACCCCCAAACTATGCGCACAACTAGTGCAAATCCTTCCCAGGGCACACTGCAGCAGGTTGATTTGCATACCGTGATGTCATAAAAGCAGTCTGGCACAGTTACAGTAGCTGCAACCCTCATCTCTACATGAAAACCGACAGGCAGTGCACCGTCCTATGTCTCAATGGGTTCTTAAATTGGAAAATAAAATCTAAAAGGCAGCTTGAGATTTAACCCCCTAGCTGCTGAGGGCTTTCTCATCCTTGCACCGAGACCATTTTCAGACGTTAGCGCTCGTCCGAACGTCGTCGTCACAGATTTATTTATTTTTTTAAATGTCTTTTTTTCTCTCTTATCCCCCTGCCGCACTCGCACAAATCATACCTTGTTTTTTTTTTTCTTTCAAAAGACTTTGTAGTCTCAAAAAAGCCATTAGTCTTTTTACTGATTTGAACACGTCAAAAGTTGTTTCGCCCAAATGGCCCAAAAAGCGTATTTCTCAAGAAAGTGAACCAAAAGTAAATGTGATTTTTTTTTTGTCCCCCGTCTTATAAGCACCATAGACAAATACTTTGTGTTTTGCCACCAATCCACCTGCCCAAAATCTGCACGCAAACCAAAAATGCTCTCTTTCTTCTAGTTTTTGTCAACTCAATTGAAACGCTTACTATGTGTAGGAAGACTACGGCAGCCCAGCGAGGCCTACCATTTTACAAAGTAGACAAGCTACTGCATGAAATGAGGGAGCAAAGTTTTTTTCCCTCTCTCCCCCTGAAATCTGACACAATGTGGGGGCCTACTTTACAAAGCAAGTGAAACCGTGTGGGTCCTGCAGCACCCTCTATTGGTTGCATATGCAAAGCACAGTACAAGGCCCGAAAAAGCAAGGAAGCATGCAGCCAGCACACAGGAGAAGAGATCAGAACAGAGTGCTGAACAGCAAAGGAGGAGACGTCACCAGCAGCACACAAAAAGATCTGACTTTTACCAGAGATGATCAGGGGAAAGCGCGAACGCAGTCCCCCACTACCACAAATTATGCAGTCGAGTTTCCCGCATTTGGGGAAATCGCAGGGGTCAGCACACCCGGAGTGCAATGGATGAGCCTCGCCCTGGGAGAACCACCTTCGTGATCATGGTATCTCCCCTGCCAGGTAAGTATGAGTTGGACTAGGGCTCAGGAGGGCCCCTGCTCGGGCACACCCCCGTCAAGTGAAGGAGGTTGACCGGATCCATGACAAGCGAACTCTCGGCAGGGGATAGAAAAAAACTGCAGGGAGGCTGCATCTCTTCACGTTGACATGGGAAGGAGGAAGGGTGACTGTTCCGGAAGCACCCCCAAACTATGCGCACAACTAGTGCAAATCCTTCCCAGGGCACACTGCAGCAGATGAATTTGCATACCGTCATGTCATAAAAGCAGTCAGGCACAGTTACAGTAGCTGCAACCCTCATCTCTACATGAAAACCGACAGGCAGTGCACCGTCCTATGTCTCAATGGTTTCTTAAATTGGAAAATAAAATCTAAAAGGCAGCTTGAGATTTAACCCCCTAGCTGCTGAGGGCTTTCTCATCCTTGCACCGAGACCATTTTCAGACGTTAGCGCTCGTCCGAACGTCGTCGTCACAGATTTATTTATTTTTTTAAATGTCTTTTTTTCTCTCTTATCCCCCTGCCGCACTCGCACAAATCATACCTTGTTTTTTTTTTTCTTTCAAAAGACTTTGTAGTCTCAAAAAAGCCATTAGTCTTTTTACTGATTTGAACACGTCAAAAGTTGTTTCGCCCAAATGGCCCAAAAAGCGTATTTCTCAAGAAAGTGAACCAAAAGTAAATGTGATTTTTTTTTTGTCCCCCGTCTTATAAGCACCATAGACAAATACTTTGTGTTTTGCCACCAATCCACCTGCCCAAAATCTGCACGCAAACCAAAAATGCTCTCTTTCTTCTAGTTTTTGTCAACTCAATTGAAACGCTTACTATGTGTAGGAAGACTACGGCAGCCCAGCGAGGCCTACCGTTTTACAAAGTAGACAAGCTACTGCATGAAATGAGGGAGCAAAGTTTTTTTCCCTCTCTCCCCCTGAAATCTGACACAATGTGGGGGCCTACTTTACAAAGCAAGTGAAACCGTGTGGGTCCTGCAGCGCCCTCTATTGGTTGCATATGCAAAGCACAGTACAAGGCCCGAAAAAGCAAGGAAGCATGCAGCCAGCACACAGGAGAAGAGATCAGAACAGAGTGCTGAACAGCAAAGGAGGAGACGTCACCAGCAGCACACAAAAAGATCTGACTTTTACCAGAGATGATCAGGGGAAAGCGCGAACGCAGTCCCCCACTACCACAAATTATGCAGTCGAGTTTCCCGCATTTGGGGAAATCGCAGGGGTCAGCACAGCCGGAGTGCAATGGATGAGCCTCGCCCTGGGAGAACCACCTTCGTGATCATGGTATCTCCCCTGCCAGGTAAGTATGAGTTGGACTAGGGCTCAGGAGGGCCCCTGCTCGGGCACACCCCCGTCAAGTGAAGGAGGTTGACCGGATCCATGACAAGCGGACTCTCGGCAGGGGATAGAAAAAAACTGCAGGGAGGCTGCATCTCTTCACGTTGACATGGGAAGGAGGAAGGGTGACTGTTCCGGAAGCACCCCCCAAACTATGCGCACAACTAGTGCAAATCCTTCCCAGGGCACACTGCAGCAGGTTGATTTGCATACCGTGATGTCATAAAAGCAGTCTGGCACAGTTACAGTAGCTGCAACCCTCATCTCTACATGAAAACCGACAGGCAGTGCACCGTCCTATGTCTCAATGGGTTCTTAAATTGGAAAATAAAATCTAAAAGGCAGCTTGAGATTTAACCCCCTAGCTGCTGAGGGCTTTCTCATCCTTGCACCGAGACCATTTTCAGACGTTAGCGCTCGTCCGAACGTCGTCGTCACAGATTTATTTATTTTTTTAAATGTCTTTTTTTCTCTCTTATCCCCCTGCCGCACTCGCACAAATCATACCTTGTTTTTTTTTTTCTTTCAAAAGACTTTGTAGTCTCAAAAAAGCCATTAGTCTTTTTACTGATTTGAACACGTCAAAAGTTGTTTCGCCCAAATGGCCCAAAAAGCGTATTTCTCAAGAAAGTGAACCAAAAGTAAATGTGATTTTTTTTTGTCCCCGTCTTATAAGCACCATAGACAAATACTTTGTGTTTTGCCACCAATCCACCTGCCCAAAATCTGCACGCAAACCAAAAATGCTCTCTTTCTTCTAGTTTTCGCCGCCTCAATTGAAACGCTTACTATGTGTAGGAAGACTACGGCAGCCCAGCGAGGCCTACCGTTTTACAAAGTAGACAAGCTACTGCATGAAATGAGGGAGCAAAGTTTTTTTCCCTCTCTCCCCCTGAAATCTGACACAATGTGGGGGCCTACTTTACAAAGCAAGTGAAACCGTGTGGGTCCTGCAGCGCCCTCTATTGGTTGCATATGCAAAGCACAGTACAAGGCCCGAAAAAGCAAGGAAGCATGCAGCCAGCACACAGAAGAGATCAGAACAGAGTGCTGAACAGCAAAGGAGGAGACGTCACCAGCAGCACACAAAAAGATCTGACTTTTACCAGAGATGATCAGGGGAAAGCGCGAACGCAGTCCCCCACTACCACAAATTATGCAGTCGAGTTTCCCGCATTTGGGGAAATCGCAGGGGTCAGCACAGCCGGAGTGCAATGGATGAGCCTCGCCCTGGGAGAACCACCTTCGTGATCATGGTATCTCCCCTGCCAGGTAAGTATGAGTTGGACTAGGGCTCAGGAGGGCCCCTGCTCGGGCACACCCCCGTCAAGTGAAGGAGGTTGACCGGATCCATGACGAGCGAACTCTCGGCAGGGGATAGAAAAAAACTGCAGGGAGGCTGCATCTCTTCACGTTGACATGGGAAGGAGGAAGGGTGACTGTTCCGGAAGCACCCCCAAACTATGCGCACAACTAGTGCAAATCCTTCCCAGGGCACACTGCAGCAGGTTGATTTGCATACCGTGATGTCATAAAAGCAGTCTGGCACAGTTACAGTAGCTGCAACCCTCATCTCTACATGAAAACCGACAGGCAGTGCACCGTCCTATGTCTCAATGGGTTCTTAAATTGGAAAATAAAATCTAAAAGGCAGCTTGAGATTTAACCCCCTAGCTGCTGAGGGCTTTCTCATCCTTGCACCGAGACCATTTTCAGACGTTAGCGCTCGTCCGAACGTCGTCGTCACAGATTTATTTATTTTTTTAAATGTCTTTTTTTCTCTCTTATCCCCCTGCCGCACTCGCACAAATCATACCTTGTTTTTTTTTTTCTTTCAAAAGACTTTGTAGTCTCAAAAAAGCCATTAGTCTTTTTACTGATTTGAACACGTCAAAAGTTGTTTCGCCCAAATGGCCCAAAAAGCGTATTTCTCAAGAAAGTGAACCAAAAGTAAATGTGATTTTTTTTTGTCCCCGTCTTATAAGCACCATAGACAAATACTTTGTGTTTTGCCACCAATCCACCTGCCCAAAATCTGCACGCAAACCAAAAATGCTCTTTTTCTTCTAGTTTTCGCCGCCTCAATTGAAACGCTTACTATGTGTAGGAAGACTACGGCAGCCCAGCGAGGCCTACCGTTTTACAAAGTAGACAAGCTACTGCATGAAATGAGGGAGCAAAGTTTTTTTCCCTCTCTCCCCCTGAAATCTGACACAATGTGGGGGCCTACTTTACAAAGCAAGTGAAACCGTGTGGGTCCTGCAGCGCCCTCTATTGGTTGCATATGCAAAGCACAGTACAAGGCCCGAAAAAGCAAGGAAGCATGCAGCCAGCACACAGGAGAAGAGATCAGAACAGAGTGCTGAACAGCAAAGGAGGAGACGTCACCAGCAGCACACAAAAAGATCTGACTTTTACCAGAGATGATCAGGGGAAAGCGCGAACGCAGTCCCCCACTACCACAAATTATGCAGTCGAGTTTCCCGCATTTGGGGAAATCGCAGGGGTCAGCACACCCGGAGTGCAATGGATGAGCCTCGCCCTGGGAGAACCACCTTCGTGATCATGGTATCTCCCCTGCCAGGTAAGTATGAGTTGGACTAGGGCTCAGGAGGGCCCCTGCTCGGGCACACCCCCGTCAAGTGAAGGAGGTTGACCGGATCCATGACAAGCGAACTCTCGGCAGGGGATAGAAAAAAACTGCAGGGAGGCTGCATCTCTTCACGTTGTCATGGGAAGGAGGAAGGGTGACTGTTCCGGAAGCACCCCCAAACTATGCGCACAACTAGTGCAAATCCTTCCCAGGGCACACTGCAGCAGATGAATTTGCATACCGTCATGTCATAAAAGCAGTCAGGCACAGTTACAGTAGCTGCAACCCTCATCTCTACATGAAAACCGACAGGCAGTGCACCGTCCTATGTCTTAATGGGTTCTTAAATTGGAAAATAAAATCTAAAAGGCAGCTTGAGATTTAACCCCCTAGCTGCTGAGGGCTTTCTCATCCTTGCACCGAGACCATTTTCAGACGTTAGCGCTCGTCCGAACGTCGTCGTCACAGATTTATTTATTTTTTTAAATGTCTTTTTTTCTCTCTTATCCCCCTGCCGCACTCGCACAAATCATACCTTGTTTTGTTTTTTCTTTCAAAAGACTTTGTAGTCTCAAAAAAGCCATTAGTCTTTTTACTGATTTGAACACGTCAAAAGTTGTTTCGCCCAAATGGCCCAAAAAGCGTATTTCTCAAGAAAGTGAACCAAAAGTAAATGTGATTTTTTTTTTTGTCCCCCGTCTTATAAGCACCATAGACAAATACTTTGTGTTTTGCCACCAATCCACCTGCCCAAAATCTGCACGCAAACCAAAAATGCTCTCTTTCTTCTAGTTTTTGTCAACTCAATTGAAACGCTTACTATGTGTAGGAAGACTACGGCAGCCCAGCGAGGCCTACCGTTTTACAAAGTAGACAAGCTACTGCATGAAATGAGGGAGCAAAGTTTTTTTCCCTCTCTCCCCCTGAAATCTGACACAATGTGGGGGCCTACTTTACAAAGCAAGTGAAACCGTGTGGGTCCTGCAGCGCCCTCTATTGGTTGCATATGCAAAGCACAGTACAAGGCCCGAAAAAGCAAGGAAGCATGCAGCCAGCACACAGGAGAAGAGATCAGAACAGAGTGCTGAACAGCAAAGGAGGAGACGTCACCAGCAGCACACAAAAAGATCTGACTTTTACCAGAGATGATCAGGGGAAAGCGCGAACGCAGTCCCCCACTACCACATATTATGCAGTCGAGTTTCCCGCATTTGGGGAAATCGCAGGGGTCAGCACAGCCGGAGTGCAATGGATGAGCCTCGCCCTGGGAGAACCACCTTCGTGATCATGGTATCTCCCCTGCCAGGTAAGTATGAGTTGGACTAGGGCTCAGGAGGGCCCCTGCTCGGGCACACCCCCGTCAAGTGAAGGAGGTTGACCGGATCCATGACAAGCGAACTCTCGGCAGGGGATAGAAAAAAACTGCAGGGAGGCTGCATCTCTTCACGTTGACATGGGAAGGAGGAAGGGTGACTGTTCCGGAAGCACCCCCAAACTATGCGCACAACTAGTGCAAATCCTTCCCAGGGCACACTGCAGCAGGTTGATTTGCATACCGTGATGTCATAAAAGCAGTCTGGCACAGTTACAGTAGCTGCAACCCTCATCTCTACATGAAAACCGACAGGCAGTGCACCGTCCTATGTCTCAATGGGTTCTTAAATTGGAAAATAAAATCTAAAAGGCAGCTTGAGATTTAACCCCCTAGCTGCTGAGGGCTTTCTCATCCTTGCACCGAGACCATTTTCAGACGTTAGCGCTCGTCCGAACGTCGTCGTCACAGATTTATTTATTTTTTTAAATGTCTTTTTTTCTCTCTTATCCCCCTGCCGCACTCGCACAAATCATACCTTGTTTTTTTTTTTCTTTCAAAAGACTTTGTAGTCTCAAAAAAGCCATTAGTCTTTTTACTGATTTGAACACGTCAAAAGTTGTTTCGCCCAAATGGCCCAAAAAGCGTATTTCTCAAGAAAGTGAACCAAAAGTAAATGTGATTTTTTTTTTGTCCCCCGTCTTATAAGCACCATAGACAAATACTTTGTGTTTTGCCACCAATCCACCTGCCCAAAATCTGCACGCAAACCAAAAATGCTCTCTTTCTTCTAGTTTTTGTCAACTCAATTGAAACGCTTACTATGTGTAGGAAGACTACGGCAGCCCAGCGAGGCCTACCGTTTTACAAAGTAGACAAGCTACTGCATGAAATGAGGGAGCAAAGTTTTTTTCCCTCTCTCCCCCTGAAATCTGACACAATGTGGGGGCCTACTTTACAAAGCAAGTGAAACCGTGTGGGTCCTGCAGCGCCCTCTATTGGTTGCATATGCAAAGCACAGTACAAGGCCCGAAAAAGCAAGGAAGCATGCAGCCAGCACACAGGAGAAGAGATCAGAACAGAGTGCTGAACAGCAAAGGAGGAGACGTCACCAGCAGCACACAAAAAGATCTGACTTTTACCAGAGATGATCAGGGGAAAGCGCGAACGCAGTCCCCCACTACCACAAATTATGCAGTCGAGTTTCCCGCATTTGGGGAAATCGCAGGGGTCAGCACACCCGGAGTGCAATGGATGAGCCTCGCCCTGGGAGAACCACCTTCGTGATCATGGTATCTCCCCTGCCAGGTAAGTATGAGTTGGACTAGGGCTCAGGAGGGCCCCTGCTCGGGCACACCCCCGTCAAGTGAAGGAGGTTGACCGGATCCATGACAAGCGAACTCTCGGCAGGGGATAGAAAAAAACTGCAGGGAGGCTGCATCTCTTCACGTTGACATGGGAAGGAGGAAGGGTGACTGTTCCGGAAGCACCCCCAAACTATGCGCACAACTAGTGCAAATCCTTCCCAGGGCACACTGCAGCAGATGAATTTGCATACCGTCATGTCATAAAAGCAGTCAGGCACAGTTACAGTAGCTGCAACCCTCATCTCTACATGAAAACCGACAGGCAGTGCACCGTCCTATGTCTCAATGGGTTCTTAAATTGGAAAATAAAATCTAAAAGGCAGCTTGAGATTTAACCCCCTAGCTGCTGAGGGCTTTCTCATCCTTGCACCGAGACCATTTTCAGACGTTAGCGCTCGTCCGAACGTCGTCGTCACAGATTTATTTATTTTTTTAAATGTCTTTTTTTCTCTCTTATCCCCCTGCCGCACTCGCACAAATCATACCTTGTTTTTTTTTTCTTTCAAAAGACTTTGTAGTCTCAAAAAAGCCATTAGTCTTTTTACTGATTTGAACACGTCAAAAGTTGTTTCGCCCAAATGGCCCAAAAAGCGTATTTCTCAAGAAAGTGAACCAAAAGTAAATGTGATTTTTTTTTTGTCCCCCGTCTTATAAGCACCATAGACAAATACTTTGTGTTTTGCCACCAATCCACCTGCCCAAAATCTGCACGCAAACCAAAAATGCTCTCTTTCTTCTAGATTTTGTCAACTCAATTGAAACGCTTACTATGTGTAGGAAGACTACGGCAGCCCAGCGAGGCCTACCGTTTTACAAAGTAGACAAGCTACTGCATGAAATGAGGGAGCAAAGTTTTTTTCCCTCTCTCCCCCTGAAATCTGACACAATGTGGGGGCCTACTTTACAAAGCAAGTGAAACCGTGTGGGTCCTGCAGCGCCCTCTATTGGTTGCATATGCAAAGCACAGTACAAGGCCCGAAAAAGCAAGGAAGCATGCAGCCAGCACACAGGAGAAGAGATCAGAACAGAGTGCTGAACAGCAAAGGAGGAGACGTCACCAGCAGCACACAAAAAGATCTGACTTTTACCAGAGATGATCAGGGGAAAGCGCGAACGCAGTCCCCCACTACCACAAATTATGCAGTCGAGTTTCCCGCATTTGGGGAAATCGCAGGGGTCAGCACACCCGGAGTGCAATGGATGAGCCTCGCCCTGGGAGAACCACCTTCGTGATCATGGTATCTCCCCTGCCAGGTAAGTATGAGTTGGACTAGGGCTCAGGAGGGCCCCTGCTCGGGCACACCCCCGTCAAGTGAAGGAGGTTGACCGGATCCATGACAAGCGAACTCTCGGCAGGGGATAGAAAAAAACTGCAGGGAGGCTGCATCTCTTCACGTTGACATGGGAAGGAGGAAGGGTGACTGTTCCGGAAGCACCCCCAAACTATGCGCACAACTAGTGCAAATCCTTCCCAGGGCACACTGCAGCAGATGAATTTGCATACCGTCATGTCATAAAAGCAGTCAGGCACAGTTACAGTAGCTGCAACCCTCATCTCTACATGAAAACCGACAGGCAGTGCACCGTCCTATGTCTCAATGGTTTCTTAAATTGGAAAATAAAATCTAAAAGGCAGCTTGAGATTTAACCCCCTAGCTGCTGAGGGCTTTCTCATCCTTGCACCGAGACCATTTTCAGACGTTAGCGCTCGTCCGAACGTCGTCGTCACAGATTTATTTATTTTTTTAAATGTCTTTTTTTCTCTCTTATCCCCCTGCCGCACTCGCACAAATCATACCTTGGTTTTTTTTTTCTTTCAAAAGACTTTGTAGTCTCAAAAAAGCCATTAGTCTTTTTACTGATTTGAACACGTCAAAAGTTGTTTCGCCCAAATGGCCCAAAAAGCGTATTTCTCAAGAAAGTGAACCAAAAGTAAATGTGATGTTTTTTTTGTCCCCCGTCTTATAAGCACCATAGACAAATACTTTGTGTTTTGCCACCAATCCACCTGCCCAAAATCTGCACGCAAACCAAAAATGCTCTCTTTCTTCTAGTTTTTGTCAACTCAATTGAAACGCTTACTATGTGTAGGAAGACTACGGCAGCCCAGCGAGGCCTACCGTTTTACAAAGTAGACAAGCTACTGCATGAAATGAGGGAGCAAAGTTTTTTTCCCTCTCTCCCCCTGAAATCTGACACAATGTGGGGGCCTACTTTACAAAGCAAGTGAAACCGTGTGGGTCCTGCAGCGCCCTCTATTGGTTGCATATGCAAAGCACAGTACAAGGCCCGAAAAAGCAAGGAAGCATGCAGCCAGCACACAGGAGAAGAGATCAGAACAGAGTGCTGAACAGCAAAGGAGGAGACGTCACCAGCAGCACACAAAAAGATCTGACTTTTACCAGAGATGATCAGGGGAAAGCGCGAACGCAGTCCCCCACTACCACAAATTATGCAGTCGAGTTTCCCGCATTTGGGGAAATCGCAGGGGTCAGCACACCCGGAGTGCAATGGATGAGCCTCGCCCTGGGAGAACCACCTTCGTGATCATGGTATCTCCCCTGCCAGGTAAGTATGAGTTGGACTAGGGCTCAGGAGGGCCCCTGCTCGGGCACACCCCCGTCAAGTGAAGGAGGTTGACCGGATCCATGACAAGCGAACTCTCGGCAGGGGATAGAAAAAAACTGCAGGGAGGCTGCATCTCTTCACGTTGACATGGGAAGGAGGAAGGGTGACTGTTCCGGAAGCACCCCCAAACTATGCGCACAACTAGTGCAAATCCTTCCCAGGGCACACTGCAGCAGGTTGATTTGCATACCGTGATGTCATAAAAGCAGTCTGGCACAGTTACAGTAGCTGCAACCCTCATCTCTACATGAAAACCGACAGGCAGTGCACCGTCCTATGTCTCAATGGGTTCTTAAATTGGAAAATAAAATCTAAAAGGCAGCTTGAGATTTAACCCCCTAGCTGCTGAGGGCTTTCTCATCCTTGCACCGAGACCATTTTCAGACGTTAGCGCTCGTCCGAACGTCGTCGTCACAGATTTATTTATTTTTTTAAATGTCTTTTTTTCTCTCTTATCCCCCTGCCGCACTCGCACAAATCATACCTTGTTTTTTTTTTTCTTTCAAAAGACTTTGTAGTCTCAAAAAAGCCATTAGTCTTTTTACTGATTTGAACACGTCAAAAGTTGTTTCGCCCAAATGGCCCAAAAAGCGTATTTCTCAAGAAAGTGAACCAAAAGTAAATGTGATTTTTTTTTTGTCCCCCGTCTTATAAGCACCATAGACAAATACTTTGTGTTTTGCCACCAATCCACCTGCCCAAAATCTGCACGCAAACCAAAAATGCTCTCTTTCTTCTAGTTTTTGTCAACTCAATTGAAACGCTTACTATGTGTAGGAAGACTACGGCAGCCCAGCGAGGCCTACCATTTTACAAAGTAGACAAGCTACTGCATGAAATGAGGGAGCAAAGTTTTTTTCCCTCTCTCCCCCTGAAATCTGACACAATGTGGGGGCCTACTTTACAAAGCAAGTGAAACCGTGTGGGTCCTGCAGCACCCTCTATTGGTTGCATATGCAAAGCACAGTACAAGGCCCGAAAAAGCAAGGAAGCATGCAGCCAGCACACAGGAGAAGAGATCAGAACAGAGTGCTGAACAGCAAAGGAGGAGACGTCACCAGCAGCACACAAAAAGATCTGACTTTTACC
Organism: Pseudophryne corroboree; assembly: GCF_028390025.1. NCBI lineage: Eukaryota > Metazoa > Chordata > Amphibia > Anura > Myobatrachidae > Pseudophryne > Pseudophryne corroboree. Next base: position 116,810,166 of record NC_086444.1, read on the forward strand.
AGAGATGATCAGGGGAAAGCGCGAACGCAGTCCCCCACTACCACAAATTATGCAGTCGAGTTTCCCGCATTTGGGGAAATCGCAGGGGTCAGCACACCCGGAGTGCAATGGATGAGCCTCGCCCTGGGAGAACCACCTTCGTGATCATGGTATCTCCCCTGCCAGGTAAGTATGAGTTGGACTAGGGCTCAGGAGGGCCCCTGCTCGGGCACACCCCCGTCAAGTGAAGGAGGTTGACCGGATCCATGACAAGCGAACTCTCGGCAGGGGATAGAAAAAAACTGCAGGGAGGCTGCATCTCTTCACGTTGACATGGGAAGGAGGAAGGGTGACTGTTCCGGAAGCACCCCCAAACTATGCGCACAACTAGTGCAAATCCTTCCCAGGGCACACTGCAGCAGATGAATTTGCATACCGTCATGTCATAAAAGCAGTCAGGCACAGTTACAGTAGCTGCAACCCTCATCTCTACATGAAAACCGACAGGCAGTGCACCGTCCTATGTCTCAATGGTTTCTTAAATTGGAAAATAAAATCTAAAAGGCAGCTTGAGATTTAACCCCCTAGCTGCTGAGGGCTTTCTCATCCTTGCACCGAGACCATTTTCAGACGTTAGCGCTCGTCCGAACGTCGTCGTCACAGATTTATTTATTTTTTTAAATGTCTTTTTTTCTCTCTTATCCCCCTGCCGCACTCGCACAAATCATACCTTGTTTTTTTTTTTCTTTCAAAAGACTTTGTAGTCTCAAAAAAGCCATTAGTCTTTTTACTGATTTGAACACGTCAAAAGTTGTTTCGCCCAAATGGCCCAAAAAGCGTATTTCTCAAGAAAGTGAACCAAAAGTAAATGTGATTTTTTTTTTGTCCCCCGTCTTATAAGCACCATAGACAAATACTTTGTGTTTTGCCACCAATCCACCTGCCCAAAATCTGCACGCAAACCAAAAATGCTCTCTTTCTTCTAGTTTTTGTCAACTCAATTGAAACGCTTACTATGTGTAGGAAGACTACGGCAGCCCAGCGAGGCCTACCGTTTTACAAAGTAGACAAGCTACTGCATGAAATGAGGGAGCAAAGTTTTTTTCCCTCTCTCCCCCTGAAATCTGACACAATGTGGGGGCCTACTTTACAAAGCAAGTGAAACCGTGTGGGTCCTGCAGCGCCCTCTATTGGTTGCATATGCAAAGCACAGTACAAGGCCCGAAAAAGCAAGGAAGCATGCAGCCAGCACACAGGAGAAGAGATCAGAACAGAGTGCTGAACAGCAAAGGAGGAGACGTCACCAGCAGCACACAAAAAGATCTGACTTTTACCAGAGATGATCAGGGGAAAGCGCGAACGCAGTCCCCCACTACCACAAATTATGCAGTCGAGTTTCCCGCATTTGGGGAAATCGCAGGGGTCAGCACAGCCGGAGTGCAATGGATGAGCCTCGCCCTGGGAGAACCACCTTCGTGATCATGGTATCTCCCCTGCCAGGTAAGTATGAGTTGGACTAGGGCTCAGGAGGGCCCCTGCTCGGGCACACCCCCGTCAAGTGAAGGAGGTTGACCGGATCCATGACAAGCGAACTCTCGGCAGGGGATAGAAAAAAAACTGCAGGGAGGCTGCATCTCTTCACGTTGTCATGGGAAGGAGGAAGGGTGACTGTTCCGGAAGCACCCCCAAACTATGCGCACAACTAGTGCAAATCCTTCCCAGGGCACACTGCAGCAGGTTGATTTGCATACCGTGATGTCATAAAAGCAGTCGGGCACAGTTACAGTAGCTGCAACCCTCATCTCTACATGAAAACCGACAGGCAGTGCACCGTCCTATGTCTCAATGGGTTCTTAAATTGGAAAATAAAATCTAAAAGGCAGCTTGAGATTTAACCCCCTAGCTGCTGAGGGCTTTCTCATCCTTGCACCGAGACCATTTTCAGACGTTAGCGCTCGTCCGAACGTCGTCGTCACAGATTTATTTATTTTTTTAAATGTCTTTTTTTCTCTCTTATCCCCCTGCCGCACTCGCACAAATCATACCTTGTTTTTTTTTTCTTTCAAAAGACTTTGTAGTCTCAAAAAAGCCATTAGTCTTTTTACTGATTTGAACACGTCAAAAGTTGTTTCGCCCAAATGGCCCAAAAAGCGTATTTCTCAAGAAAGTGAACCAAAAGTAAATGTGATTTTTTTTTTGTCCCCCGTCTTATAAGCACCATAGACAAATACTTTGTGTTTTGCCACCAATCCACCTGCCCAAAATCTGCACGCAAACCAAAAATGCTCTCTTTCTTCTAGTTTTTGTCAACTCAATTGAAACGCTTACTATGTGTAGGAAGACTACGGCAGCCCAGCGAGGCCTACCGTTTTACAAAGTAGACAAGCTACTGCATGAAATGAGGGAGCAAAGTTTTTTTCCCTCTCTCCCCCTGAAATCTGACACAATGTGGGGGCCTACTTTACAAAGCAAGTGAAACCGTGTGGGTCCTGCAGCGCCCTCTATTGGTTGCATATGCAAAGCACAGTACAAGGCCCGAAAAAGCAAGGAAGCATGCAGCCAGCACACAGGAGAAGAGATCAGAACAGAGTGCTGAACAGCAAAGGAGGAGACGTCACCAGCAGCACACAAAAAGATCTGACTTTTACCAGAGATGATCAGGGGAAAGCGCGAACGCAGTCCCCCACTACCACAAATTATGCAGTCGAGTTTCCCGCATTTGGGGAAATCGCAGGGGTCAGCACACCCGGAGTGCAATGGATGAGCCTCGCCCTGGGAGAACCACCTTCGTGATCATGGTATCTCCCCTGCCAGGTAAGTATGAGTTGGACTAGGGCTCAGGAGGGCCCCTGCTCGGGCACACCCCCGTCAAGTGAAGGAGGTTGACCGGATCCATGACAAGCGAACTCTCGGCAGGGGATAGAAAAAAACTGCAGGGAGGCTGCATCTCTTCACGTTGACATGGGAAGGAGGAAGGGTGACTGTTCCGGAAGCACCCCCAAACTATGCGCACAACTAGTGCAAATCCTTCCCAGGGCACACTGCAGCAGATGAATTTGCATACCGTCATGTCATAAAAGCAGTCAGGCACAGTTACAGTAGCTGCAACCCTCATCTCTACATGAAAACCGACAGGCAGTGCACCGTCCTATGTCTCAATGGTTTCTTAAATTGGAAAATAAAATCTAAAAGGCAGCTTGAGATTTAACCCCCTAGCTGCTGAGGGCTTTCTCATCCTTGCACCGAGACCATTTTCAGACGTTAGCGCTCGTCCGAACGTCGTCGTCACAGATTTATTTATTTTTTTAAATGTCTTTTTTTCTCTCTTATCCCCCTGCCGCACTCGCACAAATCATACCTTGTTTTTTTTTTTCTTTCAAAAGACTTTGTAGTCTCAAAAAAGCCATTAGTCTTTTTACTGATTTGAACACGTCAAAAGTTGTTTCGCCCAAATGGCCCAAAAAGCGTATTTCTCAAGAAAGTGAACCAAAAGTAAATGTGATTTTTTTTTTGTCCCCCGTCTTATAAGCACCATAGACAAATACTTTGTGTTTTGCCACCAATCCACCTGCCCAAAATCTGCACGCAAACCAAAAATGCTCTCTTTCTTCTAGTTTTTGTCAACTCAATTGAAACGCTTACTATGTGTAGGAAGACTACGGCAGCCCAGCGAGGCCTACCGTTTTACAAAGTAGACAAGCTACTGCATGAAATGAGGGAGCAAAGTTTTTTTCCCTCTCTCCCCCTGAAATCTGACACAATGTGGGGGCCTACTTTACAAAGCAAGTGAAACCGTGTGGGTCCTGCAGCGCCCTCTATTGGTTGCATATGCAAAGCACAGTACAAGGCCCGAAAAAGCAAGGAAGCATGCAGCCAGCACACAGGAGAAGAGATCAGAACAGAGTGCTGAACAGCAAAGGAGGAGACGTCACCAGCAGCACACAAAAAGATCTGACTTTTACCAGAGATGATCAGGGGAAAGCGCGAACGCAGTCCCCCACTACCACAAATTATGCAGTCGAGTTTCCCGCATTTGGGGAAATCGCAGGGGTCAGCACACCCGGAGTGCAATGGATGAGCCTCGCCCTGGGAGAACCACCTTCGTGATCATGGTATCTCCCCTGCCAGGTAAGTATGAGTTGGACTAGGGCTCAGGAGGGCCCCTGCTCGGGCACACCCCCGTCAAGTGAAGGAGGTTGACCGGATCCATGACAAGCGAACTCTCGGCAGGGGATAGAAAAAAACTGCAGGGAGGCTGCATCTCTTCACGTTGACATGGGAAGGAGGAAGGGTGACTGTTCCGGAAGCACCCCCAAACTATGCGCACAACTAGTGCAAATCCTTCCCAGGGCACACTGCAGCAGGTTGATTTGCATACCGTGATGTCATAAAAGCAGTCTGGCACAGTTACAGTAGCTGCAACCCTCATCTCTACATGAAAACCGACAGGCAGTGCACCGTCCTATGTCTCAATGGGTTCTTAAATTGGAAAATAAAATCTAAAAGGCAGCTTGAGATTTAACCCCCTAGCTGCTGAGGGCTTTCTCATCCTTGCACCGAGACCATTTTCAGACGTTAGCGCTCGTCCGAACGTCGTCGTCACAGATTTATTTATTTTTTTAAATGTCTTTTTTTCTCTCTTATCCCCCTGCCGCACTCGCACAAATCATACCTTGTTTTTTTTTTCTTTCAAAAGACTTTGTAGTCTCAAAAAAGCCATTAGTCTTTTTACTGATTTGAACACGTCAAAAGTTGTTTCGCCCAAATGGCCCAAAAAGCGTATTTCTCAAGAAAGTGAACCAAAAGTAAATGTGATTTTTTTTTTTGTCCCCCGTCTTATAAGCACCATAGACAAATACTTTGTGTTTTGCCACCAATCCACCTGCCCAAAATCTGCACGCAAACCAAAAATGCTCTCTTTCTTCTAGTTTTTGTCAACTCAATTGAAACGCTTACTATGTGTAGGAAGACTACGGCAGCCCAGCGAGGCCTACCGTTTTACAAAGTAGACAAGCTACTGCATGAAATGAGGGAGCAAAGTTTTTTTCCCTCTCTCCCCCTGAAATCTGACACAATGTGGGGGCCTACTTTACAAAGCAAGTGAAACCGTGTGGGTCCTGCAGCGCCCTCTATTGGTTGCATATGCAAAGCACAGTACAAGGCCCGAAAAAGCAAGGAAGCATGCAGCCAGCACACAGGAGAAGAGATCAGAACAGAGTGCTGAACAGCAAAGGAGGAGACGTCACCAGCAGCACACAAAAAGATCTGACTTTTACCAGAGATGATCAGGGGAAAGCGCGAACGCAGTCCCCCACTACCACAAATTATGCAGTCGAGTTTCCCGCATTTGGGGAAATCGCAGGGGTCAGCACACCCGGAGTGCAATGGATGAGCCTCGCCCTGGGAGAACCACCTTCGTGATCATTAGAGATGGCTACTGACTCACTGTCTCAACACAGTGACTCGAATCATCAGGAAGTGTGAATGATTCGAGTCACTCACTGTTTCACGAGTCGAGACAGCTGCAGCAGCAGCATCTCTCAGCCAGAGGGAGGAAACTCAGTGTGTCCTTCAGTCAGTGTGTTCTGCTGCTGAGTGTCTTTAGCTGTGATTGGCCAGAGGCTATACCAGGTGACACCCAGTGGGAGGGGGGAGGGAGCAGTCACGACTCACCAGTCAGTGAGTGCTGTGCTGCTGTGCCTGAGTCATGTCATGAATCATGATTCATCCTGAGTCTGCCAGTGAGTTGAGACAGTTGTACACTGTGTAGACTCAGTGACTCAGTGGATGGATCTGATTCATGCAGCATAAGCCTGCAGGAGGTGGAGCCCCTGTGGTACAGTGTTCTCAACTCACTGTTCCTGCTCAATGTGATTGTGGGTGGCAAATTCCTGGAGGCTAGATAGTAGATAATATAATAAATCCAAGGCCACCTAAAAAAAAGCCCACCTAAAATATTAATTAGCAAAGTATGCAAAATAAAATAAAAAATGTTTTTATTTGGTTTAGTTACAGACTGAATGATGTGTTTCATGGCTGTTAAGGTGGGTACACACTATTAGATATATCTGCAGATCAATTGATCTGCAGATATATCTGTGTACGGATCGGGCAGTGTGCTGTGCATACACACAGCCCGATCCGTCGGGGGACTGACGTCATGAACTGGGCGGGCGGGCGCTCGCGCCTGCCCAGTTCACCTGTCAATCACCGCCGGCCGCCGCAGCATGTGTACGGGCGGTCGGACGACCGCCCCGTACACACACAGCGACGGGCCAATATATCGTTAGATATATTGGCTGTCGGCTGTGCTGTGCGGCCGACGCGATACGTCTGTGAACGACGGAGTTCACAGACGTATCGCCCGTACACACTGGCCGACGGTCCCGCGATGTATCGGCCGTTCAAGAGAACGGCCGATACATCGACCAGTGTGTACGGGCCTTTACGCTTTCTCTCCTCAGCCAGAAGTAATGTGCATATTCTGTAACTAGTATGCAATAAGTGCTTATTAATAATATATCAACATAACAGTGAATCTATGTCAATATATTATTAACAATCAGTGCATAAGCAGCTGCATCCCCCCAGATACACTGCACAATCACTGCAGCTGCATCCCCCAGATACACTGCACAATCACTGCAGCTGAATAACTCCATGAGTCCAGCACTGATCCTCCAGCACTGGCAACTCACTGATTCATGTGCAGTCTCTGCAACACATTCCACTACAAATGAGTCATGACTCATGTGCCGAGACACTGACTCGAGACACTTCACTGAACTGAGTCATGTGTCTCAACTCAGTTCAGTGAATCACTTTGCCCATGACTAGTGATCATGGTATCTCCCCTGCCAGGTAAGTATGAGTTGGACTAGGGCTCAGGAGGGCCCCTGCTCGGGCACACCCCCGTCAAGTGAAGGAGGTTGACCGGATCCATGACAAGCGAACTCTCGGCAGGGGATAGAAAAAAACTGCAGGGAGGCTGCATCTCTTCACGTTGACATGGGAAGGAGGAAGGGTGACTGTTCCGGAAGCACCCCCAAACTATGCGCACAACTAGTGCAAATCCTTCCCAGGGCACACTGCAGCAGGTTGATTTGCATACCGTGATGTCATAAAAGCAGTCTGGCACAGTTACAGTAGCTGCAACCCTCATCTCTACATGAAAACCGACAGGCAGTGCACCGTCCTATGTCTCAATGGGTTCTTAAATTGGAAAATAAAATCTAAAAGGCAGCTTGAGATTTAACCCCCTAGCTGCTGAGGGCTTTCTCATCCTTGCACCGAGACCATTTTCAGACGTTAGCGCTCGTCCGAACGTCGTCGTCACAGATTTATTTATTTTTTTAAATGTCTTTTTTTCTCTCTTATCCCCCTGCCGCACTCGCACAAATCATACCTTGTTTTTTTTTTTCTTTCAAAAGACTTTGTAGTCTCAAAAAAGCCATTAGTCTTTTTACTGATTTGAACACGTCAAAAGTTGTTTCGCCCAAATGGCCCAAAAAGCGTATTTCTCAAGAAAGTGAACCAAAAGTAAATGTGATTTTTTTTTTGTCCCCCGTCTTATAAGCACCATAGACAAATACTTTGTGTTTTGCCACCAATCCACCTGCCCAAAATCTGCACGCAAACCAAAAATGCTCTCTTTCTTCTAGTTTTTGTCAACTCAATTGAAACGCTTACTATGTGTAGGAAGACTACGGCAGCCCAGCGAGGCCTACCATTTTACAAAGTAGACAAGCTACTGCATGAAATGAGGGAGCAAAGTTTTTTTCCCTCTCTCCCCCTGAAATCTGACACAATGTGGGGGCCTACTTTACAAAGCAAGTGAAACCGTGTGGGTCCTGCAGCACCCTCTATTGGTTGCATATGCAAAGCACAGTACAAGGCCCGAAAAAGCAAGGAAGCATGCAGCCAGCACACAGGAGAAGAGATCAGAACAGAGTGCTGAACAGCAAAGGAGGAGACGTCACCAGCAGCACACAAAAAGATCTGACTTTTACCAGAGATGATCAGGGGAAAGCGCGAACGCAGTCCCCCACTACCACAAATTATGCAGTCGAGTTTCCCGCATTTGGGGAAATCGCAGGGGTCAGCACACCCGGAGTGCAATGGATGAGCCTCGCCCTGGGAGAACCACCTTCGTGATCATGGTATCTCCCCTGCCAGGTAAGTATGAGTTGGACTAGGGCTCAGGAGGGCCCCTGCTCGGGCACACCCCCGTCAAGTGAAGGAGGTTGACCGGATCCATGACAAGCGAACTCTCGGCAGGGGATAGAAAAAAACTGCAGGGAGGCTGCATCTCTTCACGTTGACATGGGAAGGAGGAAGGGTGACTGTTCCGGAAGCACCCCCAAACTATGCGCACAACTAGTGCAAATCCTTCCCAGGGCACACTGCAGCAGATGAATTTGCATACCGTCATGTCATAAAAGCAGTCAGGCACAGTTACAGTAGCTGCAACCCTCATCTCTACATGAAAACCGACAGGCAGTGCACCGTCCTATGTCTCAATGGTTTCTTAAATTGGAAAATAAAATCTAAAAGGCAGCTTGAGATTTAACCCCCTAGCTGCTGAGGGCTTTCTCATCCTTGCACCGAGACCATTTTCAGACGTTAGCGCTCGTCCGAACGTCGTCGTCACAGATTTATTTATTTTTTTAAATGTCTTTTTTTCTCTCTTATCCCCCTGCCGCACTCGCACAAATCATACCTTGTTTTTTTTTTTCTTTCAAAAGACTTTGTAGTCTCAAAAAAGCCATTAGTCTTTTTACTGATTTGAACACGTCAAAAGTTGTTTCGCCCAAATGGCCCAAAAAGCGTATTTCTCAAGAAAGTGAACCAAAAGTAAATGTGATTTTTTTTTTGTCCCCCGTCTTATAAGCACCATAGACAAATACTTTGTGTTTTGCCACCAATCCACCTGCCCAAAATCTGCACGCAAACCAAAAATGCTCTCTTTCTTCTAGTTTTTGTCAACTCAATTGAAACGCTTACTATGTGTAGGAAGACTACGGCAGCCCAGCGAGGCCTACCGTTTTACAAAGTAGACAAGCTACTGCATGAAATGAGGGAGCAAAGTTTTTTTCCCTCTCTCCCCCTGAAATCTGACACAATGTGGGGGCCTACTTTACAAAGCAAGTGAAACCGTGTGGGTCCTGCAGCGCCCTCTATTGGTTGCATATGCAAAGCACAGTACAAGGCCCGAAAAAGCAAGGAAGCATGCAGCCAGCACACAGGAGAAGAGATCAGAACAGAGTGCTGAACAGCAAAGGAGGAGACGTCACCAGCAGCACACAAAAAGATCTGACTTTTACCAGAGATGATCAGGGGAAAGCGCGAACGCAGTCCCCCACTACCACAAATTATGCAGTCGAGTTTCCCGCATTTGGGGAAATCGCAGGGGTCAGCACAGCCGGAGTGCAATGGATGAGCCTCGCCCTGGGAGAACCACCTTCGTGATCATGGTATCTCCCCTGCCAGGTAAGTATGAGTTGGACTAGGGCTCAGGAGGGCCCCTGCTCGGGCACACCCCCGTCAAGTGAAGGAGGTTGACCGGATCCATGACAAGCGGACTCTCGGCAGGGGATAGAAAAAAACTGCAGGGAGGCTGCATCTCTTCACGTTGACATGGGAAGGAGGAAGGGTGACTGTTCCGGAAGCACCCCCCAAACTATGCGCACAACTAGTGCAAATCCTTCCCAGGGCACACTGCAGCAGGTTGATTTGCATACCGTGATGTCATAAAAGCAGTCTGGCACAGTTACAGTAGCTGCAACCCTCATCTCTACATGAAAACCGACAGGCAGTGCACCGTCCTATGTCTCAATGGGTTCTTAAATTGGAAAATAAAATCTAAAAGGCAGCTTGAGATTTAACCCCCTAGCTGCTGAGGGCTTTCTCATCCTTGCACCGAGACCATTTTCAGACGTTAGCGCTCGTCCGAACGTCGTCGTCACAGATTTATTTATTTTTTTAAATGTCTTTTTTTCTCTCTTATCCCCCTGCCGCACTCGCACAAATCATACCTTGTTTTTTTTTTTCTTTCAAAAGACTTTGTAGTCTCAAAAAAGCCATTAGTCTTTTTACTGATTTGAACACGTCAAAAGTTGTTTCGCCCAAATGGCCCAAAAAGCGTATTTCTCAAGAAAGTGAACCAAAAGTAAATGTGATTTTTTTTTGTCCCCGTCTTATAAGCACCATAGACAAATACTTTGTGTTTTGCCACCAATCCACCTGCCCAAAATCTGCACGCAAACCAAAAATGCTCTTTTTCTTCTAGTTTTCGCCGCCTCAATTGAAACGCTTACTATGTGTAGGAAGACTACGGCAGCCCAGCGAGGCCTACCGTTTTACAAAGTAGACAAGCTACTGCATGAAATGAGGGAGCAAAGTTTTTTTCCCTCTCTCCCCCTGAAATCTGACACAATGTGGGGGCCTACTTTACAAAGCAAGTGAAACCGTGTGGGTCCTGCAGCGCCCTCTATTGGTTGCATATGCAAAGCACAGTACAAGGCCCGAAAAAGCAAGGAAGCATGCAGCCAGCACACAGGAGAAGAGATCAGAACAGAGTGCTGAACAGCAAAGGAGGAGACGTCACCAGCAGCACACAAAAAGATCTGACTTTTACCAGAGATGATCAGGGGAAAGCGCGAACGCAGTCCCCCACTACCACAAATTATGCAGTCGAGTTTCCCGCATTTGGGGAAATCGCAGGGGTCAGCACACCCGGAGTGCAATGGATGAGCCTCGCCCTGGGAGAACCACCTTCGTGATCATGGTATCTCCCCTGCCAGGTAAGTATGAGTTGGACTAGGGCTCAGGAGGGCCCCTGCTCGGGCACACCCCCGTCAAGTGAAGGAGGTTGACCGGATCCATGACAAGCGAACTCTCGGCAGGGGATAGAAAAAAACTGCAGGGAGGCTGCATCTCTTCACGTTGTCATGGGAAGGAGGAAGGGTGACTGTTCCGGAAGCACCCCCAAACTATGCGCACAACTAGTGCAAATCCTTCCCAGGGCACACTGCAGCAGATGAATTTGCATACCGTCATGTCATAAAAGCAGTCAGGCACAGTTACAGTAGCTGCAACCCTCATCTCTACATGAAAACCGACAGGCAGTGCACCGTCCTATGTCTCAATGGGTTCTTAAATTGGAAAATAAAATCTAAAAGGCAGCTTGAGATTTAACCCCCTAGCTGCTGAGGGCTTTCTCATCCTTGCACCGAGACCATTTTCAGACGTTAGCGCTCGTCCGAACGTCGTCGTCACAGATTTATTTATTTTTTTAAATGTCTTTTTTTCTCTCTTATCCCCCTGCCGCACTCGCACAAATCATACCTTGTTTTGTTTTTTCTTTCAAAAGACTTTGTAGTCTCAAAAAAGCCATTAGTCTTTTTACTGATTTGAACACGTCAAAAGTTGTTTCGCCCAAATGGCCCAAAAAGCGTATTTCTCAAGAAAGTGAACCAAAAGTAAATGTGATTTTTTTTTTGTCCCCCGTCTTATAAGCACCATAGACAAATACTTTGTGTTTTGCCACCAATCCACCTGCCCAAAATCTGCACGCAAACCAAAAATGCTCTCTTTCTTCTAGTTTTTGTCAACTCAATTGAAACGCTTACTATGTGTAGGAAGACTACGGCAGCCCAGCGAGGCCTACCGTTTTACAAAGTAGACAAGCTACTGCATGAAATGAGGGAGCAAAGTTTTTTTCCCTCTCTCCCCCTGAAATCTGACACAATGTGGGGGCCTACTTTACAAAGCAAGTGAAACCGTGTGGGTCCTGCAGCGCCCTCTATTGGTTGCATATGCAAAGCACAGTACAAGGCCCGAAAAAGCAAGGAAGCATGCAGCCAGCACACAGGAGAAGAGATCAGAACAGAGTGCTGAACAGCAAAGGAGGAGACGTCACCAGCAGCACACAAAAAGATCTGACTTTTACCAGAGATGATCAGGGGAAAGCGCGAACGCAGTCCCCCACTACCACATATTATGCAGTCGAGTTTCCCGCATTTGGGGAAATCGCAGGGGTCAGCACAGCCGGAGTGCAATGGATGAGCCTCGCCCTGGGAGAACCACCTTCGTGATCATGGTATCTCCCCTGCCAGGTAAGTATGAGTTGGACTAGGGCTCAGGAGGGCCCCTGCTCGGGCACACCCCCGTCAAGTGAAGGAGGTTGACCGGATCCATGACAAGCGAACTCTCGGCAGGGGATAGAAAAAAACTGCAGGGAGGCTGCATCTCTTCACGTTGACATGGGAAGGAGGAAGGGTGACTGTTCCGGAAGCACCCCCAAACTATGCGCACAACTAGTGCAAATCCTTCCCAGGGCACACTGCAGCAGGTTGATTTGCATACCGTGATGTCATAAAAGCAGTCTGGCACAGTTACAGTAGCTGCAACCCTCATCTCTACATGAAAACCGACAGGCAGTGCACCGTCCTATGTCTCAATGGGTTCTTAAATTGGAAAATAAAATCTAAAAGGCAGCTTGAGATTTAACCCCCTAGCTGCTGAGGGCTTTCTCATCCTTGCACCGAGACCATTTTCAGACGTTAGCGCTCGTCCGAACGTCGTCGTCACAGATTTATTTATTTTTTTAAATGTCTTTTTTTCTCTCTTATCCCCCTGCCGCACTCGCACAAATCATACCTTGTTTTTTTTTTTCTTTCAAAAGACTTTGTAGTCTCAAAAAAGCCATTAGTCTTTTTACTGATTTGAACACGTCAAAAGTTGTTTCGCCCAAATGGCCCAAAAAGCGTATTTCTCAAGAAAGTGAACCAAAAGTAAATGTGATTTTTTTTTTGTCCCCCGTCTTATAAGCACCATAGACAAATACTTTGTGTTTTGCCACCAATCCACCTGCCCAAAATCTGCACGCAAACCAAAAATGCTCTCTTTCTTCTAGTTTTTGTCAACTCAATTGAAACGCTTACTATGTGTAGGAAGACTACGGCAGCCCAGCGAGGCCTACCGTTTTACAAAGTAGACAAGCTACTGCATGAAATGAGGGAGCAAAGTTTTTTTCCCTCTCTCCCCCTGAAATCTGACACAATGTGGGGGCCTACTTTACAAAGCAAGTGAAACCGTGTGGGTCCTGCAGCGCCCTCTATTGGTTGCATATGCAAAGCACAGTACAAGGCCCGAAAAAGCAAGGAAGCATGCAGCCAGCACACAGGAGAAGAGATCAGAACAGAGTGCTGAACAGCAAAGGAGGAGACGTCACCAGCAGCACACAAAAAGATCTGACTTTTACCAGAGATGATCAGGGGAAAGCGCGAACGCAGTCCCCCACTACCACAAATTATGCAGTCGAGTTTCCCGCATTTGGGGAAATCGCAGGGGTCAGCACACCCGGAGTGCAATGGATGAGCCTCGCCCTGGGAGAACCACCTTCGTGATCATGGTATCTCCCCTGCCAGGTAAGTATGAGTTGGACTAGGGCTCAGGAGGGCCCCTGCTCGGGCACACCCCCGTCAAGTGAAGGAGGTTGACCGGATCCATGACAAGCGAACTCTCGGCAGGGGATAGAAAAAAACTGCAGGGAGGCTGCATCTCTTCACGTTGACATGGGAAGGAGGAAGGGTGACTGTTCCGGAAGCACCCCCAAACTATGCGCACAACTAGTGCAAATCCTTCCCAGGGCACACTGCAGCAGATGAATTTGCATACCGTCATGTCATAAAAGCAGTCAGGCACAGTTACAGTAGCTGCAACCCTCATCTCTACATGAAAACCGACAGGCAGTGCACCGTCCTATGTCTCAATGGGTTCTTAAATTGGAAAATAAAATCTAAAAGGCAGCTTGAGATTTAACCCCCTAGCTGCTGAGGGCTTTCTCATCCTTGCACCGAGACCATTTTCAGACGTTAGCGCTCGTCCGAACGTCGTCGTCACAGATTTATTTATTTTTTTAAATGTCTTTTTTTCTCTCTTATCCCCCTGCCGCACTCGCACAAATCATACCTTGTTTTTTTTTTTCTTTCAAAAGACTTTGTAGTCTCAAAAAAGCCATTAGTCTTTTTACTGATTTGAACACGTCAAAAGTTGTTTCGCCCAAATGGCCCAAAAAGCGTATTTCTCAAGAAAGTGAACCAAAAGTAAATGTGATTTTTTTTTTGTCCCCCGTCTTATAAGCACCATAGACAAATACTTTGTGTTTTGCCACCAATCCACCTGCCCAAAATCTGCACGCAAACCAAAAATGCTCTCTTTCTTCTAGTTTTTGTCAACTCAATTGAAACGCTTACTATGTGTAGGAAGACTACGGCAGCCCAGCGAGGCCTACCGTTTTACAAAGTAGACAAGCTACTGCATGAAATGAGGGAGCAAAGTTTTTTTCCCTCTCTCCCCCTGAAATCTGACACAATGTGGGGGCCTACTTTACAAAGCAAGTGAAACCGTGTGGGTCCTGCAGCACCCTCTATTGGTTGCATATGCAAAGCACAGTACAAGGCCCGAAAAAGCAAGGAAGCATGCAGCCAGCACACAGGAGAAGAGATCAGAACAGAGTGCTGAACAGCAAAGGAGGAGACGTCACCAGCAGCACACAAAAAGATCTGACTTTTACCAGAGATGATCAGGGGAAAGCGCGAACGCAGTCCCCCACTACCACAAATTATGCAGTCGAGTTTCCCGCATTTGGGGAAATCGCAGGGGTCAGCACACCCGGAGTGCAATGGATGAGCCTCGCCCTGGGAGAACCACCTTCGTGATCATGGTATCTCCCCTGCCAGGTAAGTATGAGTTGGACTAGGGCTCAGGAGGGCCCCTGCTCGGGCACACCCCCGTCAAGTGAAGGAGGTTGACCGGATCCATGACAAGCGAACTCTCGGCAGGGGATAGAAAAAAACTGCAGGGAGGCTGCATCTCTTCACGTTGACATGGGAAGGAGGAAGGGTGACTGTTCCGGAAGCACCCCCAAACTATGCGCACAACTAGTGCAAATCCTTCCCAGGGCACACTGCAGCAGGTTGATTTGCATACCGTGATGTCATAAAAGCAGTCTGGCACAGTTACAGTAGCTGCAACCCTCATCTCTACATGAAAACCGACAGGCAGTGCACCGTCCTATGTCTCAATGGGTTCTTAAATTGGAAAATAAAATCTAAAAGGCAGCTTGAGATTTAACCCCCTAGCTGCTGAGGGCTTTCTCATCCTTGCACCGAGACCATTTTCAGACGTTAGCGCTCGTCCGAACGTCGTCGTCACAGATTTATTTATTTTTTTAAATGTCTTTTTTTCTCTCTTATCCCCCTGCCGCACTCGCACAAATCATACCTTGTTTTTTTTTTTCTTTCAAAAGACTTTGTAGTCTCAAAAAAGCCATTAGTCTTTTTACTGATTTGAACACGTCAAAAGTTGTTTCGCCCAAATGGCCCAAAAAGCGTATTTCTCAAGAAAGTGAACCAAAAGTAAATGTGATTTTTTTTTTGTCCCCCGTCTTATAAGCACCATAGACAAATACTTTGTGTTTTGCCACCAATCCACCTGCCCAAAATCTGCACGCAAACCAAAAATGCTCTCTTTCTTCTAGTTTTTGTCAACTCAATTGAAACGCTTACTATGTGTAGGAAGACTACGGCAGCCCAGCGAGGCCTACCGTTTTACAAAGTAGACAAGCTACTGCATGAAATGAGGTAGCAAAGTTTTTTTCCCTCTCTCCCCCTGAAATCTGACACAATGTGGGGGCCTACTTTACAAAGCAAGTGAAACCGTGTGGGTCCTGCAGCGCCCTCTATTGGTTGCATATGCAAAGCACAGTACAAGGCCCGAAAAAGCAAGGAAGCATGCAGCCAGCACACAGGAGAAGAGATCAGAACAGAGTGCTGAACAGCAAAGGAGGAGACGTCACCAGCAGCACACAAAAAGATCTGACTTTTACCAGAGATGATCAGGGGAAAGCGCGAACGCAGTCCCCCACTACCACAAATTATGCAGTCGAGTTTCCCGCATTTGGGGAAATCGCAGGGGTCAGCACACCCGGAGTGCAATGGATGAGCCTCGCCCTGGGAGAACCACCTTCGTGATCATGGTATCTCCCCTGCCAGGTAAGTATGAGTTGGACTAGGGCTCAGGAGGGCCCCTGCTCGGGCACACCCCCGTCAAGTGAAGGAGGTTGACCGGATCCATGACAAGCGAACTCTCGGCAGGGGATAGAAAAAAACTGCAGGGAGGCTGCATCTCTTCACGTTGACATGGGAAGGAGGAAGGGTGACTGTTCCGGAAGCACCCCCAAACTATGCGCACAACTAGTGCAAATCCTTCCCAGGGCACACTGCAGCAGGTTGATTTGCATACCGTGATGTCATAAAAGCAGTCTGGCACAGTTACAGTAGCTGCAACCCTCATCTCTACATGAAAACCGACAGGCAGTGCACCGTCCTATGTCTCAATGGGTTCTTAAATTGGAAAATAAAATCTAAAAGGCAGCTTGAGATTTAACCCCCTAGCTGCTGAGGGCTTTCTCATCCTTGCACCGAGACCATTTTCAGACGTTAGCGCTCGTCCGAACGTCGTCGTCACAGATTTATTTATTTTTTTAAATGTCTTTTTTTCTCTCTTATCCCCCTGCCGCACTCGCACAAATCATACCTTGTTTTTTTTTTTTGTTTGTTTTTTCTTTCAAAAGACTTTGTAGTCTCAAAAAAGCCATTAGTCTTTTTACTGATTTGAACACGTCAAAAGTTGTTTCGCTCAAATGGCCCAAAAAGCGTATTTCTCAAGAAAGTGAACCAAAAGTAAATGTGATTTTTTTTGTCCCCCGTCTTATAAGCACCATAGACAAATACTTTGTTTTGCCACCAATCCACCTGCCCAAAATCTGCACGCAAACCAAAAATGCTCTCTTTCTTCTAGTTTTTGTCAACTCAATTGAAACGCTTACTATGTGTAGGAAGACTACGGCAGCCCAGCGAGGCCTACCGTTTTACAAAGTAGACAAGCTACTGCATGAAATGAGGGAGCAAAGTTTTTTTCCCTCTCTCCCCCTGAAATCTGACACAATGTGGGGGCCTACTTTACAAAGCAAGTGAAACCGTGTGGGTCCTGCAGCGCCCTCTATTGGTTGCATATGCAAAGCACAGTACAAGGCCCGAAAAAGCAAGGAAGCATGCAGCCAGCACACAGGAGAAGAGATCAGAACAGAGTGCTGAACAGCAAAGGAGGAGACGTCACCAGCAGCACACAAAAAGATCTGACTTTTACCAGAGATGATCAGGGGAAAGCGCGAACGCAGTCCCCCACTACCACAAATTATGCAGTCGAGTTTCCCGCATTTGGGGAAATCGCAGGGGTCAGCACAGCCGGAGTGCAATGGATGAGCCTCGCCCTGGGAGAACCACCTTCGTGATCATGGTATCTCCCCTGCCAGGTAAGTATGAGTTGGACTAGGGCTCAGGAGGGCCCCTGCTCGGGCACACCCCCGTCAAGTGAAGGAGGTTGACCGGATCCATGACAAGCGAACTCTCGGCAGGGGATAGAAAAAAACTGCAGGGAGGCTGCATCTCTTCACGTTGACATGGGAAGGAGGAAGGGTGACTGTTCCGGAAGCACCCCCAAACTATGCGCACAACTAGTGCAAATCCTTCCCAGGGCACACTGCAGCAGGTTGATTTGCATACCGTGATGTCATAAAAGCAGTCTGGCACAGTTACAGTAGCTGCAACCCTCATCTCTACATGAAAACCGACAGGCAGTGCACCGTCCTATGTCTCAATGGGTTCTTAAATTGGAAAATAAAATCTAAAAGGCAGCTTGAGATTTAACCCCCTAGCTGCTGAGGGCTTTCTCATCCTTGCACCGAGACCATTTTCAGACGTTAGCGCTCGTCCGAACGTCGTCGTCACAGATTTATTTATTTTTTTAAATGTCTTTTTTTCTCTCTTATCCCCCTGCCGCACTCGCACAAATCATACCTTGTTTTTTTTTTTTGTTTGTTTTTTCTTTCAAAAGACTTTGTAGTCTCAAAAAAGCCATTAGTCTTTTTACTGATTTGAACACGTCAAAAGTTGTTTCGCTCAAATGGCCCAAAAAGCGTATTTCTCAAGAAAGTGAACCAAAAGTAAATGTGATTTTTTTTGTCCCCCGTCTTATAAGCACCATAGACAAATACTTTGTTTTGCCACCAATCCACCTGCCCAAAATCTGCACGCAAACCAAAAATGCTCTCTTTCTTCTAGTTTTTGTCAACTCAATTGAAATGCTTACTATGTGTAGGAAGACTACGGCAGCCCAGCGAGGCCTACCGTTTTACAAAGTAGACAAGCTACTGCATGAAATGAGGGAGCAAAGTTTTTTTCCCTCTCTCCCCCTGAAATCTGACACAATGTGGGGGCCTACTTTACAAAGCAAGTGAAACCGTGTGGGTCCTGCAGCGCCCTCTATTGGTTGCATATGCAAAGCACAGTACAAGGCCCGAAAAAGCAAGGAAGCATGCAGCCAGCACACAGGAGAAGAGATCAGAACAGAGTGCTGAACAGCAAAGGAGGAGACGTCACCAGCAGCACACAAAAAGATCTGACTTTTACCAGAGATGATCAGGGGAAAGCGCGAACGCAGTCCCCCACTACCACAAATTATGCAGTCGAGTTTCCCGCATTTGGGGAAATCGCAGGGGTCAGCACAGCCGGAGTGCAATGGATGAGCCTCGCCCTGGGAGAACCACCTTCGTGATCATGGTATCTCCCCTGCCAGGTAAGTATGAGTTGGACTAGGGCTCAGGAGGGCCCCTGCTCGGGCACACCCCCGTCAAGTGAAGGAGGTTGACCGGATCCATGACAAGCGAACTCTCGGCAGGGGATAGAAAAAAACTGCAGGGAGGCTGCATCTCTTCACGTTGACATGGGAAGGAGGAAGGGTGACTGTTCCGGAAGCACCCCCAAACTATGCGCACAACTAGTGCAAATCCTTCCCAGGGCACACTGCAGCAGGTTGATTTGCATACCGTGATGTCATAAAAGCAGTCGGGCACAGTTACAGTAGCTGCAACCCTCATCTCTACATGAAAACCGACAGGCAGTGCACCG
This sequence comes from Pseudophryne corroboree, assembly GCF_028390025.1. Classification (NCBI taxonomy): domain Eukaryota; kingdom Metazoa; phylum Chordata; class Amphibia; order Anura; family Myobatrachidae; genus Pseudophryne; species Pseudophryne corroboree. The sequence goes on from NC_086444.1 coordinate 116,829,179, forward strand.
TCCTATGTCTCAATGGGTTCTTAAATTGGAAAATAAAATCTAAAAGGCAGCTTGAGATTTAACCCCCTAGCTGCTGAGGGCTTTCTCATCCTTGCACCGAGACCATTTTCAGACGTTAGCGCTCGTCCGAACGTCGTCGTCACAGATTTATTTATTTTTTTAAATGTCTTTTTTTCTCTCTTATCCCCCTGCCGCACTCGCACAAATCATACCTTGTTTTTTTTTTTTGTTTGTTTTTTCTTTCAAAAGACTTTGTAGTCTCAAAAAAGCCATTAGTCTTTTTACTGATTTGAACACGTCAAAAGTTGTTTCGCTCAAATGGCCCAAAAAGCGTATTTCTCAAGAAAGTGAACCAAAAGTAAATGTGATTTTTTTTGTCCCCCGTCTTATAAGCACCATAGACAAATACTTTGTTTTGCCACCAATCCACCTGCCCAAAATCTGCACGCAAACCAAAAATGCTCTCTTTCTTCTAGTTTTTGTCAACTCAATTGAAATGCTTACTATGTGTAGGAAGACTACGGCAGCCCAGCGAGGCCTACCGTTTTACAAAGTAGACAAGCTACTGCATGAAATGAGGGAGCAAAGTTTTTTTCCCTCTCTCCCCCTGAAATCTGACACAATGTGGGGGCCTACTTTACAAAGCAAGTGAAACCGTGTGGGTCCTGCAGCGCCCTCTATTGGTTGCATATGCAAAGCACAGTACAAGGCCCGAAAAAGCAAGGAAGCATGCAGCCAGCACACAGGAGAAGAGATCAGAACAGAGTGCTGAACAGCAAAGGAGGAGACGTCACCAGCAGCACACAAAAAGATCTGACTTTTACCAGAGATGATCAGGGGAAAGCGCGAACGCAGTCCCCCACTACCACAAATTATGCAGTCGAGTTTCCCGCATTTGGGGAAATCGCAGGGGTCAGCACAGCCGGAGTGCAATGGATGAGCCTCGCCCTGGGAGAACCACCTTCGTGATCATGGTATCTCCCCTGCCAGGTAAGTATGAGTTGGACTAGGGCTCAGGAGGGCCCCTGCTCGGGCACACCCCCGTCAAGTGAAGGAGGTTGACCGGATCCATGACAAGCGAACTCTCGGCAGGGGATAGAAAAAAACTGCAGGGAGGCTGCATCTCTTCACATTGACATGGGAAGGAGGAAGGGTGACTGTTCCGGAAGCACCCCCAAACTATGCGCACAACTAGTGCAAATCCTTCCCAGGGCACACTGCATCAGGTTGATTTGCATACCGTGATGTCATAAAAGCAGTCTGGCACAGTTACAGTAGCTGCAACCCTCATCTCTACATGAAAACCGACAGGCAGTGCACCGTCCTATGTCTCAATGGGTTCTTAAATTGGAAAATAAAATCTAAAAGGCAGCTTGAGATTTAACCCCCTAGCTGCTGAGGGCTTTCTCATCCTTGCACCGAGACCATTTTCAGACGTTAGCGCTCGTCCGAACGTCGTCGTCACAGATTTATTTATTTTTTTAAATGTCTTTTTTTCTCTCTTATCCCCCTGCCGCACTCGCACAAATCATACCTTGTTTTTTTTTTTGTTTGTTTTTTTCTTTCAAAAGACTTTGTAGTCTCAAAAAAGCCATTAGTCTTTTTACTGATTTGAACACGTCAAAAGTTGTTTCGCTCAAATGGCCCAAAAAGCGTATTTCTCAAGAAAGTGAACCAAAAGTAAATGTGATTTTTTTTGTCCCCCGTCTTATAAGCACCATAGACAAATACTTTGTTTTGCCACCAATCCACCTGCCCAAAATCTGCACGCAAACCAAAAATGCTCTCTTTCTTCTAGTTTTTGTCAACTCAATTGAAATGCTTACTATGTGTAGGAAGACTACGGCAGCCCAGCGAGGCCTACCGTTTTACAAAGTAGACAAGCTACTGCATGAAATGAGGGAGCAAAGTTTTTTTCCCTCTCTCCCCCTGAAATCTGACACAATGTGGGGGCCTACTTTACAAAGCAAGTGAAACCGTGTGGGTCCTGCAGCGCCCTCTATTGGTTGCATATGCAAAGCACAGTACAAGGCCCGAAAAAGCAAGGAAGCATGCAGCCAGCACACAGGAGAAGAGATCAGAACAGAGTGCTGAACAGCAAAGGAGGAGACGTCACCAGCAGCACACAAAAAGATCTGACTTTTACCAGAGATGATCAGGGGAAAGCGCGAACGCAGTCCCCCACTACCACAAATTATGCAGTCGAGTTTCCCGCATTTGGGGAAATCGCAGGGGTCAGCACACCCGGAGTGCAATGGATGAGCCTCGCCCTGGGAGAACCACCTTCGTGATCATGGTATCTCCCCTGCCAGGTAAGTATGAGTTGGACTAGGGCTCAGGAGGGCCCCTGCTCGGGCACACCCCCGTCAAGTGAAGGAGGTTGACCGGATCCATGACAAGCGAACTCTCGGCAGGGGATAGAAAAAAACTGCAGGGAGGCTGCATCTCTTCACGTTGACATGGGAAGGAGGAAGGGTGACTGTTCCGGAAGCACCCCCAAACTATGCGCACAACTAGTGCAAATCCTTCCCAGGGCACACTGCAGCAGATGAATTTGCATACCGTCATGTCATAAAAGCAGTCAGGCACAGTTACAGTAGCTGCAACCCTCATCTCTACATGAAAACCGACAGGCAGTGCACCGTCCTATGTCTCAATGGGTTCTTAAATTGGAAAATAAAATCTAAAAGGCAGCTTGAGATTTAACCCCCTAGCTGCTGAGGGCTTTCTCATCCTTGCACCGAGACCATTTTCAGACGTTAGCGCTCGTCCGAACGTCGTCGTCACAGATTTATTTATTTTTTTAAATGTCTTTTTTTCTCTCTTATCCCCCTGCCGCACTCGCACAAATCATACCTTGTTTTTTTTTTTCTTTCAAAAGACTTTGTAGTCTCAAAAAAGCCATTAGTCTTTTTACTGATTTGAACACGTCAAAAGTTGTTTCGCCCAAATGGCCCAAAAAGCGTATTTCTCAAGAAAGTGAACCAAAAGTAAATGTGATTTTTTTTTGTCCCCCGTCTTATAAGCACCATAGACAAATACTTTGTGTTTTGCCACCAATCCACCTGCCCAAAATCTGCACGCAAACCAAAAATGCTCTCTTTCTTCTAGTTTTTGTCAACTCAATTGAAACGCTTACTATGTGTAGGAAGACTACGGCAGCCCAGCGAGGCCTACCGTTTTACAAAGTAGACAAGCTACTGCATGAAATGAGGGAGCAAAGTTTTTTTCCCTCTCTCCCCCTGAAATCTGACACAATGTGGGGGCCTACTTTACAAAGCAAGTGAAACCGTGTGGGTCCTGCAGCGCCCTCTATTGGTTGCATATGCAAAGCACAGTACAAGGCCCGAAAAAGCAAGGAAGCATGCAGCCAGCACACAGGAGAAGAGATCAGAACAGAGTGCTGAACAGCAAAGGAGGAGACGTCACCAGCAGCACACAAAAAGATCTGACTTTTACCAGAGATGATCAGGGGAAAGCGCGAACGCAGTCCCCCACTACCACAAATTATGCAGTCGAGTTTCCCGCATTTGGGGAAATCGCAGGGGTCAGCACAGCCGGAGTGCAATGGATGAGCCTCGCCCTGGGAGAACCACCTTCGTGATCATGGTATCTCCCCTGCCAGGTAAGTATGAGTTGGACTAGGGCTCAGGAGGGCCCCTGCTCGGGCACACCCCCGTCAAGTGAAGGAGGTTGACCGGATCCATGACAAGCGAACTCTCGGCAGGGGATAGAAAAAAACTGCAGGGAGGCTGCATCTCTTCACGTTGACATGGGAAGGAGGAAGGGTGACTGTTCCGGAAGCACCCCCAAACTATGCGCACAACTAGTGCAAATCCTTCCCAGGGCACACTGCAGCAGATGAATTTGCATACCGTCATGTCATAAAAGCAGTCAGGCACAGTTACAGTAGCTGCAACCCTCATCTCTACATGAAAACCGACAGGCAGTGCACCGTCCTATGTCTCAATGGGTTCTTAAATTGGAAAATAAAATCTAAAAGGCAGCTTGAGATTTAACCCCCTAGCTGCTGAGGGCTTTCTCATCCTTGCACCGAGACCATTTTCAGACGTTAGCGCTCGTCCGAACGTCGTCGTCACAGATTTATTTATTTTTTTAAATGTCTTTTTTTCTCTCTTATCCCCCTGCCGCACTCGCACAAATCATACCTTGTTTTTTTTTTTCTTTCAAAAGACTTTGTAGTCTCAAAAAAGCCATTAGTCTTTTTACTGATTTGAACACGTCAAAAGTTGTTTCGCCCAAATGGCCCAAAAAGCGTATTTCTCAAGAAAGTGAACCAAAAGTAAATGTGATTTTTTTTTTGTCCCCCGTCTTATAAGCACCATAGACAAATACTTTGTGTTTTGCCACCAATCCACCTGCCCAAAATCTGCACGCAAACCAAAAATGCTCTCTTTCTTCTAGTTTTTGTCAACTCAATTGAAACGCTTACTATGTGTAGGAAGACTACGGCAGCCCAGCGAGGCCTACCGTTTTACAAAGTAGACAAGCTACTGCATGAAATGAGGGAGCAAAGTTTTTTTCCCTCTCTCCCCCTGAAATCTGACACAATGTGGGGGCCTACTTTACAAAGCAAGTGAAACCGTGTGGGTCCTGCAGCACCCTCTATTGGTTGCATATGCAAAGCACAGTACAAGGCCCGAAAAAGCAAGGAAGCATGCAGCCAGCACACAGGAGAAGAGATCAGAACAGAGTGCTGAACAGCAAAGGAGGAGACGTCACCAGCAGCACACAAAAAGATCTGACTTTTACCAGAGATGATCAGGGGAAAGCGCGAACGCAGTCCCCCACTACCACAAATTATGCAGTCGAGTTTCCCGCATTTGGGGAAATCGCAGGGGTCAGCACACCCGGAGTGCAATGGATGAGCCTCGCCCTGGGAGAACCACCTTCGTGATCATGGTATCTCCCCTGCCAGGTAAGTATGAGTTGGACTAGGGCTCAGGAGGGCCCCTGCTCGGGCACACCCCCGTCAAGTGAAGGAGGTTGACCGGATCCATGACAAGCGAACTCTCGGCAGGGGATAGAAAAAAACTGCAGGGAGGCTGCATCTCTTCACGTTGACATGGGAAGGAGGAAGGGTGACTGTTCCGGAAGCACCCCCAAACTATGCGCACAACTAGTGCAAATCCTTCCCAGGGCACACTGCAGCAGGTTGATTTGCATACCGTGATGTCATAAAAGCAGTCTGGCACAGTTACAGTAGCTGCAACCCTCATCTCTACATGAAAACCGACAGGCAGTGCACCGTCCTATGTCTCAATGGGTTCTTAAATTGGAAAATAAAATCTAAAAGGCAGCTTGAGATTTAACCCCCTAGCTGCTGAGGGCTTTCTCATCCTTGCACCGAGACCATTTTCAGACGTTAGCGCTCGTCCGAACGTCGTCGTCACAGATTTATTTATTTTTTTAAATGTCTTTTTTTCTCTCTTATCCCCCTGCCGCACTCGCACAAATCATACCTTGTTTTTTTTTTTCTTTCAAAAGACTTTGTAGTCTCAAAAAAGCCATTAGTCTTTTTACTGATTTGAACACGTCAAAAGTTGTTTCGCCCAAATGGCCCAAAAAGCGTATTTCTCAAGAAAGTGAACCAAAAGTAAATGTGATTTTTTTTTTGTCCCCCGTCTTATAAGCACCATAGACAAATACTTTGTGTTTTGCCACCAATCCACCTGCCCAAAATCTGCACGCAAACCAAAAATGCTCTCTTTCTTCTAGTTTTTGTCAACTCAATTGAAACGCTTACTATGTGTAGGAAGACTACGGCAGCCCAGCGAGGCCTACCGTTTTACAAAGTAGACAAGCTACTGCATGAAATGAGGTAGCAAAGTTTTTTTCCCTCTCTCCCCCTGAAATCTGACACAATGTGGGGGCCTACTTTACAAAGCAAGTGAAACCGTGTGGGTCCTGCAGCGCCCTCTATTGGTTGCATATGCAAAGCACAGTACAAGGCCCGAAAAAGCAAGGAAGCATGCAGCCAGCACACAGGAGAAGAGATCAGAACAGAGTGCTGAACAGCAAAGGAGGAGACGTCACCAGCAGCACACAAAAAGATCTGACTTTTACCAGAGATGATCAGGGGAAAGCGCGAACGCAGTCCCCCACTACCACAAATTATGCAGTCGAGTTTCCCGCATTTGGGGAAATCGCAGGGGTCAGCACACCCGGAGTGCAATGGATGAGCCTCGCCCTGGGAGAACCACCTTCGTGATCATGGTATCTCCCCTGCCAGGTAAGTATGAGTTGGACTAGGGCTCAGGAGGGCCCCTGCTCGGGCACACCCCCGTCAAGTGAAGGAGGTTGACCGGATCCATGACAAGCGAACTCTCGGCAGGGGATAGAAAAAAACTGCAGGGAGGCTGCATCTCTTCACGTTGACATGGGAAGGAGGAAGGGTGACTGTTCCGGAAGCACCCCCAAACTATGCGCACAACTAGTGCAAATCCTTCCCAGGGCACACTGCAGCAGATGAATTTGCATACCGTCATGTCATAAAAGCAGTCAGGCACAGTTACAGTAGCTGCAACCCTCATCTCTACATGAAAACCGACAGGCAGTGCACCGTCCTATGTCTCAATGGTTTCTTAAATTGGAAAATAAAATCTAAAAGGCAGCTTGAGATTTAACCCCCTAGCTGCTGAGGGCTTTCTCATCCTTGCACCGAGACCATTTTCAGACGTTAGCGCTCGTCCGAACGTCGTCGTCACAGATTTATTTATTTTTTTAAATGTCTTTTTTTCTCTTATCCCCCTGCCGCACTCGCACAAATCATACCTTGTTTTTTTTTTTTGTTTTTTTTTTCTTTCAAAAGACTTTGTAGTCTCAAAAAAGCCATTAGTCTTTTTACTGATTTGAACACGTCAAAAGTTGTTTCGCTCAAATGGCCCAAAAAGCGTATTTCTCAAGAAAGTGAACCAAAAGTAAATGTGATTTTTTTTGTCCCCCGTCTTATAAGCACCATAGACAAATACTTTGTTTTGCCACCAATCCACCTGCCCAAAATCTGCACGCAAACCAAAAATGCTCTCTTTCTTCTAGTTTTTGTCAACTCAATTGAAATGCTTACTATGTGTAGGAAGACTACGGCAGCCCAGCGAGGCCTACCGTTTTACAAAGTAGACAAGCTACTGCATGAAATGAGGGAGCAAAGTTTTTTTCCCTCTCTCCCCCTGAAATCTGACACAATGTGGGGGCCTACTTTACAAAGCAAGTGAAACCGTGTGGGTCCTGCAGCGCCCTCTATTGGTTGCATATGCAAAGCACAGTACAAGGCCCGAAAAAGCAAGGAAGCATGCAGCCAGCACACAGGAGAAGAGATCAGAACAGAGTGCTGAACAGCAAAGGAGGAGACGTCACCAGCAGCACACAAAAAGATCTGACTTTTACCAGAGATGATCAGGGGAAAGCGCGAACGCAGTCCCCCACTACCACAAATTATGCAGTCGAGTTTCCCGCATTTGGGGAAATCGCAGGGGTCAGCACACCCGGAGTGCAATGGATGAGCCTCGCCCTGGGAGAACCACCTTCGTGATCATGGTATCTCCCCTGCCAGGTAAGTATGAGTTGGACTAGGGCTCAGGAGGGCCCCTGCTCGGGCACACCCCCGTCAAGTGAAGGAGGTTGACCGGATCCATGACAAGCGAACTCTCGGCAGGGGATAGAAAAAAACTGCAGGGAGGCTGCATCTCTTCACGTTGACATGGGAAGGAGGAAGGGTGACTGTTCCGGAAGCACCCCCAAACTATGCGCACAACTAGTGCAAATCCTTCCCAGGGCACACTGCAGCAGGTTGATTTGCATACCGTGATGTCATAAAAGCAGTCTGGCACAGTTACAGTAGCTGCAACCCTCATCTCTACATGAAAACCGACAGGCAGTGCACCGTCCTATGTCTCAATGGGTTCTTAAATTGGAAAATAAAATCTAAAAGGCAGCTTGAGATTTAACCCCCTAGCTGCTGAGGGCTTTCTCATCCTTGCACCGAGACCATTTTCAGACGTTAGCGCTCGTCCGAACGTCGTCGTCACAGATTTATTTATTTTTTTAAATGTCTTTTTTTCTCTCTTATCCCCCTGCCGCACTCGCACAAATCATACCTTGTTTTTTTTTTTTGTTTGTTTTTTCTTTCAAAAGACTTTGTAGTCTCAAAAAAGCCATTAGTCTTTTTACTGATTTGAACACGTCAAAAGTTGTTTCGCTCAAATGGCCCAAAAAGCGTATTTCTCAAGAAAGTGAACCAAAAGTAAATGTGATTTTTTTTGTCCCCCGTCTTATAAGCACCATAGACAAATACTTTGTTTTGCCACCAATCCACCTGCCCAAAATCTGCACGCAAACCAAAAATGCTCTCTTTCTTCTAGTTTTTGTCAACTCAATTGAAACGCTTACTATGTGTAGGAAGACTACGGCAGCCCAGCGAGGCCTACCGTTTTACAAAGTAGACAAGCTACTGCATGAAATGAGGGAGCAAAGTTTTTTTCCCTCTCTCCCCCTGAAATCTGACACAATGTGGGGGCCTACTTTACAAAGCAAGTGAAACCGTGTGGGTCCTGCAGCGCCCTCTATTGGTTGCATATGCAAAGCACAGTACAAGGCCCGAAAAAGCAAGGAAGCATGCAGCCAGCACACAGGAGAAGAGATCAGAACAGAGTGCTGAACAGCAAAGGAGGAGACGTCACCAGCAGCACACAAAAAGATCTGACTTTTACCAGAGATGATCAGGGGAAAGCGCGAACGCAGTCCCCCACTACCACAAATTATGCAGTCGAGTTTCCCGCATTTGGGGAAATCGCAGGGGTCAGCACAGCCGGAGTGCAATGGATGAGCCTCGCCCTGGGAGAACCACCTTCGTGATCATGGTATCTCCCCTGCCAGGTAAGTATGAGTTGGACTAGGGCTCAGGAGGGCCCCTGCTCGGGCACACCCCCGTCAAGTGAAGGAGGTTGACCGGATCCATGACAAGCGAACTCTCGGCAGGGGATAGAAAAAAACTGCAGGGAGGCTGCATCTCTTCACGTTGACATGGGAAGGAGGAAGGGTGACTGTTCCGGAAGCACCCCCAAACTATGCGCACAACTAGTGCAAATCCTTCCCAGGGCACACTGCAGCAGGTTGATTTGCATACCGTGATGTCATAAAAGCAGTCTGGCACAGTTACAGTAGCTGCAACCCTCATCTCTACATGAAAACCGACAGGCAGTGCACCGTCCTATGTCTCAATGGGTTCTTAAATTGGAAAATAAAATCTAAAAGGCAGCTTGAGATTTAACCCCCTAGCTGCTGAGGGCTTTCTCATCCTTGCACCGAGACCATTTTCAGACGTTAGCGCTCGTCCGAACGTCGTCGTCACAGATTTATTTATTTTTTTAAATGTCTTTTTTTCTCTTATCCCCCTGCCGCACTCGCACAAATCATACCTTGTTTTTTTTTTTTGTTTTTTTTTTCTTTCAAAAGACTTTGTAGTCTCAAAAAAGCCATTAGTCTTTTTACTGATTTGAACACGTCAAAAGTTGTTTCGCTCAAATGGCCCAAAAAGCGTATTTCTCAAGAAAGTGAACCAAAAGTAAATGTGATTTTTTTTGTCCCCCGTCTTATAAGCACCATAGACAAATACTTTGTTTTGCCACCAATCCACCTGCCCAAAATCTGCACGCAAACCAAAAATGCTCTCTTTCTTCTAGTTTTTGTCAACTCAATTGAAATGCTTACTATGTGTAGGAAGACTACGGCAGCCCAGCGAGGCCTACCGTTTTACAAAGTAGACAAGCTACTGCATGAAATGAGGGAGCAAAGTTTTTTTCCCTCTCTCCCCCTGAAATCTGACACAATGTGGGGGCCTACTTTACAAAGCAAGTGAAACCGTGTGGGTCCTGCAGCGCCCTCTATTGGTTGCATATGCAAAGCACAGTACAAGGCCCGAAAAAGCAAGGAAGCATGCAGCCAGCACACAGGAGAAGAGATCAGAACAGAGTGCTGAACAGCAAAGGAGGAGACGTCACCAGCAGCACACAAAAAGATCTGACTTTTACCAGAGATGATCAGGGGAAAGCGCGAACGCAGTCCCCCACTACCACAAATTATGCAGTCGAGTTTCCCGCATTTGGGGAAATCGCAGGGGTCAGCACACCCGGAGTGCAATGGATGAGCCTCGCCCTGGGAGAACCACCTTCGTGATCATGGTATCTCCCCTGCCAGGTAAGTATGAGTTGGACTAGGGCTCAGGAGGGCCCCTGCTCGGGCACACCCCCGTCAAGTGAAGGAGGTTGACCGGATCCATGACAAGCGAACTCTCGGCAGGGGATAGAAAAAAACTGCAGGGAGGCTGCATCTCTTCACGTTGACATGGGAAGGAGGAAGGGTGACTGTTCCGGAAGCACCCCCAAACTATGCGCACAACTAGTGCAAATCCTTCCCAGGGCACACTGCAGCAGGTTGATTTGCATACCGTGATGTCATAAAAGCAGTCTGGCACAGTTACAGTAGCTGCAACCCTCATCTCTACATGAAAACCGACAGGCAGTGCACCGTCCTATGTCTCAATGGGTTCTTAAATTGGAAAATAAAATCTAAAAGGCAGCTTGAGATTTAACCCCCTAGCTGCTGAGGGCTTTCTCATCCTTGCACCGAGACCATTTTCAGACGTTAGCGCTCGTCCGAACGTCGTCGTCACAGATTTATTTATTTTTTTAAATGTCTTTTTTTCTCTCTTATCCCCCTGCCGCACTCGCACAAATCATACCTTGTTTTTTTTTTTTGTTTGTTTTTTCTTTCAAAAGACTTTGTAGTCTCAAAAAAGCCATTAGTCTTTTTACTGATTTGAACACGTCAAAAGTTGTTTCGCTCAAATGGCCCAAAAAGCGTATTTCTCAAGAAAGTGAACCAAAAGTAAATGTGATTTTTTTTGTCCCCCGTCTTATAAGCACCATAGACAAATACTTTGTGTTTTGCCACCAATCCACCTGCCCAAAATCTGCACGCAAACCAAAAATGCTCTCTTTCTTCTAGTTTTTGTCAACTCAATTGAAATGCTTACTATGTGTAGGAAGACTACGGCAGCCCAGCGAGGCCTACCGTTTTACAAAGTAGACAAGCTACTGCATGAAATGAGGGAGCAAAGTTTTTTTCCCTCTCTCCCCCTGAAATCTGACACAATGTGGGGGCCTACTTTACAAAGCAAGTGAAACCGTGTGGGTCCTGCAGCGCCCTCTATTGGTTGCATATGCAAAGCACAGTACAAGGCCCGAAAAAGCAAGGAAGCATGCAGCCAGCACACAGGAGAAGAGATCAGAACAGAGTGCTGAACAGCAAAGGAGGAGACGTCACCAGCAGCACACAAAAAGATCTGACTTTTACCAGAGATGATCAGGGGAAAGCGCGAACGCAGTCCCCCACTACCACAAATTATGCAGTCGAGTTTCCCGCATTTGGGGAAATCGCAGGGGTCAGCACAGCCGGAGTGCAATGGATGAGCCTCGCCCTGGGAGAACCACCTTCGTGATCATGGTATCTCCCCTGCCAGGTAAGTATGAGTTGGACTAGGGCTCAGGAGGGCCCCTGCTCGGGCACACCCCCGTCAAGTGAAGGAGGTTGACCGGATCCATGACAAGCGAACTCTCGGCAGGGGATAGAAAAAAACTGCAGGGAGGCTGCATCTCTTCACGTTGACATGGGAAGGAGGAAGGGTGACTGTTCCGGAAGCACCCCCAAACTATGCGCACAACTAGTGCAAATCCTTCCCAGGGCACACTGCAGCAGGTTGATTTGCATACCGTGATGTCATAAAAGCAGTCTGGCACAGTTACAGTAGCTGCAACCCTCATCTCTACATGAAAACCGACAGGCAGTGCACCGTCCTATGTCTCAATGGGTTCTTAAATTGGAAAATAAAATCTAAAAGGCAGCTTGAGATTTAACCCCCTAGCTGCTGAGGGCTTTCTCATCCTTGCACCGAGACCATTTTCAGACGTTAGCGCTCGTCCGAACGTCGTCGTCACAGATTTATTTATTTTTTTAAATGTCTTTTTTTCTCTTATCCCCCTGCCGCACTCGCACAAATCATACCTTGTTTTTTTTTTTTGTTTTTTTTTTCTTTCAAAAGACTTTGTAGTCTCAAAAAAGCCATTAGTCTTTTTACTGATTTGAACACGTCAAAAGTTGTTTCGCTCAAATGGCCCAAAAAGCGTATTTCTCAAGAAAGTGAACCAAAAGTAAATGTGATTTTTTTTGTCCCCCGTCTTATAAGCACCATAGACAAATACTTTGTTTTGCCACCAATCCACCTGCCCAAAATCTGCACGCAAACCAAAAATGCTCTCTTTCTTCTAGTTTTTGTCAACTCAATTGAAATGCTTACTATGTGTAGGAAGACTACGGCAGCCCAGCGAGGCCTACCGTTTTACAAAGTAGACAAGCTACTGCATGAAATGAGGGAGCAAAGTTTTTTTCCCTCTCTCCCCCTGAAATCTGACACAATGTGGGGGCCTACTTTACAAAGCAAGTGAAACCGTGTGGGTCCTGCAGCGCCCTCTATTGGTTGCATATGCAAAGCACAGTACAAGGCCCGAAAAAGCAAGGAAGCATGCAGCCAGCACACAGGAGAAGAGATCAGAACAGAGTGCTGAACAGCAAAGGAGGAGACGTCACCAGCAGCACACAAAAAGATCTGACTTTTACCAGAGATGATCAGGGGAAAGCGCGAACGCAGTCCCCCACTACCACAAATTATGCAGTCGAGTTTCCCGCATTTGGGGAAATCGCAGGGGTCAGCACACCCGGAGTGCAATGGATGAGCCTCGCCCTGGGAGAACCACCTTCGTGATCATGGTATCTCCCCTGCCAGGTAAGTATGAGTTGGACTAGGGCTCAGGAGGGCCCCTGCTCGGGCACACCCCCGTCAAGTGAAGGAGGTTGACCGGATCCATGACAAGCGAACTCTCGGCAGGGGATAGAAAAAAACTGCAGGGAGGCTGCATCTCTTCACGTTGACATGGGAAGGAGGAAGGGTGACTGTTCCGGAAGCACCCCCAAACTATGCGCACAACTAGTGCAAATCCTTCCCAGGGCACACTGCAGCAGGTTGATTTGCATACCGTGATGTCATAAAAGCAGTCTGGCACAGTTACAGTAGCTGCAACCCTCATCTCTACATGAAAACCGACAGGCAGTGCACCGTCCTATGTCTCAATGGGTTCTTAAATTGGAAAATAAAATCTAAAAGGCAGCTTGAGATTTAACCCCCTAGCTGCTGAGGGCTTTCTCATCCTTGCACCGAGACCATTTTCAGACGTTAGCGCTCGTCCGAACGTCGTCGTCACAGATTTATTTATTTTTTTAAATGTCTTTTTTTCTCTCTTATCCCCCTGCCGCACTCGCACAAATCATACCTTGTTTTTTTTTTTTGTTTGTTTTTTCTTTCAAAAGACTTTGTAGTCTCAAAAAAGCCATTAGTCTTTTTACTGATTTGAACACGTCAAAAGTTGTTTCGCTCAAATGGCCCAAAAAGCGTATTTCTCAAGAAAGTGAACCAAAAGTAAATGTGATTTTTTTTGTCCCCCGTCTTATAAGCACCATAGACAAATACTTTGTTTTGCCACCAATCCACCTGCCCAAAATCTGCACGCAAACCAAAAATGCTCTCTTTCTTCTAGTTTTTGTCAACTCAATTGAAATGCTTACTATGTGTAGGAAGACTACGGCAGCCCAGCGAGGCCTACCGTTTTACAAAGTAGACAAGCTACTGCATGAAATGAGGGAGCAAAGTTTTTTTCCCTCTCTCCCCCTGAAATCTGACACAATGTGGGGGCCTACTTTACAAAGCAAGTGAAACCGTGTGGGTCCTGCAGCGCCCTCTATTGGTTGCATATGCAAAGCACAGTACAAGGCCCGAAAAAGCAAGGAAGCATGCAGCCAGCACACAGGAGAAGAGATCAGAACAGAGTGCTGAACAGCAAAGGAGGAGACGTCACCAGCAGCACACAAAAAGATCTGACTTTTACCAGAGATGATCAGGGGAAAGCGCGAACGCAGTCCCCCACTACCACAAATTATGCAGTCGAGTTTCCCGCATTTGGGGAAATCGCAGGGGTCAGCACAGCCGGAGTGCAATGGATGAGCCTCGCCCTGGGAGAACCACCTTCGTGATCATGGTATCTCCCCTGCCAGGTAAGTATGAGTTGGACTAGGGCTCAGGAGGGCCCCTGCTCGGGCACACCCCCGTCAAGTGAAGGAGGTTGACCGGATCCATGACAAGCGAACTCTCGGCAGGGGATAGAAAAAAACTGCAGGGAGGCTGCATCTCTTCACGTTGACATGGGAAGGAGGAAGGGTGACTGTTCCGGAAGCACCCCCAAACTATGCGCACAACTAGTGCAAATCCTTCCCAGGGCACACTGCAGCAGGTTGATTTGCATACCGTGATGTCATAAAAGCAGTCGGGCACAGTTACAGTAGCTGCAACCCTCATCTCTACATGAAAACCGACAGGCAGTGCACCGTCCTATGTCTCAATGGGTTCTTAAATTGGAAAATAAAATCTAAAAGGCAGCTTGAGATTTAACCCCCTAGCTGCTGAGGGCTTTCTCATCCTCGCACCGAGACCATTTTCAGACGTTAGCGCTCGTCCGAACGTCGTCGTCACAGATTTATTTATTTTTTTAAATGTCTTTTTTTCTCTCTTATCCCCCTGCCGCACTCGCACAAATCATACCTTGTTTTTTTTTTTTGTTTGTTTTTTTCTTTCAAAAGACTTTGTAGTCTCAAAAAAGCCATTAGTCTTTTTACTGATTTGAACACGTCAAAAGTTGTTTCGCTCAAATGGCCCAAAAAGCGTATTTCTCAAGAAAGTGAACCAAAAGTAAATGTGATTTTTTTTGTCCCCCGTCTTATAAGCACCATAGACAAATACTTTGTTTTGCCACCAATCCACCTGCCCAAAATCTGCACGCAAACCAAAAATGCTCTCTTTCTTCTAGTTTTTGTCAACTCAATTGAAATGCTTACTATGTGTAGGAAGACTACGGCAGCCCAGCGAGGCCTACCGTTTTACAAAGTAGACAAGCTACTGCATGAAATGAGGGAGCAAAGTTTTTTTCCCTCTCTCCCCCTGAAATCTGACACAATGTGGGGGCCTACTTTACACAGCAAGTGAAACCGTGTGGGTCCTGCAGCGCCCTCTATTGGTTGCATATGCAAAGCACAGTACAAGGCCCGAAAAAGCAAGGAAGCATGCAGCCAGCACACAGGAGAAGAGATCAGAACAGAGTGCTGAACAGCAAAGGAGGAGACGTCACCAGCAGCACACAAAAAGATCTGACTTTTACCAGAGATGATCAGGGGAAAGCGCGAACGCAGTCCCCCACTACCACAAATTATGCAGTCGAGTTTCCCGCATTTGGGGAAATCGCAGGGGTCAGCACACCCGGAGTGCAATGGATGAGCCTCGCCCTGGGAGAACCACCTTCATGATCATGGTATCTCCCCTGCCAGGTAAGTATGAGTTGGACTAGGGCTCAGGAGGGCCCCTGCTCGGGCACACCCCCGTCAAGTGAAGGAGGTTGACCGGATCCATGACAAGCGAACTCTCGGCAGGGGATAGAAAAAAAACTGCAGGGAGGCTGCATCTCTTCACATTGACATGGGAAGGAGGAAGGGTGACTGTTCCGGAAGCACCCCCAAACTATGCGCACAACTAGTGCAAATCCTTCCCAGGGCACACTGCAGCAGATGAATTTGCATACCGTCATGTCATAAAAGCAGTCAGGCACAGTTACAGTAGCTGCAACCCTCATCTCTACATGAAAACCGACAGGCAGTGCACCGTCCTATGTCTCAATGGTTTCTTAAATTGGAAAATAAAATCTAAAAGGCAGCTTGAGATTTAACCCCCTAGCTGCTGAGGGCTTTCTCATCCTTGCACCGAGACCATTTTCAGACGTTAGCGCTCGTCCGAACGTCGTCGTCACAGATTTATTTATTTTTTTAAATGTCTTTTTTTCTCTCTTATCCCCCTGCCGCACTCGCACAAATCATACCTTGTTTTTTTTTTTCTTTCAAAAGACTTTGTAGTCTCAAAAAAGCCATTAGTCTTTTTACTGATTTGAACACGTCAAAAGTTGTTTCGCCCAAATGGCCCAAAAAGCGTATTTCTCAAGAAAGTGAACCAAAAGTAAATGTGATTTTTTTTTTTGTCCCCCGTCTTATAAGCACCATAGACAAATACTTTGTGTTTTGCCACCAATCCACCTGCCCAAAATCTGCACGCAAACCAAAAATGCTCTCTTTCTTCTAGTTTTTGTCAACTCAATTGAAACGCTTACTATGTGTAGGAAGACTACGGCAGCCCAGCGAGGCCTACCGTTTTACAAAGTAGACAAGCTACTGCATGAAATGAGGGAGCAAAGTTTTTTTCCCTCTCTCCCCCTGAAATCTGACACAATGTGGGGGCCTACTTTACAAAGCAAGTGAAACCGTGTGGGTCCTGCAGCGCCCTCTATTGGTTGCATATGCAAAGCACAGTACAAGGCCCGAAAAAGCAAGGAAGCATGCAGCCAGCACACAGAAGAGATCAGAACAGAGTGCTGAACAGCAAAGGAGGAGACGTCACCAGCAGCACACAAAAAGATCTGACTTTTACCAGAGATGATCAGGGGAAAGCGCGAACGCAGTCCCCCACTACCACAAATTATGCAGTCGAGTTTCCCGCATTTGGGGAAATCGCAGGGGTCAGCACACCCGGAGTGCAATGGATGAGCCTCGCCCTGGGAGAACCACCTTCGTGATCATGGTATCTCCCCTGCCAGGTAAGTATGAGTTGGACTAGGGCTCAGGAGGGCCCCTGCTCGGGCACACCCCCGTCAAGTGAAGGAGGTTGACCGGATCCATGACAAGCGAACTCTCGGCAGGGGATAGAAAAAAACTGCAGGGAGGCTGCATCTCTTCACGTTGACATGGGAAGGAGGAAGGGTGACTGTTCCGGAAGCACCCCCAAACTATGCGCACAACTAGTGCAAATCCTTCCCAGGGCACACTGCAGCAGGTTGATTTGCTTACCGTGATGTCATAAAAGCAGTCTGGCACAGTTACAGTAGCTGCAACCCTCATCTCTACATGAAAACCGACAGGCAGTGCACCGTCCTATGTCTCAATGGGTTCTTAAATTGGAAAATAAAATCTAAAAGGCAGCTTGAGATTTAACCCCCTAGCTGCTGAGGGCTTTCTCATCCTTGCACCGAGACCATTTTCAGACGTTAGCGCTCGTCCGAACGTCGTCGTCACAGATTTATTTATTTTTTTAAATGTCTTTTTTTCTCTCTTATCCCCCTGCCGCACTCGCACAAATCATACCTTGTTTTTTTTTTTCTTTCTTTCAAAAGACTTTGTAGTCTCAAAAAAGCCATTAGTCTTTTTACTGATTTGAACACGTCAAAAGTTGTTTCGCCCAAATGGCCCAAAAAGCGTATTTCTCAAGAAAGTGAACCAAAAGTAAATGTGATTTTTTTTTTGTCCCCCGTCTTATAAGCACCATAGACAAATACTTTGTGTTTTGCCACCAATCCACCTGCCCAAAATCTGCACGCAAACCAAAAATGCTCTCTTTCTTCTAGTTTTTGTCAACTCAATTGAAACGCTTACTATGTGTAGGAAGACTACGGCAGCCCAGCGAGGCCTACCGTTTTACAAAGTAGACAAGCTACTGCATGAAATGAGGGAGCAAAGTTTTTTTCCCTCTCTCCCCCTGAAATCTGACACAATGTGGGGGCCTACTTTACAAAGCAAGTGAAACCGTGTGGGTCCTGCAGCGCCCTCTATTGGTTGCATATGCAAAGCACAGTACAAGGCCCGAAAAAGCAAGGAAGCATGCAGCCAGCACACAGGAGAAGAGATCAGAACAGAGTGCTGAACAGCAAAGGAGGAGACGTCACCAGCAGCACACAAAAAGATCTGACTTTTACCAGAGATGATCAGGGGAAAGCGCGAACGCAGTCCCCCACTACCACAAATTATGCAGTCGAGTTTCCCGCATTTGGGGAAATCGCAGGGGTCAGCACACCCGGAGTGCAATGGATGAGCCTCGCCCTGGGAGAACCACCTTCATGATCATGGTATCTCCCCTGCCAGGTAAGTATGAGTTGGACTAGGGCTCAGGAGGGCCCCTGCTCGGGCACACCCCCGTCAAGTGAAGGAGGTTGACCGGATCCATGACAAGCGAACTCTCGGCAGGGGATAGAAAAAAACTGCAGGGAGGCTGCATCTCTTCACGTTGACATGGGAAGGAGGAAGGGTGACTGTTCCGGAAGCACCCCCAAACTATGCGCACAACTAGTGCAAATCCTTCCCAGGGCACACTGCAGCAGGTTGATTTGCATACCGTGATGTCATAAAAGCAGTCTGGCACAGTTACAGTAGCTGCAACCCTCATCTCTACATGAAAACCGACAGGCAGTGCACCGTCCTATGTCTCAATGGGTTCTTAAATTGGAAAATAAAATCTAAAAGGCAGCTTGAGATTTAACCCCCTAGCTGCTGAGGGCTTTCTCATCCTTGCACCGAGACCATTTTCAGACGTTAGCGCTCGTCCGAACGTCGTCGTCACAGATTTATTTATTTTTTTAAATGTCTTTTTTTCTCTCTTATCCCCCTGCCGCACTCGCACAAATCATACCTTGTTTTTTTTTTTCTTTCAAAAGACTTTGTAGTCTCAAAAAAGCCATTAGTCTTTTTACTGATTTGAACACGTCAAAAGTTGTTTCGCCCAAATGGCCCAAAAAGCGTATTTCTCAAGAAAGTGAACCAAAAGTAAATGTGATTTTTTTTTTGTCCCCCGTCTTATAAGCACCATAGACAAATACTTTGTGTTTTGCCACCAATCCACCTGCCCAAAATCTGCACGCAAACCAAAAATGCTCTCTTTCTTCTAGTTTTTGTCAACTCAATTGAAACGCTTACTATGTGTAGGAAGACTACGGCAGCCCAGCGAGGCCTACCGTTTTACAAAGTAGACAAGCTACTGCATGAAATGAGGGAGCAAAGTTTTTTTCCCTCTCTCCCCCTGAAATCTGACACAATGTGGGGGCCTACTTTACAAAGCAAGTGAAACCGTGTGGGTCCTGCAGCGCCCTCTATTGGTTGCATATGCAAAGCACAGTACAAGGCCCGAAAAAGCAAGGAAGCATGCAGCCAGCACACAGGAGAAGAGATCAGAACAGAGTGTTGAACAGCAAAGGAGGAGACGTCACCAGCAGCACACAAAAAGATCTGACTTTTACCAGAGATGATCAGGGGAAAGCGCGAACGCAGTCCCCCACTACCACAAATTATGCAGTCGAGTTTCCCGCATTTGGGGAAATCGCAGGGGTCAGCACACCCGGAGTGCAATGGATGAGCCTCGCCCTGGGAGAACCACCTTCGTGATCATGGTATCTCCCCTGCCAGGTAAGTATGAGTTGGACTAGGGCTCAGGAGGGCCCCTGCTCGGGCACACCCCCGTCAAGTGAAGGAGGTTGACCGGATCCATGACAAGCGAACTCTCGGCAGGGGATAGAAAAAAACTGCAGGGAGGCTGCATCTCTTCACGTTGACATGGGAAGGAGGAAGGGTGACTGTTCCGGAAGCACCCCCAAACTATGCGCACAACTAGTGCAAATCCTTCCCAGGGCACACTGCAGCAGGTTGATTTGCTTACCGTGATGTCATAAAAGCAGTCTGGCACAGTTACAGTAGCTGCAACCCTCATCTCTACATGAAAACCGACAGGCAGTGCACCGTCCTATGTCTCAATGGGTTCTTAAATTGGAAAATAAAATCTAAAAGGCAGCTTGAGATTTAACCCCCTAGCTGCTGAGGGCTTTCTCATCCTTGCACCGAGACCATTTTCAGACGTTAGCGCTCGTCCGAACGTCGTCGTCACAGATTTATTTATTTTTTTAAATGTCTTTTTTTCTCTCTTATCCCCCTGCCGCACTCGCACAAATCATACCTTGTTTTTTTTTTTCTTTCTTTCAAAAGACTTTGTAGTCTCAAAAAAGCCATTAGTCTTTTTACTGATTTGAACACGTCAAAAGTTGTTTCGCCCAAATGGCCCAAAAAGCGTATTTCTCAAGAAAGTGAACCAAAAGTAAATGTGATTTTTTTTTTGTCCCCCGTCTTATAAGCACCATAGACAAATACTTTGTGTTTTGCCACCAATCCACCTGCCCAAAATCTGCACGCAAACCAAAAATGCTCTCTTTCTTCTAGTTTTTGTCAACTCAATTGAAACGCTTACTATGTGTAGGAAGACTACGGCAGCCCAGCGAGGCCTACCGTTTTACAAAGTAGACAAGCTACTGCATGAAATGAGGGAGCAAAGTTTTTTTCCCTCTCTCCCCCTGAAATCTGACACAATGTGGGGGCCTACTTTACAAAGCAAGTGAAACCGTGTGGGTCCTGCAGCGCCCTCTATTGGTTGCATATGCAAAGCACAGTACAAGGCCCGAAAAAGCAAGGAAGCATGCAGCCAGCACACAGGAGAAGAGATCAGAACAGAGTGCTGAACAGCAAAGGAGGAGACGTCACCAGCAGCACACAAAAAGATCTGACTTTTACCAGAGATGATCAGGGGAAAGCGCGAACGCAGTCCCCCACTACCACAAATTATGCAGTCGAGTTTCCCGCATTTGGGGAAATCGCAGGGGTCAGCACACCCGGAGTGCAATGGATGAGCCTCGCCCTGGGAGAACCACCTTCATGATCATGGTATCTCCCCTGCCAGGTAAGTATGAGTTGGACTAGGGCTCAGGAGGGCCCCTGCTCGGGCACACCCCCGTCAAGTGAAGGAGGTTGACCGGATCCATGACAAGCGAACTCTCGGCAGGGGATAGAAAAAAACTGCAGGGAGGCTGCATCTCTTCACGTTGACATGGGAAGGAGGAAGGGTGACTGTTCCGGAAGCACCCCCAAACTATGCGCACAACTAGTGCAAATCCTTCCCAGGGCACACTGCAGCAGGTTGATTTGCATACCGTGATGTCATAAAAGCAGTCTGGCACAGTTACAGTAGCTGCAACCCTCATCTCTACATGAAAACCGACAGGCAGTGCACCGTCCTATGTCTCAATGGGTTCTTAAATTGGAAAATAAAATCTAAAAGGCAGCTTGAGATTTAACCCCCTAGCTGCTGAGGGCTTTCTCATCCTTGCACCGAGACCATTTTCAGACGTTAGCGCTCGTCCGAACGTCGTCGTCACAGATTTATTTATTTTTTTAAATGTCTTTTTTTCTCTCTTATCCCCCTGCCGCACTCGCACAAATCATACCTTGTTTTTTTTTTTCTTTCAAAAGACTTTGTAGTCTCAAAAAAGCCATTAGTCTTTTTACTGATTTGAACACGTCAAAAGTTGTTTCGCCCAAATGGCCCAAAAAGCGTATTTCTCAAGAAAGTGAACCAAAAGTAAATGTGATTTTTTTTTTGTCCCCCGTCTTATAAGCACCATAGACAAATACTTTGTGTTTTGCCACCAATCCACCTGCCCAAAATCTGCACGCAAACCAAAAATGCTCTCTTTCTTCTAGTTTTTGTCAACTCAATTGAAACGCTTACTATGTGTAGGAAGACTACGGCAGCCCAGCGAGGCCTACCGTTTTACAAAGTAGACAAGCTACTGCATGAAATGAGGGAGCAAAGTTTTTTTCCCTCTCTCCCCCTGAAATCTGACACAATGTGGGGGCCTACTTTACAAAGCAAGTGAAACCGTGTGGGTCCTGCAGCGCCCTCTATTGGTTGCATATGCAAAGCACAGTACAAGGCCCGAAAAAGCAAGGAAGCATGCAGCCAGCACACAGGAGAAGAGATCAGAACAGAGTGTTGAACAGCAAAGGAGGAGACGTCACCAGCAGCACACAAAAAGATCTGACTTTTACCAGAGATGATCAGGGGAAAGCGCGAACGCAGTCCCCCACTACCACAAATTATGCAGTCGAGTTTCCCGCATTTGGGGAAATCGCAGGGGTCAGCACACCCGGAGTGCAATGGATGAGCCTCGCCCTGGGAGAACCACCTTCGTGATCATGGTATCTCCCCTGCCAGGTAAGTATGAGTTGGACTAGGGCTCAGGAGGGCCCCTGCTCGGGCACACCCCCGTCAAGTGAAGGAGGTTGACCGGATCCATGACAAGCGAACTCTCGGCAGGGGATAGAAAAAAACTGCAGGGAGGCTGCATCTCTTCACGTTGACATGGGAAGGAGGAAGGGTGACTGTTCCGGAAGCACCCCCAAACTATGCGCACAACTAGTGCAAATCCTTCCCAGGGCACACTGCAGCAGGTTGATTTGCATACCGTGATGTCATAAAAGCAGTCTGGCACAGTTACAGTAGCTGCAACCCTCATCTCTACATGAAAACCGACAGGCAGTGCACCGTCCTATGTCTCAATGGGTTCTTAAATTGGAAAATAAAATCTAAAAGGCAGCTTGAGATTTAACCCCCTAGCTGCTGAGGGTTTTCTCATCCTCGCACCGAGACCATTTTCAGACGTTAGCGCTCGTCCGAACGTCGTCGTCACAGATTTATTTATTTTTTTAAATGTCTTTTTTTCTCTCTTATCCCCCTGCCGCACTCGCACAAATCATACCTTGTTTTTTGTTTTTGTTTTTTTTTTTCTTTCAAAAGACTTTGTAGTCTCAAAAAAGCCATTAGTCTTTTTACTGATTTGAACACGTCAAAAGTTGTTTCGCTCAAATGGCCCAAAAAGCGTATTTCTCAAGAAAGTGAACCAAAAGTAAATGTGATTTTTTTTGTCCCCCGTCTTATAAGCACCATAGACAAATACTTTGTTTTGCCACCAATCCACCTGCCCAAAATCTGCACGCAAACCAAAAATGCTCTCTTTCTTCTAGTTTTTGTCAACTCAATTGAAATGCTTACTATGTGTAGGAAGACTACGGCAGCCCAGCGAGGCCTACCGTTTTACAAAGTAGACAAGCTACTGCATGAAATGAGGGAGCAAAGTTTTTTTCCCTCTCTCCCCCTGAAATCTGACACAATGTGGGGGCCTACTTTACAAAGCAAGTGAAACCGTGTGGGTCCTGCAGCGCCCTCTATTGGTTGCATATGCAAAGCACAGTACAAGGCCCGAAAAAGCAAGGAAGCATGCAGCCAGCACACAGGAGAAGAGATCAGAACAGAGTGCTGAACAGCAAAGGAGGAGACGTCACCAGCAGCACACAAAAAGATCTGACTTTTACCAGAGATGATCAGGGGAAAGCGCAAACGCAGTCCCCCAGTACCACAAATTATGCAGTCGAGTTTCCCGCATTTGGGGAAATCGCAGGGGTCAGCACACTCGGAGTGCAATGGATGAGCCTCGCCCTGGGAGAACCACCTTCATGATCATGGTATCTCCCCTGCCAGGTAAGTATGAGTTGGACTAGGGCTCAGGAGGGCCCCTGCTCGGGCACACCCCCGTCAAGTGAAGGAGGTTGACCGGATCCATGACAAGCGAACTCTCGGCAGGGGATAGAAAAAAACTGCAGGGAGGCTGCATCTCTTCACGTTGACATGGGAAGGAGGAAGGGTGACTGTTCCGGAAGCACCCCCAAACTATGCGCACAACTAGTGCAAATCCTTCCCAGGGCACACTGCAGCAGGTTGATTTGCATACCGTGATGTCATAAAAGCAGTCTGGCACAGTTACAGTAGCTGCAACCCTCATCTCTACATGAAAACCGACAGGCAGTGCACCGTCCTATGTCTCAATGGGTTCTTAAATTGGAAAATAAAATCTAAAAGGCAGCTTGAGATTTAACCCCCTAGCTGCTGAGGGCTTTCTCATCCTTGCACCGAGACCATTTTCAGACGTTAGCGCTCGTCCGAACGTCGTCGTCACAGATTTATTTATTTTTTTAAATGTCTTTTTTTCTCTCTTATCCCCCTGCCGCACTCGCACAAATCATACCTTGTTTTTTTTTTTCTTTCTTTCAAAAGACTTTGTAGTCTCAAAAAAGCCATTAGTCTTTTTACTGATTTGAACACGTCAAAAGTTGTTTCGCCCAAATGGCCCAAAAAGCGTATTTCTCAAGAAAGTGAACCAAAAGTAAATGTGATTTTTTTTTTGTCCCCCGTCTTATAAGCACCATAGACAAATACTTTGTGTTTTGCCACCAATCCACCTGCCCAAAATCTGCACGCAAACCAAAAATGCTCTCTTTCTTCTAGTTTTTGTCAACTCAATTGAAACGCTTACTATGTGTAGGAAGACTACGGCAGCCCAGCGAGGCCTACCGTTTTACAAAGTAGACAAGCTACTGCATGAAATGAGGGAGCAAAGTTTTTTTCCCTCTCTCCCCCTGAAATCTGACACAATGTGGGGGCCTACTTTACAAAGCAAGTGAAACCGTGTGGGTCCTGCAGCACCCTCTATTGGTTGCATATGCAAAGCACAGTACAAGGCCCGAAAAAGCAAGGAAGCATGCAGCCAGCACACAGGAGAAGAGATCAGAACAGAGTGCTGAACAGCAAAGGAGGAGACGTCACCAGCAGCACACAAAAAGATCTGACTTTTACCAGAGATGATCAGGGGAAAGCGCGAACGCAGTCCCCCACTACCACAAATTATGCAGTCGAGTTTCCCGCATTTGGGGAAATCGCAGGGGTCAGCACACCCGGAGTGCAATGGATGAGCCTCGCCCTGGGAGAACCACCTTCGTGATCATGGTATCTCCCCTGCCAGGTAAGTATGAGTTGGACTAGGGCTCAGGAGGGCCCCTGCTCGGGCACACCCCCGTCAAGTGAAGGAGGTTGACCGGATCCATGACAAGCGAACTCTCGGCAGGGGATAGAAAAAAACTGCAGGGAGGCTGCATCTCTTCACGTTGACATGGGAAGGAGGAAGGGTGACTGTTCCGGAAGCACCCCCAAACTATGCGCACAACTAGTGCAAATCCTTCCCAGGGCACACTGCAGCAGGTTGATTTGCTTACCGTGATGTCATAAAAGCAGTCTGGCACAGTTACAGTAGCTGCAACCCTCATCTCTACATGAAAACCGACAGGCAGTGCACCGTCCTATGTCTCAATGGGTTCTTAAATTGGAAAATAAAATCTAAAAGGCAGCTTGAGATTTAACCCCCTAGCTGCTGAGGGCTTTCTCATCCTTGCACCGAGACCATTTTCAGACGTTAGCGCTCGTCCGAACGTCGTCGTCACAGATTTATTTATTTTTTTAAATGTCTTTTTTTCTCTCTTATCCCCCTGCCGCACTCGCACAAATCATACCTTTTTTTTTTTTTTCTTTCTTTCAAAAGACTTTGTAGTCTCAAAAAAGCCATTAGTCTTTTTACTGATTTGAACACGTCAAAAGTTGTTTCGCCCAAATGGCCCAAAAAGCGTATTTCTCAAGAAAGTGAACCAAAAGTAAATGTGATTTTTTTTTTGTCCCCCGTCTTATAAGCACCATAGACAAATACTTTGTGTTTTGCCACCAATCCACCTGCCCAAAATCTGCACGCAAACCAAAAATGCTCTCTTTCTTCTAGTTTTTGTCAACTCAATTGAAACGCTTACTATGTGTAGGAAGACTACGGCAGCCCAGCGAGGCCTACCGTTTTACAAAGTAGACAAGCTACTGCATGAAATGAGGGAGCAAAGTTTTTTTCCCTCTCTCCCCCTGAAATCTGACACAATGTGGGGGCCTACTTTACAAAGCAAGTGAAACCGTGTGGGTCCTGCAGCACCCTCTATTGGTTGCATATGCAAAGCACAGTACAAGGCCCGAAAAAGCAAGGAAGCATGCAGCCAGCACACAGGAGAAGAGATCAGAACAGAGTGCTGAACAGCAAAGGAGGAGACGTCACCAGCAGCACACAAAAAGATCTGACTTTTACCAGAGATGATCAGGGGAAAGCGCGAACGCAGTCCCCCACTACCACAAATTATGCAGTCGAGTTTCCCGCATTTGGGGAAATCGCAGGGGTCAGCACACCCGGAGTGCAATGGATGAGCCTCGCCCTGGGAGAACCACCTTCGTGATCATGGTATCTCCCCTGCCAGGTAAGTATGAGTTGGACTAGGGCTCAGGAGGGCCCCTGCTCGGGCACACCCCCGTCAAGTGAAGGAGGTTGACCGGATCCATGACAAGCGAACTCTCGGCAGGGGATAGAAAAAAACTGCAGGGAGGCTGCATCTCTTCACGTTGACATGGGAAGGAGGAAGGGTGACTGTTCCGGAAGCACCCCCAAACTATGCGCACAACTAGTGCAAATCCTTCCCAGGGCACACTGCAGCAGGTTGATTTGCTTACCGTGATGTCATAAAAGCAGTCTGGCACAGTTACAGTAGCTGCAACCCTCATCTCTACATGAAAACCGACAGGCAGTGCACCGTCCTATGTCTCAATGGGTTCTTAAATTGGAAAATAAAATCTAAAAGGCAGCTTGAGATTTAACCCCCTAGCTGCTGAGGGCTTTCTCATCCTTGCACCGAGACCATTTTCAGACGTTAGCGCTCGTCCGAACGTCGTCGTCACAGATTTATTTATTTTTTTAAATGTCTTTTTTTCTCTCTTATCCCCCTGCCGCACTCGCACAAATCATACCTTGTTTTTTTTTTTCTTTCTTTCAAAAGACTTTGTAGTCTCAAAAAAGCCATTAGTCTTTTTACTGATTTGAACACGTCAAAAGTTGTTTCGCCCAAATGGCCCAAAAAGCGTATTTCTCAAGAAAGTGAACCAAAAGTAAATGTGATTTTTTTTTTGTCCCCCGTCTTATAAGCACCATAGACAAATACTTTGTGTTTTGCCACCAATCCACCTGCCCAAAATCTGCACGCAAACCAAAAATGCTCTCTTTCTTCTAGTTTTTGTCAACTCAATTGAAACGCTTACTATGTGTAGGAAGACTACGGCAGCCCAGCGAGGCCTACCGTTTTACAAAGTAGACAAGCTACTGCATGAAATGAGGGAGCAAAGTTTTTTTCCCTCTCTCCCCCTGAAATCTGACACAATGTGGGGGCCTACTTTACAAAGCAAGTGAAACCGTGTGGGTCCTGCAGCGCCCTCTATTGGTTGCATATGCAAAGCACAGTACAAGGCCCGAAAAAGCAAGGAAGCATGCAGCCAGCACACAGGAGAAGAGATCAGAACAGAGTGCTGAACAGCAAAGGAGGAGACGTCACCAGCAGCACACAAAAAGATCTGACTTTTACCAGAGATGATCAGGGGAAAGCGCGAACGCAGTCCCCCAGTACCACAAATTATGCAGTCGAGTTTCCCGCATTTGGGGAAATCGCAGGGGTCAGCACACTCGGAGTGCAATGGATGAGCCTCGCCCTGGGAGAACCACCTTCATGATCATGGTATCTCCCCTGCCAGGTAAGTATGAGTTGGACTAGGGCTCAGGAGGGCCCCTGCTCGGGCACACCCCCGTCAAGTGAAGGAGGTTGACCGGATCCATGACAAGCGAACTCTCGGCAGGGGATAGAAAAAAACTGCAGGGAGGCTGCATCTCTTCACGTTGACATGGGAAGGAGGAAGGGTGACTGTTCCGGAAGCACCCCCAAACTATGCGCACAACTAGTGCAAATCCTTCCCAGGGCACACTGCAGCAGGTTGATTTGCATACCGTGATGTCATAAAAGCAGTCTGGCACAGTTACAGTAGCTGCAACCCTCATCTCTACATGAAAACCGACAGGCAGTGCACCGTCCTATGTCTCAATGGGTTCTTAAATTGGAAAATAAAATCTAAAAGGCAGCTTGAGATTTAACCCCCTAGCTGCTGAGGGCTTTCTCATCCTTGCACCGAGACCATTTTCAGACGTTAGCGCTCGTCCGAACGTCGTCGTCACAGATTTATTTATTTTTTTAAATGTCTTTTTTTCTCTCTTATCCCCCTGCCGCACTCGCACAAATCATACCTTGTTTTTTTTTTTCTTTCTTTCAAAAGACTTTGTAGTCTCAAAAAAGCCATTAGTCTTTTTACTGATTTGAACACGTCAAAAGTTGTTTCGCCCAAATGGCCCAAAAAGCGTATTTCTCAAGAAAGTGAACCAAAAGTAAATGTGATTTTTTTTTTGTCCCCCGTCTTATAAGCACCATAGACAAATACTTTGTGTTTTGCCACCAATCCACCTGCCCAAAATCTGCACGCAAACCAAAAATGCTCTCTTTCTTCTAGTTTTTGTCAACTCAATTGAAACGCTTACTATGTGTAGGAAGACTACGGCAGCCCAGCGAGGCCTACCGTTTTACAAAGTAGACAAGCTACTGCATGAAATGAGGGAGCAAAGTTTTTTTCCCTCTCTCCCCCTGAAATCTGACACAATGTGGGGGCCTACTTTACAAAGCAAGTGAAACCGTGTGGGTCCTGCAGCACCCTCTATTGGTTGCATATGCAAAGCACAGTACAAGGCCCGAAAAAGCAAGGAAGCATGCAGCCAGCACACAGGAGAAGAGATCAGAACAGAGTGCTGAACAGCAAAGGAGGAGACGTCACCAGCAGCACACAAAAAGATCTGACTTTTACCAGAGATGATCAGGGGAAAGCGCGAACGCAGTCCCCCACTACCACAAATTATGCAGTCGAGTTTCCCGCATTTGGGGAAATCGCAGGGGTCAGCACACCCGGAGTGCAATGGATGAGCCTCGCCCTGGGAGAACCACCTTCGTGATCATGGTATCTCCCCTGCCAGGTAAGTATGAGTTGGACTAGGGCTCAGGAGGGCCCCTGCTCGGGCACACCCCCGTCAAGTGAAGGAGGTTGACCGGATCCATGACAAGCGAACTCTCGGCAGGGGATAGAAAAAAACTGCAGGGAGGCTGCATCTCTTCACGTTGACATGGGAAGGAGGAAGGGTGACTGTTCCGGAAGCACCCCCAAACTATGCGCACAACTAGTGCAAATCCTTCCCAGGGCACACTGCAGCAGGTTGATTTGCTTACCGTGATGTCATAAAAGCAGTCTGGCACAGTTACAGTAGCTGCAACCCTCATCTCTACATGAAAACCGACAGGCAGTGCACCGTCCTATGTCTCAATGGGTTCTTAAATTGGAAAATAAAATCTAAAAGGCAGCTTGAGATTTAACCCCCTAGCTGCTGAGGGCTTTCTCATCCTTGCACCGAGACCATTTTCAGACGTTAGCGCTCGTCCGAACGTCGTCGTCACAGATTTATTTATTTTTTTAAATGTCTTTTTTTCTCTCTTATCCCCCTGCCGCACTCGCACAAATCATACCTTGTTTTTTTTTTTCTTTCTTTCAAAAGACTTTGTAGTCTCAAAAAAGCCATTAGTCTTTTTACTGATTTGAACACGTCAAAAGTTGTTTCGCCCAAATGGCCCAAAAAGCGTATTTCTCAAGAAAGTGAACCAAAAGTAAATGTGATTTTTTTTTTGTCCCCCGTCTTATAAGCACCATAGACAAATACTTTGTGTTTTGCCACCAATCCACCTGCCCAAAATCTGCACGCAAACCAAAAATGCTCTCTTTCTTCTAGTTTTTGTCAACTCAATTGAAACGCTTACTATGTGTAGGAAGACTACGGCAGCCCAGCGAGGCCTACCGTTTTACAAAGTAGACAAGCTACTGCATGAAATGAGGGAGCAAAGTTTTTTTCCCTCTCTCCCCCTGAAATCTGACACAATGTGGGGGCCTACTTTACAAAGCAAGTGAAACCGTGTGGGTCCTGCAGCGCCCTCTATTGGTTGCATATGCAAAGCACAGTACAAGGCCCGAAAAAGCAAGGAAGCATGCAGCCAGCACACAGGAGAAGAGATCAGAACAGAGTGCTGAACAGCAAAGGAGGAGACGTCACCAGCAGCACACAAAAAGATCTGACTTTTACCAGAGATGATCAGGGGAAAGCGCGAACGCAGTCCCCCACTACCACAAATTATGCAGTCGAGTTTCCCGCATTTGGGGAAATCGCAGGGGTCAGCACACCCGGAGTGCAATGGATGAGCCTCGCCCTGGGAGAACCACCTTCGTGATCATGGTATCTCCCCTGCCAGGTAAGTATGAGTTGGACTAGGGCTCAGGAGGGCCCCTGCTCGGGCACACCCCCGTCAAGTGAAGGAGGTTGACCGGATCCATGACAAGCGAACTCTCGGCAGGGGATAGAAAAAAACTGCAGGGAGGCTGCATCTCTTCACGTTGACATGGGAAGGAGGAAGGGTGACTGTTCCGGAAGCACCCCCAAACTATGCGCACAACTAGTGCAAATCCTTCCCAGGGCACACTGCAGCAGGTTGATTTGCATACCGTGATGTCATAAAAGCAGTCTGGCACAGTTACAGTAGCTGCAACCCTCATCTCTACATGAAAACCGACAGGCAGTGCACCGTCCTATGTCTCAATGGGTTCTTAAATTGGAAAATAAAATCTAAAAGGCAGCTTGAGATTTAACCCCCTAGCTGCTGAGGGCTTTCTCATCCTTGCACCGAGACCATTTTCAGACGTTAGCGCTCGTCCGAACGTCGTCGTCACAGATTTATTTATTTTTTTAAATGTCTTTTTTTCTCTCTTATCCCCCTGCCGCACTCGCACAAATCATACCTTGTTTTTTTTTTTCTTTCAAAAGACTTTGTAGTCTCAAAAAAGCCATTAGTCTTTTTACTGATTTGAACACGTCAAAAGTTGTTTCGCCCAAATGGCCCAAAAAGCGTATTTCTCAAGAAAGTGAACCAAAAGTAAATGTGATTTTTTTTTTGTCCCCCGTCTTATAAGCACCATAGACAAATACTTTGTGTTTTGCCACCAATCCACCTGCCCAAAATCTGCACGCAAACCAAAAATGCTCTCTTTCTTCTAGTTTTTGTCAACTCAATTGAAACGCTTACTATGTGTAGGAAGACTACGGCAGCCCAGCGAGGCCTACCGTTTTACAAAGTAGACAAGCTACTGCATGAAATGAGGGAGCAAAGTTTTTTTCCCTCTCTCCCCCTGAAATCTGACACAATGTGGGGGCCTACTTTACAAAGCAAGTGAAACCGTGTGGGTCCTGCAGCGCCCTCTATTGGTTGCATATGCAAAGCACAGTACAAGGCCCGAAAAAGCAAGGAAGCATGCAGCCAGCACACAGGAGAAGAGATCAGAACAGAGTGCTGAACAGCAAAGGAGGAGACGTCACCAGCAGCACACAAAAAGATCTGACTTTTACCAGAGATGATCAGGGGAAAGCGCGAACGCAGTCCCCCACTACCACAAATTATGCAGTCGAGTTTCCCGCATTTGGGGAAATCGCAGGGGTCAGCACAGCCGGAGTGCAATGGATGAGCCTCGCCCTGGGAGAACCACCTTCGTGATCATGGTATCTCCCCTGCCAGGTAAGTATGAGTTGGATTAGGGCTCAGGAGGGCCCCTGCTCGGGCACACCCCCGTCAAGTGAAGGAGGTTGACCGGATCCATGACAAGCGAACTCTCGGCAGGGGATAGAAAAAAACTGCAGGGAGGCTGCATCTCTTCACGTTGACATGGGAAGGAGGAAGGGTGACTGTTCCGGAAGCACCCCCCAAACTATGCGCACAACTAGTGCAAATCCTTCCCAGGGCACACTGCAGCAGGTTGATTTGCATACCGTGATGTCATAAAAGCAGTCTGGCACAGTTACAGTAGCTGCAACCCTCATCTCTACATGAAAACCGACAGGCAGTGCACCGTCCTATGTCTCAATGGGTTCTTAAATTGGAAAATAAAATCTAAAAGGCAGCTTGAGATTTAACCCCCTAGCTGCTGAGGGCTTTCTCATCCTTGCACCGAGACCATTTTCAGACGTTAGCGCTCGTCCGAACGTCGTCGTCACAGATTTATTTATTTTTTTAAATGTCTTTTTTTCTCTCTTATCCCCCTGCCGCACTCGCACAAATCATACCTTGTTTTTTTTTTTCTTTCAAAAGACTTTGTAGTCTCAAAAAAGCCATTAGTCTTTTTACTGATTTGAACACGTCAAAAGTTGTTTCGCCCAAATGGCCCAAAAAGCGTATTTCTCAAGAAAGTGAACCAAAAGTAAATGTGATTTTTTTTTGTCCCCGTCTTATAAGCACCATAGACAAATACTTTGTGTTTTGCCACCAATCCACCTGCCCAAAATCTGCACGCAAACCAAAAATGCTCTCTTTCTTCTAGTTTTCGCCGCCTCAATTGAAACGCTTACTATGTGTAGGAAGACTACGGCAGCCCAGCGAGGCCTACCGTTTTACAAAGTAGACAAGCTACTGCATGAAATGAGGGAGCAAAGTTTTTTTCCCTCTCTCCCCCTGAAATCTGACACAATGTGGGGGCCTACTTTACAAAGCAAGTGAAACCGTGTGGGTCCTGCAGCGCCCTCTATTGGTTGCATATGCAAAGCACAGTACAAGGCCCGAAAAAGCAAGGAAGCATGCAGCCAGCACACAGAAGAGATCAGAACAGAGTGCTGAACAGCAAAGGAGGAGACGTCACCAGCAGCACACAAAAAGATCTGACTTTTACCAGAGATGATCAGGGGAAAGCACGAACGCAGTCCCCCACTACCACAAATTATGCAGTCGAGTTTCCCGCATTTGGGGAAATCGCAGGGGTCAGCACAGCCGGAGTGCAATGGATGAGCCTCGCCCTGGGAGAACCACCTTCGTGATCATGGTATCTCCCCTGCCAGGTAAGTATGAGTTGGACTAGGGCTCAGGAGGGCCCCTGCTCGGGCACACCCCCGTCAAGTGAAGGAGGTTGACCGGATCCATGACGAGCGAACTCTCGGCAGGGGATAGAAAAAAACTGCAGGGAGGCTGCATCTCTTCACGTTGTCATGGGAAGGAGGAAGGGTGACTGTTCCGGAAGCACCCCCAAACTATGCGCACAACTAGTGCAAATCCTTCCCAGGGCACACTGCAGCAGGTTGATTTGCATACCGTGATGTCATAAAAGCAGTCTGGCACAGTTACAGTAGCTGCAACCCTCATCTCTACATGAAAACCGACAGGCAGTGCACCGTCCTATGTCTCAATGGGTTCTTAAATTGGAAAATAAAATCTAAAAGGCAGCTTGAGATTTAACCCCCTAGCTGCTGAGGGCTTTCTCATCCTTGCACCGAGACCATTTTCAGACGTTAGCGCTCGTCCGAACGTCGTCGTCACAGATTTATTTATTTTTTTAAATGTCTTTTTTTCTCTCTTATCCCCCTGCCGCACTCGCACAAATCATACCTTGTTTTTTTTTTTCTTTCAAAAGACTTTGTAGTCTCAAAAAAGCCATTAGTCTTTTTACTGATTTGAACACGTCAAAAGTTGTTTCGCCCAAATGGCCCAAAAAGCGTATTTCTCAAGAAAGTGAACCAAAAGTAAATGTGATTTTTTTTTTGTCCCCCGTCTTATAAGCACCATAGACAAATACTTTGTGTTTTGCCACCAATCCACCTGCCCAAAATCTGCACGCAAACCAAAAATGCTCTCTTTCTTCTAGTTTTTGTCAACTCAATTGAAACGCTTACTATGTGTAGGAAGACTACGGCAGCCCAGCGAGGCCTACCGTTTTACAAAGTAGACAAGCTACTGCATGAAATGAGGGAGCAAAGTTTTTTTCCCTCTCTCCCCCTGAAATCTGACACAATGTGGGGGCCTACTTTACAAAGCAAGTGAAACCGTGTGGGTCCTGCAGCGCCCTCTATTGGTTGCATATGCAAAGCACAGTACAAGGCCCGAAAAAGCAAGGAAGCATGCAGCCAGCACACAGGAGAAGAGATCAGAACAGAGTGCTGAACAGCAAAGGAGGAGACGTCACCAGCAGCACACAAAAAGATCTGACTTTTACCAGAGATGATCAGGGGAAAGCGCGAACGCAGTCCCCCACTACCACAAATTATGCAGTCGAGTTTCCCGCATTTGGGGAAATCGCAGGGGTCAGCACACCCGGAGTGCAATGGATGAGCCTCGCCCTGGGAGAACCACCTTCGTGATCATGGTATCTCCCCTGCCAGGTAAGTATGAGTTGGACTAGGGCTCAGGAGGGCCCCTGCTCGGGCACACCCCCGTCAAGTGAAGGAGGTTGACCGGATCCATGACAAGCGAACTCTCGGCAGGGGATAGAAAAAAACTGCAGGGAGGCTGCATCTCTTCACGTTGACATGGGAAGGAGGAAGGGTGACTGTTCCGGAAGCACCCCCAAACTATGCGCACAACTAGTGCAAATCCTTCCCAGGGCACACTGCAGCAGGTTGATTTGCATACCGTGATGTCATAAAAGCAGTCTGGCACAGTTACAGTAGCTGCAACCCTCATCTCTACATGAAAACCGACAGGCAGTGCACCGTCCTATGTCTCAATGGGTTCTTAAATTGGAAAATAAAATCTAAAAGGCAGCTTGAGATTTAACCCCCTAGCTGCTGAGGGCTTTCTCATCCTTGCACCGAGACCATTTTCAGACGTTAGCGCTCGTCCGAACGTCGTCGTCACAGATTTATTTATTTTTTTAAATGTCTTTTTTTCTCTCTTATCCCCCTGCCGCACTCGCACAAATCATACCTTGTTTTTTTTTTTCTTTCAAAAGACTTTGTAGTCTCAAAAAAGCCATTAGTCTTTTTACTGATTTGAACACGTCAAAAGTTGTTTCGCCCAAATGGCCCAAAAAGCGTATTTCTCAAGAAAGTGAACCAAAAGTAAATGTGATTTTTTTTTTGTCCCCCGTCTTATAAGCACCATAGACAAATACTTTGTGTTTTGCCACCAATCCACCTGCCCAAAATCTGCACGCAAACCAAAAATGCTCTCTTTCTTCTAGTTTTTGTCAACTCAATTGAAACGCTTACTATGTGTAGGAAGACTACGGCAGCCCAGCGAGGCCTACCATTTTACAAAGTAGACAAGCTACTGCATGAAATGAGGGAGCAAAGTTTTTTTCCCTCTCTCCCCCTGAAATCTGACACAATGTGGGGGCCTACTTTACAAAGCAAGTGAAACCGTGTGGGTCCTGCAGCACCCTCTATTGGTTGCATATGCAAAGCACAGTACAAGGCCCGAAAAAGCAAGGAAGCATGCAGCCAGCACACAGGAGAAGAGATCAGAACAGAGTGCTGAACAGCAAAGGAGGAGACGTCACCAGCAGCACACAAAAAGATCTGACTTTTACCAGAGATGATCAGGGGAAAGCGCGAACGCAGTCCCCCACTACCACAAATTATGCAGTCGAGTTTCCCGCATTTGGGGAAATCGCAGGGGTCAGCACACCCGGAGTGCAATGGATGAGCCTCGCCCTGGGAGAACCACCTTCGTGATCATGGTATCTCCCCTGCCAGGTAAGTATGAGTTGGACTAGGGCTCAGGAGGGCCCCTGCTCGGGCACACCCCCGTCAAGTGAAGGAGGTTGACCGGATCCATGACAAGCGAACTCTCGGCAGGGGATAGAAAAAAACTGCAGGGAGGCTGCATCTCTTCACGTTGACATGGGAAGGAGGAAGGGTGACTGTTCCGGAAGCACCCCCAAACTATGCGCACAACTAGTGCAAATCCTTCCCAGGGCACACTGCAGCAGATGAATTTGCATACCGTCATGTCATAAAAGCAGTCAGGCACAGTTACAGTAGCTGCAACCCTCATCTCTACATGAAAACCGACAGGCAGTGCACCGTCCTATGTCTCAATGGTTTCTTAAATTGGAAAATAAAATCTAAAAGGCAGCTTGAGATTTAACCCCCTAGCTGCTGAGGGCTTTCTCATCCTTGCACCGAGACCATTTTCAGACGTTAGCGCTCGTCCGAACGTCGTCGTCACAGATTTATTTATTTTTTTAAATGTCTTTTTTTCTCTCTTATCCCCCTGCCGCACTCGCACAAATCATACCTTGTTTTTTTTTTTCTTTCAAAAGACTTTGTAGTCTCAAAAAAGCCATTAGTCTTTTTACTGATTTGAACACGTCAAAAGTTGTTTCGCCCAAATGGCCCAAAAAGCGTATTTCTCAAGAAAGTGAACCAAAAGTAAATGTGATTTTTTTTTTGTCCCCCGTCTTATAAGCACCATAGACAAATACTTTGTGTTTTGCCACCAATCCACCTGCCCAAAATCTGCACGCAAACCAAAAATGCTCTCTTTCTTCTAGTTTTCGCCGCCTCAATTGAAACGCTTACTATGTGTAGGAAGACTACGGCAGCCCAGCGAGGCCTACCGTTTTACAAAGTAGACAAGCTACTGCATGAAATGAGGGAGCAAAGTTTTTTTCCCTCTCTCCCCCTGAAATCTGACACAATGTGGGGGCCTACTTTACAAAGCAAGTGAAACCGTGTGGGTCCTGCAGCGCCCTCTATTGGTTGCATATGCAAAGCACAGTACAAGGCCCGAAAAAGCAAGGAAGCATGCAGCCAGCACACAGAAGAGATCAGAACAGAGTGCTGAACAGCAAAGGAGGAGACGTCACCAGCAGCACACAAAAAGATCTGACTTTTACCAGAGATGATCAGGGGAAAGCGCGAACGCAGTCCCCCACTACCACAAATTATGCAGTCGAGTTTCCCGCATTTGGGGAAATCGCAGGGGTCAGCACAGCCGGAGTGCAATGGATGAGCCTCGCCCTGGGAGAACCACCTTCGTGATCATGGTATCTCCCCTGCCAGGTAAGTATGAGTTGGACTAGGGCTCAGGAGGGCCCCTGCTCGGGCACACCCCCGTCAAGTGAAGGAGGTTGACCGGATCCATGACGAGCGAACTCTCGGCAGGGGATAGAAAAAAACTGCAGGGAGGCTGCATCTCTTCACGTTGTCATGGGAAGGAGGAAGGGTGACTGTTCCGGAAGCACCCCCAAACTATGCGCACAACTAGTGCAAATCCTTCCCAGGGCACACTGCAGCAGGTTGATTTGCATACCGTGATGTCATAAAAGCAGTCTGGCACAGTTACAGTAGCTGCAACCCTCATCTCTACATGAAAACCGACAGGCAGTGCACCGTCCTATGTCTCAATGGGTTCTTAAATTGGAAAATAAAATCTAAAAGGCAGCTTGAGATTTAACCCCCTAGCTGCTGAGGGCTTTCTCATCCTTGCACCGAGACCATTTTCAGACGTTAGCGCTCGTCCGAACGTCGTCGTCACAGATTTATTTATTTTTTTAAATGTCTTTTTTTCTCTCTTATCCCCCTGCCGCACTCGCACAAATCATACCTTGTTTTTTTTTTTCTTTCAAAAGACTTTGTAGTCTCAAAAAAGCCATTAGTCTTTTTACTGATTTGAACACGTCAAAAGTTGTTTCGCCCAAATGGCCCAAAAAGCGTATTTCTCAAGAAAGTGAACCAAAAGTAAATGTGATTTTTTTTTTGTCCCCCGTCTTATAAGCACCATAGACAAATACTTTGTGTTTTGCCACCAATCCACCTGCCCAAAATCTGCACGCAAACCAAAAATGCTCTCTTTCTTCTAGTTTTTGTCAACTCAATTGAAACGCTTACTATGTGTAGGAAGACTACGGCAGCCCAGCGAGGCCTACCGTTTTACAAAGTAGACAAGCTACTGCATGAAATGAGGGAGCAAAGTTTTTTTCCCTCTCTCCCCCTGAAATCTGACACAATGTGGGGGCCTACTTTACAAAGCAAGTGAAACCGTGTGGGTCCTGCAGCGCCCTCTATTGGTTGCATATGCAAAGCACAGTACAAGGCCCGAAAAAGCAAGGAAGCATGCAGCCAGCACACAGGAGAAGAGATCAGAACAGAGTGCTGAACAGCAAAGGAGGAGACGTCACCAGCAGCACACAAAAAGATCTGACTTTTACCAGAGATGATCAGGGGAAAGCGCGAACGCAGTCCCCCACTACCACAAATTATGCAGTCGAGTTTCCCGCATTTGGGGAAATCGCAGGGGTCAGCACACCCGGAGTGCAATGGATGAGCCTCGCCCTGGGAGAACCACCTTCGTGATCATGGTATCTCCCCTGCCAGGTAAGTATGAGTTGGACTAGGGCTCAGGAGGGCCCCTGCTCGGGCACACCCCCGTCAAGTGAAGGAGGTTGACCGGATCCATGACAAGCGAACTCTCGGCAGGGGATAGAAAAAAACTGCAGGGAGGCTGCATCTCTTCACGTTGACATGGGAAGGAGGAAGGGTGACTGTTCCGGAAGCACCCCCAAACTATGCGCACAACTAGTGCAAATCCTTCCCAGGGCACACTGCAGCAGGTTGATTTGCATACCGTGATGTCATAAAAGCAGTCTGGCACAGTTACAGTAGCTGCAACCCTCATCTCTACATGAAAACCGACAGGCAGTGCACCGTCCTATGTCTCAATGGGTTCTTAAATTGGAAAATAAAATCTAAAAGGCAGCTTGAGATTTAACCCCCTAGCTGCTGAGGGCTTTCTCATCCTTGCACCGAGACCATTTTCAGACGTTAGCGCTCGTCCGAACGTCGTCGTCACAGATTTATTTATTTTTTTAAATGTCTTTTTTTCTCTCTTATCCCCCTGCCGCACTCGCACAAATCATACCTTGTTTTTTTTTTTCTTTCAAAAGACTTTGTAGTCTCAAAAAAGCCATTAGTCTTTTTACTGATTTGAACACGTCAAAAGTTGTTTCGCCCAAATGGCCCAAAAAGCGTATTTCTCAAGAAAGTGAACCAAAAGTAAATGTGATTTTTTTTTTGTCCCCCGTCTTATAAGCACCATAGACAAATACTTTGTGTTTTGCCACCAATCCACCTGCCCAAAATCTGCACGCAAACCAAAAATGCTCTCTTTCTTCTAGTTTTTGTCAACTCAATTGAAACGCTTACTATGTGTAGGAAGACTACGGCAGCCCAGCGAGGCCTACCATTTTACAAAGTAGACAAGCTACTGCATGAAATGAGGGAGCAAAGTTTTTTTCCCTCTCTCCCCCTGAAATCTGACACAATGTGGGGGCCTACTTTACAAAGCAAGTGAAACCGTGTGGGTCCTGCAGCACCCTCTATTGGTTGCATATGCAAAGCACAGTACAAGGCCCGAAAAAGCAAGGAAGCATGCAGCCAGCACACAGGAGAAGAGATCAGAACAGAGTGCTGAACAGCAAAGGAGGAGACGTCACCAGCAGCACACAAAAAGATCTGACTTTTACCAGAGATGATCAGGGGAAAGCGCGAACGCAGTCCCCCACTACCACAAATTATGCAG
Organism: Pseudophryne corroboree; assembly: GCF_028390025.1. NCBI lineage: Eukaryota > Metazoa > Chordata > Amphibia > Anura > Myobatrachidae > Pseudophryne > Pseudophryne corroboree. The sequence continues at coordinate 116,868,254 of NC_086444.1, forward strand.
TCGAGTTTCCCGCATTTGGGGAAATCGCAGGGGTCAGCACACCCGGAGTGCAATGGATGAGCCTCGCCCTGGGAGAACCACCTTCGTGATCATGGTATCTCCCCTGCCAGGTAAGTATGAGTTGGACTAGGGCTCAGGAGGGCCCCTGCTCGGGCACACCCCCGTCAAGTGAAGGAGGTTGACCGGATCCATGACAAGCGAACTCTCGGCAGGGGATAGAAAAAAACTGCAGGGAGGCTGCATCTCTTCACGTTGACATGGGAAGGAGGAAGGGTGACTGTTCCGGAAGCACCCCCAAACTATGCGCACAACTAGTGCAAATCCTTCCCAGGGCACACTGCAGCAGATGAATTTGCATACCGTCATGTCATAAAAGCAGTCGGGCACAGTTACAGTAGCTGCAACCCTCATCTCTACATGAAAACCGACAGGCAGTGCACCGTCCTATGTCTCAATGGTTTCTTAAATTGGAAAATAAAATCTAAAAGGCAGCTTGAGATTTAACCCCCTAGCTGCTGAGGGCTTTCTCATCCTTGCACCGAGACCATTTTCAGACGTTAGCGCTCGTCCGAACGTCGTCGTCACAGATTTATTTATTTTTTTAAATGTCTTTTTTTCTCTCTTATCCCCCTGCCGCACTCGCACAAATCATACCTTGTTTTTTTTTTTCTTTCAAAAGACTTTGTAGTCTCAAAAAAGCCATTAGTCTTTTTACTGATTTGAACACGTCAAAAGTTGTTTCGCCCAAATGGCCCAAAAAGCGTATTTCTCAAGAAAGTGAACCAAAAGTAAATGTGATTTTTTTTTTGTCCCCCGTCTTATAAGCACCATAGACAAATACTTTGTGTTTTGCCACCAATCCACCTGCCCAAAATCTGCACGCAAACCAAAAATGCTCTCTTTCTTCTAGTTTTTGTCAACTCAATTGAAACGCTTACTATGTGTAGGAAGACTACGGCAGCCCAGCGAGGCCTACCGTTTTACAAAGTAGACAAGCTACTGCATGAAATGAGGGAGCAAAGTTTTTTTCCCTCTCTCCCCCTGAAATCTGACACAATGTGGGGGCCTACTTTACAAAGCAAGTGAAACCGTGTGGGTCCTGCAGCGCCCTCTATTGGTTGCATATGCAAAGCACAGTACAAGGCCCGAAAAAGCAAGGAAGCATGCAGCCAGCACACAGGAGAAGAGATCAGAACAGAGTGCTGAACAGCAAAGGAGGAGACGTCACCAGCAACACACAAAAAGATCTGACTTTTACCAGAGATGATCAGGGGAAAGCGCGAACGCAGTCCCCCACTACCACAAATTATGCAGTCGAGTTTCCCGCATTTGGGGAAATCGCAGGGGTCAGCACACCCGGAGTGCAATGGATGAGCCTCGCCCTGGGAGAACCACCTTCGTGATCATGGTATCTCCCCTGCCAGGTAAGTATGAGTTGGACTAGGGCTCAGGAGGGCCCCTGCTCGGGCACACCCCCGTCAAGTGAAGGAGGTTGACCGGATCCATGACAAGCGAACTCTCGGCAGGGGATAGAAAAAAACTGCAGGGAGGCTGCATCTCTTCACGTTGACATGGGAAGGAGGAAGGGTGACTGTTCCGGAAGCACCCCCAAACTATGCGCACAACTAGTGCAAATCCTTCCCAGGGCACACTGCAGCAGATGAATTTGCATACCGTCATGTCATAAAAGCAGTCAGGCACAGTTACAGTAGCTGCAACCCTCATCTCTACATGAAAACCGACAGGCAGTGCACCGTCCTATGTCTCAATGGTTTCTTAAATTGGAAAATAAAATCTAAAAGGCAGCTTGAGATTTAACCCCCTAGCTGCTGAGGGCTTTCTCATCCTTGCACCGAGACCATTTTCAGACGTTAGCGCTCGTCCGAACGTCGTCGTCACAGATTTATTTATTTTTTTAAATGTCTTTTTTTCTCTCTTATCCCCCTGCCGCACTCGCACAAATCATACCTTGTTTTTTTTTTTCTTTCAAAAGACTTTGTAGTCTCAAAAAAGCCATTAGTCTTTTTACTGATTTGAACACGTCAAAAGTTGTTTCGCCCAAATGGCCCAAAAAGCGTATTTCTCAAGAAAGTGAACCAAAAGTAAATGTGATTTTTTTTTTGTCCCCCGTCTTATAAGCACCATAGACAAATACTTTGTGTTTTGCCACCAATCCACCTGCCCAAAATCTGCACGCAAACCAAAAATGCTCTCTTTCTTCTAGTTTTTGTCAACTCAATTGAAACGCTTACTATGTGTAGGAAGACTACGGCAGCCCAGCGAGGCCTACCGTTTTACAAAGTAGACAAGCTACTGCATGAAATGAGGGAGCAAAGTTTTTTTCCCTCTCTCCCCCTGAAATCTGACACAATGTGGGGGCCTACTTTACAAAGCAAGTGAAACCGTGTGGGCCCTGCAGCGCCCTCTATTGGTTGCATATGCAAAGCACAGTACAAGGCCCGAAAAAGCAAGGAAGCATGCAGCCAGCACACAGAAGAGATCAGAACAGAGTGCTGAACAGCAAAGGAGGAGACGTCACCAGCAGCACACAAAAAGATCTGACTTTTACCAGAGATGATCAGGGGAAAGCGCGAACGCAGTCCCCCACTACCACAAATTATGCAGTCGAGTTTCCCGCATTTGGGGAAATCGCAGGGGTCAGCACAGCCGGAGTGCAATGGATGAGCCTCGCCCTGGGAGAACCACCTTCGTGATCATGGTATCTCCCCTGCCAGGTAAGTATGAGTTGGACTAGGGCTCAGGAGGGCCCCTGCTCGGGCACACCCCCGTCAAGTGAAGGAGGTTGACCGGATCCATGACGAGCGAACTCTCGGCAGGGGATAGAAAAAAACTGCAGGGAGGCTGCATCTCTTCACGTTGTCATGGGAAGGAGGAAGGGTGACTGTTCCGGAAGCACCCCCAAACTATGCGCACAACTAGTGCAAATCCTTCCCAGGGCACACTGCAGCAGGTTGATTTGCATACCGTGATGTCATAAAAGCAGTCTGGCACAGTTACAGTAGCTGCAACCCTCATCTCTACATGAAAACCGACAGGCAGTGCACCGTCCTATGTCTCAATGGGTTCTTAAATTGGAAAATAAAATCTAAAAGGCAGCTTGAGATTTAACCCCCTAGCTGCTGAGGGCTTTCTCATCCTTGCACCGAGACCATTTTCAGACGTTAGCGCTCGTCCGAACGTCGTCGTCACAGATTTATTTATTTTTTTAAATGTCTTTTTTTCTCTCTTATCCCCCTGCCGCACTCGCACAAATCATACCTTGTTTTTTTTTTTCTTTCAAAAGACTTTGTAGTCTCAAAAAAGCCATTAGTCTTTTTACTGATTTGAACACGTCAAAAGTTGTTTCGCCCAAATGGCCCAAAAAGCGTATTTCTCAAGAAAGTGAACCAAAAGTAAATGTGATTTTTTTTTTGTCCCCCGTCTTATAAGCACCATAGACAAATACTTTGTGTTTTGCCACCAATCCACCTGCCCAAAATCTGCACGCAAACCAAAAATGCTCTCTTTCTTCTAGTTTTTGTCAACTCAATTGAAACGCTTACTATGTGTAGGAAGACTACGGCAGCCCAGCGAGGCCTACCGTTTTACAAAGTAGACAAGCTACTGCATGAAATGAGGGAGCAAAGTTTTTTTCCCTCTCTCCCCCTGAAATCTGACACAATGTGGGGGCCTACTTTACAAAGCAAGTGAAACCGTGTGGGTCCTGCAGCGCCCTCTATTGGTTGCATATGCAAAGCACAGTACAAGGCCCGAAAAAGCAAGGAAGCATGCAGCCAGCACACAGGAGAAGAGATCAGAACAGAGTGCTGAACAGCAAAGGAGGAGACGTCACCAGCAGCACACAAAAAGATCTGACTTTTACCAGAGATGATCAGGGGAAAGCGCGAACGCAGTCCCCCACTACCACAAATTATGCAGTCGAGTTTCCCGCATTTGGGGAAATCGCAGGGGTCAGCACACCCGGAGTGCAATGGATGAGCCTCGCCCTGGGAGAACCACCTTCGTGATCATGGTATCTCCCCTGCCAGGTAAGTATGAGTTGGACTAGGGCTCAGGAGGGCCCCTGCTCGGGCACACCCCCGTCAAGTGAAGGAGGTTGACCGGATCCATGACAAGCGAACTCTCGGCAGGGGATAGAAAAAAACTGCAGGGAGGCTGCATCTCTTCACGTTGACATGGGAAGGAGGAAGGGTGACTGTTCCGGAAGCACCCCCAAACTATGCGCACAACTAGTGCAAATCCTTCCCAGGGCACACTGCAGCAGGTTGATTTGCATACCGTGATGTCATAAAAGCAGTCTGGCACAGTTACAGTAGCTGCAACCCTCATCTCTACATGAAAACCGACAGGCAGTGCACCGTCCTATGTCTCAATGGGTTCTTAAATTGGAAAATAAAATCTAAAAGGCAGCTTGAGATTTAACCCCCTAGCTGCTGAGGGCTTTCTCATCCTTGCACCGAGACCATTTTCAGACGTTAGCGCTCGTCCGAACGTCGTCGTCACAGATTTATTTATTTTTTTAAATGTCCTTTTTTCTCTCTTATCCCCCTGCCGCACTCGCACAAATCATACCTTGTTTTTTGTTTTTGTTTTTTTTTTTCTTTCAAAAGACTTTGTAGTCTCAAAAAAGCCATTAGTCTTTTTACTGATTTGAACACGTCAAAAGTTGTTTCGCCCAAATGGCCCAAAAAGCGTATTTCTCAAGAAAGTGAACCAAAAGTAAATGTGATTTTTTTTTTGTCCCCCGTCTTATAAGCACCATAGACAAATACTTTGTGTTTTGCCACCAATCCACCTGCCCAAAATCTGCACGCAAACCAAAAATGCTCTCTTTCTTCTAGTTTTTGTCAACTCAATTGAAACGCTTACTATGTGTAGGAAGACTACGGCAGCCCAGCGAGGCCTACCGTTTTACAAAGTAGACAAGCTACTGCATGAAATGAGGGAGCAAAGTTTTTTTCCCTCTCTCCCCCTGAAATCTGACACAATGTGGGGGCCTACTTTACAAAGCAAGTGAAACCGTGTGGGTCCTGCAGCACCCTCTATTGGTTGCATATGCAAAGCACAGTACAAGGCCCGAAAAAGCAAGGAAGCATGCAGCCAGCACACAGGAGAAGAGATCAGAACAGAGTGCTGAACAGCAAAGGAGGAGACGTCACCAGCAGCACACAAAAAGATCTGACTTTTACCAGAGATGATCAGGGGAAAGCGCGAACGCAGTCCCCCACTACCACAAATTATGCAGTCGAGTTTCCCGCATTTGGGGAAATCGCAGGGGTCAGCACACCCGGAGTGCAATGGATGAGCCTCGCCCTGGGAGAACCACCTTCGTGATCATGGTATCTCCCCTGCCAGGTAAGTATGAGTTGGACTAGGGCTCAGGAGGGCCCCTGCTCGGGCACACCCCCGTCAAGTGAAGGAGGTTGACCGGATCCATGACAAGCGAACTCTCGGCAGGGGATAGAAAAAAACTGCAGGGAGGCTGCATCTCTTCACGTTGACATGGGAAGGAGGAAGGGTGACTGTTCCGGAAGCACCCCCAAACTATGCGCACAACTAGTGCAAATCCTTCCCAGGGCACACTGCAGCAGGTTGATTTGCATACCGTGATGTCATAAAAGCAGTCTGGCACAGTTACAGTAGCTGCAACCCTCATCTCTACATGAAAACCGACAGGCAGTGCACCGTCCTATGTCTCAATGGGTTCTTAAATTGGAAAATAAAATCTAAAAGGCAGCTTGAGATTTAACCCCCTAGCTGCTGAGGGCTTTCTCATCCTTGCACCGAGACCATTTTCAGACGTTAGCGCTCGTCCGAACGTCGTCGTCACAGATTTATTTATTTTTTTAAATGTCTTTTTTTCTCTCTTATCCCCCTGCCGCACTCGCACAAATCATACCTTGTTTTTTTTTTTCTTTCTTTCAAAAGACTTTGTAGTCTCAAAAAAGCCATTAGTCTTTTTACTGATTTGAACACGTCAAAAGTTGTTTCGCCCAAATGGCCCAAAAAGCGTATTTCTCAAGAAAGTGAACCAAAAGTAAATGTGATTTTTTTTTTGTCCCCCGTCTTATAAGCACCATAGACAAATACTTTGTGTTTTGCCACCAATCCACCTGCCCAAAATCTGCACGCAAACCAAAAATGCTCTCTTTCTTCTAGTTTTTGTCAACTCAATTGAAACGCTTACTATGTGTAGGAAGACTACGGCAGCCCAGCGAGGCCTACCGTTTTACAAAGTAGACAAGCTACTGCATGAAATGAGGGAGCAAAGTTTTTTTCCCTCTCTCCCCCTGAAATCTGACACAATGTGGGGGCCTACTTTACAAAGCAAGTGAAACCGTGTGGGTCCTGCAGCACCCTCTATTGGTTGCATATGCAAAGCACAGTACAAGGCCCGAAAAAGCAAGGAAGCATGCAGCCAGCACACAGGAGAAGAGATCAGAACAGAGTGCTGAACAGCAAAGGAGGAGACGTCACCAGCAGCACACAAAAAGATCTGACTTTTACCAGAGATGATCAGGGGAAAGCGCGAACGCAGTCCCCCACTACCACAAATTATGCAGTCGAGTTTCCCGCATTTGGGGAAATCGCAGGGGTCAGCACACCCGGAGTGCAATGGATGAGCCTCGCCCTGGGAGAACCACCTTCGTGATCATGGTATCTCCCCTGCCAGGTAAGTATGAGTTGGACTAGGGCTCAGGAGGGCCCCTGCTCGGGCACACCCCCGTCAAGTGAAGGAGGTTGACCGGATCCATGACAAGCGAACTCTCGGCAGGGGATAGAAAAAAACTGCAGGGAGGCTGCATCTCTTCACGTTGACATGGGAAGGAGGAAGGGTGACTGTTCCGGAAGCACCCCCAAACTATGCGCACAACTAGTGCAAATCCTTCCCAGGGCACACTGCAGCAGGTTGATTTGCTTACCGTGATGTCATAAAAGCAGTCTGGCACAGTTACAGTAGCTGCAACCCTCATCTCTACATGAAAACCGACAGGCAGTGCACCGTCCTATGTCTCAATGGGTTCTTAAATTGGAAAATAAAATCTAAAAGGCAGCTTGAGATTTAACCCCCTAGCTGCTGAGGGCTTTCTCATCCTTGCACCGAGACCATTTTCAGACGTTAGCGCTCGTCCGAACGTCGTCGTCACAGATTTATTTATTTTTTTAAATGTCTTTTTTTCTCTCTTATCCCCCTGCCGCACTCGCACAAATCATACCTTGTTTTTTTTTTTCTTTCTTTCAAAAGACTTTGTAGTCTCAAAAAAGCCATTAGTCTTTTTACTGATTTGAACACGTCAAAAGTTGTTTCGCCCAAATGGCCCAAAAAGCGTATTTCTCAAGAAAGTGAACCAAAAGTAAATGTGATTTTTTTTTTGTCCCCCGTCTTATAAGCACCATAGACAAATACTTTGTGTTTTGCCACCAATCCACCTGCCCAAAATCTGCACGCAAACCAAAAATGCTCTCTTTCTTCTAGTTTTTGTCAACTCAATTGAAACGCTTACTATGTGTAGGAAGACTACGGCAGCCCAGCGAGGCCTACCGTTTTACAAAGTAGACAAGCTACTGCATGAAATGAGGGAGCAAAGTTTTTTTCCCTCTCTCCCCCTGAAATCTGACACAATGTGGGGGCCTACTTTACAAAGCAAGTGAAACCGTGTGGGTCCTGCAGCGCCCTCTATTGGTTGCATATGCAAAGCACAGTACAAGGCCCGAAAAAGCAAGGAAGCATGCAGCCAGCACACAGGAGAAGAGATCAGAACAGAGTGCTGAACAGCAAAGGAGGAGACGTCACCAGCAGCACACAAAAAGATCTGACTTTTACCAGAGATGATCAGGGGAAAGCGCGAACGCAGTCCCCCACTACCACAAATTATGCAGTCGAGTTTCCCGCATTTGGGGAAATCGCAGGGGTCAGCACACCCGGAGTGCAATGGATGAGCCTCGCCCTGGGAGAACCACCTTCGTGATCATGGTATCTCCCCTGCCAGGTAAGTATGAGTTGGACTAGGGCTCAGGAGGGCCCCTGCTCGGGCACACCCCCGTCAAGTGAAGGAGGTTGACCGGATCCATGACAAGCGAACTCTCGGCAGGGGATAGAAAAAAACTGCAGGGAGGCTGCATCTCTTCACGTTGACATGGGAAGGAGGAAGGGTGACTGTTCCGGAAGCACCCCCAAACTATGCGCACAACTAGTGCAAATCCTTCCCAGGGCACACTGCAGCAGGTTGATTTGCATACCGTGATGTCATAAAAGCAGTCTGGCACAGTTACAGTAGCTGCAACCCTCATCTCTACATGAAAACCGACAGGCAGTGCACCGTCCTATGTCTCAATGGGTTCTTAAATTGGAAAATAAAATCTAAAAGGCAGCTTGAGATTTAACCCCCTAGCTGCTGAGGGCTTTCTCATCCTTGCACCGAGACCATTTTCAGACGTTAGCGCTCGTCCGAACGTCGTCGTCACAGATTTATTTATTTTTTTAAATGTCTTTTTTTCTCTCTTATCCCCCTGCCGCACTCGCACAAATCATACCTTGTTTTTTTTTTTCTTTCTTTCAAAAGACTTTGTAGTCTCAAAAAAGCCATTAGTCTTTTTACTGATTTGAACACGTCAAAAGTTGTTTCGCCCAAATGGCCCAAAAAGCGTATTTCTCAAGAAAGTGAACCAAAAGTAAATGTGATTTTTTTTTTGTCCCCCGTCTTATAAGCACCATAGACAAATACTTTGTGTTTTGCCACCAATCCACCTGCCCAAAATCTGCACGCAAACCAAAAATGCTCTCTTTCTTCTAGTTTTTGTCAACTCAATTGAAACGCTTACTATGTGTAGGAAGACTACGGCAGCCCAGCGAGGCCTACCGTTTTACAAAGTAGACAAGCTACTGCATGAAATGAGGGAGCAAAGTTTTTTTCCCTCTCTCCCCCTGAAATCTGACACAATGTGGGGGCCTACTTTACAAAGCAAGTGAAACCGTGTGGGTCCTGCAGCACCCTCTATTGGTTGCATATGCAAAGCACAGTACAAGGCCCGAAAAAGCAAGGAAGCATGCAGCCAGCACACAGGAGAAGAGATCAGAACAGAGTGCTGAACAGCAAAGGAGGAGACGTCACCAGCAGCACACAAAAAGATCTGACTTTTACCAGAGATGATCAGGGGAAAGCGCGAACGCAGTCCCCCACTACCACAAATTATGCAGTCGAGTTTCCCGCATTTGGGGAAATCGCAGGGGTCAGCACACCCGGAGTGCAATGGATGAGCCTCGCCCTGGGAGAACCACCTTCGTGATCATGGTATCTCCCCTGCCAGGTAAGTATGAGTTGGACTAGGGCTCAGGAGGGCCCCTGCTCGGGCACACCCCCGTCAAGTGAAGGAGGTTGACCGGATCCATGACAAGCGAACTCTCGGCAGGGGATAGAAAAAAACTGCAGGGAGGCTGCATCTCTTCACGTTGACATGGGAAGGAGGAAGGGTGACTGTTCCGGAAGCACCCCCAAACTATGCGCACAACTAGTGCAAATCCTTCCCAGGGCACACTGCAGCAGGTTGATTTGCTTACCGTGATGTCATAAAAGCAGTCTGGCACAGTTACAGTAGCTGCAACCCTCATCTCTACATGAAAACCGACAGGCAGTGCACCGTCCTATGTCTCAATGGGTTCTTAAATTGGAAAATAAAATCTAAAAGGCAGCTTGAGATTTAACCCCCTAGCTGCTGAGGGCTTTCTCATCCTTGCACCGAGACCATTTTCAGACGTTAGCGCTCGTCCGAACGTCGTCGTCACAGATTTATTTATTTTTTTAAATGTCTTTTTTTCTCTCTTATCCCCCTGCCGCACTCGCACAAATCATACCTTGTTTTTTTTTTTCTTTCTTTCAAAAGACTTTGTAGTCTCAAAAAAGCCATTAGTCTTTTTACTGATTTGAACACGTCAAAAGTTGTTTCGCCCAAATGGCCCAAAAAGCGTATTTCTCAAGAAAGTGAACCAAAAGTAAATGTGATTTTTTTTTTGTCCCCCGTCTTATAAGCACCATAGACAAATACTTTGTGTTTTGCCACCAATCCACCTGCCCAAAATCTGCACGCAAACCAAAAATGCTCTCTTTCTTCTAGTTTTTGTCAACTCAATTGAAACGCTTACTATGTGTAGGAAGACTACGGCAGCCCAGCGAGGCCTACCGTTTTACAAAGTAGACAAGCTACTGCATGAAATGAGGGAGCAAAGTTTTTTTCCCTCTCTCCCCCTGAAATCTGACACAATGTGGGGGCCTACTTTACAAAGCAAGTGAAACCGTGTGGGTCCTGCAGCGCCCTCTATTGGTTGCATATGCAAAGCACAGTACAAGGCCCGAAAAAGCAAGGAAGCATGCAGCCAGCACACAGGAGAAGAGATCAGAACAGAGTGCTGAACAGCAAAGGAGGAGACGTCACCAGCAGCACACAAAAAGATCTGACTTTTACCAGAGATGATCAGGGGAAAGCGCGAACGCAGTCCCCCAGTACCACAAATTATGCAGTCGAGTTTCCCGCATTTGGGGAAATCGCAGGGGTCAGCACACTCGGAGTGCAATGGATGAGCCTCGCCCTGGGAGAACCACCTTCATGATCATGGTATCTCCCCTGCCAGGTAAGTATGAGTTGGACTAGGGCTCAGGAGGGCCCCTGCTCGGGCACACCCCCGTCAAGTGAAGGAGGTTGACCGGATCCATGACAAGCGAACTCTCGGCAGGGGATAGAAAAAAACTGCAGGGAGGCTGCATCTCTTCACGTTGACATGGGAAGGAGGAAGGGTGACTGTTCCGGAAGCACCCCCAAACTATGCGCACAACTAGTGCAAATCCTTCCCAGGGCACACTGCAGCAGGTTGATTTGCATACCGTGATGTCATAAAAGCAGTCTGGCACAGTTACAGTAGCTGCAACCCTCATCTCTACATGAAAACCGACAGGCAGTGCACCGTCCTATGTCTCAATGGGTTCTTAAATTGGAAAATAAAATCTAAAAGGCAGCTTGAGATTTAACCCCCTAGCTGCTGAGGGCTTTCTCATCCTTGCACCGAGACCATTTTCAGACGTTAGCGCTCGTCCGAACGTCGTCGTCACAGATTTATTTATTTTTTTAAATGTCTTTTTTTCTCTCTTATCCCCCTGCCGCACTCGCACAAATCATACCTTGTTTTTTTTTTTCTTTCTTTCAAAAGACTTTGTAGTCTCAAAAAAGCCATTAGTCTTTTTACTGATTTGAACACGTCAAAAGTTGTTTCGCCCAAATGGCCCAAAAAGCGTATTTCTCAAGAAAGTGAACCAAAAGTAAATGTGATTTTTTTTTTGTCCCCCGTCTTATAAGCACCATAGACAAATACTTTGTGTTTTGCCACCAATCCACCTGCCCAAAATCTGCACGCAAACCAAAAATGCTCTCTTTCTTCTAGTTTTTGTCAACTCAATTGAAACGCTTACTATGTGTAGGAAGACTACGGCAGCCCAGCGAGGCCTACCGTTTTACAAAGTAGACAAGCTACTGCATGAAATGAGGGAGCAAAGTTTTTTTCCCTCTCTCCCCCTGAAATCTGACACAATGTGGGGGCCTACTTTACAAAGCAAGTGAAACCGTGTGGGTCCTGCAGCGCCCTCTATTGGTTGCATATGCAAAGCACAGTACAAGGCCCGAAAAAGCAAGGAAGCATGCAGCCAGCACACAGGAGAAGAGATCAGAACAGAGTGCTTAACAGCAAAGGAGGAGACGTCACCAGCAGCACACAAAAAGATCTGACTTTTACCAGAGATGATCAGGGGAAAGCGCGAACGCAGTCCCCCACTACCACAAATTATGCAGTCGAGTTTCCCGCATTTGGGGAAATCGCAGGGGTCAGCACAGCCGGAGTGCAATGGATGAGCCTCGCCCTGGGAGAACCACCTTCGTGATCATGGTATCTCCCCTGCCAGGTAAGTATGAGTTGGACTAGGGCTCAGGAGGGCCCCTGCTCGGGCACACCCCCGTCAAGTGAAGGAGGTTGACCGGATCCATGACAAGCGAACTCTCGGCAGGGGATAGAAAAAAACTGCAGGGAGGCTGCATCTCTTCACGTTGACATGGGAAGGAGGAAGGGTGACTGTTCCGGAAGCACCCCCAAACTATGCGCACAACTAGTGCAAATCCTTCCCAGGGCACACTGCAGCAGGTTGATTTGCTTACCGTGATGTCATAAAAGCAGTCTGGCACAGTTACAGTAGCTGCAACCCTCATCTCTACATGAAAACCGACAGGCAGTGCACCGTCCTATGTCTCAATGGGTTCTTAAATTGGAAAATAAAATCTAAAAGGCAGCTTGAGATTTAACCCCCTAGCTGCTGAGGGCTTTCTCATCCTTGCACCGAGACCATTTTCAGACGTTAGCGCTCGTCCGAACGTCGTCGTCACAGATTTATTTATTTTTTTAAATGTCTTTTTTTCTCTCTTATCCCCCTGCCGCACTCGCACAAATCATACCTTGTTTTTTTTTTTTGTTTGTTTTTTTCTTTCAAAAGACTTTGTAGTCTCAAAAAAGCCATTAGTCTTTTTACTGATTTGAACACGTCAAAAGTTGTTTCGCTCAAATGGCCCAAAAAGCGTATTTCTCAAGAAAGTGAACCAAAAGTAAATGTGATTTTTTTTGTCCCCCGTCTTATAAGCACCATAGACAAATACTTTGTTTTGCCACCAATCCACCTGCCCAAAATCTGCACGCAAACCAAAAATGCTCTCTTTCTTCTAGTTTTTGTCAACTCAATTGAAATGCTTACTATGTGTAGGAAGACTACGGCAGCCCAGCGAGGCCTACCGTTTTACAAAGTAGACAAGCTACTGCATGAAATGAGGGAGCAAAGTTTTTTTCCCTCTCTCCCCCTGAAATCTGACACAATGTGGGGGCCTACTTTACACAGCAAGTGAAACCGTGTGGGTCCTGCAGCGCCCTCTATTGGTTGCATATGCAAAGCACAGTACAAGGCCCGAAAAAGCAAGGAAGCATGCAGCCAGCACACAGGAGAAGAGATCAGAACAGAGTGCTGAACAGCAAAGGAGGAGACGTCACCAGCAGCACACAAAAAGATCTGACTTTTACCAGAGATGATCAGGGGAAAGCGCGAACGCAGTCCCCCACTACCACAAATTATGCAGTCGAGTTTCCCGCATTTGGGGAAATCGCAGGGGTCAGCACACCCGGAGTGCAATGGATGAGCCTCGCCCTGGGAGAACCACCTTCATGATCATGGTATCTCCCCTGCCAGGTAAGTATGAGTTGGACTAGGGCTCAGGAGGGCCCCTGCTCGGGCACACCCCCGTCAAGTGAAGGAGGTTGACCGGATCCATGACAAGCGAACTCTCGGCAGGGGATAGAAAAAAACTGCAGGGAGGCTGCATCTCTTCACGTTGACATGGGAAGGAGGAAGGGTGACTGTTCCGGAAGCACCCCCAAACTATGCGCACAACTAGTGCAAATCCTTCCCAGGGCACACTGCAGCAGGTTGATTTGCATACCGTGATGTCATAAAAGCAGTCTGGCACAGTTACAGTAGCTGCAACCCTCATCTCTACATGAAAACCGACAGGCAGTGCACCGTCCTATGTCTCAATGGGTTCTTAAATTGGAAAATAAAATCTAAAAGGCAGCTTGAGATTTAACCCCCTAGCTGCTGAGGGTTTTCTCATCCTCGCACCGAGACCATTTTCAGACGTTAGCGCTCGTCCGAACGTCGTCGTCACAGATTTATTTATTTTTTTAAATGTCTTTTTTTCTCTCTTATCCCCCTGCCGCACTCGCACAAATCATACCTTGTTTTTTGTTTTTGTTTTTTTTTTTCTTTCAAAAGACTTTGTAGTCTCAAAAAAGCCATTAGTCTTTTTACTGATTTGAACACGTCAAAAGTTGTTTCGCTCAAATGGCCCAAAAAGCGTATTTCTCAAGAAAGTGAACCAAAAGTAAATGTGATTTTTTTTGTCCCCCGTCTTATAAGCACCATAGACAAATACTTTGTTTTGCCACCAATCCACCTGCCCAAAATCTGCACGCAAACCAAAAATGCTCTCTTTCTTCTAGTTTTTGTCAACTCAATTGAAATGCTTACTATGTGTAGGAAGACTACGGCAGCCCAGCGAGGCCTACCGTTTTACAAAGTAGACAAGCTACTGCATGAAATGAGGGAGCAAAGTTTTTTTCCCTCTCTCCCCCTGAAATCTGACACAATGTGGGGGCCTACTTTACAAAGCAAGTGAAACCGTGTGGGTCCTGCAGCGCCCTCTATTGGTTGCATATGCAAAGCACAGTACAAGGCCCGAAAAAGCAAGGAAGCATGCAGCCAGCACACAGGAGAAGAGATCAGAACAGAGTGCTGAACAGCAAAGGAGGAGACGTCACCAGCAGCACACAAAAAGATCTGACTTTTACCAGAGATGATCAGGGGAAAGCGCGAACGCAGTCCCCCAGTACCACAAATTATGCAGTCGAGTTTCCCGCATTTGGGGAAATCGCAGGGGTCAGCACACTCGGAGTGCAATGGATGAGCCTCGCCCTGGGAGAACCACCTTCATGATCATGGTATCTCCCCTGCCAGGTAAGTATGAGTTGGACTAGGGCTCAGGAGGGCCCCTGCTCGGGCACACCCCCGTCAAGTGAAGGAGGTTGACCGGATCCATGACAAGCGAACTCTCGGCAGGGGATAGAAAAAAACTGCAGGGAGGCTGCATCTCTTCACGTTGACATGGGAAGGAGGAAGGGTGACTGTTCCGGAAGCACCCCCAAACTATGCGCACAACTAGTGCAAATCCTTCCCAGGGCACACTGCAGCAGGTTGATTTGCATACCGTGATGTCATAAAAGCAGTCTGGCACAGTTACAGTAGCTGCAACCCTCATCTCTACATGAAAACCGACAGGCAGTGCACCGTCCTATGTCTCAATGGGTTCTTAAATTGGAAAATAAAATCTAAAAGGCAGCTTGAGATTTAACCCCCTAGCTGCTGAGGGCTTTCTCATCCTTGCACCGAGACCATTTTCAGACGTTAGCGCTCGTCCGAACGTCGTCGTCACAGATTTATTTATTTTTTTAAATGTCTTTTTTTCTCTCTTATCCCCCTGCCGCACTCGCACAAATCATACCTTGTTTTTTTTTTTCTTTCTTTCAAAAGACTTTGTAGTCTCAAAAAAGCCATTAGTCTTTTTACTGATTTGAACACGTCAAAAGTTGTTTCGCCCAAATGGCCCAAAAAGCGTATTTCTCAAGAAAGTGAACCAAAAGTAAATGTGATTTTTTTTTTGTCCCCCGTCTTATAAGCACCATAGACAAATACTTTGTGTTTTGCCACCAATCCACCTGCCCAAAATCTGCACGCAAACCAAAAATGCTCTCTTTCTTCTAGTTTTTGTCAACTCAATTGAAACGCTTACTATGTGTAGGAAGACTACGGCAGCCCAGCGAGGCCTACCGTTTTACAAAGTAGACAAGCTACTGCATGAAATGAGGGAGCAAAGTTTTTTTCCCTCTCTCCCCCTGAAATCTGACACAATGTGGGGGCCTACTTTACAAAGCAAGTGAAACCGTGTGGGTCCTGCAGCACCCTCTATTGGTTGCATATGCAAAGCACAGTACAAGGCCCGAAAAAGCAAGGAAGCATGCAGCCAGCACACAGGAGAAGAGATCAGAACAGAGTGCTGAACAGCAAAGGAGGAGACGTCACCAGCAGCACACAAAAAGATCTGACTTTTACCAGAGATGATCAGGGGAAAGCGCGAACGCAGTCCCCCACTACCACAAATTATGCAGTCGAGTTTCCCGCATTTGGGGAAATCGCAGGGGTCAGCACACCCGGAGTGCAATGGATGAGCCTCGCCCTGGGAGAACCACCTTCGTGATCATGGTATCTCCCCTGCCAGGTAAGTATGAGTTGGACTAGGGCTCAGGAGGGCCCCTGCTCGGGCACACCCCCGTCAAGTGAAGGAGGTTGACCGGATCCATGACAAGCGAACTCTCGGCAGGGGATAGAAAAAAACTGCAGGGAGGCTGCATCTCTTCACGTTGACATGGGAAGGAGGAAGGGTGACTGTTCCGGAAGCACCCCCAAACTATGCGCACAACTAGTGCAAATCCTTCCCAGGGCACACTGCAGCAGGTTGATTTGCTTACCGTGATGTCATAAAAGCAGTCTGGCACAGTTACAGTAGCTGCAACCCTCATCTCTACATGAAAACCGACAGGCAGTGCACCGTCCTATGTCTCAATGGGTTCTTAAATTGGAAAATAAAATCTAAAAGGCAGCTTGAGATTTAACCCCCTAGCTGCTGAGGGCTTTCTCATCCTTGCACCGAGACCATTTTCAGACGTTAGCGCTCGTCCGAACGTCGTCGTCACAGATTTATTTATTTTTTTAAATGTCTTTTTTTCTCTCTTATCCCCCTGCCGCACTCGCACAAATCATACCTTGTTTTTTTTTTTTCTTTCAAAAGACTTTGTAGTCTCAAAAAAGCCATTAGTCTTTTTACTGATTTGAACACGTCAAAAGTTGTTTCGCCCAAATGGCCCAAAAAGCGTATTTCTCAAGAAAGTGAACCAAAAGTAAATGTGATTTTTTTTTTGTCCCCCGTCTTATAAGCACCATAGACAAATACTTTGTGTTTTGCCACCAATCCACCTGCCCAAAATCTGCACGCAAACCAAAAATGCTCTCTTTCTTCTAGTTTTTGTCAACTCAATTGAAACGCTTACTATGTGTAGGAAGACTACGGCAGCCCAGCGAGGCCTACCGTTTTACAAAGTAGACAAGCTACTGCATGAAATGAGGGAGCAAAGTTTTTTTCCCTCTCTCCCCCTGAAATCTGACACAATGTGGGGGCCTACTTTACAAAGCAAGTGAAACCGTGTGGGTCCTGCAGCGCCCTCTATTGGTTGCATATGCAAAGCACAGTACAAGGCCCGAAAAAGCAAGGAAGCATGCAGCCAGCACACAGGAGAAGAGATCAGAACAGAGTGCTTAACAGCAAAGGAGGAGACGTCACCAGCAGCACACAAAAAGATCTGACTTTTACCAGAGATGATCAGGGGAAAGCGCGAACGCAGTCCCCCACTACCACAAATTATGCAGTCGAGTTTCCCGCATTTGGGGAAATCGCAGGGGTCAGCACAGCCGGAGTGCAATGGATGAGCCTCGCCCTGGGAGAACCACCTTCGTGATCATGGTATCTCCCCTGCCAGGTAAGTATGAGTTGGACTAGGGCTCAGGAGGGCCCCTGCTCGGGCACACCCCCGTCAAGTGAAGGAGGTTGACCGGATCCATGACAAGCGAACTCTCGGCAGGGGATAGAAAAAAACTGCAGGGAGGCTGCATCTCTTCACGTTGACATGGGAAGGAGGAAGGGTGACTGTTCCGGAAGCACCCCCAAACTATGCGCACAACTAGTGCAAATCCTTCCCAGGGCACACTGCAGCAGGTTGATTTGCTTACCGTGATGTCATAAAAGCAGTCTGGCACAGTTACAGTAGCTGCAACCCTCATCTCTACATGAAAACCGACAGGCAGTGCACCGTCCTATGTCTCAATGGGTTCTTAAATTGGAAAATAAAATCTAAAAGGCAGCTTGAGATTTAACCCCCTAGCTGCTGAGGGCTTTCTCATCCTTGCACCGAGACCATTTTCAGACGTTAGCGCTCGTCCGAACGTCGTCGTCACAGATTTATTTATTTTTTTAAATGTCTTTTTTTCTCTCTTATCCCCCTGCCGCACTCGCACAAATCATACCTTGTTTTTTTTTTTTCTTTCAAAAGACTTTGTAGTCTCAAAAAAGCCATTAGTCTTTTTACTGATTTGAACACGTCAAAAGTTGTTTCGCCCAAATGGCCCAAAAAGCGTATTTCTCAAGAAAGTGAACCAAAAGTAAATGTGATTTTTTTTTTGTCCCCCGTCTTATAAGCACCATAGACAAATACTTTGTGTTTTGCCACCAATCCACCTGCCCAAAATCTGCACGCAAACCAAAAATGCTCTCTTTCTTCTAGTTTTTGTCAACTCAATTGAAACGCTTACTATGTGTAGGAAGACTACGGCAGCCCAGCGAGGCCTACCGTTTTACAAAGTAGACAAGCTACTGCATGAAATGAGGGAGCAAAGTTTTTTTCCCTCTCTCCCCCTGAAATCTGACACAATGTGGGGGCCTACTTTACAAAGCAAGTGAAACCGTGTGGGTCCTGCAGCGCCCTCTATTGGTTGCATATGCAAAGCACAGTACAAGGCCCGAAAAAGCAAGGAAGCATGCAGCCAGCACACAGGAGAAGAGATCAGAACAGAGTGCTTAACAGCAAAGGAGGAGACGTCACCAGCAGCACACAAAAAGATCTGACTTTTACCAGAGATGATCAGGGGAAAGCGCGAACGCAGTCCCCCACTACCACAAATTATGCAGTCGAGTTTCCCGCATTTGGGGAAATCGCAGGGGTCAGCACACCCGGAGTGCAATGGATGAGCCTCGCCCTGGGAGAACCACCTTCGTGATCATGGTATCTCCCCTGCCAGGTAAGTATGAGTTGGACTAGGGCTCAGGAGGGCCCCTGCTCGGGCACACCCCCGTCAAGTGAAGGAGGTTGACCGGATCCATGACAAGCGAACTCTCGGCAGGGGATAGAAAAAAACTGCAGGGAGGCTGCATCTCTTCACGTTGACATGGGAAGGAGGAAGGGTGACTGTTCCGGAAGCACCCCCAAACTATGCGCACAACTAGTGCAAATCCTTCCCAGGGCACACTGCAGCAGGTTGATTTGCATACCGTGATGTCATAAAAGCAGTCTGGCACAGTTACAGTAGCTGCAACCCTCATCTCTACATGAAAACCGACAGGCAGTGCACCGTCCTATGTCTCAATGGGTTCTTAAATTGGAAAATAAAATCTAAAAGGCAGCTTGAGATTTAACCCCCTAGCTGCTGAGGGCTTTCTCATCCTTGCACCGAGACCATTTTCAGACGTTAGCGCTCGTCCGAACGTCGTCGTCACAGATTTATTTATTTTTTTAAATGTCTTTTTTTCTCTCTTATCCCCCTGCCGCACTCGCACAAATCATACCTTGCTTTTTTTTTTCTTTCAAAAGACTTTGTAGTCTCAAAAAAGCCATTAGTCTTTTTACTGATTTGAACACGTCAAAAGTTGTTTCACCCAAATGGCCCAAAAAGCGTATTTCTCAAGCAAGTGAACCAAAAGCAAATGTGATTTTTTTTCTTTTGTCCCCCGTCTTATAAGCACCATAGACAAATACTTTGTGTTTTGCCACCAATCCACCTGCCCAAAATCTGCACGCAAACCAAAAATGCTCTCTTTCTTCTAGTTTTTGTCAACTCAATTGAAACGCTTACTATGTGTAGGAAGACTACGGCAGCCCAGCGAGGCCTACCGTTTTACAAAGTAGACAAGCTACTGCATGAAATGAGGGAGCAAAGTTTTTTTCCCTCTCTCCCCCTGAAATCTGACACAATGTGGGGGCCTACTTTACAAAGCAAGTGAAACCGTGTGGGTCCTGCAGCACCCTCTATTGGTTGCATATGCAAAGCACAGTACAAGGCCCGAAAAAGCAAGGAAGCATGCAGCCAGCACACAGGAGAAGAGATCAGAACAGAGTGCTGAACAGCAAAGGAGGAGACGTCACCAGCAGCACACAAAAAGATCTGACTTTTACCAGAGATGATCAGGGGAAAGCGCGAACGCAGTCCCCCACTACCACAAATTATGCAGTCGAGTTTCCCGCATTTGGGGAAATCGCAGGGGTCAGCACACCCGGAGTGCAATGGATGAGCCTCGCCCTGGGAGAACCACCTTCGTGATCATGGTATCTCCCCTGCCAGGTAAGTATGAGTTGGACTAGGGCTCAGGAGGGCCCCTGCTCGGGCACACCCCCGTCAAGTGAAGGAGGTTGACCGGATCCATGACAAGCGAACTCTCGGCAGGGGATAGAAAAAAACTGCAGGGAGGCTGCATCTCTTCACGTTGACATGGGAAGGAGGAAGGGTGACTGTTCCGGAAGCACCCCCAAACTATGCGCACAACTAGTGCAAATCCTTCCCAGGGCACACTGCAGCAGGTTGATTTGCATACCGTGATGTCATAAAAGCAGTCTGGCACAGTTACAGTAGCTGCAACCCTCATCTCTACATGAAAACCGACAGGCAGTGCACCGTCCTATGTCTCAATGGGTTCTTAAATTGGAAAATAAAATCTAAAAGGCAGCTTGAGATTTAACCCCCTAGCTGCTGAGGGCTTTCTCATCCTTGCACCGAGACCATTTTCAGACGTTAGCGCTCGTCCGAACGTCGTCGTCACAGATTTATTTATTTTTTTAAATGTCTTTTTTTCTCTCTTATCCCCCTGCCGCACTCGCACAAATCATACCTTGTTTTTTTTTTTCTTTCAAAAGACTTTGTAGTCTCAAAAAAGCCATTAGTCTTTTTACTGATTTGAACACGTCAAAAGTTGTTTCGCCCAAATGGCCCAAAAAGCGTATTTCTCAAGAAAGTGAACCAAAAGTAAATGTGATTTTTTTTTTTGTCCCCCGTCTTATAAGCACCATAGACAAATACTTTGTGTTTTGCCACCAATCCACCTGCCCAAAATCTGCACGCAAACCAAAAATGCTCTCTTTCTTCTAGTTTTTGTCAACTCAATTGAAACGCTTACTATGTGTAGGAAGACTACGGCAGCCCAGCGAGGCCTACCGTTTTACAAAGTAGACAAGCTACTGCATGAAATGAGGGAGCAAAGTTTTTTTCCCTCTCTCCCCCTGAAATCTGACACAATGTGGGGGCCTACTTTACAAAGCAAGTGAAACCGTGTGGGTCCTGCAGCGCCCTCTATTGGTTGCATATGCAAAGCACAGTACAAGGCCCGAAAAAGCAAGGAAGCATGCAGCCAGCACACAGGAGAAGAGATCAGAACAGAGTGCTGAACAGCAAAGGAGGAGACGTCACCAGCAGCACACAAAAAGATCTGACTTTTACCAGAGATGATCAGGGGAAAGCGCGAACGCAGTCCCCCACTACCACAAATTATGCAGTCGAGTTTCCCGCATTTGGGGAAATCGCAGGGGTCAGCACACCCGGAGTGCAATGGATGAGCCTCGCCCTGGGAGAACCACCTTCGTGATCATGGTATCTCCCCTGCCAGGTAAGTATGAGTTGGACTAGGGCTCAGGAGGGCCCCTGCTCGGGCACACCCCCGTCAAGTGAAGGAGGTTGACCGGATCCATGACAAGCGAACTCTCGGCAGGGGATAGAAAAAAACTGCAGGGAGGCTGCATCTCTTCACGTTGACATGGGAAGGAGGAAGGGTGACTGTTCCGGAAGCACCCCCAAACTATGCGCACAACTAGTGCAAATCCTTCCCAGGGCACACTGCAGCAGGTTGATTTGCATACCGTGATGTCATAAAAGCAGTCTGGCACAGTTACAGTAGCTGCAACCCTCATCTCTACATGAAAACCGACAGGCAGTGCACCGTCCTATGTCTCAATGGGTTCTTAAATTGGAAAATAAAATCTAAAAGGCAGCTTGAGATTTAACCCCCTAGCTGCTGAGGGCTTTCTCATCCTTGCACCGAGACCATTTTCAGACGTTAGCGCTCGTCCGAACGTCGTCGTCACAGATTTATTTATTTTTTTAAATGTCTTTTTTTCTCTCTTATCCCCCTGCCGCACTCGCACAAATCATACCTTGCTTTTTTTTTTCTTTCAAAAGACTTTGTAGTCTCAAAAAAGCCATTAGTCTTTTTACTGATTTGAACACGTCAAAAGTTGTTTCACCCAAATGGCCCAAAAAGCGTATTTCTCAAGCAAGTGAACCAAAAGCAAATGTGATTTTTTTTCTTTTGTCCCCCGTCTTATAAGCACCATAGACAAATACTTTGTGTTTTGCCACCAATCCACCTGCCCAAAATCTGCACGCAAACCAAAAATGCTCTCTTTCTTCTAGTTTTTGTCAACTCAATTGAAACGCTTACTATGTGTAGGAAGACTACGGCAGCCCAGCGAGGCCTACCGTTTTACAAAGTAGACAAGCTACTGCATGAAATGAGGGAGCAAAGTTTTTTTCCCTCTCTCCCCCTGAAATCTGACACAATGTGGGGGCCTACTTTACAAAGCAAGTGAAACCGTGTGGGTCCTGCAGCACCCTCTATTGGTTGCATATGCAAAGCACAGTACAAGGCCCGAAAAAGCAAGGAAGCATGCAGCCAGCACACAGGAGAAGAGATCAGAACAGAGTGCTGAACAGCAAAGGAGGAGACGTCACCAGCAGCACACAAAAAGATCTGACTTTTACCAGAGATGATCAGGGGAAAGCGCGAACGCAGTCCCCCACTACCACAAATTATGCAGTCGAGTTTCCCGCATTTGGGGAAATCGCAGGGGTCAGCACACCCGGAGTGCAATGGATGAGCCTCGCCCTGGGAGAACCACCTTCGTGATCATGGTATCTCCCCTGCCAGGTAAGTATGAGTTGGACTAGGGCTCAGGAGGGCCCCTGCTCGGGCACACCCCCGTCAAGTGAAGGAGGTTGACCGGATCCATGACAAGCGAACTCTCGGCAGGGGATAGAAAAAAACTGCAGGGAGGCTGCATCTCTTCACGTTGACATGGGAAGGAGGAAGGGTGACTGTTCCGGAAGCACCCCCAAACTATGCGCACAACTAGTGCAAATCCTTCCCAGGGCACACTGCAGCAGGTTGATTTGCATACCGTGATGTCATAAAAGCAGTCTGGCACAGTTACAGTAGCTGCAACCCTCATCTCTACATGAAAACCGACAGGCAGTGCACCGTCCTATGTCTCAATGGGTTCTTAAATTGGAAAATAAAATCTAAAAGGCAGCTTGAGATTTAACCCCCTAGCTGCTGAGGGCTTTCTCATCCTTGCACCGAGACCATTTTCAGACGTTAGCGCTCGTCCGAACGTCGTCGTCACAGATTTATTTATTTTTTTAAATGTCTTTTTTTCTCTCTTATCCCCCTGCCGCACTCGCACAAATCATACCTTGTTTTTTTTTTTCTTTCAAAAGACTTTGTAGTCTCAAAAAAGCCATTAGTCTTTTTACTGATTTGAACACGTCAAAAGTTGTTTCGCCCAAATGGCCCAAAAAGCGTATTTCTCAAGAAAGTGAACCAAAAGTAAATGTGATTTTTTTTTTGTCCCCCGTCTTATAAGCACCATAGACAAATACTTTGTGTTTTGCCACCAATCCACCTGCCCAAAATCTGCACGCAAACCAAAAATGCTCTCTTTCTTCTAGTTTTTGTCAACTCAATTGAAACGCTTACTATGTGTAGGAAGACTACGGCAGCCCAGCGAGGCCTACCATTTTACAAAGTAGACAAGCTACTGCATGAAATGAGGGAGCAAAGTTTTTTTCCCTCTCTCCCCCTGAAATCTGACACAATGTGGGGGCCTACTTTACAAAGCAAGTGAAACCGTGTGGGTCCTGCAGCACCCTCTATTGGTTGCATATGCAAAGCACAGTACAAGGCCCGAAAAAGCAAGGAAGCATGCAGCCAGCACACAGGAGGAGAGATCAGAACAGAGTGCTGAACAGCAAAGGAGGAGACGTCACCAGCAGCACACAAAAAGATCTGACTTTTACCAGAGATGATCAGGGGAAAGCGCGAACGCAGTCCCCCACTACCACAAATTATGCAGTCGAGTTTCCCGCATTTGGGGAAATCGCAGGGGTCAGCACAGCCGGAGTGCAATGGATGAGCCTCGCCCTGGGAGAACCACCTTCGTGATCATGGTATCTCCCCTGCCAGGTAAGTATGAGTTGGACTAGGGCTCAGGAGGGCCCCTGCTCGGGCACACCCCCGTCAAGTGAAGGAGGTTGACCGGATCCATGACAAGCGAACTCTCGGCAGGGGATAGAAAAAAACTGCAGGGAGGCTGCATCTCTTCACGTTGACATGGGAAGGAGGAAGGGTGACTGTTCCGGAAGCACCCCCAAACTATGCGCACAACTAGTGCAAATCCTTCCCAGGGCACACTGCAGCAGGTTGATTTGCATACCGTGATGTCATAAAAGCAGTCTGGCACAGTTACAGTAGCTGCAACCCTCATCTCTACATGAAAACCGACAGGCAGTGCACCGTCCTATGTCTCAATGGGTTCTTAAATTGGAAAATAAAATCTAAAAGGCAGCTTGAGATTTAACCCCCTAGCTGCTGAGGGCTTTCTCATCCTTGCACCGAGACCATTTTCAGACGTTAGCGCTCGTCCGAACGTCGTCGTCACAGATTTATTTATTTTTTTAAATGTCTTTTTTTCTCTCTTATCCCCCTGCCGCACTCGCACAAATCATACCTTGTTTTTTTTTTTCTTTCAAAAGACTTTGTAGTCTCAAAAAAGCCATTAGTCTTTTTACTGATTTGAACACGTCAAAAGTTGTTTCGCCCAAATGGCCCAAAAAGCGTATTTCTCAAGAAAGTGAACCAAAAGTAAATGTGATTTTTTTTTTGTCCCCCGTCTTATAAGCACCATAGACAAATACTTTGTGTTTTGCCACCAATCCACCTGCCCAAAATCTGCACGCAAACCAAAAATGCTCTCTTTCTTCTAGTTTTTGTCAACTCAATTGAAACGCTTACTATGTGTAGGAAGACTACGGCAGCCCAGCGAGGCCTACCGTTTTACAAAGTAGACAAGCTACTGCATGAAATGAGGGAGCAAAGTTTTTTTCCCTCTCTCCCCCTGAAATCTGACACAATGTGGGGGCCTACTTTACAAAGCAAGTGAAACCGTGTGGGTCCTGCAGCGCCCTCTATTGGTTGCATATGCAAAGCACAGTACAAGGCCCGAAAAAGCAAGGAAGCATGCAGCCAGCACACAGGAGAAGAGATCAGAACAGAGTGTTGAACAGCAAAGGAGGAGACGTCACCAGCAGCACACAAAAAGATCTGACTTTTACCAGAGATGATCAGGGGAAAGCGCGAACGCAGTCCCCCACTACCACAAATTATGCAGTCGAGTTTCCCGCATTTGGGGAAATCGCAGGGGTCAGCACACCCGGAGTGCAATGGATGAGCCTCGCCCTGGGAGAACCACCTTCGTGATCATGGTATCTCCCCTGCCAGGTAAGTATGAGTTGGACTAGGGCTCAGGAGGGCCCCTGCTCGGGCACACCCCCGTCAAGTGAAGGAGGTTGACCGGATCCATGACAAGCGAACTCTCGGCAGGGGATAGAAAAAAACTGCAGGGAGGCTGCATCTCTTCACGTTGACATGGGAAGGAGGAAGGGTGACTGTTCCGGAAGCACCCCCAAACTATGCGCACAACTAGTGCAAATCCTTCCCAGGGCACACTGCAGCAGGTTGATTTGCATACCGTGATGTCATAAAAGCAGTCTGGCACAGTTACAGTAGCTGCAACCCTCATCTCTACATGAAAACCGACAGGCAGTGCACCGTCCTATGTCTCAATGGGTTCTTAAATTGGAAAATAAAATCTAAAAGGCAGCTTGAGATTTAACCCCCTAGCTGCTGAGGGTTTTCTCATCCTCGCACCGAGACCATTTTCAGACGTTAGCGCTCGTCCGAACGTCGTCGTCACAGATTTATTTATTTTTTTAAATGTCTTTTTTTCTCTCTTATCCCCCTGCCGCACTCGCACAAATCATACCTTGTTTTTTGTTTTTGTTTTTTTTTTTCTTTCAAAAGACTTTGTAGTCTCAAAAAAGCCATTAGTCTTTTTACTGATTTGAACACGTCAAAAGTTGTTTCGCTCAAATGGCCCAAAAAGCGTATTTCTCAAGAAAGTGAACCAAAAGTAAATGTGATTTTTTTTGTCCCCCGTCTTATAAGCACCATAGACAAATACTTTGTTTTGCCACCAATCCACCTGCCCAAAATCTGCACGCAAACCAAAAATGCTCTCTTTCTTCTAGTTTTTGTCAACTCAATTGAAATGCTTACTATGTGTAGGAAGACTACGGCAGCCCAGCGAGGCCTACCGTTTTACAAAGTAGACAAGCTACTGCATGAAATGAGGGAGCAAAGTTTTTTTCCCTCTCTCCCCCTGAAATCTGACACAATGTGGGGGCCTACTTTACAAAGCAAGTGAAACCGTGTGGGTCCTGCAGCGCCCTCTATTGGTTGCATATGCAAAGCACAGTACAAGGCCCGAAAAAGCAAGGAAGCATGCAGCCAGCACACAGGAGAAGAGATCAGAACAGAGTGCTGAACAGCAAAGGAGGAGACGTCACCAGCAGCACACAAAAAGATCTGACTTTTACCAGAGATGATCAGGGGAAAGCGCGAACGCAGTCCCCCAGTACCACAAATTATGCAGTCGAGTTTCCCGCATTTGGGGAAATCGCAGGGGTCAGCACACTCGGAGTGCAATGGATGAGCCTCGCCCTGGGAGAACCACCTTCATGATCATGGTATCTCCCCTGCCAGGTAAGTATGAGTTGGACTAGGGCTCAGGAGGGCCCCTGCTCGGGCACACCCCCGTCAAGTGAAGGAGGTTGACCGGATCCATGACAAGCGAACTCTCGGCAGGGGATAGAAAAAAACTGCAGGGAGGCTGCATCTCTTCACGTTGACATGGGAAGGAGGAAGGGTGACTGTTCCGG
The DNA here is from genome assembly GCF_028390025.1 of Pseudophryne corroboree. Taxonomy (NCBI): domain Eukaryota; kingdom Metazoa; phylum Chordata; class Amphibia; order Anura; family Myobatrachidae; genus Pseudophryne; species Pseudophryne corroboree. Next base: position 116,894,890 of record NC_086444.1, read on the forward strand.
AAGCACCCCCAAACTATGCGCACAACTAGTGCAAATCCTTCCCAGGGCACACTGCAGCAGGTTGATTTGCATACCGTGATGTCATAAAAGCAGTCTGGCACAGTTACAGTAGCTGCAACCCTCATCTCTACATGAAAACCGACAGGCAGTGCACCGTCCTATGTCTCAATGGGTTCTTAAATTGGAAAATAAAATCTAAAAGGCAGCTTGAGATTTAACCCCCTAGCTGCTGAGGGCTTTCTCATCCTTGCACCGAGACCATTTTCAGACGTTAGCGCTCGTCCGAACGTCGTCGTCACAGATTTATTTATTTTTTTAAATGTCTTTTTTTCTCTCTTATCCCCCTGCCGCACTCGCACAAATCATACCTTGTTTTTTTTTTTCTTTCTTTCAAAAGACTTTGTAGTCTCAAAAAAGCCATTAGTCTTTTTACTGATTTGAACACGTCAAAAGTTGTTTCGCCCAAATGGCCCAAAAAGCGTATTTCTCAAGAAAGTGAACCAAAAGTAAATGTGATTTTTTTTTTGTCCCCCGTCTTATAAGCACCATAGACAAATACTTTGTGTTTTGCCACCAATCCACCTGCCCAAAATCTGCACGCAAACCAAAAATGCTCTCTTTCTTCTAGTTTTTGTCAACTCAATTGAAACGCTTACTATGTGTAGGAAGACTACGGCAGCCCAGCGAGGCCTACCGTTTTACAAAGTAGACAAGCTACTGCATGAAATGAGGGAGCAAAGTTTTTTTCCCTCTCTCCCCCTGAAATCTGACACAATGTGGGGGCCTACTTTACAAAGCAAGTGAAACCGTGTGGGTCCTGCAGCACCCTCTATTGGTTGCATATGCAAAGCACAGTACAAGGCCCGAAAAAGCAAGGAAGCATGCAGCCAGCACACAGGAGAAGAGATCAGAACAGAGTGCTGAACAGCAAAGGAGGAGACGTCACCAGCAGCACACAAAAAGATCTGACTTTTACCAGAGATGATCAGGGGAAAGCGCGAACGCAGTCCCCCACTACCACAAATTATGCAGTCGAGTTTCCCGCATTTGGGGAAATCGCAGGGGTCAGCACACCCGGAGTGCAATGGATGAGCCTCGCCCTGGGAGAACCACCTTCGTGATCATGGTATCTCCCCTGCCAGGTAAGTATGAGTTGGACTAGGGCTCAGGAGGGCCCCTGCTCGGGCACACCCCCGTCAAGTGAAGGAGGTTGACCGGATCCATGACAAGCGAACTCTCGGCAGGGGATAGAAAAAAACTGCAGGGAGGCTGCATCTCTTCACGTTGACATGGGAAGGAGGAAGGGTGACTGTTCCGGAAGCACCCCCAAACTATGCGCACAACTAGTGCAAATCCTTCCCAGGGCACACTGCAGCAGGTTGATTTGCTTACCGTGATGTCATAAAAGCAGTCTGGCACAGTTACAGTAGCTGCAACCCTCATCTCTACATGAAAACCGACAGGCAGTGCACCGTCCTATGTCTCAATGGGTTCTTAAATTGGAAAATAAAATCTAAAAGGCAGCTTGAGATTTAACCCCCTAGCTGCTGAGGGCTTTCTCATCCTTGCACCGAGACCATTTTCAGACGTTAGCGCTCGTCCGAACGTCGTCGTCACAGATTTATTTATTTTTTTAAATGTCTTTTTTTCTCTCTTATCCCCCTGCCGCACTCGCACAAATCATACCTTGTTTTTTTTTTTTCTTTCAAAAGACTTTGTAGTCTCAAAAAAGCCATTAGTCTTTTTACTGATTTGAACACGTCAAAAGTTGTTTCGCCCAAATGGCCCAAAAAGCGTATTTCTCAAGAAAGTGAACCAAAAGTAAATGTGATTTTTTTTTTGTCCCCCGTCTTATAAGCACCATAGACAAATACTTTGTGTTTTGCCACCAATCCACCTGCCCAAAATCTGCACGCAAACCAAAAATGCTCTCTTTCTTCTAGTTTTTGTCAACTCAATTGAAACGCTTACTATGTGTAGGAAGACTACGGCAGCCCAGCGAGGCCTACCGTTTTACAAAGTAGACAAGCTACTGCATGAAATGAGGGAGCAAAGTTTTTTTCCCTCTCTCCCCCTGAAATCTGACACAATGTGGGGGCCTACTTTACAAAGCAAGTGAAACCGTGTGGGTCCTGCAGCGCCCTCTATTGGTTGCATATGCAAAGCACAGTACAAGGCCCGAAAAAGCAAGGAAGCATGCAGCCAGCACACAGGAGAAGAGATCAGAACAGAGTGCTTAACAGCAAAGGAGGAGACGTCACCAGCAGCACACAAAAAGATCTGACTTTTACCAGAGATGATCAGGGGAAAGCGCGAACGCAGTCCCCCACTACCACAAATTATGCAGTCGAGTTTCCCGCATTTGGGGAAATCGCAGGGGTCAGCACAGCCGGAGTGCAATGGATGAGCCTCGCCCTGGGAGAACCACCTTCGTGATCATGGTATCTCCCCTGCCAGGTAAGTATGAGTTGGACTAGGGCTCAGGAGGGCCCCTGCTCGGGCACACCCCCGTCAAGTGAAGGAGGTTGACCGGATCCATGACAAGCGAACTCTCGGCAGGGGATAGAAAAAAACTGCAGGGAGGCTGCATCTCTTCACGTTGACATGGGAAGGAGGAAGGGTGACTGTTCCGGAAGCACCCCCAAACTATGCGCACAACTAGTGCAAATCCTTCCCAGGGCACACTGCAGCAGGTTGATTTGCTTACCGTGATGTCATAAAAGCAGTCTGGCACAGTTACAGTAGCTGCAACCCTCATCTCTACATGAAAACCGACAGGCAGTGCACCGTCCTATGTCTCAATGGGTTCTTAAATTGGAAAATAAAATCTAAAAGGCAGCTTGAGATTTAACCCCCTAGCTGCTGAGGGCTTTCTCATCCTTGCACCGAGACCATTTTCAGACGTTAGCGCTCGTCCGAACGTCGTCGTCACAGATTTATTTATTTTTTTAAATGTCTTTTTTTCTCTCTTATCCCCCTGCCGCACTCGCACAAATCATACCTTGTTTTTTTTTTTTCTTTCAAAAGACTTTGTAGTCTCAAAAAAGCCATTAGTCTTTTTACTGATTTGAACACGTCAAAAGTTGTTTCGCCCAAATGGCCCAAAAAGCGTATTTCTCAAGAAAGTGAACCAAAAGTAAATGTGATTTTTTTTTTGTCCCCCGTCTTATAAGCACCATAGACAAATACTTTGTGTTTTGCCACCAATCCACCTGCCCAAAATCTGCACGCAAACCAAAAATGCTCTCTTTCTTCTAGTTTTTGTCAACTCAATTGAAACGCTTACTATGTGTAGGAAGACTACGGCAGCCCAGCGAGGCCTACCGTTTTACAAAGTAGACAAGCTACTGCATGAAATGAGGGAGCAAAGTTTTTTTCCCTCTCTCCCCCTGAAATCTGACACAATGTGGGGGCCTACTTTACAAAGCAAGTGAAACCGTGTGGGTCCTGCAGCGCCCTCTATTGGTTGCATATGCAAAGCACAGTACAAGGCCCGAAAAAGCAAGGAAGCATGCAGCCAGCACACAGGAGAAGAGATCAGAACAGAGTGCTGAACAGCAAAGGAGGAGACGTCACCAGCAGCACACAAAAAGATCTGACTTTTACCAGAGATGATCAGGGGAAAGCGCGAACGCAGTCCCCCACTACCACAAATTATGCAGTCGAGTTTCCCGCATTTGGGGAAATCGCAGGGGTCAGCACACCCGGAGTGCAATGGATGAGCCTCGCCCTGGGAGAACCACCTTCGTGATCATGGTATCTCCCCTGCCAGGTAAGTATGAGTTGGACTAGGGCTCAGGAGGGCCCCTGCTCGGGCACACCCCCGTCAAGTGAAGGAGGTTGACCGGATCCATGACAAGCGAACTCTCGGCAGGGGATAGAAAAAAACTGCAGGGAGGCTGCATCTCTTCACGTTGACATGGGAAGGAGGAAGGGTGACTGTTCCGGAAGCACCCCCAAACTATGCGCACAACTAGTGCAAATCCTTCCCAGGGCACACTGCAGCAGGTTGATTTGCATACCGTGATGTCATAAAAGCAGTCTGGCACAGTTACAGTAGCTGCAACCCTCATCTCTACATGAAAACCGACAGGCAGTGCACCGTCCTATGTCTCAATGGGTTCTTAAATTGGAAAATAAAATCTAAAAGGCAGCTTGAGATTTAACCCCCTAGCTGCTGAGGGCTTTCTCATCCTTGCACCGAGACCATTTTCAGACGTTAGCGCTCGTCCGAACGTCGTCGTCACAGATTTATTTATTTTTTTAAATGTCTTTTTTTCTCTCTTATCCCCCTGCCGCACTCGCACAAATCATACCTTGTTTTTTTTTTTCTTTCAAAAGACTTTGTAGTCTCAAAAAAGCCATTAGTCTTTTTACTGATTTGAACACGTCAAAAGTTGTTTCGCCCAAATGGCCCAAAAAGCGTATTTCTCAAGAAAGTGAACCAAAAGTAAATGTGATTTTTTTTTTGTCCCCCGTCTTATAAGCACCATAGACAAATACTTTGTGTTTTGCCACCAATCCACCTGCCCAAAATCTGCACGCAAACCAAAAATGCTCTCTTTCTTCTAGTTTTTGTCAACTCAATTGAAACGCTTACTATGTGTAGGAAGACTACGGCAGCCCAGCGAGGCCTACCGTTTTACAAAGTAGACAAGCTACTGCATGAAATGAGGGAGCAAAGTTTTTTTCCCTCTCTCCCCCTGAAATCTGACACAATGTGGGGGCCTACTTTACAAAGCAAGTGAAACCGTGTGGGTCCTGCAGCGCCCTCTATTGGTTGCATATGCAAAGCACAGTACAAGGCCCGAAAAAGCAAGGAAGCATGCAGCCAGCACACAGGAGAAGAGATCAGAACAGAGTGCTGAACAGCAAAGGAGGAGACGTCACCAGCAGCACACAAAAAGATCTGACTTTTACCAGAGATGATCAGGGGAAAGCGCGAACGCAGTCCCCCACTACCACAAATTATGCAGTCGAGTTTCCCGCATTTGGGGAAATCGCAGGGGTCAGCACAGCCGGAGTGCAATGGATGAGCCTCGCCCTGGGAGAACCACCTTCGTGATCATGGTATCTCCCCTGCCAGGTAAGTATGAGTTGGACTAGGGCTCAGGAGGGCCCCTGCTCGGGCACACCCCCGTCAAGTGAAGGAGGTTGACCGGATCCATGACAAGCGAACTCTCGGCAGGGGATAGAAAAAAACTGCAGGGAGGCTGCATCTCTTCACGTTGACATGGGAAGGAGGAAGGGTGACTGTTCCGGAAGCACCCCCAAACTATGCGCACAACTAGTGCAAATCCTTCCCAGGGCACACTGCAGCAGGTTGATTTGCATACCGTGATGTCATAAAAGCAGTCTGGCACAGTTACAGTAGCTGCAACCCTCATCTCTACATGAAAACCGACAGGCAGTGCACCGTCCTATGTCTCAATGGGTTCTTAAATTGGAAAATAAAATCTAAAAGGCAGCTTGAGATTTAACCCCCTAGCTGCTGAGGGCTTTCTCATCCTTGCACCGAGACCATTTTCAGACGTTAGCGCTCGTCCGAACGTCGTCGTCACAGATTTATTTATTTTTTTAAATGTCTTTTTTTCTCTCTTATCCCCCTGCCGCACTCGCACAAATCATACCTTGTTTTTTTTTTTCTTTCAAAAGACTTTGTAGTCTCAAAAAAGCCATTAGTCTTTTTACTGATTTGAACACGTCAAAAGTTGTTTCGCCCAAATGGCCCAAAAAGCGTATTTCTCAAGAAAGTGAACCAAAAGTAAATGTGATTTTTTTTTTGTCCCCCGTCTTATAAGCACCATAGACAAATACTTTGTGTTTTGCCACCAATCCACCTGCCCAAAATCTGCACGCAAACCAAAAATGCTCTCTTTCTTCTAGTTTTTGTCAACTCAATTGAAACGCTTACTATGTGTAGGAAGACTACGGCAGCCCAGCGAGGCCTACCGTTTTACAAAGTAGACAAGCTACTGCATGAAATGAGGGAGCAAAGTTTTTTTCCCTCTCTCCCCCTGAAATCTGACACAATGTGGGGGCCTACTTTACAAAGCAAGTGAAACCGTGTGGGTCCTGCAGCACCCTCTATTGGTTGCATATGCAAAGCACAGTACAAGGCCCGAAAAAGCAAGGAAGCATGCAGCCAGCACACAGGAGGAGAGATCAGAACAGAGTGCTGAACAGCAAAGGAGGAGACGTCACCAGCAGCACACAAAAAGATCTGACTTTTACCAGAGATGATCAGGGGAAAGCGCGAACGCAGTCCCCCACTACCACAAATTATGCAGTCGAGTTTCCCGCATTTGGGGAAATCGCAGGGGTCAGCACAGCCGGAGTGCAATGGATGAGCCTCGCCCTGGGAGAACCACCTTCGTGATCATGGTATCTCCCCTGCCAGGTAAGTATGAGTTGGACTAGGGCTCAGGAGGGCCCCTGCTCGGGCACACCCCCGTCAAGTGAAGGAGGTTGACCGGATCCATGACAAGCGAACTCTCGGCAGGGGATAGAAAAAAAACTGCAGGGAGGCTGCATCTCTTCACGTTGACATGGGAAGGAGGAAGGGTGACTGTTCCGGAAGCACCCCCAAACTATGCGCACAACTAGTGCAAATCCTTCCCAGGGCACACTGCAGCAGGTTGATTTGCATACCGTGATGTCATAAAAGCAGTCTGGCACAGTTACAGTAGCTGCAACCCTCATCTCTACATGAAAACCGACAGGCAGTGCACCGTCCTATGTCTCAATGGGTTCTTAAATTGGAAAATAAAATCTAAAAGGCAGCTTGAGATTTAACCCCCTAGCTGCTGAGGGCTTTCTCATCCTTGCACCGAGACCATTTTCAGACGTTAGCGCTCGTCCGAACGTCGTCGTCACAGATTTATTTATTTTTTTAAATGTCTTTTTTTCTCTCTTATCCCCCTGCCGCACTCGCACAAATCATACCTTGTTTTTTTTTTTCTTTCAAAAGACTTTGTAGTCTCAAAAAAGCCATTAGTCTTTTTACTGATTTGAACACGTCAAAAGTTGTTTCGCCCAAATGGCCCAAAAAGCGTATTTCTCAAGAAAGTGAACCAAAAGTAAATGTGATTTTTTTTTGTCCCCCGTCTTATAAGCACCATAGACAAATACTTTGTGTTTTGCCACCAATCCACCTGCCCAAAATCTGCACGCAAACCAAAAATGCTCTCTTTCTTCTAGTTTTTGTCAACTCAATTGAAACGCTTACTATGTGTAGGAAGACTACGGCAGCCCAGCGAGGCCTACCGTTTTACAAAGTAGACAAGCTACTGCATGAAATGAGGGAGCAAAGTTTTTTTCCCTCTCTCCCCCTGAAATCTGACACAATGTGGGGGCCTACTTTACAAAGCAAGTGAAACCGTGTGGGTCCTGCAGCGCCCTCTATTGGTTGCATATGCAAAGCACAGTACAAGGCCCGAAAAAGCAAGGAAGCATGCAGCCAGCACACAGGAGAAGAGATCAGAACAGAGTGCTGAACAGCAAAGGAGGAGACGTCACCAGCAGCACACAAAAAGATCTGACTTTTACCAGAGATGATCAGGGGAAAGCGCGAACGCAGTCCCCCACTACCACAAATTATGCAGTCGAGTTTCCCGCATTTGGGGAAATCGCAGGGGTCAGCACACCCGGAGTGCAATGGATGAGCCTCGCCCTGGGAGAACCACCTTCGTGATCATGGTATCTCCCCTGCCAGGTAAGTATGAGTTGGACTAGGGCTCAGGAGGGCCCCTGCTCGGGCACACCCCCGTCAAGTGAAGGAGGTTGACCGGATCCATGACAAGCGAACTCTCGGCAGGGGATAGAAAAAAACTGCAGGGAGGCTGCATCTCTTCACGTTGACATGGGAAGGAGGAAGGGTGACTGTTCCGGAAGCACCCCCAAACTATGCGCACAACTAGTGCAAATCCTTCCCAGGGCACACTGCAGCAGGTTGATTTGCATACCGTGATGTCATAAAAGCAGTCTGGCACAGTTACAGTAGCTGCAACCCTCATCTCTACATGAAAACCGACAGGCAGTGCACCGTCCTATGTCTCAATGGGTTCTTAAATTGGAAAATAAAATCTAAAAGGCAGCTTGAGATTTAACCCCCTAGCTGCTGAGGGCTTTCTCATCCTTGCACCGAGACCATTTTCAGACGTTAGCGCTCGTCCGAACGTCGTCGTCACAGATTTATTTATTTTTTTAAATGTCTTTTTTTCTCTCTTATCCCCCTGCCGCACTCGCACAAATCATACCTTGTTTTTTTTTTTCTTTCAAAAGACTTTGTAGTCTCAAAAAAGCCATTAGTCTTTTTACTGATTTGAACACGTCAAAAGTTGTTTCGCTCAAATGGCCCAAAAAGCGTATTTCTCAAGAAAGTGAACCAAAAGTAAATGTGATTTTTTTTGTCCCCCGTCTTATAAGCACCATAGACAAATACTTTGTTTTGCCACCAATCCACCTGCCCAAAATCTGCACGCAAACCAAAAATGCTCTCTTTCTTCTAGTTTTTGTCAACTCAATTGAAATGCTTACTATGTGTAGGAAGACTACGGCAGCCCAGCGAGGCCTACCGTTTTACAAAGTAGACAAGCTACTGCATGAAATGAGGGAGCAAAGTTTTTTTCCCTCTCTCCCCCTGAAATCTGACACAATGTGGGGGCCTACTTTACAAAGCAAGTGAAACCGTGTGGGTCCTGCAGCGCCCTCTATTGGTTGCATATGCAAAGCACAGTACAAGGCCCGAAAAAGCAAGGAAGCATGCAGCCAGCACACAGGAGAAGAGATCAGAACAGAGTGCTGAACAGCAAAGGAGGAGACGTCACCAGCAGCACACAAAAAGATCTGACTTTTACCAGAGATGATCAGGGGAAAGCGCGAACGCAGTCCCCCACTACCACAAATTATGCAGTCGAGTTTCCCGCATTTGGGGAAATCGCAGGGGTCAGCACACCCGGAGTGCAATGGATGAGCCTCGCCCTGGGAGAACCACCTTCGTGATCATGGTATCTCCCCTGCCAGGTAAGTATGAGTTGGACTAGGGCTCAGGAGGGCCCCTGCTCGGGCACACCCCCGTCAAGTGAAGGAGGTTGACCGAATCCATGACAAGCGAACTCTCGGCAGGGGATAGAAAAAAACTGCAGGGAGGCTGCATCTCTTCACGTTGTCATGGGAAGGAGGAAGGGTGACTGTTCCGGAAGCACCCCCAAACTATGCGCACAACTAGTGCAAATCCTTCCCAGGGCACACTGCAGCAGGTTGATTTGCATACCGTGATGTCATAAAAGCAGTCTGGCACAGTTACAGTAGCTGCAACCCTCATCTCTACATGAAAACCGACAGGCAGTGCACCGTCCTATGTCTCAATGGGTTCTTAAATTGGAAAATAAAATCTAAAAGGCAGCTTGAGATTTAACCCCCTAGCTGCTGAGGGCTTTCTCATCCTTGCACCGAGACCATTTTCAGACGTTAGCGCTCGTCCGAACGTCGTCGTCACAGATTTATTTATTTTTTTAAATGTCTTTTTTTCTCTCTTATCCCCCTGCCGCACTCGCACAAATCATACCTTGTTTTTTTTTTTCTTTCAAAAGACTTTGTAGTCTCAAAAAAGCCATTAGTCTTTTTACTGATTTGAACACGTCAAAAGTTGTTTCGCCCAAATGGCCCAAAAAGCGTATTTCTCAAGAAAGTGAACCAAAAGTAAATGTGATTTTTTTTTGTCCCCCGTCTTATAAGCACCATAGACAAATACTTTGTGTTTTGCCACCAATCCACCTGCCCAAAATCTGCACGCAAACCAAAAATGCTCTCTTTCTTCTAGTTTTTGTCAACTCAATTGAAACGCTTACTATGTGTAGGAAGACTACGGCAGCCCAGCGAGGCCTACCGTTTTACAAAGTAGACAAGCTACTGCATGAAATGAGGGAGCAAAGTTTTTTTCCCTCTCTCCCCCTGAAATCTGACACAATGTGGGGGCCTACTTTACAAAGCAAGTGAAACCGTGTGGGTCCTGCAGCGCCCTCTATTGGTTGCATATGCAAAGCACAGTACAAGGCCCGAAAAAGCAAGGAAGCATGCAGCCAGCACACAGGAGAAGAGATCAGAACAGAGTGCTGAACAGCAAAGGAGGAGACGTCACCAGCAGCACACAAAAAGATCTGACTTTTACCAGAGATGATCAGGGGAAAGCGCGAACGCAGTCCCCCACTACCACAAATTATGCAGTCGAGTTTCCCGCATTTGGGGAAATCGCAGGGGTCAGCACACCCGGAGTGCAATGGATGAGCCTCGCCCTGGGAGAACCACCTTCGTGATCATGGTATCTCCCCTGCCAGGTAAGTATGAGTTGGACTAGGGCTCAGGAGGGCCCCTGCTCGGGCACACCCCCGTCAAGTGAAGGAGGTTGACCGGATCCATGACAAGCGAACTCTCGGCAGGGGATAGAAAAAAACTGCAGGGAGGCTGCATCTCTTCACGTTGACATGGGAAGGAGGAAGGGTGACTGTTCCGGAAGCACCCCCAAACTATGCGCACAACTAGTGCAAATCCTTCCCAGGGCACACTGCAGCAGGTTGATTTGCATACCGTGATGTCATAAAAGCAGTCTGGCACAGTTACAGTAGCTGCAACCCTCATCTCTACATGAAAACCGACAGGCAGTGCACCGTCCTATGTCTCAATGGTTTCTTAAATTGGAAAATAAAATCTAAAAGGCAGCTTGAGATTTAACCCCCTAGCTGCTGAGGGCTTTCTCATCCTTGCACCGAGACCATTTTCAGACGTTAGCGCTCGTCCGAACGTCGTCGTCACAGATTTATTTATTTTTTTAAATGTCTTTTTTTCTCTCTTATCCCCCTGCCGCACTCGCACAAATCATACCTTGTTTTTTTTTTTGTTTTTTTTTTTTCTTTCAAAAGACTTTGTAGTCTCAAAAAAGCCATTAGTCTTTTTACTGATTTGAACACGTCAAAAGTTGTTTCGCCCAAATGGCCCAAAAAGCGTATTTCTCAAGAAAGTGAACCAAAAGTAAATGTGATTTTTTTTGTCCCCCGTCTTATAAGCACCATAGACAAATACTTTGTTTTGCCACCAATCCACCTGCCCAAAATCTGCACGCAAACCAAAAATGCTCTCTTTCTTCTAGTTTTTGTCAACTCAATTGAAATGCTTACTATGTGTAGGAAGACTACGGCAGCCCAGCGAGGCCTACCGTTTTACAAAGTAGACAAGCTACTGCATGAAATGAGGGAGCAAAGTTTTTTTCCCTCTCTCCCCCTGAAATCTGACACAATGTGGGGGCCTACTTTACAAAGCAAGTGAAACCGTGTGGGTCCTGCAGCGCCCTCTATTGGTTGCATATGCAAAGCACAGTACAAGGCCCGAAAAAGCAAGGAAGCATGCAGCCAGCACACAGGAGAAGAGATCAGAACAGAGTGCTGAACAGCAAAGGAGGAGACGTCACCAGCAGCACACAAAAAGATCTGACTTTTACCAGAGATGATCAGGGGAAAGCGCGAACGCAGTCCCCCACTACCACAAATTATGCAGTCGAGTTTCCCGCATTTGGGGAAATCGCAGGGGTCAGCACACCCGGAGTGCAATGGATGAGCCTCGCCCTGGGAGAACCACCTTCGTGATCATGGTATCTCCCCTGCCAGGTAAGTATGAGTTGGACTAGGGCTCAGGAGGGCCCCTGCTCGGGCACACCCCCGTCAAGTGAAGGAGGTTGACCGGATCCATGACAAGCGAACTCTCGGCAGGGGATAGAAAAAACTGCAGGGAGGCTGCATCTCTTCACGTTGACATGGGAAGGAGGAAGGGTGACTGTTCCGGAAGCACCCCCAAACTATGCGCACAACTAGTGCAAATCCTTCCCAGGGCACACTGCAGCAGGTTGATTTGCATACCGTGATGTCATAAAAGCAGTCTGGCACAGTTACAGTAGCTGCAACCCTCATCTCTACATGAAAACCGACAGGCAGTGCACCGTCCTATGTCTCAATGGGTTCTTAAATTGGAAAATAAAATCTAAAAGGCAGCTTGAGATTTAACCCCCTAGCTGCTGAGGGCTTTCTCATCCTTGCACCGAGACCATTTTCAGACGTTAGCGCTCGTCCGAACGTCGTCGTCACAGATTTATTTATTTTTTAAATGTCTTTTTTTCTCTCTTATCCCCCTGCCGCACTCGCACAAATCATACCTTGTTTTTTTTTTCTTTCAAAAGACTTTGTAGTCTCAAAAAAGCCATTAGTCTTTTTACTGATTTGAACACGTCAAAAGTTGTTTCGCCCAAATGGCCCAAAAAGCGTATTTCTCAAGAAAGTGAACCAAAAGTAAATGTGATTTTTTTTTGTCCCCCGTCTTATAAGCACCATAGACAAATACTTTGTGTTTTGCCACCAATCCACCTGCCCAAAATCTGCACGCAAACCAAAAATGCTCTCTTTCTTCTAGTTTTTGTCAACTCAATTGAAACGCTTACTATGTGTAGGAAGACTACGGCAGCCCAGCGAGGCCTACCATTTTACAAAGTAGACAAGCTACTGCATGAAATGAGGGAGCAAAGTTTTTTTCCCTCTCTCCCCCTGAAATCTGACACAATGTGGGGGCCTACTTTACAAAGCAAGTGAAACCGTGTGGGTCCTGCAGCGCCCTCTATTGGTTGCATATGCAAAGCACAGTACAAGGCCCGAAAAAGCAAGGAAGCATGCAGCCAGCACACAGGAGAAGAGATCAGAACAGAGTGCTGAACAGCAAAGGAGGAGACGTCACCAGCAGCACACAAAAAGATCTGACTTTTACCAGAGATGATCAGGGGAAAGCGCGAACGCAGTCCCCCACTACCACAAATTATGCAGTCGAGTTTCCCGCATTTGGGGAAATCGCAGGGGTCAGCACACCCGGAGTGCAATGGATGAGCCTCGCCCTGGGAGAACCACCTTCGTGATCATGGTATCTCCCCTGCCAGGTAAGTATGAGTTGGACTAGGGCTCAGGAGGGCCCCTGCTCGGGCACACCCCCGTCAAGTGAAGGAGGTTGACCGGATCCATGACAAGCGAACTCTCGGCAGGGGATAGAAAAAAACTGCAGGGAGGCTGCATCTCTTCACGTTGACATGGGAAGGAGGAAGGGTGACTGTTCCGGAAGCACCCCCAAACTATGCGCACAACTAGTGCAAATCCTTCCCAGGGCACACTGCAGCAGGTTGATTTGCATACCGTGATGTCATAAAAGCAGTCGGGCACAGTTACAGTAGCTGCAACCCTCATCTCTACATGAAAACCGACAGGCAGTGCACCGTCCTATGTCTCAATGGGTTCTTAAATTGGAAAATAAAATCTAAAAGGCAGCTTGAGATTTAACCCCCTAGCTGCTGAGGGCTTTCTCATCCTTGCACCGAGACCATTTTCAGACGTTAGCGCTCGTCCGAACGTCGTCGTCACAGATTTATTTATTTTTTTAAATGTCTTTTTTTCTCTCTTATCCCCCTGCCGCACTCGCACAAATCATACCTTGTTTTTTTTTTTCTTTCAAAAGACTTTGTAGTCTCAAAAAAGCCATTAGTCTTTTTACTGATTTGAACACGTCAAAAGTTGTTTCGCCCAAATGGCCCAAAAAGCGTATTTCTCAAGAAAGTGAACCAAAAGTAAATGTGATTTTTTTTTGTCCCCCGTCTTATAAGCACCATAGACAAATACTTTGTGTTTTGCCACCAATCCACCTGCCCAAAATCTGCACGCAAACCAAAAATGCTCTCTTTCTTCTAGTTTTTGTCAACTCAATTGAAACGCTTACTATGTGTAGGAAGACTACGGCAGCCCAGCGAGGCCTACCGTTTTACAAAGTAGACAAGCTACTGCATGAAATGAGGGAGCAAAGTTTTTTTCCCTCTCTCCCCCTGAAATCTGACACAATGTGGGGGCCTACTTTACAAAGCAAGTGAAACCGTGTGGGTCCTGCAGCGCCCTCTATTGGTTGCATATGCAAAGCACAGTACAAGGCCCGAAAAAGCAAGGAAGCATGCAGCCAGCACACAGGAGAAGAGATCAGAACAGAGTGCTGAACAGCAAAGGAGGAGACGTCACCAGCAGCACACAAAAAGATCTGACTTTTACCAGAGATGATCAGGGGAAAGCGCGAACGCAGTCCCCCACTACCACAAATTATGCAGTCGAGTTTCCCGCATTTGGGGAAATCGCAGGGGTCAGCACACCCGGAGTGCAATGGATGAGCCTCGCCCTGGGAGAACCACCTTCGTGATCATGGTATCTCCCCTGCCAGGTAAGTATGAGTTGGACTAGGGCTCAGGAGGGCCCCTGCTCGGGCACACCCCCGTCAAGTGAAGGAGGTTGACCGGATCCATGACAAGCGAACTCTCGGCAGGGGATAGAAAAAAACTGCAGGGAGGCTGCATCTCTTCACGTTGACATGGGAAGGAGGAAGGGTGACTGTTCCGGAAGCACCCCCAAACTATGCGCACAACTAGTGCAAATCCTTCCCAGGGCACACTGCAGCAGGTTGATTTGCATACCGTGATGTCATAAAAGCAGTCTGGCACAGTTACAGTAGCTGCAACCCTCATCTCTACATGAAAACCGACAGGCAGTGCACCGTCCTATGTCTCAATGGTTTCTTAAATTGGAAAATAAAATCTAAAAGGCAGCTTGAGATTTAACCCCCTAGCTGCTGAGGGCTTTCTCATCCTTGCACCGAGACCATTTTCAGACGTTAGCGCTCGTCCGAACGTCGTCGTCACAGATTTATTTATTTTTTTAAATGTCTTTTTTTCTCTCTTATCCCCCTGCCGCACTCGCACAAATCATACCTTGTTTTTTTTTTTGTTTTTTTTTTTTCTTTCAAAAGACTTTGTAGTCTCAAAAAAGCCATTAGTCTTTTTACTGATTTGAACACGTCAAAAGTTGTTTCGCCCAAATGGCCCAAAAAGCGTATTTCTCAAGAAAGTGAACCAAAAGTAAATGTGATTTTTTTTGTCCCCCGTCTTATAAGCACCATAGACAAATACTTTGTTTTGCCACCAATCCACCTGCCCAAAATCTGCACGCAAACCAAAAATGCTCTCTTTCTTCTAGTTTTTGTCAACTCAATTGAAATGCTTACTATGTGTAGGAAGACTACGGCAGCCCAGCGAGGCCTACCGTTTTACAAAGTAGACAAGCTACTGCATGAAATGAGGGAGCAAAGTTTTTTTCCCTCTCTCCCCCTGAAATCTGACACAATGTGGGGGCCTACTTTACAAAGCAAGTGAAACCGTGTGGGTCCTGCAGCGCCCTCTATTGGTTGCATATGCAAAGCACAGTACAAGGCCCGAAAAAGCAAGGAAGCATGCAGCCAGCACACAGGAGAAGAGATCAGAACAGAGTGCTGAACAGCAAAGGAGGAGACGTCACCAGCAGCACACAAAAAGATCTGACTTTTACCAGAGATGATCAGGGGAAAGCGCGAACGCAGTCCCCCACTACCACAAATTATGCAGTCGAGTTTCCCGCATTTGGGGAAATCGCAGGGGTCAGCACACCCGGAGTGCAATGGATGAGCCTCGCCCTGGGAGAACCACCTTCGTGATCATGGTATCTCCCCTGCCAGGTAAGTATGAGTTGGACTAGGGCTCAGGAGGGCCCCTGCTCGGGCACACCCCCGTCAAGTGAAGGAGGTTGACCGGATCCATGACAAGCGAACTCTCGGCAGGGGATAGAAAAAACTGCAGGGAGGCTGCATCTCTTCACGTTGACATGGGAAGGAGGAAGGGTGACTGTTCCGGAAGCACCCCCAAACTATGCGCACAACTAGTGCAAATCCTTCCCAGGGCACACTGCAGCAGGTTGATTTGCATACCGTGATGTCATAAAAGCAGTCTGGCACAGTTACAGTAGCTGCAACCCTCATCTCTACATGAAAACCGACAGGCAGTGCACCGTCCTATGTCTCAATGGGTTCTTAAATTGGAAAATAAAATCTAAAAGGCAGCTTGAGATTTAACCCCCTAGCTGCTGAGGGCTTTCTCATCCTTGCACCGAGACCATTTTCAGACGTTAGCGCTCGTCCGAACGTCGTCGTCACAGATTTATTTATTTTTTAAATGTCTTTTTTTCTCTCTTATCCCCCTGCCGCACTCGCACAAATCATACCTTGTTTTTTTTTTCTTTCAAAAGACTTTGTAGTCTCAAAAAAGCCATTAGTCTTTTTACTGATTTGAACACGTCAAAAGTTGTTTCGCCCAAATGGCCCAAAAAGCGTATTTCTCAAGAAAGTGAACCAAAAGTAAATGTGATTTTTTTTTGTCCCCCGTCTTATAAGCACCATAGACAAATACTTTGTGTTTTGCCACCAATCCACCTGCCCAAAATCTGCACGCAAACCAAAAATGCTCTCTTTCTTCTAGTTTTTGTCAACTCAATTGAAACGCTTACTATGTGTAGGAAGACTACGGCAGCCCAGCGAGGCCTACCATTTTACAAAGTAGACAAGCTACTGCATGAAATGAGGGAGCAAAGTTTTTTTCCCTCTCTCCCCCTGAAATCTGACACAATGTGGGGGCCTACTTTACAAAGCAAGTGAAACCGTGTGGGTCCTGCAGCGCCCTCTATTGGTTGCATATGCAAAGCACAGTACAAGGCCCGAAAAAGCAAGGAAGCATGCAGCCAGCACACAGGAGAAGAGATCAGAACAGAGTGCTGAACAGCAAAGGAGGAGACGTCACCAGCAGCACACAAAAAGATCTGACTTTTACCAGAGATGATCAGGGGAAAGCGCGAACGCAGTCCCCCACTACCACAAATTATGCAGTCGAGTTTCCCGCATTTGGGGAAATCGCAGGGGTCAGCACACCCGGAGTGCAATGGATGAGCCTCGCCCTGGGAGAACCACCTTCGTGATCATGGTATCTCCCCTGCCAGGTAAGTATGAGTTGGACTAGGGCTCAGGAGGGCCCCTGCTCGGGCACACCCCTGTCAAGTGAAGGAGGTTGACCGGATCCATGACAAGCGAACTCTCGGCAGGGGATAGAAAAAAACTGCAGGGAGGCTGCATCTCTTCACGTTGACATGGGAAGGAGGAAGGGTGACTGTTCCGGAAGCACCCCCAAACTATGCGCACAACTAGTGCAAATCCTTCCCAGGGCACACTGCAGCAGGTTGATTTGCATACCGTGATGTCATAAAAGCAGTCGGGCACAGTTACAGTAGCTGCAACCCTCATCTCTACATGAAAACCGACAGGCAGTGCACCGTCCTATGTCTCAATGGGTTCTTAAATTGGAAAATAAAATCTAAAAGGCAGCTTGAGATTTAACCCCCTAGCTGCTGAGGGCTTTCTCATCCTTGCACCGAGACCATTTTCAGACGTTAGCGCTCGTCCGAACGTCGTCGTCACAGATTTATTTATTTTTTTAAATGTCTTTTTTTCTCTCTTATCCCCCTGCCGCACTCGCACAAATCATACCTTGTTTTTTTTTTCTTTCAAAAGACTTTGTAGTCTCAAAAAAGCCATTAGTCTTTTTACTGATTTGAACACGTCAAAAGTTGTTTCGCCCAAATGGCCCAAAAAGCGTATTTCTCAAGAAAGTGAACCAAAAGTAAATGTGATTTTTTTTGTCCCCCGTCTTATAAGCACCATAGACAAATACTTTGTGTTTTGCCACCAATCCACCTGCCCAAAATCTGCACGCAAACCAAAAATGCTCTCTTTCTTCTAGTTTTTGTCAACTCAATTGAAACGCTTACTATGTGTAGGAAGACTACGGCAGCCCAGCGAGGCCTACCGTTTTACAAAGTAGACAAGCTACTGCATGAAATGAGGGAGCAAAGTTTTTTTCCCTCTCTCCCCCTGAAATCTGACACAATGTGGGGGCCTACTTTACAAAGCAAGTGAAACCGTGTGGGTCCTGCAGCGCCCTCTATTGGTTGCATATGCAAAGCACAGTACAAGGCCCGAAAAAGCAAGGAAGCATGCAGCCAGCACACAGGAGAAGAGATCAGAACAGAGTGCTGAACAGCAAAGGAGGAGACGTCACCAGCAGCACACAAAAAGATCTGACTTTTACCAGAGATGATCAGGGGAAAGCGCGAACGCAGTCCCCCACTACCACAAATTATGCAGTCGAGTTTCCCGCATTTGGGGAAATCGCAGGGGTCAGCACAGCCGGAGTGCAATGGATGAGCCTCGCCCTGGGAGAACCACCTTCGTGATCATGGTATCTCCCCTGCCAGGTAAGTATGAGTTGGACTAGGGCTCAGGAGGGCCCCTGCTCGGGCACACCCCCGTCAAGTGAAGGAGGTTGACCGGATCCATGACAAGCGAACTCTCGGCAGGGGATAGAAAAAAACTGCAGGGAGGCTGCATCTCTTCACGTTGACATGGGAAGGAGGAAGGGTGACTGTTCCGGAAGCACCCCCAAACTATGCGCACAACTAGTGCAAATCCTTCCCAGGGCAAACTGCAGCAGGTTGATTTGCATACCGTGATGTCATAAAAGCAGTCGGGCACAGTTACAGTAGCTGCAACCCTCATCTCTACATGAAAACCGACAGGCAGTGCACCGTCCTATGTCTCAATGGGTTCTTAAATTGGAAAATAAAATCTAAAAGGCAGCTTGAGATTTAACCCCCTAGCTGCTGAGGGCTTTCTCATCCTTGCACCGAGACCATTTTCAGACGTTAGCGCTCGTCCGAACGTCGTCGTCACAGATTTATTTATTTTTTTAAATGTCTTTTTTTCTCTCTTATCCCCCTGCCGCACTCGCACAAATCATACCTTGTTTTTTTTTTTCTTTCAAAAGACTTTGTAGTCTCAAAAAAGCCATTAGTCTTTTTACTGATTTGAACACGTCAAAAGTTGTTTCGCCCAAATGGCCCAAAAAGCGTATTTCTCAAGAAAGTGAACCAAAAGTAAATGTGATTTTTTTTTTTGTCCCCCGTCTTATAAGCACCATAGACAAATACTTTGTGTTTTGCCACCAATCCACCTGCCCAAAATCTGCACGCAAACCAAAAATGCTCTCTTTCTTCTAGTTTTTGTCAACTCAATTGAAACGCTTACTATGTGTAGGAAGACTACGGCAGCCCAGCGAGGCCTACCGTTTTACAAAGTAGACAAGCTACTGCATGAAATGAGGGAGCAAAGTTTTTTTCCCTCTCTCCCCCTGAAATCTGACACAATGTGGGGGCCTACTTTACAAAGCAAGTGAAACCGTGTGGGTCCTGCAGCGCCCTCTATTGGTTGCATATGCAAAGCACAGTACAAGGCCCGAAAAAGCAAGGAAGCATGCAGCCAGCACACAGGAGAAGAGATCAGAACAGAGTGCTGAACAGCAAAGGAGGAGACGTCACCAGCAGCACACAAAAAGATCTGACTTTTACCAGAGATGATCAGGGGAAAGCGCGAACGCAGTCCCCCACTACCACAAATTATGCAGTCGAGTTTCCCGCATTTGGGGAAATCGCAGGGGTCAGCACACCCGGAGTGCAATGGATGAGCCTCGCCCTGGGAGAACCACCTTCGTGATCATGGTATCTCCCCTGCCAGGTAAGTATGAGTTGGACTAGGGCTCAGGAGGGCCCCTGCTCGGGCACACCCCCGTCAAGTGAAGGAGGTTGACCGGATCCATGACAAGCGAACTCTCGGCAGGGGATAGAAAAAAACTGCAGGGAGGCTGCATCTCTTCACGTTGACATGGGAAGGAGGAAGGGTGACTGTTCCGGAAGCACCCCCAAACTATGCGCACAACTAGTGCAAATCCTTCCCAGGGCACACTGCAGCAGGTTGATTTGCATACCGTGATGTCATAAAAGCAGTCTGGCACAGTTACAGTAGCTGCAACCCTCATCTCTACATGAAAACCGACAGGCAGTGCACCGTCCTATGTCTCAATGGGTTCTTAAATTGGAAAATAAAATCTAAAAGGCAGCTTGAGATTTAACCCCCTAGCTGCTGAGGGCTTTCTCATCCTTGCACCGAGACCATTTTCAGACGTTAGCGCTCGTCCGAACGTCGTCGTCATAGATTTATTTATTTTTTTAAATGTCTTTTTTTCTCTCTTATCCCCCTGCCGCACTCGCACAAATCATACCTTGTTTTTTTTTTTTTTCTTTCAAAAGACTTTGTAGTCTCAAAAAAGCCATTAGTCTTTTTACTGATTTGAACACGTCAAAAGTTGTTTCGCCCAAATGGCCCAAAAAGCGTATTTCTCAAGAAAGTGAACCAAAAGTAAATGTGATTTTTTTTGTCCCCCGTCTTATAAGCACCATAGACAAATACTTTGTGTTTTGCCACCAATCCACCTGCCCAAAATCTGCACGCAAACCAAAAATGCTCTCTTTCTTCTAGTTTTTGTCAACTCAATTGAAACGCTTACTATGTGTAGGAAGACTACGGCAGCCCAGCGAGGCCTACCGTTTTACAAAGTAGACAAGCTACTGCATGAAATGAGGGAGCAAAGTTTTTTTCCCTCTCTCCCCCTGAAATCTGACACAATGTGGGGGCCTACTTTACAAAGCAAGTGAATCCGTGTGGGTCCTGCAGCGCCCTCTATTGGTTGCATATGCAAAGCACAGTACAAGGCCCGAAAAAGCAAGGAAGCATGCAGCCAGCACACAGGAGAAGAGATCAGAACAGAGTGCTGAACAGCAAAGGAGGAGACGTCACCAGCAGCACACAAAAAGATCTGACTTTTACCAGAGATGATCAGGGGAAAGCGCGAACGCAGTCCCCCACTACCACAAATTATGCAGTCGAGTTTCCCGCATTTGGGGAAATCGCAGGGGTCAGCACACCCGGAGTGCAATGGATGAGCCTCGCCCTGGGAGAACCACCTTCGTGATCATGGTATCTCCCCTGCCAGGTAAGTATGAGTTGGACTAGGGCTCAGGAGGGCCCCTGCTCGGGCACACCCCCGTCAAGTGAAGGAGGTTGACCGGATCCATGACAAGCGAACTCTCGGCAGGGGATAGAAAAAAACTGCAGGGAGGCTGCATCTCTTCACGTTGACATGGGAAGGAGGAAGGGTGACTGTTCCGGAAGCACCCCCAAACTATGCGCACAACTAGTGCAAATCCTTCCCAGGGCACACTGCAGCAGGTTGATTTGCATACCGTGATGTCATAAAAGCAGTCTGGCACAGTTACAGTAGCTGCAACCCTCATCTCTACATGAAAACCGACAGGCAGTGCACCGTCCTATGTCTCAATGGGTTCTTAAATTGGAAAATAAAATCTAAAAGGCAGCTTGAGATTTAACCCCCTAGCTGCTGAGGGCTTTCTCATCCTTGCACCGAGACCATTTTCAGACGTTAGCGCTCGTCCGAACGTCGTCGTCACAGATTTATTTATTTTTTTAAATGTCTTTTTTTCTCTTATCCCCCTGCCGCACTCGCACAAATCATACCTTGTTTTTTTTTTTCTTTCAAAAGACTTTGTAGTCTCAAAAAAGCCATTAATCTTTTTACTGATTTGAACACGTCAAAAGTTGTTTCGCCCAAATGGCCCAAAAAGCGTATTTCTCAAGAAAGTGAACCAAAAGTAAATGTGATTTTTTTTTGTCCCCCGTCTTATAAGCACCATAGACAAATACTTTGTGTTTTGCCACCAATCCACCTGCCCAAAATCTGCACGCAAACCAAAAATGCTCTCTTTCTTCTAGTTTTTGTCAACTCAATTGAAACGCTTACTATGTGTAGGAAGACTACGGCAGCCCAGCGAGGCCTACCGTTTTACAAAGTAGACAAGCTACTGCATGAAATGAGGGAGCAAAGTTTTTTTCCCTCTCCCCCCCTGAAATCTGACACAATGTGGGGGCCTACTTTACAAAGCAAGTGAAACCGTGTGGGTCCTGCAGCGCCCTCTATTGGTTGCATATGCAAAGCACAGTACAAGGCCCGAAAAAGCAAGGAAGCATGCAGCCAGCACACAGGAGAAGAGATCAGAACAGAGTGCTGAACAGCAAAGGAGGAGACGTCACCAGCAGCACACAAAAAGATCTGACTTTTACCAGAGATGATCAGGGGAAAGCGCGAACGCAGTCCCCCACTACCACAAATTATGCAGTCGAGTTTCCCGCATTTGGGGAAATCGCAGGGGTCAGCACAGCCGGAGTGCAATGGATGAGCCTCGCCCTGGGAGAACCACCTTCGTGATCATGGTATCTCCCCTGCCAGGTAAGTATGAGTTGGACTAGGGCTCAGGAGGGCCCCTGCTCGGGCACACCCCCGTCAAGTGAAGGAGGTTGACCGGATCCATGACAAGCGAACTCTCGGCAGGGGATAGAAAAAAACTGCAGGGAGGCTGCATCTCTTCACGTTGACATGGGAAGGAGGAAGGGTGACTGTTCCGGAAGCACCCCCCAAACTATGCGCACAACTAGTGCAAATCCTTCCCAGGGCACACTGCAGCAGGTTGATTTGCATACCGTGATGTCATAAAAGCAGTCTGGCACAGTTACAGTAGCTGCAACCCTCATCTCTACATGAAAACCGACAGGCAGTGCACCGTCCTATGTCTCAATGGGTTCTTAAATTGGAAAATAAAATCTAAAAGGCAGCTTGAGATTTAACCCCCTAGCTGCTGAGGGCTTTCTCATCCTTGCACCGAGACCATTTTCAGACGTTAGCGCTCGTCCGAACGTCGTCATCACAGATTTATTTATTTTTTTAAATGTCTTTTTTTCTCTCTTATCCCCCTGCCGCACTCGCACAAATCATACCTTGTTTTTTTTTTTCTTTCTTTCAAAAGACTTTGTAGTCTCAAAAAAGCCATTAGTCTTTTTACTGATTTGAACACGTCAAAAGTTGTTTCGCCCAAATGGCCCAAAAAGCGTATTTCTCAAGAAAGTGAACCAAAAGTAAATGTGATTTTTTTTTTGTCCCCCGTCTTATAAGCACCATAGACAAATACTTTGTGTTTTGCCACCAATCCACCTGCCCAAAATCTGCACGCAAACCAAAAATGCTCTCTTTCTTCTAGTTTTTGTCAACTCAATTGAAACGCTTACTATGTGTAGGAAGACTACGGCAGCCCAGCGAGGCCTACCGTTTTACAAAGTAGACAAGCTACTGCATGAAATCAGGGAGCAAAGTTTTTTTCCCTCTCTCCCCCTGAAATCTGACACAATGTGGGGGCCTACTTTACAAAGCAAGTGAAACCGTGTGGGTCCTGCAGCGCCCTCTATTGGTTGCATATGCAAAGCACAGTACAAGGCCCGAAAAAGCAAGGAAGCATGCAGCCAGCACACAGGAGAAGAGATCAGAACAGAGTGCTGAACAGCAAAGGAGGAGACGTCACCAGCAGCACACAAAAAGATCTGACTTTTACCAGAGATGATCAGGGGAAAGCGCGAACGCAGTCCCCCACTACCACAAATTATGCAGTCGAGTTTCCCGCATTTGGGGAAATCGCAGGGGTCAGCACACCCGGAGTGCAATGGATGAGCCTCGCCCTGGGAGAACCACCTTCGTGATCATGGTATCTCCCCTGCCAGGTAAGTATGAGTTGGACTAGGGCTCAGGAGGGCCCCTGCTCGGGCACACCCCCGTCAAGTGAAGGAGGTTGACCGGATCCATGACAAGCGAACTCTCGGCAGGGGATAGAAAAAAACTGCAGGGAGGCTGCATCTCTTCACGTTGACATGGGAAGGAGGAAGGGTGACTGTTCCAGAAGCACCCCCAAACTATGCGCACAACTAGTGCAAATCCTTCCCAGGGCACACTGCAGCAGGTTGATTTGCATACCGTGATGTCATAAAAGCAGTCGGGCACAGTTACAGTAGCTGCAACCCTCATCTCTACATGAAAACCGACAGGCAGTGCACCGTCCTATGTCTCAATGGGTTCTTAAATTGGAAAATAAAATCTAAAAGGCAGCTTGAGATTTAACCCCCTAGCTGCTGAGGGCTTTCTCATCCTTGCACCGAGACCATTTTCAGACGTTAGCGCTCGTCCGAACGTCGTCGTCACAGATTTATTTATTTTTTTAAATGTCTTTTTTTCTCTCTTATCCCCCTGCCGCACTCGCACAAATCATACCTTGCTTTTTTTTTTCTTTCAAAAGACTTTGTAGTCTCAAAAAAGCCATTAGTCTTTTTACTGATTTGAACACGTCAAAAGTTGTTTCACCCAAATGGCCCAAAAAGCGTATTTCTCAAGCAAGTGAACCAAAAGCAAATGTGATTTTTTTTCTTTTGTCCCCCGTCTTATAAGCACCATAGACAAATACTTTGTGTTTTGCCACCAATCCACCTGCCCAAAATCTGCACGCAAACCAAAAATGCTCTCTTTCTTCTAGTTTTTGTCAACTCAATTGAAACGCTTACTATGTGTAGGAAGACTACGGCAGCCCAGCGAGGCCTACCGTTTTACAAAGTAGACAAGCTACTGCATGAAATGAGGGAGCAAAGTTTTTTTCCCTCTCTCCCCCTGAAATCTGACACAATGTGGGGGCCTACTTTACAAAGCAAGTGAAACCGTGTGGGTCCTGCAGCGCCCTCTATTGGTTGCATATGCAAAGCACAGTACAAGGCCCGAAAAAGCAAGGAAGCATGCAGCCAGCACACAGGAGAAGAGATCAGAACAGAGTGCTGAACAGCAAAGGAGGAGACGTCACCAGCAGCACACAAAAAGATCTGACTTTTACCAGAGATGATCAGGGGAAAGCGCGAACGCAGTCCTCCAGTACCACAAATTATGCAGTCGAGTTTCCCGCATTTGGGGAAATCGCAGGGGTCAGCACACTCGGAGTGCAATGGATGAGCCTCGCCCTGGGAGAACCACCTTCATGATCATGGTATCTCCCCTGCCAGGTAAGTATGAGTTGGACTAGGGCTCAGGAGGGCCCCTGCTCGGGCACCCCCCCGTCAAGTGAAGGAGGTTGACCGGATCCATGACAAGCGAACTCTCGGCAGGGGATAGAAAAAAACTGCAGGGAGGCTGCATCTCTTCACGTTGACATGGGAAGGAGGAAGGGTGACTGTTCCGGAAGCACCCCCAAACTATGCGCACAACTAGTGCAAATCCTTCCCAGGGCACACTGCAGCAGGTTGATTTGCATACCGTGATGTCATAAAAGCAGTCTGGCACAGTTACAGTAGCTGCAACCCTCATCTCTACATGAAAACCGACAGGCAGTGCACCGTCCTATGTCTCAATGGGTTCTTAAATTGGAAAATAAAATCTAAAAGGCAGCTTGAGATTTAACCCCCTAGCTGCTGAGGGCTTTCTCATCCTTGCACCGAGACCATTTTCAGACGTTAGCGCTCGTCCGAACGTCGTCGTCACAGATTTATTTATTTTTTTAAATGTCTTTTTTTCTCTTATCCCCCTGCCGCACTCGCACAAATCATACCTTGTTTTTTTTTTCTTTCAAAAGACTTTGTAGTCTCAAAAAAGCCATTAATCTTTTTACTGATTTGAACACGTCAAAAGTTGTTTCGCCCAAATGTCCCAAAAAGCGTATTTCTCAAGAAAGTGAACCAAAAGTAAATGTGATTTTTTTTTGTCCCCCGTCTTATAAGCACCATAGACAAATACTTTGTGTTTTGCCACCAATCCACCTGCCCAAAATCTGCACGCAAACCAAAAATGCTCTCTTTCTTCTAGTTTTTGTCAACTCAATTGAAACGCTTACTATGTGTAGGAAGACTACGGCAGCCCAGCGAGGCCTACCGTTTTACAAAGTAGACAAGCTACTGCATGAAATGAGGGAGCAAAGTTTTTTTCCCTCTCTCCCCCTGAAATCTGACACAATGTGGGGGCCTACTTTACAAAGCAAGTGAAACCGTGTGGGTCCTGCAGCGCCCTCTATTGGTTGCATATGCAAAGCACAGTACAAGGCCCGAAAAAGCAAGGAAGCATGCAGCCAGCACACAGGAGAAGAGATCAGAACAGAGTGTTGAACAGCAAAGGAGGAGACGTCACCAGCAGCACACAAAAAGATCTGACTTTTACCAGAGATGATCAGGGGAAAGCGCGAACGCAGTCCCCCACTACCACAAATTATGCAGTCGAGTTTCCCGCATTTGGGGAAATCGCAGGGGTCAGCACACCCGGAGTGCAATGGATGAGCCTCGCCCTGGGAGAATCACCTTCGTGATCATGGTATCTCCCCTGCCAGGTAAGTATGAGTTGGACTAGGGCTCAGGAGGGCCCCTGCTCGGGCACACCCCCGTCAAGTGAAGGAGGTTGACCGGATCCATGACAAGCGAACTCTCGGCAGGGGATAGAAAAAAACTGTAGGGAGGCTGCATCTCTTCACGTTGACATGGGAAGGAGGAAGGGTGACTGTTCCGGAAGCACCCCCAAACTATGCGCACAACTAGTGCAAATCCTTCCCAGGGCACACTGCAGCAGGTTGATTTGCATACCGTGATGTCATAAAAGCAGTCTGGCACAGTTACAGTAGCTGCAACCCTCATCTCTACATGAAAACCGACAGGCAGTGCACCGTCCTATGTCTCAATGGGTTCTTAAATTGGAAAATAAAATCTAAAAGGCAGCTTGAGATTTAACCCCCTAGCTGCTGAGGGCTTTCTCATCCTTGCACCGAGACCATTTTCAGACGTTAGCGCTCGTCCGAACGTCGTCGTCACAGATTTATTTTTTTAAATGTCTTTTTTTCTCTCTTATCCCCCTGCCGCACTCGCACAAATCATACCTTGTTTTTTTTTTTCTTTCTTTCAAAAGACTTTGTAGTCTCAAAAAAGCCATTAGTCTTTTTACTGATTTGAACACGTCAAAAGTTGTTTCGCCCAAATGGCCCAAAAAGCGTATTTCTCAAGAAAGTGAACCAAAAGTAAATGTGATTTTTTTTTTGTCCCCCGTCTTATAAGCACCATAGACAAATACTTTGTGTTTTGCCACCAATCCACCTGCCCAAAATCTGCACGCAAACCAAAAATGCTCTCTTTCTTCTAGTTTTTGTCAACTCAATTGAAACGCTTACTATGTGTAGGAAGACTACGGCAGCCCAGCGAGGCCTACCGTTTTACAAAGTAGACAAGCTACTGCATGAAATCAGGGAGCAAAGTTTTTTTCCCTCTCTCCCCCTGAAATCTGACACAATGTGGGGGCCTACTTTACAAAGCAAGTGAAACCGTGTGGGTCCTGCAGCGCCCTCTATTGGTTGCATATGCAAAGCACAGTACAAGGCCCGAAAAAGCAAGGAAGCATGCAGCCAGCACACAGGAGAAGAGATCAGAACAGAGTGCTGAACAGCAAAGGAGGAGACGTCACCAGCAGCACACAAAAAGATCTGACTTTTACCAGAGATGATCAGGGGAAAGCGCGAACGCAGTCCCCCACTACCACAAATTATGCAGTCGAGTTTCCCGCATTTGGGGAAATCGCAGGGGTCAGCACAGCCGGAGTGCAATGGATGAGCCTCGCCCTGGGAGAACCACCTTCGTGATCATGGTATCTCCCCTGCCAGGTAAGTATGAGTTGGACTAGGGCTCAGGAGGGCCCCTGCTCGGGCACACCCCCGTCAAGTGAAGGAGGTTGACCGGATCCATGACAAGCGAACTCTCGGCAGGGGATAGAAAAAAACTGCAGGGAGGCTGCATCTCTTCACGTTGACATGGGAAGGAGGAAGGGTGACTGTTCCGGAAGCACCCCCAAACTATGCGCACAACTAGTGCAAATCCTTCCCAGGGCACACTGCAGCAGGTTGATTTGCATACCGTGATGTCATAAAAGCAGTCGGGCACAGTTACAGTAGCTGCAACCCTCATCTCTACATGAAAACCGACAGGCAGTGCACCGTCCTATGTCTCAATGGGTTCTTAAATTGGAAAATAAAATCTAAAAGGCAGCTTGAGATTTAACCCCCTAGCTGCTGAGGGCTTTCTCATCCTTGCACCGAGACCATTTTCAGACGTTAGCGCTCGTCCGAACGTCGTCGTCACAGATTTATTTATTTTTTTAAATGTCTTTTTTTCTCTTATCCCCCTGCCGCACTCGCACAAATCATACCTTGTTTTTTTTTTCTTTCAAAAGACTTTGTAGTCTCAAAAAAGCCATTAATCTTTTTACTGATTTGAACACGTCAAAAGTTGTTTCGCCCAAATGTCCCAAAAAGCGTATTTCTCAAGAAAGTGAACCAAAAGTAAATGTGATTTTTTTTTGTCCCCCGTCTTATAAGCACCATAGACAAATACTTTGTGTTTTGCCACCAATCCACCTGCCCAAAATCTGCACGCAAACCAAAAATGCTCTCTTTCTTCTAGTTTTTGTCAACTCAATTGAAACGCTTACTATGTGTAGGAAGACTACGGCAGCCCAGCGAGGCCTACCGTTTTACAAAGTAGACAAGCTACTGCATGAAATGAGGGAGCAAAGTTTTTTTCCCTCTCTCCCCCTGAAATCTGACACAATGTGGGGGCCTACTTTACAAAGCAAGTGAAACCGTGTGGGTCCTGCAGCGCCCTCTATTGGTTGCATATGCAAAGCACAGTACAAGGCCCGAAAAAGCAAGGAAGCATGCAGCCAGCACACAGGAGAAGAGATCAGAACAGAGTGTTGAACAGCAAAGGAGGAGACGTCACCAGCAGCACACAAAAAGATCTGACTTTTACCAGAGATGATCAGGGGAAAGCGCGAACGCAGTCCCCCACTACCACAAATTATGCAGTCGAGTTTCCCGCATTTGGGGAAATCGCAGGGGTCAGCACACCCGGAGTGCAATGGATGAGCCTCGCCCTGGGAGAACCACCTTCGTGATCATGGTATCTCCCCTGCCAGGTAAGTATGAGTTGGACTAGGGCTCAGGAGGGCCCCTGCTCGGGCACACCCCCGTCAAGTGAAGGAGGTTGACCGGATCCATGACAAGCGAACTCTCGGCAGGGGATAGAAAAAAACTGTAGGGAGGCTGCATCTCTTCACGTTGACATGGGAAGGAGGAAGGGTGACTGTTCCGGAAGCACCCCCAAACTATGCGCACAACTAGTGCAAATCCTTCCCAGGGCACACTGCAGCAGGTTGATTTGCATACCGTGATGTCATAAAAGCAGTCTGGCACAGTTACAGTAGCTGCAACCCTCATCTCTACATGAAAACCGACAGGCAGTGCACCGTCCTATGTCTCAATGGGTTCTTAAATTGGAAAATAAAATCTAAAAGGCAGCTTGAGATTTAACCCCCTAGCTGCTGAGGGTTTTCTCATCCTCGCACCGAGACCATTTTCAGACGTTAGCGCTCGTCCGAACGTCGTCGTCACAGATTTATTTATTTTTTTAAATGTCTTTTTTTCTCTCTTATCCCCCTGCCGCACTCGCACAAATCATACCTTGTTTTTTGTTTTTGTTTTTTTTTTTCTTTCAAAAGACTTTGTAGTCTCAAAAAAGCCATTAGTCTTTTTACTGATTTGAACACGTCAAAAGTTGTTTCGCTCAAATGGCCCAAAAAGCGTATTTCTCAAGAAAGTGAACCAAAAGTAAATGTGATTTTTTTTGTCCCCCGTCTTATAAGCACCATAGACAAATACTTTGTTTTGCCACCAATCCACCTGCCCAAGATCTGCACGCAAACCAAAAATGCTCTCTTTCTTCTAGTTTTTGTCAACTCAATTGAAATGCTTACTATGTGTAGGAAGACTACGGCAGCCCAGCGAGGCCTACCGTTTTACAAAGTAGACAAGCTACTGCATGAAATGAGGGAGCAAAGTTTTTTTCCCTCTCTCCCCCTGAAATCTGACACAATGTGGGGGCCTACTTTACAAAGCAAGTGAAACCGTGTGGGTCCTGCAGCGCCCTCTATTGGTTGCATATGCAAAGCACAGTACAAGGCCCGAAAAAGCAAGGAAGCATGCAGCCAGCACACAGGAGAAGAGATCAGAACAGAGTGCTGAACAGCAAAGGAGGAGACGTCACCAGCAGCACACAAAAAGATCTGACTTTTACCAGAGATGATCAGGGGAAAGCGCGAACGCAGTCCCCCAGTACCACAAATTATGCAGTCGAGTTTCCCGCATTTGGGGAAATCGCAGGGGTCAGCACACTCGGAGTGCAATGGATGAGCCTCGCCCTGGGAGAACCACCTTCATGATCATGGTATCTCCCCTGCCAGGTAAGTATGAGTTGGACTAGGGCTCAGGAGGGCCCCTGCTCGGGCACACCCCCGTCAAGTGAAGGAGGTTGACCGGATCCATGACAAGCGAACTCTCGGCAGGGGATAGAAAAAAACTGCAGGGAGGCTGCATCTCTTCACGTTGACATGGGAAGGAGGAAGGGTGACTGTTCCGGAAGCACCCCCAAACTATGCGCACAACTAGTGCAAATCCTTCCCAGGGCACACTGCAGCAGGTTGATTTGCATACCGTGATGTCATAAAAGCAGTCTGGCACAGTTACAGTAGCTGCAACCCTCATCTCTACATGAAAACCGACAGGCAGTGCACCGTCCTATGTCTCAATGGGTTCTTAAATTGGAAAATAAAATCTAAAAGGCAGCTTGAGATTTAACCCCCTAGCTGCTGAGGGCTTTCTCATCCTTGCACCGAGACCATTTTCAGACGTTAGCGCTCGTCCGAACGTCGTCGTCACAGATTTATTTATTTTTTTAAATGTCTTTTTTTCTCTCTTATCCCCCTGCCGCACTCGCACAAATCATACCTTGTTTTTTTTTTTCTTTCTTTCAAAAGACTTTGTAGTCTCAAAAAAGCCATTAGTCTTTTTACTGATTTGAACACGTCAAAAGTTGTTTCGCCCAAATGGCCCAAAAAGCGTATTTCTCAAGAAAGTGAACCAAAAGTAAATGTGATTTTTTTTTTGTCCCCCGTCTTATAAGCACCATAGACAAATACTTTGTGTTTTGCCACCAATCCACCTGCCCAAAATCTGCACGCAAACCAAAAATGCTCTCTTTCTTCTAGTTTTTGTCAACTCAATTGAAACGCTTACTATGTGTAGGAAGACTACGGCAGCCCAGCGAGGCCTACCGTTTTACAAAGTAGACAAGCTACTGCATGAAATCAGGGAGCAAAGTTTTTTTCCCTCTCTCCCCCTGAAATCTGACACAATGTGGGGGCCTACTTTACAAAGCAAGTGAAACCGTGTGGGTCCTGCAGCGCCCTCTATTGGTTGCATATGCAAAGCACAGTACAAGGCCCGAAAAAGCAAGGAAGCATGCAGCCAGCACACAGGAGAAGAGATCAGAACAGAGTGCTGAACAGCAAAGGAGGAGACGTCACCAGCAGCACACAAAAAGATCTGACTTTTACCAGAGATGATCAGGGGAAAGCGCGAACGCAGTCCCCCACTACCACAAATTATGCAGTCGAGTTTCCCGCATTTGGGGAAATCGCAGGGGTCAGCACACCCGGAGTGCAATGGATGAGCCTCGCCCTGGGAGAACCACCTTCGTGATCATGGTATCTCCCCTGCCAGGTAAGTATGAGTTGGACTAGGGCTCAGGAGGGCCCCTGCTCGGGCACACCCCCGTCAAGTGAAGGAGGTTGACCGGATCCATGACAAGCGAACTCTCGGCAGGGGATAGAAAAAAACTGCAGGGAGGCTGCATCTCTTCACGTTGACATGGGAAGGAGGAAGGGTGACTGTTCCGGAAGCACCCCCAAACTATGCGCACAACTAGTGCAAATCCTTCCCAGGGCACACTGCAGCAGGTTGATTTGCATACCGTGATGTCATAAAAGCAGTCTGGCACAGTTACAGTAGCTGCAACCCTCATCTCTACATGAAAACCGACAGGCAGTGCACCGTCCTATGTCTCAATGGGTTCTTAAATTGGAAAATAAAATCTAAAAGGCAGCTTGAGATTTAACCCCCTAGCTGCTGAGGGCTTTCTCATCCTTGCACCGAGACCATTTTCAGACGTTAGCGCTCGTCCGAACGTCGTCGTCACAGATTTATTTATTTTTTTAAATGTCTTTTTTTCTCTTATCCCCCTGCCGCACTCGCACAAATCATACCTTGTTTTTTTTTTCTTTCAAAAGACTTTGTAGTCTCAAAAAAGCCATTAATCTTTTTACTGATTTGAACACGTCAAAAGTTGTTTCGCTCAAATGGCCCAAAAAGCGTATTTCTCAAGAAAGTGAACCAAAAGTAAATGTGATTTTTTTTGTCCCCCGTCTTATAAGCACCATAGACAAATACTTTGTTTTGCCACCAATCCACCTGCCCAAAATCTGCACGCAAACCAAAAATGCTCTCTTTCTTCTAGTTTTTGTCAACTCAATTGAAATGCTTACTATGTGTAGGAAGACTACGGCAGCCCAGCGAGGCCTACCGTTTTACAAAGTAGACAAGCTACTGCATGAAATGAGGGAGCAAAGTTTTTTTCCCTCTCTCCCCCTGAAATCTGACACAATGTGGGGGCCTACTTTACAAAGCAAGTGAAACCGTGTGGGTCCTGCAGCGCCCTCTATTGGTTGCATATGCAAAGCACAGTACAAGGCCCGAAAAAGCAAGGAAGCATGCAGCCAGCACACAGGAGAAGAGATCAGAACAGAGTGTTGAACAGCAAAGGAGGAGACGTCACCAGCAGCACACAAAAAGATCTGACTTTTACCAGAGATGATCAGGGGAAAGCGCGAACGCAGTCCCCCACTACCACAAATTATGCAGTCGAGTTTCCCGCATTTGGGGAAATCGCAGGGGTCAGCACACCCGGAGTGCAATGGATGAGCCTCGCCCTGGGAGAACCACCTTCGTGATCATGGTATCTCCCCTGCCAGGTAAGTATGAGTTGGACTAGGGCTCAGGAGGGCCCCTGCTCGGGCACACCCCCGTCAAGTGAAGGAGGTTGACCGGATCCATGACAAGCGAACTCTCGGCAGGGGATAGAAAAAAACTGCAGGGAGGCTGCATCTCTTCACGTTGACATGGGAAGGAGGAAGGGTGACTGTTCCGGAAGCACCCCCAAACTATGCGCACAACTAGTGCAAATCCTTCCCAGGGCACACTGCAGCAGGTTGATTTGCATACCGTGATGTCATAAAAGCAGTCTGGCACAGTTACAGTAGCTGCAACCCTCATCTCTACATGAAAACCGACAGGCAGTGCACCGTCCTATGTCTCAATGGGTTCTTAAATTGGAAAATAAAATCTAAAAGGCAGCTTGAGATTTAACCCCCTAGCTGCTGAGGGTTTTCTCATCCTCGCACCGAGACCATTTTCAGACGTTAGCGCTCGTCCGAACGTCGTCGTCACAGATTTATTTATTTTTTTAAATGTCTTTTTTTCTCTCTTATCCCCCTGCCGCACTCGCACAAATCATACCTTGTTTTTTGTTTTTGTTTTTTTTTTTCTTTCAAAAGACTTTGTAGTCTCAAAAAAGCCATTAGTCTTTTTACTGATTTGAACACGTCAAAAGTTGTTTCGCTCAAATGGCCCAAAAAGCGTATTTCTCAAGAAAGTGAACCAAAAGTAAATGTGATTTTTTTTGTCCCCCGTCTTATAAGCACCATAGACAAATACTTTGTTTTGCCACCAATCCACCTGCCCAAAATCTGCACGCAAACCAAAAATGCTCTCTTTCTTCTAGTTTTTGTCAACTCAATTGAAATGCTTACTATGTGTAGGAAGACTACGGCAGCCCAGCGAGGCCTACCGTTTTACAAAGTAGACAAGCTACTGCATGAAATGAGGGAGCAAAGTTTTTTTCCCTCTCTCCCCCTGAAATCTGACACAATGTGGGGGCCTACTTTACAAAGCAAGTGAAACCGTGTGGGTCCTGCAGCGCCCTCTATTGGTTGCATATGCAAAGCACAGTACAAGGCCCGAAAAAGCAAGGAAGCATGCAGCCAGCACACAGGAGAAGAGATCAGAACAGAGTGCTGAACAGCAAAGGAGGAGACGTCACCAGCAGCACACAAAAAGATCTGACTTTTACCAGAGATGATCAGGGGAAAGCGCGAACGCAGTCCCCCAGTACCACAAATTATGCAGTCGAGTTTCCCGCATTTGGGGAAATCGCAGGGGTCAGCACACCCGGAGTGCAATGGATGAGCCTCGCCCTGGGAGAACCACCTTCATGATCATGGTATCTCCCCTGCCAGGTAAGTATGAGTTGGACTAGGGCTCAGGAGGGCCCCTGCTCGGGCACACCCCCGTCAAGTGAAGGAGGTTGACCGGATCCATGACAAGCGAACTCTCGGCAGGGGATAGAAAAAAACTGCAGGGAGGCTGCATCTCTTCACGTTGACATGGGAAGGAGGAAGGGTGACTGTTCCGGAAGCACCCCCAAACTATGCGCACAACTAGTGCAAATCCTTCCCAGGGCACACTGCAGCAGGTTGATTTGCATACCGTGATGTCATAAAAGCAGTCTGGCACAGTTACAGTAGCTGCAACCCTCATCTCTACATGAAAACCGACAGGCAGTGCACCGTCCTATGTCTCAATGGGTTCTTAAATTGGAAAATAAAATCTAAAAGGCAGCTTGAGATTTAACCCCCTAGCTGCTGAGGGCTTTCTCACCCTTCACCGAGACCATTTTCAGACGTTAGCGCTCGTCCGAACGTCGTCGTCACAGATTTATTTATTTTTTTAAATGTCTTTTTTTCTCTCTTATCCCCCTGCCGCACTCGCACAAATCATACCTTGTTTTTTTTTTTGCTTTCAAAAGACTTTGTAGTCTCAAAAAAGCCATTAGTCTTTTTACTGATTTGAACACGTCAAAAGTTGTTTTGCCCAAATGACCCAAAAAGCGTATTTCTCAAGAAAGTGAACCAAAAGTAAATGTGATTTTTTTTTGTCCCCCGTCTTATAAGCACCATAGACAAATACTTTGTGTTTTGCCACCAATCCACCTGCCCAAAATCTGCACGCAAACCAAAAATGCTCTCTTTCTTCTAGTTTTTGTCAACTCAATTGAAACGCTTACTATGTGTAGGAAGACTACGGCAGCCCAGCGAGGCCTACCGTTTTACAAAGTAGACAAGCTACTGCATGAAATGAGGGAGCAAAGTTTTTTCCCCTCTCTCCCCCTGAAATCTGACACAATGTGGGGGCCTACTTTACAAAGCAAGTGAAACCGTGTGGGTCCTGCAGCGCCCTCTATTGGTTGCATATGCAAAGCACAGTACAAGGCCCGAAAAAGCAAGGAAGCATGCAGCCAGCACACAGGAGAAGAGATCAGAACAGAGTGCTGAACAGCAAAGGAGGAGACGTTACCAGCAGCACACAAAAAGATCTGACTTTTACCAGAGATGATCAGGGGAAAGCGCGAACGCAGTCCCCCACTACCACAAATTATGCAGTCGAGTTTCCCGCATTTGGGGAAATCGCAGGGGTCAGCACACCCGGAGTGCAATGGATGAGCCTCGCCCTGGGAGAACCACCTTCGTGATCATGGTATCTCCCCTGCCAGGTAAGTATGAGTTGGACTAGGGCTCAGGAGGGCCCCTGCTCGGGCACACCCCCGTCAAGTGAAGGAGGTTGACCGGATCCATGACAAGCGAACTCTCGGCAGGGGATAGAAAAAAACTGCAGGGAGGCTGCATCTCTTCACGTTGACATGGGAAGGAGGAAGGGTGACTGTTCCGGAAGCACCCCCAAACTATGCGCACAACTAGTGCAAATCCTTCCCAGGGCACACTGCAGCAGGTTGATTTGCATACCGTGATGTCATAAAAGCAGTCTGGCACAGTTACAGTAGCTGCAACCCTCATCTCTACATGAAAACCGACAGGCAGTGCACCGTCCTATGTCTCAATGGGTTCTTAAATTGGAAAATAAAATCTAAAAGGCAGCTTGAGATTTAACCCCCTAGCTGCTGAGGGCTTTCTCATCCTTGCACCGAGACCATTTTCAGACGTTAGCGCTCGTCCGAACGTCGTCGTCACAGATTTATTTATTTTTTTAAATGTCTTTTTTTCTCTCTTATCCCCCTGCCGCACTCGCACAAATCATACCTTGTTTTTTTTTTGTTTTTTTTTTTCTTTCAAAAGACTTTGTAGTCTCAAAAAAGCCATTAGTCTTTTTACTGATTTGAACACGTCAAAAGTTGTTTCGCCCAAATGGCCCAAAAAGCGTATTTCTCAAGAAAGTGAACCAAAAGTAAATGTGATTTTTTTTGTCCCCCGTCTTATAAGCACCATAGACAAATACTTTGTGTTTTGCCACCAATCCACCTGCCCAAAATCTGCACGCAAACCAAAAATGCTCTCTTTCTTCTAGTTTTTGTCAACTCAATTGGAACGCTTACTATGTGTAGGAAGACTACGGCAGCCCAGCGAGGCCTACCGTTTTACAAAGTAGACAAGCTACTGCATGAAATGAGGGAGCAAAGTTTTTTTCCCTCTCTCCCCCTGAAATCTGACACAATCTGGGGGCCTACTTTACAAAGCAAGTGAAACCGTGTGGGTCCTGCAGCGCCCTCTATTGGTTGCATATGCAAAGCACAGTACAAGGCCCGAAAAAGCAAGGAAGCATGCAGCCAGCACACAGGAGAAGAGATCAGAACAGAGTGCTGAACAGCAAAGGAGGAGACGTCACCAGCAGCACACAAAAAGATCTGACTTTTACCAGAGATGATCAGGGGAAAGCGCGAACGCAGTCCCCCACTACCACAAATTATGCAGTCGAGTTTCCCGCATTTGGGGAAATCGCAGGGGTCAGCACACCCGGAGTGCAATGGATGAGCCTCGCCCTGGGAGAACCACCTTCGTGATCATGGTATCTCCCCTGCCAGGTAAGTATGAGTTGGACTAGGGCTCAGGAGGGCCCCTGCTCGGGCACACCCTCCTTCTATGCCCCTCCTCCAGACTCCAGTTATAGGAACTGTGCCCAGGGAGACGGCCATTTCGAGGAAAAGGATTCATTTTTTAAACTAAGGTGAGATACATACCAGCTCACACCTCAAACACGCCGTACAACATGGCATTCAACAACAACGCATGCAACGGCATGAATAACATCAGCCACAGACTGACTGAACTCAACACAACATGTGTGTAACCATAACCAATAACTGCAGATACAGCCCGCACTGGGACGGGCGCCCAGCATCCTCTACGGACTAAGAGAAAAGGATTTACCGGTAGGTATTAAAATCCTATTTTCTCATACGTCCTAGAGGATGCTGGGGATGCTTCAAGAACCATGGGGTTTATACCAAAGCTCTAGAACGGGCGGGAGAGTGCGGATGACTCTGCAGCACCAATTGACCAAACAAGAGGTCCTCCTCAGCCAGGGTATCAAACTTGTAAAACTTTGCAAAGGTGTTTGAACCCGACCAAGTAGCAGCTCGGCAAAGCTGTAATGCCGAGACCCCTCGGGCAGCCGCCCAGGATGAGCTCACCTTTCTGGTAGAATGGGCTTTCACCGATTTCGGTAACGGCAATCCTGCCGTAGAATGAGCCTGTTGAATCGTATTACAGACCCAGCGCGCAATAGTCTGCTTGGAAGCAGGAGCCCCAATCTTGTTGGGAGCCCATAGGACAAACAGAGCCTCTGTTTTCCTAATCTGTGACGTTCTGGCGACATAGATTTTCAAAGCTCTGACCACATCGAGAGACTTTGATTCCGCCAAGGCGTCAGTTGCCACTGGCACCACAATAGGCTGGTTTACGTGAAATGATGAACCCACTTTTGGCAGAAATTGCTGACGAGTTCTCAACTCCGCTATATCAGCATGGAAGATTAAATAGGGGCTTTTGTGAGATAAAGCCGCCAACTCAGATACCCGCCTTGCGAATGCCAAGGCCAACAACATGACTACTTTCCAAGTAAGGAATTTTAACTCAACCTTACGTAAAGGTTCAAACCAATGAGATTGCAGGAACTGCAATACCACATTAAGATACCATGGTGCCACAGGGGCACAAATGGAGGTTGGATGCGCAGCACGCCTTTCACGAAGGTCTGAACATCTGGAAGGGAGGCCAATTCCTTCTGAAAGAAGATTGATAAGGCCGAAATCTGTACTTTAATGGAGCCTAACTTTAGGCACGCATCCACACCTGCTTGCAAAAAATGGAGCAAACGCCCCAGCTGAAAATCCTCCGTATTAGCCTTCTTGGATTCACACCAAGACACACAATTCCTCCAAATACGGTGGTAATGCTTTGCCGTTACTTCTTTTCTAGCCTGAAGAAGTGTGGGTATGACTTCACTGGGAATACCCTTTCGGGCCAGGATTTGTCGTTCAACCGCCATGCCGTCAAACGCAGCCACGGTAAGTCTTGATACACGCACGGTCCTTGTTGTAACAGGTCCTCCCGTAGAGGAGGAGGCCAGGGATCTTCTATGAGCAACTCCTGAAAATCTAGATACCAGGCCCTCTTTGGCCAGTCTGGAACAATGAGTATCGCCTAAACCCTTGTTCTTCTTATAATCTTTAGCACCTTTGGAATGAGTGGAAGTGGAGGGAACACATAGACCGATGGAAACACTCACGGTGTCACTAGGGCGTCCACCGCTATTGCTTGAGGGTCCCTCGACCTGGAACAATATCTCTGAAATTTCTTGTTGAGGCGAGACGCCATCATGTCTATTTGAGGAATTCCCCAACGACTTGTCACTTCTGCAAAGACCTCTTGATGAAGACCCCACTCTCCTGGATGGAGATCGTGTCTGCTGAGGAAGTCTGCTTCCCAGTTGTCCACTCCTGGAATGAAGACTGCTGACAGAGCGCTTGCATGACTCTCCGCCCAGCAAAGAACTTTCGTGGCCTCGGCCATCGCTTCCTGGCTTGACCATTTTCCCTGAAACTGTCTCCCCTGTGTGACTGCTCCCCAGCCTCGGAGACTTGTATCTGTGGTCACCAGGATCCAATCCTGAATCCCGAAACCTGCGTCCCTCCAGAAGGTGAGAACTGTGCAGCCACCACAGGAGGGAGACTCTTGTCCTGGAAGATATGATTATTTTCCGGTGCATGTGCAGGTGAGACCCGGACCACTTGTCCAACAGGTCCCACTGAAAACACCCTGGCATGGAACCTGCCATACGGAATGGCCTCGTAGGCCGGCACCATCTTCCCCAGCAACCGAATGCATTGAAGAATCGACACTCTTGCCGGTTTCAGAATCTGTTTTACCATGCTCTGTATTACCAGAGCGTTTTCCACTGGAAGAAAAACTCTCTGTAGTTCTGTATCCAGAATCATACCCAAGAAC
Source organism: Pseudophryne corroboree (assembly GCF_028390025.1). Classification (NCBI taxonomy): domain Eukaryota; kingdom Metazoa; phylum Chordata; class Amphibia; order Anura; family Myobatrachidae; genus Pseudophryne; species Pseudophryne corroboree. The sequence goes on from NC_086444.1 coordinate 116,933,960, forward strand.
GACAGCCGAGTTGTCGGAACCAACTGTGATTTTGGCAAGTTTAGGAGCCAACCATGTTGTTGCAGAATCGTCAGTGAGAGTGCAAACGGTTTTCAGCAATTGCTCCTTGGATCTCGCCTTTATGAGGAGATCGTCCAAGTACGGGATAATCGTGATTTCCTGCTTGCGCAGGAGAACCATCATTTCCGCCATAACCTTGGTGAAAATCCTCAGAGCCGTGGACAGACCAAACGGCAACGTCTGAAATTGGTAATGACAATCCTGAACAGCAAACCTCAGGTAAGCCTGATGTGGAGGATATATGGGGACGTGTAAGTAGGCATCCTTTATGTCGACCGACACCATAAAATCCCCCTCCTCCAGACTGGATATCACTGCTCGGAGAGATTCCATCTTGAATTTGATTTTTTTTTAGAAAGAAATTGAGGGATTTTAGGTTCAGAATCGGTCTGACTGAGCCATCCGGCTTCGGGACCCCGAACAGGCTCGAATAAAAGCCTTCCCCCTGTTGTGACGGGGGTACCGTGACAATGACTTGATTTTGACACAGCTTTAGTATTGCAGCGCATACTACCTCCCTTTCTGGAAGAGAAGCTGGCAAGGCCGATTTGAAAAATCGGTGAGGGGGCACGTCTTGAAACTCTAATTTGTACCCTTGGGTTACTATTTCTAATATCCAAGGATCCAGGTCTGAGTGAACCCAGACCTGACTGAAGAGTTTAAGACGTGCCCCCACCGGTGCGGACTCCCACAGAGGAGCCCCAGCGTCATGCGGTGGATTTGGTAGAAGCCGGAGAGGACTTCTGTTCTTGGGAACTTGCCACAGCCTGCGACCTTTTTCCCCCTTCCTCTCGCAGCAAGGAAGGAGGACCCTCGTCCTTTTTTGGATTTATTGGGCCGAAAAGGACAGCATCTTATCGTGGGGCGTTTTCTTTTGTTGTGCAGGAACATACGGTAAAAATGATGACTTACCCCTGGTAGCCGTAGATACCAGGTCAGTGAGGCCGTCACCAAACAAGACACTACCGTTAAACGGTAGAGACTCCATAGTCGTCTTAGAGTCAGCATCAGCATTCCATTGATGAATCCACAATGCCATCCTAGCCGAGATTGCCATGGCATTGGCCCTTGATCCCAAAAGGCCAATATCCCTTGCAGCTTCTTTTAAATATGCTGCAGCGTCCCTGATATGACCCAGAGTCAAAAGCATGCTATCCCTGTCCAGGGTATCTATCTCAGATGACAAGTTATCTTCCCACTTTTCAATAGCCCATGCCGAAGCAACGGCAGGCCTGAGTAGCGAACCTGTAGTGACATAAATGGATTTTTGTGTATTTTCCTGCTTACGATCCGCAGGATCCTTTAGGGCTGCCGTGTCAGGAGATGGAAGCGCTACCTTTTTGGACAGACGCGATAGAGCTTTGTCCACCGTGGGGGTTGACTCCCACTTTTCCCTGTCCCCAGAGGGGAACGGATATGCCACCGGAATTCTTTTAGGAGCCTGTACCTTCTTGTCAGGATTTTCCTAAGCCTTTTCAAAAAGAGCGTTCAGTTCATGAGAGGGAGGAAACGTTACCTCAGGTTTCTTTCCTTTAAACATACAGACCCTTGTATCAGGAACAGCAGGGTCCTCCTTGATATGTAATACGTCTTTCATCGCCACAATCATGTACTGAATGCTCTTAGCCAGTTTAGGATTCAATCTGGCATCACTATAGTCGACACTGGAATCGGAGTCCGTGTCAGTATCTGTAATCTGGGTAAATGCACGTTTCTGTGACCCCGAAGGGGTCTGAGCTTGCGACAATGCATCCTCCATGGATTTCTCCATGTCTAGGTCTTAGACTCAGATTTATCTAATCTCTTAGTCAACTGAGCCACATTTGCATTCAAAATACTCAATATATTTACCCAATCAGCCGTCGGCGGTGCCGACACGGTCACTCCCACAGCCTTTTCTGTCCCCACTCCAGCCTCCTCCTGGGAAGAGCACTCAGCCTCAGACATGTCGACACACGCGTACCGACACCCACAACCACACTGGGGCTATAGGAGACAGACACACAGCAAAGCCTGTTAGAGAAACACAGAGGGAGTTCTGCCAGCTCACAACCCAGCGCCTATCCCGGTTCTGAAGCGTGTAATACTGCCCAGACCTGTTAGCGCTTTTAAATTCAATAAAATAGCACCAAATCACTTATGCCCCCCCCCCTCCCCCGCTTTGCACCCTGTTACTTGTACAGTAGTGTGGGAGGCCAGGCTCAGTGTCTCTGCAGCTGTGAAGAGAAAATGGCACTGGTCAGAGCTGTGAGGGCTAAGCCACGCCCACATAATGGCGCGCTTCAGTCCCGCTTATTTTTAAATCTTTATACTGGCGGGGGTCTGTATTTAGTGCCCAGGCACTGTATACACTTGGGCCAGTCGCTATTGAGATTTTACGCTGCCCAGGGCGCCACCCCTGCGCCCTTCTGTATGTGGGAGCATGGCGCACAGCGCGGTACCTCAAAAGCCGTCACTAAAATCTTCTGCCGTCACTGAAGTCTTCCGATCTTCTTCTACTCACCCGGCTTCTGACTTCTGGCTCTGCAAGGGGGTTGACGGCGCGGCTCCGGGAACGAGCATCTAGGCGTACCTAGCGATCAGATCGTCTGGAGTTAATGGTGTCCAGTAGCCTAAGAAGCAGAGCCCTGAAACTCACAGAAGTAGGTCAGCTTCTCTCCCCTCAGTCCCACGGTGCAGGGACCCTGTTGCCAGCAGGTCTCCCTGAAAATAAGAAACCTAACAAAAAGTATTTTTTCTGAGAAACTCTGGAGAGCTCCTAAGTGTGCATCCAGTCTCACTGGGCACAGAATCTAACTGGAGTCTGGAGGAGGGGCATAGAGGGAGGAGCCAGTTCACACCCCTTTTAAAGTCTTAAAGTGCCCATGTCTCCTGCGGTTCCATCTATACCCCATGGTTCTTGAAGCATCCCCAGCATCCTCTAGGACAGAGGTCCTCAAACTCGGTCCTCGGGGGCCCACACAGTGAATGTTTTGCAGGTCTCCTTACAGAATCACAAATGAAATAATTAGCTCCACCTGTGGACCTTTTAAAATGTGTCAGTGAGTAATTAATACACCTGTGCACCTGCTGGGTTACCTGCAAAATATGCACTGTGTGGGCCCCCGAGGACAGAGTTTGAGGACCTCTGCTCTAGGACGTATGAGGGGGAAAAAAATCACAAGAAAGTGAACTAAAAGCAAATGTCATTTTTCCCATCTCATGAACAGATGCGGAGGTACAACAGATCATACGGTGCTGTACACTGTACAATCTATCGCATATCCGGTGGCTGGCGGGGGGGATCGGATTCGCACCTAGTGCGAGTTGTACTAATGTATGGCCAGCATTACGTTTCATTAAATTTTTTTCTTTACAAAAGGGAGGTCACAGATCACAACTTAATTTAATTAGTTAATGCATACCTTACATTTCAGTGCACAAATGTACAGAAATACTGTAAAATGAAAGATCTGATTTTCTTTCCGAGCATCTAAGCTTGTGTGCGACTCTAATGAAGTCCGTTAGTTGCATACACTGCTTTGCAGATGCAGCTACAACACCTGTCATTATACTGAAATGGTTTACCCGCAACACTTCAGCGATACAAAGTACAATCAATAGCTTGAGAGTTGGGAACAATTCAGAACGTTTATCATTCTAAGTACTGCAAGCACAAAGTGACATCTATCATGACGCTTGATTACTACAATAAATATTTATAGGAATTGGGATGACTTTTGTTGAAAAGCACAGTATTACCAATACAGCTGGCACAAAACTATAAAAAATAAAATACATAAAAATTGGCTAAGTTACCATATTATCATTGCTACAATTTCCTGCAACACAGTTTTAGTATTCCCTAATAGCAGCACTGCGGTGGGGCATGCTGGGATGTGTGGTACCGCGGCTGATGGAGGGCCGCATGTTGAACTCACTGGACTATCCTGATTAAACTACATAGTAACATAGTAAATAAGGTTGAAAAAAGACAATTGCCCATCAAGTTCAACCTATTTGTGGTCTCCTATGCAGTCTTATTATAGGACTAGTTATTTTTATGTTAGGACTAGTTATATTAACTATAATGCGTGCCTACGCACCATAACCCTGAATATCTTTATCCAATAGGAATTTATCTAACCCATTCTTAAAAGTTTTGACTGAGTCCGCTGTTACTACTCTCTCAGGCAGGGAATTCCAAACACATATTGTCCTTACTGTGAAAAAACCTTTTCACCTCAATGTGCGGAAAGTCCTCTCCTCTAACCTAAGCGAGTGACCATGTGTCCTCTGTGCTGATCTTATAGAAAACAAGTCCCTCCCAAGCTCTGTGTATTGACCTCTTATATATTTGTAGATGTTGATCATGTCCCCTCTTAGTCTCCTCTTTTCCAATGTAAACATGCCTAGCCTTGCAAGCCTTTCCTCGTATTCCAGTGTCTCCATGCCCTTAATTAGTTTGGTCGCCCGCCTCTGAACCTTTTCTAGCTCCAGGATATCCTTTTTGTAATATGGTGCCCAAAATTGCACACAGTATTCAAGATGTGGCCTCACTAGTGATTTATATAATGGGAGTATAATACTCTTGTCCCTTGCATCAATTCCCCGTTTTATGCATGTTAATATCTTATTAGCCTTCTTTGCTGCACTCCTACGTTGGGTACTGCTGCTTAATTTGTTATCTATGTGAACCCCTAAGTCTTTTTCCAGTACAGAATCCCCTAGTATTACCCCATTTAGTATGTAGGTGTAATTTTTGGTCTTGCCCCCACAGTGCATTACCTTACACTTGTCTGTGTTGAATCTCATTCTCCATTTTGCTGCCCATGCTTCCAGTTTAGTTAAGTCGTTCTGAAGTGTCAAAGTCGAAAAATATTGTAATGCATATGCCTTGTACTAACCCCATGCACATGCCCGCTGCTCGTGCACTCAGTCCTCCATGCGTGCACATATCCACAATTTGCGTAGGATCGCTCCGGCGATCATGCGCGTGATATGGGTATTTACGGCGGAGTTTGTGAGCGCGTAGAGGGTTATTAGAACATTACATATTTAACCCAAATAGTGTACATTGTAGATATAGCTCAACTAGACCGCATCAGCGAGTATTAGTAGTTTAAACAGTTCCTGGACTAAGAGATTCGCCTTTGCATGATAGGAAGGGTCAGATAAAGGTTGGAAGGTGATGTCTAGTATCCAGCTGTAGGGTATTTTGAGGGTAACATTCCAGTGTTGGTTAGAGAAAGATCGCATGTTCCAGCATATAGTTATGTGCAGAAGCAGAATATGAACATTAACTGTATTTACTGTATATTATGTATGCAGCGGGAATCCAGAGGATACCACCCACAAGAGCAGTTGGGGAAAGACATCGCCCATCTATTCAAATCCACCTATGACCTCTTCTGTAATGTAAAGACACATCTCTGTGTCCAATGGACAATGAGATTACAGTGACCATTGTATTGTGTATTCATGTTGTGTATAAAAAGCCCATTGTTGCCTGGCCGGTCAGAAGACTCTGAAAGCTATCTGTATGACCAGCGGAGGACCGGCCGGGTTGAGCTTGCAAACATTCTCACGTATGTACATTCTCTGTAGCCATTATTCTCTTTAGATTTATCTTGTTAGCCTGTAGTGTATGATTTGTATTGTTTTACCTTTTGGAATTAATCCACTGTGGCCTTAGAACCCTGTGGTTGCAACTACAAATCGGTGTGGTGTCTTCACTTTCCTGCAAGGGCTTTAAAGTGTATTTATCTGTATAAGGTGTATACGTATTGATAAGGTGTACGCACTGCGGGTACTTTATACCGTCAGTGCTACTTAAGGTTTAAGAGATAACATCGTTGCAGTACTTTGCTGCTAAGGGTTTAAAGTGTAATCAAATCATTACAGTATATCATTAACTAGGTTTAAAGGTTATCAATTGTGTGTGCGCGCTTGCTGTGTGTTCTCTGTACACTCAGCGCGGCGGGTGTACGCCAAGTGTGTACCACGTGCAAGACTCTGTACGCAAATAGCGTACAAAGTGCGTAGCACGTGTATTCAGTCTAGCAGCTCCACGGTAAAAGTGTATTTAGAGGTATAGCTTTGCGGTCTAAGATAATATCGACATTATCAGAAGAGACTCAGCATCCCCCTCCATATTTATAACCTTACACAATTTGGTATCGTCTGCGAAAATTGACACCATGCTCTCTAGACCTACTGTTAGGTCATTGATAAAAATGTTGAACAAAAGTGATCCAAGTACAGACCCTTGTGGCACACCACTTAGTACTTTAGTCCAATTTGAAAATGATCCATTGACCACAACGCGCTGCTCCCTATTATCTAACCAATTTCTGACCCAAATGCATATTGTGCTCCCTAGCCCTATTTCTTGTAGCTTATAGATAAGACGATTGTGTGGTACAGTGTCGAAAGCTTTGGCAAAGTCTAAAAAGATTACATCCACCTCCTTACCCTGATCAAGGTTCGCACTTACTGTTTCATAAAAGCCAAGTAAGTTGGTTTGACATGATCTGTCCTTCACAAATCCATGTTGGTTCCTTTTAATTACCCTATTTGCTTCAAGGAACTTTTGAATACTGTCCCTTAGAATACCTTCCAATACTTTCCCCACTATAGATGTAAGACTAACTGGTCTATAATTACCTGGATCAGCTTTGCTCCCCTATTTAAATATCGGCACTACCTCCGCTATACGCCAGTCTTTGGGAACCATACCCGATTTAACCAAATCCATGAAGATCAAAAATAGAGGTCTTGCTAGTTCAGCGTGCAACTCCGTAAGAACTCTCGGGTGAATTCCATCTGGACCAGGTGACTTATTAATCTAACTTTTTTTAATCGGTCACAGACTACCTCCTCACATATATAAGCATTTAGCAGTGGGACATTGGGGGTCATTACGAGTTGTTCGCTCGCTAGAAGATTTTAGCAGCATTGCACACGCTAGGCCGCCGCCCTCGGAGTGTATCTTAGCTTAGCAGAATTGCGAACAAAAGATTAGCAGAATTGCGAATAGAAAATTCTTAGCAGTTTCTGAGTAGCTCGAGACTTACTCCTACACTGCGATCAGCTCAGCCCGTTTCGTTCCTGGTTTGACGTCACAAACACGCCCTGCGTTCGGACAGCCACTCCCCCATTTCTCCAGACACTCCCGCGTTTTATCCTGGCACGCCTGCGTTTTTCCGCAAAACTCCCAGAAAACGGTCAGTTTCCACCCAGAAACACCCACTTCCTGTCAATCACACTCCGAACACTTCAACGATGAAAATTCTTATTTCGGACGTCAGTAAATCTCCAAAGTTTTGAGCTAAAATACTTAGCGCATGCGCCCTGCGTACCATGCGCATGCGAATTTTCGCCTTAATCGCCCCCATTATCTTTGTTGAGATTTCGTGTTAGACCCAGCATTTGGTCCTCTCCGGTAAATACCGTTGAAAAAAACTTGTTTAGTTTGTTTGCAATGTCATTATCATTTTTGATTAAGACTCCCCTCTTGTCCTTTAAAGGGCATATACTCTCCTTCTTTTGTCTCTTGCTGTTGATGTACTTAAAAAAAAATGTGGGATTCGCTTTGCTTTCCTTTGCTACTAGTTTTCCAGTTTCTACTTTAGCAGCTCTTATTCCTTTTTTGCATATTTTGTTACAGTCCTTATAGTGCTGGAATGACTCCGCATCCCCCTCAGATTTGTATTTTTTAAATGCTCGTCTTTTTTTGTCCATTAATTCCTTTATATTTTTGTTAAACCACATTGGTTTGGGATTTTTATTCCTGTTTTTGCTGCTGGTGGGAATAAATTTACGACTATTATTAATTAGCAGTGATTTTAATACGTCCCATTTCTCTGTAGTATTTTTTCCTTGAAACAGAATTTCCCATTCAATGTCCCTTAACGCTTCCTTCATCATGTCAAAGTTGACTTTGCTAAAGTTTAGAGTCCTAGTTGAGCCAGTATAGGACTGCTTATGAAAACTGATATTGAATGTGACCATATTGTGGTCGCTGTTACATATGGGCTCTCCTACTTCAATATTTGATACCAATTCCCCATTGTTAGTTAATACCAGGTCTAAGATTGCATTGTACCTAGTTGGTTCCTCGATTAATTGAACTAAGTAATTATCATTTAGCGTGTTTAAAAACAAATTGCCCCTAGCAGTATCACATGAATTGATTTTCCAGTTTATCTCGGGATAGTTAAAGTTTCCCATCACTACTATGTCTCCTACTCCTGCTGCTCTTTCTATTTGATTCAGTAACAATTTCTCGTCAGACACATTAATACCAGGTGGCCTGTAGCATAACCCAAATAATAACTTCTTTATTCCTTTACCCCCGCATGCAATTTCTACCCATAATGTCTCAATAGTATTTACAGTCCCTTCTTGAATATCTTCCTGTATAACAGGTTTTAGAAATGGCTTTACGTAAAGACATACCCCTCCACCCCGTTTATTTAGTCTGTCTCTCTTGTACAGCGTGTAACCCTCTAGATTGACTGTCCAATCATGAGATTCGTCCCAACAAAGTTTCAGTAATGCCTATTAATATCATATTCCTTGCTTGCTGCGAGGATTTCTAGTTCCCCTTTTTTACCTGTAAGGCTTCTAGCATTTACATACATACAATTGAGATATGTATTTCCCCTTATGGTAGGGACATCATAATTCTTATGCAGCAAAGATGACCCGTAATTGTCATTGGTTTCTGTTATTCTAAAACCCTTTTTAGTTCCCATGTTACTACCCTTGCCGTCTGCTCTATTCCTCCCACCTACTCCTCCCCCGTTTTGTTCCCTATCGCCACCCCTGCTATTCTAACTGAATGACCCGTGATTTCTTGCTAAACCCTCCCCCCAGGCACCTAGTTTAAAATCTCCTCCAACCTTCTAACCATCCTTCAACTACAATGATGACAGGTGTCCATTCACACACTTATCATTAAACATCTCTCCCATCTAAATAGGACAATGGCAAGGAACAAATGCTAGCATCCCTGCCATTTCATAGATACGTAAACCACCAACGGCAAATTTTAAACCGCTGATCATCCTTTTTGCCATTTTTAAGCTGAGAAGTACTAACGTGTACGGGGGTGGTCTTCACTATGCTGAATGTCGGGATCCCGGCGCACAGTATACCGGCGCCAGAATCCCGGCATACCGACATATATTCTCCCTCGTGGGGGTCCACGACATCCCTGGAGGGAGAATAAAATACGCGCGCCACCGTGCCCGCAGCGTGGCGAGCGCAGCGATCCCGCAAGGGGCTCCTTTGCGCTCGCCACAGTGTCGGTATGCCGGCGGTCGGGCTCCCGACGCCGGTATGCTGGTCGCCGGAAGCCCGGCCGCCGGCATACCATACTACATCCGTGTACGGACTCGTCCCAAGGCGAAAGTACTGACTAATCAGTGCCCTGGAAGCAGAGGAACAGGATACCTGCAAGAAGAAATGCACCCTGGGGACCTAGCAAATAGCAGGTATCACATGTTGATGGTTTGATATTAAACACATTTTGTTTGGCTGGACAAGCAAGATTTTTCTGCCAGGATGACCTGCAATGCATTAAGCATACGAGGTTCTGCTGAAATTAGTGGCTAATTGAATCAGCCCCTATGTATCAATCATAGATTCCAATAAAGTAGCCCCACCCAATAGCCATATTATTATAAAAACAGGATCATACGTGAATTACAATTTGGAGGGAAAATGTATCTTACAACACAAAAGGACCCATATTATTTTACACAGGAGTTGCAGTCCACAGATCTTTTTATTATGCCTAAAGGTGCGTACAAACTGGCCGATATATCTGAACGCCGTCGTTAACAGACCTATCGCGGTGACCCTGCAGCACACACAACACGATGAACAATATATCTACAGATATATTGGAGCATCGTTCAGTATACACTTCCTGCACAAGCCAGAGGTGATTGACGGCTTAACTGGGCGGCGCATGTAAATGCACGCCCAGTTCGTGATGTCAGTTACGACGGATCGGGCAGTGTGTATGCACAACACACTGCCCAATCCGCCTATAGAAACATATGCAGATCCATTGATCTGCAGATATATCTATTAGTGTGTACCCACCTTTACTGAACACAAAGGGGGTAATTCAGAGTTGATCGTAGCAGGGGGGCAGATATAACATGTGGAGAGAGAGTTAGATTTGGGTGGAGTCCAAACTGAAATCTAAATTGCAGTGTAAAAATAAAGAAGCCAGTATTTACCCTGCACAGAAACAATATAACCCACCCAAATCTAACTCTCTCTGCACATGTTATATCTGCCTCCCCTGCAGTGCACATGGTTTTGCCCAACTGCTAGCAAATTTGCTGCTGCAATCAACTCTGAATTACCCCCCATGTGCACTGCAGGGTGGGCAGATATAACATACAGCAGCCTTGTCTACTAAGAAAAAGTGTCTGTGGTTGCTCACTGCTTACTGACATATTTCTCTGAAAGTCACTGACTTCTACAGTAGATAAAGTGGCGTGTTTCCAGCAGTTCATGCAACTGCAATCTTGGATATTAGAATCAACACTCCCATACTGTGGCAAAAGGCCATGGTCCACATGCCCCATCCCGGACGCCAATAAGTGTGGAAACAGAATCACATTATGAAAAGATATGATTGTGCACTAAAATGAACAGCAATGTGCGGTCGGCCCGAGTTTGCCGGAGGTGCGGGATGCCGCCCAATATTGGACTTTTTTTAAAGCGGCAACCATTTACAAGGCAAAATTAAGTAAATGACTGCCACTTTTAAAAAAACATCTGAGATCGCCCAGCAAACTCGGACCCTATTACCTATGCCCCAAAGGTTTCAACTTGCACTTTACATCCAGCTCTGAATAAGAGCAATTGTAGTCAATGTTCGCCCCTGCAGCATAAAAATAACATTTGACAGCAGAAGAGAATTTGTAGCCAGATAATCAGAATTTCTCTGACGTCCTAGTGGATGCTGGGAACTCCGTAAGGACCATGGGGAATAGACGGGCTCCGCAGGAGACTGGGCACTCTAAAAGAAAGATTAGGTACTATCTGGTGTGCACTGGCTCCTCCCACTATGACCCTCCTCCAGACCTCAGTTAGATTTCTGTGCCCGGCTGAGCTGGATGCACACTAGGGGCTCTCCTGAGCTCCTAGAAAGAAAGTTTATTTTAGGTTTTTTATTTTACAGTGAGACCTGCTGGCAACAGACTCACTGCAACGAGGGACTAAGGGGAGAAGAAGCGAACCTACCTGCTTGCAGCTAGCTTGGGCTTCTTAGGCTACTGGACACCATTAGCTCCAGAGGGATCGACCGCATGGAACTGGCCTTGGTGTTCGTTCCCGGAGCCGCGCCGCCGTCCCCCTTACAGAGCCGGAAGCAAGTAGAGGTCCGGAAAATCGGCGGCAGAAGACTTCAGTCTTCACCAAGGTAGCGCACAGCACTGCAGCTGTGCGCCATTGCTCCTCATGCACACTTCACACTCCGGTCACTGAGGGTGCAGGGCGCTGGGGGGGGGGCGCCCTGAGCAGCAATAAAAACACCTTGGCTGGCAAATATATCACAATATATAGCCCCAGAGGCTATATATGTGATAAATACCCCTGCCAGAATCCATAAAAAAGCGGGAGAAAAGTCAGCGAAAAAGGGGCGGAGCTATCTCCCTCAGCACACTGGCGCCATTTTCTCTTCACAGTGCAGCTGGAAGACAGCTCCCCAGGCTCTCCCCTGTAGTTTGCAGGCTCAAAGGGTTAAAAAGAGAGGGGGGGGCACTAAATTTAGGCGCAATATTGTATATACAAGCAGCTATTGGGAAAAATTCACTCAATATAGTGTTAATCCCTAAATTATATAGCGCTCTGGTGTGTGCTGGCATACTCTCTCTCTGTCTCCCCAAAGGGCTGTGTGGGGTCCTGTCCTCAGTCAGAGCATTCCCTGTGTGTGTGCGGTGTGTCGGTACGGCTGTGTCGACACGTTTGATGAGGAGGCTTATGTGGTGGCAGAGCAGATGCCGATAAATGTGATGTCGCCCCCTGTGGGGCCGACACCGGAGTGGATGGATAGGTGGAAGGTATAAACCGACAGTGTCAACTCCTTACATAAAAGGATGGATGACGTAACAGCTGTGGGACAGCCGGCTTCTCAGCCCGCGCCTGCCCAGGCGTCTCAAAGGCCATCAGGGGCTCAAAAACGCCCGCCCCCTCAGATGGCAGACACAGATGTCGACACGGAGTCTGACTCCAGTGTTGACGAGGTTGAGACATATACACAATCCACTAGGAACATCCGTTACATGATCCCGGCAATAAAAAATGTGTTACACATTTCTGACATTAACCCAAGTACCACTAAAAAAGGGTTTTATGTTTGGGGAGAAAAAGCAGGCAGTGTTTTGTTCCCCCATCAAATGAGTGAATGAAGTGTGAAAAAGCGTGGGTTCCCCCGATAAGAAACTGGTAATTTCTAAAAAGTTACTGATGGCGTACCCTTTCCCGCTAGAGGATAAGTTACGCTGGGAGATATCCCCTAGGGTGGATAAGGCGCTCACACGTTTGTCAAAAAAGGTGGCACTGCCGTCTTAGGATACGGCCACTTCGAAGGTACCTGCTGATAAAAAGCAGGAGGCTATCCTGAAGTCTGTATTTACACACTCAGGTACTAGACTGAGACCTGCAGATAGTGCTGCTGCAGCGTGGTCTGTGACCCTGTCAAACAGGGATACTATTTTGCGAACATAAGAGCATATTAAAGACGTCGTCTTATATATGAGGGATGCACAGAGGGATATTTTGCCGGCTGGCATCCAGAATTAATGCAATGACCATTCTGTCAGGAGGGTATTAGAGACCCGACACTGGACAGGTGATGCTGACTTTAAAAGGCACATAGAGCCTTATAAGGGTGAGGAATTGTTTGGGGATGGTCTCTGGGACCTCGTATCCACAGCAACAGCTGGGAAGAAAATTTTTTACCTCAGGTTTCCTCACAGCCTAAGAAAGCACTGTATTATCAGGTACAGTCCTTTCGGCTTCAGAAAAGCAAGCGGGTCAAAGGCGCTTCTTTTCTGCACAGAGACGAGGGAAAAGGGAAAAAGCTGCACCAGTCAGCCAGTTCCCAGAATCAAAATTCTTCCCCCGCATGACGCGGGGGCTCCACAGGCGTAGCCAGGTACGGTGGGGGGCCGCCTCAAAAATTTCAGCGATCAGTGGGCTCGCTCACAGGTGGATCCCAACAAGGACGGGGTTACTATTCCACACTGTTTGTGGTACCGAAACCGGACGGTTCGGTGAGACCCATTTTAAAATTGAAATCCTTGAACACATACATAAAAAAATTCAAGTTCAAGATGGAATCGCTCAGGGCGGTTATTGCAAGCCTGGAGGAGGGGGATTACATGGTATCCCTGGACATCAAGGATGCTTACCTACATGTCCCCATTTACCATCCTCACCAGGAGTACCTCAGATTTGTGGTACAGGATTGCCATTACCAATTCCAAACACTGCCGTTTGGACTGTCCACGGCACCGAGGGTATTTACCAAGGTAATGGCAGAAAGGATGATACTCCTTCGGAAAAAAAAGGGAGTTTTAATTGTCCTGTACTTGGACGATCTCCTTATAAAGGCGAGGTCCAAGGAGCAGTTGTTGGTCAGAGTAGCACTATCTCGGGAAGTGCTACAACAGCACGGATGGATTCTATACATTCCAAAGTCACAGCTGGTTCCTACCACACGCCTACTGTTCCTGGGGATGGTTCTGAACACTTAACAGAAAAAAGTGTTTCTCCCGCAGGAGAAAGCCAAGGAGCTGTCATCTCTAGTCAGAGACCTCCTGAAACCAAAACAGGTATCGGTGCATCACTGCACACGAGTCCTGGGAAAAATGGTAGCTTCTTACGAAGCAAAATTCCATTCGGCAGGTTCCATGCAAGAACCTTTCAGTGGGACCTCTTGGACAAGTGGTCGGGATCGCATCTTCAGATGCATCGGCTGATAACCCTGTCTCCAAGGACCAGGGTATCTCTACTGTGGTGGCTGCAGAGTGCTCATCTTCAAGAGGGCCGCAGATTCGGCATACAGGACTGGGTCCTGGTAACCACGGATGCCAGCCTTCGAGGCTGGGGGGCAGTCACACAGGGAAGAAATTTCCAAGGACTTTGGTCAAGTCAGGAGTCGTCCCTACACATAAATATTCTGGAACTGAGGGCCATTTACAATGCCCTAAGTCTGGCAAGGCCTCTGCTTCAAAACCAGCCGGTACTGATCCAATCAGACAACATCACGGCAGTCGCCCATCTAAACCGACAGGGCGGCACAAGAAGCAGGATGGCGATGGCAGAAGCCACAAGGATTCTCCGATGGGCGGAAAATCACGTCTTAGCACTGTCAGCAGTGTTCATTCCGGGAGTGGACAACTGGGAAGCAGACTTCCTCAGCAGACACGACCTACACCCGGGAGAGTGGGGACTTCATCCAGAAGTCTTCCAACTGTTGGAAAACCGTTGGGAAAGGCCACAGGTGGACATGATGGCGTCCCGCCTAAACAAAAAACTAGATATTGCGCCAGGTCAAGGGACCCTCAGGCAATAGCTGTGGACGCTCTAGTGACACCGTGGGTGTACCAGTCGGTTTATGTATTCCCTCCTCTGCCTCTCATACCAAAGGTACTGAGAATAATAAGAAAACGAGGAGTAAGAACGATACTCGTGGATCCGGATGGGCCAAGAAGAGCTTGGTACCCAGAACTTCAAGAAATTATATCAGAGGACCCATGGCCTCTACCGCTCAGACAGGATCTGCTACAGCAGGGGCCCTGTCTGTTCCAAGACTTACCGCGGCTGCGTTTGACGGCATGGCGGTTGAATTCCGGATCCTAAAGGAAAAGGGCATTCCGGAGGAAGTCATTTTTACGCTGATAAAAGCCAGGAAAGAAGTAACCGCAAACCATTATCACCGTATTTGGCGAAAATATGTTGCGTGGTGAGAGGCCAGGAAGGCCCCAACGGAGGAATTTCAGCTGGGTCGTTTTCTGCACTTCCTACAGTCAGGAGTGACTATGGGCCTAAACTTGGGTTCCATTAAGGTCCAGATTTCGGCTCTGTCGATTTTCTTCCAGAAAGAACTGGCTTCACTGCCTGGAGTTCAGACATTTGTAAAGGGAGTGCTACATATTCAGCCCCCTTTTGTGCCTCCTGTGGCACCTTGGGATCTCAACGTAGTGTTGAGTTTCCTAAAATCACATTGGTTTGAGCCACTTAAAACTGTGGATTTTAAATATCTCACGTGGAAATTGGTCATGTTATTGGCCTTGGCTTCGACCAGGCGTGTGTCAGAATTGGCGGCTTTGTCATGTAAAAGCCCTTATCTGATTTTCCATATGGATAGGGCAGAATTGAGGACTCGTCCCCAGTTTCTCCCTAAGGTGGTATCAGCTTTTCACTTGAACCAACCTATTGTAGTGCCTGCGGCTACTAGGGACTTGGAAGATTCCAAGTTACTGGACGTAGTCAGGGCCTTAAAAATTTATATTTCCAGGACGGCTGGAGTCAGGAAAACTGACTCGCTTTTTATCCTGTAGGCACCCAACAAAATAGGTGCTCCTGCTTCTAAGCAGACTATTGCTCGCTGAATTTGTAGCACAATTCAGCTGGAGCATTCTGCGGCTGGATTGCCGCATCCTAAATCAGTAAAAGCCCATTCCACAAGGAAAGTGGGCTCATCTTGGGCGGCTGCCCGAGGGGTCTCGGCTTTACAACTTTGCCGAGCTGCAACTTGGTTAGGGGCAAACACGTTTGCTAAATTCTACAAATTTGATACCCTGGCTGAGGAGGACCTTGAGTTCTCTCATTCGGTGCTGCAGAGTCATCCGCACTCTCCCGCCCGTTTGGGAGCTTTGGTATAATCCCCATGGTCCTTACGGAGTTCCCAGCATCCACTAGGACGTCAGAGAAAATAAGATTTTACTCACCGGTAAATCTATTTCTCGTAGTCCGTAGTGGATGCTGGGCGCCCATCCCAAGTGCGGATTGTCTGCAATACTTGTATGTAGTTATTGCCTAACTAAGGGTTATTGTTGAGCCATCTGTTGAGAGGCTCAGTTATATTTCATACTGTTAACTGGGTATAGTATCACGAGTTATACGGTGTGATTGGTGTGGCTGGTATGAGTCTTACCCGGGATTCAAAATCCTTCCTTATTGTGTCAGCTCTTCCGGGCACAGTATCCTAACTGAGGTCTGGAGGAGGGTCATAGTGGGAGGAGCCAGTGCACACCAGATAGTACCTAATCTTTCTTTTAGAGTGCCCAGTCTCCTGCGGAGCCCGTCTATTCCCCATGGTCCTTACGGAGTTCCCAGCATCCACTACGGACTACGAGAAATAGATTTACCGGTGAGTAAAATCTTATTATTGACATCAGCACAGATTAATTCAGATGAGAAATCATTAAAATGTGATTTGTGAGTACAAAAGAACTTTATAAGTACAACTCTAGCACATCAGTGTATACTGAATGATACTCTTACCTCCGGGATCTAGCATCTGCAGGACTAAAATGGTTCGTTGCACATTCCTCAAACAATGACGGGTAAAGGAGGGGGTTCTCATCTCCATCCATACTGGGCTGTTCTTTAGGTCGGTATTGCAACAAACCTACAGAGAAATGAGAAACTTTTATGGTTTGATTTAAAACTCCAAATCGGATGCATAATCACACAAACCAACGTAGCCTCGCTCTCTCTGTAAGTAAATTTAAGCTTTCACGAGCAGGGCCCTCTTCCCTCATGTGCTTTTACATCTCTTACTTAACCTATCTTCTTTTCAATACTCCCTTTACGGCACCAAATCCCTCGGTTTTCTGCTGCCCTGATACTTATTTCAGTGCTGTCTACCGACAAAGCTATGTTTATATACCCTGTACTTGTCCTATATTGTATTGAATTGTAAGTCCCTATTTTATTATTTTTGCTTATTTATGTGATCTGTAATTGGGCGCTGCGGATCCCTTGTGGCGCCATATAAAATAAGATTTTACTCACCGGTAAATCTATTTCTCGTAGTCCGTAGTGGATGCTGGGGACTCTGTAAGGACCATGGGGAATAGCGGCTCCGCAGGAGACTGGGCACAGCTAAGAAAGATTTAGGACTACCTGGTGTGCACTGGCTCCTCCCACTATGACCCTCCTCCAGACCTCAGTTAGGATACTGTGCCCGGAAGAGCTGACACAATAAGGAAGGATTTTAAATCCTGGGTAAGACTCATACCAGCCACACCAATCACACCGTATAACTCGTGATATTATACCCAGTTAACAGTATGAACATAACAGAGCCTCTCAACAGATGGCTCAACAATAACCCTTTTAGGTAACAATAACTATATACAAGTATTGCAGACAGTCCGCACTTGGGACGGGCGCCCAGTATCCACTACGGACTACGAGAAATAGATTTACCGGTGAGTAAAATCTTATTTTCGCTGACGTCCTAGTGGATGCTGGGGACTCCGTAAGGACCATGGGGATTATACCAAAGCTCCCAAACGGGCGGGAGAGTGCGGATGACTCTGCAGCACCGAATGAGAGAACTCAAGGTTCTCCTCAGCCAGGGTATCAAATTTGTAGAATTTTGCAAACGTGTTTGCCCCTGACCAAGCAGCAGCTCGGCAAAGTAGTAAAGCCGAGACCCCTCGGGCAGCCGCCCAAGAAGAGCCCACCTTCCTCGTGGAATGGGCTTTTACCGATTTAGGCTGCGGCAGGCCAGCCGCAGAATGCGCAAGCTGAATTGTGCTACAAATCCAGCGAGCAATAGTCTGCTTCGAAGCAGGAGCACCCAGCTTGTTGGGTGCATACATGATAAATAGCGAGTCAGTTTTCCTGACTCCAGCCGTCCTGGAAACATAAATTTTCAAGGCCCTGACTACGTCCAGTAACTTGGAGTCCTCCAAGTCCCTAGTAGCCGCAGGCACCACGATAGGTTGGTTCAAGTGAAAAGCTGATACCACCTTAGGAAGAAACTGGGGACGAGTCCTCAATTCTGCCCTATCCATATGGAAAATCAAATAGGGGCTTTTATATGATAAAGCCGCCAATTCCGACACACGCCTAGCCGAAGCCAAGGCCAAAAGCATGACCACTTTCCACGTGAGATATTTTAAATCCACGGTTTTAAGTGGCTCAAACCAATGTGACTTTAGGAAACCCAACACCACGTTGAGGTCCCACGGTGCCACTGGAGGCACAAAAGGAGGCTGAATATGGAGCACTCCCTTGACAAATGTCTGAACTTCAGGTAGTGAAGCCAGTTCTTTTTGGAAGAAAATCGACAGAGCCGAAATCTGGACCTTAATGGAACCCAGTTTTAGGCCCATAGTCACCCCTGACTGTAGGAAGTGCAGAAATCGACCCAGCTGAAATTCCTCCGTTGGGGCCTTCCTGGCCTCACACCACGCAACATATTTTCGCCATATGCGGTGATAATGGTTTGTGGTTACTTCTTTCCTAGCCTTAATCAGCGTAGGAATGACTTCCTCCGGAATTGCCCTTTTCCTTCAGGATCCGGTGTTCAACCGCCATGCCGTCAAACGCAGCCGCGTTAAGTCTTGGAACAGACAGGGCCCCTGCAGCAGCAGGTCTTGTCTGAGCGGTAGAGGCCATGGGTCCTCTGAGATCATTTCTTGAAGTTCCGGGTACCAAGCTCTTCTTGGCCAATCCGGAACAATGAGTATAGTTCTTACTCCTCTTCTCCGTATTATCCTCAGTACCTTGAGTATGAGAGGAAGAGGAGGGAACACATAAACCGACCGGTACACCCACGGTGTCACTAGAGCGTCCACAGCTATCGCCTGCGGGTCTCTTGACCTGGCGCAATACTTTTGTAGCTTTTTGTTTAGGCGGGACGCCATCATGTCCACTTGTGGCCTTTCCCAACGGTTTACAATCATTTGGAAGACTTCTGGATGAAGTCCCCACTCTCCCGGGTGGAGGTTGTGCCTGCTGAGGAAGTCTGCTTCCCAGTTGTCCACTCCCGGAATGAACACTGCTGACAGTGCTAACACGTGATTTTCCGCCCATCGGAGAATCCTTGTGGCTTCTGCCATCGCCGTCCTGCTTCTTGTGCCGCCCTGACGGTTTACATGGGCGACTGCCGTGATGTTGTCTGACTGGATCAGAACCGGCTGGTTTTGAAGCAGGGGCTTTGCCTGACTTAGGGCATTGTAAATGGCCCTTAGTTCCAGAACATTTATGTGTAGGGAAGTCTCCTGACTTGACCAAAGTCCTTGGAAGTTTCTCCCCGTGTGACTGCCCCCCAGCCTCGAAGGCTGGCATCCGTGGTCACCAGGACCCAATCCTGTATGCCGAATCTGCGGCCCTCTTTGAGATGAGCACTCTGCAGCCACCACAGCAGAGACACCCTGGTCCTTGGAGACAGGGTTATCAACCGATGCATTTGAAGATGCGATCCGGACCACTGGTCCAACAGGTCCCACTGAAAAGTTCTGGCATGGAACCTGCCGAATGGAATTGCTTCGTAGGAAGCTACCATTTTCCCCAGGACTCGCGTGCAGTGACGCACCGACACCTGTTTCGGTTTCAGGAGGCCTCTGACTAGAGATGACAGCTCCTTGGCTTTCTCCTCTGGGAGAAACACTTTTTTCTGGACTGTGTCCAGAATCATCCCCAGGAACAGTAGACGTGTCGCAGGAACCAGCTGTGACTTTGGAATATTCAGAATCCAACCGTGCTGGTGTAGCACCTCCTGAGATAGCGCTACGCCGACCAACAACTGCTCTCTGGACCTCGCCTTTATCAGGAGATCGTCCAAGTATGGGATAATTAAAACTCCCTTTTTTCGAAGGAATATCATCATTTCGGCCATTACCTTGGTAAATACCCTCGGTGCCGTGGACAGGCCGAAGGGCAACGTCTGGAATTGGTAATGACAATCCTGTACCACAAATCTGAGGTACTCCTGGTGAGGATGGTAAATGGGGACATGCAGGTAAGCATCCTTGATGTCCAGAGATACCATGTAATCCCACTCTTCCAGGCTTGCAATAACCGCCCTGAGCGATTCCATCTTGAACTTGAATTTTTTTATATATGTGTTCAAGGATTTTAAATTTAAAATGGGTCTCACCGAACCGTCCGGTTTCGGTACCACAAACATTGTGGAATAGTAACCCCGTCCTTGTTGAAGTAGGGGTACCTTGATTATCACCTGCTGGGAATACAGCTTGTGAATTGCCTCTATTCACAGCCTCCCTGTCTGAGGGAGTCGTTGGCAAGGCAGATTTGAGGAAACGGCGGGGGGGAAATGTCTCGAATTCCAGCCTGTACCCCTGAGATACCACTTGAAGGATCCAGGGATTTACTTGTGAGCGAGCCCACTGATTGCTGAAGTTTTTGAGACGGGCCCCCACCATACCTGGCTCCGCCTGTTGAGCCCCAGCGTCATGCGGTGGACTTAGCAGAAGAAGCGGGGGAGGACTTTTGTTCCTGGGAACTGGCTGTATGCTGCACCTTTTTTCCCCTACCTCTGCCTCTGGGCAGAAAGGACGCGCCTCTACCCCGCTTGTTCTTTTGGGGACGAAAGGACTGTACCTGATAATACGGTGCTTTCTTTGGTTGTGAGGGGACATGCGGTAAAAATGCTGACTTCCCAGCTGTTGCTGTGGAAACTAGGTCCGAAAGACCGTCCCCGAACAACTCCTCACCCTTATAAGGCAAAACTTCCATGTGCCTTTTAGAATCTGCATCCCCTGTCCACTGCCGAGTCCATAAACCTCTCCTGGCAGAAATGGACAGTGCACTTATTTTAGATGCCAGCCGGCAAATATCCCTCTGTGCATCTCTCATGTATAAGACAGCGTCTTTAATATGCTCTATGTTTAGCAATATAGTGTCCCTGTCTAGGGTGTCAATGTTTTCTGACAGGGAATCCGACCACGCAGCTGCAGCACTGCACATCCATGCTGAAGCAATAGCTGGTCTCAGTATAATACCAGTGTGCGTATAATAGCCTTCAGGAGATGCTCCTGCTTTCTATCAGCAGGTTCCTTTAGGGCGGCCGTATCCGGACGGAGATGGTAGTGCCACCTTTTTTGATAAGCGTGTAAGCGCTTTATCCACCCTAGGGGGTGTTTCCCAGCGTGACCTATCCTCTGGCGGGAAAGGGTACGCCATTAGTAACTTTTTAGAAATTACCAATTTTTTATCGGGGGAAGCCCACGCTACTTCACACACTTCATTTAATTCTTCAGAAGGGGGAAAAACTACTGGTAGTATTTTCTCCCCAACATAATACCCTTTTTTGTGGTACCTGGGGTCACATCAGAAATGTGTAAAACATTTTTCATTTCCTCAATCATATAACGAGTGGCCCTATTGGACATTACATTAGTCTCTTCGTCGTCGACACTGGTATCAGTATCCGTGTCGACATCTGTGTCTGCCATCTGAGGTAGCGGGCGTTTTAGAGCCCCTGATGGCCTCTGAGACGTCTGGGCAGGCACGGGCTGAGAAGCCGGCTGCCCCGCATTTGGCATGTCGTCAGTTTTTTATGGAAGGAGTCGACACTTTCGCGTAATTCCTTCCACAAGTCCATCCACTCAGGTGTCTGCCCCGCAGGGGGTGACAACACATTTATAGGCACCTGCTCCTCCTCCACATAAGCCTCCTCATCAAACATGTCGACACAGTCGTACCGACACACCGCACACACAGGGAATGC
The DNA here is from genome assembly GCF_028390025.1 of Pseudophryne corroboree. Taxonomy (NCBI): domain Eukaryota; kingdom Metazoa; phylum Chordata; class Amphibia; order Anura; family Myobatrachidae; genus Pseudophryne; species Pseudophryne corroboree. Next base: position 116,955,747 of record NC_086444.1, read on the forward strand.
TCTGACAGAAGACAGGACCCCACAAAGCCCTTTAGGGAGACAGAGAGAGAGTATGCCAGCACACACCAGAGCGCTATATAATACAGGGATTAACTAAATTATATCCCTTTATAGCTGCTATATGTATATTGCGCCTAAATTTAGTGCCCCCCCCTCTCTTTTTTACCCTTTCTGTAGTGTAGACTGCAGGGGAGAGCCAGGGAGCTTCCTTCCAGCGGAGCTGTGAGGGAGAAATGGCGCCAGTGTGCTGAGGGAGATAGCTCCGCCCCTTTTTCGGCTGACTTTTCTCCCGCTTTTTAATAGATTCTGGCAGGGGTATTTATCACATATATAGCCTCTGGGGCTATATATTGTGATATTTTTGCCAGCCAAGGTGTTTTTATTGCTGCTCAGGGCGCCCCCCCCCCAGCGCCCTGCACCCTCAGTGACCGGAGTGTGAAGTGTGCATGAGGAGCAATGGCGCACAGCTGCAGTGCTGTGCGCTACCTTGGTGAAGACTGATGTCTTCTGCCGCCGATTTTCCGGACTCTTCTATGTTTCTGGCTCTGTAAGGGGGCCGGCGGCGCGGCTCTGGGACCGAACATCAATGGCCGGTTCCATGCGGTCGATCCCTCTGGAGCTAATGGTGTCCAGTAGCCTAAGAAGCCCAAGCTACCACCAGTTAGGTAGGTTCGCTTCTTCTCCCCTTAGTCCCTCGCTGCAGTGAGTCTGTTGCCAGCAGATCTCACTGTAAAATAAAAAACCTAAAATATACTTTCTCTCTAGGAGCTCAGGAGAGCCCCTAGTGTGCATCCAGCTCAGCCGGGCACAGGATTCTAACTGAGGTCTGGAGGAGGGTCATAGTGGGAGGAGCCAGTGCACACCAGGTAGTCCTAAATCTTTCTTAGCTGTGCCCAGTCTCCTGCGGAGCCGCTATTCCCCATGGTCCTTACGGAGTCCCCAGCATCCACTAGGACGTCAGAGAAATATAAGATAATAATAATAATTGCACACATTATTGATTGTCCTGTTTGAACAAGTGGGATAATTAGTGCTCCGATCAATTAGATTGTTTCACTTGTGTATACAGAAAAGTGGGGCAGATGTATTAAGCCTGGAGAAGTGATAAAGCAGTGATAAGTGCAAGGTGATAACGCACTAGCCAATCAGCTCCAATATGTAAATTGACAGTTAGGATCTGATTGGCTGGTGCGTTATCACCTTGCGCTTATCACTGCTTTATCACTTCTCCAGGCTTAATACATCTGCCCCATTAATGTATTTAAAAGCTTGTTCCACATGTGATAAAAGAGGAGAGACTGGACACATAAGGTACTACAGAACTTATAGCTGAAAACAGATCTTTTACCTTTACCTAAGATCATTCGTGTTGAATCACTCACTGTAACTGAGGGCCTGAGTCAGAGACGTAGCTAATGCATTCACAGCTGTCATCCTGTACACGGCTGCTGTGTAAAAATAAGCCTATGGAGCTGGCTCCTGGATATAGATTGATATGCCTACTGGTGACCTAACAAATCTCAGCATCTGCGTACACAGAGACAGCGTCGGTCACAGATGCTTCGAAAAGCGACCATCTGAATACCCCTGTGGACTCGCAGAATGGCTGTGTGTGTTGAGACGCAGACGCCATGCTTTCTGCGTACAAGGTCGCAGTCTGAAACACGCCCCCAGAACGGTCACGACATGCATTTTTGTCGCCACTCCCTGTTTCCTCCTGACTGTCAGTCACTTTGTGAATAAATCCTCACTGTAAGCAGCATCACTAAGGTATCTTGATGGGTGCGCAGTGCGACTTAAGGGCCCCATACATTAGAGCTATAATGCCCGATTTCATCCGATTTCAGGCATTCGGCCCGAAATATCGGATGAAATCGGGCATTTTGGGGGCGTTTCTGATCCGATCTGATCCAATGCGCGTTCCCGTGAGCATCTGACCGGATCCTCCAGATTGAATGTGCTGCACATTCAATCTGGTCTGACCCCACAGGTGTGGATGGGATCGCCCAAGATACATCGTATGCAAAAGGACAGCATACAATGTATCGTGGGCGCTCCTGCCCCCCGGGAGGCTGCGGAGGGTGATCGCCCGCGACATGTCCGTCTGACATGTCGCGGTAGTGTATGGGGCCCTCATGATGCATGCACAGATTGCCAATAATCGCTCAACTGAGAAAACATTGGCATAGCCTATAACTCTGAAGCAGGCCCTTAGTCAACCCATAGTAACACTACTAAACCCTTAATGAATATAAAATAAAATAAAAATTTTATAAAAATAAACAGATGTTCATACTAAAGCAGATTAATGAACATGAAGAGATCCATTGTGTATATTTAGGCAAATGAATATATGACTAATGTTATTTACTATTATATTACACATGGCAAAATGCAAAATGTGAGGTCCCCACAGGCTGTCAGCTGCTGCATTAGCGTGTTCTCTGCAATATCTGGCTGCTGGAAGAAGTCTCAAAATGGCGCTGCATTGTACAGAAAATGCCAGTGATATACGCTCCTCCCCCGTTTTCGCCTGATATGGCGCCTTGTTTGACTCGCTCTGAGGGCACTTTTTCTAAAACTGATCTGATGGGAGGGGGCATGGAGGGGAGGAGCTAGCACACACACTCAGTTTGAAATATTTAAAGTGCACCAGCTTCAAGGACCCATCTATACCCCACTGTACATAACATCCCAGTATCCCCTATGGATGAATGAGAAATAAGGAAAAAGCCACATGGTTAAGACATTATGGGGTATATTTACTAAGACTTGGAGAGAGATAAAGTGGATGGAGATAAAGTACTGCCAACAAGCTCATAACTGTCCTTTTTCAAACAAAGCCTGTAACATGGCAGTTAGGATCTGATTGGCTGGTACTTTTATCTCCGTCCACTTTCTCTCTCTCCAAGGCTTAGTAAATAGCCCCACATGTCTGCTTGCTATGATGGCACTTTAAAACAGCTCAATCGTGCATGTTTTCTTCCGTGAGTACAGGACTGTCTTGTTTGAAAAATGACTGCTGGGAAACCCATCTATGGCCCTCATTCCGAGTTGTTCGCTCGCTAGCTGCTTTTAGCAGCAGTGCAAACGCTAGGCCGCCGCCCTCTGAGAGTGTATCTTAGCAGAAGTGCGACCGAAAGGATGGCAGAACTGCTCCAAATAAAGATTGTGCATTTTCTGAGCAGCTCGAAACTTACTCCTAGCTAGCAATGACTTCAGACTGTTCAGTTCCTGTTTTGACGTCACAAACACGCCCTGCGTTCGGCCAGCCACTCCCCTGTTTCTCCAGCCAGTCCTGCGTTTTTATCGGGCACGCCTGCGTTTTTACACACAATCCCCGAAAACGGTCAGTTTCCGCCCAGAAATACCCACTTCCTGTCAATCACTCACCGATCAAAAGAGCGACTGAAAACCGTCGCTAGACCTTGTGTGAAACTGCATAGTTTTGTGTGAAATTACGACGCGCACCATACGCATGCGCAGAAGTTCCGCTTTTTCTAGCTGCGAACGAAAGCAGCTAGCGATCAACTCGGAATGAGGGCCTATATGAAAATAGCATTACAAAGGGTTTTATAGTGTAGTAATCGTTTATCACCTTCTTGTAGCAGTTTTGGGCTGTGATCAAAGAGTGAGAACTGTAAACAACAAAAAAAGGATTTTAATACCTACCGGTAAATCCTTTTCTCCTAGTCTGTAGATGATGCTGGGGTCCACTTCATGACCATGGGGTATAGACGGTTCCGCAGGAGCCATGGGCACTCTTAAGACTTTTCAATGGGTGTGAACTGGCTCCTCCCTCTATGACCCTCCTCCAGACCTCAGTTATAGGAACTGTGCCCAGGGAGACGGACATTTCGAGGAAAAGATTTACTTTAAACTAGTGGTGAGATACATACCAGTTCACACCTCAATTATGCCGCACAACATGGCATTCAACAGAACACACGCCAACAGGCATGAATCAATTACAGCAACATGCTGAAACTAATATAACACAACTTGTGTAACTCTAATAACAAAAACTGCAGGTAAGGTACGTACTGGGATGGGCGCCCAGCATCCTCTACGGACTAGGAGAAAAGGATTTACCGGTAGGTATTAAAATCCTGTTTTCTCATACGTCCTAGAGGATGCTGGGGTCCACTTCATGACCATGGGGTTTACATCAAAGCTCCAGTACGGGTGGGAGAGTGCGGATGACCCTGCAGCACCGACTGACCGAACTTGAGGTCTTCATCGGCCAAGGTGTCAAACTTGTAGAATTTTGCAAATGTGTTTGACCCCGACCAAGTAGCTGCTCGGCAAAGTTGCAATGCCGAGACACCCCGGGCAGCCGCCCAGGATGAGCCCACCTTCCTAGTGGAATGGGCCTTCACCGACGTCGGTAACCGCAATCCAGCCATAGTATGAGCATGCTGAATCGTACCTCTGATCCAACGCGCAATAGTCTGCTTGGAAGCAGGACAGCCAATCTTGTGATCATACAGGACAAAACAAAGACTTTGTTTTCCGTATTCGAGCTCTTCTAGCGACATAAATCTTCAAAGCCCTAACCACATCTAGAGACTTTGACTCAGTGAACGTGTCAGTAACTACTGGCACCACAATAGGTTGGTTTATGTGGAAAGATGAAACCACCTTTGGAAGAAAATGTTGACGAGTTCACAACTCTGCCCTATCTCCATGGAAGATCAGGTAAGGGCTCTTGTGAGACAAGGCCCCCAATTCAGACACCCGCCTTGCGGATGCCAATGCCAAAAGCATCACCACTTTCCAAGTGAGAAACTTCAACTCTATCTCTTGTAGAGGCTCAAACCAATCCGATTGAAGGAACTGCACCACCACATTAAGGTCCCATGGTGCCACTGGAAGCACAAATGGAGGCTGGATGTGCAGAACCCCTTTCACGAAGGTCTGAACCTCTGGAAGAGAGGCCAATTGTTTTTGGAAGAACACTGACAAGGCCGAAATCTGGACCTTGATTGACCCCAATAGGAGGCCCGCCTCCACACCAGCCTGCAGAAAATGGAGAAAACGTCCCAACTGAAACTCCTCCGTATGAGCCTTCTTGGATTCACACCAAGACACACATTTTCTCCAAATACGGTGGTAATGTTTCGACGTTACTCCTTTCCTGGCCTGAATAAGGGTGGGGATGACTTCCTTTGGAATACCCTTTCGGGCTAGGATCCGGCGCTCAACAGCCATGCCGTCAAATGTAGCCGCGGTAAGTCTTGATAAACGAACGGCCCCTGCTGCAGCAGGTCCTCGCAAAGAGGAAGAGGCTGAGGATCTTTTATGAGCAACTCCTGAAGATCTGGGTACCAAGCCCTCCTTGGCCAGTCTGGGACAATCAAGATTGTTCGAACCCTTGTTCTTCTTATGATCCTGAGAACTTTTGGGATCAGCGGAAGTGGAGGGAAGACATACACTGACCGGAATACCCACTGGGTCACTAGCGCATCCACTGCTATTGCTTGAGGGTCTCTCGACCTGGAACAATATTTCTGAAGCTTCTTGTTGCGACGAGATGCCATCATGTCTACTTGAGGAACTCCCCAAAGACTTGTCACCTCTGCGAAGACTCCTTGGTGGAGGCCCCACTCTCCTGGATGGAGATCGTGTCTGCTGAGGAAGTCTGCTTCCCAGTTGTCTACTCCCGGAATGAAAATTGCCGACAGAGCCTTTACAAGTCTTTCTGCCCAGAGGAGGATCTTCGTCACCTCTGCCATTGCCACTCTGCTTTTCATTCCGCCCTGCCTGTTTATGTACGCGACTGCTGTTACATTGTCCGACTGGATCTGCACGGGATGATCTTGAAGAAGATGTACCGCTTGTTGAAGGCCGTTGTAAATGGCTCTCAATTCCAGCACGTTTATGTGAAGGCAGGCTTCCTGACTTGACCATTTTACTTGGAAGCTTTCCCCCTGAGTGACAGCTCCCCAGCCTCGGAGACTTGCATCCGTGGTTACCAGGACCCAGTCCTGAATCCAGAACCTGCGTCCCTCTAGTAGGTGAGAACTGTGTAACCACCACAGGAGCGAAATCCTGGCTTTTGACAACAGGATTATCTTCCGGTGCATGTGTAGGTGGGATCCCGAACCACTTGTCCAACGGGTCCCACTGGAATACTCTGGCATGGAACCTGCCAAACTTCATGGCCTCGTAGGCCGCCACCATCTTCCCCAACAACCTAATGCACTGATGGATCAACACACTTGATGGTTTCAATATCTGTTTTACCATTTTCTGGATTTCCAGAGCCTTTTCCGGAAAAAACACTCTCTGAACTTTTGTGTCCAGAATCATCCCGAGAATAGACAATCTTGTCGTCGGTTCCAACTGTGACTTTGGATAATTTATGATCCAACCGTATTGTTGGAGTATTGACAGGGAGAGTGTGATGTTTTGTAACAACTGCTCCATGGATCTCGCCTTTATCAGGAGATCGTCTAGATAAGGAATTATATTGACTCCTTTTTGACGCAGGAGAACCATCATCTCCGACATCACCTTGGTGAATACCCTCGGCGCCGTGGAGAGACCGAAAGGTAACGTCTGGAATTGGTAATGGCAATCCTGAACCGCGAATCTCAGATAAGCCTGGTGAGGAGGATAAATGGGAACATGCAGGTAAGCATCCTTTATGTCTACTGACACCATGTAGTCCCCCTCCTCCAGACTGGAAATCACTGCCCTCAGTGATTCCATTTTGAACTTGAATCGTTTCAAGTAGAGATTCAGATTTTCTAGGTTTAGGATCGGTCTGACCGAGCCATCCGGCTTCGGAACTACAAATAGGCTTGAATAAAACCCCTCCCCTTATTGTGACAAAGGTACCAGGACTATGACCTGATCCGGACATAATTTTTGGATTGCCGCTGTTACGGTTTTCCTTTCTGGAAAAGAAGCTGGCAAGGTTGATTTGAAAAATCGGCATGGGGGAACGTCTTGAAACTCCAGCTTGTATCCCTGGGACACTATTTGCAACACCCAGGGATCCAGGCCAGACAGAATCCAACCTTGGCTGAACAGTTTGAGACGTGCCCCCACCCGAGCGGCCTCCCGCAAAGGAGCCCCAGCGTCATGCTGAAGATTTGGCAGAAGTAGGGGAAGACTTCTGCTCCTGGGAACCTGAAGCCGCTGTGGACTTCTTTCCCTTTCCCCTTCCCCTACCCGCAAAGAAGGGGGAACCTCTCGCTTTTTTGTATTTATTGGGCCGAAGGGACTGCATGTGCGGGTGATATGTCTTTTTTGCCGGTGAAGGCACAGAGGGCAAAAATGTCGACTTACCTGCGGTAGCCGCCGAGACTAACGCATCCAGTCCATCGCCAAATCCATATTTCTTTTGGAATCTGCATCCGCATTCCACTGGCGAATCCACAACGCCCGCCGAGCAGATACTGCCATGGTGGCGGCTTGTGAACTCAAGAGTCTAATATCTTTCATTGCTTCTTCGCTTCTAGCATGTATGTGGCAGCGTCTTTGATATTCCCTAACTTAAGGAGTATCTCATCTTTATCAATCGTGTCAATTTCTGATGACACGCTTTCCGACCATTTTTCAATAGCGCGACTCACCTACGCGCAAGCAATTGTGGGCCTGAGCAGCGTACCACTGGCAACATAAATGGATTTCAATGTAGTTTCCATCTTTCGGTCTGCCGGCTCTTTTAGTGAAGCCGTGCCAGGTGCAGGGAGAATTACCTTCTTTGTCAACCTGGACAGTGCACTGTCTAACACAGGGGGTGACTCCCATTTTTTCCTGTCCTCCACCGGGAAAGGATAAGCTATCTGAATTCTCTTGGGAATACAAAATTTATTTTCGGGATTCACCCACATCCCTTCAAAGAGAGTATTAAGCTCGTGGGAAGGAGGGAAAGTGACCTTAGATTTCTTTTCTTTATAGAAATAGGCCTTCTACCGTGACTTCCAGAACTTCCCTTATAGATACAATCATATATTGTATATTTTTTGCCAATTTATGATCTATTTCTCTAGAGTTACTATCGTCGACACAAGAATCAGTGTCCGTGTCGTTATCAGTATTCACAATATTCGCAAATGGTCTCTTATGTGACCCAGAGGGGTCGCCTGCGGATGGAAGAACAGAGCCCTGAAAAATCACATCCTCCACAGATTTTCTCCAGCACTCAGCATGAGATTCAGACTTATCTAATCTCCTATTGATATGATGCATACGATCACGTACTTCTTTCACCCATGCAGGCTCTTGGTGTGCCGACAGCACCACCACATTACACTTCTGTGTCCCTAAAATGGTTTCCTCCGGGGAGGAACTCCCTGCCTCTGGCATGTCTTACACACGTGTACAACACACACAGACACACTGGGACTTATAGGGGACAGACCCACAGTAAAATCTGTCAGAGGGACACAGTTTAGGAGCAGCCATTTCACAACCCCAGCGCCAATATCTAATGCCTGTAAACACAGAATGCCACTGACATGCAGCGCTTTTTACACAGTAACACACACTTGTAAAGCACCAAATTCGCTTGTGCCCCCCGTTTTGCACCCTGATACTTGTATTCAGAAGTGAAGGGGGAACAGCGATGTCTCTGCAGCCTGAGGAGAGAGAAAATGGCGCTGAGCAGTGTGCTGGCTGCCTTAGTAAGAAGCTCCGCCCCCACAATGGTGCGTTTTTACCTCAGAAATTTTCATAATATTTATACTGGCGGGGGTTGGGCTGTGCCTGGGCATCTTATGCCCCCTTTTTGCCAGTTTATAGAGGTGATTTTGCAGACCATGGCGCACCCCCCTTCCCCCCCGCGCCCTGCAGTGCCTGTGTGTGTGGACAGCAATGGCGCGCTGCGCTCCCGCCAGCCGCGCGGTACCTCAGCCGTCACTTTACTTGATAGAAGATCTGTCTTCTTCTACTCACCTGCCTTCTGGCTCTGTGAGGGGAGTGACGGCGTGCTGTGGGAGTGAGCATCTAGACACGGCTAGCGTTTAGAAACCTTCAGGAGCTAATGGTGTCCTGTCAGCCAGAAGCAGAGCCATGAAACTCTTCAGGAAGTTGGTTCTGCTTCTGCCCCCTCAGTCCCACGAAGCAGGGAGACTGTTGCCAGCAGTTCTCCCTGAAAATAAAAAAACCTAACATAAGTCTTTTCAGAGAAGCTCAGTAGAGCTCCCCTAGAGTGCATCCAGTCTGCCTGAGCACATTTCTAAAACGGAGGTCTGGAGGAGGGGCATAGAGGGAGGAGCCAGTTCACACCCACTGAAAAGTCTTAAGAGTGCCCATGGCTCCTGCGGAACTGTCTATACCCCATGGTCATGAAGTGGACACCAGCATCCTCTGGGACGTATGGGAAATAGTTTTTGCCTCAACCATAGATAATTGAAATATTCATTGATAGGCATTTCCTCATAACTGTTCCATTAAAGTATAGTGCTGAAGAAACAGATCACTATGGGGGTCATTGCGAGTTATCGTAGCACAGCTACGATAATTTTCCCTGACATGCGGCGGGACGCCCTGCACAGGGCTCGCCCGCCCCGCATGTCAGTGCTGCCCCCCCGCAGAAGTGCAAAGGCATCGCACAGCAGCGATGCCTTTGCACTTCAAGAGTAGCTCCCGACCAGCGCAGCTTTAGCGTGCTGGCCGGGAGCTGCTCCTCGCTCCCCGGCCTGCAGCGGCTGCGTGTGACGTCATGCAGCTGCTGCGGCCCGCCCCCCGTTCGGTCCGACCACGCCTGCATTTGCCAGACCGCGCCTACGAAACGGCGGCCAAACGCCGCCGTTGCGCCCCCTCCTGCCCAGCGACCGCCTCTGCCTGTTAATCAGGCTGAGGCGATCACAGCCCTGCTACGGCCTTCAGCCGTCTGGCATGTGCCGGCGCATGCGCAGTAGAGACCCGTTCGCTCAGCTGCGATAAACAGCAGCGAGCGAACGGGTCAGAATGACCCCCTATATCCACAGCAAAATTAGTAAACCACAACATATGTGTCTCAAATCTACTGTGATATCGATAATGATCCAAATAGATCATTTCTGGTAGTGTGGTGTAATAAATATATTATAATGTGCGAGTGGGTATCTTCCAAGTTGGTCACCTTTGTGCAGGGTGTGGTTCATAGGGTCAACCATACTTAGGTTGACAGTGTCTAGGTCGACCACAATTGGTCGACAGTGACTAAGTCGACACCCAAAATAGGGCGACACAAGCATTAGGTCAACATGAGCTAGATTGACATGAGTTTGTTTGTTTGCTTGTTTTTTGGTGTTGTTTTCTTCATAGAGTAACCGGGAACTCCAATTAGTGCACCATGTACCCTCGCATGGCTCGCCATGCTTAGAGCAAGGTGCCATGCTGCGCTCGGCACAGGTTACCGTTCTCAATTGTAGTCCACGTGGATCGTAAAGTATGAAAAATTTTTAAAAATGAAAAAAATTGTGAAAAACTCATGTCGATCTTTTGTCATGTTGACCTAATGCATGTCGACCAATAGTGGTCAACCTAATGCACGTCGACCAAAGTGTGGTCGACCTAGAGACCGGATACCTTTGTGCAAGGTGATACTGGATCTTGGGGTTGACGTATCAAGTAGTGAAAAGAGTGGAGAAGTTGCCCAGAGCAACCAATCAGGTAAGCCCACTCTATTAAATGATAAGTTTAAGCTGATTAGTTGCTATGGGCAACCTCTCTACTCATTTCACTGCTTGATATTGGGCCTAATTCAGAGTTGATCACAGCAGCAAATTTGTTAGCAGTTGGGCAAAACCATGTGCACTGCAGGGGGGGGGGGGGGGACGACAGATATAACATGTGCAGAGAGTTAGATTTGGGTGGGGTGTGTTCAAACTGAAATCTAAATTGCAGTGTAAAAATAAAGCAGCCAGTATTTACCCTGCACAGAAACAAAATAACCCACCCAAATCTAACCCTTTCTGCACATGTTATATCTGCCTCCCCTGCAGTGCACATGGTTTTGCCCAACTGCTAACATTTGCTGCTGCGATCAACTCTGAATTACCCCCATAGTGTATAAAATAAGATTTTACTTACCGATAAATCTATTTCTCATAGTCCGTAGTGGATGCTGGGACTCCGTAAGGACCATGGGGGATAGCGGCTCCGCAGGAGACAGGGCACAAAATAAAAGCTTAAGGATCAGGTGGTGTGCACTGGCTCCTCCCCCTATGACCCTCCTCCAAGCCTCAGTTAGGATACTGTGCCCGGACGAGCGTACATAATAAGGAAGGATATTGAATCCCGGGTAAGACTCATACCAGCCACACCAATCACACCGTACAACTTGTGATCTGAACCCAGTTAACAGTATGATAAACGCAAGGGAGCCTCTGAAAAGATGGCTCACAACAATAATAACCCGAATTTTTGTAACAATAACTATATACAAGTATTGCAGACAATCCGCACTAGGGATGGGCGCCCAGCATCCACTACGGACTATGAGAAATAGATTTATCGGTAAGTAAAATCTTATTTTCTCTGACGTCCTAGTGGATGCTGGGACTCCGTAAGGACCATGGGGATTATACCAAAGCTCCCAAACGGGCGTGAGAGTGCGGATGACTCTGCAGCACCGAATGAGAGAACTCCAGGTCCTCCTCAGCCAGGGTATCAAATTTGTAGAATTTAGCAAACGTGTTTGCCCCTGACCAAGTAGCTGCTCGGCAAAGTTGTAAAGCCGAGACCCCTCGGGCAGCCGCCCAAGATGAGCCCACTTTCCTTGTGGAATGGGCTTTTACTGATTTTGGCTGTGGCAATCCTGCCACAGAATGTGCAAGCTGAATTGTACTACAAATCCAACGAGCAATCGTCTGCTTAGAAGCAGGAGCACCCAGTTTGTTAGGTGCATACAGGATAAACAGCGAGTCAGATTTTCTGACCCCAGCCGTCCTGGAAACATATATTTTCAAGGCCCTGACAACGTCAAGCAACTTAGAGTCCTCTAAGTCCCTGGTAGCCGCAGGTACCACAATAGGTTGGTTCATGTGAAATGCAGAAACCACCTTAGGTAGAAATTGAGGACGAGTCCTCAATTCCGCCCTGTCAGAATGAAAAATTAAGTAAGGGCTTTTATATGATAAAGCCGCCAATTCAGACACACGCCTGGCTGAAGCCAAGGCTAACAGCATCGACACCTTCCATGTGAGATATTTTAAGTCCACAGTGGAAAGTGGTTCAAACCAATGTGACTTTAGAAAACTCAACACCACATTGAGATCCCAAGGTGCCACTGGAGGCACAAAAGGAGGCTGTATGTGCAGCACCCCTTTTACAAATGTCTGAACTTCAGGTACTGAAGCCAGTTCTTTTTGGAAGAAAATCGACAGGGCCGAAATTTGAACCTTAATGGACCCTAATTTTAGGCCCATAGACAGTCCTGTTTGCAGGAAATGAAGGAAACGACCCAGTTGAAATTCCTCTGTAGGGGCCCTCTTGGCCTCACACCACGCAACATATTTACGCCAAATGCGGTGATAATGTTTTGCGGTTACGTCCTTCCTGGCTTTGACCAGAGTAGGAATGACTTCTTCTGGAATGCCTTTTTCCCTCAGGATCCAGCGTTCAACCGCCATGCCGTCAAACGCAGCCGCGGTAAGTCTTGAAACAGACAAGGCCCCTGCAGTAGCAGGTCCTGTCTTAGAGGTAGAGGCCACGGTTCGTCCGTGAGCATCTCTTGAAGTTCCGGGTACCAAGTCCTTCTTGGCCAATCCGGGACCACGAGTATAGTTCTTACTCCTCTCCTTCTTATGATTCTCAGTACTTTTGGTATGAGAGGCAGAGGAGGGAACACATACACTGACTGGTACACCCACGGCGTTACCAGAGCGTCCACTGCTATTGCCTGAGGGTCCCTTAACCTGGCGCAATATCTGTCCAGTTTTTTGTTTAGACGTGACGCCATCATGTCCACCTTTGGTTTTTCCCAACGGTTTACAATCAGGTGGAAGACTTCTGGGTGAAGTCCCCACTCTCCCGGGTGAAGGTCGTGTCTGCTGAGGAAGTCTGCTTCCCAGTTGTCCACTCCCGGAATGAACACTGCTGACAGTGCTATCACATGATTTTCCGCCCAGCGAAGAATCCTTGCAGCTTCTGCCATTGCCCTCCTGCTTCTCGTGCCGCCCTGTCTGTTTACGTGGGCGACTGACGTGATGTTGTCCGATTGGATCAACACCGCCTGACCCTGAAGCAGAGGTTTTGCTTGACTTAGGGCATTGTAAATGGCCCTTAGTTCCAGAATGTTTATATGAAGAGATGTTTCCATGCTTGACCACAAGCCCTGGAAATTCCTTCCCTGTGTGACTGCTCCCCAGCCTCTCAGGCTGGCATCCGTGGTTACCAGGATCCAATCCTGAATGCCAAATCTGCGGCCCTCTAGTAGATGAGCACTCTGCAGCCACCACAGGAGAGACACCCTTGTCCTTGGCGACAGGGTTATCCTCTGATGCATCTGCAGATGCGATCCGGACCATTTGTCCAGTAGATCCCACTGAAATGTTCTTGCATGGAATCTTCCGAATGGAATCGCTTCGTAAGAAGCCACCATTTTTCCTAGGACCCTCGTGCACTGATGCACTGAGACCTGGCCTGGTTTTAGGAGGTTCCTGACTAGCTCGGATAACTCCCTGGCATTCTCCTCCGGGAGAAACACCTTCTTCTGGACTGTGTCCAGAATCATTCCTAGGAACAGTAGACGTGTCGTTGGAATCAGCTGCGATTTTGGAATATTTAGAATCCACCCGTGCTGACGTAACACTACCTGAGATAGTGCTACTCCGACTTCTAACTGTTCCCTGGATCTTGCCCTTATCAGGAGATCGTCCAAGTAAGGGATAATTAAAATGCCTTTTCTTCGTAGAAGAATCATCATTTCGGCCATTACCTTGGTAAAGACCCGAGGTGCCGTGGACAATCCAAACGGCAGCGTCTGAAACTGATAATGACAGTTTTGTACTACAAACCTGAGGTACCCTTGGTGAGAAGGGTATATTGGGACGTGGAGATAAGCATCTTTGATGTCCAGAGACACCATATAGTCCCCTTCTTCCAGGTTCGCTATCACTGCTCTGAGTGACTCCATCTTGAATTTGAACCTTTTTATGTAAGTGTTCAAGGATTTCAGATTTAAAATTGGTCTCACCGAGCCGTCCGGCTTCGGTACCACAAACAGCGTGGAATAATACCCCTTTCCTTGTTGCAGGAGGGGTACCTTGATTATCACCTGCTGGGAATACAGCTTGTGAATGGCTTCCAAAACTGCCTCCCTGTCGGAGGGAGACTTTGGTAAAGCAGACTTCAGGAACCGACGAGGGGGAAACGCCTCGAATTCCAGTTTGTACCCTTGCGATACTACCTGTAGAATCCAGGGATCCACTTGCGAGTGAGCCCACTGCGCGTTGAAATTCTTGAGACGGGCCCCCACCATATCTGAGTCTGCTTGTAAAGCCCCAGCGTCATGCTGAAGACTTGGCAGAAGCAGGGGAGGGCTTCTGCTCCTGTGAAGCGGCTGCATGGTGCAGTCTTTTTCCTCTTCCTCTGCCCCGGGGCAGAAAAGAGTGGCCTTTTGCTCGCTTGTACTTATGGGAACGAAAGGACTGAGTTTGAAAAGACGGTGTCTTTTTCTGCTGATGTGGAGTGACCTGGGGTAAAAAGGTGGATTTTCCAGCCGTTGCCGTGGCCACCAGGTCCGATAGACCAGCCCCAAATAACTCCTCCCCTTTATACGGCAATACTTCCATGTGCCGTTTGGAATCCGCATCCCCTGACCACTGTCGCGTCCATAACGCTCTTCTGGCAGAGATGGACATAGCACTTACTCTTGATGCCAGGGTGCAAATATCCCTCTGTGCATCACGCATATATAGTAATGCATCCTTTAAATGTTCTATAGTTAACAAAATATTGTCCCTATCTAGGGTATCAATATTCTCAGTCAGGGAATCCGACCATGCGACTCCAGCACTGCACATCCAGGCTGAGGCGATTGCTGGTCGCAGTATAACACCAGTATGTGTGTATATACTTTTTAGGATATTTTCCAGCCTTCTATCAGCTGGTTCTTTGAGGGTGGCCGTATCAGGAGACGGTAACGCTACTTGTTTAGATAAACGTGTGAGCGCCTTATCTACCCTAGGGGGTGTTTCCCAACGCGCCCTAACCTCCGGCGGGAAGGGATATAATGCTAATAATTTTTTAGAAATTAGCTGTTTTTTATCGGGGGAAACCCACGCTTTTTCACACACCTCATTTATTTCCTCTGACTCAGGAAAAACTATTGGTAGTTTTTTCTCACCCCACATAATACCCTTCTTTGTGGTACTTGTAGTGTCAGAAAGGTTCAATGCCTCTTTCATTGCCGTGATCATGTAACGTGTGGCCCTACTGGACATTACGTTTGTCTCGTCACCGTCGACACTAGACTCAGTATCTGTGTCAGGGTCTGTGTCGACCCACTGAGGTAACGGGCGTTTTAGCGCCCCTGACGGTGTCTGAGACGCCTGGACAGGCACTAATTGATTTGCCGGCTGTCTCATGTCGTCAACAGTTTTTTGCAAATTGCTGACATTATCACTTAATTGTTTAAATACAATCATCCAGTCAGGTGTCGACTCCCTAGGGGGTGACATCACCAACACAGGCAACTGCTCCTCCTCCACATCATTTTCCTCCTCATACATGTCGACACACGCGTACCGACACACAGCACACACACCGGGAATGCTCTGATAGAGGACAGGACCCCACTTAGCCCTTTGGAGAGACAGAGGGAGAGTCTGCCAGCACACACCCAGCGCTATATATATATACAGGGATAACCTTATATAAGTGTTATTCCCTTATAGCTGCTGTTATTATCGTTATTTGCTGCCAAAAATGCCCCCCCTTCTCTTTTTTACCCTGATTCTGAAGCAGGACTGCAGGGGAGAGTCAGGGAGCCGTCCTTCCAGCGGAGCTGTGAGGGAAAATGGCGCTTGTGTGCTGAGGAGATAGGCTCCGCCCCTTCACGACGTCCTTATCTCCCGCTTTTTTGTGTAAAAATGGCAGGGGATTAAAATACATCCATATAGCCCAGGAGCTATATGTGATGTATTCTTTTTGCCACCTAAGGTATATTGTTATATTGCGTCTCAGGGCGCTCCCCCCCAGCGCCCTGCACCCTCAGTGACCGGAGTGTGAAGTGTGCTGAGAGCAATGGCGCACAGCTGCGGTGCTGTGCGCTACCTTAGACTGAAGACAGGATGTCTTCTGACGCCGATTTCACCGGACCTCTTCGTCTCTTCTGGCTCTGTAAGGGGGACGGCGGCGCGGCTCCGGTGACCCATCCAGGCTGAACCTGTGATCGTCCCTCTGGAGCTAATGTCCAGTAGCCTAAGAAACCCGATCCACTCTGCACTCAGGTGAGTCCGTTTCTTCTCCCCTTAGTCCCACGATGCAGTGAGCCTGTTGCCAGCAGGACTCACTGAACATAAAAAAACCTAAACTAAACTTTTATTCTAAGCAGCTCAGGAGAGCCACCTAGATTGCACCCTTCTCGGCCGGGCACAAAAATCTAACTGAGGCTTGGAGGAGGGTCATAGGGGGAGGAGCCAGTGCACACCACCTGATCCTTAAGCTTTTATTTTGTGCCCTGTCTCCTGCGGAGCCGCTATCCCCCATGGTCCTTACGGAGTCCCAGCATCCACTAGGACGTCAGAGAAAATCCATTAGCATGACAGAAATAGACCACATATTGCCAGTTTAAAGGTGTGTACATGCGGTGCGATTTTTCTTACGATTTTGACTAGTCAAAATCATAAGAAAATATAGTGCATATCGCACCGTGTGTATAGTCCTTGCGATGCCGAAGCGCGGTCCCACGCGGAACGGCATCGCAAGGAAAAACAGACTGTGTGGGCAGTCCAAGATTGACTATGTCGGCAGGGTTGGGCTGTGCGGCGCATTGCGCCGCGTGTACAACGCTTAAGTGTAAATCTGCTGAAGGTCAATACAGAACTTAGATTTATTGTGGTTTTACTTATTTACAGACTCCATGTAAAGTCCACTTGTTTTATAGACTTTTTGTCCTTCCCACTTTCAGACAGAAAACCCATCCATTACCCAGCATTTCAGTGTCGGGTCATGTTGCCAGCCTCTGTCTGACCTCCTCTTTCTGACCTCCTCTTTCACACAGACAAGCAAATTACCGGGTCGAGAATTTTGACCAGGTAATTTGCAGATCAGACGGGTATTTTGTCTGTGTGAAAGGGTCAACCTGGGTCGAAATTCCCAGGTCTCCAACACTGGTAAATTCCAGGGTCGAAGTCCCGGGAATTTCAACCCGGGTTGACCCTTTCACACAGAAAAAGGAGACGTGTTTTTCATGAAGTTACCGGGTAGAGCTGCTTCACCCAGTAATTTCAGTTTCTGTGTGACAGGGGTATCAGTAATCTATTCAGCCCTATGAGGAATCTGGTCTATACTGCTCACTGGACGGACCCTTAATGCATCTTTTTGTATTTTTAACACATTCCATGGGGGAGATTCAAATGTTTGATACGTCAGTTGGGAGTCTGTGTTTTCCTATCTAATAGACAGGAAAAAACAGACACCCAACCAACTTTTCAAACATTTGAATCTCCACCCATAACTACTGATAAAGCTTTCCTCTTAGCGATTAATTGATCACTATTTTAAGGCCTATTTTAGGGTATAACTGCTTTTAGAGAGATACTAATGCCAGGCATACATTATGCCATAATCAGCCTGATCTGCAGATTATTGGTGGATCGCACGGTATATGGCTTTGACCGATCAGCGATGATCAGGCAGTCGTGCATGATACATTTTCTAACATGCCCAAATGATTTGATCATCAGTTGGCTGCATTGGGCAGTATGCACGTCCGTGGCCGACCGCCCGACATTTCCTGTTCCTCCAACAGATACCATGTGGCCATACACTGTGAAATATCTCACAGTGTAATGTTGGGTACACACCTTGCCAATCCGCCGGCCTATCTGATGATTGGTAAGTGCATACACACTTACCAATCGCCCCCCTAATGTATCATGCCTGTCATCACAACTGGGGGGGGGAGCATTTAAATTCGTCAGCAGACCGCCCGTACACACAGTTGGATGGCCCGATATATTTTCAGATATATTGGCCATCATCTGTTTTGCATAGTCGACACGATATGTCTGTGAACTACGTCGTTCACAGACATATCAGGTTTACACACCCGCGGAAGTGCTTGCAACATATTGGCCGTTTGCTTGAATGGACAATATATCGCAAGTGGGTACCCAGCTGAAGCCACGATATCTGATGTAATGTCGGTCGGTCTGAGAGATATTTTATCAGACAATGGGTGGAATTCAATTGTTTGAAAAGTCGGTTGGGTGTCTGTTTTTTCCTGTCTGTTAGATTGTTTTTTCCTATCTAAAGGTGGGTACACACTATTAGATATATCTGCAGATCAATTGATCTGCAGATATATCTATGTACGGATCGGGCAGTGTGCTGTGCATACACACAGCCCGATCCGTCGGGGGACTGACGTCATGAACTGGGCGGGCGGGCGTCGCGCCCAGTTCACCTGTCAATCACCGCCGGCCGCCGCAGCATGTGTACGGGCGGTCGGACGACCGCCCCGTACACACACAGCGACGGGCCAATATATCGTTAGATATATTGGCTGTCGGCTGTGCTGCGCGGCCGACGCAATACGTCTGTGAACGACGGAGTTCACAGACGTATCGCCCGTACACACTGGCCGACGGTCCCGCGATGTATCGGCCGTTCAAGAGAACGGCCGATACATCGACCAGTGTGTACGGGCCTTAACAGACAGGAAAAAACAGACTCCCAACTGATTTTTCAAACAATTGAATACCCCCCAATGTATGCACAGCATTATATGTGAACAGTTGAAGTGGGTTGACCCTACAGGAACAGTTTATTTACTAATCTAAGTCCGATTTTAGACTTGAAGACCAGAGATAACTGTGCATTTAGGTAGATGGGTTACAGTTTCTATTGAATTTCTGAAATCTTAATTTGCCAGTCAGACGGTCCGCTATATCTACTCTTGTTTCACAGACTCAAGTGCAGTGTAATTTGAAAATGTAAAATTGGTCGATTCCTATTTAGCAAAACTTAATGCCTGTAGCAGCTGCAAGTAGTAGACCCTATTTGGAAACAGCGGGGCTGCCATTTTGTGGAATAAACCAGTATTTAATCTATCAATTCACTAGAGCAGAGTTTCCCAAACTCCGGAATTACAGTCCGGGTTTTAAGGATATCCATGTTTGATGCCAGCTGGTTAAATAAAATCGACTATTACTTATTACATCACACGTGCTCAAGCATAAATATCCTTAAAACCTGGACTATAATGGTGCTATTTGGGAAATTCTGCATTAGAGAATGCTCCCCCTTGAATTTGGCCAACTAGGAAGCCAGAGAGTTTCCGTTCGTTCCTACGTTCTGAAGCTGCTGTATGCCCGTATAATTATCAAGTACCATATTAAATTATATCAGCTGAACTCCGAGTAGGTTGGGAATCCACTGAGATTTTGGGGCAGATGTACTTATCCTTGGAGAGAGATAAAGTGGAGAGAGATATAGGGGAATATGCAATTGCGGTCGAATTCCCGAAAATGTCGAAAAACTGGACATTTTCGCCCCAAAAAAAAATTCGACAATGCAATAGAGTACTTTTCGCCAAAAAAACGGACTTTTGAAATTCGACTTTTTGAAATTCGACATTTGCCAAATTCGACATTTCTGCAATGGTACAAATGCGGCATTTCGACAAAAGTATATTCAATTGAAGATTGTAAATTCGACAACAGTGCTTTTAGGCAGTAAATTCGTCATTTTCAATCCGCCACACTTTGCTGGCGGAATCGAATAAAAAAAATTAAAAACATGTTTTTTTTTTTGTGTTTTTTATTGGTAATAGCATATCTATTTATATTAGAAGGGATTAGGTACTTGGTTTGTCTATTTAGGAGGCATAAGTATTATTTATATATTTTTTAAAATATATATATATTTTTTTAATGGAATGGGGTAAAAATCAGAAAAAAAAATGCGTGGGGTCCCCCCTCCTAAGCATAACCAGCCTCGGGCTCTTTGAGCCGGTCCTGGTTGCCAAAATACGGGGGGAAAAATGACAGGGGATCCCCCGTATTTTAACAACCAGCACCGGGCTCTGCGCCTGGTCCCGGTGCAAAAAATACGGGGGACAAAAAGAGTAGGGGTCCCCCGTATTTTTTGTACCATTACCGGGCTCCACTAGTTGGACAGATAATGCCACAGCCGGGGGTCACTTTTATACAGCGCCCTGCGGCCGTGGCATTAAATACCCAACTAGTCACCCCTGGCCGGGGTACCCTGGAGGAGTGGGGACCCCTTCAATCAAGGGGTGTCCCCCCCCCAGCCACCCAAGGGCCAGGGGTGAAGCCCGAGGCTGTCCCCCCCATCCAAGGGCTGCGGATGGGGGGCTGATAGCCTTGTTGAAAATGTAAGAATATTGGTTTTTGCAGAAGAACTACAAGTCCCAGCAAGCCTCCCCCGCAAGCCGGTACTTGGAGAACCACAAGTACCAGCATGCAGGGGGGGGGGGGCGCTGGTACCTGTAGTTCTACTGCAAAAAAAATACCCAAATAAAAAAAGGACACAGACACCGTGAAAGTATAACTTTATTACATACATGCCGACACACATACTTACCTATGTTGACACACCGACTCTGGCCACATCTCCAATGTCGACGTCCGGGGTACCTGAAAATAAAATTATACTCACCTGATCCAGTGTCCAGTTCTTTTATTGTAATCCACGTACTTGGCAAAGCGCAAAGCCAATCAGGAGAGTGCCACAAAGTGGCGCTTCCTGATTGGCTGAAGGGACCTTCTGTGACAGGAGTCACGGGGGGTCTCTGCATTCGGGGAAAGGGGTCTGATGTGTAAACATGGGACCCCTTTCAGTCCGTCTGGTTCGGGTAAATGCGTTTTTTTGTTTTGCCAAGTACGTGGATTATAATAAAAGAACTGGACACTGGATCAGGTGAGTATAATTTTATTTTCAGGTACCCCGGACGTCGACATTGGAGACGTGGCCAGAGTCGGCGTGTCAACATAGGTAAGTATGTGTGTCGGCATGTGTGAAATAAAGTTGTATTTTCACGGTGTGCGTGTCCTGTTTTTATTTGGGTATTTTTTTTTGCAGTAGAACTACAGGTACCAGCGGGCCAGTTTTTCCTCCGCATGCTGGTACTTGTGGTTCTCCAAGTACCGGCTTGCGGGGAGGCTTGCTGGGACCTGTAGTTCTTCTGCAAAAAACAATATTCTTCCATTTTCAACAAGGCTATCAGCAGCCCTTGGATGGGGGGGGGGGGGACAGCCTCGGGCTTTACCCCTGGCCCTTGGGTGGCTGGGGGGAGACCCCTTGATTGAAGGGGTCCCCACTCCTCCAGGGTACCCCGGCCAGGGGTGAGTAGTTGGGTATTTAATGCCACGTCCGCAGGGCGCTGTATAAAAGTGACCCCCGGCTGTGGCATTATCTGTCCAACTAGTGGAGCCCGGTGCTGGTACAAAAAATACGGGGGACCCCTACTCTTTTTGTCCCCCGTATTTTTTGTACCAGGACCAGGCGCAGAGCCCGGTGCTGGTTGTTAAAATACGGGGGATCCCCTGTCATTTTTTTTCCCGTATTTTGCCAACCAGGACCGGCTCAAAGAGCCTGAGGCTGGTTATGCTTAGGAGGGGGGACCCCACGCAAAAAAATTCTGTTTTTTTACCGTTTTTTCAACATTTTTCAAAATCTAATCAAAATCCGTCAAATCGCCCGTTTTTCGACATCGGGACTGTCAAATTCGTTTTTTATTGAATATGTCGAATTCCGGCACCCACCTGCCGGAATTCGACGGTCGAATTGTGTCGAATTTAAAAACGGGCGAAAAAGTGCTGCAATTCGCCCGGAATTGCATATACCCCATAAACTACCAACCAATCAGCGCCTGTCTTTTTTCATAATGGCAGTTAGGAATTGATTGGCTGGTCCATTATCGTCGTCCACTTTATCACTCTGTGTAAAGTTTGTTTTTAAGTATTTACACAAACTCACATATACGTGTGTGTGTGTGTGTGTGTGTGTGTGTGTGTGTGTGTGTGTGTGTGTGTATAAAGTGGTCGCGCTAGGCTGTTTTAGCAGGGTGCCGCATCCTGACAGATTTTTAAAGAGCAAAATGCGCCCTGAGCTTTGACCAGTGCCCTGCTAAAACAGCCTGCCCATTGCCGTGTCGCCGCGGCATCTATTCACATTAAAGTGAGAGCTTGGGGGAAGCCCAGCACCTCCGTAAGTAATGGGCACGCCCCTATTCGTGACGCCGACAGGGACACCCCCCTCACAACCCTTTGGCCCGTGCTACCATACTTGACACCGCTAACCTGCATCCTAGCCGGAACACTATGTCAGAGACTTGCGGTGAGGTAAATGGCTTAGGAGGCTTAGTACCATACTTTCCAATGGGTTGGGTATGCATGACCGGCGGTCACTATACCAACGTCGTAATCCCGGCTTGCAGATGGCCGGAGGGGGAGTGAAGGGGGGCCGAGCGGAGCAAAGCCACTTGCGGGCTCACTGCGCTCACCACAGGTTATGTTCCCACTCTATGGGTGTCGTGGACACCCACGAGTGGGAATAGTCCCTGTTAGTCGGCATGCCGACTGTCGGGACTATAAGTGGGGTGGGATTCCAGCGTCGGTATTGTGACTGGCTGTCCTCCTGACCACCGGTCACGTAACTGCCTCCCCTCCCAACATGCCCCTCTCCAGGAGGGACAGAATGCTCTGATCCTGGACTTCCATCACCTGTGCTGAAACACCTTTCTTATCCATTTAAACCAGACATGTCCAAACTACGGCCCTCCAGCTGTTGTGAAACTACATATCCCAGCATGCCTTGACATAGTTTTGCTGTCAGAGAATGCTAAAGCTGTGTCAAGGAATGCTGGGATGTGTAGTTTCTCAACAGCTGGAGGGCCGTAGTTTGGACATGCCTGATTTAAACAGTTTGATACAGGTGCCGGCAATCATAAATTAAAAGTCCAGAAGCAGAGCATTGTGTCCCTCCTGGAGAGAGTCATGTTGGGAGGTATGTAGTACCAGAGCCAGATTTATACACAATATAGGCCAAAGGGTACATGTGGGCATTACGCACAGGTGCCGCAGTGTATACATGTGGGCATTACGCACAGGTGCCGCAGTGTATACATGTGGGCATTACGCACAGGTGCCGCAGTGTATACATGTGGGCATTACGCACAGGTGCCGCAGTGTATACATGTGGGCATTACGCACAGGTGCCGCAGTGTATACATGTGGGCATTACGCACAGGTGCAGCAGTGTATACATGTGGGCATTACGCACAGGTGCAGCAGTGTATACATGTGGGCATTACGCACAGGTGCAGCAGTGTATACATGTGGGCATTACGCACAGGTGCAGCAGTGTATACATGTGGGCATTACGCACAGGTGCAGCAGTATATACATGTGGGCATTACGCACAGGTGCAGCAGTATATACATGTGGGCATTACGCACAGGTGCAGCAGTATATACAGGTGCAGCAGTATATACATGTGGGCATTATACACAGGTGCAGCAGTATATACATGTGGGCATTATACACAGGTGCAGCAGTATATACATGTGGGCATTATACACAGGTGCAGCAGTATATACATGTGGGCATTATACACAGGTGCAGCAGTATATACATGTGGGCATTATACACAGGTGCAGCAGTATATACATGTGGGCATTATACACAGGTGCAGCAGTATATACATGTGGGCATTATACACAGGTGCAGCAGTATATACTGCTTGAAATTTGATGAGTTTTGATCAGAGATGTGAGGATATGGTAGCAGGGGGAGGAGGCACTGCCACATGTGTTTTACTCCGGAGTTTTGTATATAAAAATGATTAGAATAATACAAAGACGCTATTTGTAATATATATTTTTCATATACTTTACAAAGTGTAAACTCTGCCATACACATTAGTATGACAGTTAAGGCTCTGCCTCACCTCACTGCAGTGTTATATATATATATATACACACACACAGATGGTGTGGCACTCTTGGCAATCAAAAGCACATGACATGGTGGCTTATCAATCAACATTACAATATTTAAATACTATCTTCAGGACTTAATACATTTATATAATAAAACAATTAATATAATAATGGCACTCTGGCTGGATAAAGCAGTGACCAGGGTGCCTGTTTCTCATACAACATGAGAAAAATAATATATTCAATTTTTTGCACAGCTGTAAGTAATGTGCGCCTGAAGGAGCAATTCAATTGTTGCTGCCGACCAGCACCCCCATATTTCAAGCAAAAATCAGTAATAAAGCCATAGTTTGGGCACCCTAACCAGTACTGTAGATGGGTTTCCCCATGGGGGGGGGGGTGTTATAAAGAACAATATATGGTGTGATAACACAAAACAGGCCATACGGAAGTCTATTATAACCCATTGCTGATTTACAGATGACTTAACCAATTTAAAAGGTATGTTTTTTTAACGAATATGAAGTGTCATGCAGTTAATTTGCAACCCCAACCCCAAATGAATTATAATCTGCATTAGTTCACTCCATTTAAGCAAAATAATCGATGTAATTCGTTAAAATAAAGTAAGCTAGAAAAGTAGTTTGGGGTGAGCTGTAATTGGGACGTATGCTAAAGGTTCGGATCATTAGACAGG
This sequence comes from Pseudophryne corroboree, assembly GCF_028390025.1. Classification (NCBI taxonomy): domain Eukaryota; kingdom Metazoa; phylum Chordata; class Amphibia; order Anura; family Myobatrachidae; genus Pseudophryne; species Pseudophryne corroboree. The sequence continues at coordinate 116,980,517 of NC_086444.1, forward strand.
ATATTGCTTCCCTGGCTTGCAAATCTAATACCAACATCATTTATTGCATGATAATATAAAGTAGATGAATATAACGTGTAAATCATGTACCTTTCACCATGCAAGTACACTCTGACAGACGCTTCTACAGCCACTTGCCAATAATTTCCCTGTCTGTCTGCTACAAAACAGGATGCAGCGCCTAATAACCAACACAAGCAAACCGCGTCTAATGGGCTTATGGGAGTTGTAGTTCTTGTGCTCCATGCTTATACTTTAAAGTAGGCAAAGGCAGACTACACCTCCCAGAATGCAACACGCAGATGCCGGGGCGGGCTTGGGGTTGGATGAGTCAGGGAGAAACACCCAGCTGTTTGCTGAGTACAAACTTATTAGTATAGCCAAAGAGCAAGAAACGTGCTGATTACAGTGTTTTGATGACTTCTCCAAGTTTCTACAAAGAAGCAGTGAATATTAATAAATGAAAATAAAAAATCCAAGGAACATATTGTGAATATGTGAAATAACTTTCAGCCCACAATATCCTACACAAAACTTCTGTGGGTGGGATGTATACAATCTTGGAGAGAAATAACATATAAAGAGATAAAGTAACAACCAATCAGCACCTAGCTGTCATTTTACAAGCTGCGTTTGAAAAAAGATAGGAGCTGATTGGTTGGTACTTTATCTCTCTCCACTTTAGTTTCTCTAAGATTTGATAAATCTCCCCCGTGTTTGAAAAATAAAGAAACTTAATTTCTCTAACGTCCTAAGTGGATGCTGGGACTCCGTAAGGACCATGGGGATTAGCGGCTCCGCAGGAGACTGGGCACAACTAAAGAAAGCTTTAGGACTACCTGGTGTGCACTGGCTCCTCCCACTAAGACCCTCCTCCAGACCTCAGTTAGATTTCTGTGCCCGGCTGAGCTGGATGCACACTAGGGGCTCTCCTGAGCACCTAGAAAGAAAGTATATTTAGGTTTTTTATTTTCAGTGAGATCTGCTGGCAACAGACTCACTGCAGCGAGGGACTAAGGGGAGAAGAAGCGAACCTACCTAACAGGTGGTAGTTTGGGCTTCTTAGGCTACTGGACACCATTAGCTCCAAAGGGATCGACCGCAGGACCCGACCTTGGTGTTCGTTCCCGGAGCCGCGCCGCCGTCCCCCTTACAGAGCCAGAAGCACGAAGAAGGTCCGGAAAATCGGCGGCAGAAGACTTTGCTCTTCACCAAGGTAGCGCACAGCACTGCAGCTGTGCGCCATTGCTCCTCATGTACACCTCACACTTCGGTCACTGATGGGTGCAGGGCGCTGGGGGGGGGGGGGGGGGGGCCTGAGGGCAATAAATAACACCTTGGCTGGCAAAATATACATCATATATAGTCCCAGAGGCTATATAGATGTAAAATTACCCCTGCCAGTATCACAGAAAAAGCGGGAGAAAGTCACCCGAAAAGGGGGCGGGGCTTCTCCCTCAGCACACTGGCGCCATTTTCTCTTCACAGTGCAGCTGGAAGACAGCTCCCTAGGCTCTCCCCTGTAGTTTTCAGGCTCAAAGGGTTAAAAAGAAAGGGGGGGCACTAAATTTAGGCGCAATATATGTATACAAGCAGCTATTTGGGGAAAAATCACTCAGTTATAGTGTTAATCCCTGCATTATATAGCGCTCTGGTGTGTGCTGGCATACTCTCTCTCGGTCTCCCCAAAGGACTTTGTGGGGTCCTGTCCTCAGTCAGAGCATTCCCTGTGTGTGTGCGGTGTGTCGGTACGGCTGTGTCGACATGTTGGATGAGCAGAGGCCGATAAATGGGATGTCGCCCCCTGTGGGGCCGACACCAGAGTGGATGGATAGGTGGAAGGTATTAACCGACAGTGTCAACTCCTTACATAAAAGGCTGGATGACGTAACAGCTGTGGGACAGCCGGCTTCTCAGCCCGCGTCTGCCCAGGCGTCTCAAAGGCCATCAGGGGCTCAAAACAACGCCCGTTACCTCAGATGGCAGACACAGATGTCGACACGGAGTCTGACTCCAGTGTCGACGAGGTTGAGACATATACACAATCCACTAGGAACATCCGTTACATGATCTCGGCAATGAAAAATGTGTTACGCATTTTCTGACATAAACCCAAGTACCACATAAAAGGGGTTTTATTTTTGGGGAGAAAAAACAGCCACTGTTTTGTTCCCCCATCAGATAAATGAATGACATGTGTAAAGAAGCGTGGTTTCCCCCGATAAGAAACTGGTTATTTCTAAAAAGTTACTGATGGCGTACCCTTTCCCGCCAGAGGATAGGTCACGTTGGGAGATATCCCTTAGGGTGGATAAGGCGCTCACACGTTTGTCAAAAGGTGGCACTGCCGTCTTAGGATACGGCCACCTTGAAGGAACCTGCTGATAAAAAGCAGGAGGCGATCCTGAAGTCTGTATTTACACACTCAGGTTATATACTGAAACCTGCAATTGCCTCAGCATAAATAGTGCTGCTGCAGCGTGGTCTGACACCCTGTCAGATAATATTAATACGCTAAGACAGGGATAATAATATTTGCTAACATTGAGCATATTTAAGACGTTGTCTTATATATAAAGGATGCACAGAGGGATATTGCCGGCTGGCATCCAGAATTAATGCAATGTCCATTCTGCCAGGAGGGTAGTAGAAACCCGGCAGTGGACAGGTGATGCTGCATTTAAAAGGCACATGGAGATTCTGCCTTATAAGGGTGAGGAATTGTTTGGGGATGGTCTCTGGGACCTCGTATCCACAGCAACAGCTGGGAAGAAAAATTTTTACCTCAGGTTTCCTCACAAAAGCCTAAAGAAAGCACCGTATTTTCAGGTACAGTCCTTTCGGCTTCAGAAAAGCAAGCGGGTCAAAGGCGCTTCCTTTCTGCACAGAGACAAGGGAAGAAGGAAAAAGCTGCACCAGTCAGCCAGTTCCAGGATCAAATATCTTCCCTTGCTTCCTCTGAGTCCACCGCATGACGCTGGGGCTCCACAGGTGGAGACAGGTGCGGTGGGGGTGCGTCTCGGGAACTGCAGGGATCAGTGGGCTTGCCCACAGGTGGATCCCTAGGTTCTGCAAGTAGTATCACAGGGATACAGGCTGGAGTTCGAGACGACTCCCCCTCGCCGTTGCCTCACATCAGCCTTGCCTGCTGCCCTCGGAGAATACAGGACTGGGTCCTGGTGACAACGGATGCCAGCCTTCAAGGCTGGGGGGCAGTCACACAGGGAAGAAACTTCCAAGGCCTATGGAAAAGTCAGGAGACTTCCCTACACATAAATGTTCTGGAACTTTGGGTCATTTACAATGCCCTAAGTCAGGCTAGACCCCTGCTTCAACACCGGCCGGTACTGATCCAGTCAGACAACATCACGGCAGTCGCTCATGTAAACCGACAGGGCGGCACAAGAAGCAGGATGGCGATGGCAGAAGCCACAAGGATTCTCCGATGGGCGGAAAATCATGTGTTAGCACTGTCAGCAGTGTTCATTCCCGGAGTGGACAACTGAGAAGCAGACTTTCTCAGCAGATCAAGGGACCCTCAGGCGATAGCTGTGGACGCTCTGGTAACACCGTGGGTGTACCAGTCGGTGTATGTGTTCCCTTCTCTGCCTCTCATACCCAGGGTAATGAAAATAATAAGAAGGAGAGGAGTAAGAACTATACTCATTGTTCCGGGTGGCCAAGAAGAGCTTGGTACCCAGAACTCCAAGAAATGATCTCAGAGGACCCATGGCCTCTGCCGCTCAGACAGGACCTGCTGCAGCAGGGGGCCTGTCTGTTCCAAGACGTACCGCGGCTGCGTTTGACGGCATGGCGGTTGAACGCCGGATCCTGAAGGAAAAGGGCATTCCGGAGGAAGTTATCCCTACGCTATTTAAAGCTAGGAAAGAAGTGAACGCAAACCATTCTTACCGCATATGGCGGAAATATGTTGCGTGCTGTGAGGCCAGTAAGGCCCCAAAGGAGGAATTTCAGCTAGGTCGTTTTCTGCACTTCCTACAAGTCAGAGGTGACTATGGGCCTAAAATTGGGTTCCATTAAGGTCCAGATTTCGTCTCTATCAATTTTCTTCCAAAATAGAACTGGCTTCACTGCCTGAAGTTCAGACTTTTGTTAAGGGAGTGCTGCATAGTCAACCCCCGTTTGTGCCTCCAGTGGCACCGTGGGATCTCAACGTAGTGTTGGATTTCCTGAAGTCGCATTGAGTTGAGCCACTTAAATCCGTGGAGCTACAATACCTCACGTGGAAAGTGGTCATGCTGTGGGCCGTGGCGTCGGCCAGGCGTGTATCAAAATTGGCGGCTTTGTCATACAAATGCCCTTATCTGTATTCTATATGGATAAGGCGGAATTGAGGACTCGTTCCCAATTCCTTCCTAAGGTGGTATCAGTTTTTCATGTGAACCAACCTATTGTGGTGCCTGCGGCTACTTGGGACTTGGAGGATTCCAAGTTTTCTGGACGTAGTCAGGGCCCTGAAAAGTATATGTTTCCAGGACGGCTGGAGTCAGGAAAACTGACTCGCTATTTATCCTGTATGCACCCAACAAGCTGGGTGCTCCTGCTTCTAAGCAGACTATTGCTCGCTGGATCTGTAGCACGATTCAACTTGCACATTCTGCGGCTAGAATGCCGCACCCTAAATCTGTGAAAGCCCATTCCACGAGGAAAGTGGGCTCTTCTTGGGCGGCTGCCCGAGGGGTCTCGGCTTTACAAATTTGCTGAGCTGTTACTTGGTCGGGTTAAAACACTCTTGCAAGAGTCTACAAGTTTGATACCCTGGCTGAGGAGGACCTAGAGTTTGCTCATTCGGTGCTGCAGAGTCATCCGCACTCTCCCGCCCGTTTGGGAGCTTTGGTATAATCCCCATGGTCCTTACGGAGTCCCAGCATCCACTTAGGACGTTAGAGAAAATAAGATTTTACTCACCGGTAAATCTATTTCTCGTAGTCCGTAGTGGATGCTGGGCGCCCATCCCAAGTGCGGATTGTCTGCAATACTTGTATATAGTTATTGCCTAACTAAAGGGTTATTGTTGAGCCATCTGTTGAGAGGCTCAGTTGTTATCATACTGTTAACTGGGTATAGTATCACGAGTTAAACGGTGTGATTGGTGTGGCTGGTATGAGTCTTACCCGGGATTCAAAATCCTTCCTTATTGTGTCAGCTCTTCCGGGCACAGTATCCTAACTGAGGTCTGGAGGAGGGTCTTAGTGGGAGGAGCCAGTGCACACCAGGTAGTCCTAAAGCTTTCTTTAGTTGTGCCCAGTCTCCTGCGGAGCCGCTAATCCCCATGGTCCTTACGGAGTCCCAGCATCCACTACGGACTACGAGAAATAGATTTACCGGTGAGTAAAATCTTTTTTTTTTTTTACTTTATTCCTCACTTTCTCTTTCCAAAATTTTATAAATCTTCCCCACCATCATTGAAACCACAAGATTGATTATAAATATAGCCCAAGCTTTATATTTACCAATGGACTAGTGCAGGGGTATCAAACTCACGGCCCCCACCACATCCGTTTGCATCCCGCAGTCAGGGGTCCTTTTGCTGCCCGACCGCCTTGCTTGCAGCGAGGGCAGGAGAGCGCAGAGCGCGCTTCTCCTGCTTCTCGGTCTGGTCTCCGGCGGCGGCACAGGTATCTTAAATCACGCTCCGGTTTGTGAGCCAATCAGAGCTCACGGACCGACAGCCCCTGATTGGCTGCCAGTCTGCGAGCTCTGATTGGCTCACGAACCGCACATTGAGGGCATATGTGTATCTGGCACTGTAGGGTCATATGTGTATCCGGCACTGTGTGAGCATATGTGTATCTGGCACTGTGGGGCCATATGTGTATATGGCACTGCACTACTGGAGCATATGTGTATCTGGCACTGTGGGGCCATATGTGTATATGGCACTGCACTACTGGTGTATATGGCACTGCACTACTGGTGGCGCTCGCTGTGTGTACAGAGTACACACAGCGAGCGCACACACAATTGATAACCTTTAAACCTTGTTAATGATATAATGTACTGATATGATTACACTTTAAACCCTTAACAGCAAAGTACTGCAACAATGTTATATCTTAAACCTTAAGTAGCGCTGACGGTATAAAGTACCCGCAGTGCGTACACCTTATCAATACTCATACAGTTTATACAGATAAATACACTCTAAAGCCCTTGCAGGAAAGTGAAAACACAACACTGATTTGTAGTTGCAACCACAGGGTTCTAAGGCCACAGTGGATTAATTCCAAAAGGTAAAACAGTACAAATCATACACTACAGGCTAACAAGTAAATCTAAACAGAATAATGGCTACAGAGAATGTACATACGTGAGAATGTTCGTAAGCGCAACCCGTCCGGTCCTCCGCTGGTCATACAGATAGCGTTCAGAGTCTTCTGACCAGCCAGGCAGCAACAGGCTTTTTTATACACTACTTCTATATACAATACAATGGTCACTGTAATCCCTTTGTCTATTGGACACAGAGATGTATCTTTACATTACAGGAGAAGTCATAGGTTGATTTGAAAAGGTGGGCTATGTCTTTCTCAACTGCTCTTGTGGGTGGTCTCCTCTGGATTCCCCCCGCATACATAATATACAGTAAATAAAGTTTAAACCTATATTCTGCTTCTGCATCTAACTATCCTCAGGAACATGCGATCTTCCTCAAACCAACACCAGAATGTTTCCCTTAAAATACCCTACACCTGGATACCAAACACCACCTTGTAACCTTGTTCTGTCCCCTCCTATCCTGTAAAGGTGAATCCCTTTGTTCTGTTACCATTTTAAACAGCTATTTCTTTCTGATGTGGTGCAGGGGGCTATGTGTACAATGTGCACTATTTGGGTTAAATATGTAATGTTCTAATAACCCTCTACGCGCTCACAAACTCCGCCGTAAATACCCATATCACGCTCATGATCGCCGGAGCGATCCTACGCAAATTGCGGATATGTGCACGCATGGAGGACTGAGTGCACAAGCAGCGGGCATGTGCATGGGGTTAGTACAAGGCATAAGTATTACAATATTTTTCGACTTTGACAGTCCACCCTTTGGCAGTCAACAATAACTGCTACTATCTAAACATTAAACAGAAAAATACACAATACAATATCTACAGATGGTTGGATAAAAATATACAATACCTTATCTACAGATGGTTGGATAAAAATATACAGTACATTATCCATAAAATAATTGGATGGTAGGAGGAGAGGTGTAGGCGGGAAATGTATGACCTAGTGGGATAGTAAAAGCATGTATGTATGAAATCCATGTCTGAGGGGCATGTATCATCGTGCCGTATATGTTCTAGATAAGCTTCGAGGTATTGAGAAGTATACATTAAATCCTTCTCATCCCGTATTAAGGGTCTGTAAGTGAGCCAACAAACACTACCGAGCTCTTTTCGGCTTCTTGTTCCAACAAATGGGGTGCACATTTAGTTGATGATACATGGAGGGGGAACATATGTGAGTGCTAATATATATGGATATCACCTGTCGACTATGGGTGTCACTAACTGAAGATTATAGAGATGAAGATGAGACACACATGTACAATACATTCACATAACATTTGTGCAATCGTTCTTGGGTGTTGGTTGAAGTCTTGTCCGGATGGGTGTATCTTTGCTGAAAGTGTTAATCAAAGTCTTTTCTGGATGGATGTATTGTTCATCAAAAGTCTTTTCCGAATGGGTATTGTTCATCAAAGTCTTTTCCGAATGGATGTATTTTTGCTTGAGGGAAAACAAAGGAGAAGCGGGTGAAAGAAACGGACCGTGGAATCACGTCTTATCACAACATTGTCTCTATTGATGGGTCATAAATTAAATCAGTTGTTGTAACAATGCCCCTGCTCCTCAAACTCATCACTTTTGTACCGTGCTTGCGCCGCGTTAAAATTCGAACACATCTAAATATCAAACCAATCATTATGACAACTCCCAGGATACAAAGGAGAAACTTTCCTACACTCACAATAACATTTTGAGGCCATTCTCCTAAACCTGAGAACCAATTGCGTGGGTTCAACCATGAGACCCAGCCGGTCAGTTCATTACTCACAGCAGTAAGGGTAAGGTTGTGTCTCCTCCGGAACTCCCACTTCAATTGCAAGATATCGTCCATCTTTTGATCTATGACCTCGGTTGGGTCATCAGTGCTGTTTGTAATGTACGTGTAGCACTTCACACCATACTGAGTTGCTAAGGTGACACAGTACCCGCCTGTCACCGCTGTGATATAATTTAGAACCATCCTGTGCTGGATCAGTTCCGTTTTGTAAGCTTGCAACTCCCTCCCTGTATACCTGAAGGTGTCATCATACATCTCGGTGATATTATCTATCAGGTTCGCTAGCGCATGAATATACCTATAATTTATAATTCCTCTGGCGGTACGGGTGATATCTAACGCGAGTAGGAATTGAATCCCGGTGGATTCGTGGATCAAATCAGAGGCTGCGTGCTCTGTCCTATCTATAAGGTGTCTCTTAACGATGTGTTCATAGTGAGTATGAGTGTAAGGAGCTTGAGCATTGCGGTGAACGTCTTTCATCTTATCATGGGTTATGGTCATTACTTCTGGCAACACTCTTCCAATGTAACACAATCCCTCTGAGTTTGGGGCAAGCCACTTATAAGCCTTCCTCCCACATATGAAATAAGCATCATCGGGGAGAACATATGGGACAGAATATGGCATTACCATATTGCAAACCTTCCAAGTGAAAAATCCTATCCCTAACTCTCTCATCTGTTCAGTACACGTATCAGGCTGTATGATATGCGCACAGTACCCTGGTGATACTTCTCCAACCCGCATGGTCCTACTTCCTAGAGTATACCTATACCGAAAATACCTTCCACCGTCGGCTATTTGGCGTATACGTTCTGAGTCTACGGGCATTCTGTCGGCTCTGTGTGAAAATGCCATGGTTTGGTTATTCCATGTCACTTCCCAATTTCCCGGCTTTCGGGAATTGGAAATGTTGAAACATACTAAGGCTCTATCCACATGATATTGGTGGAGCTTCAAACTAGGGGGCTTAGAAATATTAAATTTCTTGTCCACCGGTCTCCCACCCCTTAATTCAAGTACCTCATCTTTTGTTAAAGGATACGGTACTAGTCCTGACTTGCTCTGACCTTGAGGTACTTGTGAGCACACCCAGAATTCTGTTTGGTTTAAAACCTTACCCACTAATGAGTGATAATCACTCAATGGATGACGGTCCATGTTGATATTAAGGCTGGACTGACATCTCTGGATGCACCCGTCCTCAACTATGTTTTCACAGTTTCTACAAATACAATTTTCCTCAGCCAATAACCCTTTACAGTGCCTCCTAGTTTCTTGACTACCAGATCGTTTTCTGATACTCGCCTTTGCTCGGTGGATGTGTTGCTCTTGGAATTCTACAAATCCGTCCTTGCCATCAGAACCCATTCCAGATCCTTTCTCGACCTCTCTGGTACTCTCACCGAAACAGACTGCTCTGGTCAACAACAGGGTCAACAGGAAAACCCGTAATGCAGTCTCTTGGGGTAAGTCCATCTTGTTAAGGGGAGAGAAAAAGGAGCAAGGAAGGGGGAAAGGAGGGTAATGGGAGATGGAGAAAATAATGAAAAGGAAAAAGAAATTTGGTGCGACAACCACCTCTGGTCTTGTAGTTCTCTGTGCTCAGGTGCCGTCTCAACAGTGCTGCCTCTCAGTCTTCCCGGAACAGACACTCCAGTGATACGCTATTCTTTCCGAGTCAGCGACCTTTCTGTAGGGAACATAAATCCTGTATTACAATGTGTTTAACTGTTGTGTGAAATAAACCATCCGTAGAAAATGAAAAAAGAGAGAGAGAATAATAAAAAGAAAATTTGTCAGATTTGCGTTCACCATCAGGCTGTCACACCATCATGTCTATCGGTATCTCTGCACAGTCTCCCTTCACCAGTATTTCCACTCTCCACCCTCTGTGCATGGCCAGGCACAATGATGCTGGTGAGATATACTGGGGTTGGGCAGACCTCTGAAAAGACCGAGTAGATATGTGACGTTTGAGCTGTAAATCTGTCGGTGAACGTCAGAGATGAAAAGGAAACTTTAAAGATAGATCACAGAGTTTACCTGGCCGCCCCTGCATCTACAAGGAATGATCTACCAGCTACATCAACTGTGACCTCAGGTTTACTACCAAGGCTAGCAATCAACTTCATTGACTGCAAACTACAGGTGCAGCCCAAAATTTTTCCTATGTGATCCCTGATTCCAATTACGTGTATCATAACTTTGCTCGTGTTCTTGTCTAGGGGGTCTGAATTTATGTGTGCTGTTACAGTTGCTGGCATAATTACAATTCCGTGCGTATTGTCCTTCTCTCTGACAATTATAACATTTCACTACATACGTCTTACCATCAGGGGTCTGGGGTTTTGGCTGATGTGACTTCGTTGTCAGGGCTTTGATACTTACGGTAATCAGCTTATCCCCCTGTGACTCCCTGTGCTTAATGATGTTCCGATCGTGCTCGATAGCGGACTCTCTTAATGCAGCCACCGAAATACCTCTCCAGTTAGGTTGAGTGGTTTGTACCCTTGTTCTCAACGTTTCTTTCAAGCCGTCCATTAATACGGACACAGCTACCTCTCTATGATGTACATTTTCCTTAATGTCCTCGACCCCAGTGTATCTAGCCATTTCCTGCAGTGCTCGATGGAAATATTCAGAAGCAGTTTCACCTTCTTTTTGTCTTATAGAAAAGATTTTATTCCACTTGACAACAGTAGGGAAATATACTCCTAACTGCAGATTGATCTGTCGTACATTCTCCTGAGTGTATTCATCAGTGAGAGGTACCTCTGCGTCTAATTTACAATCAGCAATGAATTTCACAGGGTCAATAATGGAGGGCAAACATGCCCGTAGCACTGTCCGCCAATCTTTGTTTGTGGGTTCGGTGGCGTTACCTAGTTCTCTAATAAACCTCTGACATGCGGCTAGATCTTTTCTGGGATCGGGAAACTCAGACATAATTGTCCTCAATTCTGTCCGGGACCAGGGACAATGCATAGCAATGTTCCTGACGGGAGTGATTCCCTGAGCGTCAGTCTTCCCATTGGGGACTGCGATCACCCTGACAGGATTTAGTTCAATTACATCATTCTGGGTTGCTTCTACAATGTGAGGTGCAATTTTCTCTGCATAATGTACTGTACCGTACTTACCTGTGGACACGACCTCACCTGTCCCTCCGCTAGGGGCCTTTGCTACTGTTCTTACTGGTTGGGCCGTGCCCACTTGTGTGTCTTGTATGGTGGCTGCCAGAGAGAGTGCCGATATCGTGCTGGGCTCATCTTCTTGCTCGCAGTCCTGAGGGAAGTTTAAGATGGGATACAACTTGCACGGGTTAGCATTAATACATTTATCAAGTTCACTCTTATCATATATTAGTATGCCATTCTCTGTAGCCACTTTCTTCCCTGTAATATACGGTGGTGGTGGTGCAGTTGCAATCAGTTTCCTGCTAGGGTTGGAACCAGCTGCGTGAGCTAGATCCCTTTGCATATCACTCTCTCGTTGCCATAAATGTAAACAGTTTGAGTGTCTGATCCTTTCTTTTCGGGATTTTAACAGACATATCCTAATCCTTAAATTCTGCAACACCTCGGTATTAAAACTGCCTACTTTAGGGAATGGTTCCCTATCTTCCGCAGTCATACGTTCCCATTCATTGCATAAAACCTCTGTGTGTGAGCCATATTTCTCACACATTATGTACCTCGCCGACCCCTTGGGCCGCGGAATATCAACCTGAACCCTGGTTGATCGTCCCTTACTTGAGCAACTGGCCCCCATCTTTTGCAGGTATTGCCTTCTCAGCAAATTCCTACAAAAAACCAAAATACTCAGTGATAAGGCAACGGTGAAAGTTCTCCGAGCGCTCTCACCCACTCACGCCCACGTTGGCCAATACACCTAAACACTGTCGTCAGCGCCGGTCGTACCCAACCTATGGCCCCTGTGTAACCTTTATTTACTGAGAGTATGTGGGAGTGACTTACCCTTCCCAGTAAATATTGGTCGTTGGAGATTTCCTGAGTGACCAGCGAAACTCCCTTAAAACAAAAAAATTGTTACACAAATCACGTTGCGTGTGCTACGCTTAGCGCCAATGATCCCGTGATTTTTACGCACAACTCGTAAAAGGGTATCGCGGTGGGCTAAGTATTGCACTCACGAATGCGCGGTACAATCGCACAGCGTATAGGTAACTGTTACTTATCCGCTGTACGACCAATGGAATCGTTTTTCAGGCTGCGAAACCTCAACCGGAGCGTATCTGAACAGGCCTATATGGGTACTACGCCAACCCCCTGGGCTGCGCTCTCTACACAAAACGTCGCTGACCTTTTAGGCCGAGGTATTCAGAGCTTCGCTTGACTTTGTCAGCGGTTTTCTGACTTCGCTGACCTCTTGGTCTGCTGTTATACTAATTGCTCCTTTGTACCTTAATCAATGTTAACGTGAGCAAGCCACTCTCACGCCACCAAGTGTCCACTCACCTGGTGTGGTCTCTTACGGGATCCCGAATTCCCTGGGTCCACAAAACCTTTATTGTTTGCACACTCGCGCTCGTTCACTCATATACACTTTGGTTTTTCTGTACAGAAAATTAACTTTCATTCAGGAAAAACAACCTTAATTCCAGAGGTGATACAGTAAGAAAGGTATTTAAACTAAATATTGGACACTGATCAATTTGTGCTATTATCGCGTGGCTACCGTTTCGCGGCTAAACTAAAACAATGCTATTGTGTGCTTTGTATTTAGCGGTCGTACTTTTACGCACGTTGCGTGAACACGCCACGTGTGTATGCCTTTATGTTGCGTACGCAGTCCCGTACGCTATTCGAGACACGTGTACAAAGGCCGTACGTCAGCAGTACTACAAAACCCACACTTCTATAAATGTAAGCGATATTTAACTATAGTCGCTCACTTAACACTACACACAGTTTCTTCTGTATAAACCTTTACAACTAGGCCAGGCTGCATGTGCGTCTTACACTTATTTCTTAAATATTAACTCTATATTTAAACTAAATAGCAACAAATTTTTTTCAGTACAGGTCAAAATGAATCTAATAATCCTCAATAATTCAAATGGTATGATTCAGATTGGATAGCTATCTTGCAGAACATACACTGATATAAATATACACATAATTATAATATTATATATATGTACCATTCACTGGTCTCCTGAGACTCATTTACCCATTAAGTGCTTCTAATTTGCATATGAATGCTATGTGCTATTGGTTGCCTGTAAAGGTGGGGTTTTTTTTTCACTGTTAGGAAAAAGCAGTTACACAGGTTAATTTGCATTTCAATGGCTATATTACAGCAAGCAGAGTTAACTGAATCCTAGAGGTAGAAGGGAAAAAAAACTTTGTTTTTATCTGTGTGTACTTCTTACATCAAGTATCCATCTCACTATTAACTTTCACTAGGCCCCATCTGAAACTATTTGTAATTGACTATGGCATGGGTTAAATAAAGGCATTGGTAACTCATAAATGGTGATTTCTTTTTGACCAGGGAGGGCTGATTATTCTTGGCAGTGAAAATCACCCATTTAGAAAAATGACCTTCCCAACATGGCTGCTGCTCCTCCCCTTCCACATCCATGAGGGTTACACAAAATGGAGGACAGACCATGCGGCTTCCTTTGTCACAAAGAAATCACACACCATGCAAGCCCCTGAAGTTATTTTAGGCCTGAGTTAAAAAAAAAAAACACTATATCAAGGCTATTGCAGCAACTTTTAAATGTACTTTTACCCTACTTAACAGATAAGCAATCCAATCTGAATCAAACACAATATGACTCATTTGAACCTTGTTTTGCAACAATATGATCAGATATGCAGAGTACAGGTGTATGCTTGTATTGTGTGCGCATTTGGCGCCAAACAGAAATTCACAGACTTTTTAAATAGCTTTGTATATTTACCTTACGGATCCCACCAGCATCCCTACAAACCATGCAGAGCAGACACCATCTTATCAGCAATGAAATAGGGTTTACCAGTGTATTCTACAGCCAGAAAAAGGCTTACGTAGGATACCTGTCCGCCCTTTTGCTGATAGATAGAGTCTGCTTTAACCTGCTAGGCTGTGGGTATGAGGAAAAACCGGACGTTGCCCCCAATTGATAATGTCGATATTATCTTAGACCGCAAAGCTATACCTCTAAATACACTATTACCGTGGAGCCGCTATGGCCGCTAGGCGGAATACACGTGCTACGCACTTTGTACGCTATTTGCGTACAGAGTCCTGCACGAGGTACGCACTTGGCGTACACACGCCGCGCTGAGTGTACAGAGTACACACAGCGAGCGCACACACAATTGATAACCTTTAAACCTTGTTAATGATATAATGTACTGATATGATTACACTTTAAACCCTTAACAGCAAAGTACTGCAACGATGTTATATCTTAAACCTTAAGTAGCGCTGACGGTATAAAGTACCCGCAGTGCGTACACCTTATCAACACTTATACACTTTATACAGATAAATACACTCTAAAGCCCTTGCAGGAAAGTTAAAACACAACACTGATTTGTAGTTGCAACCACAGGGTTCTAAGGCCACAGTGGATTAATTCCAAAAGGTAAAACAGTACAAATCATACACTACAGGCTAACAAGTAAATCTAAACAGAATAATGGCTACAGAGAATGTACATACGTGAGAATGTTCGCAAGCGCAACCCGGCCGGTCCTCTGCTGGTCATACAGATAGCGTTCAGAGTCTTCTGACCAGCCAGGCAGCAACAGGCTTTTTTATACACTACTTCCATATACAATACAATGGTCACTGTAATCCCTTTGTCTATTGGACACAGAGATGTATCTTTACATTACAGGAGAAGTCATAGGTTAATTTGAAAAGGTGGGCTATGTCTTTCTCAACTGCTCTTGTGGGTGGTCTCCTCTGGATTCCCCCCGCATACATAATATACAGCAAATAAAGTTTAAACCTATATTCTGCTTCTGCATCTAACTATCCTCAGGAACATGCGATCTTCCTCAAACCAACACCAGAATGTTTCCCTTAAAATACCCTACACCTGGATACCAAACACCACCTTGTAACCTTGTTCTGTCCCCTCCTATCCTGTAAAGGTGAATCCCTTTGTTCTGTTACCATTTTAAACAGCTATTTCTTTCTGATGTGGTGCAGGGGGCTATGTGTACAATGTGCACTATTTGGGTTAAATATGTAATGTTCTAATAACCCTCTACGCGCTCACAAACTCCGCCGTAAATACCCATATCACGCGCATGATCGCCGGAGCGATCCTACGCAAATTGCGGATATGTGCACGCATGGAGGACTGACTGCACGAGCAGCGGGCATGTGCATGGGGTTAGTACAAGGCATATGTATTACAATATTTTTCGACTTTGACACTTGACATCTCTTTGCTTATACTTTATTATTATTTGTTGATTTTTAAAAAAAAAATGCATATAAGACTCTTTCTTTTTCTTGCGGCCCACACCAGACTGAGGGGGATATTCAATTTGCCCCGATTACCCCGACAGCAAGTCGGGTATAATGTATTGTTGCTGGATGCTATCTAATTAGCCCTGATAAGCTGGCACGTGCCACGGCTTATCAGGGATTTTGTTTCACCTGCCTCCGACAGGCGAAGCAAAATCCTCGATAACAGTCCCGTTTTCACCAGAAAACGGGGCCATTTCACCCGAAAACACATAGGTTTCATTGAACCTGTGTGTTTACGGGTGTAAATGCACTTGTTACCGGCTGAGCTAATCAAATAGCCCGACCGCAGCACCTGAATAAACATCGGCGGGTTTTACTCCCGATGTCTCTTCGGGGCAAATTGAATATCCCCCTTAGACCTTGATTATTCGGCCCAGTTGGGATTTTGAGTTTGACATGCCTGGACTAGTGTATTGATTGAAATTTAATAATAATTATTTTAGTTATATAGCGCTCTTTCTCCAACAGGACTCAAGGCACTAAGTGACAATTGATTTACTTTGATGTTTTGTTACAGGGGGTGAAACACACATTTATTAACATTTAAAATGAATATAAATAAATTGTTTGTAATACAGGGTACCCCTTTCACACAACGGGCCTAATTCCAAGTTGATCGCAGCAGGAATTTTTTTAGCAGTTGGGCAAAACCATGTGCACTGCAGGGGAGGCAGATATAACATATGCAGAGAGAGTTAGATTTGGGTGGGTTATATTGTTTCTGTGCAGGGTAAATACTGGCTGCTTTATTTTTACACTGCAATTTAGATTGCAGATTGAACTCACCCCACCCAAATCTAACTCTCTCTGCACATGTTATATCTGCCTCCCCTGCAGTGCACATGGTTTTACCCAACTGCTAAAAAATTTCCTGCTGCGATCAACTCAGAATTACCCCCTACCTTCAAATCCTGGGTTTTTGCGCATGAACGTGCATCAGCCCAAGATTTTGGATCAGTCTCAATGCGAACTACCCGTGACAAAGAGGGTCATTCTGAGTTGATCGCAGCAGCAAGTTTGTTAGCAATTGGGCAAAACCATGTGCACTGCAGGGGGGGCAGATATAACATTTGCAGAGAGAGTTAGATTTTGGTGGGTTATTTTGTTTCTGTGCAGGGTAAATACTGGCTGCTTTATTTTTACACTGCAATTTAGATCTCAGTTTGAATACACCCCACCCAAATCTAACTCTCTCTGCTCATGTTACATCTGCCCCTCCTGCAGTGTACATGGGGGGTAATTCCAAGTTGATCGCAGCAGAATTTTTTTTTAGCAGTTGGGCAAAACCATGTGCACTGCAGGGGAGGCAGATATAACATGTGCAGAGAGAGTTAGATTTGGGTGGGGTGCATTCAAACTGAAATCTAAATTGCAGTGTAAAAATAAAGCAGCCAGTATTTACCCTGCACAGAAACAAAATAACCCACCCAAATCTAACTCTTTCTGCAAATGTTATATCTGCCCCCCCCTGCAGTGCACATGGTTTTGCCCAATTGCTAACAAACTTGCTGCTGCGATCAACTCAGAATTAGGCCCAAAGTCCTGGATCCCCGACCCTGCTCTTTAACAGGGCTGGGGTTGAGATCATGTAATTTGCCGGCTTTTAGACACATCAATTTCCTGGGTACAATGGACCTAATTCAGACCTGATCGGCTGCTGTGCGTTTTCGCATAGCAGCCGATCAGGTCTGAACTGCGCATGCGCAGTGCACAGCTACGATCAGGTCTGAATTAGGCCAAATGTGTGAAAGGAGTATAAGCAATACTTATTTCACACATTGTGGCACCGCAGAAGGGGAGCACCACAGAAATTTCCCAATTCCACCAGAGCCGGCGCAAGCCGCTCAGCAAAGGGATGAGGTGCAGGGATGCGCCAGGAATGGAGAGGCGCTCTCCCTGTGCTGCATCCATGTGCTGAGCTGATGTCTCTACTGCTGTTGCTGCTGCTGCCGGCTGCTGCTGCGCCTGTCACACTCTATGACAGGCAACGGCGCCGGCAGCATGAAGCCTCCTCTCCCCTCCCCTGTGTCAGTGCAGTGTGCTGACCTAAAAGGGGGTGGAGCTACATGGAACTAGGGGGTGGAGCTACACGGGACCATGCTGAACAGGAGGATGATCTGCTCCAGCTCCGGCCTGCCAGACTTACTTAGGTAAGTGGATGGAAAGAGAGTGAGTGAAAGTGTGTGTGTGTGTATGTGTAATATATGTGTGACTGAGTATGTGTGTGTGTGTGTGTGTGTGTGTGTGTGTGTGTGTGTGTGTGACTGTGCAGCATAATGTGTGTAAGCGTCACTGGTAAAGGGGGCGTTGCGTGTGTAAGCGTCACTGGTACAGGGGGCGTTATGTGTGTAAGCGTCACTGGTAAAGGGGGCGTTGCGTGTGTAAGCGTTACTGGTACTGGGGCGTTACGTGTGTAAGCATCACTACTATAGGGGCGTTACATGTGTAAGCGTCACTGGTTCAGGAGGCGTTACATGTGTAAGCGGCACTGGTACAGGGGGCATTACGTGTATAAGCGTCACCGGTACAGGGGGGCGTTACGCGTGTAAGCGTCACTGGTACAGGGAGGCGTTATGTGTGTAAGCGTCACTGATGCAAGGGGGCGCTACATGTGTAAGCGTCACTGGTACAGGGGGCGTTGCGTCATTGGTACAGGGAGGCGTTACGTGTGTAAGCGTCACTGGTACAGGGGGGGTTACGTGTGCAAGCGTCACTAGTACAGGGGGCATTACATGTGTAAGCATCACAGGTACAGGGGGCGTTGCGTCATTGGTACAGGGAGGCGTTACGTGTGTAAGCGTCACTGGTACAGGGGGGGTTACGTGTGCAAGCGTCACTAGTACAGGGGGCATTACATGTGTAAGCATCACAGGTACAGGGGGCGTTGCGTCATTGGTACAGGGAGGCGTTACGTGTGTAAGCGTCACTGGTACAGGGGGGGTTACGTGTGCAAGCGTCACTAGTACAGGGGGCAATACATGTGTAAGCATCACAGGTACAGGGGGCGTTGCGTCATTGGTACAGGGAGGCGTTACGTGTGTAAGCATCACTGGTACAGGGGGGGTTACGTGTGCAAGCGTCACTAGTACAGGGGGCATTACATGTGTAAGCGTCACTAGTACAGGGGGCATTACATGTGTAAGCGTCACTAGTACAGGGGGCATTACATGTGTAAGCATCACAGGTACAGGGGGCATTACATGTGTAAGCATCACAGGTACAGGGGGCATTACGCGTGTAAGCGTCACTGGTACAGGGGGCGTTACGTGTGTAAGCGTCATTACTACAGGGAGCATTATGTGTATACGTGTCACTGCTACAGGGGTCGTTATGTGCGCTGTCCCTTTATAAAGTATGCGAGGGCGCAAATTTATAGTTTGCAGGAGGGCGCCGAACACCCTAGCACCGGCCCTGATTGCCATGTTTTACCACGGAAAATATAGTGCAAAACTGCAAATGGTGCAGCTGAGTCAGGTTCCATTTGATCAAAGACTCTGCAATTAGAAAAGGTAGATGAAAATGTTTAAATTTTAATGTGGAAGTATACAAAAATAAACATTATTTTCCATCTTACTGTAAGTTTTGTTCCATTTAAAAAAAAAACAATTTTATTTTGTTATTTATTAGTGTTTATATTTTGAATTAGATCTATATAGATGCTCCAAAATCTTTTAAGTGCTTAGGGCCTCTAAAGGTCTAAGGGCCTAATTCAGACCTGATCGTAGATCAGGCCCGGACCGCGCACCCTAAACGGCTGCCAAACTCCGCCGACCCGCCCCCTCCCGCAGAGCGACCTCCTCTGCCTGTAAATCAAACAGAGGCGATCGCAAGGCTAAGACAGCCGTCGGCAGCGATCAGGTCTGAATTAGCCTCTTAGTACCTCATTCAGAAAGGATTGCAGTTTCTGCTAAACAGCAGTTACTGTGATCAAATCTGCCCAGAAGTAGAGAAATAACGCCCATTGCAGAAATTGCGAATGCATGGCATTGTGCGGTCTGATCGCAAAACCATATGCAATTACCGGAACATTGGAGATTTTTCCCATCTGTGCCAGGCAAAGTCATCCACAATTCTGGTGAAGCAAGAGGCTGGAAGTGGTCATCGCTGACGTCAGAGACCCTCCTTAAAAACGCCTGGACATGCCTGCATATTTTCTGACACACCCAGAAAATGGCAGGTTTCCACCCAGAAACGCTGGCTTCCTATCAGTCAAACAGCGGCTGCATTACGATCTGTACGCAATTTCTGTCGCTATTTTCCCTCACATGTGTGCAATGTGAAAGCTACACAAGCAGTCGTTTGGTAATCCCTTTAGTGCATAACCCTCATACTCACCATGGGGATTTGTCAGCATTCTCCCATTCACATTTACAGGACTTCCTTTGGGCTACACCCACTTTGTTGAATGCCCTCCCACGCACAATAAGACTCTCCCCTAGTCTTCAAACCTTCAATCGTTCCCTGAAAACTCACCCTTTCAGGCTAGCTTATCACATTCCAGATCCGCTCACTCAACCTTCATAAGCTTTCCTATCCAATTATGGGGGTCATTCCGAGTTGATCGCTAGCTGCATTCGTTCGCTGTGCAGCGATGAGGCAAAAAACATCACTTCTGCGCATGCATATGCAGCGCAATGCGCATGCGCAACGTACTTTTACAACGGCCGATGTAGTTGCACACAGGATCGAGCGAAGCTTTTCAGTCGCACTGACGGCCGCAGAGTGATTGAAATGAAGTGGGCATTTCTGGGTGTCAACTGACCGTTTTCAGGGAGTGTTCGAAAAAATGCCGGTGTGCCAGGAAAAACGCAGGCGTGCCAGAAAAAACACAGGCGTGGCTGGGCGAACGCAGGGTGTGTTTGTGACGTCAAAACAGGAACTGAATAGTCTGAAGTGATCGCAAGTGCTGAGTAGGTATTGAGCTACTCTAAAACTGCACAAAAAAACTTTGCCGCCGCTCTGCGATCCTTTCGTTCGCACTTCTGCTAAGCTAAAATACACTCCCAGTGGGAAGCGGCATAGCGCATGCACGGCTGCTAAAAACAGCTAGCGAGCGATCAACTCGGAATGACCACCTATATCCCCACTATACAGTCCACACATATCCTCCACATAGTTTCTCTTTCTTAACTTTCCCTTCCTTCTGACCCTGGTTCATCATTGCTGTGATGTGATATCAGGCAGCTCACCTAGAACCTTTGCAATCCGGTGGACAACTTTGCAATAGATAGCACCTATCCTTGTGTATCAATGCCTATTTCCCTATAGATTGTAAGCTAGCGAGCAAAGCCGTCCTACCTCTGACTGTTTGTTATTACCCCGTTTTGTTTTATCATTGTGTCCTATTGTAAAGCGCAACGGAATTTGCTGCGCTATATAAGAAACTGTTAAATAAATAAATATAAATGCCACACAGTAGCACTATCTTATTCACATTACACCGCACATACTAGTGCTGCTTATACACATAATGCCCCCAGTAATAGTGCAGCTTATAGACACAATGGCCCCAGTACTAGTTGCTGCTTATAAACATAATGCCCCCAGTAATGGTGCTGTTTATACATAATACCCCCAGTTGTTCTTAGAGATGAGCGGATTCGGTTTTACTCGGATTTACTCGGTTCTCAAAACGGCATCTTATTGGCTATTCAAACCACGTGACATCCGTGAGCCAATAAAATGCCGTTTTGAGAACCGAGTAAATCCGAGTAAAACCGAATCCGCTCATCTCTAGTTGTTGTGCCGCTTATACATAATGCCTCCAGTAGTAGTGCCGCTTATACACCTAATGCCTGCACCAATGACAGAACTAGTGAGTGGTGGGCCCAGGTGCAACATTATGTTTTGGGACCCCCCCAACAAAGCAGGGACTCTGAGTGTGCCTAAAAAAGGTTGCACCACCTTGTTGGGAAGTGTGTGTATGTGTGTATATATATATATATATATATATATATATATAACACTTTCCATAAGCCGGCACTCCTTGGATAGCTTACTGATACCTTGCCAGGGTGCTCTACTTGGGTCAGATGATCCCTAGATACAATTTGCAATACACAGAGGCACTCCCGGACTTCCAACTTGGTGAAACAAATGCAGTGATTTAATTCAACGTTTCGGGGAACTGCCCCTCGTCATTAGGACACACACACATCAACCAGTGTACAAAATACAGTGCTTAAATACACACTTACAGGTCTCCAGCCTCCCAGCGTGTGCTCCCGGCGTCCGCGCCTCACTTCCGGTCCCGA
Source organism: Pseudophryne corroboree (assembly GCF_028390025.1). NCBI lineage: Eukaryota > Metazoa > Chordata > Amphibia > Anura > Myobatrachidae > Pseudophryne > Pseudophryne corroboree. The sequence goes on from NC_086444.1 coordinate 117,002,368, forward strand.
GTGTGACGTCGCCCCGGAAGTGACGTCCGCCGGGCCACCACACCAAGGCTAATCAGGTTGTCATGGTGATGCCGCTGACGCCGCAGCCTACCCATGTAACAGGACTCCAGGCTCCCAGCTTGTGCTCACGGCGTCCGTGTCCCACTTCCGGTGCCGAGTGTGACTTCGCCCCGGAAGTGATATCTGCCGGGTTCCCCCACTAGGGCTTGTCTCAGTTACCATGGTGATGCCACTGCAGCCGCCGCAGTCCCCATTTGACCTGCAGATACATAATAAACATATAATAATAAAAGTGCAATTCATAATACAGTGCAACAATCCGTTAATCATAATATGATACATATTTACTAAAAAACATGTGCAAATACATTAAGTACAAAATCATACCTAATTTTATGTGAATAGATAGCTCCGAAACTCTCTGTTGCCATCTAGTGACTAAAAATCATTAACAAATAATCAATTAAAAACCGGTGTTGCTAAACTGAATTTCAATGTTGCTCCATTAGTGTTAATTCATCAAACAATCTCCATGTTCAAATCTATCAAACATATCCAGACTGTACTATCTCCCACTGAGTCTGTGCTGTTAATCACTAACCTATACCAACCACCAATGCATTATAAAACTGTAAAAACATGAATATGGCTGGATTAATAAGTCATGCGTGAACCATCCTTCTACCCGATGGGATCTCCACTTGTAAACTAATAATGATTATTTGGACAATGTGGACCTCACAAGGATCCAATTCCAGGTCCAACATATATCCATTCACTCCTATGTCAAGCCTATCTCCCCTCCCAGCTTTATTACAAAAAACAACTGAGGTTTAGGGCTTCATTCAGCCCATGTGGGCAAACCGTGTTCAAGCGGTATATCCATTTGCATTCCAATTGTAACAACTGCTTATCTCTATCTCCCCCTCTCAAATTATGGGGGATCTGATCTATTATTCTATATCTCAAGGTTGCCATGGAATGCTTGGCCTTCAGAAAGTGCAGAGCTACTGTCTGATCACTCCTACCTTCGCTGATTGCTGCTCTTATGGCTCCCCTATGCTGGGCCATTCTCTCTTTAAATTGCCTTTTGGTTTTCCCAACATAGTGGAGCCCGCAAGGACAGGTGAGTAGATAAATAACATATTTCGAGGTACATGTCACTGGATGCCTAATACACAATGTTTTACCAGTATGAGGATGCAGGGACGTGCAGTCAGGGGAGGCAGGGGAGGCAGTGCCTCCCCTGTCATTAAGGATTAAAAAAAATATAGAGAAGATACTTATGACATGCTTCTGTGTCATAAGTATCTTCTTATAGTAACCTAGTGTGTTTTATCATTAAAAAACGATTGCGGAGGCACCTTGAATGGTGCCTCTCGCTAGTAATTGTAATTGCCGAAGCAGGGGGCGGGCAGGGGGCGTGGCCATACAGAGGGCTGTAAAAGCCCATTACAAAAAGCATTAGAAGCGGCACCTATAGAGGTGCCGCAGTGCAGCAGGGGCGTGCTTTCAGCCATGAAAGCACACCCCTGTCACAGTGATTGGGCAGCAGCAGCAGCAGATGCAGCAGCAGCAGCACTGACAGTGACCTGCATGCGGCTGTCACCGTCAGTGCTGCTGCTGTTACAGGGAGAGGAGAGAGTGCCAGGCCAGCCAGTGTCTTTTACTGCAGTTAGTGGCAGACAGTGCATGTAAGTGTTTAGTTTACACACACTGTCACACCGCTCACTGATTTATTTCTGATGTCCAGTGTCCTGTCCAGGTCTTTCATTAACTTATTAGCGCCACAATCGCGGCGCTGCTAAGTTAATGAAATCCCTGAACATTAACACATCATTCTGTAGTGCATTAATTCCCCTGCCCTGCCCCCCCCCCCCCCCCCCCCCCCCCCCCCTTCCCCACTCGAATTACAACTTTTTTTTTTTATTAATTTCAGCGGCGGGGCTTGTGTGCACTGTGCAGAGCCGGGAATTATGAGGCGGCCGGCGGGGCATGTGTGGAGAAGAAGGGAGTCATGAGGCGTCGGGCGGCTGCGGCGGGGCTTGTATGGCGGAGGCGGGCAGCCGGACTCTTCAGCGGTGGCGAACGTCGGGACGGGCGGCGGACGGCGGAACTCAGCGGGCATTGTGGCTGCAGGTCTGGATCATGGATCCAGTCCCTGCAGCCATTAAAGTAACATAGTTCAGGGTCTTCCAGTAACAAAAATGGCGCTGCTGTGCAGAGCCATTTTTGAAATCCAAGATGGCCGCCGCGAGCCAATCACGGCTCGCTGCGTCATCGCCCCGCCCACCCGGGGCTGGCTTATAAAAGCCAGCACAAGCCCGGAGCAGGCAGTTCGTCGGCGGTGTAGGAGCAGAGAAGAGCTCCTGAAGAAAGAAGTCCTGGTGGGCGGTGGCCATGCAAAAGAGCTTAAAGGCTACCGCCCACCAGGTGAAGACGTCACAAGTCCTGGGTGAGGGCAGCAGCCATGTAAGAGCTTACAGGCTGCTGCCACCCAGGTGAAGACGTCAGAAGTCCTGGGTGAGGGCAGCAGCCATGTAAGAGCTTACGGGCTGCTGCCACCCAGGTGAAGACGTCAGAAGTCCTGGGTGAGGGCAGCAGCCATGTAAGAGCTTACAGGCTGCTGCCACCCAGGCGAAGTCGGCGGAAGCCCTGGTGTGTCGGTGGCCGCGCAAAAGAGCTATATGGCTGCCGACACGCCAGGTGAAGACGGCGAAAGCCCTGGTGGGTCGGCGGCCGCGCAAAAGAGCTATATGGCCGTCGACCCGTCAGGCGAAGGCGGCGGAAGCCCTGGTGGGCGCTGTCCCGCCAGGCGAAGACGGCAAAAGCCCTGGTGGGTCGGCGGCCCACCAGGCGAAGGCGGCGGAAGCCCTGGTGGGCGCTGTCCCACCAGGTGAAGACGGCGAAAGCCCTGGTGGGTCGGCGGCCGCGCAAAAGAGCTATATGGCCGTCGACCCGCCAGGCAAAGGCGGCGGAAGCCCTGGTGGGCGCTGTCCCGCCAGGCGAAGACGGCAAAAGCCCTGGTGGGTCGGCGGCCCACCAGGCGAAGGCGGCGGAAGCCCTGGTGGGCGCTGTCCCGCCAGGTGAAGACGGCGAAAGCCCTGGTGGTTCAGCGGCCGCGCAAAAGAGCTATACGGCCGTCGACCCGCCAGGCAAAGGCGGCGGAAGCCCTGGTGGGCGCTGTCCCGCCAGGCGAAGACGGCAAAAGCCCTGGTGGGTCGGCGGCCCACCAGGCGAAGGCGGCGGAAGCCCTGGTGGGCGCTGTCCCGCCAGGTGAAGACGGCGAAAGCCCTGGTGGGTCGGCGGCCGCGCAAAAGAGCTATATGGCCGTCGACCCGCCAGGCGAAGGCGGCGGAAGCCCTGGTGGGTGCTGTCCCGCCAGGTGAAGACGGCGAAAGCCCTGGTGGGTCGGCGGCCGCGCAAAAGCTATATGGCCGTCGACCCACCAGGCGAAGGCGGCGGAAGCCCTGGTGGGCGCTGTCACGCCAGGTGAAGACGGCCCACCAGACGAAGGCTGCGGAAGCCCTGGGGGGCGCTGTCCCGCCAGGCGAAGATGGCAAAAGCCCTGGTGGGTCGGCGGCCCACCAGGCGAAGGCGGCGGAAGCCCTGGTGGGTCAGCGGCCGCGCAAAAGAGCTTTATGGCCGCCGACCCGCCAGGCAAAGCTGCAGATAAATAAAATACTTTAAAAAGACGACAGTGTTTTTATTTTTATTTTAATATTTCCATTACAGGGGGATTATAGGTACCAGCGGGCCTTTAATGCCTTGCATGCTGGTACTTGAAAGTACCAGCATGAGTGGCAGGCTTGCTGGGACTTGTAGTCCCATTGTAAAGGACAATATTAGTTTTACATAAGCTATCAACCCTGCACCCACCGCCCAGGGGTGTGGGGGATAGCACCGGGCTTCAGCAAAGGCCTGGGGTACCCTGGAGAGGGGGACCCCTGTATTGCGGGGTCCCTATTTCTCTAGGAACCTGTGGCCTTTGCTGACTAGTTAGGGGGGCCTGAATGCTTTGGCCACGGGACCCCGTAAAGTGTGTCCCCTGGCTGTGGCATTACCCACCCTTACTGGAGGAGCCTGGTGCTGGTTTTAAAAATATGGGGGATCCATACAATTTTTTTCCCCCATATTTTTTTAGAATCAGGCTGGCTCCTAGGGCCCGGTGCTGGTCCATTAAATAGGGGGGACCCCTACATATTTTTTTTCCCCTTTAATTTAGTTTTCACCTGTACAGTGTGCATAGCGAATATGTATATTAGGTGTACATAGCAGCGGCACTCTCAGGTGGTCATTCCGAGTTGTTAGCTCGCTAGCTGCTTTTAGCAGCATTGCACACGCTAAGCCGCCGCCTACTGGGAGTGTATCTTAGCACAGCAAAATTGCGAACGAACGCTTCCCTAATTTTCTCGTAACGATTACCACGCAGTTCCTGAGTAGCTCCAGACTTACTCAGCCATTGCGACCAGCTCAGTACTTTTTGTTCCTGTTTTGACGTCACAAACACACAAAGCGTTCGCCCAGACACTCACTCCCGCGTTTTTCTCAGAAACGCCAGCGTTTTTTTGCACCCCCCACTTCCTGTCAATCACAGTACGATCACCAGAACGATGAAAAAGCTTAGTTATGCCGTGAGTAAAATACAGAACTTTTGTGTAAATTAACTAAGCGAATATTCCGCATGCGCAGTTAGCAGATAATCGCAGTATAGCGAAAATCGGCAACGAGCGAACAACTGGGAATGACCACCTCAGGTCATTATCATACAAGTGAACCACTAACGTCCCACTGATACAACTCTGGTACCAGCCAGTGCCTCACCAGCAACTGACCTCACCGCACGCCACTGTGAGGATGCGTGAACCTACTGCCAGCAATCATGTAGCTGCAGGTCACGCATCCTGTGCATTTATAGCACCCTCCTGGTCTGGTCAGAAAATGTGTTTTAGGGGGTTCTAGCCCTGTTATATCTGTTTTTACCAAAAGATTTTTTAAATTAGGGCCTCTCGTATAACTGGGCATTAGTTTGGTGTTCTTCAACCCAGTTAAATGGGGATCTTTAGTAATTATTGGCCATAAAGATTTGGCCCTTTTTGTAGTATAATTACTTTTCTTGTCAAACTGGTTAACCCATGGTAGGCTCTCCCTTTGACTAGGGTTAGCCCCTGTGTCCTTCTCCTGTAACAAAACCGATCTGTCCATCCCACTTGCCTTCTGTCTGGCTATTAATAAATCCTTAAGGGGATAACCTCTTTCTACAAATTTGTTCATCATGTCATCCAGCTGTTTGTCTCTCTCTGCCTCATCGTTGTTAAGTCTACATACTCGGATGAACTGCGAGTATGGTAATCCTCTAATGGTTGTTTTGGGATGGAAGCTATTATACTTAAGTATCGTGTTCCGATCAGTCGGTTTGGCAAACAACTTGGTGTACAATTTCTAATCTACACATGAGATGTTCACATCTAAGAAGTTAACCTCTTCCTTACTCATGGTAAGGGATAATTTTGCTGGACATGAGGATTCATTATGGTCTTTAATTAAATCATCTAATGCCCCCTCTGTGCCTGTCCATAATACCAGGATATCATCTATATAACGATGATAATGCAGGATTTGCTTACTGACATTGACCCTAGAAAAAAATAACAACTGTTTCACCATGTACATGTACGCGTTTGCATACACCGGAGCAGCACATGAACCCATGGCACTACCTGAAGTTTGAATAAAAAATCTACCATCATAAATAAAATAATTATGCATCAATATAAATCTCAACAATGCAATAATGAACTTGACATTCGAACCTGTATACTTATCATTGCCTGTGATCAACTTGTTTACTGCATCAATACCTGCCTTGTGTGGTATACACGTTTACAACCCTACCACATCAATACTAGCTAGTACTGTGTCCATGGGTAAGGTGGGTAAGGTGGCTAAAGTGCGTAAAAGTGACGAAGTGTCCTTAAGGTGCGTAAACGTGCTCGTGATGCAGGGCTGTAGATGCGCATCAATGAAAACTGCCGCCGGTTCACACAGAGAACCCCTGGCGGAAATAATAGGTCTGCCAGGGGGTCTCTGCGTGTCTTTGTGTATCTTAGGGATTATGTAAAATACTGGAGTCCTGGGAGTAGTACGCATCAGTAATGTCTTAGTTTCCAAATCTATCCAACCTTGTTGTACAGCCGCTTCCAGTAACGTCAACAGTTCTTGCTTGAACCTCTCAGTAGGGTCCTTCTCCAGTTGCCTGTAGGTGGTGGAATCAGATAACAGGCGGATACATTCATCCTTGTATTGTTCGAGGTCCATCACAACTATAGCTCCCCTTTTATCTGCCCCTCTGATGATGATATCATGTCGGGCTTTTAGGGACTTAAGGGCAAGATTCTCCTCCCTTGTGAGGTTAAATTTAACCTGAGGGTTGATGTCCTCTGTTGAATGTTCCAACATCCTGGAAAATATTTTTATAGCTGGGTTAAATGACTGTGGGTCAAAGGTAGAAGGAGCACCTAATTTGCGGAGTTTCAGGGGAATGTTGGGATTGATCTCATGACTGTGAGTCTGTTTACTAAAATGTTCTTTTAATCTCAATTTTCTCTGGAATTTATAATTATCAATCCTCTATTGAAAAGTTTCATGAGCATGTGTCGGGATAAAGCTTAACCCTTTGCTTAATAACTGTGTTTCTGCTTCACTTAGAGGGGTTTTAGATGGATTGAAGACTAAACTCGTCTCCCCCTCGGTGGTTTGTTTTCTTTTCTCCCTCTGCGATTGTCCGCCCCGTCACGTGCGTTTATGCACATCTCTGCCCGCGTCCTGCGGGTATCTACGCCTAAAGGGACCGCCCGAGCTGTAGATGTTATATCCTCCACGGCGGTACCCTCTGTGTCACTCGCTGAGGTACTTGAATTACCAGGTTGCCCCTGCCAGGGCCGTCTCCTCCGGAATTGCCAAACCGACTGATCGGATCACGATACTTAAGTATAACAGCTTCCATCCCAAAGCAACCATTAGAGGATTACCATACTCGCAGTTCATCCGAGTATGTAGAATTTACAACGATGAGGCAGAGAGAGACAAACAGCTGGATGACATGATGAACAAATTTGTAGAAAGAGGTTATCCCCATAAGGATTTATTAATAGCCAGACAGAAGGCAAGTGGGATGGACAGATCGGTTTTGTTACAGGAGAAGGACACAGGGGCTAACCCTAGTCAAAGGGAGAGCCTACCATGGGTTAACCAGTTTGACACGAAAAGTAATTATACTACAAAAAGGGCCAAATCTTTACGGCCAATAATTACTAAAAATCCCCATTTAACTGGGTTGAAGAACACTAAACTAATGCCCAGTGTCAAAGTCGAAAAATATTGCAGTACACACATTAAGTACAAACTACACACAGATGGCCTCCGTGTGCGTACTTATTCTGCCGTGCGTGCACATATCCACAATTTGCGTATGGTCGCTCCCGCAGTCCTGCGCATTAGCGCGTGGTATGGGTATTTACGGTAGAGTTTGTGAACGCATGGAAAGCTATCAAAACACATTACATATTTAATCCAAATAGTGCACACTGTACACATAGTCTCCCTGCACCACATCAGTAAGTTACAGCAGTTTAAATGGTAACAGAACAAAGGGATTCACCTTTACAGGATAGGAGGGGACAGAACAAGGTTATAAGGTGGTGTTTGGTATCCAGCTGTAGTGTATTTTAAGGGTAACATTCCGGTGTTGGTCTGCAGCAGATCGCATGTTCCTGCGGATAGTTATGTGCAGGAGCAGAATATAGATATAAACTGTATTTACTGTACATTAAGTATGCGGCTGGAAGCCAGAGGAGACCACCCACAAGTGCATCTTGAACAGACATCGGCCACCTATTCAAACCGACCTATGACCTCTCCTGTACTGTAAATGACCATCCCTGTGTCCAATGGGCAAAGAGATTACAGTGTCCATTGTGTTAAGTTTTGGAAGATTGTATAAAAGATGCCTGCTGCAGGCCTGGTCACACAAGACTCACAAAGTTATCTATCTAGATGACGGAGGACCAGACTGGGTAGCGCGGCGAAATCCAAACAAGTATGTATCATTGACTGTAGCCATTATTCTGTTATATTGTATTGTATCGTATATATTGTAACCCCCTTTCAGTATGTCAAAGTCAAAAATATTACATAGAGAGAACATACAAACCACACACACATTTAAGTCGCTATACTTGCAAATATGCGCAGCGAGCACAGCAATATATGGAAACACACGCATTTGCTCGGACATGGCACGGAGATGGATTCGGCGCTTGTTTCATACAGTACATGGTTATAATAATGTCAAGCACCAGACATCATGGAGATTTAGAATTGGCTGATGAATTGATGTCATGAATATGTATTATCTGAACAGAACCAGATGCGCCCATCATGTTTGGTATTGAAGCAAGCAGAATGATGTGTAGGTTAGTTTGATGCTGGTTGTGAAGTTGTGGGACATTGCAGCGGATAGATATGATTATATGTATAAAAGCTAAGATCACTTTGTTGAGAACAATGGATGATCAAGCCAACCTTTTACTAAGATTTTCAGGGCTGAACCTGATTAACATATACAAAGGAGAGAGAGAGACCCCTCCCCTAGGAACAGACACACAGGAGGATAGTTCCTGTCTGGGGGGGTTGGGGGGTCAGTTTTGCTGGTGGCCTCAGAGAACAGATGTAATGAAGCTACACTCAGAACAAAGCACTCAGAAGCATGGCTGGATCATCACCAGGCACCAAAGGACTAAGTATTGAATTCACATGGCTAGATAAGGAAATATAGACAGATTGCTTTCTGGTTTAAATAGGATATTGTAACTTGGTTGTGTGATTGTTGGGTGTTTGTGTGATAGATCTGGGAATCTGTGATGGTAGCTGGGACATTAGACAACCTGTAGCATAGCATTTGTGGTATTTGTTTGCCTATGGTGATTTAAAATAGATTGTACTGGTTAGTTATAATATATATCTTGTTAATCATAAATACCACCATGCAGTTACGTTTGGGCATGTGCTTGTGGCAGTGGCGGGCTGAGATGTGTGGTTACATTGTGATCTGGTCTTGTGATGAATATGCTCTGGTTATTGAGATACTGAAGTTGTTTGGAATGTGAAAGTGAACAAGATGGTTCTAGGAAGTTGTTTGGAATGTGAAAGTGAATAAGATGGTTCTAGGAAGTTGTTTGGAATGTGAAAGTGAATAAGATGGTTCTAGGAAGTTGGATTGAAATTGTGAAAGGTGATTTAGATGGTTTGGAATTGTAAAATCAGAACATATGCATTGTTCTGAGGCTTGGACATTTTGGAATAAAATGGAGTCTTGTGTCTTCTGCTATGTGATTGTGGTGTAGTAGAGAGTGCCATGTGTTTGGACCTGCAAATCTAAAATGGCTGCTGCCGGGTGTTTTCCCCTCCCCCTTTCAACCATGTGTTGCAGTCTTCATGGGAGTTTTCTCAAAATGGAGTCTAGCTTCTGTCCCATGCGGTATTGTAGGGTTGTGTATATAGGGACAGCCAGTATGGGTAAGGTCAAGTATTTTCTCCACAAAGATTCTCAGCATTGAATAACTGCGCAGCGATTGTTCCTCACATGTGTAAGCTTCTCTGCAACTATATTGATCTTCTTGTTATTGTGGGCCAATTTCTCTCTCTCTCTCTCTTCTCCTCTTTCTCTCTTATTTTCCCTTAAATAGTAATTGTATTGTATTTCCTGTGTAGTTATCTGGTTAGGTAGTCTATGTTATATTGTAGTGTATGATTTGTATTTGTATTAATTCTTTTGCAAGTATATCATTCATAATATATATATTAGGCGTTGGACCCTGAGCACGGTATCTGTGTATTTCTTATAGTGTTAAGTATTCTCAGAGCGTCGGTGACGCTAGAACAGCTTTAAAGGTAATAAGGTTATACTGTGTTGCATCTACACTCTATCAATACACTAAGGTTTTACAGCATAATACACTGTTTATGGTTTAGATACAAAGGTTTAACATTGTGAGCGTCAGCGCCGCTGGTGATCTCCTTGTGGTCCCGAGCGTCCGCTACGCTATAGCGAATCATTAAGTTAGTCAGCAGCCAATAGCGTGCCTGCCTGTGATCTCTTGGCCGTGAGCGAACGTGACGCTTGAGCGTCTCGACTACGGCTAAGCGATTGTTACGCAACGTGCATACCCTTACGGTACTTCATACGTAGATAGCGTACAGTGTTCTTAGACCTCGTAAAGGGTATTATATAAGATAAATATTTAGCTTTATCAATTGCGGGCTCGTCCTGTCCTTCACACATCTGCACTAGGTAATTTCAGCAGACATTATCCAGCAGCAAAGTGCGGGAGATCATATTCCTCGTAGTGCTGTTTGGATAAGCGTCTGCTTCTCTTAGTAAAGGGTGCTGAAGGAATCCGGGAACCGGAGGTAAGAACAACACGCTAGTCTCTTTTAAAACTGTTTATTTTTCTGTCTTGCGTACACACGCACGCACACATATATATCTGCATTTCTTTTTTTCATTTGTGTATTTTCGTATATCACTCTCCTGTTTTCCAGTTTTATAGTTGATAAACGTGCTAAGAGAGATTTGCCGCTATTTCATAGTTTAAGAGTAAAAAGGTAATATAGTTAAAGTATAGACAAACACAGCTGTGCCTGAGAGACAAGGCGAAGTCAGTGTGGTGCGTGGTAGATGATAAAGGATCATCTACATTGATAAACGTATAAATTGTGTTACGGTGGATCTTTGCTTTGCGTACACGTGTCTCTAACAAAGGACTGAGACTTGCGTACGCAACCCAAGGGCCGACGCACGCAGCGTATATCACGCAACGGAGCGTACGGGTACGCCCACGTAACTCAAATCACAAGTGTTAAATTTTTTCAACGCGATAAATAGCGCAACGTGGTAAATAACGCAAGGCGATAAATCGCGCAAATCTATTTTAACATTCGAAATTTAAATTAACAGATCCTTCTCCTAATTTGTAACACATCTGGTCTAAAGAGAAATTTCTGCGCAGAAATAGAAATAGAAACAAAAGTGTATATGTGGTGAGTGAGTGTTTGTTTTTACAATTTTTGAGGTTGAACCACAAGAAAAGTCGAGTTCTCGTGAGGTACATGTGTGTAAGTGACGTACATGGTGGCTAGGGAGGCATCCCTGGTTAAAACATACAATTTGAGCATTAGAGTGTAGCAGACCAGGAGGTCATACTGTAACAGACCAGGAGGTCATAGCAGACCAGCAGGTTTAGGTACAGCAGACAAGGAAGTCCGCTATACAGTCCACAGGCACAACACCAAGAAAGGGTTGGTGCAACACCCATATAGGCCATACAAGCTCTGGCTGAAGGAATTCGCAGCCGTAATTTTCGATTCCACTGGTCGCTCCGTACATAAGATTAGTTGCTTATGTGCTGAACGATTGGACCGCACGTAATTGTGTACATTAGTAAACCTGACCGGTACTATTTGTGTACGAAGGTCATAAACGCTATTTGTACATTCTAACGTGATTTGTGTAATTTTTTTTTATTTTAAGGGAGGTTCGCTGCTCACTCAGGAACTATCCAACAACCAATAGTTACTGGAAAGAGTAAGTGTTCTTCGGATCACCCTCACAGGTTCCAGTAAATAGAGGTTCAGGTCGCAGGGGCCCTGGGTCGAGTACGCCAGCACCATATCGGTGTGATCAGGTCGTATTGGTCGGCGTGGGCGAGTGAGTGGGGTACTCGGTAAACCGCCACCGTCAGCCTATTTTGAACATTTTGGTTTGCGTAAGGGTTGGCTGAATAAAGCAACACCTTCGAACTATGGGGGCCACTTGTTCAGGTAGGGGGCGATCAACCTCGGTTCGGGTTGATTCAGTGAACCGACCAGTCGGGTCGGCAAGGTATGTAATGTGTGAGAAATACGGAAGTCACACAGAAGCTTTATGTGATGAATGGGAGAGAATGACAGTACATGACGGGGAGAAATTCCCAAGAGTAGGTAGCTTCAGCACAGAAGTGTTAACGAATTTAAGGAGAAGGATATGTCTCATTAAATCAGCAAAGAGACGAATCAAGCATTATGATTGTTTGCAGTTATGGCAACAGGAAAGTGAAATGCAAAGAAATGTAACTTACATACCTAACTTTCATCTTGAGAGGAGAGACATGGCAATGGAGAGGATTATGGTTGCAGAGAAATGGCACAATGTTGTATGATAAAAATGCACTTAGTAACTGTATTAAGAACGAAAGTAACAAATGTAATAATGTTTATAAAAATAAATGTATAAAAATCACAAATGTTAACCTGTGCAAGTCGCACCCCATGTTAAACTTCCCTCAGGATTACCAACAAGAAAGTGAGCCCAGAACGATGTCGGCATCTCTTCCAGCAGCCAGCCTACAAGACATCCAGGTGGACACGACCAAATTGGTAAAGGCAATAATCAAACCCCTTAACGGAGGGTCAGGTGAGGTCGTGTCCACAGGTACGTACAGTGTTTTATATCACGCACAAACAAATGTACCCCATATTGTACGACCAAAACAAGGTGATGTAATTGAGTTTAGTCCTGTCAGGGTGATCACAGTCCCCAATGGGAAGACTGACGATCAGGGAACCATTCCCGTCAAGGACAGTGCAATGCGCCATCCCTGGTCCCGGACAGAATTGAGATCAATCATGTCTGATTACCCAGATCCTAGGAAAGATCTAAGTGTATGATCAAAGATTCACAGAAGGTATATGAACCCCCTAGACAACGACATAATCATGGTATCCAAGGAATCAGGTAGGTACAGGGAAAGCGGTTGATGGTGATGAGCATCCAAGCGTTTGAGGAGGCATCAAATCAACCAAAACCCCAGGCCATTGGCACATGGAGGAACTCAAGGATTTGTGATCTTTGCAAAAGAGAAGGGCATTATGCCAGCAACTGTAATAGCCCACATAAAGTCAGACCCCCTAGACCAAGAAATGAGAAAAGTTAGGACACACCAAATTATAATCAGGGATCATATAGGAAGAATTTTGGGCCACACCCATGATATGTGGTCAGGAAAGGTGATCATTAGAACTGATGGTAAGCCTGAGGTAACGGTTAATAAATTGGGAGGTCATTCCCTGAAGACACAGGAATGACCAGGTGAAACATTGTAAATGTATCTGTGAAATGTTTTTTTTCTCTCTCTCTCTATCTCCACATCTCTGACGATTATTAGTAAGGACTCAAACATTGCATATCCGCTTGGTCTTTGCAGAAGTCTACCAAACCCCAGCATGACCTATCCGCATCAATGTATCCTGGCCAGATACAGAAAGTGGAGTATGGTGCTGGGGGGAGGGACGGCGCAAAGAAACCATTGGACATGTAGATATGACAGCCTGACGATCTGACAATGTTTTAAAATGTTTGAAAAATTTTTTTTTTCTCTTTTCCTATTGATGGCTATTGTTGATTTAAGTAATATACACATGCATATAAATTGTTCTCTCTCTTTTGTTTTTTTTTTGCTGTTGTTGTTTTCTCTCTCTTCTCACTCATGCTTTCATGTTTTAAAGATGGTATGTCACCCATCAGTTAGACAAATGGTAATGCAAGATTTTTGCTCCTTACAGAAAGATCGCTGGGTTGGAGGGAATATTGCATCACCAGAATGTTCGTTTGGAAGACTGAGAGACAGCACCTTTGAGAAGACAGCAGAACAAGAAGAACAACAAGACGAGAGAACTAATTATCGTAACAAGTTTCTCTCCCCCTCAAACTGTTTTTTGTACCCCATTACAAATTTCTTCTTTTCTCCTCCTGTAAGATGGACTTGCCCCAAGAGACTGTGATATGGATTTTCCTGTTGACCATGATGTTGACCAGAGCAGTCTGTTTCGGTGAGAGTATCAGTGAGGTCGAGAAAGGATCCAGAAAGGTCCTGATGATAAAGATGGAGGTGTAAATTTCCAATAGCAACCCAATCACCAAGCAAAGGCGAGTACCGGAAACGATCTAGCAGCCATGTTATCTGTAAACATTTTTCTTTTAAGGATTGTTAGCTGAAGAAAACTGTATCTGTAGGCTCTGTAACAATGTCATTGAGGATGGGTGCATTAAGAAATGCCAATCCAGTTTTAATATCCATATGGACCGGCATCCATTGAGTGACTATCACTCCTTAGTGGGTAGCGTGTTAAATAAAACAGATTGTTGGGTATGCTCTCAAGTACCTCAAGGTCATAGCAAATCAGGGCTAGTACCATTTCCTTTAACGTTAGGGGAGGTACTTGAGTTAAGTGGTGGGAGACCGGTGGACAGGAGGTTTAATATCTCCAGCCCTCCTAGTTTGAAGCTCCACCAATACCATGTGGATAGGTCCCTATTATGCTTTAACATCTCCAATCCCCGAAAGCCGGGAAATTGGGAAGTGTCATGGAGTAATCAAACCATGACCTTTTCGCATAGAGCAGATAGAATGCCTACAGATACAGAGCTTATACGCCACATAGCCAGTAGAGGAAAATCTTTCCGGTATAGGTATACCTTAGGAAATAGGATTACGAGAGTTGGAGAGGTATCACCAGGATACTGTGCACATATCGTACAACCTGATACGTGTACTAAGCAGATGGAAGAATTAGGGGTAGGAGATTTCACATGGAGGATGTGTAATATGGTTATGTCCTACTCTGTCCCATATGTTCTCCCCGATGATGCATATTTCATATGCGGGAGGAAGGCGTATAAGTGGCTTGCCCCAAACTCTAAAGGATTGTGTTATATTGGAAAAGTACTACCTGAGGTAATGAGTTTGAGGAGTGAGGAAACTGTAATTCCAATGAATTTGAGTTATGACCCAACGGTGGAAACAATGATGTAATGAAAATGCGATTATACGGTCCGTTTCTTTCACCTGTTTTTCCGTTTTCCTCCAAGGTAAAAAGACCCACTTGGACGAGGAATTTGATGAGCTGATATACAGACAACGGATAGATTAAAGAAGAAGTTTTGACAACCTTATACACAGATATTTGATGAACTTTGCCATAGATCCCCAGTTTCCCTAGAAATTTTAAAATTACGCCAGCCCAACACTTTTGTAAATCTATGGACATTAACATAAGCTTTTGCTCGCACCTTATGGGCAAAAGCACAAAGAAGACTGCAACCAACAGACACCGAACAAGACTTCAACCGACAAATGTACATTAACCTGACATGGAATACCACTGCATTTACCATAAGTGTTCTTTATCTTCATTTCTACAACCCTCAGGTAGTGACGCACATAGTCGATAGGGAATACAGGCACAGATATCAGCAATCACATATCTCCCCCATTCATGTATCATCAACTAAAATGTGCTCCCCCATTTTGTTACAACCAAAACCGAAAAGAGCTCGGTAAAGTTTGACAGCCCATCCACAGACCCGTACCACGGGATAAGAAGGAATTCAAATGTATACTTCGCAATACCTCGAAGCTTGATTTAAAACACGTACGGCACGATGATACATGACCCCCCAAACATGGATTCATACATACATACTTCTGCTATCTCACTAGGTCATACCTTTTTCCCACCTTCTTCTCTCCTCCCTTACCCAATCATAGAAATGTATTTACATATGACATATATTTTTCTCTTTTTGAAATGTTTTAGGAAGTGGCAGTTATTGGTGACTGCCAAAGGGTGGACTGTCAAAGTCAAAAATATTACATAGAGAGAACATACAAACCACACACACATTTAAGTCGCTATACTTGCAAATATGCGCAGCGAGCACAGCAATATATGGAAACACACGCATTTGCTCGGACATGGCACGGAGATGGATTCGGCGCTTGTTTCATACAGTACATGGTTATAATAATGTCAAGCACCAGACATCATGGAGATTTAGAATTGGCTGATGAATTGATGTCATGAATATGTATTATCTGAACAGAACCAGATGCACCCATCATGTTTGGTATTGAAGCAAGCAGAATGATGTGTGGGTTAGTTTGATGCTGGTTGTGAAGTTGTGGGACATTGCAGCGGATAGATATGATTATATGTATAAAAGCTAAGATCACTTTGTTGAGAACAATGGATGATCAAGCCAACCTTTTACTAAGATTTTCAGGGCTGAACCTGATTAACATATACAAAGGAGAGAGAGAGACCCCTCCCCTAGGAACAGACACACAGGAGGATAGTTCCTGTCTGGGGGGGTTGGGGGGTCAGTTTTGCTGGTGGCCTCAGAGAACAGATGTAATGAAGCTACACTCAGAACAAAGCACTCAGAAGCATGGCTGGATCATCACCAGGCACCAAAGGACTAAGTATTGAATTCACATGGCTAGATAAGGAAATATAGACAGATTGCTTTCTGGTTTAAATAGGATATTGTAACTTGGTTGTGTGATTGTTGGGTGTTTGTGTGATAGATCTGGGAATCTGTGATGGTAGCTGGGACATTAGACAACCTGTAGCATAGCATTTGTGGTATTTGTTTGCCTATGGTGATTTAAAATAGATTGTACTGGTTAGTTATAATATATATCTTGTTAATCATAAATACCACCATGCAGTTACGTTTGGGCATGTGCTTGTGGCAGTGGCGGGCTGAGATGTGTGGTTACATTGTGATCTGGTCTTGTGATGAATATGCTCTGGTTATTGAGATACTGAAGTTGTTTGGAATGTGAAAGTGAATAAGATGGTTCTAGGAAGTTGTTTGGAATGTGAAAGTGAATAAGATGGTTCTAGGAAGTTGTTTGGAATGTGAAAGTGAATAAGATGGTTCTAGGAAGTTAGATTGAAATTGTGAAAGGTGATTTAGATGGTTTGGAATTGTAAAATCAGAACATATGCATTGTTCTGAGGCTTGTACATTTTGGAATAAAATGGAGTCTTGTGTCTTCTGCTATGTGATTGTGGTGTAGTAGAGAGTGCCATGTGTTTGGACCTGCAAATCTAAAATGGCTGCTTCCGGGTGTTTTCCCCTCCCCCTTTCAACCATGTGTTGCAGTCTTCATGGGAGTTTTCTCAAAATGGAGTCTAGCTTCTGTCCCATGCGGTATTGTAGGGTTGTGTATATAGGGACAGCCAGTATGGGTAAGGTCAAGTATTTTCTCCACAAAGATTCTCAGCATTGAATAACTGAGCAGCGATTGTTCCTCACATGTGTAAGCTTCTCTGCAACTATATTGATCTTCTTGTTATTGTGGGCCAATTTCTCTCTCTCTCTCTCTTCTCCTCTTTCTCTCTTATTTTCCCTTAAATAGTAATTGTATTGTATTTCCTGTGTAGTTATCTGGTTAGGTAGTCTATGTTATATTGTAGTGTATGATTTGTATTTGTATTAATTCTTTTGCAAGTATATCATTCATAATATATATATTAGGCGTTGGACCCTGAGCACGGTATCTGTGTATTTCTTATAGTGTTAAGTATTCTCAGAGCGTCGGTGACGCTAGAACAGCTTTAAAGGTAATAAGGTTATACTGTGTTGCATCTACACTCTATCAATACACTAAGGTTTTACAGCATAATACACTGTTTATGGTTTAGATACAAAGGTTTAACATTGTGAGCGTCAGCGCCGCTGGTGATCTCCTCGTGGTCCCGAGCGTCCGCTACGCTATAGCGAATCATTAAGTTAGTCAGCAGCCAATAGCGTGCCTGCCTGTGATCTCTTGGCCGTGAGCGAACGTGACGCTTGAGCGCCTCGACTACGGCTAAGCGATTGTTACGCAACGTGCATACCCTTACGGTACTTCATACGTAGATAGCGTACAGTGTTCTTAGACCTCATAAAGGGTATTATATAAGATAAATATTTAGCTTTATCAAGTAATAATATGCTGTGGTGTCGGAACCCAGCAGTTTAATTACATTCTGGTGTCATGTCTTCCTTTCCCTGCTAAGGTTTAAAGTGTATTATTATCACATTGCATAGATGTTAAGGGTTTGCGGTGTATCTCTGGGTGTGTACGCGCTGTGTGTACTTTGTACCGTCAGCGCGGCGTTTGTGCGCAAAGTCCGTACACAGTACGGGACTCTTTACGCTAATAGCGTAAAGAGTACGTAGAGTGTGTATTAAGTATAGCGGCCGCAGCGGCTCCATGGTAAAGTGTATTTAAAGTGTATAAAATCAAATCCCCATAGGAAGGGGAAAAGGGAAAGAAACCAGATAAAATTTAAGTTGCACTCATCCAACTGATAAATTTTAATACGATTGTTATTGTGAAACATGTATATCCACAGCAGCAATATCAAATAAAGGCTTAAATGCCCAATGACCTAAATCAATGTAGATGTTTTTTTATGTTATATATTTATATGGGACTTAAATGTCCTTTATTAAGAATAGAGCGAAATATTAAAATTCATAGTGCCCAGAGGAAGCTCAATAGGAGTGAAATGCGCATAGGCTTAAGCAATGTGTTCCCGCATTAATAATAAGACTCAAATATTCTAATGATATATGACATACATTCGAGACCTATAGTGTGTGATTAGGAGCCAAACATGCTTGTGTCACAGAGGAATCTTTGAACGCATATTATATCTACTGTTACTTCATCCATATGCTGCGGGATATATTTCATTAATATTAAACAAAAGAGACAACGTGGGGTTTGTGCCAGATATGGGATAAAAGGAAGTGATCTCTCTTTAAAATGTCTCTTTAAAATGTCTCATATGTAAACAGGGGCACGATCCTCTGGTACTTATACAAACTGTAACTCATTTAAACACGGCTAGCAACAGTGAAGTGCTATCAATATGTCCTGCATGGACACAGTTTAACACTGTGTAGTACAAGAGACAACCACTGCTAAAATTATACCAACTCATATATGCAGTGCAGAAATTTGGGGTGTATATGTTCCCTGTACACTTGTTAAATATCTCTATGTATTAGGAATAATATATCATAAGCATGGCCAGTGGATATTAATCACTGCAGCGAGTTATCACATGGATATAATCCAATACAGTGTAACAGACCTACCTATCACTGTGAATTGACACCATATGGGAAATACTAAACCCATCTTCTCTGCACATTTATTTATGCATTATTAATAGCAGTAGTGGGTATCAGAGGTTGCTGAGATCTATGAAACAGACAGTTTTGAACACAGGGCAGTGAGACTGTTTACCAAGGCACACCCCCATTAGTTCTCTTTAACACCTAGGCTATTTACATAATATTATACCAGCATTTCGGCATTGTATGACAGTCTAGGAGTTCAGGCATGAGTTACATACTTAGCAACATTGTCTCACTCCTTAATTCATAACATCAAAATCAATTTACCACATTTACAGCCTTAAGGGCAGGATTGGAGATTTATTGTTGCATATATCTAGAACATGGTTACAATTTGATGTAACAATTTGTGCCTCAAAGGGAAGACAGCATATGGTCCTCTGTCACAATATATAGGCTCCAGTTAATACGAAAATTGCAGGTCTCATATGAACATAGCACTGATACAGTGCTGCATAAATATATGTATGTGAATGCACAATTGAAATAAATACAAGAAAACATATGAAGGGAAAAACACATTAGCTTTGTTTTTAAATCTTTATTCACATTTTGTTTAATTTCTGTCACCCTTAACTTTTTTCTTTTTCTATGAATTTTAATATTTCGCTCTATTCTTAATAAAGGACATTTAAGTCCCATATAAATATATAACATAAAAAAACCTCTACATTGATTTAGGTCATTGGGCATTTAAGCCTTTATTTGATATTGCTGCTGTGGATATACATGTTTCACAATAACAATCGTATTAAAATTTATCAGTTGGATGAGTGCACCTTAAATTTTATCTGGTTTCTTTCCCTTTTCCCCTTCCTATGGGGATTTGATTTTATATCCTTGTTTAAACCAGTTGGTAGCACCTTTGTGAGCCTTCAAATCTTATCTCATATATATATATATATGTGTGAATCCCTAAAATAGGGTTAAATTAGATATGATGAAAGGCACCCCAACTTTGTGATTCATATTATAACTTACATATCTTGGTGCGGGTTACCCTCCAGATCTGGTGGGAGCTTTTTTGCTTGACCAGTGTTGGAACCTCTGTATTTAAAGTGTGTTTAAGGTATAGCTTTCATCCCTGTATATAAATCAGCATTATCAATTGGGGGCTCCGTCAGGGATTCCACATATCACAGCCTAACAGGTCACAGCAGACTTAATCTATCAGCAAAAGGGTGGACAGAAAGTATCCTACGTAACCTTTTCTTGGTCGGTGGATACACTAAAAACCCTACTTGTGTGCTGATTAGATGACGTCTGCTCTGTATGGTTTGTAGAGATGCTGGTAGAACCTGTAAAGTAAACAGGAAAAAAGCTATTTAAAAATCTGTGATTTTTTTTGGGCGCCAAAAGCGTACACAACAAAAGGCACCCATACCCTTTGTATACCCTCTCACATTGTTGCCATAAGACTCAAATTGTTAGATTCATTTAGATCTGTGTGAAACCGGTTACATTTTGTTGCTATATAGTTAAAACTAAAATAAATGTTTAAGGAAGTAAGTGTAAAGCACAAACGCAGTCTGGCCTGGTTGTAAAGGTTTATACAGAAATAAACTGTGTGTTGTGTTTGGTGAGCGATTATAGTTAGTATTGCTCACATTTATAGAAGTTGTGTGATTTGTTTTATTGCGTATGCACATTGGTTAATTACGCAAGCTTGCGTAGGGTTGTGTGCGCATAATAAAACCACATGATAGTTCATTTATTTTAAAGGTGGTACAGTAGCCACGCTACAATAGCACAAAACTGCCCGGTTTCTAAAGCAGATTAATATTAAAAAAAAAATTAAAGTATAAAAACATTTTTTTTAAATTGCCTCTGGGGTAAAGCTGCCAACCTGAATAAATCCAAATTTTCTGTACAGAAAAACAAAGTGTATTTGAGTGAGCGAGTAGGAGTGAGTGGATATTTGAACCCAGGGAATTCGGGATCCCGTCGTGTGGTACATCAAGTAAGTGGAGGCTTGGTGGCGTGAGGCGGCTGACTCACGTTAGTATAAGGTTTAATACGCAAATCGTGAGGTGATTTGCAAAGGAGTGTGATAGTGCATAAGTATTGCGAAGTATTGAAGTAAAAAGGTTTTTGTATTACGCTCCGGGCTGAGGGTCACAGTTTGTACATTGACCCGTGGTTGTACGGCAGATAGGTAACAAGTACCTATACGCTGTGCAATTGGACCGCGCGTTTGTGGGTGTGATATATACAGCGCAACTTGATACCCCTTTACGAACTTTTGCGTAAAATCGCGGTATCATTAGTGCTGTGTAGAGCATACGCTAGCG
This sequence comes from Pseudophryne corroboree, assembly GCF_028390025.1. Lineage (NCBI taxonomy): Eukaryota > Metazoa > Chordata > Amphibia > Anura > Myobatrachidae > Pseudophryne > Pseudophryne corroboree. Next base: position 117,023,737 of record NC_086444.1, read on the forward strand.
TGATTTGTGTATAAGTGTATAGGGAGTTTTCGCTGGTCTCTCTCAGGAAAATCTCCAGCGGTGTATATTCACTGGAATAGGTAAGTCACTCCTAAACACTTCCAGTGAATAGAAACCAGATAGGGGCCATAGGGGCCTCACTGGGTTCGCGGTGGTCACTATTGGAGTGAGTCGTGGTACTCAGCGGAGAAGGAGTGTGTGAAAGCGCTCTAAGAACTTTCACCGTCTATTCGTATTGTGCATTGGGGATTGTGTAAAATGGAAAAAGTCCGCAATGGGATCCAATTGCACAAGCGGTGGACGTTTTGTAGCCAGGGTTCAGGTTGAAGAGTCGTGGCCCAAGGGGTCAGCGAGGTTTGTTATGTGTGGTAAATATGGATCAAACACGGAGGACTTTTTGTCTGAATGGGTACGTATGACTGACAAAGATAGGGTGCCATTCCCTAGGGTGGGCAGCTTTGAACCAGAGGTATTACAGAACTTAAGGATAAGGATATGTCTGATAAAATCCAAGAAACAAAGGATTAGACATACAGATTGTTTAAATTTATGGCAACAGGAGGGGGATGTGCAAAGGGAATTAGCTCGCGCAGCAGGTTCCAAACCTAGCGGGAAAACAATGGCGACCACACCACCACCACCACCATATATTGTGGGGGAGAAAGTGGCTACAGACAATGGTACATTGGTACAGAATAGGAGAGTAATTGATAAATGTACTAACACTAACCCTTGCCAGTTGTATCCCATTTTAAATTTTCCCCAGGACTGCAAGCAGGAAGATGAGCCCAGCACGATATCGGCACTCTCTCTAGCAGCCACCATACAGGACACTCAGGTGGGCACGGCCCAACCAACAAGAGCAGTAGTCAGGCCCCCTAGCGGAGGGATAAGTGAGGTCGTGTCCACAGGTAAGTACGGTACCATACATTATGCAGAGACAATATCTCCCCACATTGTAGAATCCAACCAGAATTATGTATTTGAATTAAATCCTGTCAGGGTGATTGCAGTCCCCAATGGGAAGACTGACGCTCAGGGAGTCACTCCCATCAGGAACATTGCCATGCACTGTCCCTGGTCCCGAGCAGAGTTAAGGTCAATTATGTCAGAATTTCCCGATCCCAGAAAAGATCTAGTCGCATGCCAGAGGTTCATTAAAGAGTTAGGTAACGCCAACGAACCCACGAACAAAGATTGGCGAACAGTGCTACGGGTATATTTACCCTCAAATATTGACCCCGCAAAATTCATAACAGATTGTAAGTTAGACGCAGAAGTACCTCTCACTGATGAATACAATCAGGAGAATGTACGGCAAATCAATCTGCAATTAGGAGTATATTTCCCTACTGTTGTCAAATGGAATAAAATATATTCCATAAGACAAAAGGAAGGTGAAATGGCATCCGAATATTTCCATCGAGCACTGCAGGAAATGTCTAGATACACTGGGATCGAGGTCATAAAAGATAATGCACATCACGGGAGGTAGCTGTTACTGTATTAATGGATAGGTTAAAAGAGGCATTAAGAGCAAGGGTACATACCTCTCTACCAAACTGGAGAGGTATCTTGGTGGCTGCATTGAGAGAGTCCGCTATCGAGCACGACAGGAACATCAGTAAGCACAGGGAGTCTCAGGGGGAAAAGCTGATGACAGTGAGTATAGACGCACTTACCAAAAAGCCATATCAGCCGAAACCCCAGACCCCTGACGGTAAGTCACGTATAGTAACATGCTATGCTTGTCACCAGGTAGGACATTACTCGAGGGAATGTAAGAATAAAGGTACACATAATGTATACCGACCCCCTAGACCAGGATATGAACCACACTACAATGCACATAATTGGGATCAGGGACCACTTAGGAGAAAAAAACGAGCCACATGCAGGGGAAACAAGGAGGTACCCACCAAGGAGAGACTGGCAGGCCTCCGAAAATTCTCAGCTACCCCCCTCACATATTGTAGCTGCCAATGCGCTGCGGGAGGGTCTCAACACACAATAGGGGTTGGGCCACACCTGTAGTCTGCAGCCAGTGAAGTTGATTGCTAGCCTTGGTAGTGAACCTGAGGTAACGGTTGATGTAGCTGGTGTACCATTACCTTTTCTCATAGATACAGGGGCGGCCAGGTCAGTGTTAAATTCAACTATAGGTATAAAAACCACGGGTAAAACAATTTCGGCAATGGGAGTAACAGGAACTGTGCAACAATACCCTTTGAGTAGACCGGCAGAGATTACGATAGGGCCTTTGCAAACCAAACATTCTTTTCTGCTGGCTGCATCGGCTCCGACTAATCTACTCGGCAAAGATTTATTGTGTAAAATGCGGTGTGTCATATACTGTACTCCTGCGGGTGTCTTCTTGGATATACCTGGGAACCACGCTCAAGAAGTACAAGATATATTAGACACCCCTCAAAGGCTAATGTCGCATTCTACTGTTATAGACAAGTGTCCATCAAAGGTAGAGGAAATGATCTCACAAATATCGGGTTCCCTTTGGACCAAAGATGGACAAGACACTGGATTAATGGCAAATGTAGCTCCAGTAGTAGTACAAGTAAAAGATGGTAGGATAGCTCCAAAAATCCCTCAGTATCCTCTGAAGCCAGAGATAGAATTAGGAGTGTACCCTGTCAAAGAGTGGCTACTATAGCAGGGCATCCTAGTCAGGACGTCCAGCACCGCCAATAGTCCCATCTTTCCTGTGAAAAAGAGTGGGCGGAGGGGTTATAGGCTAGTGCAGGATCTAAGGGGGATAAACAAGATAGTTGAGAGCCAATTCCCCGTAGTGCCCAATCCAGCTGTCATCCTCATGCAAATTCCCTCTACGGCAAAAATTTTCACTGTCATTGACCTCTGTTCTGCTTTATTTTCTGTCCCTCTTCACCCTGACAGCCAATACCTTTTTGCTTTTACATACAGGGGAGTACAGTACACCTGGACTCGTCCTCCCCAAGGTTTCATTGACAGCCCGAGTATTTTCTCTCAGGCCTTGCATGACTGTTTACAATCCTTTCAACCTGAGAGTGGATCAGTGCTAATACAGTATGTCGATGACTTATTGTTATGTTCTGACTCACTCGAATCGTCCTTGAAAGACACGAAACAGCTTCTGTTTCACCTTTCCCAAATGGGACACAAGGTTTCAAAGGATAAGTTGCAGTTGTGCCAGACCAGGGTAAAATATTTGGGACATTGCTTGACCCAAGGACTTAGACACCTCACCGCTGATAGAATACAGGAGATTCGCGACATGACTCTGCCACAAACGCAACAACAGATCCGCACTTTCCTTGGAATGTGTGGGTACTGTCGAAACTGGATTCCAGGGTTCTCTTTACTAGCTTTACCTTTGCAAGAAATGGTCTCTTCAAAAAAACCAGAACGGGTCTCGCACACAGATGAGCCCAAACTGGCATTTGAGAGACTCAAACAGTGCCTATCACAGGCACCTGCATTAGGTATGCCAGATTATGAGAAGCCCTTTGAATTGTACGGTACAGAAAGTGCAGGGTGCGCGGCAGGCGTTTTAACTCAGAGACATGGTGATGCCAGCAGACCGGTAGCATACTACAGTGCACAGTTGGACACGGTAGCACGGTCTCTCCCCACTTGCTTGCGAAGTGTTGCAGCGATAGCTTAGCTTTGCTGGTAAGTAAAAGCGAGGACGTAGTGTTAGGACATGACCTGACCATTCATACACCTCATGCAGTATCAGCCTTACTGAACTCAGCCCAAACCAGACATGTCTCATCTGCTCGGTTTACAAAGTGGGAATTATCACTGATGGCCCCGGTAAACATCACCATTAAGAGATGCAGCTCACTAAATCCTGCAACTTACTTGCCAAGTGTGCCTGGACAGGCACAAAAGGTGGAGGATGAGAATAATAGTGAAGGAGGATTTAGTGCAGATTCTGATACGCATGATTGTATGGAATACCTGAATCAGACTTTCACAGCGAGACCTGACATCAGTGACAACCCACTGGAAGGTGTAGACTTTACCTTCTACACTGACTGTAGTTGCCACAGAATGACAGAATCGGGAGACTTGTGTACTGGATATGTAGTTGTAGATGACAGAGGTATCATAGAAGCTGAACCCCTGGGCCCACCGCACTCAGCACAGGTTGCTGAGTTGGTCGCCCTAACCAGAGCGTGTGAATTGGCCAAGGGTAAGTCAGCTAATATATACACGGATTCCAGGTACGCCTTTGGAGTAGTGCATGATTTCGGGGCCCTATGGCGCCTCAGAAATTTCATGACGGCAGCTGGCACACCTGTAGCGCATGCGTCCCACATAAAAAGGCTTCTAACAGCGATACAGGAACCAGAGTGGCTGTTATCAAGTGCAAAGCACATACTTACAACCAAGACCCAATTTCACTTGGTAACAGCCGGGCAGACGAAGCTGCTAAATCAGCAGCCAGCACCCCAATACAAACGAACATCACATCACTGATGTCATTGAACACGATCAACACACAACAATTAATTGAAATGCAAGATTTGTGTTCTTTACAGGAAAAGGCGGTCTGGAGGTCAAAGGGGTATGGCCAGGAATCCTCAGGACTGTGGACAGGTGGACAAGGTAAGCCGGTGGCCCCCAGAGCATATCTTCCAAGCTTAGCTGAGGCGGCACACGGTCTGACTCATCTGGGCAAAGAGGGTATGTGCAAGCTGGTAAGAGCCTACTGGTGTGCGCCAGGATTCTCTTCTCATGCAGGTAAGAGAGCAATGACATGCTTTACTTGCTTGAGGAAGAATATTGGAAAGTCAATACCAACAGAGCCATCCCATATCCCTCCGACAGACGGACCTTTTCAGGTAATACAAATCGATTTCATACAGTTACCACCCTGTAGGAATTTAAATTATGTGTTAGTTTGTATTGATGTATTTTCCAACTGGGTAGAAGCGTTCCCTGCTGCCACAAATACTGCTACGTTCACTGCAAAGAAAATTGTGCAGGAATTTGTGTGTAGATATGGTATCCCTAGAATAATTGAAAGTGACAGGGGTACCCATTTTACAGGTGAAGTCTTTCAGGTCATGTGCAAACTGATGGGAATTAATAGCAAGCTGCATACTCCATACCGTCCACAGGCGAGTGCAAAGGTGGAGAGAGTGAACAGCACTATTAAGAACAAGCTGAGCAAATTAATGGCTGAAACTGGATTGTCGTGGCCAGAAGCTTTGCCACTAGTGTTGTACAGCATCAGAACCACTCCCAGGTCTCCCCTTAACCTATCACCCTTTGACATTCTTTTTGGTCGACAATCTCATGTAATGATAGACCCCCAGGATGATTTGAAATGTAATAATGAAGTGACTGTGAAATATTTGGTTGGGATGAGCCAGCAGCTGAGAAATCAACAAAGAAATTTAAAGCTGGTGATTCCTGACCTGCCGAACAGTAATTGTCATGACATTGACCCTGGGGATTATGTGATGATTCGAAATTTCTTACGCTCAGGTTGCCTCATAGACAGGTGGGAAGGACCATATCAAGTCTTGTTAACCAGCACGACAGCATTGAAGGTCGCCGAAAGAGAGACTTGGGTCCACTCGTCCCACTGCAAGAAGGTCGCTGACCCGGAGAGAACTCGTGACAAAGAGCAGAGTGTAGAGAATCTCGTATCACTGGAGTGTCTGTTCCGGGAAAGTTGAGAGGCAGGACTGTTGAAGGGCATCTGAGCACAGAGAGGTAACAAGACCTAGAACGGTTGTCGTACCACTTTCTTTTTTCACCTCCCCCTGCATTTTTCCTTTCTTTTCTCCTTCTTATTTTCCTCCTTTCCCCTAACGAAATGGATCTATCACAAGAGACTGCGTTTCGGGTTCTGTTAGTAATTCTGGTTTTGATAAGGACAGTTTGTTTTGGTGAGGGTCCCAGAGAGGTCGAGCAGGGATCTGGAATGGGTTCTGATGGCAAGTATGAATTTTTAGTAAAGGCTGGCATCAGTAAGCGCTCTGGTAGTCAGGGAGCTCGGAGGCACTGTGAGGGGTTATTGTCTGATGAATATTGTATTTGTAGGAATTGTGAGAATATAGTTGAGGATGGGTGCATCCAGAGATGAAAAAATGGATGGATAGGAATAAAATACCACAGGGCGCCACACATTTAGTTTAACACTCTAGGAGAAGTATACAATACGTCCCTTATGTAGCTCGATTCAATCTCAGATAACCAGACTTGTCTCCTCATTCATGGATAGATTCACATGTAAAATATGAAGTAGAAGATACCATCATGTGCAGACAGTATAAAATTTAATAAACATCATGCAAGATGTTGACATTAGACAGAATTTTTTAAAAACAAATAACAGCTTCAGCGGAAACACAGAATAATTACCAGATGGTCTGAGAACCCAATAAAAGTTCTCAGACAAGCTCTTAAATCACCAAACGACCACCCGGATCAGGAAGCTGGGAACAGGGATCTGGTCCTTATAGGGTTATATCCGCTGGCTGGTAAAATATGCAGGATAGCCAACGCGTTTCAACTCCTTCCTGGAGTCTTTTTCAAGGCATAATGGGCATAATAGAATAGTGTCCTATTTAAATGTACTCCTAACCAATCAGAAATGTCTCTTTCCGGCGGGATATTAGTCTTCTGTGATTATAATGAACACGTGTTGCGGCGTCATATCCGGTGCGTCCTCTACAGTAGCTTCACTTCCTGTGAAACTCTTTGTTGTGTAGAATATGAACCGCGTGTCATCACTTCCGGTTTTTCCTCCCGGCGGCGCATCACTCCCGATATGTCACTTCCGGCGGTGCGTCACTACCGCTGCGTTCCACGGCTTTTGGAAGTAAACAAAGTCTCATAGCGGAAGTTCATAGCGGAATCGTAATAGTCCACATAAGATTTAAAAAAATACTGAAAGAAAACACAAAACGAAACCAAATATTTCATTTAAAACCAGAAATACTTCATATTAAAATTAGATGTGGTATTCTCTATTGGAAAACATTCAACATAGATCAGGGTATCTTTAAAGAGCTGGATCCGTAATGGCATAATTGTACCCATTAGAAAGACCCATAGGGATATGTATAATATACAAGAGATGAAGAATAGGAATATGGGCAGTTTCACTATATGAACCACTTCAGCTCAAAGTCTTTATTCAGACCCATCGGTTGGAGAGTATTACATTCATAGATAAGTTGCATCTCCTTCTTTGCTAATAACCTAGTACTATCACGTTGACGTTGATTATTTTTAATGATCTTAATGGCTGCAAACTGTAGTATCCCCCTAGTGGAACATTCATGATGACCTTTAAAGTGATTAGATAGGGCATGAGTGTCGAGGCCCTTTTTTATGTTTCTACAGTGTTCGCTAAGCCTAATTTTGAAAGATCGGGTAGTGCGGCCGATATAGAAGAGGTTACATTTACACTGGATGAAATAGACCACGTTCTTAGTGTCACACGTGATGAAATCCAGGATCTTTACAGTATTTCCATTAATACTGATGGATTCTAATTTCTTTGAGCCGTTACTGGGGACCTCCCTACAGCCAGCACACATTCCACAACGATGAAAGCCCTGAGTTGCGATTCTTTGTTCTCGTTTTTTTGGAGGCAGGTAGCTTTTAACTAGGGTTTTTCTCAGATTGGGAGCTTTTTTATAGATAAATTTTGGGTGTGTGGGTAGCGATGTTCCTATAATTGGATCCTTTTTTAATAGTGCCCAATTTCGTCTCACTGAGTTCTTCAATAATCTATATTGTGAGTTAAAGCTTGTGACGAAAGCCCATTCAAATTTCTCCCTGGTGGACTGTTTGATGGTATTCCCTTCCAGAAGAACCTTCCTGTCAATCTTGTCGACTTCCTGCATGGCATTCTGTACTTTCTCCTGATTATATCCACTTTTTTCGAACCTCTCTTTCAAAGCATGCGATTGTTCTTGGTACACTTCGTTTGTCGTGCAATTCCTTTTTAAACGTTTTAGTTGTCCTTGGGGAATGCTGTCCAGCCAGTTGGAATGATGGCAACTTTCTATATGGATATAGCTAAGAGAATCCGTCTCTTTCGTGAATGTCTTAGTGCAGAGGCAGTTATTCTCGACGTAGATAGTAAGATCTAAGAAATTGACTGATACCCTGTCAATAGTGTATGTCAGGTTTATATTAAGAGAGTTGTTGTTCAGATAGGAACAAAAAAGATCCAAAGATGACACATCCCCTCTCCATATGAATATGATGTCATCAATATACCGCCTCCAGGACACCAGGTTCGCTCCAAATGGGTTGTTGTTAAAAACAAAATCTGATTCCCACTTGCCCATGAAAATATTGGCGTAACTGGGAGCGAACCTGGTGCCCATGGCGGTGCCCACCTTTTGGACATAATAATCATTTTCTACAATAAAGTAGTTGTTAGTGAGGATAAACCTGATACCCTCTAAGATAAATTCTTGGGTATCCTTCTTCAATGGACTGGCCTCCAAAAAAGTTTTCGTTGCCAGAATTCCTGCCTCGTGTTCTATAATAGAATAGAGTGACTTTACGTCAGCTGTTATTAACATATAGTCCTCATTCCACTCTATGTTTGATAGGAAGGATAGAGCATCCTTAGTATCTTTTAAATGGGAGGGATTATTTAATACCAGCGGTTGGAGAAAAAAATCGATATACTCGGATAGATTGGCCGTGGCCGAATCTACCCCTGACACAATAGGTCGGCCTGGAGGGTGTGTCATGTCCTTGTGGACTTTTGGAAGCAAGTAGAGACTGGGGACCGTTGGAGTTAAGTTGAGTATGAAATCTTTTTCTCTATCCTCTAATACCCCCATGTTGTTATATTTCTCCAGTAGAGTCTGTAACTTACAGACTATCTTGGCTGTGGGATCTGTTCTAAGTTTGGAGTATTGGCTTTGATCCTTTACATGTAGATCAAGTTCCTTGCTGTACCAATCACTGTTCATAACTACTACTCCTCCACCTTTGTCGGCCGGTTTGATTATTAGATCTTTATTCGATCTTAATTCCTTAAGTGCTGTCCTCTCTTTATAAGAGAGGTTACATTTGAAGCCCCTTGGTTTGATGTTTCTGAGGTCTTCCTGTACCATCTCACTAAAGGTCTCAATAAAATTGCCCTTTACGTGGGAAGGGAAAAAGGCCGATTTAGGTTTAAAGGGTGTCGAGTTTGTTATCTCTACTTGACCCAGTTCTTCTACAAGTGACTTGGTAGCAAAGAATTTTTTTAGGCAAAGCTTGCGTACAAATTTGTGTATATCCACAAAAGTTTCAAATTTGTTGATAGAGGTAGAGGGTGCATATTTTAACCCCTTCTCTAGCACACTTCTTTCGTGCTTGGTTAATATGTGCGAGCTGATATTAAAGATTTTCACACCTTGGGATTCTTTATCCGGCTCAGTCACCTCCAAATTAGACCCTACTATACTTTCCATATTTGGAAGTGTTTTATTTTTCTTCTTTTTTAATTTGTCCATTAGATTTCTTTCTTTCTGTTTCTCCACTGTACGGCGTTTTCGTCCTTTCTTTTTTCCCCCTCTCTTTCCTCTATGGGTCCGAAGATGTTTTATCTCCACCGTACTGTCCTGTCGCGTTTGTCTAAAAAACGTGGATTTCCATCTCTTTCGTTCAGGGCCTCATACCTATTTTTTAATTGTATCGGTCTAGTATCCCTAAATCTCCAATCATTTCCATCTCTTTGTCTCCCGCGGTTGTCCCTTCTGGTGGTGGGATGATCTTCAAACCCCTTATGTCCACGATAGGTTCCATTATGGTCATCTTCATGCCTCTCAATTTTTCTTTGTTGATATCGATAGTTTTCTGGTCTATTTGTGTGGATTCTTGATACATATCTATCTTCTTTGTAATTAAATGTATCATTTTCCCTTCTTGTGTTCCCCCTGATGGATCCGCCTCTTTGATGAATAGATACCTTCCTCCAAGCATCTTCCGCTTCCCGTTGTGGTGTTCTTCGTCTATCAGGCGATAGTTCTTCTATATATTCATGGGATGTATTAGCAATATCTATTATGTCATCCTCAGATGTATTAGCCTCTTTTTTATCTCTAATAAACTTTCTGATTTTTCTGTCTACTAGGATTTTTTCTTGTTTTTTGATGTTACTTTCAATTCTATTTTCAAACTCTTTGTAATCGGTTAGATCGCTAAAAGGGGCAATAAGATCTTTATGTTTTTTAATCTCATCATCTAAATCACTGAGTTCCTTTTTTCTTTCATTAATGATAAGGTTGATTAGTGCAAAAGAGCACTCGTTGATGATTTTATCCCATTCATCCTTAAAAGTCTCGGAGGCCGTATCAAAGGAGGCCTTTTTATTGATCCTCAGACCCTTTGGGATGAGGTCGTGAGCTAAATACTTTTCTAGCGTCACTGTTTCCCACCAGATTTTATTTTCCTTGAGTAGGGTGGATTCTAACTTTCTCATAATATTTTCTAAACTGACATCTAATAGATCAATACGTTCACCCTTATCTTTAAATAGGTTATCTAGCATAGACTTTCTTTGATCACGATATTTAAACATAATTGCAGCTAGGTGAAACACAGAAAGGTAGGGAGAGTGGGGTGTACAAAGGATGAATGCAGATGATTTCTGTGTACCACACCCAGCGCAATAACCAGACAATAGAAGGCAGCCCTAGGGTTGATTAGACCAATGTAGATGCCTCTCCCCAGACACCAAAGTACAAATGAAAAAATGGATGGATAGGAATAAAATACCACAGGGCGCCACACATTTAGTTTAACACTCTAGGAGAAGTATACAATACGTCCCTTATGTAGCTCGATTCAATCTCAGATAACCAGACTTGTCTCCTCATTCATGGATAGATTCACATGTAAAATATGAAGTAGAAGATACCATCATGTGCAGACAGTATAAAATGTAATAAACATCATGCAAGATGTTGACATTAGACAGAATTTTTTAAAAACAAATAACAGCTTCAGCGGAAACACAGAATAATTACCAGATGGTCTGAGAACCCAATAAAAGTTCTCAGACAAGCTCTTAAATCACCAAACGACCACCCGGATCAGGAAGCTGGGAACAGGGATCTGGTCCTTATAGGGTTATATCCGCTTGCTGGTAAAATATGCAGGATAGCCAACGCGTTTCAACTCCTTCCTGGAGTCTTTTTCAAGGCATAATGGGCATAATAGAATAGTGTCCTATTTAAATGTACTCCTAACCAATCAGAAATGTCTCTTTCCGGCAGGATATTAGTCTTCCAGAGATGTCATTCCAACCTTAATATCGACATGGACTGTCATCCGTTGAGTGATTACCACTCACTAGTGGGTAAGGTCTTAAACCAGACAGAATGCTGGGTGTGCTCACAGGTACCTCAAGGTCAGAGCAAGTCAGGATTAGTACCGTACCCTTTAGCAATAGATAAGGTACTCAAATTACGGGGTGGGAGACCGGTGGACATGAAATTCAATATCTCTAGGCCCCCTAGCTTGAAGCTCCACCAGTATCATGCAGACAGGTCCTTATTGTGTTTTAATATTTCCAATTACTGAAAACCGGGAAATTGGGAAGTGACGTGGAATAACCAGACAATGACCTTTTCACACAGAGCTGATAGCATACCCATAGACTCTGAACTTGTACGCCAAATAGCCAACAGTGGGAGGTATTTCCGGTATAGGTATACTTGTGGAAGCAAGACCATGTGGGTGGAAAAGTATCGCCAGGGTATTGTGCTCATATCATCCAGCCCGATACTTGTACTGAGCAGATGGGAGAACTAGGGATTGGTTTCTTTACTTGGAAAATTTGTAATATGGTGATGTTATATTTTGTCCCCTATGTTCTCCCAGATGATGCCTATTTCATATGTGGGAGGAAGGCGTACAAGTGGCTTGCCCCAAGCTCAGAGGGATTGTGTTATATTGGGAGAGTACTGCCAGAGGTCATGACCATAACCCATGATAAGATGAAAGACGTTCACCGCAGTGCTCAGGCTCCTTATACTCATACTCACTATGAACACATCATCAAGAGACACCTCATAGATAGGGCAGAGCACGCAGCCTCTGATTTGATCCACGAATCCACCGGGATTCAGTTCCTTCTCGCATTAGACATGCCAGAGGAATTATAAATTATAGGTATATCCATGCGCTAGCAAACTTGATAGATAATATCACTGAGATGTATGACGACACCTTCAGGTATACGGGAAGGGAGTTACAAGCTTACAAGAAGGAACTAATTCAGCACAAAATGGTCCTTAATTATGTCACAGCCGTGACAGGTGGGTACTGTGTTACTCTGGCAACTCAATATGGTGTGAAGTGCTGTACGTATATTACAAACAGCACTGACGACCCCACGGAGATCATCGATCAAAAGATGGATGATATCTTGCAGTTGAAGTGGGAGTTCAGGAGGAAGCACAACCTTACCTTAGCGACTGTGAGTAATGAACTGACCGGCTGGGTCTCATGGTTGAACCCACGCAAATGGTTCTCAGGTTTAGGAGAGTGGACTCAGAATGTTATTATGAGTGTGGGGAAGTTTCTCATTTGTATCCTGGGAGTCGTCATAATTATTGGTTCGATATTTAAGTGTGTTTGAATTCTAATGCGGCGCAAGCACGGCACAAATCTGATGAGTCTAAGGAGCAAGGGCGCTGTTATAGCAGCAGATTTAATTTATGACCCATCCATAGAGACAGTGTTATGATAAGGATTGCAAAATGGATTTCATGGCCTGTTTCTTTCACCCGTTTTTCCTTTGTTTTCCTCTCTGCACAGATACATCCATCCGGAAAAGACATCAGCCCTACCCAAAATGTTTATGTGAATGTATTTTATATATGTGTCTTATCTTCATCTCTGCAACCTCCAGTTAATGGCACACATAGTCGACAGGTGATATCCACATATACTAGCACTCACATATGTTACCCCCTCCATGTATCATCAACTAAATGTGCACCCCATTTGTTGGAACAAGAAGCCGAAAAGAGCTCGGTAGTGTTTGTTGGCCCATTTACAGACCCTTAATACGGGATGAGAAGGATTTAATGTATACTTCGCAATACCTCGAAGCTTATTACATATACGGCACGATGATACATGCCCCTCAGACATGGATTCATACATACATGCATTTTACTATCCCACTAGGTCATATATTTCTCACCTACAACTCTCCCCCGACCATCCAAACTTCTGTAGATATTGTGTAGATATTTTTCTGTTTATTGATTAGATAGTGGCAGTTATTGGTGACTGCCAAAGGGTGGACTGTCAAAGTCAAAAAATATTGCAGTACACACATCAAGTACAAACTACACACAGATGGCCTCCGTGTGCGTACTTATTCTGCCGTGCATGCACATATCCACAATTTGCGTATGGTCGCTCCCGTGGTCCTGCGCATTAGCGCGTGGTATGGGTATTTACGGTAGAGTTTGTGAACGCATGGAAAGCTATCAAAACACATTACATATTTAATCCAAATAGTGCACAATGTACACATAGTCTCCCTGCACCACATCAGTAAGTTACAGCAGTTTAAATGGTAACAGAACAAAGGGATTCACCTTTACAGGATAGGAGGGGACAGAACAAGGTTATAAGGTGGTGTTTGGCATCCAGCTGTAGGGTATTTTAAGGGTAATATTCCGGTGTTGGTCTGCAGCAGATCGCATGTTCCTGCAGATAGTTATGTGCAGGAGCAGAATATAGATATAAACTGTATTTACTGTACATTAAGCATGCGGCGGGAAGCCAGAGGAGACCACCCACAAGTGTATCTTGAACAGACATCGCCCACCTATTCAACCCGACCTATGACCTCTCCTGTACTGTAAATGACCATCCCTGTGTCCAATGGACAAAGAGATTACAGTGTCCATTGTGTTAAATTTTGGAAGATTGTATAAAAGATGCCTGCTGCAGGCCTGGTCACACAAGACTCACAAAGTTATCTATCTAGATGACGGAGGACCAGACTGGGTAGCGCGGCGAAATCCAAACAAGTATGTATCATTGACTGTAGCCATTATTCTGTTATATTGTATTGTATCGTATATATGTAACCCCCTTTCAGTAATAATATGCTGTGGTGTCGGAACCCAGCAGTTTAATTACAATCTGGTGTCATGTCTTCCTTTCCCTGCTAAGGTTTAAAGTGTATTATTATCGCATTGCATAGCTGTTAAGGGTTTGCGGTGTATCTCTGGGTGTGTACGCGCTGTGTGTACTTTGTACCATCAGCGCGGTGTTTGTGCGCAAAGTCTGTACACAGTACGGGACTCTTTACGCTAATAGCGTAAAGAGTACGTAGAGTGTGTATTAAGTATAGCGGCCGCAGCAGCTCCATGGTAAAGTGTATTTAAAGTGTGTTTAAGGTATAGCTTTCATCCCTGTATATAAATCAGCATTATCACCAGTTATACGAGAGGCCCTGATTTAAAAGATCTTTTGGTTAAAACAGATATAACAGGGCTAGAACCCCCTAAAACACATTTTCTGACCAGACCAGGAGGGTGCTATAAATGCACAGGATGCGTGACCTGCAGCTACATGATTGCTGGCAGTAGGTTCACACATCCTCATACTGGTAAAACATTGTGTATTAGGCATCCAGTGACATGTACCTCGAAATATGTTATTTATCTACTCACCTGTCCTTGCGGGCTCCACTATGTTGGGAAAACCAAAAGGCAATTTAAAGAGAGAATGGCCCAGCATAGGGGAGCCATAAGAGCAGCAATCAGCGAAGGTAGGAGTGATCAGACAGTAGCTCGGCACTTTCTGAAGGCCAAGCATTCCATGGCAACCTTGAGATATAGAATAATAGATCAGATCCCCCATAATTTGAGAGGGGAAGTAGGAGATAAGCAGTTGTTACAATTGGAATGCAAATGGATATACCGCTTGAACACGGTTTGCCCACATGGGCTGAATGAAGCCCTAAACCTCAGTTGTTTTTTGTAATAAAGCTGGGAGGGGAGATGGGCTTGACATAGGAGTGAATGGATATATGTTGGACCTGGAATTGATCCTTGTGAGGTCCACATTGTCCAAATAATCATTATTAGTTTACAAGTGGAGATGCCATCGGGTAGAAGGATGGTTCACGCATGACTTATTAATCCAGCCATATTCATGTTTTTACAGTTTTATAATGCACTGGTGGTTGGTATAGGTTAGTTATTAACAGCACAGACTCAGTGGGAGATAGTACAGTCTGGATATGTTTGATAGATTTGAACATGGAGATTGTTTGATGAATTAACACTAATGGAGCAACATTGAAATTCAGTTTAGCAACACCGGTTTTTAATTGATTATTTGTTAATGATTTTTAGTCACTAGATGGCAACAGAGAGTTTCGGAGCTATCTATTCACATAAAATTAGGTATGATTTTGTACTTAATGTATTTGCACATGTTTTTTTAGTAAATATGTATCATATTATGATTACCGGATTGTTGCACTGTATTATGAATTGTACGTTTATTATTATATGTTTATTATGTATCTGCAGGTCAAATGGGGACTGCGGCGGCTGCAGTGGCATCACCATGGTAACTGAGACAAGCCCTAGTGGGGGAACCCGGCGGACGTCACTTCCGGGGCGACGTCACACTCGGGACCGGAAGTGGGACACGGACGCCGTGAGCACAAGCTGGGAGCCTGGAGTCCTGTTACATGGGTAGGCTGCGGCGTCAGCGGCATCACCATGACAACCTGATTAGCCCTGGTGTGGTGGCTCGGCGGACGTTACTTCCGGGGCGACGTCACACTCGGGACCGGAAGTGAGGCGCAAACGCCGGGAGCACACGCTGGGAGGCTGGAGACCTGTAAGTGTGTATTTAAGCACTGTATTTTGTACACTGGTTGATGTGTGTGTGTCCTGATGACGAGGGGCAGTTCCCCGAAACGTTGAATTAAATCACCGCATTTGTTTCACCAAGTTGGAAGTCCGGGAGTGCCTCTGTGTATTGCAAATTGTATATATATATATATATATATATATATATATATACACACACACACACACACACACACATATATATACAGTACAATAGCATGGAATTAAGACAGAGAACTCATTAACATGATTGGACATATTAACACATTAGGATATAGTACACCTTCTATATACAGAGAGGGAGAGAGTGAGAAAGAGGAAAAGGGAGGACTGGGAGGGAGAGAGGAAAAGGGAGATAGTCAGGGGGGACTGAGCAAAAGGGAGAGAAAGTGGAGAGCAGAGGCATAACTAGAACTCTGTTGGCCCCATAGAAAATCTTAAAAGGTCCCCACCCCCTGCCGTTGTCACTACAGTGCCCCTTCGGGGAGCAGGAGGGAGATAGTGAGGGGAGTGAGAGACAAAAAGGGTGTCACGGAGAAAGAGAGAGAAAGTAGCAAGAAGAGAGGGGGGCAGGGAGAGAGAGAGAGAAAGGGTTTAATGGAAAAAGGGAATGAGACAAAGACAGAGGAGTGAGAGAGAGGGTGTCAGGAAGAAAGAGAGAGAGAGAGAGAGAAGACACCAGGGAGAGAGAGGGTGCTAGAGAGAAGGGGAAGAGAAAAAGAGAGAGGGAGTGGAGTGATCGAGAGAGTGTCAGGGAGAGAGAGAGGGTAGCAAGAGAGAGTAAGAGAGAATGTCAGAGAGAGAAAGAGGGAGAGACAGGGAGATAGAGAACACGAGAGAGAGGGTGTCAGATAGAGAGAGACAGTGGCAGGGAGAGAGAGGGAGAGATACAGTGTCATGGAGAGAGGGAGAGACAGGGTCAGAGAGAACGAGAGGGAGGCAGTGTCAGGGAGAGATAAGAGATACAGTGTCAAGGAGAGAGAATGTGTCAGGGAAAGAGAGAGACAGTATCAGGAAGAGAAAGGGAGTGTGAAGGAAAAGTGAGGGAGACAGCAGTGTCAGGGAGAGAGAAAGAGAGAGTAGCAAGAGCGAAAGTGTCAGGGAAAGAGAGAGAGAGGGAGCGAGCACTACCTGACTCCAGCAGAGGTCTCTGATGGGGTGGCACTTTCCGGCATTTGGCCCGGGTTTATACTATCGTGGTGGCCGTTCTTAGCTGGGGTGAAGAGGAGCTATGGGCCTTGGAGGCAGCCCATTACTGAGTGCAGAGGGAGCAGCGGGCCCTTGAAGCAACCCGGGCCCCATAGCAGCTGCACCCCTGCACCCACAGTAGTTATGCCACTGATGCAGAGGAAGACAGATGGAAAGGGAGAAGAAAGATGGAGAGGAAGGGACATGGAGAAAGAGAGACAGAGGGGGAGGGGGAGAGAGAGAGGGGGGAAAGGGAGAGGTGGAGAGAGATGGGGACAGGGAAACAGAAGGAAAGGGAGAGAAAGATGGAGAGGAAGGGAGAGACTGAATGAGTGTGCCCGGGAGTCACATTTTTTAAATTTTCAGAACAGAAACTGCTTTGCAGCTGGCCTGGCTTCTGGCTTGTTCTCCGCAGCGGCTGAGGCCCTGAGCTCTGCCTGCAGCTGTTCATGCCTTTGATGTGTCTCTCCTCCAAGCATGCAGTGTGTGTGAGCGGCCAGCAGAGAAAGAAGTGGCGCCGACTTGTCTTGAAGGGTGATAAGCTGTGATCATCCTCTCTTTACCCTTCATGTGAAATGACGACAGTGCTGCTGCTCACATTTCCCTCTCCCGACCGCAACTCCTCTCCTTCGGCTCCGGCATAATCTTTTCTTGCGGACAGTGGCACAGCGATGGGCGGCATGTAATGAGTCAATCTGATGTCGCTGGTAATGGGACCCTTCATGGTGTTTGGCCCCGGTGCATTGCACTGGCTGCACCGGCGCTAGTTTGGCCACTGGCCTCCACACGTACATACACACACATGCACACGCACGCACAGATACACAAGTACACACACACTTTCTTTCTCTCATTCACTCTTTACATCCACTTACCAAGCTGTCTGACAGGCAGGATCTGTAGCACTAGCAGCCTGGTCCCATATAGCTCCACCCCTCAATCCCATGTAGCCCCCCATCACAGTTTAGCTCCACCCCCTTTTTGACTGAACACTGCTGGTTTCAAAGGGGAAGGGGGAGGAGGCTTCAAGCTGCCAACGCCGCTGCTTGTCAGTGTGACAGGCTCAGCAGCCGGAAGCAGCAGCAGCAGGGGAGACAAGCGCAGCACTAGGTATGCAGAGCAGGGAGAGCGTCTCTCCAGCCTGGCGCCTACCTGCTCTGCATCCCTTTGCTGAGAGGGTAGCACTGGACCCGCCTGCAGCAGTGTGCTGCCACCCGGTCAGGACCGTTTTGTGTAGTGTGAGTGCATCTGTGCATCAATTACTGGCAGCACCAACGGAGAAACCTCTTCCCAGCTCTGCCTCTGGATGATGTCACGCCGCACAGCCTCCCATCCACCCGACTGCGGTCTCTCTCGCCCACCCGACCACGCTCTCCCCACGTGTGTCACGCACTCTCCCCACATGTGTCACCCCAACTCCACAGCATTCCTCTAAGGAGGAGGAGGAGGACCCAGATTGTGGACCCGGACTGACAAATTGTGTAAGGTGCAAACCTATGGGCATTGTGTAAGGGGCACTACTACAGTGGGCATTGTGTAAGGGTCACAACTACTGTGTAGGCATTGTGTAAGGGGCTACAACTACAGTGGGCATTGTGTAAGGGGCACTACTACTATGGGCATTGTGTAAGGGGCACTACTACTATGGGCATTGTGTAAGGGGCACTACTACTATGGGCATTGTGTAAGGGGCACTACTACTATGGGCATTGTGTAAGGGGCACTACTACTATGGGCATTGTGTAAGGGGCACTACTACTAGTGATGAGCGGGTTCGGTTTCTCTGAAACCGAACCCCCCCCCCCCCGAACTTCACCTTGTTTACACGGGTCCGAGGCAGGTTCAAACCTTCCGCCTGGCTCGGCTAACCCGAGCGCACCCGAACTTCATCATCCCGCTGTCGGATTCTCGCGAGATTCGGATTCTATATAAGCAGCCGCGCGTCGCCGCCATTTTCACTCGTGCATTGGAGATGATAGGGAGAGGACGTGGCTGGCATCCTCTCCGTTTATTGTAGAAGACAGAACTTGATTCATTGGTTGTTTATTGCTTAATTGTGGGGAGGACTGGGGAGCAGCTGTTAGGAGGAGTACAGTGCAGAGTTTTGCTGATAAGTGACCACCAGTTTTTATCCGTTCTCTGCCTGAAAAAAAACGCTCCATACCATATCTGTGCTCAGTGTGCTGCATGATATATCTGTGCTGAGTGCTCACACTGCTTAATTGTGGGGACTGGGGAGCAGCTATAGCAGGAGTACAGTGCAGAGTTTTGCTGACAGTGACCACCAGTATACGTTGTCTGCCTGAAAAACACTCCATATCTGTGCTCAGTGTGCTGCTTTATTGTGGGGACTGGGAGTGGGGACCACCAGTATAATTAATATTATATAGGAGGAGTACAGTGCAGAGTGCACTGCTGTACCTACCTCTGTGTCTCCATCCATTAAGTATACTATCCATCTACATTCTATACCTGTGGTGCATTTTAGTTTTGCAGTTTGCTGACAGTGTCCACCAGTATACTATATATATATACTTATAGCAGTACGGTAGGCCACTGCTGTACCTACATCTATGTCGTCACTCATCATCCATTAAGTATACTATCCATCTACATTCTATACCTGTGGTGCATTTTAGTTTTGCAGTTTGCTGACAGTGTCCACCAGTATACTATATATATACTTATAGCAGTACGGTAGGCCACTGCTGTACCTACCTCTGTGTCGTCACTCGTCATCCATTAAGTATACTATCCATCTACATTCTATACCTGTGGTGCATTTTAGACAGTTTTGCAGTTTGCTGACAGTGTCCACCAGTATACTATATATAGCAGTACGGTAGGCCACTGCTGTACCTACCTCTGTTTCGTCACTCGTCATCCATTAAGTATACTATCCATCTACATTCTATACCTGTGGTGCATTTTAGACAGTTTTGCAGTTTGCTGACAGTGTCCACCAGTATACTATATATATACTTGTAGCAGTACGGTAGGCCACTGCTGTACCTACCTCTGTGTCGTCACTCGTCATCCATTAAGTATACTATCCATCTACATTCTATACCTGTGGTGCATTTTAGACAGTTTTACAGTTTGCTGACAGTGTCCACCAGTTTATTATATATATACTTATAGCAGTACGGTAGGCCACTGCTGTACCTACCTCTGTGTCGTCACTCGTCATCCATTAAGTATACTATCCATCTACATTCTATACCTGTGGTGCAGTTTAGACAGTTTTGCAGTTTGCTGACAGTGTCCACCAGTATACTATATATATATATACTTATAGCAGTACGGTAGGCCACTGCTGTACCTACCTCTGTGTCGTCACTCGTCATCCATTAAGTATACTATCCATCTACATTCTATACCTGTGGTGCAGTTTAGACAGTTTTGCAGTTTGCTGACAGTGTCCACCAGTTTATATATACTTATAGCAGTACGGTAGGCCACTGCTGTACCTACCTCTGTGTCGTCACTCATCATCCATTAAGTATACTATCCATCTACATTCTATACCTGTGGTGCATTTTAGACAGTTTTGCAGTTTGCTGACAGTGTCCACCAGTATACTATATATATACTTATAGCAGTACGGTAGGCCACTGCTGTACCTACATCTGTGTCGTCACTCGTCATCCATTAAGTATACTATCCATCTACATTCTATACCTGTGGTGCATTTTAGACAGTTTTGCAGTTTGCTGACAGTGTCCACCAGTATACTATATATATACTTATAGCAGTATGGTAGGCCACTGCTGTACCTACCTCTGTGTCGTCACTCGTCATCCATTAAGTATACTATCCATCTACATTCTATACCTGTGGTGCATTTTAGACAGTTTCGCACAGTAAATATAGTAGTAGGCCATTGCTATTGATACTGGCATATAATTCCACACATTAAAAAATGGAGAACAAAAATGTGGAGGTTAAAGGGAAAGATCAAGATCCACTTCCACCTCGTGCTGAAGCTGCTGCCACTAGTCATGGCCGAGATGATGAAATGCCATCAACGTCGTCTGCCAAGGCCGATGCCCAATGTCATAGTAGAGAGCATGTAAAATCCAAAACACAAAAGTTCAGTAAAATGACCAAAAAAATCAAAATTAAAAGCATCTGAGGAGAAGCGTAAACCTGCCAATATGCCATTTACGACACGGTTCAGCTTCACATGAGGATGGAAGCACTCATCCTCTCGCTAGAAAAAAAAAAAGACTAAAGCTGGCAAAAGCACAGCAAAGAACTGTGCGTTCTTCAAAATCACAAATCCCCAAGGAGAGTCCAATTGTGTCGGTTGCGATGCCTGACCTTCCCAACACTGGACCGGAAGAGCTTGTGCCTTCCACCATTTGCACGCCCCCTGCAAGTGCTGTAAGGAGCACCCGCAGTCCAGTTCCTGATAGTCAAATTGAAGATGTCAGTGTTGAAGTACACCAGGATGAGGATATGGGTGTTGCTGGCGCTGGGGAGGAAATTGACAAGGAGGATTCTGATGGTGAGGTGGTTTGTTTAAGTCAGGCACCCGGGGAGACACCTGTTGTCCGTGGGAGGAATATGGCCATTGACATGCCTGGTCAAAATACAAAAATAATCAGCTCTTCGGTGTGGAATTATTTCAACACAAATGCGGACAACAGGTGTCAAGCCGTGTGTTGCCTTTGTCAAGCTGTAATAAGTAGGGGTAAGGACGTTAACCACCTCGGAACATCCTCCCTTATACGTCACCTGCAGCGCATTCATCATAAGTCAGTGACAAGTTCAAAAACTTTGGGTGACAGCGGAAGCAGTCCACTGACCACTAAATCCCTTCCTCTTGTAACCAAGCTCCTGCTGTTACGCACACCAGTGCTAACAGGAGTATACCGGTGTATGAACAGAGAGGGATGCGAGGCAAAACGAACTCACAGACAGTATAACACAACATACACAGGAGGTGATGGAATAACTAATAAACACAAAATGAACGGGGAAGCCCAAAGGCTCAGGAATTGGGTGTCTCCCTAGTGTCAGGAATGCTCAGATGGAATAGAGCGGACAATGAAGCGAGATGTAGTGATTTAACATGTGGAGCACCCAAAATGATGTTGCTAAGAGCAACAGGAAAAACCCCAAAGGGTTACCAACGGGTGTGGGAATAAACTCCTTGGTCAGAAATAGAAATATAGACACAAGGAGAGTATCCACAATCCTAACCCCCACTTGCAGGGCACAGGTTCAGCTTACTGCCACTAAACTGACACCTGGACGCCCTGCACAGTGAGGGAGGATTAAGCAAGCAGGTCTGAGAGTACAGCCGCAAACCTGCTGGGTTCACAGAATAGCAAAAGAACCCCAGCAGGTTAAACAACTGACTCCAGTCTTACTGCTAGGTCCGGATTGGCAGAATGAAGTACCGAATCCCAAGGCCTATTCGCAGTAAGCAACAAGTAAATACAAAGTCACACAGTACTAGCTAACTCTCTGGAACTGACTGACAAACAAAGATTCAGCAGCATTTGCCTAGCCTGAGAGGATGGTTTATATAGCAGGTGCTGTCAACGCCCCACTCAGACCTCACAGACTGTGAGCACAAAACCAGCGCCGGATTCCCTGCCGTGCACAGAGCCTGTAACCACTACACAGTAAAAACCCGGACCGGAGTATCAGCTGCGCTCAGGTTACTCCGCTAACACTTGCCTCCCGGTTGCCATGGCGACGTGGCAGTACAGAACAGGAGATCCTAACAGTACCTCCCCTCTGACGAGGGGTCAAAGAACCCCTACCACCGGGTTTATCGGGGAACTGCGAGAAGAAAGAGCGTATCAGTCTGGGGGCATGAAGATCACAACTGCGCACCCACGACCGCTCCTCCGGGCCATACCCCTTCCAGTGCACCAAAAATGACAGCCGACCCCGAACCATCTTGGAGTCAAGAACCCTTTCAACCACAAACTCCCTCTGGCCCCGTATCAGAAGAGGAGAAGGTCTTCCACTGGAAGAAGGATTACTAACCGCCAGTTTTAAAAGGGAACAATGAAATGTTTTATTGATACCCAATGAACGGGGCAGATCTAACTGAAATGCCACCGGATTGATAACCCTGGTGATCTTATAAGGGCCGATGAACCGGGGGCCTAACTTATGAGATGGCTGTCTCAACTTCAAATTCTTGGTGGACAACCAGACGAAGTCTCCTAATTTAAACCTGCAGGGTCTTCTCCGCTTATCAAAAACCCTTTTGGTCACTAATGACACAGACACAAGGGCTTTCTTAACTTTCCTCCAAATACCCCTAAGGGCCGAAACCACAGAGGAACCACCAGGCGTGGAATCCAGGGGGTCAAAAGAATTGGCCTTAGGATGATGCCCATACACACAAAGGAAGGGAGAGATCCCTGTAGCAGAGTGAGCCGCGTTGTTATAGGCAAACTCAGCCATGGACAGATGAGCAACCCAGTCAGTATGACACTTGGAGACATAACACCTGAGGAACTGCTCCAAGGACTGGTTCACCCTCTCAGTCTGCCCATTAGACTGTGGATGGTAGCCTGACGACAAGCTCACAGAAATCTGGAGATCAGAACAAAATGCCCTCCAGAATTTGGCCACAAACTGGGATCCACGGTCAGAGACCACATCAAGTGGCAACCCGTGGAGGCGCACAACATGCTGCATAAATAACTCAGACAGGCGTCTGGCCGATGGCAACCCAACCAGTGGAACGAAATGCGCCATCTTCGAAAACCTGTCAACGACAACCCAAATGGCTGTCATCCCCGAGGATTTGGGCAAGTCCACCACAAAATCCATGGAAATGTGGGTCCATGGCTTAGATGGAATAGAGAGTGGATGTAATGGGCCGACAGGAACCCCTCTAGGAGTTTTATTTCGGGCACAAACGTCACATGCCCGAACCCACTGATCCACATCCTTAGCCACCGAGGGCCACCACACCGCCCTAGACAGCAACTCCCGAGTTCTGGCAATACCCGGATGCCCTGCCGACCTCTTGGCATGGAATTCCAGGAACACTCGCTGTCTTAACCTAGGAGGCATAAACAAGAGACTTACCGGAAGGTCTGGAGGAGCCTGCTCCTGTGCTCTAAGGACTAATGACAAGAGGTCCTGGGTAATGCCCACTTTAATACATGATGGGGACACAATGGGCAATGGCTCCTCGGTGGTCTCTTGGACTGGAGCAAAACTCTGCGAGAGCGCATCAGCCTTGATGTTTTTTGACCCAGGGCGATATGTTATCAAAAAATTAAAGCGAGCAAAAAACAAAGCCCATCGCGCTTGCCTGGCATTGAGCCGCTTCGCTGACTCTAAATATGCCAGATTCTTATGGTCGGTGAGAATTGAGACCACAAACTTAGCCCCCTCAAGCCAGTGTCTCCACTCCCCGAGTGCATCCTTTATAGCCAACAATTCCCGGTTACCCACATCATAATTCATCTCGGCAGACGAAAATTTACGGGAAAAGTAAGCACAGGGATGAAGGCGATTATCAGACACCCCCATCTGAGAGAGCACTGCCCCAATACCTATCTCAGAGGCATCCACTTCTACCACAAAAGGACGCTCTGGATCTGGGTGTCGCAGCACCTTGGCCGAGACAAATGCCCTTTTGAGACGGGCAAAGGCCGCTTTGGCCTCACAAGACCAGTGAGCAACATCCGCCCCTTTCTTAGTGAGTGCCACCAAGGGGGCCACTATAGACGAAAATCCAGCGATGAACCGTTTATAAATATTCGCAAAGCCCAGAAAACGCTGAAGCGCCTTCAAACTAGTGGGCTGCACCCAATCCAGGACTGCCTGTACCTTAGAACCCTCCATTTGGAAACCTTCTGAGGAGATAATATACCCTAGAAATGCGATTTGCTGGACTTCAAATTCGCACTTCTCCAGCTTCGCCCCAAGCTGGTGGTCTCTGAGTTTCTGGAGGACTAAGCGTACATGCTTCCGATGTTCCTCCAGGGAATGGGAGAAGATTAGGATGTCATCTAGATAAACAACTAAAAATCTATCCAAATATTCCCTGAGCACATCGTTCATTAATTCCTGGAAGACTGCCGGGGCATTAGAGAGCCCAAAAGGCATCACCAAATATTCATAATGCCCTGAGTGGGTATTAAAGGCAGTCTTCCATTCATCCCCCTCTCTTATTCGGATTAGATTGTAAGCACCGCGTAGGTCAATCTTAGAAAAAATGGTGGCAGTACGAAGCTGGTCAAACAAAACCGAAATGAGAGGCAGTGGGTACGAGTTTTTAATTGTGATACGGTTCAATTACCTGAAGTCGACGCAGGGTCGCAACGAACCGTCCTTTTTACCCACGAAGAAGAACCCCGACCCAACTGGGGACTGTGAGGGTCTGATAAATCCCTTAGCCAAGTTCTCCTGAATGTACTCTGCCATAGCCTGAGTCTCAGGACGTGACAGGGAGTACAACCTGCTCTTGGGAA
This sequence comes from Pseudophryne corroboree, assembly GCF_028390025.1. Taxonomy (NCBI): domain Eukaryota; kingdom Metazoa; phylum Chordata; class Amphibia; order Anura; family Myobatrachidae; genus Pseudophryne; species Pseudophryne corroboree. The sequence continues at coordinate 117,049,253 of NC_086444.1, forward strand.
GCTTAGCATCCGGCAACAAATCAATGGCACAGTCATAGGGGCGATGGGGAGGTAGTACCTCCGCAACTTTTTTGGAGAACACATCCGCAAAATCTGCATAACATCCTGGCAATCCTGGCAAACTTAGCTGCGAGAGCCTGACTGGAAGGCTCAAGCAACTCCTGAAACAATCACTATCCCAACTAAGAATCTCCCCAGAGACCCAGTTAAATTGAGGGTTATGGGCTCTTAACCAGGGTAACCCCAAAACCAATGGGGCAAAAGAACAGACAGTCACATAGAAAGACAATTTTTCAGAGTGTGTGGCTCCAATAAACAAAGGAATTTGGCTGGTGCAGGAGGTAATTTTACCCTGGGACAATGGTTCCCCGTTTAACCCACAGATCTCAATCTCTGATGCCAAAGGTACTGAGGGAACAGAGTGTTCCAGGGCGAATTGACGGTCCATGAAAACCCCATCGGCCCCACTGTCAACAAAGGCCTCAGTCTTGACAGTTTGACCGAGGATCTCCAAAGTCACCGGAATGAGAAAAGTCTTTTTGGGAAAATCTGACTTCTGGCCTGACAGGATATTTCCCATCACCCTCAGGCCCTGAAGTTTTCCGGCTTTTCTGGGCATGATACTATGACATGACCTTTATTCCCACAGTACAAACACAAACCCTGCTGTCTCCTCCGCGTCTTCTCACGCGAGGAGAGGTGGGTAGCCCCAATCTGCATAGGCTCCTCGGAATATTCCTCAGAGTCTGAGGTTCCCTTGGGAAAAAAGGAAACTGCGGTCTCCCTTTCAAGCCTACGCTCTCTCAGCCATCTATCCACCCGGATGGATAACTGCATGAGCTGATCTAAGCTATCAGGCGAGGGATATTGTACCAGTTGGTCCTTTATCTGGTCAGAAAGGCCCCTTCGGTACTGGTTTCTCAGGGCTGGGTCATTCCACTGGGTATCATGAGCCAACCTCCGAAACTCCGTACTATAAACCTCAGCTGGCCGTCGCCCTTGCTTTAGGACCGTAATCTGAGCCTCGGCTGAAGCCATCTTGTCAGGGTGTTCATACAAAATGCCCAGTGCCGTGAAAAAAGCATCAACACTTTTAAGCGACGGACAGTCAGGCTGCAACCCATATGCCCAGACCTGTGGGTCTCCTTGTAGCAAGGAAATCACCATGCCCACCCGCTGAATCTCCGACCCAGAAGACTGGGGCCTAAGCCTGAAATATAGCTTACAGCTCTCCTTGTAACAAAAGAACTGCGAGCGATCTCCAGAAAAACGATCCGGGAGATTTACTTTCGGCTCCTTAACCCCTAAACTTGCCGCTGCTGCTGCGGGAGCTCCGCTAGCGGCCTGCGGGGTGTTCATTTTAATGGACATCTCATTAAATTGTCGAGTCAGGACCTGCACCTGATCGACCACCTGTTGCAAAGTATTTTGAGGGGTATGCTCCATATTCCCACAAAATTTCAACAGGAGTAGGGCTGCTGAATATGTTACGCACACCAGTGCTAACAGGAGTATACCGGTGTATGAACAGAGAGGGATGCGAGGCAAAATGAACTCACAGACAGTATAACATAACATACAAAGGAGGTGATGGAATAACTAATAAACACAAAGTGAACGGAGAAGCCCAAAGGCTCAGGAATTGGGTGTCTCCCTAGTGTCAGGAATGCTCAGATGGAATAGAGCGGACAATGAAGCGAGATGTAGTGATTTAACATGTGGAGCACCCAAAATGATGTTGCTAAGAGCAACAGGAAAAACCCAAAGGGTTACCAACGGGTGTGGGAATAAACTCCTTGGTCAGAGATAGAAATATAGACACAAGGAGAGTATCCACAATCCTAACTCCCACTTGCAGGGCACAGGTTCAGCTTACTGCCACTAAACTGACACCTGGACGCCCTGCACAGTGAGGGAGGATTAAGCAAGCAGGTCTGAGAGTACAGCCGCAAACCTGCTGGGTTCACAGAATAGCAAAAGAACCCCAGCAGGTTAAACAACTGACTCCAGTCTTACTGCTAGGTCCGGATTAGCAGAATGAAGTACCGAATCCCAAGGCCTATTCGCAGTAAGCAACAAGTAAATACAAAGTCACACAGTACTAGCTAACTCTCTGGAACTGACTAACAAACAAAGATTCAGCAGCATTTGCCTAGCCTGAGAGGATGGTTTATATAGCAGGTGCGGTCCACGCCCCACTCAGACCTCACAGACTGTGAGCACAAAACCAGCGCCGGATTCCCTGCCGTGTACAGAGCCTGTAACCACTACATAGTAAAAACCCGGACCGGAGTATCAGCTGCGCTCAGGTTACTTCGCTAACACTTGCCTCCCGGTTGCCATGGCGACGTGGCAGTACAGAACAGGAGATCCTAACACCTGCAAACCACACCACCAACTCCCTCAGTGTCAATTTCCTCCTTACCCAGGAAAGCCAATAGTCCGGCAGGCCATGTCACTGTCAAGTCTGACGAGTCCTCTCCTGCCTGGGATTCCTCCGATGCATCCTTGAGTGTAACGCCTACTGCTGCTGGCGCTGCTGTTGTTGCTGCTGGGAGTCGATCGTCATCCAAGAGGGGAAGGCGGAAGACCACTTGTACTACTTCCAGTAAGCAATTGACTGTCCAACAGTCCTTTGCGAGGAAGATGAAATATCACAGCAGTCATCCTGCTGCAAAGCAGATAACTCAGGCCTTGGCAGCCTGGCGGTGAGAAACGTGGTTCCGGTATCCATCGTTAATTCAGAGGCAACTATAGACTTGATTGAGGTACTGTGTCCCCGGTACCAAATACCATCTAGGTTCCATTTCTCTAGGCAGGCGATACCGAAAATGTACACAGACCTCAGAAAAAGACTCACCAGTGTCCTAAAAAATGCAGTTGTACCCAATGTCCACTTAACCACGGACATGTGGCCAAGTGGAGCAGGGCAGACTCAGGACTATATGACTGACAGCCCACTGGGTAGATGTATTGCCTCCCGCAGCAAGAACAGCAGCGGCGGCACCAGTAGCAGCATCTCGCAAACGCCAACTCGTTCCTAGGCAGGCTACGCTTTGTATCACCGCTTTCCAGAATAGGCACACAGCTGACAACCTCTTACGGCAACTGAGGAAGATCATCGCAGAATGGCTTACCCCAATTGGACTCTCCTGGGGATTTGTGACATCGGACAACGCCAGCAATATTGTGCGTGCATTACATCTGGGCAAATTCCAGCACGTCCCATGTTTTGCACATACATTGAATTTGGTGGTGCAGAATTATTTAAAAAACGACAGGGGCGTGCAAGAGATGCTGTCGGTGGCCCGAAGAATTGCGGGCCACTTTCGGCATTCAGGCACCGCGTACAGAAGACTGGAGCACCACCAAACATTCCTGAACCTGCCCTGCCATCATCTGAAGCAAGAGGTGGTAACGAGGTGGAATTCAACCCTCTATATGCTTCAGAGGATGGAGGAGCAGCAAAAGGCCATTCAAGCCTATACATCTGCCCACGATATAGGCAAAGGAGGGGGAATGCACCTGACTCAAGCGCAGTGGAGAATGATTTCAACGTTGTCCAAGGTTCTGCAACCCTTTGAACTTGCCACACGTGAAGTCAGTTCAGACACTGCCAGCCTGAGTCAGGTCATTCCCCTCATCAGGCTTTTGCAGAAGAAGCTGGAGACATTGAAGGAGGAGCTAAAACAGAGCGATTCCGCTAGGCATGTGGGACTTGTGGATGGAGCCCTTAATTCGCTTAACCAGGATTCACGGGTGGTCAATCTGTTGAAATCAGAGCACTACATTTTGGCCACCGTGCTCGATCCTAGATTTAAAACCTACGTTGTATCTCTCTTTCCGGCAGACACAAGTCTGCAGAGGTTCAAAGACCTGCTGGTGAGAAAATTGTCAAGTCAAGCGGAACGTGACCCGACAACATCTCCTCCTTAACATTCTCCCGCAACTGGGGGTGCGAGGAAAAGGCTAAGAATTCCTAGCCCACCCGCTTACGGTGATGCAGGGCAGTCTGGAGCGAGTGCTGACATCTGGTCCGGACTGAAGGACCTGCCAACAATTACTGACATGTCGTCTACTGTCACTGCATATGATTCTCTCACCATGGAAAGAATGGTGGAGGATTATATGAGTGACCGCATCCAAGTAGGCACGTCAGACAGTCCGTACGTATACTGGCAGGAAAAAGAGGCAATTTGGAGGCCCTTGCACAAACTGGCTTTATTCTACCTAAGTTGCCCACCCTCCAGTGGTGTACGAGGTTACTTCCAGAAAATGTGGAGAAGATGATGTTCATCAAAATGAATTATAATCAATTCTTCCGTGGAGACATTCACCAGCAGCAATTGCCTCCAGAAAGTACACGGGGACCTGAGATGGTGGATTCCAGTGGGGACGAATTAATAATCTGTGAGGAGGGGGGTGTACACAGTGAAAGGGGTGAGGAATCGGAGGATGATGATGAGGTGGACATCTTGCCTCTGTAGAGCCAGTTTGTGCAAGGAGAGATTGATTGCTTCTTTTTTGGTGGGGGCACAAACCAACCAGTCATTTCAGTCACAGTCGTGTGGCAGACCCTGTCGCTGAAATGATGGGTTCGTTAAAGTGTGCATGTCCTGTTTATACAACATAAGGGTGGGTGGGAGGGCCCAAGGACAATTCCATCTTGCACCTCTTTTTTCTTTCATTTTTCTTTGCATCATGTGCTGTTTGGGGATATTTTTTTGGAAGGGCCATCCTGCCTGACACTGCAGTGCCACTCCTAGATGGGCCAGGTGTTTGTGTCGGCCACTTGTGTCGCTTAGCTTAGTCACACAGCCACCTTGGTGCGCCTCTTTTTTTCTTTGCATCATGTGCTGTTTGGGGACAATTTTTTGGAAGTGCCATCCTGTCTTGATTGACACTGCAGTGCCACTCCTAGATGGGCCAGGTGTTTGTGTCGGCCACTTGTGTCGCTTAGCTTAGTCACACAGCCACCTTGGTGCGCCTCTTTTTTTCTTTGCATCATGTGCTGTTTGGGGACAATTTTTTGGAAGGCCCATCCTGTCTTGATTGACACTGCAGTGCCACTCCTAGATGGGCCAGGTGTTTGTGTCGGCCACTTGTGTCGCTTAGCTTAGTCACACAGCCACCTTGGTGCGCCTCTTTTTTTCTTTGCATCATGTGCTGTTTGGGGACTATTTTTTGGAAGGGCCATCCTGTCTTGATTGACACTGCAGTGCCACTCCTAGATGGGCCAGGTGTTTGTGTCGGCCACTTGTGTCGCTTAGCTTAGCCATCCAGCGACCTCGGTGCAAATTTTAGGACTAAAAATAATATTGTGAGGTGTGAGGTGTTCAGAATAGACTGGAAATGAGTGGAAATTATGGTTATTGAGGTTAATAATACTATGGGATCAAAATGACCCCCAAATTCTATGATTTAAGCTGTTTTTTACGGTTTTTTGAAAAAAACACCCGAATCCAAAACACACCCGAATCCGCCAAAAAAATTTCGGTGAGGTTTTGCCAAAACGCGTCCGAATCCAAAACACGGCCGTGGAACCGAACCCAAAACCAAAACACAAAACGCGAAAAATTTCCGGAGCACATCACTAACTACTACTAAGGGCATTGTGTAAGGAGCACAACTGTGTATGCATTGTGTAGAGGGCACTACTACTATGGGCATTGTGTAAGGGGCACAACTACAGTGGGCATTGTGTAACGGTCACAACTGCAGTGGGCATTGTGCTGTAAGGGGCACAACTGCTATGTGGGCATTGTGTAAGGGGCACTACTACTATTGGCATTGTGTAAGGGGCACTACTACAGTGGGTGTTGTGAAAGGGGCATAACTACTGTGTGGGCATTGTGTAAGGATCACTACTACTATGGGCATTGTGTAAGGGGCACTACTACTATGGGCATTGTGTAAGGGGCACTACTACTGTGTGGGCATTGTGTAAGGGGCAGAACTATGGTGATCATTCCGAGTTGTTCGCCAGCTGCAATCGTTCGCTGTGCCGCGATGAGGCAAATAAAAGGCACTTCTGCGCATGCGGCGCAATGTGCACGCACGACGCACTATTATAACGGGCGATTGTAGTTTCACACAAGGTCTAGCGAAGCTTTTTTGTCGCACTGCTGGCCGCAGAGTGATTGACATAAAGTGGGCATTTCTGGGTGTCAACTGACCGTTTTCAGGGAGTGTTCGGAAAAACGCAGGCGGGCCAGGAAAAACGCAGGCGTGGCTGGGAGAACGCAGGGCGTGTTCCTGATGTCAAAACAGGAACTGAACAGTCTGAAGTGATCTTAAGCGCTGAGTAGGTCTGAAGCTACTCTGAAGCTGCACAATTTTTTTTTAAACCGCTCTGCGATCCTTTCGTTCGCACTTCTGCTAAGCTAAAATACACTCCCAGAGGGCGGCAGCTTAGCGTTTGCACGGCTGCTAAAAACTGCTAGCGAGCGAACAACTCTGAATGACCACCTTTGGTGTGGACATTGTGTAAGGGGTACAACAACGGCAGTGGGCATTGTGTGTAAGTGGCACTAGACACAGAATGAAGGGAGGTGGAGGATGAATGTAACAGAGTGAAGGGGGCAGCCTGAGAGACATGGAGTGAAGGGTTGGAGGCTGAGAGACACAGCATGAAGGGTTTGAGGTTGAAAGGCACAGAATGAAGGGGGAACAGAGAGGCACAGAGTGAAGGGGGAACTGAGAGGCACATAGTGAAGGGGGAACTGAGAGGCACAGAGTGAAGGGGGAACTGAGAGGCACAGAGTGAAGGGGGAAGACTGAGTGACACAAAGTTAGGTGGATTGTGAGAGATGCGTGGCAGGGAGACGCAGGTGGAAGATGATGGTGTGGATGAGAGATGACGCAGGGAAGGGATGATGGTGGGGGTGAAACATGATTCAGGGAGGGGAGGAGATGATGTGGCTGAGAGATGTAGCCAGGAGATGATGGTGTGGCTGAGAGACACAGGGGGCAGGAGGTGACATGAGTCTGGATTAACCTCTGTTGCATGATGATGATCTTAGGGGGTAATTCAGAGATGATCGCAGCAGGAACTTTGTTAGCAGTTGGGCAAAACCATGTGCACTGCAGGGGGGGCAGATATAACATGTGCAGAGAGAGTTAGATTTGGGTGGGGTGTGTTCAAACTGAAATCTAAAGTGCAGTGTAAAAATAAAGCATCCAGTATTTACCCTGCACAGAAACAAAATAACCCACCCAAATCTAACTCTCTCTGCTACGATCAGGTCTGAATTACCCCCTTGGTTATATTCCTATACAAACAGGCATCTTCTGGACCATGTAATTTCCTACATGAATAGTGATTACTGACTAAAGGGGTCATTATGACCCGATCGCACGCTGCAGTTGTTCGTAGCGCAGCAACCGGTTCGGAACTGCGCAGGCCGTTGTTACCTAGCGATCGCTTCTGCCTGATTGACAGGCAGAGGTGTTCACTGGGCAGAAGGGGGCGGCACGGCAGCGTTTAGCCACCGTTTTTGGGGCGCTGTCTGGCCAATGCAGTCGTGGCCAGACCGTGGGGGGGGGGGGGGGGGGGGGGCTACAGCGGCTGCGTGATGTCACATGCAGCCGCTGCGACCCGGGGCAGTGACAAGTAACTCCCGTCCAGCCGCAGGAGCTGCGCTGGCCGGGAGTTACTCTTCAAGTACAAAAGCATCGACGCTGTGGGGGAAAGACAGACTGACATGCGGGGCTGACTAGCCCTGTGCTGGGCGTCCCCCCGCATGTCTGGGACGATGATCGTAGCTGTGCTAAATTTAGCACAGCTACGATCAACTCAGAAGAATGACCCTCTAAAGACGCTGTCTGCCCAGGGAGGTCATTTATTCAGTGGTTCCACATTGTGAGAAACCACCATAAAGCTAAGGTGCACATGGAATGGAAAGGAATGCTCCCAGAGTGAAAAGAAATGTTGACAAATCCCCGTTTGCAGTGACCATGCCCCCTGTGGTATGTGATTTATATTTCATTCAGTGCCAATAGGTGGTGCTAGACACACCAAATAGGTGGAGCCAGGCACATCAAGTAGGTGGTGCTAAACACACCCATCCGACGGTGCACCCCCTAAATAAAATATTCTGCGCACGCCTATGGCAGAGAGAGTTAGATTTGGGTGTGGTGTGTTCAAACTGAAATCTAAATTGCAGTGTAGAAATGAAGCAGCCAGTATTTACCCTGCACAGAAACAATATAACCCACCCAAATCTAAGTCTCTCAGTACATGTTACATCTGCTCCAAGTGATTTCTGTTCACAGGGCCTAATTCAGCATGGATCGTAGATGTGCGAAAAAAACACCCTGCACAGGTCATATCCGCCCCGCATGCCGGATCCAGCCCCGCCGCAAACATGCAAAAGCATTGCACGGCGACGATGCTTTTGCATGTTTAGGGTAGCCCTCTGCCTATGCAGCCTAGCCCTCCATGTTTCGGGTGGCACCGGCTGTGACGTTAACGAAGCCGATGCGGCCCGCCCCACGATCGGTCCAGACACGCCTGTCTGGACCATGCCTCCCAATGCCGAGTCAACGCCCTTTTAATGTCACCGCTGCGACGCCCCCTCCCACCCCGCGAACGCCTCTGCCGGTCAATCAGACAGAGGCATTTGCACAAGTGAGATTTTTTGTATCTTACTGTGTGCGCACGCGTTCCATGCTGAATTAGACCCACAGTCCGCAAACTATGTACTATTTGGACTTATTCTGTTCTGCATCTCATTAGGAATCTTCTGGTGACACTGTGGAAGTGATCGCATTATACAGCTAGTAAATATGATCAATACAACCCTTCGCTCGGAGGTCCTTACCCTTGTGTTTGTATATGTCCCTAATCAAGACCAATCACAATTTTTCTGTTCTTTATCCCTGTATCTTGGGAGAGTAGTGCAGGGAAACATAATTCTGGGTAGGAACCTCAACACTGTTATATACCCTATTTTAGATAGGTCCGGAACCCCTAAAAGTAAGAAAGAGGCAACACTATCTAGATCTTCCCTCACTTTGACGTCTTCCCTCAAGCAGCTCAATGTATGTGACACCTGGCGCCTTAGGCATTCCTCCGCCAGGGACTATACCTATTTTCTGTGCGGCACCAGCATTACTCTCACATAGACATGATTCATGTGTCGCAGTCACTTACATCTTTGGTCTCTGACGCTGGCATCACTCCTTTTACATGGACCGATCATACAGGGGTATATATCTTCATTCTTCATAGACTTATACAGGGCCACGTAAATGGCGTTTAGATGACCCCCTCTTGTCACATCTATTGACTCTTTCGGAAACCAAAATAGCCTTACAGTATTATTTCGAGGAAAGTGACTCCCCTAATATTCCTCCTGGGCTTATCTGGGAAGCACACAAGGCCACTATTCACGCTCATCTCAGCGAAATCCTCAGCCATATGAAAGAAGACTGCCCAGGAGGTCCAGAGCTTGGAATCTCAAATCTCCACTTTATTGGCCCAACATAAAATCTTTCCTAGCACCTCCTTGATCTCCCAGATTGATTTCCTCAAGGGGCAGTTAAATACTCCGCCTCTTCTTTCTCCCCGCACAGCGGCAATATTGCAGAAACTGTGACAGAATTTTATGATAAAGCCGACAAAGCTGACACCCTTTTAGCAAACAAGCTGAGACATAGACAAGCTACGGGTGTAATTGATCTATTATTTCCCATAAATTAGGTGCACTCAAAAGAGATGATTGAGGAATTTGAAGATTTCTATTTTTCCCTCTTTTTCTTACATCCTAGAGGATGCTGGGGTCCATATTAGTACCATGGGCAGTGGCGCCGAGAGAGGGGGGGGGGGTGGAGGGTACAAATTACCCGGGCCCAGATCTAATGGAGGGGCCCAGGTCACCTTCTCCCTTACCTGAAAACTGCAGCTTTTCTTCTCAGCCCAGCACACGCTGCTGTGTGCTGAGTTGTGCAGTGTGGTCAGGGAAGCGCTTAACATACAATTTTTTCTGTCTTTTTTTCTAAGGTGCCTGACCATGATCAGGCCATGCCCCCTGAAAAGTATCTGGGCAGAGCCAGGGGTATGGTCCTAAAAGCGTGTGCTTCTCATGTGCTAGACACACCTCCTAAGTGGTGTTGCCTTGCCCCCATCATGCTGTGGTCAAACCCCCTCGAGTTGGGCCAGGAAGTTGTTGTACTGGGGCCCATGATTTCTCTTGGTAGCCCTGACCATGGGGTATAGACGGGTCCATTAGGAGCCGTGGGTACTTTAAGACTTTGATAGTGTGGGCTGGCTCCTCCCTCTATGCCCCTCCTACCAGACTCAGTTTAGAAAATGTTCCCGGAGGAGCCGGTCACACCTAGGGGAGCTCTTAGAGCTTTTCTGGTTTTATTGTTTTTTTTAAAGATGTTAGGCACAGGGAGGCTGCTGGCAACAGCCTCCCTGCTTCGTGGGACTTAGGGGGGGGAGTAGTGTCCAACCCTCAGAGGTTAATGGCCACTATCTCTGCTGACAGGACAGTAAGCTCCTGAGGGTGATGATCGTTGGCCCCAAAGGCGACCGCTCACTGCCGCAGCTTGCCACCACCCCCTAATAGAGCCAGAAGATCGCGGTGGTGAGTGTGTCCCCGGTGACCTGACAAGCGGGGAGCTGGGGTGAATGGCGGCATCAGGGTGGGAATGCAGTACTGACACTGCGCTCCGGAGGCTCAGCGGTACATATGGTGCGGCACTGTGAGGAGCGCCCTGGGCCAGCGCATATACCCTAAAAAACTGGTCACTAACTACACCTGTGGGCTCTTGCCTGGGCAAACGGCGGGTGCTTCAGAGCCGGAGGGCATAGATATCTCGGCCCTGGAAGGTTGCGGCCTCCCCGAGATCTCAGAGCCGGGACCTCAGGTACAGAGACCGCCGGGCGGATTTCCGGTGCAACCGGACGCCTGGCTTCCCGCTACGGTCCCCAATCGTTCTTGGACTCCCCGCAGTGGAGTGGTCCAGAAAGGCCGGGAGAGCTGATCGGAGCCGGCGTCAACACCTCATTCTATTACCTAGCGGTGAAACGCTGTGCTGCGGCTGCCCGTGTGGACCCTCCTGGAGCTTGTCGGCGGCGGCCATCTTGTGGACATGGTTGGCAGAGATTACCGCTGTGGCTGGAGCCGGGACCTGGAACTGACCTCCCGCCGGAGCTGTACGGGTGGCGCACTCCCCCCTCTGACTGCGGCAGAATCTCCCTGATGCCCTAGTGACCGGCGGGGGCTCCCTCTGACTTGGATGCCGGGAAGCGCCTCTGACTGATCTACACAGAGCTGGGGGACGCCGGCTGTGTGGCTCCCCTCCTGCTGAAGCTTCTCCGCGGCGGCCATCCTGAAAGCTGGAGGAGAGGTGAGCCCCTTTCTATTATAGGCTACCTGAGCATTGGACTATGCTCTAAGTTACTTATCCCCTCCTCCCCCTCCCCCTCTGCTGCATTCTGCCCCAGCAGCTGAAGTAACTCCTGGAGGGGCTGCACATCTCTACGACTCCACTATTGATGCACCTGAACTCCCACAGTACTCCACGTGCCAGGCAGCCATCTTGGACGGGACCCGGCCACGCTGCCCGCTGCTGCTCATCTCCGGCCACTCCGCTCTGCTGCCCAGATCGCTGGAGATTCCTGCCCAGCGGGGAATCCTGACCATCTGCCTAATGGAGCGCTGGAGATTCCTACCTCTAGGCTCATTGTAAGGGCTTGTATTGGCTCATTGTAAGGGCTTGTATTGGCTCATTGTAAGGGCTTGTATTGGCTCATTGTAAGGGCTTGCATTGGCTCATTGTAAGGGCTTGCATTGGCTCATTGTAAGGGCTTACATTGGCTCATTGTAAGGGCTTGTATTGGCTCATTGTAAGGGCTTGTATTTTAAAGTGTTGCTTGGATTTGTAAGTGTATGTGAGTGTTTGTAAGTGAATGTGAGTTGGAATCAGCAGAATACAGAGCTGGTAGCTGAGTGAAAAGGAGGTGCAGTGAGCTGGAACAACTGCAACTGCTAAGTGGAGTATCGGTGCCGCAGGAGAGGTCCCACTCAGAGGGGGCACTGGAGTACTACGGCTGCATAAAAGCGAAGGACCAAGAACCGCACAAAGATAGATAAGTATAAGCCAGCTTAATTATTGTATAAGTGAGTGTTTGCCCAGATTGTTTGTCTTCTACTTTTTCTTTTTGCTTCTTTTTCTTTGAGAGTAACAGGAAGTTAGACCTTACAAACAATATGGGAGGGGCTGTGATTGGGGACCTCACTCAGTGCATGTCGTGCAAGATGTATGCACACCTGGAGCTACCAGCCCAGTGTGATTACATCTGCACGAGGTGTGTGCGAACGGTTGCCATGGAAGCCCAGGTAACTGATCTAGAGCAAACCGTTACACGACTGAGGGAGATTCACAATCTCGAGCGAAGTTTAGACAGAACGGTGGAGGAGTTGCGGGAGGGGTCACTGGTAGAAGAGGATGATGATCAGATAGCCAGCTGGGTTAATGTTAGAAGGAAGAAAAAGAGGGGGAGGCTCGACATCTCCAAACTATCAAACCCGAACAAATTTGCCCGACTGGACGAGGAATCGGAGGATGATAGTGAAGAAATGACGGTGCCGGAGGAGACTGCTCCCTCTAGCATCCAGAGGAGCGGGCTCTCTGGTGCAGTTGGGATAAAAGATAGTGAGGTACCTAGTCAGATGGTGGTGGTAGGGGATTCTATCATCAGGAAGGCAGATAGGGCAATCTGCTACCGGGACCGTGATCACCATACAGTCTGTTGTCTCCCGGGTGCTCGGGTACGGCACATCGCGGACCGGGTAGATAGATAGTTGGGAGGAGCTGGGAAAGACCCGGCGGTCTTGGTGCACGTTGGCACCAATGACAAAGTTAGCGGAAGGTGGGATGTCCTTAAGAAAGACTATAGGGACTTAGGAAAGAAACTTAAGGCAATGACATCTAAGGTAATATACTCCAAAATATTACCCGTGCCACGCGCTAGTCCAGGGAGGCAGAGGGAGATTACGGAGGTAAATGTGTGGCTTAGGGATTGGTGCAGGAAAGAGGGGTTTCTTTTCCTGGAACACTGGGCAGACTGCTCAGTCAGGTGCCATCTCTTTTGTCGTGACGGATTGCACCTGACTGAGGAGGAGGCAGCGGTGCTGGGGGGAAGGATGGTTAGAAGGTTGGAGGAGATTTTAAACTAGGAGCCTGGGGGGAGGGTTTAGCTAGAAACTACGGGTCATGCAGTGAGAATAGTGGGGATGGCGGTAGTAAACTAAATGGGGGAGAAGTTGGGGGGAGGGTAAGAGCAGGCGGTAAGGTTACTAACGTGTACTAAAAGAGATTTTACCAAAGCACTAACCAATGACGATTACAGGTCATCATTGCTACATAAGGTGAAAGATGTCTCTAACGCAAGGGAAAATACTTATCTTAGTTGTATGTATGTAAACGCTAGAAGCATTACTGGTAGAAAGGGCGAACTAGAAATACTTGCAGCAAGCAAACAGTATGATTTATAGGCATGACTGAAACTTGGTGGGACGAATCTCATGATTGGACAGTCAATCTAGAGGGCTATACACTGTTTAGGAGAGACAGACTAAATAAAAAGGGTGGAAGGGTGTGTCTTTACATAAAGCCGTTTTTAAAACCTGATATATGGGAAAATATTCAGGAGGGGACTGTAGACACTGTCGAAACATTATGGGTAGAAATTGCAAGCGGGGAAAAAGGAATAAAAAAGTTAGTATTGGGTGTATGCTATAGGCCGCCTGGTATCAACGTATCTGATGAGGAATTGTTACTAAAGCAAATTGAAACAGCAGCAGGAGTAGGAGACATAGTAGTGATGGGAGATTTTAACTATCCAGAGATAAACTGGAAAAACGATTCATGTGATACTGCTAGGGGCAATATGTTTTTAAACACACTTAATGATAACTACTTAGTTCAACTAATTGAGGAACCAACTAGGTACAATGCAATCTTAGACCTGGCATTAACAAACAATGGGGATTTGGTATCAGGTATTATAGTAGGGGAACCCATAGGAAACAGCGACCACAATATGGTCACATTCAATATCAGTTTTCATAAACAGTCCTATACTGGCTCAACTAGGACTCTAAACTTTAGCAAAGCGAATTTTGAAAAGATGAGGGTATTTTTCAGGGATATTGAATGGGAAGGTTTGTTTCTATGAAAAAATACTACGGAGAAATGGGATGTACTAAAATTCCTGCTAGCTAAAAATACTCTCAAATGTATTCCTACGAGCAGCAAAAAAAGGAATAAAAATCATTAACCAATGTGGCTTAACAAAAAGATAAGGGAACTTACAGGCAAGAAAAGGCAAGCATTTAAAAAAAACAAATCTGACGGGGAAGCAGAGTCATTTCAGCACTATAAGGAATGTAACAAAATATGCAAAAAGGAAATAAGAGCGGCTAAAGTAGAAACTGAAAAACTAGTAGCAAAGGAAAGCAAAGCGAATTACCAAAAAATTCTTTAAATACATTAATAGCAAGAGATTAAAGAAGGAGAGTATAGGCCCTTTAAAAGACAAGTTGGGAGTCTTAAGCAAAAATGATAATGACATAGCGGACACACTAAATGAGTTTTTTTCAACAGTATTTACTAGAAAGGACCCAATTCAGGGACTAACACATAATCTCAATAATGAGAATATCCCACTGATAGGTACTTATTTAAGCGAGGAAGTAGTCTGTGATCGATTAAAACATTTTAAAATTAATAAGTCACCAGGTCCCGATGGTATTCACCCAAGGGTTCACTCTGAACTTGCAAAACCGCTATTTTTGATCTTTAAGGATTCAGTAATATCAGGTATGGTTCCCAAAGACTGGCGTATAGCAGAAGTAGTGCCTATATTCAAAAAGGGAAGTAAAGCTGAACCAGGTAATTATAGACCAGTTAGTCTTACATCTATAGTGGGGAAAGTATTGGAAGGTATTCTAAGAGATAGTATTCAGAAGTTCCTTGAAGTCAATAAGGTCATTAAATGGAATCAACATGGGTTTATTAAGGACAGATCCTGTCAAACCAGCTTACTTGGCTTTTATGAAACCGTAAGCGCAAACCTAGATCAGGGTAAAGAGGTGGATGTAATCTTTTTTAGATTTTGCCAAAGCATTCGACACAGTACCACACTTGAGACTTATCTACAAGCTACAAGAAACAGGGCTAGGAAGCACAATGTGCACTTGGGTCAAAAACTGGTTAGATAATAGGGAGCAGCGCGTTGTGGTTAATGGATCTTTTTCAAATTGGACTGAAGTGCTAAGTGGTGTGCCGCAAGGCTCAGTATTAGGACCGCTATTGTTCAATATTTTCCTTAACGACCTAACAGAAGGTCTAGAGAGCATGGTGTCAATTTTTGCAGATGATACCAAATTGTGTAAAGTTATAAATGCGGAGGGGGATGCTGAGCCGCTTCAGAACGACTTAGTTAAATTAGAAGCTTGGGCAGCAAAATGGAGAATGCGCTTCAATACAGACAAGTGTAAGGTAATGCACTGTGGTACTCTAAAAAAGGAAACCCAGAAATGATTTCCAGAAGAAAAAAGTCCCTTTGTGGAGCACTCTTTTATGTGTATAATTAGTAATTTAATAAAACATAACTTTTATTCACTCTTGTTAAAAGACTAACTAAACATGAACATACAATACAAGTACAATAAACATATATATATAGTGCGCTCACCAAATAGTAATGGTAGTGGTGGTATTTTAAAGCATCAAATGAGTAAATACATGTAACACATCAATACACCAAATATAAAACTTTAGATGCTATTTCATGGTCATCTCCAGCTAATGGTACCCTTGAAACAAATCTTAGTAGATTATTTCAAACATTTTTCATACAGTTCATTCATTGGCTATCTGTTTTTGATAACGTATATTAAGTCATAAACAATATGCCACAGGTGCTGCATTTGAACATGATACCATAATTTGCATAAAACCACATAAATAAGTCATAGCTCATGCTCCCTATGAGCAGAGAAAATTGTCATCCTGTACATATAACTCTAGAAATTATCCTGCAAGCTACCCAGAAAGCCAGATATCCACATTGTTAATTCTTGTAACAGTTACTATTATAGCATGGCTTCGATGCCCTATCCCTTGTATAGGTGTCAGGTATTGATTTCAATGGACTAGATAAGATAGAAAGAGACAGCGTGAAGATATGCCGCCCCTTCTGCTGCCGCCGTCTTCCGTGAGTGGACGGGGGTGAGAGCGGGACAGACAAACGCTGATCACGAAACGGGAGATACAGTGATGAGCCCTTTCTCCTCCGTTTGCGGTGTTAGATGGCCCTGATTACACTGGGCATCGCAGGGACCAAATTCGCCACCGGGAGGAGGGCAAACACCGAAATTGATGAGATAGAAACACAGATCATATAATAAATACTATAATAATTAATATAATAATGGTTGTGTCGAGTGGAATTTTATCCAAGACAAACCACACTGTAAGTGTCTTGGCTGTATCCCGGAAAGTGATTTTTGATACTATGTAACAATACACTGAAAGATTAACTATCTCATCTATCGTTGTGCATATGAATTAAATAATTTATAAACAACACAGTATCCCTGGCATAAATGGATTCAAATAAGTATCCGATAGATTGAGAGATAGGGACAGCGTGGGAATCTGCAGCCCCTTCTGCTGCCTCCGTCTTCAGTGAGCGGACGAAGGTGAGAGCGGAGCTTGCAGCACGCTGGCCGGAAAAAAAGATACGGTGTGCGGCCCCGTCTCCCGTGTGCGGTGTTAGGTGGCCCTGTATACACAATGCATAGCAGGGACCAAATGCGCCGCCGGGAGAGGAGAGGACACCTGAAAGGGGAAAGAAAGGGTACCTGACTTATTAGCTGGAAGGTGTAGATGTGTAAATGCTGTTCCCCCTGCAGCGGGGAATCAGCAAACGGCCAGAACGTGTTTCACCACGGAGGGCTTAATCACCTGTGAGCCTAGCCGAAGTCAGGAAGTGTGTCAGTATTTAAAAGGAGGCAGAACCAATCGTTGATCAGGGCCTGATTGCCCAGTGGTTAATTGATTAGTTAATTAATTGATTACCTGAGTGTCTGAATATTTAACTCAATATTCAGAGCAGAGAAATTCAAATTAGAACCCTTCCCAAACGGGGATTCGTTTACTATCTCAGAAACATTAATTAAAATATAAAAGCAATCAATTTGGCGCTAAAGAGAAAAGAAAAAATAATTTTTGTATTACATTATTAAAATAAATAAGACACCTAATGATTAGTTGTACTGTTAATAATAATTTTCTATCACAGGAACACTTGTTGAAGTATATAATCAATCAATTACACATTAAAGAGGAAACAAGGAATTTTCATAATTGTTTCGGGTGGAATTTTATCCAAGACAAACCACACTGTAAGTGTCTTGGCTGTATCCCGGAAAGTGATTTTTAATACTATGTAACAATACACTAAAAGATTAACTGTTTATATTATCATAATAACTAAATACTTAAATAAATTACCTACTAAGTGGTGGTATTATATTTGCCACTGAAGTGGATAAGTGGATATATAGACTTATAATCAAAATGCCAAAAAGGATTTTTTCTCATTATAATAATATAAATGATTCATAAGTTATGAAAAAGGGATGTGTTCGACATATGAACATGGGGTGAAGGTAAGAACGGGAGGGTTGGGTGAAGTTGGGGGAGGGTTTGGAGCAGTTTTTGATGGCACCACAATACGTGATCAAAATGCAAGTACAAAAAAATGCAAATACAAACAAATGTGTAGAAATCCTGGAACTGTGAAAAGAAGGGGAAAGGAGAGGGAAAAGATTTATGTGTGTATGCTAATAAAACGTGCCTATATAGGAAGTGTATAAATGTGGAAGTGAATGGTGTATGAAATAAATTATTATAAATGCAAAATTGTGTAATAAATGTGCGATGTGTTCAGATCCATATTTAATGGAATAAAAATTAAAGTATAGAATGTGAGAACATGAGAATCAGTAAATATAGGTATGTATATATGCTCTTAAACTAGATTCATTGCTTATATCCAAAAAGTGTGTTCCAAAAGATATATATTATGAAGTGGTTGTTTATTATCCTGCTGTTGATTAGGGAAGCCCCAAAGGGGCATAACCAAGACCTAAAGCTTAAAAATGGAAATGCAAATAGAAATGAAAGTAGAAATAATAATAATAATAATAATAATAATAATGAAAACAAACGTAAGAAAGGTAAGAGGGACGGCTATGGGGGCAGCATGTGCGCCCACATATGCCAACCTCTTCCTAGGGTGGTGGGAGAGGGAGGAAGTCTTTTCGGATGGCAATGAAGAATTGACAAAACATGTCATTATGTGGATTCACTACATAGATGACGTCCTTTTTATATGGGACGGATCGGAAGAACTCCTTGGGACTTTCATTAACAAATTGAATACTAACAACTTGAATCTCAAATGTACCTCAGAATACAGTAGAGATAATATCTCTTTTCTGTATTTGCAGATTTATCGAAGTACTGGCAACACTCTTGCAACCAAGTTATACCGTAAAAAAACCCGCTACGAACAGTGTTCTGCATAACTCAAGCTCACATTTTCCATCCACTATTAACAACATACCTAAGGGTGAGTTTTTAAGGCTTAAACGTAACTGCTCGGATAAGCAAGAATTTTTAGAGCAAAGCAAAGAATTAACTGCTCGCTTGCGAGAAAGAGGGTATAGCCATAGGCTAATAAAACAAGCCAGAACCTCACTTATGAAGATAGACAGAGGCACCCTTATTTTCCAAGAGAAAAAGAGCACTGACTCAGGCACCATCCGATTTGTGGGCGATTTTTGTAGCGATTGGAGAGAACTTAAATCGGCCATACAAAAACACTGGCATATGTTACAATCAGACCCAGATTTAGCAATGGAGATTGAGGACTCTGTCTCCATGAGCTGGAGAAGATCTCCCAACTTAAGGGATATCCTGGTTCAGTCATTATGTTTCCAAGACACCTAAACAAATTTCTACATATGGAGGGTTCTAAATTGAATTTCTCTGCTCTGAATATTGAGTTAAATATTCAGACACTCAGGTAATCCATTTATTAACTAATCAATTAACCACTGGGCAATCAGGCCCTGATCAACGATTGGTTCTGCCTCCTTTTAAATACTGACACACTTCCTGACTTTGGCTAGGCTCACAGGTGATTAAGCCCTCCGTGGTGAAACGCGTTCTGGCCGTTTGCTGATTCCCCGCTGCAGGGGGAACAGCATTTACACATCTACACCTTCCAGCTAATAAGTCAGGTACCCTTTCTTTCCCCTTTCAGGTGTCCTCTCCTCTCCCGGCGGCGCATTTGGTCCCTGCTATGCATTGTGTACTCAGGGCCACCTAACACCGCACACGGGAGACGGGGCCGCACACCGTATCTCTTTCTCCGGCCAGCGTGCTGCAAGCTCCGCTCTCACCTTCGTCCGCTCACTGAAGACGGAGGCAGCAGAAGGGGCTGCAGATTCGCACGCTGTCCCTATCTCTCAATCTATCGGATACTTATTTGAATCCATTTATGCCAGGGATACTGTGTTGCTTATAAATTATTTAATTCATATGCACAACGATAGATGAGATAGTTAATCTTTCAGTGTATTGTTACATAGTATCAAAAATCACTTTCCGGGATACAGCCAAGACACTTACAGTGTGGTTTGTCTTGGATAAAATTCCACTCGACACAACCATTATTATATTAATTATTATAGTATTTATTATATGATCTGTGTTTCTATCTCATCAATTTCGGTGTTTGCCCTCCTCCCGGTGGCGAATTTGGTCCCTGCGATGCCCAGTGTAATCAGGGCCATCTAACACCGCAAACGGAGGAGAAAGGGCTCATCACTGTATCTCCCGTTTCGTGATCAGCGTTTGTCTGTCCCGCTCTCACCCCCGTCCACTCACGGAAGACGGCGGCAGCAGAAGGGGCGGCATATCTTCACGCTGTCTCTTTCTATCTTATCTAGTCCATTGAAATCAATACCTGACACCTATACAAGGGATAGGGCATCGAAGCCATGCTATAATAGTAACTGTTACAAGAATTAACAATGTGGATATCTGGCTTTCTGGGTAGCTTGCAGGATAATTTCTAGAGTTATATGTACAGGATGACAATTTTCTCTGCTCATAGGGAGCATGAGCTATGACTTATTTATGTGGTTTTATGCAAATTATAGTATCATGTTCAAATGCAGCACCTGTGGCATATTGTTTATGACTTAATATACGTTATCAAAAACAGATAGCCAATGAATGAACTGTATGAAAAATGTTTGAAATAATCTACTAAGATTTGTTTCAAGGGTACCATTAGCTGGAGATGACCATGAAATAGCATCTAAAGTTTTATATTTGGTGTATTGATGTGTTACATGTATTTACTCATTTGATGCTTTAAAATACCACCACTACCATTACTATTTGGTGAGCGCACTATATATATGTTTATTGTACTTGTATTGTATGTTCATGTTTAGTTAGTCTTTTAACAAGAGTGAATAAAAGTTATGTTTTATTAAATTACTAATTATACACATAAAAGAGTGCTCCACAAAGGGACTTTTTCCTTCTGGAAATCATTTCTGGGTTTCCTTTTTTAGAGTACCACAGTGCATTACCTTACACTTGTCTGTATTGAAGCGCATTCTCCCTTTCGCTGCCCAAGCTTCTAATTTAACTAAGTCGTTCTGAAGCGGCTCAGCATCCCCCTCCGCATTTATAACTTTACACAATTTGGTATCATCTGCAAAAATTGACACCATGCTCTCTAGACCTTCTGTTAGGTCGTTAAGGAAAATATTGAACAATAGCGGTCCTAATACTGAGCCTTGCGGCACACCACTTAGCACTTCAGTCCAATTTGAAAAAGATCCATTAACCACAACGCGCTGCTCCCTATGATCTAATAATGAATAATAGTGAATAAAAGTTATGTTTTATTAAATTACTAATTATACACATAAAAGAGTGCTCCACAAAGGGACTTTTTTCTTCTGGAAATCATTTCTGGGTTTTCTTTTTTAGAGTATGTGATATTCAGTTCCGTGGAGAACCTCCGGCGTTGACACTAAATTAATGTGAGATAATTCATGTATAAGCTGGTTTAAATACAATTGCATTTATTTATTATTTTCTATGTACTGTGCAGGATACTCAATTCCTTTTTTTACAACAATGCACTGTGGTAACAAGAACAAAAATAACACCTACCTACTAAATGGGGTAAAATTAGGGGATTCTGTACTGGAAAACGATTTAGGTGTCCTCATAGATAGCAAACTAAGCAGTAGTACCCAAAGTAGGACTGCAGCAAAGAAGGCTAATCAGATATTAGCATGCATAAAACGGGGAATTGATGCTAGGGACGAGAGTATTATACTCCCGTTATATAAATCACTTGTGAGGCCACACCTTGAATACTGTGTACAATTTTGGGCACCTTACTACAAAAAGGATATCCTGGAGCTAGAAAAGGTTCAGAGGCAGGCAACCAAACTAATTAAGGGTATGGAGACGCTGGAATACAAGGAAAGCCTTGCAAGACTAGGCATGTTTACACTGGAAAAGAGGAGATTAAGAGGGGACATGATCAACATTTACAAATATATAAGGGGACAATATACAGATCTTGCGCAGGACCTGTTTTTGGTTAGATCAACACAGAGAACTCGTGGACACTCGCTCAGGTTAGAGGAAAGGAGATTCCGCACAATACGGCGTAAAGGCTTTTTTACGGTAAGGACGATACGTGTTTGGAATTCCCTGCCTGAGGGAGTTGTAATGGCCGACTCAGTCAACACCTTTAAGAATGGGTTCGATAAATTCCTAATGGATAAGGATATCCAGGGTTACGGGGCATAGTCACGCACTATGGTTATTATAAAAAGGAGGCGTAAAACGTAACGGCAGTCATTAACTTCATTCAAAATTTTATACAAAATAATCGTGCATAGGAGACCACAAATGGGTTGAACTCGATGGACAATTGTCTTTTTTCAACCTTAGATACTATGTTAGTATGTTATGTTACCTCCCTGGTCCTCCTGTGTGTCCAGCAGCGGTGACGCCTAGGTAAGCTGGACTGCCTGGCGGCCGCTGCTTCTCCCCCTCTCATGCAGCTCTCTCACTACACAACCCCTGCACTCAGCCTGTGCCCATTGTTGCTTAAGACTCCTCACCCCGCGGGGCGCCCCAGCACAGGGGATACTGGGCTCTCCTAATACTGGCACCACGGCCAATACTGCCAGATTATTTATATTGAAATAATAGGGGGGAAAGCTCCACTGCCGGGGTACGGGCGCCGGACGCGGACATCGCGGCCTGGGAAGGACTAAACGCTGGGGACGGGCTCCTGCTGAGGTCACCCTCCCAGCGCAGCTTCTTTGTGAGACCTGGTGGAGATCCGACGCTGCTGCTGACACTGCATACCCGGGATGGTGGAGATAATCGTGACCAGCCTACACTTACTCCCCCTGTCTCTACATCGCTATACCCAGGCATCCCAACCTGTCCCTCTGCAGAGGGCTGTAATCTTAGCCCGCAGAGGTAACCGAGAGGCACTGAGAGACAGTACTGGAGCTACACGTGCAACTATCTATCCATCTTTACATTTTACTATCATTGTGCCAGCGTTGCCTACGCTCCCCTGCTGCTGTCGCCGGAGTGACCACTGTCATATCGACCCTCCGCAGTGGTAACAATTCTAATCTACCTGATGTGAACTCTGTGCAGACAAACCCTGCTCATCCTGTCCGCAGCTGGATGATTGTTTGATATTCCTATTACACTCGAAGAGCTCACTGGAAGTCCTTCCAAGGCTTTGATCTACCTTTATTTTATGATGTCCTAAATACCTCCTTCCGAGGCCCTCACATTTCTATTTGCATTAAACGGAACCTTCCTCAGGCTTTCAAGGACTTGCTGTCTTGTTACTATGCCCTACAAAGTGAAAAAAGTCTCGACCACTACGACTCCTGCCATGTTTACCCCAAGAAGCCCGTCTTCTCCTGAATCCCCACTGTTTACCCCAAGAAGCCCGTCTTCTCCTGAATCCCCACCCATCCAATAGGTTGATCCAAGTATTCAGGCCATGCTTTCCACCCTTGTGGAAGGGATCAATATTTTCAGTGTTATTAGTAATTTGTGGCAGTTATTGTTTACTGCCAAAAGGTGGACTGTCGTAGTCGAAAATATTATACCTACATCCAACACGTGCAAACACCACACAGAGTGGCCTCCGTGCGTGTGCTTGTTCTGCCGTGTGTGCGCATACCCACATGCTGCGTACATTGGCTCGCGAAGCCCTGCGTACTAGCGCATGGTATGAGTAAATATGGTAGCATTACAGATTCGCATGGAAAAGCCACAAAGACATATCTGATATTTTATCCACATAGTGCATAATTTACACATAGTCTACACACACCACACCAGCAAGTTACATTTACTTAAGAAATAGAACAATAGAGATATTCAACTTTACAGGATGTGAGGGGACAGAATTAGGTTAGGACATAGGCCCTCATTTCGAGTTGTTCGCTCGCTAGCTGCTTTTAGCAGCCGTGCAAACACTAAGCCGCCGCCCTCTGGGAGTGTATGTTAGCTTAGCAGAAGTGTGAACGAAAGGTTCGCAGAGCGTCTACCCAAAAAATTTGTGCAGTTTTAAAGTAGCTCCAAACCTACTCCTATCTTGCGATCACTGCAGACTGTTCAGTTCCTGATTTGACGTTACAAACACGCCCTGCGTTCGGCCAGCCACGCCTGTATTCTCCTAGGCACACCTGCGTTTTAACTGGCACGCCTGCGTTTTTTAGAACACTCCCTGAAAACGGTTAGTTGACACCCAGAAACGCCCTCTTCCTGTCAATCACTCTGCAGCTGCCATTGCGACTGAAAAGCCTCGCTAGAGCCTGTGTAAAACTACTTCGGCTGTTGTGAAAGTACGTCACGCGTGCGCATTGCGCCGCATATGCATGCGCAGAAGTGCCGCTTTTTTTACTGAATGCTGCGCTGCGACCAAAAACAGCTAGCGTACAACTCGGAATGACCCCCATAGTGTTTGGTATCCAGATGTACAGTATTTCAAGGGCTACATTCCGATCGCAGTTTGCAGATTATAGCATGCTCCTGCGCATAGATATGCACAGGAATACAATATTCATATCTTACTGTAGTTACTGTATTCATGATATTCGGCGGGAACCCAGTGGAGGACATCTGCAAGTACACCTGGACCAAGCATCGCCCACCTATTCAAACTAACCTATGACCCCTCATGTACTGTAAATGACCAGCCCTTTGACCTATGAAAGAAGAGCTTACAGTTTCCTTTGTATTTATGTCTTGGACTATTGTATAAAAGCAGGGCCTCCTGGCCGGTCTCAGTCTATTCTCTGAAGGTCATCTTGCTAAGATTGACTGAGGACCGGCTCCGCGAGGCGCAGGCGAACAAACGTATGTAGTATTGGTTGCAGCTCTTCTCTTGTGATATTGTTGTATTTCTATGTGTATCCCCTTTTAGTAAATAATTGTTGCTGTGTTGGACCACAACATAACATACAACTGGTGTCGCATTCCATTCTTGTTTGGGTATAAAAGTGTATTCAGCCACATGTGTCGCTGTACAGTGCGCATAGCGTGTCGGCATGCATACGCTACGTGCATTCACGTCATAGGGGTATTGTCAGCATTCAGCGGCCGCAGCGGCCCGAACCATTGTATTATAAGGTATAACATTTCCCTGTAAGTTAAACGGACTTAACAGTCGTCAGACACGGTGGACATCTCACAGTAGCCCGAGTCCTCTTCCACCGATACCTGGACTAGGGGACTATTTTCTACCTCAGCATACTTTGTCTCTTCCACTGGCATCTCTACTTCCTCAGCGTACTTCTTTTCTTCCGCTGGCATCTCGTGGTACCCAGGACACACCTGTTCCACACGTCCTGTTCGTAGATAGTTCCAACGCGGAGAAATTCCAGACGTCCCCATCACTGGGTCTTCACGCTTTACCTCGCAGCATGGTTTCTTCTCCTCCCAGTCCTCCACCTCCGCCTTATGCGGGAAAGGATCATTTTTTACTGGGGTCACTGATTGGCCGAATCTCCTGGTCGCCGACACTTCCAACAAGGGAGTTTTACTACCACTTTCTCCAAGACGGGTTCCTTGGCCACCTCCTTCACTGAGGGATCTTCGCCCGTTGGTTCCTGGTTCAGATGAAATGAGCACCTGCAAACTAATTTCAAGCAGGCTCTTCCGCTCCACTCCTCTGATTTCTTACTTCCTTCTCTGGGCACGACCATCCGCATTCATCCGGTCTTCATTCCACGGACAATCGGGAAGCTCATGTCCCCAAGCCTCGCAGAGCGCACACATGGGCTCTGCAGCCACCCGGTTCCCAAGTTCTTGACGAGACTCCATCAGCTGCTTCAGAGTGGCCTTGTAGTCCATCCTGTCCTCAGTCCATGGACACTCCGGGAGCCGATGCCGGGGATCTCCACAGCTTTCACACCGGAAATCAACGTCGTCTTGGCTCCACTCTTCGTCCCAGGGACAACTGTTATGCTCATGCCCGTAGTTTTTGTAGAGCAAACACCAGGACTCTTCCTTCCAAGTACATTCGTCAGCAAAATGTCCCATTTGCCGACATTTCTTGCATTTCTTGCGCCCCTTTTTCCGGTGCTCTTCCTTTCCTCGCTGGACCGACCGCTGCACCATCTTCAGGATGTCTTCCCCAGACACCGTCACCCAGTCGCTCTTGTCCGCACACGTCCGGGGGTGGGTCTGCTCTTCCAGAGCCGCCCGCAGGGTGTCTTATTGGGGACGTTCCACATCATGTCCGCGGTCCGTGATCCTGCCGACCACACCAAATGTAAGAGGATGGCAGTGCGGTGTAGTGCCTGCTGCCGTGCAGGTGTAGACTCACTACTCACCAGGCGCCGCACTCTCTCACCTTCAGGTCACGGAACCTTCAACAGACCTGGAAATCTTCAGTTGGACCCGGACCCGGCGATCCCCTCTCGGAGCTGACGACGGACGAACTGGGGAGAAAGTAAACCAACTTAAGGTGGGGTATCAACCATTCTTCCACCGAAAAAGGGGATACCCCAGGGGTGGCGGCGACCTTCACCGGTTGGGTGAAAGGTCATCACAGGCACAAAGCCTCAGCCACCCAATTTTCACACCCTCGCATCCTCGCGCGTAGTGTGATAAAAGAGGTTCTCACGTCCATGAGCAAACCCCTATTCCGGCGCTCAGGGGACAGACAGACAAAAGGGACAGGCAGACACAGATGTTACTCACTGTTGCCAATCTTGCACTGCGAACTTCTCCACTTACTGGTCACTGTAAGGAGGCAAACAAACAACAGCTGTGCAGGGCCCAACTCTATACTGGTGTAACGCCACTACACTAACTGTAATGGCAGAGCCCTCAAACTAGCTCTGTGTGTGTGGTGCAACAAACTAGACACAAACTATCAGCAAACTTGGCCCTGCACGGAAACAACACACATCTCAATATCACAGTACAAGGTTAAACGGTGCTGTCCCTTTAAATCCCTACCTGCTGTCTGGGGAGTGGGCGCCGTACAGCCTACCCACCTGCTGTACACTTACTTGGGCCTACTGCCCCCTTACTGATCACAGGCCAGAGGCCTGACTTTGCCCCCGGGCTTAGCGCCCGCCTAACTTCAGGCCCGTGGGGTGACCTGGGCCTAATGCCCAGAGTCACCTTATTTCCCTAAGCAGCTGCACTTTATCTAGGGCCTAATGCCCTCTAACATGGGCACAGGCCTAATGCCTGGTAACGGGCCATGGGCCTATTGTCCGCCTACTGCGTCACAGGCCGGTGTCCTGACTGTGCCCCACGGGCCTAATGCCCGAACCCTGATGGTCTAGGGAGGAAGGGGGGGTGACAGACGTCCTCACTGAGGGCTTACCTCTCTGTTGGGAGAGGCACCAGGGGGGAGCTTCGTTAGCTCTTTTGCATTTCTTCCCTGGTGGCCTCTCCGGGTCCTCAGCCGCACTCTTCTGCCGTCCTGGCCAGCGGCGCCGCCGCCTCTTCCTTGCGTCCAGCCGACGCTGGACATCTTCCTCTGGGATGCAGGCGTCTTCTGGCCTCTTCCGTGGCCACCGGAGCTCTTCCCGCGATGTCCTCTTCTGTTCAGTGTCGCCCGGATCTTCACCGCTCTTCGGCGCAGCCTCCCGTCTTCTCCTGCTCCCGGCGGCTTCTGACGTCACACGCCGGGGGTGGGGCCTATGACGTGACGAGCGCCGATTGGCTCGCCACGCCCGCCTGTGATTGGCCGGCGCCCCACGAGCCGGATTTGAAAAGATGTGGCCGGCACTTCTCATTGGCGGCCAAATTGGCAACAAGTTTGAAACGCCGCTGCCGCGCCGCTTCTCATCCGGTGCAGGGAACCGATACACTGTCCCTGCACCGAACACCCGCCGCTGCTGCACACTGACAGGCGCTGGGGACAGACACACTGCCCCAGCGCTGGCTACCGCTGTGTTCTGCAGGGGACGCAGATCCCCTGCACTCCGCTGCTGCAGTCTCGATGTGCCCTGCAATACAGGGCACACCTCCACAATGGCACAGTGGTTGAAAAACACTGCCTTAGAGTATCAGAATTTGTGTCACGACACCCCTAGACCAAAGTTTCTTAGTGAGAAATTCAGAAAAAAATATAAAATGTAAAAAGTAAATTGTGTTTATAATAGGTCATCCTCAGGTTTAGTTATGTGGTGAAGGACTGGTTTTGCCAATTAAATTCAGTATATATAAATTGAATTGGTCGTGGACCACCAAATATATACGGCACTACTGCAAAGCCACCCTTAACCCCCCCCCCCCCCCCCTTCCTTTGCCGAGGCACCCCAGGGTGTCACGGCCCCCAGTTTGGAAACTACTGCCATAAAATAAACTTTTTTCTTAACTACAGGTAATACACCTTAGACCTTAGTTCCTATGGTTGACCAGCGGCCGGGATCCTGGCGGTCAGCATACCGACGTTGAGATCCCGTCCGACAGAATGCCGGCAGGGGGGCAAGCAAAACGAAGCCCCTTGCTGCGGGCTTCACGCTGCAGGCTCGGTGGCTTGCTGCGCTTGCCACAGGTTCTATTCCCACTCTATGGGTGTCATGGACACCAACTAGTGGGAATAGTCCTCGGCCCCCTGCCGGCATTCTGGTGGCCAGGATCCTGGTGGTGGTATGCTGACCGCCGGGATGGTGACTACATCCCATTTAGATGATTATGTGGGAGTTTTATCATTATTATCCTATTTGTATGTAAAAAGTGTTGAAAGGGAAGACCGCTACTGCACAGATTCCGTACTGTTCCTTCAGGCAGGCTTCACTCCCTGTACCAAGATGGCTGCTTACCTAAATACTGCACATAAGTGCGGCACCATCTTTTCAATGTCTTAGAGCATCACAGTGGGAGACAGTAGTTTTTCACTTAACTCCTCAGAGACCTGAGATTATCAGGGATCCCCAATACTTCCAGTGATCCTGCACTGCTACCTGTTGCATACACTCATCAGCTGGGGAACAGCCGCTCAGTGAGAACCAGTGTGTAACAGTGATTAAGTGGGATGGATTGATATAAATATTTTATGCAATTCACAATATGAGCTTACCATCTTCGGAGTGTTGGAGAATTATTATACATTTTTATTTTTTAGTCAAATATTTATTTGTTTTTTAATTATTTCAAAATGTAATTGGACCCCCTATTGTTATTTTCCCCTTAGCTCACTTTAAAATAGTTATAAAGAAGAAAATTATCCAAAAGCAATTATAGAGGAAGACCATTTTCCTTACTGTATGTAACCCTCCCTACCTCCTGACCAGGTTACTAATTCTATTAAAGTGCCTCCACCCAAGCTAATTTTCTATAACAGGCTGCCTGGGTAGCCTGATTCCTATCTGTACTAAAGATGTGGGTTTTGCTATCTATGCAAATGTACAAATAAATATATCTCTATCTAACAACAGTATATATACCTGTTCTTCTTTCTTTCAGCTTCTCCAATCAATCTCCAGTACATAAATCGGTAAGTATAATAGTTTTAAAGTTGAATTTATTATACTAGTAACATATTAATAACTCCGTCTGTGCATACCTCTTAAAGTTCATTTCCTAGCTAGCTACCCCACATTCCTATACAATAAAATTTGCATGCAATATACAAAAAAACATTTGGTGTAAACTTCACTTGTCTGAGTGACCCGGGTACTCTGGAATTAATAAAAATGAGTTGCGCAAGTTGGGGCCCATAAGATGATAAACTACAGTAGTCTTTTATGATCCAGATACATGAAGGTGTGAAGTCAGTGGCGTAACTACTGCCCCCGCAGCCCTCGCGGTGGCTTGGGGGCGAGGGGCTGCGGGGGCGCCACTGACTTAGAACAGATTGACATGCGGACGAGCGTCCGCATGTCAATCTGCAGGTCTCCTTCCCTCCGCCGCTGTAAGGAGGGATACGGAGCGCACAGCGCGCGCCCCCCTGTGTCCCTCCCTGGCTCCCCGGCTGTCTAATACAGGAAGTGCCGTTCGTGAGCTCTGATTGGCTCACGAACCGGCACTTCCTTTATTAGACAGCCGGAAAGCCAGGAGGGACACAAGGGTTCGCGCGCTGTGCGCTCCGTGTCCCTCCAACACAAAGGAGGGGGAGGGGAGCAGGCACTGTGGGGGACTATCTGGCACTGGGGGCATATACCTGGCACTGTGGGGGAATATCTGGCACTGGGGGCATATACCTGGCACTGTGGGGGACTATCTGGCACTGTGGGGGAATATCTGGCACTGGGGGCATATACCTGGCACTGGGGGCATATACCTGGCACTGGGGGGGGACTATCTGGCACTGTGGGGGCATATACCTGGCACTGTGGGGGAATATCTGGCACTGTGGGGGAATATCTGGCACTGTGGGGGAATATCTGGCACTGGGGGCATATACCTGGCACTGTGGGGGACTATCTGACACTGGGGACATATACCTGGCACTGTGGGGGAATATCTGGCACTGGGGGCATATACCTGGCACTGTGGGGGAATATCTGGCACTGGGGGGAGCAGGCACTGAGGGGGCATATGTGGCACTGTGGGGGAATATCTGGCACTGGGGGCATATACCTGGCACTGTGGGGGAATATCTGGCACTGGCGGCATATGTGGCACTGGGGGCACAGCCCTAGCAACAAGCACTACCCCCTAGCAACGAGCATGACACCCAGTGCATGAAACCCCTGGCAACGAGCATGACACCCAGTGCATGAAACCCCTGGCAACGAGCATGACACCCTGAGCATGAAAACCCCTGGCACCGTGCATGGAACAAAGAGCATGAAACCCATGGCAACGAGCAGGTAATTTAAAAGTAATTAGAAGCCTTACTGTAGAACTTAATGTGTAATGGGCATTACGGTGTGTGGCATAATGTATCACGGACATTGCGGTGTGTGTCATAATGTGTCAGGCATTACGGTGTGTTGTATACTATATCACAGGCATTGTGGTATAATGTCTCGGGGTCATTGCGGTGTGGCATAATGTATAACGGGCATTGCGGTATGTGTCATACTGTGTCACAGATACGGTGTGTAGCATAATGTATAACGGGCATTGCGATTCCTGTCATAATGTGTCGGGGGCATTACGGTGTGTGGCATAATGTGTCGGGGGCATTACAGTGTGTGCATATTGTGTCATGTGCATTGTTGTGTGTGGCATAATGGCTAAGGCCATTGCAGTATGTGGAATAATGTATACTGGGCATTACTATAAGGAGGAAAAATGACAAATAATGTAAGGGGCATGAATCAGGATTATTTTTCTTTCCTGTGGTGGCTAACGTCTGGGCATGCAGGTTGCAAAACTGGGGTATAAGGTAGTCTTTTCCTGCAATGCCACGCCCCTTTACGCGAAGCCACGCCCATTCCAACAAAGCCACACCCATTTTGGTGGCGCGCCTACGGCACGCGCATATTTCTCCCTTTACTAGTGCCAATTATGGGGGGTATGGGGGGGGCACCGAAGAATTTTTTTGGCTTGGGGGAGAAAAATTTCTAGTTACGCCACTGTGTGAAGTGTCCTTTACTGAGTCTAATGCCACTTTAGAAAATCCTGCTTATATGTGTACATTGTAATCCTTTCTCCTGGTTACTTTGGTAGTCCAAAATATATTACAGTTCTCTGCTCTGAGAAAGATATTACTTTTACTTTGTATCCAGTAAGCTGCATGTAGCAAACTGCCCTACGTCTAGAAGTACAAAGACACAGTGTAACTTCTCTGGTGGCTTCACTCAAATAATTTCAGATCTCTTAACATCCAGATAGTTAACTTAACAATTTTCTCTTTAGTATAGACTAATTTCTTGCCTTGAATAATTTTCCCTCGATAACTTATTGAATCAGTGTCTCTTTCCCTTAATAACTCTACATGCAGTCTCTGAGGGATTATAATAACTAGAAACTTTATACTATAATGTTTACAGTCTTATTCCACTGTATAAGCAATTTCATCTCCTTTGTGTATATATATGTATATAATCAGAATCTCCATTTCTGTGACGAGCATCCACTAATAAATATATATATATATATATATATATATATATATTCCTTCTGTTTGTCTATTAGATGCTCAAGTAATGATGGTCAATAAAGTACAGTATAATGTCACAGAATGCTAGATAAATAAGGCGGGTTCGCCCATATATACACAAGTACAGTATTGAACAGTTAATCCTTTCCCTCTTACTGGATAGCGTATCTCAAAAATGCCACCATACAGTACTTAATATACTTATAGTATTATTGACATATCTTTAATCTCCTGGGCGGCTAACCCTTTCTGGACCCTATATGAGTTTATGAATTAATCCAGTCTATCAATATAATAATTGTGAGGGTAATCGTAATCCTTCCCACTTTCACTGCCAGGTTAGATTTGTGGTGCTATGCCCTGGATTTCATATTCCTTTTTGGTGCAGTTCATTAAATGACACCAAGTTGTAATCTCTTATCTCTGTCCCACTTGCTTATTAATGCTGTGTTTACATGAACAGCTGTTCTTATGCTGTGTAGTGGGTGGTGTCATTCACTTACATGACCAACGATCAACTCTCACGACTCCTCCTTCAGTCTGTTCACTGGATGGCACTGGCCGCCCCCTACGTCACTGATCAGCTTGACCTGTTGATTGGGCGATGACTGAGCTGCCTGCCCTCTGTGTCGCTCACTGCTGCTCTATTCTGACAGCCGCCCGCAGACCTCAAAGCCTCCGCTCTCCCTAGGGGCCCCTCGCTCTGCCATCTCCACCCAGTGGCGGCTCCACCTCAGCCATAAGGTACTGCCAAATCCTGAGTAGCACTGCCGGGACCCAGGCGCCGCTGTATGTTTACAGCTCACAGCTCTTTAGCGGCGCGGGTTTGCCCTGCAATTGCACGTTAGGTGATGCTCAGCCTGGGTAGCGCTATTTGGACCCTGCCGCCGCTGTATGTTTACAGCTTATAGCCCTTTAAGCGGCGCTGGGGTACCAAATGCACACACTAGCTAAGGGAACTCCAGTCTGATCTCCGCCGGTGAGAGCGTCCTTTTATACTCTCCCACCAGCTCCCGGCGCGTGAACCCTCTCCCTTGCACACGGCTCCCTGTTCTACCGGCACGGGGACACCACTCTGCGCACGGCCCTCTTATTACCGGCTCGCGGGTCCTCTCCTATGCACACGGCCCTCTTATTACCGGCTCGCGGGTCCTCTCCTATGCACACGGCCCTCTTATTACCGGCTCGCGGGTCCTCTCCTATGCACACAGCCCTCTTATTACCGGCTCGCGGGTCCTCTCCTATACACACGGCCCTCTTATTACCGGCTCGCGGGTCCTCTCCTATGCACACGGCCCTCTTATTACCGGCTCGCGGGTCCCCTGTTACAACAACAGCAGCAGCAAAGGCAATACTTCTCCGCACTCCCCCTGCCCATTTCAGTGTCATAGGAAATGCCTCAGGCAAACCACCATGCTCCTCACCATCCCAGTAATGTTTAAACTCCACAACCCTATTTCTCTCGCTATATTCATTTATAATTATACATATCACCTACACTACTATACATGCTACTTCATTATAAGATATACATAAATAGATGCATTTCATTTTTATATACACAGTACTAGATACACCTTTTATACATATACCATTTATTAATTTATAACTCCATATTATATTTACATATTATATATATATATATATATATATATATATACACACACACACACACACACATATACATACATCCCCAAACTATCCACTAATTTATGGCTAAAAACAATAACCATAATCCATGTTACATGTATAAGCTGCAAACCAGGTGTCCTGTTAGTTACTTTTCATTTTACCCTTGTAAGCCTTACTGCCATGTTTTACTTATCGCACTGTGTAATCTATGTAGTGCACCCAACATGGCTGCCTCGTCTGGTACTCTCTTGTGTAGAATAAACAATGCATGGTTCTGAACTCTTCTAATATATTTGTCTCCCCAAATAGGTGTAATTTCTTCACCTTTTGAGAGATTTTATTTATAAAGACAACTTCAAGCAAAATATATTTAAAAAATAAATGTCTACTTTTATTTTAAGTAAAATATAGCCTGTTTTTGTTCTACTACTTCTTCTTCGTCTTCTTTACTGCAGCGGGGTACACTGTATTCCACAGGGAATAACATGGGGGTGTAGAGTAGGATCTTGATCCAAGGCACCAACAGGCTAAAAGCTTTGACTGTTCCCAAGATGCTCAGCACCGCCTACTCTAAAACCCTGCCTCTGTGCACAGGAGCTTGGTTTGTAAGTTGTTGCTCTGCAGTGCAGGCAGCTAACAGGCAGGGCTGCTCCAGCAGCCCTAAGAAGAGCTATTTTAAAGAAGTTAAAAGACTTCAAGGGCTGCAGCAGAGGCGCTCTTAGTGCTAGATATCATTCTGATATCTCCTGCTGCATCTCCATCACCTCCCCAGCGGCGCTGTATACTCCCGCGTCCCTGGGTGCCGGGTAATTACAGCGGAGGCTCCGGTTTTTCACCCAAGGCACACACACTGACTGAAGTTCTCCGGGATCGCGTGGCCGCACTCAGGGAGGAGGTAAGAGGGTTCCACAGACGGGACCCGCTTAAAATCGCGATCCGGCGCGGCCATTAGGAGGCAGGCCGCGCGCGCTGCATGGACACTGTGTTGGTACAGGGACCTCACTAGACCACCAGGGCAAGGGCACAGGTCGGATTAGGCTATAATCCATTTTATTATGGCCCGCAGCACCCGGTGGGGAAGTCCAGAAAGGGGATAAGGCTCTGGCCTCTAGCCCGTCCCCTAGCCCCTGTGCGCCATTTAGAGTACATGTTCCCGCCCAGGGCCGCTATCAAGGGGGTGCCCTGTGTACAGTTGTCCCGGGTACACACAGCCAGCCATGGATATTCCCGGCGGCAGCCGCCGCTGCAGACAGTGAGTTACAGTGACTCACTGTCTACAGCAGTGGTGGCCAGCAAGCGGCTCGAACCGCTCCCGACCACCGCTGCCCGGCGTGCACTGACATCTCCGGCGGCAGTGACTATCTTAAATTCGGCGCCGGCCCG
This sequence comes from Pseudophryne corroboree, assembly GCF_028390025.1. Taxonomy (NCBI): domain Eukaryota; kingdom Metazoa; phylum Chordata; class Amphibia; order Anura; family Myobatrachidae; genus Pseudophryne; species Pseudophryne corroboree. The sequence continues at coordinate 117,083,961 of NC_086444.1, forward strand.
TGAGCCAATCAGAGCTCGCGGACCGGCATCTGAGGCTCCTGATTGGCTGCCGGACCGCGAGCTCTGATTGGCTCACGGGCCGGCGCCGAATTTAAGATAGATGCCGCTGCTGGAGACAGAGGGGTAGGAGAGGCACATGCTGCGCTCTCCTCCCCTCACAGCAGCAGGTAAAAAGCAGAGGGGGGAGGCACTGTGGGGGAATGTGTATCAGCACTGGGGGCATATCTGCCACTGTGGGAGGCACTGTGGGGATATATGTATCTGCACTGGGGGCATATCTGGCACTGGGGGGACATGTATACCTGGCACTGGGAGCATATCTGGCACTGGGGGCATATCTGACACTGCGGGCATATCTGGCACTGGGGGGACATGTGTATCTGGCACTGGGGGCATATCTGTATCTGGCACTGGGGGCATATCTGGCACTGTGGGGACATTTCTGTATCTGGCACTGGGGGACAATGTATATCTGACACAGTGGGGGCATTTGTGTATCTGGCACTGTGGGGCAATGTGTATCTGGCACTGTGAGGCAATGTGCATCTGGCACTGTGAGGCAATGTGCATCTGGCACTGTGAGGCAATGTATATCTGGCACTGTGAGGCAATGTATATCTGGCACTGTGAGGCAATGTATATCTGGCACTGTGAGGCAATGTATATCTGGCACTGTGAGGCAATGTATATCTGGCACTCTGGGAGCATTTGTGCATCTGGCACAGTGAGGCAATGTGTATCTGGCACTGTGGGGCAATGTGCATCTGGCACTGTGGGGAAATGTGCATCTGGCACTGTGGGGCAATGTGCATCTGGCACTATTGGGGTCATATGTGTATCTGCCCCTCCCCCATATGTGTATCATGCCTCCATTTTCATTTTGCCACGCCCCATGTGGCATTTGGCCACACCTATTTTTTTGTGTGCGCGCCGAAGGGGGGGCTGCCTATTTTTTCAGTCCCAGGCCCCACAATTTCTGGTGGCAGCCCTATTCCCGCCCTGGAGCTGCATCTCTCTCTCCCTCACTCCCTGTCAGCAGTTGGAAGCCATTACACACAGCTGCGCTGATTCTGGGACTGCTGGGTGATGCCTCCTCTGTAAAGCCGCCTGCATCATCAGCGCTGTCCAGTTACAGGACACTTAAGTATTCTACATGTCGTTTAGACAGTGTTAGTTAAGAACAAGTGCATATTTCGGGGTTATTAACTACAAGTAACCTGTGATATTCATCCAGTTTTTACTGTGCATTGATATATCTATTTATATACATAGCTTTACTTAGTATTGCTAGTCCAGTGTAGTTGTATTATTTGTCATAATTCCTGCATTATACATGTGACTGTGTGTGTGTGTGCATATAGCTGCTGATCTCTACTCCATGTATCTCACTCCTACTACTATCCCTATATTCTGCAGGGACGTCCCGTACGTCACTGATATTCTGTAACCTGAGGGGCTCAGTGCGTCAGGGTTATTAGATAATATAGGTATTTCACAGGATATACGTATTTTGTATTTTTCTCTGTGTTTTTCAGTCACATTTTACCTGAGAAATCCCCTGTTTGTGCTGTCACACTGCACGGGGGGTTTGTGTTAGGTAATATATTTGCCGATATTGTACTGCAGGGGTGGCCAACCTGTAGCTCTTGAGCCGCATGTGGCTCTTTCTTTCTTTAAATGTGGCTCCCGACACTTGAAGTCACATTACCACTATAGATCCGGTAATCACTGCACTCCAGCACTACGAGGGCTGTGTACTGAGGAAGCCAGATACTAGAGATAAAACACCCACCGTCAAACAGAGGATCCTTAAGCCCCTTTCACATCGCCAATGCAGAATCCCACACGGGAATTAGAAATGGTTCTTCCCGGGTGGGATCTGGCATTGGACCCTAACAGGTGGCTTGCCGACCCGGCAATTTGCTGGGTTGGTTGCCATAGCTGCAGGGGATGGGGAAGGGGGGGGGGGGGGGTGCGTGGCAGCAAGGGTGGAGGCGGCATTGGGAGATGAGCTAATCTCCACGCCCCCTATCCCTATGTAGTAAACGGGTCCCACCGACCCGGGATCCCGTTTACGCTGCCACTGACCTGGTATTCAACCCAGGAATAACACTGCTTATAACTCGGGTTGAATTATCGGGTCAGGCAACCCAGGAATTCGACCATGGCCCATTCACACCGCACACCAGCCCGGGTCGATACCGGGATATTTGTGCGGTGTGAAAGGGGTAACAAGGAGCTGCTACAATGGCATGAGTTGGGGGGGGGGGGGGGGGGGCTTCTAAGTGACACATGAGGGTTCTAGCAGGAGTGACACATGGGAGAGCGGGATGAAGTGACATAGGAAGGTGCTAGCAGGAGTGACACATGGGAGAGCTGGATGAAGTGACATAGGAGGGTGCTAGCAGGAGTGACACATGGGAGAGCTGGATGAAGTGACATAGGAGGGTGCTAGCAGGAATGACACATGGGAGAGCGGGATGAAGTGACATAGGAAGGTGCTAGCAGGAGTGACACGTGGTGGAGTTGGATGAAGTGACATAGGAGGGTGCTAGCAGGAGTGACACATGGGAGAGCTGGATGAAGTGACATAGGAGGGTGCTAGCAGGAATGACACATGGGAGAGCGGGATGAAGTGACATAGGAAGGTGCTAGCAGGAGTGACACATGGGAGAGCTGGATGAAGTGACATAGGAGGGTGCTAGCAGGAATGACACATGGGAGAGCGGGATGAAGTGACATAGGAAGGTGCTAGCAGGAGTGACACGTGGGAGAGCTGGATGAAGTGACATAGGAGGGTGCTAGCAGGAGTGACACATGGGAGAGCGGGATGAAGTGACATAGGAGGGTGCTAGCAGGAGTGACACATGGGAGAGCTGGATGAAGTGACATAGGAGGGTGCTAGCAGGAATGACACATGGGAGAGCGGGATGAAGTGACATAGGAAGGTGCTAGCAGGAGTGACACGTGGGAGAGCTGGATGAAGTGACATAGGAGGGTGCTAGCAGGAGTGACACATGGGAGAGCGGGATGAAGTGACATAGGAGGGTGCTAGCAGGAGTGACACATGGGAGAGCTGGATGAAGTGACATAGGAAGATGCTAGCAGGAGTGACACATGGGAGAGCTGGATGAAGTGACATAGGAAGGTGCTAGCAGGAGTGACACATGGAAGAGCTGGATGAAGTGACATAGGAAGGTGCTAGCAGGAGTGACACATGGAAGAGCTGGATGAAGTGACATAGGAAGGTGCTAGCAGGAGTGACACATGGGAGAGCTGGATGAAGTGACATAGGAAGGTGCTAGCAGGAGTGACACATGGGAGAGCTGGATGAAGTGACATAGGAGGGTGCTAGCAGGAGTGACACATGGGAGAGCGGGATGAAGTGACATAGGAAGATGCTAGCAGGAGTGACACATGGGAGAGCGGGATGAAGTGACATAGGAGGGTGCTAGCAGGAGTGACATGTGGGGGAGCTGGATGAAGTGACATAGGAAGGTGCTAGCAGGAGTGACACATGGGAGAGCGGGATGAAGTGACATAGGAAGGTGCTAGCTGGAGTGACACATGGGAGAGCTGGATGAAGTGACATAGGAGGGTGCTAGCAGGAGTGACACATGGGAGAGCTGGATGAAGTGACATAGGAGGGTGCTAGCAGGAATGACACATGGGAGAGCGGGATGAAGTGACATAGGAAGGTGCTAGCAGGAGTGACACATGGGAGAGCTGGATGAAGTGACATAGGAGGGTGCTAGCAGGAGTGACACGTGGGGGAGCTGGATGAAGTGACATAGGAGGGTGCTAGCAGGAGTGACACGTGGGAGAGCTGGATGAAGTGACACATGAGGGTTCTAGCAGGAGTGACACATGGGAGAGCTGGATGAAGTGACATAGGAGGGTGCTAGCAGGAGTGACACGTGGGGGAGCTGGATGAAGTGACATAGGAGGGTGCTAGCAGGAGTGACACGTGGGGGAGCTGGATGAAGTGACATAGGAGGGTGCTAGCAGGAGTGACACATGGGAGAGTTGGATGAAGTGACATAGGAGGGTGCTAGCAGGAGTGACACATGGGAGAGCAGGATGAAGTGACATAGGAGGGTGCTAGCAGGAGTGACACATGGGAGAGCGGGATGAAGTGACATAGGAGGGTGCTAACAGGAGTGACACATGGGAGAGCATGATGAAGTGACATAGGAGGGTGCTAGCAGGAGTGACACATGGGAGAGCTGTATGAAGTGACATAGGAAGGTGCTAGCAGGAGTGACACATGGGAGAGCTGGAAGAATTGACATAGGAAGGTGCTAGCAGGAGTGACACATGGGAGAGCTGGATGAATTGACATAGGAGGGTGCTAGCAGAAGTGACACATGGGAGAGCTGGATGAAGTGACATAGGAAGGTGCTAGCAGGAGTGACACATGGGAGATCTGGATGAAGTGACATAGGAGGGTGCTAGCAGGAGTGACACATGGGAGAGCTGGATGAAGTGACATAGGAAGATGCTAGCAGGAGTGACACATGGGAGAGCGGGATGAAGTGACATAGGAGGGTGCTAGCAGGAGTGACACGTGGGGGAGCTGGATGAAGTGACATAGGAAGGTGCTAGCAGGAGTGACACATGGGAGAGCTGGATGAAGTGACATAGGAAGATGCTAGCAGGAGTGACACATGGGAGAGCTGGATGAAGTGACATACGAGGGTGCTAGCAGGAGTGACACATGGGAGAGCTGGATGAAGTGACATAGGAAGGTGCTAGCAGGAGTGACACATGGGAGAGCGGGATGAAGTGACATAGGAGGGTGCTAGCAGGAGTGACACATGGGAGAGCTGGATGAAGTGACATAGGAAGATGCTAGCTGGAGTGACACATGGGAGAGCTGGATGAAGTGACATAGGAGGGTGCTAGCAGGAGTGACACGTGGGGGAGCTGGATGAAGTGACATAGGAAGGTGCTAGCAGGAGTGACACATGGGAGAGCGGGATGAAGAGACATAGGAGGGTGCTAGCAGGAGTGACACGTGGGGGAGCTGGATGAAGTGACATAGGAGGGTGCTAGCAGGAGTGACACGTGGGAGAGCTGGATGAAGTGACACATGCGGGTTCTAGCAGGAGTGACACATGGGAGAGCTGGATGAAGTGACATAGGAGGGTGCTAGCAGGAGTGACACGTGGGGGAGCTGGATGAAGTGACATAGGAGGGTGCTAGCAGGAGTGACACGTGGGAGAGCTGGATGAAGTGACACATGAGGGTTCTAGCAGGAGTAACACGTGGGGGTGCTGGATGAAGTGACATAAGAGGGTGCTAGCAGGAGTGACACATGGGAGAGCTGGATGAAGTGACATAGGAGGGTGCTAGCAGGAGTGGCACATGGGAGAGCTGGATGAAGTGACATAGGAGGGTGCTAGCAGGAGTAACAGATGTGAGAGCTGGATGAAGTGACATAGGAAGGTGCTAGCAGGAGTGACACATGGGAGAGCTGGATGATGTGACATAGGAAGGTGCTAGCAGGAGTGACACATGGGAGAGCGGGATGAAGTGACATAGGACGATGCTAGCAGGAGTGACACATGGGAGAGCGGGATGAAGTGACATAGGAGGGTGCTAGCAGGAGTGACACGTGGGGGAGCTGGATGAAGTGACATAGGAGGGTGCTAGCAGGAGTGACACGTGGGGGAGCTGGATGAAGTGACATAGGAGGGTGCTAGCAGGAGTGACACATGGGAGAGCTGGATGAAGTGACATAGGAGGGTGCTAGCAGGAGTGACACATGGGAGAGCTGGATGAAGTGACATATGAGGGTGCTAGCAGGAGTGACACATGTGAGAGCGGGATGAAGTGACATAGGAGGGTGTTAGCAGGAGTGACACATGGGAGAGCTGGATGAAGTGACATAGGAGGGTGCTAGCAGGAGTGACACATGGGAGAGCTGTATGAAGTGACATAGGAAGGTGCTAGCAGGAGTGACACATGGGAGAGCTGGAAGAATTGACATAGGAAGGTGCTAGCAGGAGTGACACATGGGAGAGCTGGATGAATTGACATAGGAGGGTGCTAGCAGAAGTGACACATGGGAGAGCTGGATGAAGTGACATAGGAAGGTGCTAGCAGGAGTGACACATGGGAGAGCTGGATGAAGTGACATAGGAGGGTGCTAGCAGGAGTGACACATGGGAGAGCTGGATGAAGTGACATAGGAAGATGCTAGCAGGAGTGACACATGGGAGAGCGGGATGAAGTGACATAGGAGGGTGCTAGCAGGAGTGACACATGGGAGAGCGGGATGAAGTGACATAGGAAGGTGCTAGCAGGAGTGACACATGGGAGAGCGGGATGAAGTGACATAGGAGGGTGCTAGCAGGAGTGACACATGGGAGAGCTGGATGAAGTGACATAGGAAGATGCTAGCTGGAGTGACACATGGGAGAGCTGGATGAAGTGACATAGGAGGGTGCTAGCAGGAGTGACACATGGGAGAGCGGGATGAAGTGACATAGGAGGGTGCTAGCAGGAGTGACACATGGGAGAGCTGGATGAAGTGACATAGGAGGGTGCTAGCAGGAGTGACACATGGGAGAGCTGTATGAAGTGACATAGGAAGGTGCTAGCAGGAGTGACACATGGGAGAGCTGGATGAATTGACATAGGAAGGTGCTAGCAGGAGTGACACATGGGAGAGCTGGATTAATTGACATAGGAGGGTGCTAGCAGGAGTGACACATGGGAGAGCTGGATGAAGTGACATAGGAAGGTGCTAGCAGGAGTGACACATGGGAGAGCTGGATGAAGTGACATAGGAGGGTGCTAGCTGGAGTGACACATGGGAGAGCTGGATGAAGTGACATAGGAAGATGCTAGCAGGAGTGACACATGGGAGAGCGGGATGAAGTGACATAGGAGGGTGCTAGCAGGAGTGACACATGGGAGAGCGGGATGAAGTGACATAGGAGGGTGCTAGCAGGAGTGACACATGGGAGAGCTGGATGAAGTGACATAGGAAGATGCTAGCAGGAGTGACACATGGGAGAGCTGGATGAAGTGACATAGGAAGGTGCTAGCAGGAGTGACACATGGAAGAGCTGGATGAAGTGACATAGGAAGGAGCTAGCAGGAGTGACACATGGAAGAGCTGGATGAAGTGACATAGGAAGGTGCTAGCAGGAGTGACACATGGGAGAGCTGGATGAAGTGACACAGGAAGGTGCTAGCAGGAGTGACACATGGGAGAGCTGGATGAAGTGACATAGGAGGGTGCTAGCAGGAGTGACACATGGGAGAGCGGGATGAAGTGACATAGGAAGATGCTAGCAGGAGTGACACATGGGAGAGCGGGATGAAGTGACATAGGAGGGTGCTAGCAGGAGTGACATGTGGGGGAGCTGGATGAAGTGACATAGGAAGGTGCTAGCAGGAGTGACACATGGGAGAGCGGGATGAAGTGACATAGGAAGGTGCTAGCTGGAGTGACACATGGGAGAGCTGGATGAAGTGACATAGGAGGGTGCTAGCAGGAGTGACACATGGGAGAGCTGGATGAAGTGACATAGGAGGGTGCTAGCAGGAATGACACATGGGAGAGCGGGATGAAGTGACATAGGAAGGTGCTAGCAGGAGTGACACATGGGAGAGCTGGATGAAGTGACATAGGAGGGTGCTAGCAGGAGTGACACGTGGGGGAGCTGGATGAAGTGACATAGGAGGGTGCTAGCAGGAGTGACATGTGGGAGAGCTGGATGAAGTGACACATGAGGGTTCTAGCAGGAGTGACACATGGGAGAGCTGGATGAAGTGACATAGGAGGGTGCTAGCAGGAGTGACACGTGGGGGAGCTGGATGAAGTGACATAGGAGGGTGCTAGCAGGAGTGACACGTGGGGGAGCTGGATGAAGTGACATAGGAGGGTGCTAGCAGGAGTGACACATGGGAGAGCTGGATGAAGTGACATAGGAGGGTGCTAGCAGGAGTGACACATGGGAGAGCAGGATGAAGTGACATAGGAGGGTGCTAGCAGGAGTGACACATGGGAGAGCGGGATGAAGTGACATAGGAGGGTGATAACAGGAGTGACACATGGGAGAGCTGGATGAAGTGACATAGGAGGGTGCTAGCAGGAGTGACACATGGGAGAGCTGTATGAAGTGACATAGGAGGGTGCTAGCAGGAGTGACACATGGGAGAGCTGGATGAAGTGACATAGGAAGGTGCTAGCAGGAGTGACACATGGGAGAGCGGGATGAAGTGACATAGGAGGGTGCTAGCAGGAGTGACACATGGGAGAGCTGGATGAAGTGACATAGGAAGATGCTAGCTGGAGTGACACATGGGAGAGCTGGATGAAGTGACATAGGAGGGTGCTAGCAGGAGTGACACGTGGGGGAGCTGGATGAAGTGACATAGGAAGGTGCTAGCAGGAGTGACACATGGGAGAGCGGGATGAAGTGACATAGGAGGGTGCTAGCAGGAGTGACACGTGGGGGAGCTGGATGAAGTGACATAGGAGGGTGCTAGCAGGAGTGACACGTGGGAGAGCTGGATGAAGTGACACATGCGGGTTCTAGCAGGAGTGACACATGGGAGAGCTGGATGAAGTGACATAGGAGGGTGCTAGCAGGAGTGACACGTGGGGGAGCTGGATGAAGTGACATAGGAGGGTGCTAGCAGGAGTGACACGTGGGAGAGCTGGATGAAGTGACACATGAGGGTTCTAGCAGGAGTAACACGTGGGGGTGCTGGATGAAGTGACATAAGAGGGTGCTAGCAGGAGTGACACATGGGAGAGCTGGATGAAGTGACATAGGAGGGTGCTAGCAGGAGTGGCACATGGGAGAGCTGGATGAAGTGACATAGGAGGGTGCTAGCAGGAGTAACAGATGTGAGAGCTGGATGAAGTGACATAGGAAGGTGCTAGCAGGAGTGACACATGGGAGAGCTGGATGAAGTGACATAGGAAGGTGCTAGCAGGAGTGACACATGGGAGAGCGGGATGAAGTGACATAGGACGATGCTAGCAGGAGTGACACATGGGAGAGCGGGATGAAGTGACATAGGAGGGTGCTAGCAGGAGTGACACGTGGGGGAGCTGGATGAAGTGACATAGGAGGGTGCTAGCAGGAGTGACACGTGGGGGAGCTGGATGAAGTGACATAGGAGGGTGCTAGCAGGAGTGACACATGGGAGAGCTGGATGAAGTGACATAGGAGGGTGCTAGCAGGAGTGACACATGGGAGAGCTGGATGAAGTGACATAGGAGGGTGCTAGCAGGAGTGACACATGTGAGAGCGGGATGAAGTGACATAGGAGGATGTTAGCAGGAGTGACACATGGGAGAGCTGGATGAAGTGACATAGGAGGGTGCTAGCAGGAGTGACACATGGGAGAGCTGTATGAAGTGACATAGGAAGGTGCTAGCAGGAGTGACACATGGGAGAGCTGGAAGAATTGACATAGGAAGGTGCTAGCAGGAGTGACACATGGGAGAGCTGGATGAATTGACATAGGAGGGTGCTAGCAGAAGTGACACATGGGAGAGCTGGATGAAGTGACATAGGAAGGTGCTAGCAGGAGTGACACATGGGAGAGCTGGATGAAGTGACATAGGAAGATGCTAGCAGGAGTGACACATGGGAGAGCGGGATGAAGTGACATAGGAGGTTGCTAGCAGGAGTGACACATGGGAGAGCTGGATGAAGTGACATAGGAAGGTGCTAGCAGGAGTGACACATGGGAGAGCGGGATGAAGTAACATAGGAGGGTGCTAGCAGGAGTGACACATGGGAGAGCTGGATGAAGTGACATAGGAAGATGCTAGCTGGAGTGACACATGGGAGAGCTGGATGAAGTGACATAGGAGGGTGCTAGCAGGAGTGACACATGGGAGAGCGGGATGAAGTGACATAGGAGGGTGCTAGCAGGAGTGACACATGGGAGAGCTGGATGAAGTGACATAGGAAGGTGCTAGCAGGAGTGACACATGGGAGAGCTGTATGAAGTGACATAGGAAGGTGCTAGCAGGAGTGACACATGGGAGAGCTGGATGAATTGACATAGGAAGGTGCTAGCAGGAGTGACACATGGGAGAGCTGGATTAATTGACATAGGAGGGTGCTAGCAGGAGTGACACATGGGAGAGCTGGATGAAGTGACATAGGAAGGTGCTAGCAGGAGTGACACATGGGAGAGCTGGATGAAGTGACATAGGAGGGTGCTAGCAGGAGTGACACATGGGAGAGCTGGATGAAGTGACATAGGAAGATGCTAGCAGGAGTGACACATGGGAGAGCGGGATGAAGTGACATAGGAGGGTGCTAGCAGGAGTGACACGTGGGGGAGCTGGATGAAGTGACATAGGAAGGTGCTAGCAGGAGTGACACATGGGAGAGCTGGATGAAGTGACATAGGAAGGTGCTAGCAGGAGTGACACATGGGAGAGCTGGATGAAGTGACATAGGAGGGTGCTAGCAGGAGTGACACGTGGGAGAGCTGGATGAAGTGACATAGGAAGATGCTAGCTGGAGTGACACATGGGAGAGCTGGATGAAGTGACATAGGAGGGTGCTAGCAGGAGTGACACGTGGGGGAGCTGGATGAAGTGACATAGGAAGGTGCTAGCAGGAGTGACACATGGGAGAGCGGGATGAAGTGACATAGGAGGGTGCTAGCAGGAGTGACACGTGTGGGAGCTGGATGAAGTGACATAGGAGGGTGCTAGCAGGAGTGACACGTGGGAGAGCTGGATGAAGTGACACATGCGGGTTCTAGCAGGAGTGACACATGGGAGAGCTGGATGAAGTGACATAGGAGGGTGCTAGCAGGAGTGACACGTGGGGGAGCTGGATGAAGTGACATAGGATTGTGCTAGCAGGAGTGACACGTGGGAGAGCTGGATGAAGTGACACATGAGGGTTCTAGCAGGAGTAACACGTGGGGGTGCTGGATGAAGTGACATAAGAGGGTGCTAGCAGGAGTGACACATGGGAGAGCTGGATGAAGTGACATAGGAGGGTGCTAGCAGGAGTGGCACATGGGAGAGCTGGATGAAGTGACATAGGAGGGTGCTAGCAGGAGTAACAGATGGGAGAGCTGGATGAAGTGACATAGGAAGGTGCTAGCAGGAGTGACACATGGGAGAGCTGGATAAAGTGACATAGGAAGGTGCTAGCAGGAGTGACACATGGGAGAGCGGGATGAAGTGACATAGGAAGATGCTAGCAGGAGTGACACATGGGAGAGCGGGATGAAGTGACATAGGAGGGTGCTAGCAGGAGTGACATGTGGGGGAGCTGGATGAAGTGACATAGGAAGGTGCTAGCAGGAGTGACACGTGGGGGAGCTGGATGAAGTGACATAGGAGGGTGCTAGCAGGAGTGACACGTGGGGGAGCTGGATGAAGTGACATAGGAGGGTGCTAGCAGGAGTGACACGTGGGAGAGCTGGATGAAGTGACACATGAGGTTCTAGCAGGAGTGACACATGGGAGAGCGGGATGAAGTGACATAGGAAGGTGCTAGCAGGAGTGACACATGGGAGAGCTGGATGAAGTGTCATAGGAGGGTGCTAGCAGGAGTGACACGTGGGAGAGCTGGATGAAGTGACACATGAGGGTTCTAGCAGGAGTGACACATGGGAGAGCTGGATGAAGTGACATAGGAGGGTGCTAGCAGGAGTGACACGTGGGGGAGCTGGATGAAGTGACATAGGAGGGTGCTAGCAGGAGTGACACATGGGAGAGCTGGATGAAGTGACATAGGAGGGTGCTAGCAGGAGTGACACATGGGAGAGCTGGATGAAGTGACATAGGAAGGTGCTAGCAGGAGTGACACATGGGAGAGCGGGATGAAGTGACATAGGACGATGCTAGCAGGAGTGACACATGGGAGAGCGGGATGAAGTGACATAGGAGGGTGCTAGCAGGAGTGACACGTGGGGGAGCTGGATGAAGTGACATAGGAGGGTGCTAGCAGGAGTGACACGTGGGGGAGCTGGATGAAGTGACATAGGAGGGTGCTAGCAGGAGTGACACATGGGAGAGCTGGATGAAGTGACATAGGAGGGTGCTAGCAGGAGTGACACATGGGAGAGCTGGATGAAGTGACATAGGAGGGTGCTAGCAGGAGTGACACATGTGAGAGCGGGATGAAGTGACATAGGAGGGTGTTAGCAGGAGTGACACATGGGAGAGCTGGATGAAGTGACATAGGAGGGTGCTAGCAGGAGTGACACATGGGAGAGCTGTATGAAGTGACATAGGAAGGTGCTAGCAGGAGTGACACATGGGAGAGCTGGAAGAATTGACATAGGAAGGTGCTAGCAGGAGTGACACATGGGAGAGCTGGATGAATTGACATAGGAGGGTGCTAGCAGAAGTGACACATGGGAGAGCTGGATGAAGTGACATAGGAAGGTGCTAGCAGGAGTGACACATGGGAGAGCTGGATGAAGTGACATAGGAGGGTGCTAGCAGGAGTGACACATGGGAGAGCTGGATGAAGTGACATAGGAAGATGCTAGCAGGAGTGACACATGGGAGAGCGGGATGAAGTGACATAGGAGGTTGCTAGCAGGAGTGACACATGGGAGAGCTGGATGAAGTGACATAGGAAGGTGCTAGCAGGAGTGACACATGGGAGAGCGGGATGAAGTAACATAGGAGGGTGCTAGCAGGAGTGACACATGGGAGAGCTGGATGAAGTGACATAGGAAGATGCTAGCTGGAGTGACACATGGGAGAGCTGGATGAAGTGACATAGGAGGGTGCTAGCAGGAGTGACACATGGGAGAGCGGGATGAAGTGACATAGGAGGGTGCTAGCAGGAGTGACACATGGGAGAGCTGGATGAAGTGACATAGGAAGGTGCTAGCAGGAGTGACACATGGGAGAGCTGTATGAAGTGACATAGGAAGGTGCTAGCAGGAGTGACACATGGGAGAGCTGGATGAATTGACATAGGAAGGTGCTAGCAGGAGTGACACATGGGAGAGCTGGATTAATTGACATAGGAGGGTGCTAGCAGGAGTGACACATGGGAGAGCTGGATGAAGTGACATAGGAAGGTGCTAGCAGGAGTGACACATGGGAGAGCTGGATGAAGTGACATAGGAGGGTGCTAGCAGGAGTGACACATGGGAGAGCTGGATGAAGTGACATAGGAAGATGCTAGCAGGAGTGACACATGGGAGAGCGGGATGAAGTGACATAGGAGGGTGCTAGCAGGAGTGACACGTGGGGGAGCTGGATGAAGTGACATAGGAAGGTGCTAGCAGGAGTGACACATGGGAGAGCTGGATGAAGTGACATAGGAAGGTGCTAGCAGGAGTGACACATGGGAGAGCTGGATGAAGTGACATAGGAGGGTGCTAGCAGGAGTGACACGTGGGAGAGCTGGATGAAGTGACATAGGAAGATGCTAGCTGGAGTGACACATGGGAGAGCTGGATGAAGTGACATAGGAGGGTGCTAGCAGGAGTGACACGTGGGGGAGCTGGATGAAGTGACATAGGAAGGTGCTAGCAGGAGTGACACATGGGAGAGCGGGATGAAGTGACATAGGAGGGTGCTAGCAGGAGTGACACGTGTGGGAGCTGGATGAAGTGACATAGGAGGGTGCTAGCAGGAGTGACACGTGGGAGAGCTGGATGAAGTGACACATGCGGGTTCTAGCAGGAGTGACACATGGGAGAGCTGGATGAAGTGACATAGGAGGGTGCTAGCAGGAGTGACACGTGGGGGAGCTGGATGAAGTGACATAGGATTGTGCTAGCAGGAGTGACACGTGGGAGAGCTGGATGAAGTGACACATGAGGGTTCTAGCAGGAGTAACACGTGGGGGTGCTGGATGAAGTGACATAAGAGGGTGCTAGCAGGAGTGACACATGGGAGAGCTGGATGAAGTGACATAGGAGGGTGCTAGCAGGAGTGGCACATGGGAGAGCTGGATGAAGTGACATAGGAGGGTGCTAGCAGGAGTAACAGATGGGAGAGCTGGATGAAGTGACATAGGAAGGTGCTAGCAGGAGTGACACATGGGAGAGCTGGATAAAGTGACATAGGAAGGTGCTAGCAGGAGTGACACATGGGAGAGCGGGATGAAGTGACATAGGAGGGTGCTAGCAGGAGTGACATGTGGGGGAGCTGGATGAAGTGACATAGGAAGGTGCTAGCAGGAGTGACACGTGGGGGAGCTGGATGAAGTGACATAGGAGGGTGCTAGCAGGAGTAACAGATGGGAGAGCTGGATGAAGTGACATAGGAAGGTGCTAGCAGGAGTGACACATGGGAGAGCTGGATAAAGTGACATAGGAAGGTGCTAGCAGGAGTGACACATGGGAGAGCGGGATGAAGTGACATAGGAGGGTGCTAGCAGGAGTGACATGTGGGGGAGCTGGATGAAGTGACATAGGAAGGTGCTAGCAGGAGTGACACGTGGGGGAGCTGGATGAAGTGACATAGGAGGGTGCTAGCAGGAGTGACACGTGGGGGAGCTGGATGAAGTGACATAGGAGGGTGCTAGCAGGAGTGACACGTGGGAGAGCTGGATGAAGTGACACATGAGGTTCTAGCAGGAGTGACACATGGGAGAGCGGGATGAAGTGACATAGGAGGGTGCTAGCAGGAGTGACACATGGGAGAGCTGGATGAAGTGACATAGGAGGGTGCTAGCAGGAGTGACACATGGGAGAGCGGGATGAAGTGACATAAGAGGGTGCTAGCAGGAGTGACACATGGGAGAGCTGGATGAAGTGACATAGGAGGGTGCTAGCAGGAGTGACACATGGGAGAGCTGGATGAAGTGACATAGGAGGGTGCTAGCAGGAGTGACACATGGGAGAGCTGGATGAAGTGACATAGGAGGGTGCTAGCAGGAGTGACACATGTGAGAGCGGGATGAAGTGACATAGGAGGGTGTTAGCAGGAGTGACACATGGGAGAGCTGGATGAAGTGACATAGGAGGGTGCTAGCAGGAGTGACACATGGGAGAGCTGTATGAAGTGACATAGGAAGGTGCTAGCAGGAGTGACACATGGGAGAGCTGGAAGAATTGACATAGGAAGGTGCTAGCAGGAGTGACACATGGGAGAGCTGGATGAATTGACATAGGAGGGTGCTAGCAGAAGTGACACATGGGAGAGCTGGATGAAGTGACATAGGAAGGTGCTAGCAGGAGTGACACATGGGAGAGCTGGATGAAGTGACATAGGAGGGTGCTAGCAGGAGTGACACATGGGAGAGCTGGATGAAGTGACATAGGAAGATGCTAGCAGGAGTGACACATGGGAGAGCGGGATGAAGTGACATAGGAGGTTGCTAGCAGGAGTGACACATGGGAGAGCTGGATGAAGTGACATAGGAAGGTGCTAGCAGGAGTGACACATGGGAGAGCGGGATGAAGTGACATAGGAGGGTGCTAGCAGGAGTGACACATGGGAGAGCTGGATGAAGTGACATAGGAAGATGCTAGCTGGAGTGACACATGGGAGAGCTGGATGAAGTGACATAGGAGGGTGCTAGCAGGAGTGACACATGGGAGAGCGGGATGAAGTGACATAGGAGGGTGCTAGCAGGAGTGACACATGGGAGAGCTGGATGAAGTGACATAGGAAGGTGCTAGCAGGAGTGACACATGGGAGAGCTGTATGAAGTGACATAGGAAGGTGCTAGCAGGAGTGACACATGGGAGAGCTGGATGAATTGACATAGGAAGGTGCTAGCTGGAGTGACACATGGGAGAGCTGGATTAATTCACATAGGAGGGTGCTAGCAGGAGTGACACATGGGAGAGCTGGATGAAGTGACATAGGAAGGTGCTAGCAGGAGTGACACATGGGAGAGCGGGATGAAGTGACATAGGAGGTTGCTAGCAGGAGTGACACATGGGAGAGCTGGATGAAGTGACATAGGAAGGTGCTAGCAGGAGTGACACATGGGAGAGCGGGATGAAGTAACATAGGAGGGTGCTAGCAGGAGTGACACATGGGAGAGCTGGATGAAGTGACATAGGAAGATGCTAGCTGGAGTGACACATGGGAGAGCTGGATGAAGTGACATAGGAGGGTGCTAGCAGGAGTGACACATGGGAGAGCGGGATGAAGTGACATAGGAGGGTGCTAGCAGGAGTGACACATGGGAGAGCTGGATGAAGTGACATAGGAAGGTGCTAGCAGGAGTGACACATGGGAGAGCTGTATGAAGTGACATAGGAAGGTGCTAGCAGGAGTGACACATGGGAGAGCTGGATGAATTGACATAGGAAGGTGCTAGCAGGAGTGACACATGGGAGAGCTGGATTAATTGACATAGGAGGGTGCTAGCAGGAGTGACACATGGGAGAGCTGGATGAAGTGACATAGGAAGGTGCTAGCAGGAGTGACACATGGGAGAGCTGGATGAAGTGACATAGGAGGGTGCTAGCAGGAGTGACACATGGGAGAGCTGGATGAAGTGACATAGGAAGATGCTAGCAGGAGTGACACATGGGAGAGCGGGATGAAGTGACATAGGAGGGTGCTAGCAGGAGTGACACGTGGGGGAGCTGGATGAAGTGACATAGGAAGGTGCTAGCAGGAGTGACACATGGGAGAGCTGGATGAAGTGACATAGGAAGGTGCTAGCAGGAGTGACACATGGGAGAGCTGGATGAAGTGACATAGGAGGGTGCTAGCAGGAGTGACACGTGGGAGAGCTGGATGAAGTGACATAGGAAGATGCTAGCTGGAGTGACACATGGGAGAGCTGGATGAAGTGACATAGGAGGGTGCTAGCAGGAGTGACACGTGGGGGAGCTGGATGAAGTGACATAGGAAGGTGCTAGCAGGAGTGACACATGGGAGAGCGGGATGAAGTGACATAGGAGGGTGCTAGCAGGAGTGACACGTGTGGGAGCTGGATGAAGTGACATAGGAGGGTGCTAGCAGGAGTGACACGTGGGAGAGCTGGATGAAGTGACACATGCGGGTTCTAGCAGGAGTGACACATGGGAGAGCTGGATGAAGTGACATAGGAGGGTGCTAGCAGGAGTGACACGTGGGGGAGCTGGATGAAGTGACATAGGATTGTGCTAGCAGGAGTGACACGTGGGAGAGCTGGATGAAGTGACACATGAGGGTTCTAGCAGGAGTAACACGTGGGGGTGCTGGATGAAGTGACATAAGAGGGTGCTAGCAGGAGTGACACATGGGAGAGCTGGATGAAGTGACATAGGAGGGTGCTAGCAGGAGTGGCACATGGGAGAGCTGGATGAAGTGACATAGGAGGGTGCTAGCAGGAGTAACAGATGGGAGAGCTGGATGAAGTGACATAGGAAGGTGCTAGCAGGAGTGACACATGGGAGAGCTGGATAAAGTGACATAGGAAGGTGCTAGCAGGAGTGACACATGGGAGAGCGGGATGAAGTGACATAGGAGGGTGCTAGCAGGAGTGACATGTGGGGGAGCTGGATGAAGTGACATAGGAAGGTGCTAGCAGGAGTGACACGTGGGGGAGCTGGATGAAGTGACATAGGAGGGTGCTAGCAGGAGTGACACGTGGGGGAGCTGGATGAAGTGACATAGGAGGGTGCTAGCAGGAGTAACAGATGGGAGAGCTGGATGAAGTGACATAGGAAGGTGCTAGCAGGAGTGACACATGGGAGAGCTGGATAAAGTGACATAGGAAGGTGCTAGCAGGAGTGACACATGGGAGAGCGGGATGAAGTGACATAGGAGGGTGCTAGCAGGAGTGACATGTGGGGGAGCTGGATGAAGTGACATAGGAAGGTGCTAGCAGGAGTGACACGTGGGGGAGCTGGATGAAGTGACATAGGAGGGTGCTAGCAGGAGTGACACGTGGGGGAGCTGGATGAAGTGACATAGGAGGGTGCTAGCAGGAGTGACACGTGGGAGAGCTGGATGAAGTGACACATGAGGTTCTAGCAGGAGTGACACATGGGAGAGCGGGATGAAGTGACATAGGAGGGTGCTAGCAGGAGTGACACATGGGAGAGCTGGATGAAGTGACATAGGAGGGTGCTAGCAGGAGTGACACATGGGAGAGCGGGATGAAGTGACATAAGAGGGTGCTAGCAGGAGTGACACATGGGAGAGCTGGATGAAGTGACATAGGAGGGTGCTAGCAGGAGTGACACATGGGAGAGCTGGATGAAGTGACATAGGAGGGTGCTAGCAGGAGTGACACATGGGAGAGCTGGATGAAGTGACATAGGAGGGTGCTAGCAGGAGTGACACATGTGAGAGCGGGATGAAGTGACATAGGAGGGTGTTAGCAGGAGTGACACATGGGAGAGCTGGATGAAGTGACATAGGAGGGTGCTAGCAGGAGTGACACATGGGAGAGCTGTATGAAGTGACATAGGAAGGTGCTAGCAGGAGTGACACATGGGAGAGCTGGAAGAATTGACATAGGAAGGTGCTAGCAGGAGTGACACATGGGAGAGCTGGATGAATTGACATAGGAGGGTGCTAGCAGAAGTGACACATGGGAGAGCTGGATGAAGTGACATAGGAAGGTGCTAGCAGGAGTGACACATGGGAGAGCTGGATGAAGTGACATAGGAGGGTGCTAGCAGGAGTGACACATGGGAGAGCTGGATGAAGTGACATAGGAAGATGCTAGCAGGAGTGACACATGGGAGAGCGGGATGAAGTGACATAGGAGGTTGCTAGCAGGAGTGACACATGGGAGAGCTGGATGAAGTGACATAGGAAGGTGCTAGCAGGAGTGACACATGGGAGAGCGGGATGAAGTGACATAGGAGGGTGCTAGCAGGAGTGACACATGGGAGAGCTGGATGAAGTGACATAGGAAGATGCTAGCTGGAGTGACACATGGGAGAGCTGGATGAAGTGACATAGGAGGGTGCTAGCAGGAGTGACACATGGGAGAGCGGGATGAAGTGACATAGGAGGGTGCTAGCAGGAGTGACACATGGGAGAGCTGGATGAAGTGACATAGGAAGGTGCTAGCAGGAGTGACACATGGGAGAGCTGTATGAAGTGACATAGGAAGGTGCTAGCAGGAGTGACACATGGGAGAGCTGGATGAATTGACATAGGAAGGTGCTAGCTGGAGTGACACATGGGAGAGCTGGATTAATTCACATAGGAGGGTGCTAGCAGGAGTGACACATGGGAGAGCTGGATGAAGTGACATAGGAAGGTGCTAGCAGGAGTGACACATGGGAGAGCTGGATGAAGTGACATAGGAAGGTGCTAGCAGGAGTGACACATGGGAGAGCTGGATGAATTGACATAGGAGGGTGCTAGCAGAAGTGACACATGGGAGAGCTGGATGAAGTGACATAGGAAGGTGCTAGCAGGAGTGACACATGGGAGAGCTGGATGAAGTGACATAGGAGGGTGCTAGCAGGAGTGACACATGGGAGAGCTGGATGAAGTGACATAGGAAGATGCTAGCAGGAGTGACACATGGGAGAGCGGGATGAAGTGACATAGGAGGTTGCTAGCAGGAGTGACACATGGGAGAGCTGGATGAAGTGACATAGGAAGGTGCTAGCAGGAGTGACACATGGGAGAGCGGGATGAAGTGACATAGGAGGGTGCTAGCAGGAGTGACACATGGGAGAGCTGGATGAAGTGACATAGGAAGATGCTAGCTGGAGTGACACATGGGAGAGCTGGATGAAGTGACATAGGAGGGTGCTAGCAGGAGTGACACATGGGAGAGCGGGATGAAGTGACATAGGAGGGTGCTAGCAGGAGTGACACATGGGAGAGCTGGATGAAGTGACATAGGAAGGTGCTAGCAGGAGTGACACATGGGAGAGCTGTATGAAGTGACATAGGAAGATGCTAGCAGGAGTGACACATGGGAGAGCTGGATAAAGTGACATAGGAAGGTGCTAGCAGGAGTGACACATGGGAGAGCGGGATGAAGTGACATAGGAAGATGCTAGCTGGAGTGACACATGGGAGAGCTGGATGAAGTGACATAGGAGGGTGCTAGCAGGAGTGACACGTGGGGGAGCTGGATGAAGTGACATAGGAAGGTGCTAGCAGGAGTGACACATGGGAGAGCGGGATGAAGTGACATAGGAGGGTGCTAGCAGGAGTGACACGTGTGGGAGCTGGATGAAGTGACATAGGAGGGTGCTAGCAGGAGTGACACGTGGGAGAGCTGGATGAAGTGACACATGCGGGTTCTAGCAGGAGTGACACATGGGAGAGCTGGATGGAGTGACATAGGAGGGTGCTAGCAGGAGTGACACGTGGGGGAGCTGGATGAAGTGACATAGGATTGTGCTAGCAGGAGTGACACGTGGGAGAGCTGGATGAAGTGACACATGAGGGTTCTAGCAGGAGTAACACGTGGGGGTGCTGGATGAAGTGACATAAGAGGGTGCTAGCAGGAGTGACACATGGGAGAGCTGGATGAAGTGACATAGGAGGGTGCTAGCAGGAGTGGCACATGGGAGAGCTGGATGAAGTGACATAGGAGGGTGCTAGCAGGAGTAACAGATGGGAGAGCTGGATGAAGTGACATAGGAAGGTGCTAGCAGGAGTGACACATGGGAGAGCTGGATAAAGTGACATAGGAAGGTGCTAGCAGGAGTGACACATGGGAGAGCGGGATGAAGTGACATAGGAAGATGCTAGCAGGAGTGACACATGGGAGAGCGGGATGAAGTGACATAGGAGGGTGCTAGCAGGAGTGACATGTGGGGGAGCTGGATGAAGTGACATAGGAAGGTGCTAGCAGGAGTGACACGTGGGGGAGCTGGATGAAGTGACATAGGAGGGTGCTAGCAGGAGTGACACGTGGGGGAGCTGGATGAAGTGACATAGGAGGGTGCTAGCAGGAGTGACACGTGGGAGAGCTGGATGAAGTGACACATGAGGTTCTAGCAGGAGTGACACATGGGAGAGCGGGATGAAGTGACATAGGAAGGTGCTAGCAGGAGTGACACATGGGAGAGCTGGATGAAGTGACATAGGAGGGTGCTAGCAGGAGTGACACGTGGGGGAGCTGGATGAAGTGACATAGGAGGGTGCTAGCAGGAGTGACACGTGGGAGAGCTGGATGAAGTGACACATGAGGGTTCTAGCAGGAGTGACACATGGGAGAGCTGGATGAAGTGACATAGGAGGGTGCTAGCAGGAGTGACACGTGGGGGAGCTGGATGAAGTGACATAGGAGGGTGCTAGCAGGAGTGACACGTGGGGGAGCTGGATGAAGTGACATAGGAAGGTGCTAGCAGGAGTGACACATGGGAGAGCGGGATGAAGTGACATAGGAGGGTGCTAGCAGGAGTGACACATGGGAGAGCTGGATGAAGTGACATAGGAAGATGCTAGCTGGAGTGACACATGGGAGAGCTGGATGAAGTGACATAGGAGGGTGCTAGCAGGAGTGACACATGGGAGAGCGGGATGAAGTGACATAGGAGGGTGCTAGCAGGAGTGACACATGGGAGAGCTGGATGAAGTGACATAGGAAGGTGCTAGCAGGAGTGACACATGGGAGAGCTGTATGAAGTGACATAGGAAGGTGCTAGCAGGAGTGACACATGGGAGAGCTGGATGAATTGACATAGGAAGGTGCTAGCAGGAGTGACACATGGGAGAGCTGGATTAATTGACATAGGAGGGTGCTAGCAGGAGTGACACATGGGAGAGCTGGATGAAGTGACATAGGAAGGTGCTAGCAGGAGTGACACATGGGAGAGCTGGATGAAGTGACATAGGAGGGTGCTAGCAGGAGTGACACATGGGAGAGCTGGATGAAGTGACATAGGAAGATGCTAGCAGGAGTGACACATGGGAGAGCGGGATGAAGTGACATAGGAGGGTGCTAGCAGGAGTGACACGTGGGGGAGCTGGATGAAGTGACATAGGAAGGTGCTAGCAGGAGTGACACATGGGAGAGCTGGATGAAGTGACATAGGAAGGTGCTAGCAGGAGTGACACATGGGAGAGCTGGATGAAGTGACATAGGAGGGTGCTAGCAGGAGTGACACGTGGGAGAGCCGGATGAAGTGACATAGGAAGATGCTAGCTGGAGTGACACATGGGAGAGCTGGATGAAGTGACATAGGAGGGTGCTAGCAGGAGTGACACGTGGGGGAGCTGGATGAAGTGACATAGGAAGGTGCTAGCAGGAGTGACACATGGGAGAGCGGGATGAAGTGACATAGGAGGGTGCTAGCAGGAGTGACACGTGTGGGAGCTGGATGAAGTGACATAGGAAGGTGCTAGCAGGAGTGACACGTGGGAGAGCTGGATGAAGTGACACATGCGGGTTCTAGCAGGAGTGACACATGGGAGAGCTGGATGAAGTGACATTTGAGGGTGCTAGCAGGAGTGACACGTGGGGGAGCTGGATGAAGTGACATAGGATTGTGCTAGCAGGAGTGACACGTGGGAGAGCTGGATGAAGTGACACATGAGGGTTCTAGCAGGAGTAACACGTGGGGGTGCTGGATGAAGTGACATAAGAGGGTGCTAGCAGGAGTGACACATGGGAGAGCTGGATGAAGTGACATAGGAGGGTGCTAGCAGGAGTGGCACATGGGAGAGCTGGATGAAGTGACATAGGAGGGTGCTAGCAGGAGTAACAGATGGGAGAGCTGGATGAAGTGACATAGGAAGGTGCTAGCAGGAGTGACACATGGGAGAGCTGGATAAAGTGACATAGGAAGGTGCTAGCAGGAGTGACACATGGGAGAGCGGGATGAAGTGACATAGGAAGATGCTAGCAGGAGTGACACATGGGAGAGCGGGATGAAGTGACATAGGAGGGTGCTAGCAGGAGTGACATGTGGGGGAGCTGGATGAAGTGACATAGGAAGGTGCTAGCAGGAGTGACACGTGGGGGAGCTGGATGAAGTGACATAGGAGGGTGCTAGCAGGAGTGACACGTGGGGGAGCTGGATGA
The DNA here is from genome assembly GCF_028390025.1 of Pseudophryne corroboree. Lineage (NCBI taxonomy): Eukaryota > Metazoa > Chordata > Amphibia > Anura > Myobatrachidae > Pseudophryne > Pseudophryne corroboree. The sequence goes on from NC_086444.1 coordinate 117,106,841, forward strand.
AGTGACATAGGAGGGTGCTAGCAGGAGTGACACGTGGGAGAGCTGGATGAAGTGACACATGAGGTTCTAGCAGGAGTGACACATGGGAGAGCGGGATGAAGTGACATAGGAAGGTGCTAGCAGGAGTGACACATGGGAGAGCTGGATGAAGTGACATAGGAGGGTGCTAGCAGGAGTGACACGTGGGGGAGCTGGATGAAGTGACATAGGAGGGTGCTAGCAGGAGTGACACGTGGGAGAGCTGGATGAAGTGACACATGAGGGTTCTAGCAGGAGTGACACATGGGAGAGCTGGATGAAGTGACATAGGAGGGTGCTAGCAGGAGTGACACGTGGGGGAGCTGGATGAAGTGACATAGGAGGGTGCTAGCAGGAGTGACACATGGGGGAGCTGGATGAAGTGACATAGGAGGGTGCTAGCAGGAGTGACACATGGGAGAGCTGGATGAAGTGACATAGGAGGGTGCTAGCAGGAGTGACACATGGGAGAGCTGGATGAAGTGACATAGGAGGGTGCTAGCAGGAGTGACACATGGGAGAGCGGGATGAAGTGACATAAGAGGGTGCTAGCAGGAGTGACACATGGGAGAGCTGGATGAAGTGACATAGGAGGGTGCTAGCAGGAGTGACACATGGGAGAGCTGTATGAAGTGACATAGGAAGGTGCTAGCAGGAGTGACACATGGGAGAGCTGGAAGAATTGACATAGGAAGGTGCTAGCAGGAGTGACACATGGGAGAGCTGGATGAATTGACATAGGAGGGTGCTAGCAGAAGTGACACATGGGAGAGCTGGATGAAGTGACATAGGAAGGTGCTAGCAGGAGTGACACATGGGAGAGCTGGATGAAGTGACATAGGAGGGTGCTAGCAGGAGTGACACATGGGAGAGCTGGATGAAGTGACATAGGAAGATGCTAGCAGGAGTGACACATGGGAGAGCGGGATGAAGTGACATAGGAGGGTGCTAGCAGGAGTGACACGTGGGGGAGCTGGATGAAGTGACATAGGAAGGTGCTAGCAGGAGTGACACATGGGAGAGCTGGATGAAGTGACATAGGAAGATGCTAGCAGGAGTGACACATGGGAGAGCTGGATGAAGTGACATAGGAGGGTGCTAGCAGGAGTGACACATGGGAGAGCTGGATGAAGTGACATAGGAAGGTGCTAGCAGGAGTGACACATGGGAGAGCGGGATGAAGTGACATAGGAGGGTGCTAGCAGGAGTGACACATGGGAGAGCTGGATGAAGTGACATAGGAAGATGCTAGCTGGAGTGACACATGGGAGAGCTGGATGAAGTGACATAGGAGGGTGCTAGCAGGAGTGACACGTGGGGGAGCTGGATGAAGTGACATAGGAAGGTGCTAGCAGGAGTGACACATGGGAGAGCGGGATGAAGTGACATAGGAGGGTGCTAGCAGGAGTGACACGTGGGGGAGCTGGATGAAGTGACATAGGAGGGTGCTAGCAGGAGTGACACGTGGGAGAGCTGGATGAAGTGACACATGCGGGTTCTAGCAGGAGTGACACATGGGAGAGCTGGATGAAGTGACATAGGAGGGTGCTAGCAGGAGTGACACGTGGGGGAGCTGGATGAAGTGACATAGGAGGGTGCTAGCAGGAGTGACACGTGGGAGAGCTGGATGAAGTGACACATGAGGGTTCTAGCAGGAGTAACACGTGGGGGTGCTGGATGAAGTGACATAAGAGGGTGCTAGCAGGAGTGACACATGGGAGAGCTGGATGAAGTGACATAGGAGGGTGCTAGCAGGAGTGGCACATGGGAGAGCTGGATGAAGTGACATAGGAGGGTGCTAGCAGGAGTAACAGATGTGAGAGTTGGATGAAGTGACATAGGAAGGTGCTAGCAGGAGTGACACATGGGAGAGCTGGATGAAGTGACATAGGAAGGTGCTAGCAGGAGTGACACATGGGAGAGCGGGATGAAGTGACATAGGAAGATGCTAGCAGGAGTGACACATGGGAGAGCGGGATGAAGTGACATAGGAGGGTGCTAGCAGGAGTGACACGTGGGGGAGCTGGATGAAGTGACATAGGAGGGTGCTAGCAGGAGTGACACGTGGGGGAGCTGGATGAAGTGACATAGGAGGGTGCTAGCAGGAGTGACACATGGGAGAGCTGGATGAAGTGACATAGGAGGGTGCTAGCAGGAGTGACACATGGGAGAGCTGGATGAAGTGACATAGGAGGGTGCTAGCAGGAGTGACACATGTGAGAGCGGGATGAAGTGACATAGGAGGGTGTTAGCAGGAGTGACACATGGGAGAGCTGGATGAAGTGACATAGGAGGGTGCTAGCAGGAGTGACACATGGGAGAGCTGTATGAAGTGACATAGGAAGGTGCTAGCAGGAGTGACACATGGGAGAGCTGGAAGAATTGACATAGGAAGGTGCTAGCAGGAGTGACACATGGGAGAGCTGGATGAATTGACATAGGAGGGTGCTAGCAGAAGTGACACATGGGAGAGCTGGATGAAGTGACATAGGAAGGTGCTAGCAGGAGTGACACATGGGAGAGCTGGATGAAGTGACATAGGAGGGTGCTAGCAGGAGTGACACATGGGAGAGCTGGATGAAGTGACATAGGAAGATGCTAGCAGGAGTGACACATGGGAGAGCGGGATGAAGTGACATAGGAGGGTGCTAGCAGGAGTGACACGTGGGGGAGCTGGATGAAGTGACATAGGAAGGTGCTAGCAGGAGTGACACATGGGAGAGCTGGATGAAGTGACATAGGAAGATGCTAGCAGGAGTGACACATTGGAGAGCTGGATGAAGTGACATAGGAGGGTGCTAGCAGGAGTGACACATGGGAGAGCTGGATGAAGTGACATAGGAAGGTGCTAGCAGGAGTGACACATGGGAGAGCAGGATGAAGTGACATAGGAGGGTGCTAGCAGGAGTGACACATGGGAGAGCGGGATGAAATGACATAGGAGGGTGCTAGCAGGAGTGACACATGGGAGAGCTGGATGAAGTGACATAGGAGGGTGCTAGCAGGAGTGACACATGGGAGAGCTGTATGAAGTGACATGGGAAGGTGCTAGCAGGAGTGACACATGGGAGAGCTGGATGAATTGACATAAGAAGGTGCTAGCAGGAGTGACACATGGGAGAGCTGGATTAATTGACATAGGAGGGTGCTAGCAGGAGTGACACATGGGAGAGCTGGATGAAGTGACATAGGAAGGTGCTAGCAGGAGTGACACATGGGAGAGCTGGATGAAGTGACATAGGAGGGTGCTAGCAGGAGTGACACGTGGGGGAGCTGGATGAAGTGACATAGGAAGGTGCTAGCAGGAGTGACACATGGGAGAGCTGGATGAAGTGACATAGGAAGGTGCTAGCAGGAGTGACACATGGGAGAGCTGGATGAAGTGACATAGGAGGGTGCTAGCAGGAGTGACACATGGGAGAGCTGGATGAAGTGACATAGGAAGATGCTAGCTGGAGTGACACATGGGAGAGCTGGATGAAGTGACATAGGAGGGTGCTAGCAGGAGTGACACGTGGGGGAGCTGGATGAAGTGACATAGGAAGGTGCTAGCAGGAGTGACACATGGGAGAGCGGGATGAAGTGACATAGGAGGGTGCTAGCAGGAGTGACACGTGGGGGAGCTGGATGAAGTGACATAGGAGGGTGCTAGCAGGAGTGACACGTGGGAGAGCTGGATGAAGTGACACATGCGGGTTCTAGCAGGAGTGACACATGGGAGAGCTGGATGAAGTGACATAGGAGGGTGCTAGCAGGAGTGACACGTGGGGGAGCTGGATGAAGTGACATAGGAGGGTGCTAGCAGGAGTGACACGTGGGAGAGCTGGATGAAGTGACACATGAGGGTTCTAGCAGGAGTAACACGTGGGGGTGCTGGATGAAGTGACATAAGAGGGTGCTAGCAGGAGTGACACATGGGAGAGCTGGATGAAGTGACATAGGAGGGTGCTAGCAGGAGTGGCACATGGGAGAGCTGGATGAAGTGACATAGGAGGGTGCTAGCAGGAGTAACAGATGTGAGAGCTGGATGAAGTGACATAGGAAGGTGCTAGCAGGAGTGACACATGGGAGAGCTGGATGAAGTGACATAGGAGGGTGCTAGCAGGAGTGGCACATGGGAGAGCTGGATGAAGTGACATAGGAGGGTGTTAGCAGGAGTGACAGATGTGAGAGCTGGATGAAGTGACATAGGAAGGTGCTAGCAGGAGTGACACATGGGAGAGCTGGATGAAGTGACATAGGAGGGTGCTAGCAGGAGTGACACATGGGAGAGCGGGATGAAGTGACATAGGAAGGTGCTAGCAGGAGTGACACATGGGAGAGCTGGATGAAGTGACATAGGAAGGTGCTAGCAGGAGTGACACATGGGAGAGCGAGATGAAGTGACATAGGAAGGTGCTAGCAGGAGTGACACGTGGGGGAGATGGATGAAGTGACACATGAGGGTTCTAGCAGGAGTGACACATGGGAGAGCGGGATGAAGTGACATAGGAGGGTGCTAGCAGGAGTGACACATGGGAGAGCTGGATGAAGTGACATAGGAGGGTGCTAGCAGGAGTGACACGTGGGGGAGCTGGATGAAGTGACATAGGAGGGTGCTAGCAGGAGTGACACGTGGGAGAGCTGGATGAAGTGACACATGAGGGTTCTAGCAGGAGTAACACGTGGGGGTGCTGGATGATGTGACATAAGAGGGTGCTAGCAGGAGTGACAAATGGGAGAGCTGGATGAAGTGACATAGGAGGGTGCTAGCAGGAGTGGCACATGGGAGAGCTGGATGAAGCGACATAGGAGGGTGCTAGCAGGAGTGACAGATGTGAGAGCTGGATGAAGTGACATAGGAAGGTGCTAGCAGGAGTGACACATGGGAGAGCGGGTTGAAGTGACATAGGAAGGTGCTAGCAGGAGTGACACATGGGAGAGCTGGATGAAGTGACATAGGAGGGTGCTAGCAGGAGTGACACATGGGAGAGCGGGATGAAGTGACATAGGAAGGTGCTAGCAGGAGTGACACGTGGGGGAGCTGGATGAAGTGACACATGAGGGTTCTAGCAGGAGTGACACATGGGAGAGCGGGATGAAGTGACATAGGAGGGTGCTAGCAGGAGTGACACATGGGAGAGCTGGATGAAGTGACATAGGAGTGTGCTAGCAGGAGTGACACATGGGAGAGCGGGATGAAGTGACATAGGAAGGTGCTAGCAGGAGTGACACATGGGAGAGCTGGATGAAGTTACATAGGAGGGTGCTAGCAGGAGTGACACGTGGGGGAGCTGGATGAAGTGACACATGAGGGTTCTAGCAGGAGTGACACATGGGAGAGCGGGATGAAGTGACATAGGAAGGTGCTGGCAGGAGTGACACGTGGGGGTGCTGGCTGGAGTGACACAGCAGGGTGCTGGCTGAAGTGACACATGGGAGAGCTGAAGTGTACTAAGTGAATCGTCATTATATTTTATATGGTTCTGGCTTTTTCAATTATTTTATGCGGAAGTGACTTCAATGTATTTTATATTGGATCTGGCTTCAAAAATGTATTTATGTGGATCTGGATCTTTCAATGTATATTATACCAGGGCGTGGCCTAGTGGGCACAAGGCCACACCTCATTTGTGCATGCTCACCTTCGGCTCTTTGACGTACCTATCAAGATTTTTTGGCTCTTTGACTCTGACTGGTTGGCTACCCCTTTTGTACTGTGTTGCCCGTGGTTTACTCTTTCATATCATGTCAGCTACAGGGGGTGATGGGTCTGGGGCTGATTCCGCCGTGCGCGGTTATGAGGTCCCGGACGCATTGGAGGAAAACATGGCTGCCGGGGGTTTAGGTGTTGGAGGTTCTGTACCCCCAGTCAGTTTGTAACAATGGGGGCACATCAGGACCCGCCTTGGGCTGCCTTTTCTAATTTACTGACTATGCTGGTAACTAGACTTGCGCCCCCTATGGGACCTCCTGTGCCTTATCAGCCTTATATGGTCCCTGCGGTTAATCCGCCATGGACAGATGCTCTGTAAACTCAGTTACAGCAACTGAATAACTCTTTGGGTAAAAGTGTTCCTGACCCTCGCCCGCATAAGACTAAACATAAGAAGTGCTCTAAGCAGACTGTTACTTCCTCTCAATCCATGCATGTTCCAGATACCTCTTCTGATGAAGATGGCATGTATACTGACCCCTTAGACTCTGATCATGACATTTCTGATGGGGAATCTGTTTCACAGGTGGATGTTCCTGGTTTTTTAGAAGCTATCAGGCTCATTCTTCAGATTGATTATGATGATCCTGAGCCTGCTACTACATCTAAGAAACCGGACAGGTTCAAACATCAGAAGGTTACTAAATTAGTTTTACCTCATTCTGACCACTTGGTTGACATACGTCAGGAATCCTGGGAAAACCCAGGAAAGAAATTCACCCCGCACAAGAAGATGCTATCCCGTTATCCCATTTGCTGCAGAATTAAGTAAAAATTGGGAAACGCCACCGCCAGTGGATTCGCAAATCGCTCGGCTGGTGGTGTCATCTGCTCTGCCTGTCACTACCGTCACTTCTCTCAAGGAACCGACGGATAAGCGGGTGGAGGGCTGCTTAAAAGCTATCTATATCCTTGCTGTTATGATTCCAGCACTCTGGTCTGAGAAGATCTTATTGCAAGGACCGGAGCACTGGAACGTAATGCTGGGAAAGGGGAATGGAAAGGGAATAGCCCCTGGCGCCCTATCTCCGTTGTCTCGCCCGTGCTGTCAGTACACTCTTGCGAGACTATGGTTGCTTGAGCCCATGGCAGCCGCGTTTGAAGGGCGGATTACGTCTGCCCAACTTCGATGCCCCCTCAGGTCTTAATGAGAGACAAAGAGTGTACCGAGACAGGGTGATAACAAGGGGCCCTCTTACTGAAACAACCAAAAGCCAGGGGCTACTAACTAGCCTAAAACTAAATGTATGTGCGGTTTGCCGCCAAAGGAAAAGAACAACAAAGGAAATGCTGACCATACGCCCACACAATACTTTTGTGTACCGGCGGTGACAGCATAAGCAGAACCCTCTGCAAAACACCAGTGACAGAAATAATAATGGAATACAGCGGCCTAGGCTGACGGACGCGGCAGAGCCGCTACTCACGGAACCGGTACGAATACTGGCAAACGGACAGGAACTCCCAATGCTGCTGACACAGACTCTAAGAACTGGAGGACAGGCAGAATCCCAAACGAAAGACCGGTGGACACCAAGAAGCCAGAAACTTGACCAGGCACAGGCAAAGGCACTGGACCTCAGGACAGGAACGCCTCACGGCAGGACACGGGATCAAACATAGGAATCGACACAGGAATCGACACAGGAAGCTCAGGAACTAGCAGGAACCAAGCTCAGAACTCAAGCAGACTGGATACCCAGAAATATCACCAGCGTCTGTGAATTGCAGTCAGCCAGCATATAACAGAGAGGCCTAATTAATAATCTCATGCAGCTGCCCTGTTGCATGACTCCAAACTGACAAGATGCAATTAGCAGCCAGGTGAGGCTGAACACATGGGAACAAGCTGCAATTACACAGACTCACCAGCGGCAGCAGACAAGAGTATTCTAAAACAGAGCAACAGGAAATCCTGGCATGCAAGACAACTTTATAAACATAAAATAGGAATGAACCACTACCTGTGGTTCATAACAGTATCCCCTCCTTAAGGGTGAGCTCCGAGCACCCCATGACACCCACGGGGAACATGAACAGAAGTATAACATAAAATACATAACCAAAATGCAAAAATGGAAATGAGCCACAGCCGTGGCTCATAACACTTGCAGGGGCTGTGCATAGGCCCACCATTGCGGCTACTTGGGCCGCATAAGCTATTGAGGCGTGGGCTCAAGAAAATAAGAATTTACTTACCGATAATTCTATTTCTCGGAGTCCGTAGTGGATGCTGGGGTTCCTGAAAGGACCATGGGGAATAGCGGCTCCGCAGGAGACAGGGCACAAAAGTAAAGCTTTTACAGGTCAGGTGGTGTGTACTGGCTCCTCCCCCTATGACCCTCCTCCAGACTCCAGTTAGGTACTGTGCCCGGACGAGCGTACACAATAAGGGAGGATTTTGAATCCCGGGTAAGACTCATACCAGCCACACCAATCACACCGTACAACTTGTGATCTAAACCCAGTTAACAGTATGATAACAGAGGAGCCTCTGAAAGATGGCTTCCTAAACAATAACCCGAATTAGTTAACAATAACTATGTACAAGTATTGCAGATAATCCGCACTTGGGATGGGCGCCCAGCATCCACTACGGACTCCGAGAAATAGAATTATCGGTAAGTAAATTCTTATTTTCTCTATCGTCCTAAGTGGATGCTGGGGTTCCTGAAAGGACCATGGGGATTATACCAAAGCTCCCAAACGGGCGGGAGAGTGCGGATGACTCTGCAGCACCGAATGAGAGAACTCCAGGTCCTCCTTTGCCAGGGTATCAAATTTGTAAAAATTTACAAACGTGTTCTCCCCTGACCACGTAGCTGCTCGGCAGAGTTGTAATGCCGAGACCCCTCGGGCAGCCGCCCAAGATGAGCCCACCTTCCTTGCGGAATGGGCCTTAACAGATTTAGGCTGTGGCAGGCCTGCCACAGAATGTACAAGTTGAATTTTGTTACAAATCCAACGAGCAATCGACTGCTTAGAAGCAGGTGCACCCAACTTGTTGGGTGCATACAGTATAAACAGCGAGTCAGATTTTCTGACTCCAGCCGTCCTTTAAATGTATATTTTTAAGGCTCTGACAACGTCCAACAACTTGGAGTCCTTCAAGTCGTCTGTAGCCGCAGGCACTACAATAGGCTGGTTCTGTAGCCGCAGGCACTACAAGTCGTCTGTAGCCGCAGGCACTACAATACGCTGATACCACCTTAGGGAGAAAATGCGGACGCGTCCGCAGCTCTGCCCTATGTCGAATGGAAAATTAAATAAGGGCTTTTATAAAACAAAGCCGCCAGTTCAGATACTCTCCCGGCCGAAGCCAGGGCCAGTAACATAGTCACTTTCCATGTGAGATATTTCAAATCCACATTCTTTAGTGGTTCAAACCAATTGGATTTGAGGAAATCTAAAACTACATTTAGATCCCACGGTGCCACCTTAGGCACCACAGGAGGCTGTATATGCAGTACTCCTTAGATAAAAATCTGGACCTCAGGGACTGAGGCCAATTCTTTTTGGAAGAATATTGATAGGGCCGAAATTTGAACCTTAATAGATCCCAATTTGAGACCCATAGACAATCCTGATTGCAGGAAATGTAGGAAAACGACCCAGTTGAAATTCCTCCATCGGAGCACTCCGCTGCTCGCACCACGCAACATATTTTCGCCAAATACGGCGATAATGCTTCGCGGTGACTTCCTTCCTTGCCTTTATCAAGGTAGGAATGACTTCTTCTGGAATGCCTTTTCCTTTTATGATCTGGCATTCAAACGCCATGCCGTCAAACGCAGCCGCGGTAAGTCTTGAAAAAGACAAGGACCCTGCTGAAGCAGGTCCCTTCTCAGAAGTAGAGGCCACGGATCGTCCGTGACCATCTCTTGAAGTTCCGGGTACCAAGTCCTTCTTGGCCAATCCGGAGCCACTAGTCTTACTCCTCTTTGCCGTATAATCCTCAATACCTTTGGTATGAGAGGCAGAGGAGGAAACACATATACCGACTGGTACACCCAAGGTGTTACCAGCGCGTCCACAGCTATTGCCTGCGGATCTCTTGACCTGGCGCAATACCTGTCCAGTGTTTTGTTGAGGCGAGACGCCATCATGTCCACCATTGGTTTTACCCAACGGTTTAATAGCATGTGGAAAACTTCTGGATGAAGTCCCCACTCTCCCGGGTGAAGGTCGTGTCTGCTGAGGAAGTCTGCTTCCCAGTTGTCCACGCCCGGGATGAATACTGCTGACAGTGCTATCACGTGATTCTCCGCCCAGCGAAGGATCCTGGCAGCTTCTGCCATTGCCCTCCTGCTTCTTGTGCCGCCCTGTCTGTTTACATGGGCGACTGCCGTGATGTTGTCCGACTGGATCAACACCGGTCTTCCTTGAAGCAGAGGTTCCGCCTGGCTTAGAGCATTGTAGATTGCTCTTAGTTCCAGAATGCTTATGTGAAGAGACTTTTTCAGGCTCGACCACACTCCCTGGAAATTTCTTCCCTGTGTGACTGCTCCCCAGCCTCTCAGGCTGGCATCCGTGGTCACCAGGATCCAATCCTGCATGCCGAATCTGCGGCCCTCCAATAGATGAGCCTCCTGCAACCACCACAGAAGGGATACCCTTGTCCTCGGCGACAGGGTTATCCGCAGGTGCATCTGAAGATGCGACCCTGACCATTTGTCCAACAGATCCCTTTGCATGGAATCTGCCGAAAGGGATTGCTTCGTAAGAAGCTACCATTTTTTCCCAGGACTCTTGTGCATTGATGTACAGACACCTTTCCTGGTTTTAGGAGGTTCCTGACCAGGTCAGATAACTCCTTGGCTTTTTCTTCGGGAAGAAAAACCTTTTTCTGAACTGTGTCCAGAATCATCCCCAGGAACAGCAGACGAGTTGTCGGCATTAATTGGGATTTTGGAATATTCAGAATCCATCCGTGCTGCTTTAGCACCTCTTGAGATAGTGCTAAACCCATCTCTAGCTGTTCTCTGGACCTTGCCCTTATTAGGAGATCGTCCAAGTATGGGATAATTAATACGCCTTTTCTTCGAAGAAGAAATATTATCTCGGCCATTACCTTTGTAAAGACCCGAGGTGCCGTGGACAAACCAAACGGCAGCGTCTGAAACTGATAGTGACAGTTTTGTACAACGAACCTGAGGTACCCCTGGTGTGAGGGGTAATTGGAACGTGGAGATACGCATCCTTGATGTCCAAGGATACCATAAAGTCCCCTTCTTCCAGGTTCGCTATCACTGCTCTGAGTGACTCCATCTTGAACTTGAACTTCTTTATGTACAGGTTCAAGGACTTCAGATTTAGAATAGGCCTTACCGAGCCATCCGGCTTCGGTACCACAAAAAGAGTGGAATAATACCCCTTCCCTTGTTGTAGAAGAGGTACCTTGACTATCACCTGCTGAGAATACAGCTTGTGAATGGCTTCCAAAACCGTCTCCCTTTCTGAGGGGGACGTTGGTAAAGCAGACTTCAGGAAACGGCGAGGTGGCTCTGTCTCTAATTTCAACCTGTACCCCTGAGATATTATCTGCAGGATCCAGGGATTTACCTGCGAGTGAGCCCACTGCGCGCTGTAATTCTTGAGACGACCGCCTACCGCCCCCGAGTCCGCTTGCGAAGCCCCAGCGTCATGCTGAGGCTTTTGTAGAAGCCGGGGAGGGCTTCGGTTCCTGGGAAGGAGCTGCCTGTTGCTGTCTCTTCCCTCGTCCTCTGCCTCGTGGCAGATATGAATAGCCCTTTGCTCTCTTATTTTTAAAGGAACGAAAGGGCTGCGGTTGAAAGGTCGGTGCCTTTTTCTGTTGGGGAGTGACTTGAGGTAGAAAGGTGGATTTCCCGGCCGTAGCCGTGGCCACCAAATCCGATAGACCGACCCCAAATAACTCCTCTACGCATCGCCTGTCCACTGTCGTGTCCATAAAGCTCTTCTGGCCGAAATGGACATAGCACTTACCCGTGATGCCAGTGTGCAGATATCTCTCTGTGCATCACGCATATAAAGAAATGCATCCTTTATTTGTTCTAACGACAGTAAAATATTGTCCCTGTCCAGGGTATCAATATTTTCGATCAGGGACTCTGACCAAACTACCCCAGCACTGCACATCCAGGCAGTCGCAATAGCTGGTCGTAGTATAACACCTGCGTGTGTGTATATACCTTTTTGGATATTTTCCATCCTCCTATCTGATGGATCTTTAAGTGCGGCCGTCTCAGGAGAGGGTAACGCCACTTGTTTTGATAAGCGTGTTAGCGCTTTGTCCACCCTAGGAGGTGTTTCCCAGCGCTCCCTAACCTCTGGCGGGAAAGGGTATAAAGCCAATAACTTCTTTGAAATTAGCAGTTTTTTATCGGGGCACCCCACGCTTCATCACACACGTCATTTAATTCTTCTGATTCGGTAAAAACTACTGGTAGTTTTTTCACACCCCACATAATACCCTGTTTAGTGGTACCTGTAGTATCAGCTAAATGTAACATCTCCTTTATTGCCAAAATCATATAACGTGTGGCCCTACTGGAAAATACGGTTGATTCGTCACCTTCACCACCGGAATCAGTGCCTGTGTCTGGGTCTGTGTCGACCGACTGAGGCAAGGGGCGTTTTACAGCCCCTGACGGTGTTTGAGGCGCCTGGACAGGCACTAATTGAGTGTCCGGCCGCCTCATGTCGGCAAACGACTGCTTAAGCGAGTTGACGCTATCCCGTAATTCCACAAATAAAGGCATCCATTCTGGTGTCGACCCCCTAGGAGGTGACATCCTCATATTTGGCAATTGCTCCGCCTCCACACCAATAACGTCCTCATACATGTCGACACACACGTACCGACACACAGCAGACACACAGGGAATGCTCTATACGAAGACAGGACCCACTAGCCCTTTGGGGAGACAGAGGGAGAGTCTGCCAGCACACACCAAAAAGCGCTATATATGACAGGGATAGCCTTATGATTAAGTGCTCCCTTATAGCTGCTTTTATATTAATATATTGCCATTTATTTTGCCCCCCCCCTCTCTGTTATACCCTGTTTCTGTAGTGCAGTGCAGGGGAGAGACCTGGGAGCCTTCCTGACCAGCGGAGCTGTGACAGAAAATGGCGCCGTGTGCTGAGGAGATAGGCCCCGCCCCTTTTTCGGCGGGCTCGTCTCCCGCTATTTAGTACATTTAGGCAGGGGTAAATATCTCCATATAGCCTCTGGGGCTATATGTGAGGTATTTTTAGCCTTTTTAAAGGTTTTCATTTGCCTCCCAGGGCGCCCCCCCCCCAGCGCCCTGCACCCTCAGTGACTGCCGTGTGAAGTGTGCTGAGAGGAAAATGGCGCACAGCTGCAGTGCTGTGCGCTACCTTAAGAAGACTGCAGGAGTCTTCAGCCGCCGATTCTGGACCTCTTCTTGCTTCAGCATCTGTGAGGGGGCCGGCGGCGTGGCTCCGGTGACCATCCAGGCTGTACCTGTGATCGTCCCTCTGGAGCTTCATGTCCAGTAGCCAAGAAGCCAATCCATCCTGCACGCAGGTGAGTTCACTTCTTCTCCCCTCTGTCCCTCGTTGCAGTGATCCTGTTGCCAGCAGGAATCACTGTAAAATAAAAAACCTAAGCTAAACTCTCTAAGCAGCTCTTTATGAGAGCCACCTAGAATTGCACCCTTCTCGGCCGGGCACAAAAATCTAACTGGAGTCTGGAGGAGGGTCATAGGGGGAGGAGCCAGTACACACCACCTGACCTGTAAAAGCTTTACTTTTGTGCCCTGTCTCCTGCGGAGCCGCTATTCCCCATGGTCCTTTCAGGAACCCCAGCATCCACTTAGGACGATAGAGAAATAGAGGCTGAGTTTCCATCCAATATTTCTGAACATGCCAGACAATATCTCTCTTATATTGTCACGGTATCTCATTACATTAAAGATATAGCTTCAGATGCAGGTGTGCTGGCGGCCAAGGCTGCTACAACATCCATTTTGGCTCGCCGTATTCTCTGGTTGCGGTCCTGGTCGGTAGACTTGGACTCTAAGAAAACCCAGGAGGTGCTCCCGTTAAAAGGAAACATCCACTTTGGTGAGGATCTCAACAAGATTGTTGCTGACTTGGCATCTGCTAAGACTGCATGTCTACCTAGTACTACTCCTTCGGCCCCGAAGGGTAAGAGTACTTCCTTTCACCCTCTGGGTAAAGCAAAGGGTCAGGCGTATCCGAAACAGTCTTGCACTTCCAAAACCACAAAGCCCAAGCCTAACCGTGCATGGGCTGCCCCTCAGCCGGCTTCCAAGTCTGACAAGCCTGTGGCATGATGGGGCGGGCCTCCCCCTGGGAGATCCCAGGGTGGGGGGTCGACTTCTACAGTTCACCCAGGTATGGTTGCAGACCACTTCAGATGCTTGGGTACTGGAAGTCGTCACTCACAGATACGCTATATCGTTCAAGACACGTCCCCCTCCTCGCTGTTGCCTGACGGACATCTCTACGGATCAGGTGAAGGCAACAACTCTCTGTTTAGTGGTACAATCCCTCCTGGACACAGGAGTGGTAGTGCCGGTGCCTCTGGCTCAGAGGGGCAAGGGGTACTATTCAATGCTGTTCCTAGTTCCCAAACCGAATGGTTCCTCCCGGCCCAATCTCAACCTCAAATCTTTTAACAAGTTTGTGAGGGTCTCCAAATTTCGTATGGAGACCCTTCGCTCTATTGTCCTGGCTTTGGAACCAGGATATACAGGATGCTTACCTGCATATCCCTACTGCCATGTCACATCAGCAATACCTGTGGTTTGCTATTGGAAATCTTCATTACCAATTCCAGGCCTTATCGTTTGGTCTGAGCACGGCTCCGCAAATTTTCACTAAGGTCATGGCAGTTATGACGGCTTCACTCCGCCGTTGGGGCATCCAGATCCTGCCGTATCTGGACGATCTGCTGATCCTGGGCAATTCCCCAGAAGTTCTCCTCCGTCATTTGGATCTGACAGTCCAATTCCTGCAAGCCCACGGGTGGCTCATCAACTGGAAGAAATCATCCCTAGTCCCTGCTCAGAGCATGGTGCACCTGGGAGCGTTGTTGGACACACACAACCAGAGGTTGTTATTGTCACAGGAGAAAGTCCTGAAGCTTCAGGGCAAGATACGTTGCTTCCTTTCTCATCCGCGTGTGTCGATACACTCGGCGATGCAAGTGCTAGGCCTCATGGTGTTGGCTTTCGACATGGTGGAGTATACTCAATTTCATTCCCGCCCTCTGCAGAAACTGATTCTTCCCAAGTGGGACGGTCTGCCTCACCGGATCAGGTCTCAGATGATCTCCTTGTCTCCAGAGGTCCATCTGTCACTGATGTGGTGGCTGCAGGTCCAACGATTGAGCAAGGGTCGCCCTTTCTGGATCTCCAACTGGGTTATTCTAATGACAGATGCCAGTCTGAGCGGTTGGGGTGCGCTGTTGGAGCAACACTCTCTTCAGGGTCGGTGGACCAGGGAGTAGTCTCTCCTCCCGATAAACATTCTAGAATTGCGGGCAGTGTTTAATGCTCTGAAACTGGCCCGGCATCTGGTACTGAACAGGCCTGTTTAAGTACAGTCAGACAACGCCACCATGGTGGCGTACATAAATCATCAAGGCGGCATTCGAAGCTGCATGGTACTGATGAAAGTGTCAAAGATTCTTCAATGGGCAGAACGCCATCTGCCAGCCATATCGGCAGTGTTCATTCCGGGGGTCCTCAACTGGGAAGCGGACTTCCTCAGTCATCAGGATATACACGACAGAGAGTGGAGCCTTCATCCAGAAGTATTTCAACTCCTAGTGGACAAGTGGGGCCTACCAGATGTAGACCTGATGGCGTCTCGACACAATCACAAGGTTCCGGTCTTCGGAGCAAGAACAAGGGATCCTCAAGCTGCATTTAAGGACACACTGGCAATTCCATGGAACTTTCAGCTGCCATACGTGTTACCTCCGGTGTCACTTCTGCCCACGGTGATAAGGAAGTTCAAGCAAGAAGGAGGAATATTACTTCTAATCGCTCCAGCGTGGCCCAGACGGCATTGGTTCTCAGATCTGCAGGGTCTCTCGATAGAGCGTCCCCTTCTACTTCCGCAACGTCCAGACCTCCTCATTCAAGGCCCTTGTGTATACCAGGATTTGGCCCAACTGGCTTTGACGACGTGGCTCTTGAAGCTTCCGTACTGAGAGCCAAAGGTTTTTCTGAGGCGGTCATTCAAACTATGTTGAAGGCCCGTAATCAGGCTTCTGCTCGGATTTACCATAGGGTCTGGAGTTCTTACTTTGCTTGGTGCACATCTAACAATCATGACGTTTACAAGTTTAGTATGGCCAAACTTTTGGCCTTACTACAACAGGGCCTGGACTTGGGCCTTTGGCTGGCCTCCCTCAAGGTTCATATTTCTGCCTTGTCGGTATGGTTTCAGAGAAAAATTGCGACTCTGTTTTATGTTCATACATTCACTCAGGGTGTTTTACGGATTCAACCACTCTATGTCCCACCTGTGGCTCCTTGGGATTTGTTGGTGGTTCTGGAGGCTTTGCAAGAGGCTCCGTTTGAACCTCTTGAATCCGCGGACCTTAAGTGGCTTTCCCTCAAGGTCTTGTTTCTGCTGGCTATTGCCTCTGCTAGATGGGTATCAGATTTGGGTGCCCTGTGTTCTAGGTCCCCCTATCTGATTTTTCACCGGGACCGGGCGGTTCTTTGAACGCGCCCTGGTTATCTACCTAAGGTGGTGTCTTCTTTCCACCTTAACCAGGAGATTGTGGTTCTGGCCTTTGTCTCTCCGGATTTATCTTCCAAAGAGCGGTCTTAAGATGTGGTACGGGCTCTCCGTATCTATGTGAAGAGGACAGCTCCCATTAGGAAGTCTGATTCTCTCTTTGTACTGTTTGGTTTTCACAAAAACGTGGCTGGCCTGCTCACAAGCAGACCTTGGCCAGATGGATTAGAATGGTGATTGCACATGCTTTTGTATAGGCTGACCTTCCAGCTCTTGCTACCATCACAGCCCATTCTACTCTGTCTGTTGGACCTTCTTGGGCAGCCCGTCGTGATGCGACCCTTGAACAATTGTGCAAAGCGGCTACATGGTCTTCAGTGAACACGTTC
The DNA here is from genome assembly GCF_028390025.1 of Pseudophryne corroboree. Taxonomy (NCBI): domain Eukaryota; kingdom Metazoa; phylum Chordata; class Amphibia; order Anura; family Myobatrachidae; genus Pseudophryne; species Pseudophryne corroboree. The sequence goes on from NC_086444.1 coordinate 117,123,668, forward strand.
ATAAGGTTCTATGCCTTCGATACTTCCGCCTCCCAGGATGCTTCCTTTGGACGCCGGGTTCTTGTGCCCGCTACAGTGCATCCCCTCCCTTGAGGAACTGCTTTAGGACATCCCCGATGTTATTCCCTGTAGAATACAGTGTACCCCACTGCAGAAAAGGAGATTTATGGTAAGAACTTACCTTTGTTAAATCTCTTTCTGCGAGGTACACTGGATTCCACAGAGCGCCCACCCTGACGCACTTAGCTTCTTTGGGTTGGTATGGCATTAACCGCTTACACTTTCTCCTGTCGTGCGAATGTGGTGTCTGTGGCTACTAATGATTGTCGTCTCTTTAAATGCTATTGCATTGGACTGGTTAACAAAACTGAGCTCCTGTGCACGGAGGCAGGGCTATAGAGGAAGCAGCGCTGAGCATCTTGGGAACAGTCAAAGCTTTTAGCCTGCTGGTGCCTCGAATCAAGATCCTACTCTACACCCCGATGTTATTCCCTGTGGAATCCAGTGTACCTCGCAGAAAGAGATTTAACAAAGGTAAGTTCTTACCATAAAACTCCTTATTATGATGATTATATTATTATTATTTTGTAATTATTAATATTTACTATGCATTCTAAAATATGGAATTTCAGACTAAAATTGGTCCAGTAATCTTACAAACTTGTCCTATAGAGGAACAAGATAGCGGGAGCCTATTCTCGTCGTGGCTACATCTTACGGTGATTGCGCCTTGTTAGGCGCGACCGCACCACGTACGTCTGGACATCTACGACGTGTGTGCACCATTCGCATGGACGGAAGCGGCAAATACTGCAGCTTGGCGCGGCTAGGCACAGGCGCGCATAGCTGCGTCTAGGGTGCACATTTACCTCAGATGTAGCCATGATCAGCATGGCTACATCTGTATATAAGCACAAAGGAAGAGAAAAGTTGCCTTGAAATGGTGCACAATATTTTATAAATAAAATTTAACTTTTAATAGTAATATTAAAAAGAACTTGCGAAATATTAAAATAAAGACACACAAATGAAAGGATAGAAAAAGAAAATGTTTTTTTTTTAAAAAGTGTATAACTCACTGTGCACAGGTTGTCCACCCAAAATGTGCCATAAAGGTTAGTTATTAATAACTCATCAAAATTATTATTGTTATTATTAATAATTAAATTTGTTTTGACAAATACGGTCCATGCAGTCAAGCCCAATAAGTATAGGTTAGTACTTATTGTTCATTATTATCTGGATTAATATTCCAAAAGTATGTTTCCATTCATAATTCTACTCCTCTTTGAATTAATGATCTCACTGTCAGACAGGTTTCTCCTTATAGTTAAACTAAATCTTGATGTTAAGCCATAATATGTTTGCAAAATTCTTGCTCTTGTAAAGTTGGTGATGCAGATGGGGTTGATGTCTATAATGAATGATCTATAATTTAGTTTAATATCTTTATAGATATGACTTCTGACGTACCAAATTCTTCTCACAGAGCAGTGAATGTAGGTGGCAGTGTTAGAATGTACAGTTGTAGCTGCTGTCATAAGAATGTTGCAATATCTGAGGTAAAAAGTATCTTGTTACAATGTATCAATGCCTCCTGCTGGCAGCGTGGTTAGATGGCTTTTGCTGACAGATCATGAAAGTGTAACAGAATCTAAAAGGAAACATATTTTGTTACAAAGTATCGAAGTCTCCTGCTGGCAGTGTAATTAGGTAGCTATGCTATTACTGGTACACAAACCCGGCTGCTCAGATCTACATATAGGCTGAGCAGATTGCGTCTTTTGAATTACTGTCTAAGTCAAATATATAATTACAGACCGTTTTCATTCATGTGTAATAGCTTTAATAGTGCCCTATACGGCTGCCATTAATTAACAACTGAAGCAATTTCTGACCCTAATATCCACAGCATAAACAGGCATTAAATATGTGTGACTCTTCCAGATACAGTGCTTCTCACAGAGCAGTAAATGTAGGTGGCAGAGTGTTAGAAAAAGGAACGAAAGACTGCATAGGATAGAGTGAATATAAGCACCCTGTTTGTTTATGTAACTAAGCTAGATAGATCTGGTTTTTGTGTTGATATTAGTTGATAGGTCATTGAAGTTTGTCAATCAAATAAGTTATCCAATGAGAAGGGTTTAGGTAGGCGGGTTATATTAGTTTATTTAAGTGAGGGCTGAGGTAATCTGATTCCTCTTGCCATTTTTGTGATCCCAGGACTGGTAATGTAATACCCCTTTTACACTCGCAGGAAAATCCCGGGATATTGCACGTGAACGCGCATCATCCCGGGATTCTTCTCAGTGTAAATGGGTACATGGACAATTTCCCGGGACGAGCATCCCGGGATTTCATCCCAGGTCAAAAGCAGGGTTGAACCCGGGACCGTCCCGGGAAGCTGTGTAGTGTAAAAGGGTCCGTCCCGGGATTCACTATCCCGGGACTGTTAAAAGGACTTGGATTGGAGCTTTCTTAGGCTCAGAAAAGCTGATGTCATCTTTTCTGAGCCCAAGGCCATTTCTAATGACATACTAATGCATTTGCAGGGATATCCCGGGATCAGTGTAAATGGGGCTGTCCCGGGTCGATCCCAGGTCTTAATGCAGTGTGAAAGGGGTCAGTCCCGGGAATGCATCCCGGGATGCATCCCGGGAAGCATCCCGGGAGTGACCCGGGAGTGCGAGTGTAAAAGTGGTATAACTGGTATCACTCTGCAGTGTTGTCAATATTATTTAGGTTGTAATTATAGCTAGAGATGAGCGCCGGAAATTTTTCGGGTTTTGTGTTTTGGTTTTGGGTTCGGTTCCGCGGCCGTGTTTTGGGTTCGACCGCGTTTTGGCAAAACCTCACCAAATTTTTTTTGTCGGATTCGGGTGTGTTTTGGATTCGGGTGTTTTTTTCAAAAAACACTAAAAAACAGCTTAAATCATAGAATTTGGGGGTCATTTTGATCCCAAAGTATTATTAACCTCAAAAACCATAATTTACACTCATTTTCAGTCTATTCTGAATACCTCACACCTCACAATATTATTTTTAGTCCTAAAATTTGCACCTAGGTCGCTGGATGACTAAGCTAAGCGACCCTAGTGGCCGACACAAACACCGGGCCCATCTAGGAGTGTCACTGCAGTGTCACGCAGGATGGCCCTTCCAAAAAACACTCCCCAAACAGCACATGACGCAAAGAAAAAAAGAGGCGCAATGAGGTAGCTGTGTGAGTAAGATAAGCGACCCTAGTGGCCGACACAAACACCGGGCCCATCTAGGAGTGGCACTGCAGTGTCACGCAGGATGTCCCTTCCAAAAAACCCTCCCCAAACAGCACATGACGCAAAGAAAAAAAGAGGCGCAATGAGGTAGCTGTGTGAGTAAGATAAGCGACCCTAGTGGCCGACACAAACACCGGGCCCATCTAGGAGTGTCACTGCAGTGTCACGCAGGATGTCCCTTCCAAAAAACCCTCCCCAAACAGCACATGACGCAAAGAAAAAAAGAGGCGCAATGAGGTAGCTGTGTGAGTAAGATAAGCGACCCTAGTGGCCGACACAAACACCGGGCCCATCTAGGAGTGGCACTGCAGTGTCACGCAGGATGTCCCTTCCAAAAAACCCTCCCCAAACAGCACATGACGCAAAGAAAAAAAGAGGCGCAATGAGGTAGCTGTGTGAGTAAGATAAGCGACCCTAGTGGCCGACACAAACACCGGGCCCATCTAGGAGTGGCACTGCAGTGTCACGCAGGATGTCCCTTCCAAAAAACCCTCCCCAAACAGCACATGACGCAAAGAAAAAAAGAGGCGCAATGAGGTAGCTGTGTGAGTAAGATAAGCGACCCTAGTGGCCGACACAAACACCGGGCCCATCTAGGAGTGTCACTGCAGTGTCACGCAGGATGTCCCTTCCAAAAAACCCTCCCCAAACAGCACATGACGCAAAGAAAAATTAAAGAAAAAAGAGGTGCAAGATGGAATTGTCCTTGGGCCCTCCCACCCACCCTTATGTTGTATAAACAGGACATGCACACTTTAACCAACCCATCATTTCAGTGACAGGGTCTGCCACACGACTGTGACTGAAATGACGGGTTGGTTTGGACCCCCACCAAAAAAGAAGCAATTAATCTCTCCTTGCACAAACTGGCTCTACAGAGGCAAGATGTCCACCTCATCATCATCCTCCGATATATCACCGTGTACATCCCCCTCCTCACAGATTATCAATTCGTCCCCACTGGAATCCACCATCTCAGCTCCCTGTGTACTTTGTGGAGGCAATTGCTGCTGGTCAATGTCTCCACGGAGGAATTGATTATAATTCATTTTAATGAACATCATCTTCTCCACATTTTCTGGATGTAACCTCGTACGCCGATTGCTGACAAGGTGAGCGGCGGCACTAAACACTCTTTCGGAGTACACACTTGTGGGAGGGCAACTTAGGTAGAATAAAGCCAGTTTGTGCAAGGGCCTCCAAATTGCCTCTTTTTCCTGCCAGTATAAGTACGGACTGTGTGACGTGCCTACTTGGATGCGGTCACTCATATAATCCTCCACCATTCTTTCAATGGTGAGAGAATCATATGCAGTGACAGTAGACGACATGTCCGTAATCGTTGTCAGGTCCTTCAGTCCGGACCAGATGTCAGCATCAGCAGTCGCTCCAGACTGCCCTGCATCACCGCCAGCGGGTGGGCTCGGAATTCTGAGCCTTTTCCTCGCACCCCCAGTTGCGGGAGAATGTGAAGGAGGAGATGTTGACAGGTCACGTTCCGCTTGACTTGACAATTTTCTCACCAGCAGGTCTTTCAACCCCAGCAGACTTGTGTCTGCCGGAAAGAGAGATCCAAGGTAGGCTTTAAATCTAGGATCGAGCACGGTGGCCAAAATGTAGTGCTCTGATTTCAACAGATTGACCACCCGTGAATCCTTGTTAAGCGAATTAAGGGCTCCATCCACAAGTCCCACATGCCTAGCGGAATCGCTCCGTGTTAGCTCCTCCTTCAATGTCTCCAGCTTCTTCTGCAAAAGCCTGATGAGGGGAATGACCTGACTCAGGCTGGCAGTGTCTGAACTGACTTCACGTGTGGCAAGTTCAAAGGGCATCAGAACCTTGCACAACGTTGAAATCATTCTCCACTGCACTTGAGACAGGTGCATTCCACCTCCTATATCGTGCTCAATTGTATAGGCTTGAATGGCCTTTTGCTGCTCCTCCAACCTCTGAAGCATATAGAGGGTTGAATTCCACCTCGTTACCACTTCTTGCTTCAGATAATGGCAGGGCAGGTTCAGTAGTTTTTGGTGGTGCTCCAGTCTTCTGTACGTGGTGCCTGTACGCCGAAAGTGTCCCGCAATTCTTCTGGCCACCGACAGCATCTCTTGCACGCCCCTGTCGTTTTTTAAAAAATTCTGCACCACCAAATTCAAGGTATGTGCAAAACATGGGACGTGCTGGAATTTGCCCATATTTAATGCACACACAATATTGCTGGCGTTGTCCGATGCCACAAATCCACAGGAGAGTCCAATTGGGGTAAGCCATTCCGCGATGATCTTCCTCAGTTGCCGTAAGAGGTTTTCAGCTGTGTGCGTATTCTGGAAACCGGTGATACAAAGCGTAGCCTGCCTAGGAAAGAGTTGTCGTTTGCGAGATGCTGCTACTGGTGCCGCCGCTGCTGTTCTTGCGGCGGGAGTCCATACATCTACCCAGTGGGCTGTCACAGTCATATAGTCCTGACCCTGCCCTGCTCCACTTGTCCACATGTCCGTGGTTAAGTGGACATTGGGTACAGCTGCATTTTTTAGGACACTGGTGACTCTTTTTCTGAGGTCTGTGTACATTTTCGGTATCGCCTGCCTAGAGAAATGGAACCTAGATGGTATTTGGTACCGGGGACACAGTACCTCCAACAAGTCTCTAGTTGGCTCTGCAGTAATGATGGATACTGGAACCACGTTTCTCACCACCCAGGATGCCAAGGCCTCAGTTATCCGCTTTGCAGCAGGATGACTGCTGTGATATTTCATCTTCCTCGCAAAGGACTGTTGGACAGTCAATTGCTTACTGGAAGTAGTACAAGTGGTCTTCCGACTTCCCCTCTGAGATGACCATCGACTCCCAGCAGCAACAACAGCAGCGCCAGCAGCAGTAGGCGTTACACGCAAGGATGCATCGGAGGAATCCCAGGCAGGAGAGGACTCGTCAGAATTGCCAGTGACATGGCCTGCAGGACTATTGGCATTCCTGGGGAAGGAGGAAATTGACACTGAGGGAGTTGGTGGGGTGGTTTGCGTGAGCTTGGTTACAAGAGGAAGGGATTTACTGGTCAGTGGACTGCTTCCGCTGTCACCCAAAGTTTTTGAACTTGCACTGACTTATTATGAATGCGCTGCAGGTGACGTATAAGGGAGGATGTTCCGAGGTGGTTAACGTCCTTACCCCTACTTATTACTGCTTGACAAAGGCAACACACGGCTTGACAAATGTTGTCCGCATTTCTGGTGAAATACTTCCACACCGAAGAGCTGATTTTTTTGGTATTTTCACCAGGCATGTCAACGGCCCTATTCCTCCCACGGACAACAGGTGTCTCCCCGGGTGCCTGACTTAAACAAACCACCTCACCATCAGAATCCTCCTTGTCAATTTCCTCCCCAGCGCCAGCAACACCCATATCCTCCTCATCCTGGTGTACTTCAACACTGACATTTTCAATCTGACTATCAGGAACTGGACTGCGGGTGTTCCTTCCAGCACTTGCAGGGGGCGTGCAAATGGTGGAAGGCGCATGCTCTTCACGTCCAGTGTTGGGAAGGTCAGGCATCGCAACCGACACAATTGGACTCTCCTTGTGGATTTGGGATTTCGAAGAACGCACAGTTCTTTGCGGTGCTTTTGCCAGCTTGAGTCTTTTCAGTTTTCTAGCGAGAGGCTGAGTGCTTCCATCCTCCTGTGAAGCTGAACCACTAGCCATGAACATAGGCCAGGGCCTCAGCCGTTCCTTGCCACTCCGTGTGGTAAATGGCATATTGGCAAGTTTACGCTTCTCCTCCGACAATTTTATTTTTGGTTTTGGAGTCCTTTTTTTACTGATATTTGGTGTTTTGGATTTGACATGCTCTGTACTATGCCATTGGGCATTGGCCTTGGCAGACGACGTTGCTGGCATTTCATCGTCTCGGCCATGACTAGTGGCAGCAGCTTCAGCACGAGGTGGAAGTGGATCTTGATCTTTCCCTAATTTTGGAACCTCAACATTTTTGTTCTCCATATTTTAATAGGCACAACTAAAAGGCACCTCAGGTAAACAATGGAGATGGATGGATACTAGTATACAATTATGGATGGACTGCCGAGTGCCGACACAGAGGTAGCTACAGCCGTGGACTACCGTACTGTGTCTGCTGCTAATATAGACTGGATGATTGATAATGAGATGAAATCAATATATATATGTATGTATATATAATATCACTAGTACTGTAGCCGGACAGGTAGATAATATATTTATTAGGTATTGGTAATGATGACTGATGACGGACCTGCTGGACACTGTCAGCTCAGCAGCACCGCAGACTGCTACAGTAAGCTACTATACTATAGTAGTATGTACAAAGAAGAAAGAAAAGAAAAAAACACGGGTAGGTGGTATACAATATTATATATATATATATATATTATATACAATTATATATATATTAAACTGGTGGTGATTGATTATTAAACTGGTGGTCAGGTCACGTTGCAACTTGCAACTAGTACTCCGAGTCCTAAGCAGACAATCACAAAATATATTATTATACTGGTGGTCAGTGTGGTCACAACAATGGCAGTGTGGCACTGACTCTGGCAGCAAAAGTGTGCACTGTACGTTATATGTACTCCTGAGTCCTGCTCTCAGACTCTAACTGCTCCCCACTGTCAGTGTCTCCCCCACAAGTCAGATAATACACTTACAGTCACACTATCTAATCTATAAATATCACTTCAGCAAGTAGTATAGTAGTATACAGTATAGTAGTACTCCTCCTAATAATGCTCCCCAAAATACTGTGTCTAAACGGAGAGGACGCCAGGACGCCAGCCACGCCAGGACGCCAGCCACGTCCTCTCCCTATGACTCTATAAATATCACTTCAGCAAGTAGTAGAGTAGTATACAGTATAGTAGTACTCCTCCTAATAATGCTCCCCAAAATACTGTGTCTCTCTCTTCTCTAAACGGAGAGGACGCCAGCCACGTCCTCTCCCTATGACTCTATAAATATCACTTCAGCAAGTAGTAGAGTAGTATACAGTATAGTAGTACTCCTCCTAATAATGCTCCCCAAAATACTGTGTCTGAGTAGTATACAGTATAGTAGTACTCCTCCTAATAATGCTTCCCAAAATACTGTGTCTCTCTCTTCTCTAAACGGAGAGGACGCCAGCCACGTCCTCTCCCCCTATGACTCTATAATATCACTTCAGCAAGTAGTATAGTAGTATACAGTATAGTAGTACTCCTCCTAATAATGCTCCCCAAAATACTGTGTCTCTCTCTTCTCTAAACGGAGAGGACGCCAGCCACGTCCTCTCCCTATGACTCTATAAATATCACTTCAGCAAGTAGTAGAGTAGTATACAGTATAGTAGTACTCCTCCTAATAATGCTCCCCAAAATAGTATACTGTGTCTCTCTCTTCTCTAAACGGAGAGGACGCCAGCCACGTCCTCTCCCTATGACCCTATAAATATCACTTCAGCAAGTAGTATAGTAGTATACAGTATAGTAGTACTCCTCCTAATAATGCTCCCCAAAATACTGTGTCTCTCTCTTCTCTAAACGGAGAGGACGCCAGCCACGTCCTCTCCCTATGACTCTATAAATATCACTTCAGCAAGTAGTAGAGTAGTATACAGTATAGTAGTACTCCTCCTAATAATGCTCCCCAAAATACTGTGTCTCTCTCTTCTCTAAACGGAGAGGACGCCAGCCACGTCCTCTCCCTATGACTCTATAAATATCACTTCAGCAAGTAGTAGAGTAGTATACAGTATAGTAGTACTCCTCCTAATAATGCTCCCCAAAATACTGTGTCTCTCTCTTCTCTAAACGGAGAGGACGCCAGCCACGTCCTCTCCCTATGACTCTATAAATATCACTTCAGCAAGTAGTAGAGTAGTATACAGTATAGTAGTACTCCTCCTAATAATGCTCCCCAAAATACTGTGTCTCTCTCTTCTCTAAACGGAGAGGACGCCAGCCACGTCCTCTCCCTATGACTCTATAAATATCACTTCAGCAAGTAGTAGAGTAGTATACAGTATAGTAGTACTCCTCCTAATAATGCTCCCCAAAATACTGTGTCTGAGTAGTATACAGTATAGTAGTACTCCTCCTAATAATGCTCCCCAAAATACTGTGTCTCTCTCTTCTCTAAACGGAGAGGACGCCAGCCACGTCCTCTCCCTATGACTCTATAAATATCACTTCAGCAAGTAGTAGAGTAGTATACAGTATAGTAGTACTCCTCCTAATAATGCTCCCCAAAATACTGTGTCTGAGTAGTATACAGTATAGTAGTACTCCTCCTAATAATGCTCCCCAAAATACTGTGTCTCTCTCTTCTCTAAACGGAGAGGACGCCAGCCACGTCCTCTCCCTATGACTCTATAAATATCACTTCAGCAAGTAGTAGAGTAGTATACAGTATAGTAGTACTCCTCCTAATAATGCTCCCCAAAATACTGTGTCTCTCTCTTCTCTAAACGGAGAGGACGCCAGCCACGTCCTCTCCCTATGACTCTATAAATATCACTTCAGCAAGTAGTATAGTAGTATACAGTATAGTAGTACTCCTCCTAATAATGCTCCCCAAAATACTGTGTCTCTCTCTTCTCTAAACGGAGAGGACGCCAGCCACGTCCTCTCCCTATGACTCTATAAATATCACTTCAGCAAGTAGTAGAGTAGTATACAGTATAGTAGTACTCCTCCTAATAATGCTCCCCAAAATACTGTGTCTCTCTCTTCTCTAAACGGAGAGGACGCCAGCCACGTCCTCTCCCTATGACTCTATAAATATCACTTCAGCAAGTAGTAGAGTAGTATACAGTATAGTAGTACTCCTCCTAATAATGCTCCCCAAAATACTGTGTCTCTCTCTTCTCTAAACGGAGAGGACGCCAGCCACGTCCTCTCCCTATGACTCTATAAATATCACTTCAGCAAGTAGTAGAGTAGTATACAGTATAGTAGTACTCCTCCTAATAATGCTCCCCAAAATACTGTGTCTCTCTCTTCTCTAAACGGAGAGGACGCCAGCCACGTCCTCTCCCTATGACTCTATAAATATCACTTCAGCAAGTAGTAGAGTAGTATACAGTATAGTAGTACTCCTCCTAATAATGCTCCCCAAAATACTGTGTCTGAGTAGTATACAGTATAGTAGTACTCCTCCTAATAATGCTCCCCAAAATACTGTGTCTCTCTCTTCTCTAAACGGAGAGGACGCCAGCCACGTCCTCTCCCTATGACTCTATAAATATCACTTCAGCAAGTAGTAGAGTAGTATACAGTATAGTAGTACTCCTCCTAATAATGCTCCCCAAAATACTGTGTCTGAGTAGTATACAGTATAGTAGTACTCCTCCTAATAATGCTCCCCAAAATACTGTGTCTCTCTCTTCTCTAAACGGAGAGGACGCCAGCCACGTCCTCTCCCTATGACTCTATAAATATCACTTCAGCAAGTAGTAGAGTAGTATACAGTATAGTAGTACTCCTCCTAATAATGCTCCCCAAAATACTGTGTCTCTCTCTTCTCTAAACGGAGAGGACGCCAGCCACGTCCTCTCCCTATGACTCTATAAATATCACTTCAGCAAGTAGTAGAGTAGTATACAGTATAGTAGTACTCCTCCTAATAATGCTCCCCAAAATACTGTGTCTCTCTCTTCTCTAAACGGAGAGGACGCCAGCCACGTCCTCTCCCTATGACTCTATAAATATCACTTCAGCAAGTAGTAGAGTAGTATACAGTATAGTAGTACTCCTCCTAATAATGCTCCCCAAAATACTGTGTCTCTCTCTTCTCTAAACGGAGAGGACGCCAGCCACGTCCTCTCCCTATGACTCTATAAATATCACTTCAGCAAGTAGTAGAGTAGTATACAGTATAGTAGTACTCCTCCTAATAATGCTCCCCGAAATACTGTGTCTGAGTAGTATACAGTATAGTAGTACTCCTCCTAATAATGCTCCCCAAAATACTGTGTCTCTCTCTTCTCTAAACGGAGAGGACGCCAGCCACGTCCTCTCCCTATGACTCTATAAATATCACTTCAGCAAGTAGTAGAGTAGTATACAGTATAGTAGTACTCCTCCTAATAATGCTCCCCAAAATACTGTGTCTGAGTAGTATACAGTATAGTAGTACTCCTCCTAATAATGCTCCCCAAAATACTGTGTCTCTCTCTTCTCTAAACGGAGAGGACGCCAGCCACGTCCTCTCCCTATGACTCTATAAATATCACTTCAGCAAGTAGTATAGTAGTATACAGTATAGTAGTACTCCTCCTAATAATGCTCCCCAAAATAGTATACTGTGTCTCTCTCTTCTCTAAACGGAGAGGACGCCAGCCACGTCCTCTCCCTATGACTCTATAAATATCACTTCAGCAAGTAGTATAGTAGTATACAGTATAGTAGTACTCCTCCTAATAATGCTCCCCAAAATACTGTGTCTCTCTCTTCTCTAAACGGAGAGGACGCCAGCCACATCCTCTCCCTATGACTCTCAATGCACGTGTGAAAATGGCGGCGACGCGCGGCTCCTTATATAGAATCCGAGTCTCGCGAGAATCCGACAGCGGGATGATGACGTTCGGGCGTGCTCGGGTTAACCGAGCAAGGCGGGAGGATCCGAGCCTGCTCGGACCCGTGGAAAAAAGCTGAAGTTCGGGCGGGTTCGGATTCAGAGGAACCGAACCCGCTCATCCCTAATTATAGCTTAGGTTGTTATTATAGCTTAAGTTTTTGTTAATCATCTTTAAATTAGTTATTATTGTGGTTTAGCTGTTTTTTATTTAGTTAATTTCATAAGTGTTTAATTTAGTCAAGGCTGTTAATTTTCTTGTCCTGTACTGAGGTAACTTTGTTAGCTTCTATTTACTTAGTATACCTCGCCCCCGCCGCAGTGCGCCCCCTCCCCGCTGGCTGGTTGAGGCATCTAAGCCTCTCACTGCAGCCGCTGCCTCTCCGGCGCTGAGAGGAGCACGGCATTACGCTGTGAGGGGAGCCAGGCGGGCAGTCCCCAGCGCCCACGCTGCTCGGCCAGAGGCAGCGGTGAGCGCTCACCCGCCTCTCTCTCCCTCTGTGCTGCGGGCCTGGCTGTCAGGCATGACGGCCAGCCCCACGAGCACACACCCCGGCCTCCATTAATAGCAAGCAGCGGGGTAGGTGCATCGGCCCCTGCTGCTAAAAGCCCCGCCCCCGTTGCCATGTCAAATAACATGGTGGCCATTAGCCCTCCTCCCACAGCTTCAGGAGCTGGGGGGGGGGGGGGAGCATGGCTACAGGGGGCATCATTATTTATCCAGCAGGGCTCCAGGGGAGAGGCAGTATATTAGCCTCTCCCATATCAGGAGCCCAGAATGTTAGGCAGGAAAATATAATAAGGGAGAATTTCAATTCTCCAGGGCCTGCAGTGGCAGGCTCAGATTTGGGAACGGGATTGCTTAGAATCCCCCCCCCCCCTCCCCCTCCTTCCTCTCAATTACAAATGCAGGCGGGTGGGGGGGTTTCAGCCCCCGCAGGTTTCATGGTCCCCATATTTCAGCCAAAGGGCTCCACAGAATATAATGCATCTGCATGTGGCAGGGCAGCAGCATTTGTTTACTACTCAAATTCCTCATTTAAGTCAGTTTTACCAACCCTGTGCCGTACTTCAAGTTGTGCAATTTCCCCCCTCCCCCCCGGCAGGCAGGCAATCAATATGCACATTGGTTGCAGCCTGCACCTAATCAATTCATGAGCGCTCATCAGATAGGTTTGCCGACCCTGCCCCAAGTTCCTCCACCAGCCGGACCCCCATCACCACGGCAGTTGGAGGTGAATATTGCACGTGCGCAATCTCAAGTACGAGCGGCGTCGGTTGTGACCGGCTGGTCAGAAGGGGCCGGTCAAGCAGGAAGTAATGCTGTTTTATTGAGTCCGCAGGTTTTAGCATCTCATACAGCTTCATTGGACACATCAGCAGCAGGCAAGATTCCACTGGACGCAGGAGACGCGGACGCGGGTCCTTCTACTTCTGGAACTGGTGAGAAAAATTCAAAAGTTCAGCTTAGCGCAAATTTTTCTCATTCCGACGAATCATCTGATACGTCTAGTTCACTGGAGAATCCGCGCAAATTTATGCGGACATTCATTCAGCATCTTAGAGGGAAGCGTAAAAGTTCAAAGGGAGGGTGTAGCGTAGCGAGCAGCTCGGCTCCTGATGCAACAGGTGATAGCGTACATTGCACGAATATGGCAATTCTAAGAGGAGTTAGGTCTAAGGTTAGGGAAAGAATAAAGGCCGATTTGTAGATATGTTTGCGATTACGCATGACGCTAAAAAAGCGTTGGGCACAGCAAAGGCTGGGGGGGCGGCTGCTGAAGAAGCTAGAAGGAATTATCCTAACTGGCTTGCGGGGATTTATATATTTGGGCTTGCTATATGGAGTCTCGTCCATCAGAAATCATGAATATTCTGAAGTATTTTCACCTGGTACATAATATGTATCTTACGGCGAGGCAAAATGTTTGGAGGCAGTATGATGAGTTATTTAGGAAAAAGCAGGATGGCCAAAAGATTTTAAGTTTGGGGTTTAAGGATGTGGAGGTATGGTTAGAAGTGACTCAAAGCAATAGGCTTCCTATGGAACAGACGGGTAGAAGGCAGTCCTTTTAGGTCAGACCAGGTTTTAACACGGCAGGAGGAGGAAAATGTTACGCGTTTAATAACGCACAATGTAATAGGGGAACATTGTGTCGATATAGGCACGTCTGTATGCTGTGTGGAGGAAATCACCCAGCAAAGGACTGCAACAGACCCGCAGCTCAGTCAGCGGATAGGGGTGAGCAGAGAACCGTTCCTAGATAAAGCGGAGTCACCAGTGAATTTAGAAGTTTTAGAACGATGGTTAGGCCGCTATTCTCTTAGGGAGGAGGCAGCATTTTTATTGCAAGGTTTTAAATTCAGTTTCAATCTACCTGTAGCTAGGCCGGTAATAGTTTTGGCCAGAGAAACCTAAAGTCAGCTACAGATTTTCCAGGGATAGTAAGAATGAAGATTGCAGCTGAAATTGTTTTAGGGCGTATGTGTGGCCCTTTTGAAAGTCCACCTCTAGCTGAATTTTGCGTTTCTCCATTTGGGGTAGTTCCAAAGAAAGAGCCAGGAAGATGTAGGATAATTGAGTACCTTTCCTACCCGGAAGGGGGCTCAATAAACGAGGCTCTTGACCCCTCTTTGTATAGCGTAAAATATCAGTCTTTTTGAAGAAGCTGTGGCTATGGTTAAAGGTTTTAGTTCGGGAGAGTTGTTAGCAAAAGTGGGTATAGATTCAGCCTTTAGACTGTTACCGCTGCACCCTGATTCGTTTAAGTTTATGGGTTTCAAGACGGATGGTCAATTTTATGTAGATAGGTGTTGCCTATGGGCTGTTCAGTTTCGTGTTCTTATTTTGAAGGTTTTAGTTCATTTCTACAGTGGTGTGTGCGGGCAGGCACCGGTCAGTTGGGAGTCACCCATTATTTGGATGACTTCTTGTTGGCAGGTCCTGCGGGTAGCTCAGTGCGCCAGGAATTATTATTTTTTTAGTTCAAGCGCTTTTTTCGGTTATGGGTGTACCGATAGCTAAAGATAAAACAGAGGGGCCTGTGACCCGTTTATCTTATCTGGGCATAGAAATTGATACTGAGGCAGGCCTTTGTAGATTGCCAGCAGAGAAAGTGAATAATTTAAGGATCTTGTTCGAAAATTTTATTGCAGTAACATTTTTGAGTGAGTTCAATGGTGTACGCATTTGGTTGCATGAAGAAATGAGTAATCGTGAGCTGCAGTTTTTCACAGATGCATCAGAGTCGTTTAGGTTTCGGTGCTTATTTTGAAGGGGAATGGTGCGCCGAAGTTTGGCCTGAGGAATGGCGCACAAGGAAGTTTACTGACAGTATGCTTTTGCTTGAGCTTTTTCCAATAATTGTCGCAATTGAGATATGGGGTTTTAGGCTTAGGAATCAGAGGATTTTATTCTGGTGTGATAATTTAAGGGTGGTTCAAGCGATTAAAATTCAAAAATCTTCGTGTTCACACGCTTTGAGGTTGCTACGGCATTTGACCGTCAGGTTTTTACAGTTGAATATAGATTTGAATGCTAGGCATGTCCCTGGGGTTGAGAACGGGATAGCGGATGCTTTATCTCGTTTTCAATGGGATAGATTTAGAGCATTAGCCCCAGCAGCAAAAATGGAAGGTTTATCATGTCCCGAATTTGTATGGCAGATCATCAAACCGGCATGAAAGCTTTAGCATTGAAGGCGTTGGCCCCGGGAACTTTGAGATCGTATTCTGCAGCTTGGGAGGATTGGCAGGCGTATTTGAATTCTGGAGGTAGGGGTAAGAGTATCCACGATGCTATATTAGAATTTGTATGGTTATGGCATGAGAGGGGTCGTTATAAAGCAGCGATGTTGGGTGCTTTAGCAGGAATTTCATATTTTTTGCGTTTGGAAGGGTTGTCAGACCCAACTAAATCTTTTATTTTATCAAAGGCTTTGGGGGGTTGGGCTAAGGAGCAAGCAGGTGTAAGTGGCGCACGTAGACCAATCGACATTGAGTTATTGAAAGAGTTAATTATCGCGGTTTCTGGTATTGCATTAGGGGAATTTGAGGTCGCCCTCTTTTAGTTTAGCATTTGCTATAGCTTTTTTCGGCGCTGTTAGATTAGGTGAGATAGCGGCAAAAAGCAAAAGTTCAGTGGATTCAGGCATGTTGTTAAATAATGTAGTGTTGAAGGATAATAAGTTGCTTATTAAAATACACCATTCCAAAACAGATCAACTAGGGAGAGGTAAATGGATTTCTTTTCCTATGCATAAGGAGCCGAGCATTTGCCCAGTAAGATTAGCAGAGGCTTATGGTCAGTTTCGTCCAAAATGGGGGAGCAATGGTTGGGTCATAAGGATCTTAATCCTTTATCCAAATTTCAATACACAAGTGTCTTCAATATGTGTTTGATAGCGTTGGACCTTCCGCTGGAGAGTTATGGGACCCATTCTTTTAGGATAGGTGCAGCAACTTGCGCAGCATCGACAGGTTCTTCCAGCGAGGATATTAAAAGGTTAGGGCGCTGGAAGTCGGATGTTTATAAGGGATATATTAGGAGTGATAAGTTGCATTAGTGGTAGGCGTTCTGCGAGTTTGTTGTTTCGGAATCCCAGGGCCATAAGCCACCCGCCGTTAAAGGGGGATTGGAGTTCTTTTCACCTTTTTCCTCACAACATTTTTGAGGTTTGGTGTTGTTCACCTCCATCTGGGTCGCCTAAACAACTAAGTTTTTATCCTTCCCTGTTTCTCTTTAGCAGTTTCGTTAAAGATTATAGTAATATTGAATAAAATGTTCTTTGTTTTGTTGTTTTTTCTACAGGTTTATTGTTTGACATTATCAAGCCGGGTGTGGATTGTGTGTTACTCATATATTTATTGGGCCAGTAGGCACAGGATGTCCAAGTTGTTCCCTTTTGAAGTGAGGTGGATAGGTTTAAGGGGAATGAGATGGAACAACCTATTAAGTGTGCTCTGGAACTTGGAAGAAAAATGGGGTGCCCCTGATTGTTTGGTGATACATTTAGGTGGCAATAATCTGGGTACATTTAAAGGTATAGAACTTATTAACGCCATAAAAAAGGATTTTCAGATAATCACAGAGCATTGGCCTTTGGTTAAGGTGGTATGGTCAGAAGTGGTACCGTGTAGATTTTGGAGGGGCACCCAAGGGGGAGCGGCTTTAGATAAAGTAAGAAGGAAACTCAGTGCCCAACCTCCAGATATGTCATTAGTTTAGGTGGAAAAGTTGTTAAACACCCAGATTTGCGTTACGAGTAGGAATATTTATATAGGTTGGATGGAGTGCATTTATCTGAGAGTGGTTTGGAGTTACTTGTCACAGCCTTATTGATGTGTTGAAAGGAGGTTTGAGGTTTTAGGTTGTGGTGGCGGTTTTCGTAGTCTAGAGCCTCCGAATTTGGCGGAAAGCAGTGCTATTCGGCGGCTTAATTTAGCGCAGCAGAGCTTGGCTAGCATTTCCCCTTTGAGAAAAGGCGAGTCGGTCACTACCTCAGGGGAAGACCAGGTCACCATCTTATGGAGGGACCAGCACTGTGCTAATTAAGGGGAGATGGTTCTACCCAGGACGGATTGCGCAAGGGGTGGAAACTCCGCCCCATTTGTTTAAAAATTAAAGTTTTAAGCCATGGTCGAGTTGACACTGCTTTTTCGCCACCGGTGAATAATATTTTCAATTCTGATTAGAAATTAATAAATCTGGCTGTGACCTCCATTTTTTCCAATTTATACAGTTGTCTGTGTCATTATTTCTAGGTTTATTGGTTCTAGTTTGTGTAATAAATAAAACATATGGGTGACTTATGTGCAGTTGTAGCTGCTGTCATAAGAATGTTGCAATATCTGAGGTAAAAAGTATCTTGTTACAATGTATCAATGCCTCCTGCTGGCAGCGTGGTTAGATGGCTTTTGCTGACAGATCATGAAAGTGTAACAGAATCTAAAAGGAAACATATTTTGTTACAAAGTATCGAAGTCTCCTGCTGGCAGTGTAATTAGGTAGCTATGCTATTACTGGTACACAAACCCGGCTGCTCAGATCTACATATAGGCTGAGCAGATTGCGTCTTTTGAATTACTGTCTAAGTCAAATATATAATTACAGACCGTTTTCATTCATGTGTAATAGCTTTAATAGTGCCCTATACGGCTGCCATTAATTAACGACTGGAGCTATTTCTGACCCTAATATCCACAGCATAAACAGGCATTGAATATGTATAACGCTTCCAGATACAGTGCTTCTCACAGAGCAGTGAATGTAGGTGGCAGAGTGTTAGAATGTGCAGTTGTAGCTGCTGTCATAAGAATGTTACAATATCTGAGGTAAAAAGTATCTAGGCCCTCATTCCGAGTTGTTCGCTCGGTATTTTTCATCGCATCGCAGTGAAAATCCGCTTAGTACGCATGCGCAATGTTCGCACTGCGACTGCGCCAAGTAACTTTACTATGAAGAAAGTAATTTTACTCACGGCTTTTTCTTCGCTCCGGCGATCGTAATGTGATTGACAGGAAATGGGTGTTACTGGGCGGAAACACGGCGTTTCAGGGGCGTGTGGCTGAAAACGCTACCGTTTCCGGAAAAAACGCAGGAGTGGCCGGGGAAACGGTGGGAGTGCCTGGCCGAACGCTGGGTGTGTTTGTGACGTCAACCAGGAACGACAAGCACTGAACTGATCGCACAGGCAGAGTAAGTCTGGAGCTACTCTGAAACTGCTAAGTAGTTAGTAATCGCAATATTGCGAATACATCGGTCGCAATTTTAAGAAGCTAAGATTCACTCCCAGTAGGCGGCGGCTTAGCGTGTGTAACTCTGCTAAATTCGCCTTGCGACCGATCAACTCGGAATGAGGGCCCTTGTTACAATGTATCAATGCCTCCTGCTGGCAGCGTAGTTAGATGGCTTTTGCTTACAGATCCTTAAGGTCCATACACACTTAACGATATAATGAGCGACGTCGCTCATTTTCCCCCTCCTTGAGCGACGTCGCTTATTATATCGTTAAGTGTGTATGCCGCCAGCGACGACCGATGCGCGGCCCCGCGGGTCGGCAACGATCGTCGCTGTCGGTAGGGCATGCATGAAGGATGTGGACTGTCGTCCACGACCTTCATGCAGGGCTGGCGGGGGCGTGACGTCACTGAGCGATATGAGCGGTCATATCGCTCAGTGCGTACAGGCGGCCGCCGACCGGCCGGCCCGGGAGGGGGAAACGTTAGACGATGTCGCTCACAGAGCGACATCGTCTAATGCATGGGTCTTCAACCTCTGGCTCTCCAGCTGCTGTGAAACTACATATCCCAGCATGCCCTGCCACAATTTTGCTATTAAGGTATGCTAAAACTGAGGCAGGGCATGCTGGGATGTGTAGTTCCACAGCAGCTGGAGGGCCGCAGGTTGAAGACCTATGGTCTAATGTGTATGGGCCTTAACAGAATCTAAAGGGAAAAATATTTTGTTATAAAGTATCAAAGTCTCCTGCTGGCAGTGTAGTTAAATATCTATGCTGCCTTTAATGCAGTGACATAGTTGTTCAGGTGTATATATGTAAGCTGAAAGAATTATGTATTTTCCCTTTTATAATTGAGAGATCTATTTATATAGTCATACTGTAATATCTCAGATACAAAATATATTATTACACAGTATCGAGGTCTCCTGCTGGCAGTGTAATTAGGTAGCTATGCTATTACTGGTACGCAAACACGGCTGCTCAGATCTACATATAGGCTGAGCAGATTGCGTCTTTTGAATTACTGTCTAAGTCAAATATATCATTACAGACCGTTTTCATTCATGTGCAATCGCTTTAGTAATTCCCTATATGGCTGCCATTAATTAACGACTGGAGCAATTTCTGACCCTAATATCCACAGCATAAACAGGCATTAAATATGTGTGACTCTTCAGGGGAGTGAATGGGTACTGAACATGGGCTTTTCTACATACATACGTCTGTTCTATTTATACACATTCAATCTATCTAACCCTCTTGGGAATATGTGTGTATATTGTGATTATTGCATGGACATGAGCATAATGGCGGACATCGGGGGTCATTCCGAGTTGTTCGCTCACAAGCTGCTTTTAGCAGCTTTGCACACGCTAAGCCGCCGCCTACTGGGAGTGAATCTTAGCTTATCAAAAATGCGAACGAAAGATTAGCAGAATTGCGAATAGACACTTCTTAGCAGTTTCTGAGTAGCTCCAGACTTACTCGGCATCTGCTATCAGTTCAGTCAGTTTCGTTCCTGGTTTGACGTCACAAACACACCCAGCATTCGCCCAGACACTCCTCCGTTTCTCCAGCCACTCCCGCGTTTTTCCCAGAAACGGCAGCGTTTTTTCACACACACCCATAAAACGGCCAGTTTCCGCCCAGAAACACCCACTTCCTGTCAATCACATTACAATCACCAGAACAAGGACAAAACCTCGTAATGCCGTGAGTAAAATACCTAACTGCATAGCAAATTTACTTGGCGCAGTCGCACTGCGGACATTGCGCATGCGCATTAGCGACTAATCGCTCCGTTGCGGAAAAAAAATAATGAGCGAACAACTCGGAATGACCCCCATCATGTGCGCAGGAGCACCTGATGCACGTTTTGCAATGCTTCTTCTGAGGCTAACCAGATTGCCTCCAGGATCCGAAATTTATGCCGATGCCAGCTATCCTACCACCAATCACCATCATTCTCATCATGACGTTTGATCTGGACTGTTTGACTATGCAAGGTCTTCCTCTGTCAGCTGGCCCGTGTGTCCACGGAGTTCTCAGGCATTCAAATCGATTGCAGAGTCTCCGTTCATATTTTATATTACATTGCATCGAGTGGAATCTGTAATGTATATCGGAGAGTAAAAATCAGATGGGCATGTTCCTATATATCTTATATGTAGGTGCTATCTATCCTGTACAGATATATGCTCTATATCTTTATTACAATAGATCTCCATGGAGACAATATCAGGCATACTAATTGATTGTCGAAAAAAACATCAGTTCTCCTTGTTCCTAAGTTACCATCTCCCATCATTAGTTCTATATGGAGAGACTTGACAATTGCTACTAAGGAGTGATGTAGTTAGATGTATAATATACTAAATTAGATATAGTTAATCCGCTACTTATAGATGATATCTGAAATTATGAGTATAGTGCAAGAAGAGTGAGGGAGAATGAAAGAAAAACTCATATAGGCAGTGACCAGTAATTTATTATTTTGAGTTATTAGGTCCAAATACTAGTAAAATACTGTGTAAGTGTTGTAACAAAAGTGGATGAGTGTAATATATATAATAGAGCCAAAACTCTATGAAATCCAGTGAAACTGAAACCTTAAAAAACAGACGTGAACATTCACATGTGACAAAAAAAAAAAAAGGGAAAGAATTAGAGTGGGCTATAAACGTATGTGACCCTGAGAAAAATGTGATCCTATAGGTGCATGTGTCTACTAACATATCAGATATGATGATAATAAGATTACAAATTAATTAATATTATTGCTGTATATTGTGCATGTGTGTAGTTTTCTTATGATACATTGTTGTAATTCTCAGTAAGTAAATGTGTACTCAAAGTTATGTCTATGGGATCATCCCATGAAGGCTGTGGTGTGTGGGTTGTGAATATATCATTTAAGCTTATCTATGTGTATTATTTTAAAAATGTATGTGAATGTCAGCCTAATCCGCTGACCTTTATCGCTCTTTGTTTTATGCGTGTGAACTCTGAAATTGTCTCCATAAGAAAAGGGAGAGGTTGTATATCTATGCACAAATGTGTATTCATATAAGAGAGCAAGGATATAGAGGAGAAAAGGATCCCCAGTGGTATGCCAATCCCACTCTCCCGGCGCTGTTTGTCTTGAGGAAGTCCCAAGGCATTGTGGGACGAAACGCGTTGACGCTACATTGGACATCCAGCAGTGCATTGATCCACCGGGATAAACCGATTTGGCTTCTTGAAAGTATATACAGAGATCCTGCGGCAGTATCATCATTAGTAAGCACCTTCCTACATTGCCGTTCCACCTGCTTGTTAACCTGTCTGCTGAATACCATCACGTTGCAGCATATCGACAGCAGGATATTTGTGGGCGGCATCTACGAACACTCGGAGTACATCACCCGGGGCGGTGACGGCCTCACCACCGGGAGAGGGAAGACGGCACAACACCTCAGCAGGAACGATCCGTGAGTCCTTTGGCTCTTAATTATTTACGGACACACGATACTTCACGCCCAGGGCGGTGACAGCCTCACCACCGGGAAAGGAAGGACGATTTCAGTCACAATTGTGACAGCCACAGGCGGTAAATATTAAACTTTCAGTTTATTCTGAATCAATCATTATAGCCGGGACGCCGGCATATAAAGCCATCTGCTAAACCCGTGTGGATCTTGCAAAGGATTGTATTTATTGATACATATTGTCTCTAAAAAAGATACGTAGTATTTATTTAAATACAATATAGCATATTCATCTGAGCTGTTATAACAGTTATATTTATTTATATATCTTGGAATGCTTTATAATTATTAAATGTTTGATGCTTGCATAGAAATTTTATAAATATATTTTATTTCTATATTCCACATGGTGGAGTATTTGGTTTAAAATAAAGTATTTTATTGTTTATAAACAGTCTCCCGACCTCATTTCTGACAGCTTCACAGCCTTATTTTTACATTTATAAAAATTCATCCTTATATATATATATATATATATATATATATAATTTTATTTAATTAATAGCGCGATGTTTCTTAGATCTAGATTCATATAAGAGAGCACTGTATCTTGATAGATAAGCAGCTTTGGCATTATGTCCAATAGGATTGGTCTATATAATATCGCATCAGTTTGAGCTCTAAGATGATCTTCATGTGGGATATATCCCTCCATGCGTGGATGGGTATTGTTATAAAGGGCATCATGTCTTCTCTGGTTCAATATTTAGGTGGTGTGCCAGTCCTAATTTCAATTAGGTGCTGACCGGCAGAGAGAGAGATTCATTACATAGTATCTGTCTCTCCAGATTAGGTTCTACCCATGAATGGGTGTCTCATTATTGAAAGGATTGGAACACAGGAATATGATCCCTCAAGATATAGGGCCCTTCTATCAGGGGATCAAAAAAAAAAAAAAAAAAAAAAAAAGGGGATATCCATAATTCATCATGCTGTTTATTGTTCTCCTTTTATAGAATTAATTAGAAATATGCATTAGTTCTTTGTGTGACAATCCGGAAAGAAGTACAGACTCCACTCCTATCTAATTCTCTTCTTTCTATGAAGGGGAAAGGGAAATGAATGTCACATTCTAATGTCATTGATTGACTGATGGGAGATTAGTGATGTCTTTATACATCAATTGTTGAGTCCTTGCTTGAGTTATAATTCATAATTTGTACAAGGAATGGCAAAAGAATACAAATTCATAACCTTCTATGTGATCTTATCTAAGAGACATATAATATGTTACAGTATGATTGTGGTAAAAAGGATCGCTTGGTTAGTTCGCAGAGCTCTGGTATCTTATTTGACTGATATGCAGTACTTCTCCATCTCAGAAAAAAGGGGAGGGGGGGAAAAGGGGGAAAAAGGGGGAAAAAGAGGGAAAAGCAAAGAAGGAGAGTTGAGTGGTTACATGCTGTTGACTGTATTGCCAAGTGAATCATTTTACTCCAGAAAGGGAGTGTAAGTGTTCTCCTCATTGAGACCATTTGGTTTAAGAGTATTCATCAAAAATATTAGTCTCGTCTCCTGTTTCATGTGCCACAATGATACCCATGACACAGTATATGGACAAATTCAACAAGATATGGAAAATAGGGGAGTACATCAACTGCGACACATCAGCAGTTGTCTATAACCTAAGGTGTCCATGCAATAAACACTACATTGGCAAAACAAAAAGGCCTCTTAAGAGAAGAATACTGGAACATATTGGCAGCATTAGAAATGCAGAACGTGATCAGAGACTATTTAAAAACTTAACTCCAATAGCACGTCATTTCCTAAAATTCCATCAGTCAAATCCAGGGGGCCTTGTAGCCTTTGGCATGAAAAGAATAGTCCTTGGTATCCGAGGAGGAGACATAGACCATGAACTTTTGAAACAGGAGACGAGACTAATATTTTTGATGAATACTCTTAAACCAAATGGTCTCAATGAGGAGAACACTTACACTCCCTTTTTGGAGTAAAATGATTCACTTGGCAATACAGTCAACAGCATGTAACCACTCAACTCTCCTTCTTTGCTCTTCCCTCTTTTGTCCCCTTTTCCCCCCCTCCCCTTTTTTCTGAGATGGAGAAGTACTGCATATCAGTCAAATAAGATACCAGAGCTCTGCGAACTAACCAAGCGATCCTTTTTACCACAATCATACTGTAACATATTATATGTCTCTTAGATAAGATCACATAGAAGGTTATGAATTTGTATTCTTTTGCCATTCCTTGTACAAATTATGAATTATAACTCAAGCATGGACTCAACAATTGATGTATAAAGACATCACTAATCTCCCATCAGTCAATCAATGACATTAGAATGTGACATTCATTTCCCTTTCCCCTTCATAGAAAGAATAGAATTAGATAGGAGTGGAATCTGTACTTCTTTCCGGATTGTCACACAAAGAACTAATGCATATTTCTAATTAATTCTCCAAAAGGAGAACAATAAACAGCATGATGAATTATGGATATCCCCCTTTATTTTTTTTTATTTTTTTGATCCCCTGATAGAAGGGCCCTATATCTTGAGGGATCATATTCCTGTGTTCCAATCCTTTCAATAATGAGACACCCATTCATGGGTAGAACCTAATCTGGAGAGACAGATACTATGTAATGAATCTCTCTCTGCCGGTCAGCACCTAATTGAAATTAGGACTGGCACACCACCTAAATATTGAACCAGAGAAGACATGATGCCCTTAATAACAATACCCATCCACGCATGGAGGGATATATCCCACATGAAGATCATCTTAGAACTCAAACTGATGCGATATTATATAGACCAATACTATTGGACATAATGCCAAAGCTGCTTATCTATCAAGATACAGTGCTCTCTTATATGAATACACATTTGTGCATAGATATACAACCTCTCCCTTTTCTTATGGAGACAATTTCAGAGTTCACACGCATAAAACAAAGAGCGATAAAGTTCAGCGGATTAGGCTGACATTCGCATACATTTTTAAAATAATACACATAGACAAGCTTAAATGATATATTCACAACCCACACACCACAGCCTTCATGGGATGATCCCATAGACATAACTTTGAGTACACATTTACTTACTGAGAATTACAACAATGTATCATAAGAAAACTACACACATGCACAATATACAGCAATAATATTAATTAATTTGTAATCTTATTATCATCATATCTGATATGTTAGTAGACACATGCACCTATAGGATCACATTTTTCTCAGGGTCACATACGTTTATAGCCCACTCTAATTCTTTCCCTTTTTTTTTTTTGTCACATGTGAATGTTCACGTCTGTTTTTTAAGGTTTCAGTTTTACTGGATTTCATAGAGTTTTGGCTCTATTATATATATTACACTCATCCACTTTTGTTACAACACTTACACAGTATTTTACTAGTATTTGGACCTAATAACTCAAGATAATAAATTACTGGTCACTGCCTATATGAGTTTTTCTTTCATTCTCCCTCACTCTTCTTGCACTATACTCATAATTTCAGATATCATCTATAAATAGCGGATTAACTATATCTAATTTAGTATATTATACATCTAACTACATCACCCCTTAGTACCAATTGTCAAGTCTCTCCATATAGAACTAATAATGGGAGATGATAACTTAGGAACAAGGAGAACTGATGTTTTTTCGACAATCAATTAGTATGCCTGATATTGTCTCCGATATACATTACAGATTCCACTCGATGCAATGTAATATAAAATATGAACGGAGACTCTGCAATCGATTTTAATGCCTGAGAACTCCGTGGACACACGGGCCAGCTGACAGAGGAAGACCTTGCATAGTCAAACAGTCCAGATCAAACGTCATGACGAGAATGATGGTGATTGGTGGTAGGATAGCAGGCATCGGCATAAATTTCGGATCCTGGAGGCAATCTGGTTAGCCTCAGAAGAAGCATTTGCGAAACGTGCGTCAAGTGCTCCTGCGCACATGATGTCCGCCATTATGCTCATGTCCATGCAGTAATCACAATATACACACATATTCCCAAGAGGGTTAGATAGATTGAATGTGTATAAATAGAACAGACGTATGTATGTATGTAGAAAAGCCCATGTTCAGTACCCATTCACTCCTCTGAAGAGTCACACATATTTAATGCCTGTTTATGCTGTGGATATTAGGGTCAGAAATTGCTCCAGTCGTTAATTAATGGCAGCCATATAGGGAATTACTAAAGCGATTGCACATGAATGAAAACGGTCTGTAATGATATATTTGACTTAGACAGTAATTCAAAAGACGCAATCTGCTCAGCCTATATGTAGATCTGAGCAGCCGTATATGTGTACCAGTAATAGCATAGCTACCTAATTACAGTGCCAGCAGGAGACCTCGATACTGTGTAATAATATATTTTGTATCTGAGATATTGCAGTATGACTATATAAATAGATCTCTCAATTATAAAAGGGAAAATACATAATTCTTTCAGCTTACATATATACACCTGAACAGCTATGTCACTGCATTTAAGGCAGCATAGATATTTAACTACAGTGCCAGCAGGAGGCATTGATACATTGTAACAAGATACTTTTTACCTCAGATATTGTAACATTCTTATGACAGCAGCTACAACTGCACATTCTAACACTCTGCCACCTACATTCACTGCTCTGTGAGAAGCACTGTATCTGGAAGCGTTATACATATTCAATGCCTGTTTATGCTGTGGATATTAGGGTCAGAAATTGCTTCAGTCGTTAATTAATGGCAGCCGTATAGGGCATTACTAAAGCTATTACACATGAATGAAAACGGTCTGTAATGATATATTTGACTTAGACAGTAATTCAAAAGACGCAATCTGCTCAGCCTATATGTAGATCTGAGCAGCCGTATATGTGTACCAGTAATAGCATAGCTACCTAATTACAGTGCCAGCAGGAGACCTCGATACTGTGTAATAATATATTTTGTATCTGAGATATTGCAGTATGACTATATAAATAGATCTCTCAATTATAAAAGGGAAAATACATAATTCTTTCAGCTTACATATATACACCTGAACAGCTATGTCACTGCATTTAAGGCAGCATAGATATTTAACTACAGTGCCAGCAGGAGGCATTGATACATTGTAACAAGATACTTTTTACCTCAGATATTGTAACATTCTTATGACAGCAGCTACAACTGCACATTCTAACACTCTGCCACCTACATTCACTGCTCTGTGAGAAGCACTGTATCTGGAAGCGTTATACATATTCAATGCCTGTTTATGCTGTGGATATTAGGGTCAGAAATTGCTTCAGTCGTTAATTAATGGCAGCCGTATAGGGCATTACTAAAGCTATTACACATGAATGAAAACGGTCTGTAATGATATATTTGACTTAGACAGTAATTCAAAAGACGCAATCTGCTCAGCCTATATGTAGATTTGAGCAGCCGGGTTTGTGTACCAGTAATAGCGGGTCTGGGACTGAGGGTCGACAGCACAAAGGTCGACACACCTTAGGTCGACGCCAATTGGTCGACACACCTTAGGTCGACATGGACAAAAGGCCGACAGGAACAATGTCGACAAGGAAAAAGGTTGACATTAGTTTTTTATGTTTTTTTGGTGTCGTTTTCTTCGTAGAGTGACCGGGAACCCCAATTAGTGCACCGCGTCCCCTCGCATGGCTCGCTTCACTCGCCATGCTTCGGGCATAGTGCCTTCGCTCCGCTACCGCTTCGCTCGGCACACTTTACCGTTCCAATCGTAGTCCACGTGGATCGTTAAGTATGAAAAGGTTCAAAAAAAGAAAAAAATTGTGAAAAACTCATGTCGACCTTTTTCCATGTCGACCCTTTGTCCATGTCGACCTTTTGTCCATGTCGACCTAAGGTGCGTCGACCAACTGGCGTCGACCTAAGGTGTGTCGACCTTTGTGATGTCGACCTGGAGTCCGGATAGCGTAATAGCATAGCTACCTAATTACACTGCCAGCAGGAGACCTCGATACTTTGTAACAAAATATGTTTCCCTTTAGATTCTGTTACACTTTCATGATCTGTCAGCAAAAGCCATCTAACCACGCTGCCAGCAGGAGGCATTGATACATTGTAACAAGATACTTTTTACCTCAGATATTGCAACATTCTTATGACAGCAGCTACAACTGTACATTCTAACACTGCCACCTACATTCACTGCTCTGTGAGAAGAATTTGGTACGTCAGAAGTCATATCTATGAAGATATTAAACTAAATTATAGATCATTCATTATAGACATCAACCCCATCTGCATCACCAACTTTACAAGAGCAAGAATTTTGCAAACATATTATGGCTTAACATCAAGATTTAGTTTAACTATAAGGAGAAACCTGTCTGACAGTGAGATCATTCATTCAAAGAGGAGTAGAATTATGAATGGAAACATACTTTTGGAATATTAATCCAGATAATAATGAACAATAAGTACTAACCTATACTTATTGGGCTTGACTGCATGGACCGTATTTGTCAAAACAAATTTAATTATTAATAATAACAATAATAATTTTGATGAGTTATTAATAACTAACCTTTATGGCACATTTTGGGTGGACAACCTGTGCACAGTGAGTTATACACTTTTTAAAAAAAAACATTTTCTTTTTCTATCCTTTCATTTGTGTGTCTTTATTTTAATATTTCGCAAGTTCTTTTTAATATTACTATTAAAAGTTAAATTTTATTTATAAAATATTGTGCACCATTTCAAGGCAACATTTCTCTTCCTTTGTGCTTGTTAAACCCTAATCCTTGCCTTTGGTAGCACCCCCCACCATAGTATATTGATACGAGTGATAAGGGTAACATTTTGGAGGGGGCCTCTCTGCAAAATATTTGACTTGTGCGACCCTTTCTTGCTTTTGGTCTCTACATCTGTATATAGTATTGGATAAAAACAAAAGTAAAAGCACAATAAAATTCTCTTACAACTCTGCACATTAATAAAAATGGATCAGCCTGCAACACTGGCACACTGGGATTTAGGCAGGCAGAGAGAGAGAGAGAGTAAAGGATTTCATTTGCAACATTATAGGCTCACCAAACAACTCCAAGGAGATGTCATAGGTGCAGCCGCACATAAAGGATTTCATTAGGAACATTATAGACCCATCTAGACATCGCTCTTCAAATATCTCCAATGGCCCATTTACAGCTGTTTGTGGATGTTAAGTAACGGCACTGTCCCAGTAGGTGGGAGATTTTGTTTTTATCCAATACTATGCTATCCCCAAGGTCATAAGTCATATATTATAACAGTCATGCTAAAAGTCTGCCGACGATTCCAACTAAGCTGCTCTTATCTTTGTCCAGTCACTAACCTTCTACCAGTGTGCTATGCCGTGCCAGGCCTCTGAAAGCATATGCAAGAGACAGCAACAGCATAGCCCTGTATAGGCAGTTGCCATTATGACATCACAGCATGACCTCACACACCCCACCAGACCAGCTAAGACTGGTTATTTCTGGTTTGAGGCCCTTGTCTTTTACACAACTGACCAAAGGGAAATGTGATTTTACTTATTATTTGAAACTATTACATTCAGATGAGTATTTTTTTATTACTACCATTTGCCCACAGTTTTGCTTGCATAGTGGCATGTAATATTGTGATATATATTTTATATTGTACACCTAGGGCGTGATTCACAGGGCCGTAACTAGGTGTGTGCAGAAGGGGCACCGCACATAGCACTGCAGGGTAGGGGGCACTGTAGGAGGCACTTGTCAATTTTCTGTTTTGATTACTTTTACTTGCAGCTTCCACCCTTTTTGAAGACCAGCATCTCCTGACTGCCGCTATCTCCTAC
This sequence comes from Pseudophryne corroboree, assembly GCF_028390025.1. Classification (NCBI taxonomy): domain Eukaryota; kingdom Metazoa; phylum Chordata; class Amphibia; order Anura; family Myobatrachidae; genus Pseudophryne; species Pseudophryne corroboree. Next base: position 117,153,627 of record NC_086444.1, read on the forward strand.
CCTGACCCCTTCTGTTACTAATACCTATACAAAATTCATGAACTCAACTTGAGATTTCTTTGTAATTCAGTCACACTGTCCTTTATTGCATTTGAAGATGATGACATACCTGGGATTCAAACCCATTGCCTATGGCATTGCAGTCAGACAACCTATTCATTACGCTATCTGTCCTTGCATAGAAAGCTAGAGAATTCTAGTTATTTGAAGTTTACCTTACACTTTTTGAAAAAAAATTCAGCATTGCGGCTGAGCAGATCTATGTAGTGGCTGCAAGGGATCGGATGTGTGACTGCACACTAGATTGATCTGCTCAATTGCAAAGCTGTTTATTTTTACAAAGTACCAGTAGCTTCATATAATTCTCATAGTTTTTTTGCAGGATCAAATAGCTCAATGAGTAGGGAGTTTGATTAGAATTCAACAGGTTATAGGTTTGAATCCTGGGTATGGGTATATATGAGTATATTGAAATGTGTTATTTAATAAAGGGTATTGTAACTGAATAACAATGAGTTCTCAAGTTAAGTGCATGAATGTGGCATACAGAGGATTTGTGTCCAAATCCATTTTCTTGCAGTGGTCAATAAATGTGTGGGTATTATATATATATATATATATATATATATATATATATACATGAGGCATGCGCCTTATGTCCCTACTGAAAGAAATTATGGGGGGGGGGGAGGAGGAGGGGGATAAACGCCAATACTCTCTCTGGCACAGGACACCAAAAAGTCTAGTTACAGCTCTGGTGATTCAGGTTGGATCGCAAACGCAATATGCGATCCAGTGGCAAAAATTGCTAAGAGGATGCGGGCTCATGTGCAGGGCTCGTCCTGCGCATGCGCCCGCATTTTTTGCGGTGCCCCGCAGTGAATGCAATCACCTCTGCGTGTCAATGAGGCAGAGACGTTCGCGGGGTGGGGGTGGGGGGTCGGCAATGCTCTATTTCCAAGGCGGAGATGGGTTGTTGCGGGGACAAGGCTTCAAAACACGGGCGGCAATGGAGAAACGGGCATAGTCGGGGCGGATGTGTGATTTCACACGCAGCCGCTGTGATCACAAAAATGGCGGCGGGCCTCCTGCAGATGCTTGACATGCAGGGCGGACTACAGGCAGAGACGGTCGCAGGGCGGCAATGCTCCATTTCCAAGGCGGAGACGAAGCATTGCGGGGATGGACCAGTCTTCAAAACAGGGGCGGCAACGGAGAAACAGGGGGCGTAGTTGGGGCGGCTGTGTGACATCACACGCATCCGATGCGGTCACAATAATGGCTGCCGGCCTCCTGCAGGCGCCTGACATGCGGGGCAGACTAGCCCTGTGCTGGGCGACACCTGCATGTCAGAGAATCTGATCGTAGAAATTTAGCACATCTACGATCAGGTCTGAATCACCCCCATGGAACAATAAAAGGTCCAAATTATGTGATTTTAGATTTGTTTGTCAATTTTTTTAAACAAAAAAACAAAACCAGTCACGGCGGTTTGGCAAAAACCAAATACAAAGCCGGATGACGAATCAGGGACAAATCCAAATCCAGAAAAATGGTCCTGTGCACATCTCTAGTGATATTCTAATACCATAGAATTTGAAACATAGAATTTGACGGCAGATAAAGAACCACTTGGCCCATCTAGTCTGCCCCTTCTTTTTATCCTTTAGGTAATCGCAACCCTTTTTGAACCTTAATTCTTTGTAAGGATATTCATATGCCTATCCCAAGCATGTTTAAATTGGTCTACAGTCTTAGCCTCTACCACCTCTGATGGGAGGCTATTCCACTTATCCACTACCCTTTCTGTGAAGTAATTTTCCCTTAAATTTCCCCTGAACCTCCCCCCCTCCAGTCTCAGTGTATGTCCTCGAGTTCTAATACTTCTCTTCCTTTGAAGAATGTTTCCCTCCTAAACTTTGTTAAGACCCTTGATATATTTGAAAGCTTCTATCATGTCCCCCCTTTCCCTTCTCTCCACCAAACTATACATGTTAAGATCTTTTAGCCTTTCCGGGTAAGTTTTGTGATGTAGGCCATGCACCATTTTAATTGCCCTTCTTTGTACACTCTCTAGTGTATTTATATCTTTCTGGAGATATGGTCTCCAGAACTGGACACAGTATTCCAGATGGGGCCGCACCAATGACCTATACAGTGGCATTATCACTTCTTTTTTCCTGCTACTGATTCCTCTCCCTATGCAACCAACCATCTGACTTTCCTTTCTCATTGCCTTGTTGAATTGCTTTCCTGCCTTCAAGTCACTTGAAATAGCGACTCCTAAATCCCTTTCCTCCTCAGTAGTTTCCATTACAGTACCCTTGATACTATATTTAGCCTTTGGGTTTTTGAGACCCAAGTGCATGATTTTGCATTTTTTAGCATTAAACTGTAGTTGCCACGTTCTTGACCATTTCTCAAGCCTACCTAGGTCATCAATCATTTGTTTTACCCCTCCCGGTGTGTCTACTCTGAGTTCAGAATCAAGCATGACACATAGGCAGCGAGCTTGTGGGGTAGGATTGATTGTTGAGTTAACAGTCTGTGGTGGTGAGATGTCAAAGATGGAACAGCAGAAAGCCATTCAGTGACAGTGACAACTAAAGATGGTCACCAGTTTAGAAACATAGAAACATAGAATTTGACGGCAGATAAGAACCACTTGGCCCATCTAGTCTGCCCCTTTTTTTTATCCTTTAGGTAATCGCAACCCTTTTTGAACCTTAATTCTTTGTAAGGATATTCATATGCCTATTCCAAGCATGTTTAAATTGCCCTACAGTCTTAGCCTCTACCACCTCTGATGGGAGGCTATTCCACTTATCCACTACCCTTTCTGTGAAGTAATTTTTCCTTAAATTTCCCCTGAACCTCCCCCCCTCCAGTCTCAGTGTAAGTCCTCGAGTTCTAATACTTCTCTTCCTTTGAAGAATGTTTCCCTCCTAAACTTTGTTAAGACCCTTGATATATTTGAAAGTTTCTATCATGTCCCCCCTTTCCCTTCTCTCCACCAAACTATACATGTTAAGATCTTTTAGCCTTTCCGGGTAAGTTTTGTGATGTAGGCCATGCACCATTTTAGTTGCCCTTCTTTGTACACTCTCTAATGTATTTATATCTTTCTGGAGATATGGTCTCCAGAACTGGACACAGTATTCCAGATGGGGCCGCACCAATGACCTATACAGTGGCATTATCACTTCTTTTTTCCTGCTACTGATTCCTCTCCCTATGCAATCAAGCATCTGACTTGCCTTTCTCATTGCCTTGTTGCATTGCTTTCCTGCCTTCAAGTCACTTGAAATAGCGACTCCTAAATCCCTTTCCTCCTCAGTAGTTTCCATTACAGTACCCTTGATACTATATTTAGCCTTTGGGTTTTTGAGACCCAAGTGCATGATTTTGCATTTCTTAGCATTAAACTGTAGTTGCCACGTTCTTGACCATTTCACAAGCCTACCTAGGTCATCAATCATTTGTTTTACCCCTCCCGGTGTGTCTACTCTGTTGCATATCTTTGTATCATCTGCAAAAAGGCATACCTTCCCTTCAATACCATTTGCAATGTCACCAACAAAGATATTAAAGAGAACTGGACCAAGTACAGATCCCTGGGGTACTCCACTGGTAACATTTCCCTCCATAGATTGCACTCCATTAACTACAACTGTCTGTTTCCTATCCTGCAACCAGGTTCTTATCCATTTAACTATTTTATAATCCACCCCCACGCTTTCAAGTTTATTTAGCAGTCTGCGATGTGGGACAGTGTCAAATGCCTTACTAAAGTCTAAATATGCTGCATCTACAGCTCCCCCTTAATCTATTATTTTCGTCACAGAGTCAAAAAAATCAATAAGATTTGTTTGGCATGATCTCCCACCAGTAAATCCATGCTGCTTTGGATCCTGTAAGTTGTTTGATTTAAGGTATTCCACAACTTTTTCTTTTAATAGTTTTTCCATTACTTTCCCCACTACTGATGTAAGGCTTACTGGTCTGTAGTTGCCTGCTTCTTCCCTGCTTCCACTCTTGTGCAGCGGAACTACATTTGCTCTTTTCCAGTCCTCTGGAATGGCACCTGTACTTAGAGACTGGTTAAATAATTCTGTTAAAGGTGTAACCAGCACATCTTTTATTTCTTTGAGTGTCCTTGGGTGTATCCCATCTGGCTCCATTGATTTATCCACTTTTAGTTTTGAAAGTTATGCTAGGACCTTCTCCTCTGTAAATGTACTTTCAGCTACCAGATTTTTATGAATGTCCTTGCAACTTAACTGTGGCCCCATACCTTCTTCTGTAGTTAATTCTGAGCAAAAATAATTATTTAGGTGATCTGCTATTGCCTTATCTCCCTCCACCAAATGCTCACTCTCTGCCTTAAGTCTTATTATTCCTCCATTTGATTTTCTCCTTTCACTTATATACTTAAAAAAAAATTGCCCCCTTTATCTACTGACTGGGCCATTTTCTCCTCAGCTTCTGCCTTTGCATGTCTTATCACTTTCTTAGCATCCTTCCATCTGTCCAGATACACCTCTTTGTCATTATTATTTTGAGTCTGTTTATATTTCCTAAAAGCCATCTTTTTTGCCTTTACACTAGTTGATACTTCTTTTGTGAACCACACTGGTTTCCTTTTCCTGGTGCTTTTCCTAACCCTTTTGATACAAAGGTCTGTTGCACTTAGTATTGCACTTTTCAGTTTTTCCCATCTCTCCTGCACTCCTTCCAAGTTCCTCCAGTCTGCCAATGACTCACTTAAACATCTCCCCATTTTTGCAAAGTCAGCATTTCTAAAATCCAACACCTTTGTTTTTGTGTGACAGGAGTTGGATCCTGTCTTTATACTAAACCATACTGCTTGATGATCACTGGATCCCAGGTGCTCACCCACATGTGTGTCGGATATCCTATTACCATTTGTAAGAATTAAATCTAATATTGAGTCTTTGCGAATGGGCTCCCTCACCAATTGCTTGAGAGATGCTCCCTGTAAGGAATGTAGAAATTTGCCACTTGTAGCTGAACTAGCAAAAGACCCCTCCCAGTTTACATCAGGTAAATTAAAGTCTCCCATGATTATGACTTCTCCCTTTAAAGCCATTTTAGTGATGTCCAACAATAGGTTACTGTCCAAATCCTGCCCCTGGCCTGGTGATCTATAGATCACCCCAATGCGAATAATGTCCTTCTCTGCAGTTTCTATGGTGACCCAAAGGGCCTCAGTGTTGTCTTCAATATTTTGTATTAAAGTAGCATTTATGCTTTTTTTCCACATACATTGCTACCCCTCCTCCCATTCTTCCTATTCTATCCTTCCTAAATAAATTGTATCCTGGTATAACTATGTCCCAGTCATGATTCTCATTGCACCATGACTCTGTAATTGCCACAAAATCCAGGTTATCCCTTGTTATTATTGCAAATAGCTCTGGAATTTTGTCTCCTAAGCTCCTAGCATTTGCACACATAGCTTTAAGATTTTTTTCTGTGCATTTGTTATTAGTAGCCATGTCCAGACAGTACAAAATAAATGACAAGTTTAAAGTTGAAATTACCTGTATGGGGATGTTTGCTCAGTGTTTTTTTTTTTTTTTTACTAATCAGGAATCACACTCTGTCCTGTACACCACGACTACACCTCAGTAAATATCACATTGAGTTTGCTAGCATTGTATGCCTAGGTATGTGCTGATATGAGACATTCCCTTTAACTCCTGTTTGGGGTATTCAGAGTTTAATGAATTATTCCTGTAGTTTAGCTGGTCATTCAAAACTTGGGATCAGTGCTACCATATGGTCCCTACTGGTCTGCACATGTGCACTGATGTTGCTTGCTAACTGGTAGCTGCATTAGAAGCTGTTGCATTCACAGGAGGAACTAGCTGCATGCAGTATATCAGTGTTGGACTGGAGCATGAAGGGCCCACGGGGGTATGCAGTGGTAGGGGACCATGATTAGAGGTGTGGCCAGCCTCCAAAGGGGGTGTGGCCAGCCACTGCAGAGGTTTGGCTAACCATTATAGAGTACCTGGTCTGGACTCCTTGATAATTTATATAGTAATTAATGCTAGTGCATGGATGATAATGTGCCAGATTAATGACAGCAATGTACTGTAGAGAATACATCATAATCCTGTGCAGTATAAGGTAACATAGGTATAATATATAACTCAAGTGCACAGCCTAGAACCTGATCCCTAGAGGACGAGGTGGGCCCCCAGGCAGTGGGGCCTACCGGTGGTTTCCCCTGTACCCCTGTGGGCCAGTCCGAGCCTGCAGTATATCCAGTTTTGCGTTCCACATAAGATGTACAGTCCGGGAGCACCAGTGCCACGTTTTACACATGATACCCTGAGGTTACCGGCAGAGAGTTACATCTGTGCCTGACCGATTACGTGACTTAAGTATTGAACAGTGTAATGTTTTCTTTTCTTTTTTTTTTTTTGTTGCGCTTTGACCTTTGGGACCCTGTGTTAATATTGTTGCTATATGAAGTGATACCACTACCAGGCAGGCCATGTGGTCCAAATGAACCTGCTGTACATAAAGTTTTCCACCTTTTTGTACACTATTCTGTTGGTATAAACACACTTGCCTACGCTCCCCCATTCTGCAGGAGACTCCCTGAAATAGAAGCAATCTCCCTGACTCCATGAATTAGTCCAGCAATCTCCCTCATTGTACCTTACCCCCATTATGTAGCTGTTACATTTCATTTCTTTTTTTTTTTTTGGTGGGGGATGGGGGTATAAATCACAGATACATACATTCAGATGGGAACATCAGTGCCATTTCCCTGCATTGGTTATAAGACACAATGACCCCTATGGATACATACATTTTAAATAAAGTTTCTCGTGGCCACTTACAGTATATGGAACCTTTTGTAAAGCACAATACACAAACACATTCTGCAAAATATAAGAGTTTTTTCTTCAACAAGAAGATCTTACTAACTTTAGGGCTCATTTACATTTGGATGTAAGTCATTTTTATGACACGCCTCTCAGATGGAGCGGTACACGTCCGCACTGACAGGTGTTACTTTCACATCTCCCTGAAATGCTTTTCCAAAAGTAGGCAAGTATGGTCCTATATTGTAATGAATTGTAAGTCACTGTCTTCATGTTTTGCTTATTTGTTTACTCTGTAATTGGGTGCCGCGGATCCCATGTGGCGCCATATAAATAACGGACAATAATAATAATAATTATAATAATAATACTGTATGTTCTGTATATTGAAAATCACTACTCATTAGTGCTGTGCTGCCACCCTGTGGCCATTCAAAATGACTGTCATATTTTAAGTGTTAGTTTTATCTCTACCGTCTTTTTGAGGGATATTCCTAGAATATTGTACAATTGTCGAGAAAACGAGTTTAACCATTCCTAAGCTCTACAGTCGAGTACATTGTCACTGTTGTCAAATAACCAATCCTCCGAAGACAAAGTTAGGGGCGTTTTACAATAGCATGTACACCAGACCCCTAAGCTTATCTGCTGGTGTTGTCACACTGTCACCACCTTAGAATCCCGGAAGTGACGCGACGAAATCATGATTGGCCCTCCATATCCATGACAATGTATACAGCTGTGTGTAATGAATTTATCAGAACCAGGATTGGTTGAACAGGGATTTAAATTCAGGACTAACAGACTGCACCTCATCTCACTGGTGGAAACGCGTTGGTTATTGAGGTGCCAGTCCTCACATATTTCGGTTTTATGTCATGATTGTATGTCAGTATTAAATATGTTGTAACTGTACTACACATGATACCTTTTCTTTCTTCACATGTGAATTTATGAATGGAATAACCATATCTACTCAGAACGAATCGTCTGGATATCTATTTAAGATAAGGGATATCTTTTATCCATTTGTTTTTGGTTATATGCACAACTAAGTTGTGGCTGTGATTTCACTTGTTTAAGTGTGTTTATAGCGCCAGAAGGAACGCATCCGCAACTCTTTTATTCACGCTTACTATTGTCTGGAGTTTCTTGAAGAGAGACTCCGTAGGGTTTGCATTTTCCTTGCAGGCTGCTCTTTTGGTGGTTTGCGCAACATCAAATTGTCTAAAAGAATACACCAGTTACACTTTGTTCTTTTCTCTCCTATCTTTTGGTATTTGTAGTTTGCAGCAACCATGTTTAAATGTAGGGAAAATAGGAGATCCATGCTAGAAAATCTTTTTAAAGACGAGAGCGAGCATATTGAGCTCCTCGATGAAATTTTAGAAAGCATTATGAGAAAGCTGGAAACAGTACTTCTGAAAGAAAATAGGATTTGGTGGGAGACGGTTACTTTGGAGAAGTACGTCTCCCACAAAATCATTCCAAGAGGTCTAAGGTTAAATAAAAAGGCCTCTTTTGAGACTTCTTCAGAAACGTTTAGAGATGATTGGGACATGATCTTGGCAGAATGTTCCTTCTCTCTTATTAACCTCATTATTAATGAGAGGAAGAAAGATTTGGTTAATTTGGATGAAGAAATTAAACGCTATAGAGACCTGATTGTTCGATTTGCGGATATGCCTGAATATAAGCGTTTTGAGGAAAAAATTGAAATTACTATTAAGAAAAATGAAAAGGCATTGGTCGATCGAAAAATCAGGAAATTTATAAGGGATAAACGGGAATCTTGTGATTCAACAGAGTTTGAATCAGAGGATGAAATAGTAGATAGAGAGGATTGAAGATCCGATAAGACAGCCCAAAAAGGAGAATTATAGAGAAAGGACCAATTATCCAATTAGATCCAGAAAAACTTCTGTATCGTGGAGATCGACACTCAAGAATAGGGAAAAACGACATTACTCCAGAGAGGACATGAAAAACGAGGTCCCTAGATCATAGAGGCACAATAATAGGAGGTATTTGAATAAGGCCCCATACAGACGGGATTATAGAAATGGAAGAAAGTTCGACCCTAAAAACAACTGGAGTGGTAGAGGGTCTCCATTCAGAACCCCCCTGCCAGTTAGAAACCGATATGGGGTCTTTAATGACTATCAAAGAGAGACTCATTTTTTAGGGGACAGAAGGAGGAGGTGGGATTGGAAATAAGAAAAAGGACACATAGGGGGAAGAGGGGTTAAAAAGAAGAAGAAAAAGCCTAGAAAAAAACGGGCAAGAAAAAACAAAAGGAAAACTACTTCTCTAGAAACCCATGCCCCTCAGGGAATCCCCGCACAAGATATAGGAATGTCTGGAATCAATAAAGAAAGTAATGAGGAGGTAAAAGGTATTAAAATCTTCAATATCAGCTCCCACGTCCTCACAGAGAATGGGAAGAAAGTCCTAGAAAAGGGTCTTAAATATGCTCCCGCTATACCGATCAATAAATTTGAGACTTTTGTCAATATCCATAAATTTATACGGAAGTTATGCATTAAAAAATTATTTTTATCAAAAGAATCAGTAGAGGAATTAGGTAATATAGAAATGACAGACCATACACCTTTCAAACCAAAGTCTGTCTTTTATCCTGCCCACGTTAAGGGGAATTTTATTGATACTTTTTGCCAGTTGGTACAGGAAGATGTTAGAGAATTTAGACCCACAGGAATAAAACACAATTTTACCTCGAAAGAGAGGGCAGCTCTAAAGGATTTAAAACAGAACACAGAAATAGTCATCAAGTCTGCATATAAGGGGGGGGGGGGAGGTAGTGGTAATGGACAGGGAGTAGTACACAAAGGGTATAGATACCCATTTAGAAGACCGTTATACTTACCAAAAACTTAGGTCGGATCCCACAGAAAGGATCAATATAAGTTTTATAGAACTCGTGAAGAAATTCAGTGACCTAGGTGTACTGGAGGAAAGGGAGCTGAAATTCCTCATAAATGAGAAACCAACAGTGCCTACTATGCACCTGCTTCCTAAAGTACACAAAGACCCTACCAACCCACTGGGGAGGCCTATAGTCTCTGGAATAGAGTCTATAACGGCGAATTTATCGGAGTATATCGATTATTTTTTTGCAGCCATTGGTGTTAAAAAATACCTCACACCTAAAGGATACAAAGGATCTTTTAAATCTTCTGTCCACGATCCCGTGGGAAGAGAATTTAATATTAGTTACGGCTGATGTCAAGTCACTTTATTCTATCATTGCCCATCAGGCTGGAATCAGAGCAGTTACGAATGCCCTGCACAATAGCACTTTAGGGGAGAATCTACAACAATTTATTTTATAGGGTATTCATTTTATTTTGAACAATAACTATTTTATGATAGAAAGGGATTTTTTTATTCAGAAGGTCGGTACAGCTATGGGCACCGGGTTCGCTCCAAGCTACACAAACATCTTTATGGGTCAATGGGAAACAGATTGTATCTGGACCCAGAACCCGTTTGGAGCGAACCTGGTGTCCTGGAGAAGGTATATCGATGATATCTTTTTTATTTGGAGAGGGGATAGGGAAACCCTGGAGCTGTTTTGTAAATATTTAAATGAAAATGATTTGAATATACAGTTAATGTTCAGTATAGATCATAAGGAGATCAACTTTTTAGATATCACCCTCTCACAAGATGATGGGAAATTCCGTACCAGAACTTTTATCAGACAGACTCTCAGGCCCAGGCTTGGACTGGCCTGCCGGGGTTCCGGTGGATCCACCGGTGGGTCACGCTCACTTGTAGCCATGCCAACTTCTGCAGGGGGGCGTGGCTTAGCGGGCAGCTTAGTGTTCAGCAGGCTCTGTTTCCAGAGGAGCCTGCTGCGGATGTAGCAGGGCGGGGACTGACGTGCGCAGCGTCATGACGTCACGCAGCACGCTGCACCTCCCGCACCACACAGTCAGGATCCTGCCGCCACGGACCGAAGGGTGAGACAAGCAATGCCCTGGATCTGGTTAGTACGCAGTGCGTGCAGCGTGCGGCTCCTGGCTTCCAAAACAGCAGGGGAGGGGAGGCAGGCAGGCTGGCTCCCTGTATAGTGCTGTTGCCGCCAAGCAGTGACCAGGGAGGAGGGGGGGGTTCCGAGCCTGAGCCTGAGCTTAAATATATATAAGACTTCTGAAACTAAAACTAGATTTGGCAAAACTGTGATCATGGGGGAGGTGTCCTGGGCCCCCTGCGTCCTGTTCTCTCTGCGTCCTTGTCACCCTGCGTCCTGGGCCCCAAGAGTCCTGGTCTCCCTGGGCCTCCAGCGGCCTGGTCTCCCTGGGCCCCCTATGGCCTGGTCTCCCTGGGCCCCCTGCGGCCTGTTCTCCCTGGGCCCCCTGCGGCCTGGTCTCCCTGGGCCCCCTGCGGCCTGGTCTCCCTGGGACCCCTGCGGCCCATCTCCCTGGGCCCCCTGCGTCCAGGTCTACATGGGACCCCTGCATCCAGGTCTCCCTGGGCCCCATGCATCCAGGTCTCCCTGGGCCCCCTGCCTCCAGGTATCCCTGGGCCCCCTGCATCCTGGTCACCCTGCGACCCGGTCTCCCTGGGCCCCCTGCGGCACGGTCTCCCTGGGCCCCCTGCATCCTGGGTCCCTTGTGGCCCAGTCTACCTTGGCCCTCTACGGCCCCCTGTGTCCTGGGCCCCCTGCATCCTGGGCCCCCTGCGTCCCAGTCTCCCTGGGCCCACCTGCGTCCCGATCTCCCTGGGCCCCCCTGCGTCCAGGTCTACCTGGGCCCCCCTGCGTCCCGGTCTCCCTGGTCCCCCCCTGCGTCCTGGTCTCACTGGGTCCCCCTGCGTCCCGGTCTCCCTGGGCCCCCCTGCGGCCCGGTCTCCCTGGGCCCCCCTGCGGCCTGGGCCCCCCTATGGCCTGGTCCCCCTGCATAGTGCGGCCTTGCGACCAATACAGCAGAGTAGGGGGGTCATGTTTGTGTGCAGGGGTGGTGAGGCTCTTGATGTGCAGGGGATAGTCAGACTCCGGGCCACCGTCAGGGGGGTACTTCAGTCCCGGGCCAGGAGAGTAAAGGGGCCCCATGCTACTGTTGCCTGCCTGCGATTGACAGGCAGAGGCGGTCGCTGGGATGAAGGGAGTGGGCCGGAACCGTTGGGGTGGACGGGCCGCAGTGGCTGCGTGATGTCACACAGCTGCTGCGACCCGGGCATCGACGAGTAGCTCCCTGCCAGCGCGCAGGAATTGCGCTGGCTGGGAGCTACTCTTCCAGTACAAAAGCAAGCTTTTGCACTTGTGCGACAGGGTAGGGCATGTCTGTGGCTGTGCAGTGTGATCATATATTTTTTAAATTTTACAGGTACCCCATGGATTCTACATGGACAAGAGGACCGAGGGGCTGCATGGGATACTAGGTAGGTATGTGTGAGTGTGCAAGTGTGTGTTAATAAACTTTTACTTTCACGGTGTGTGTGTGTTTTGTCTTTTTTTGGGTATTTCTTTTGTTGTGGAACTACAGGTACAAGCCGGCCCTTTAATTCTCTGCATGCTGGTACTTGTGGTTCTCCACGTACCAGCATGCAGGGGAGGTTTGCTGGGACTTGTAGTTCCACAGCAAAAGACAATATTCTTTTTGTACACATTTTTGGCTATCAGCCTTGCACCGACCGCCCAGGGGTGCTGGGGACAGCCTCGGGCTTCACTCCTGGCCCTTGGGTGCCTGGAGGGGAGGGACCCCTTTATTTAAGGGTCCCCACTCCCCCAGGGAACCCCGGCCAGGGGTGAATAGTTGGGGTGTGTGATGCTGCGGCCGCCGGGACCTGTATAAAAGTGTCCCCCGGCTATGGCATCACCTCCCTGGCTAGTGGAGCCCGGTGCTGGTTTAAAAAATACGGGGGACCCCCACTTCTTTTGTCCTCCGTATTTTTGGAACCAGGACTGGTCCATGAGCCTGGTGCTGGTTGCTTAAATACGGTGGAACCCCAAGCAATTTTTTCCCCGTATTTTTTTGAAACCAGGACCGGCTCAAAGAGCCCAGGGCTGGTTATGCATTTGGGGGGGGGTGGACATGCACATCGTTTTTTTTGTTTATTTTTTAAAGCACAACATTTTCACACAGAAGCATGCACGGATCTCACTGATCTGTGCATGCTTCTCTGTCATAGAAATACTGGCATTGATTGTAAAACAGTGCATTTCTGCTCCTGTGGCTGTGCACTGTGTGGTCATATTTTGTCAATTTTACAGGTACTCCATGGATTCTACATGGACAAGAGGACCGAGGGGCTGCGTGGGATACTAGGTAGGTATGTGTGAGTGTGTAAGTGTGTGTTAATAAACTTTTACTTTCACGGTGTGTGTGTGTTTTGTCTTTTTTTGGGTATTTCTTTTGTTGTGGAACTACAAGCACAAGTGGGCCCTTTAATTCTCTGCATGCTGGTACTTGTGGTTCTGCAAGTACCAGCATGCGGGGAGGCTTGCTGGGACTTGTAGTTCCACAGCAAAAGACAATATTCTTTTTGTACACATTTTTGGCTATCAGCCTGGCACCCACCGCCCAGCGGGTGCTGGGGACAGCCTCGGGCTTCACTCCTGGCCCTTGGGTGCCTGGAGGGGAGGGACCCCTTTATTTAAGGGTCCCCACTCCCCCAGGGAACCCCGGACAGGGATGATTAGTCGGGGTGTGTGATGCTGCGGCCGCAGGGACTTGTATAAAAGTGTCCCCTGGCTGTGGCATCACCTCCCTGGCTAGTGGAGCCCGGTGCTGGTTTCAAAAATACGGGGGACCCCTACTTCTTTTGACCTCTGTATTTTTGGAACCAGGACCAGTCCATGAGCCCGCTGCTGGTTGCTTAAATACGGGGGAGCCCCAGGCAATTTTTCCCCAGTTTTTTTTTGCAACCAGGACCGGCTCAAAGAGCCCGGGGCTGGTTATGCATTTGGGGGGGAACTGCACATCTTTTTTTTTCTTTTTCTTCACTTTCTTAACATTTTCACACAGAAGCATGCGCGGATCTCACTGATCTGTGCATGCTTCTGACTAAGTAATAAAACATGACCCAAATTTTTTTTATTACTAAAATTCGCATGTTTCCTTTACTAAAAATACCCAATAATCTCATACAAATTCCGTTTTAACCTTAAAAATTGCACCCTATTACATTTGCAATTTTTAGCAAGTTACAAACGTGCGATTTGTTGCGTGTTTTTTTTTAGACACTTTAAAATTGCACCCTATTACATCTAGGCCGTGGATCGTCAAATTGGCTATTTTCTCTTACGTCCTAGAGGATGCTGGGGTCCATATTAGTACCAGGTTTCTTTCCTTTGGCACGACCACCTCTGAAGAAGGTGATCGAAGACATGTTCTTTCTAGGCCTTGCGGGCCAAAAGGACTGTGACTTGGCTGGTGTAAAAGGCTTTTTCGTAGCCAGCGCAGCTGAGGGGAGAAAAGTAGACTTACCTGCGGTAGCCGTGGCAATCCAAACATCCAGCACCTCCCCAAAGAGAGCCTGACCAGTATAGGGTAGGCCCTCCACTCTCTTCCTGGATTCCGTGTCCCCAGACCATTGGCGCAGCCAGAGACCCCTGCGAGCCGAGACGGACATGGAGGAGATCCCCGCAGCCATGGAACCCAGGTCCTTCATGGAATCCACCAGGAACCATGCAGAATCCTGAATATGGCATATAAATACATCAACGTCACCTTTATCCAGCAAAGTCGACTCCTCCTGCAGAGTGATTGACCACCTGGCAATAGCTTTTGCAATCCAAGCGCAGGCTATAGTAGGTCGTAATATAGCCCCTGAAGCCGTGTAAACGGATTTTAGCGTAGCATCCACCTTGCGATCAGCCGGGTCCTTCAACGCGGTAGATCCCGGGACTGGTAAAACCACCTGTTTTGACAGCCTGGAGACAGAGGCGTCAACCTTCGGCAGAGACTCCCACTTCTTTCTATCTTCCTCTGGGAAGGGAAAAGCAACCAAGACCCTCTTAGGGATCTGAAATTTATTTTCCGGAGTTTCCCAGGCTTTTTCAAAGATAGCGTTTAATTATTTGGATGCCGGGAAGGTGAGGGGGGCTTCTAATTATCTGTAAAGAAGGCCTCCTCCACCTATTCAGGAGCTGTGTCAGAAATATGTAAAATATCCCTCACAGCTTCAATCATGAACTGCACCCCCCTAGCAAGTGATGCTGTCCCCCTCGACACATCCCCGTCACCATCTGCAGTGTCAGAGTCGGTGTCCGTGTCATCCTGCGTAAGCAATGCAAGAACATGTTTTAGAGAATGAACCGCAGGGGATCCCGAGGAATCAGTATCAGACCATACAACCATAGAGGACTGTAGGATCTGAATGGCATGCTCAGTCCTAGCAACCCTGTCAGGAATCTGAGAAATAGTCCCCCTCAGAGAGACTAACCATTCTGGCTCCCTAGCAGGGATCTGCGCTACAACAGTGCAATCCTGATTACATGGTATGGAGTCCTCCTAGGAAGACAAATCCCCTGAAGCATATGAAACAGTGTCCCTAGACATGTTGTCACACACACCAAACACCTCACAAACACACAGGGTATTCACTAGAAACAGAGTTTCCCCCCAAGAATGGCAGAGAGACACAGAGATTGGAACCAACCCACATGCAGCGCTATTAGAGGTATAGGAAAACCTCAACCCGCGCTGACATGCGTCCCTTAATAGGTGACACAGCCTACAACACAGGGTCCCCCCCTTCTACAACCCCCTAGTACCGTACAGATAGCTGGAGTTGCACTGGAGGGACCTGGACACCCACTTGTAGTGATTGCAGGCAGGAAAAATGGTGCTGAACGCTGCTGGGTCCGCTCTGAGAAGCTCCGTCCCTTCAATGGTGCTGTCTTCCCGCTCTTGAAGATTATACTAGCCTGAGGAATTTTGTGCTGGCTGAGATCCGTGGACCCTGACAGGCTGGAAATGGTCAGTGTAGGGTACCTTGCTGGCTCAGGGCGCCCCTCACAGCGCCGCACCGCAGTACCGCTGAGCCATCCGGGAGCACGGTCAATACCGCGCTCCCACCCTTAAGCCGCCCTCTTCACACTGACCCCCCGCTTGTAAGGGGTGACAGTGACTAACTCGCCACACTTCAGCTCAGTGAGGGGGTGGCGGCTGGCTGCCGGGGTGACCGTTCCCCTGTGGCAAGGCGCGATCTGTTCCCTCTGGAGCTGAATGTCCAGTCAGCAGAGGCAGTGACTCAAGACCCCGCAGGGCGGATACTGCTCCTCCCTCAGTCCCTTGATGCAGGGAGGCTGTTGCCAGCAGCCTCCCTGTAAAAAAACAAACTCTAAAATTAACTTTTCTAAAGAAGCTCTGTAGAGATCCCCTAGCTGTGACCGGCTCCTCCGGGCACATTTTCTAAACTGAGTCTGGTTGGAGGGGCATAGAGGGAGGAGCTAGCCCACACTATTAAACTCTTAAAGTGCCAATGGCTCCTGGTGGACCCGTCTATACACCATGGTACTAATATGGACCCTAGCATCCTCTACAGACTACGAGAAAAGGATTTAGCGGTAGGTAACCAAAATCCTATTTTCACCAGTGTCGGGGGGGATACTCTGGCACAGGAACACTCATCACCCATCCCACACCTAAATCCACCATCCCCCACCTAAAAACTCTCTCCTGGTGTAACCCAGGCACTTACACAACAGCTTGAAGTGGACATCGGGTTAGAGCTGCACTAATGTGGCTGTCATCTTAGGGTCCCAAAGCCATACCCCTGACCTATATAATCATTGTTTAATGTATATTTAAAAGTATATAGCTTTTATTTGTATTTTGCAAAATGATATGAGCTACTACAGATGTAACCACACTCATCTATGCTGTGATGCATACGCATGGGCATATGCATATCGCGAATGCACCACGCTACGAGTGGTCGCAGCGGGCATTCGCACCTTAGCCTTTAATGGTGTGTGTGTGTAGGCATGCAATTGCACATAATTGCAGGCACACTTGTTTGACACAGATGATGTTACAGCAACAAAGGATAACAGGAGACTAGAGGGCCTATTTGCTTTACCTGTGCACTCTGTAGAAGGCCAGCCCATTGTGTAATTTGCAGGAAGATTTGGCACATTTCCTGACAACGATCTGCCAGTGTGTACAGAGGAAAGATTAATTGGGTAATGTCCTCAACAACAGATGGCAGTGGTTGTTGGGCACTGTGTATGAACAACCACTATCTGCGATATATCTGCTGATTGGTTGATCTGCAGATATATCTTTAGGTATCTACCCAGCTTTACAGGTACATATACTTTATTATTGCAGGCAGCACTATGAGCCCATACTGTGTACTCATCCCTCAAGTTAAAATTTTCCAGACTGATCAATAGAAATAAAGGAATTGTAGGATTGTTGTAATTCAAAGACTAAGGAGGTTATTCAGGTGACCGCAATAACTCAGTTTGTGGTGCTACTGCGCAGGTCCCGTCCTGCGTCTGCGTGCACAGCCAATGCGATTGGCTGCGAACACCTCTGCCTGATTGCCACCCAGCGAAAGCCTCTGCCTGTCAATGTGGAGTTATGGAACCATTGCGGGGTCAACGTAGGGAAAATAGGGGCAGGTCAGCTGCGTTTTTCGGGTGGCTGCATGTTGTCACACACAGCCACTCTGATCATGAAAATGGCGGTGGACCTCCTGCATACGCAGCCCAGTTGCGGTTGCCGGGGGTCATCATTAATTTTAGCAAGTACGATTTGATCGCAATTGTTTTGCGATCACATCGCTGGGCCACCAATTAGCATGCTGGGCGGCCTTGCCCTGCAATGGGCGGCCCTCAGCATGTAAAAGAAAGGATTGCAGATTCTTATTTTTAGCAGACTCTGCAATCCATGCTGAATAATCCCCTAAATGTGGTAGAATTTGGTACAGATAAAAAAGCCCCATTTATTTATATTTGTGGTTGTAGACAATCTTGGTGAAAAACATTTCTGAGAAATATTCTTATATATTACAATACAGAAAACACACTGGGCCTTATTTGAAAACTGGGAAAAATTAGCAAAACCATATCTGGCTGGAGACTAGCAGCAGACAGACTGAGAATCCAGAATCAGTAGTACTCATTAGTGACAGGTAGGAATATATTCCTCTTTGCGTAGATATTTCAGTGTTTGTAAAAATGCATTTTTGCAATGACTTTAAAAAAAAATTAATAATGTCATTGTCATGTCATGATCACTGCTTTGCTCATCGGATAGTATAATGAGAAATGATGACTGCTTATTCATAATAATATTTTCACCTCATAGCATGTTAAATTTTAATTATATTTTGAAGGAATGGCTTGTTGGCAGGGGTATGTGTATTATTATGGTAACATAGGATGGGTTTCCTGAGCTAGGTGGCATGGTCATAATAAGTTCTCTGTGGTCATCACATGGGATTGCTTTATTATATGGAGGTACAGTATAGGTATTTTGGTAATCTTGGGATTCTAGCATGTTGGCATTGTTTATATTAAGATTGTTACTAATTAAATAATAAAATAGCATGATTTGGATCATTAGAAGGGATATGTTCAGGATGCATAGTAAGTATGTGGGGACTGTTAGGGCTAGACTATGGAGGGGAGGCTGCAGTGGGGAAGAGATTAA
The DNA here is from genome assembly GCF_028390025.1 of Pseudophryne corroboree. NCBI lineage: Eukaryota > Metazoa > Chordata > Amphibia > Anura > Myobatrachidae > Pseudophryne > Pseudophryne corroboree. The sequence continues at coordinate 117,172,123 of NC_086444.1, forward strand.
GGTTAGGCTGCGGAGATGGGGGGTTAGGTGTAGGTACCACTGGGGAGGGTTAAGCTTAGGCCCGAGGGGGAGTTTAGGGTTAGGCAGTGGGTAGATTAGATTTAGGCCCCACCAGGGAAAGTTAGGGTTAGGCTGTGGGGGGAATGGTTAGAGTTAGGCAGCAGGAAGGAGGTAGAGGGGGAGGGGAAGTATACAACCCAGACCCCTGTCGGTATTATCACCATTGAGATGCTGCTTTCGGTCTTTTGACCACCGGCATACCGACCGCCGGTCATCTGTACCCATTACAATTATAAGATATAAAGAATTAATATGCATTTTTGTAGGGAACCGCATTGGTACTATCTGTATAGAAAGCATCCGTCAATCTCCAATGTGCATTCCATATAACAAAAATACTGTTTGTATTATTGCTAGGCACTATAAAATGTCTTCAAAGAGAAGTTCTTCTTCAGAAGACAAAGGAGAGGAGGTGGCTAAAAAGAAAACATATAAAAGTGGCTCGGTAAAAAGATCGCAGGCTTTACAAAAGAGTCTGAGAGAAGCAGGGAATGCACCAGGCCAACAAAAGCTATGGCAGCTAAAGGATATCACTGTGGAGTCAGTGGACTTAACAGTTCAAGATGTTCCTAAAGAAACACTACAACAGGAAGCTGCAGCATCAGTAGCTAGTGCAGATGAAGGCCTGTCTACTGTAATAATAAGTGAACCAGAATACTCAGGAGAAAATATTGGTGGTGCCAGCGTCACTGAAACCCATGGTGAAGATACAGGCAGTTCTACAGAAAGTGACATTTCCTTTTCACCTCTTCCATCTTCAGCTGAAAAATGTAATGTTTTTCATGCACCTGAAGCATTATGCAGTGTTTCTGTTAAGTTACATTTTATGAAAGCTCATCCTGTGCAGCCATCCTCAGATGCTACCCATACGCTGCCATTCCACGCACATAAGGTCTACTATCGACATGTACCGGGTGGAAGTGCCATTCAGAGGAAATGGCTGTCTTATTGTGTTGACAGCCAAAAAATCTTTTGTTCCACATGTATGGCATTTTGTAGTATTCGAAAAAGTAATTTTATTTTTGGCTGGAAGGTTAATAAAGACCATGTGAATAGCAGAGTTAGGGAACATGAGGAATCGAACCAGCATCAAGCAGCTGTTAATGCATATTTATCTGCAGAAAGAAAAAGTGACATAGAAACGTTAATTAATGTAAATTTGGCAAACAAAAAAAGAGATATAGTACAGCACAATCGCATGGTAATCAGTCGATTGATTGCTATCATACTATACATTGCTAAGCAATGCCTTGCTTACAGAGGGAAGGATGAGGCTGCTCATACATTACTGAATAGTCAAGTCAACCACGGTAACTTTCTCGAGTTAGTTCTCCTTTTGGGCAAATTTGATGAAGTTCTTGAAAAACAGATAGAGCAAGCAGTTGCAAAAAGCAAGGCCAGGAAAAGACGCCAACAAGAAAGTAAAGGAAGGGGTGGACTAGTAACCTTTTTAAGTAAAACAACAGTTAACAAGTTGATAATAATAATAATAATAATAATAATGGGAAATATGATAAAGCAGAAAATTAGCCAGTATGTAAAAGATGCTGTAAAATTCAGTGTGGAAATGGACAGTACACAGGATATTGGTGTTGTGGAACAATGCAGCATTATATTAAGGTACACCAAAGATGGCATGGTTTCTGAAAGACTCTTTGGTCTTGTTGATGTAAAAAGCACAACTGGGGAAGCTTTATTTTCAGTTCTGAAGGAGCGACTAGAAATGTTTTCTCTGCCCATAAGTAACATTATTGGTTGCTCTTTTGATGGTGCTGCTAACATGAGTGGGTGCTACAATGGATTACAGGCACACATAAAAAGTGAATCCTGTAAGGCTGTCTACACTTGGTGTTATGCTCATATTCTCAATTTGGTAATTGTAGACATTACTCAATGTGTAACTCCAGTGAAGTCGTTATTTGGGCTCTTAGAGAAAACAGCATGTTTTTTTTCAGAGTCTTACAAAAGATTGTCTGTGTGGAAAGAACAGGTCTCAAAACAAAGACATGGGCAGGAAAAACTTTCCAGACTAAAGAAAATTGGTGACACACGCTGGTGGAGCAAGCCTAGGGCATTAAGTACAATTTTTGGATCAGCTTCTGACCAATCTAATGAATTGTACAGCACTCGTCTTTATTGCCTGGAGTACATTTCACTGTCTCCAGAGTATGAAAGTAAAATCATTAGTAAGGCAGAGTACTTGCTCCATGGTTGGACAAGACACGAAACATTACTTGTCTCATTTATGTTCATGCAGATCTTTGAAATTGTGACTCCTGTTTCAGATTATCTGCAGACTGCTGGCCTGGATATATTACAGGCTTGGCGAATGGTTGGCACTGCCAAGAGTCTGCTTCAAAAGCTTAGAACTTCATTTTCCAAACTGATTGTATTAGTGAATGCATTTACAGAAAAAGTGGATAGTTCTCTTGACGGGCTTTCTGTTAGTGCAGAAGTACAAAAAAGTCTGCCAGGAAAAAGGATAACTAGGAAAAAAATGATGCCTGGTGAGTTATCTCAAGATGAGCCTATAGAAGACCCCCTTAAAGGTTTTGAAATTCAGACATTCTATGTTGTACTTGATCAAGCAGTACAGAGTATTGATAGAAGGGTTTCAAAAAATGAAAGCCTCATTCGGGATTTAACCTACTTTGAGCCAAGGCAGTTTGCCCATATGAAGCAGGGTCAGAGTGAGATCCCAATAGAAGCTCTGAGAACAGTTGCCGATTTGGCCGAGGTAGACATTGTTCAACTTAAAGTAGAACTAGTTAATTTTGTTCAGAATTATTCTGTGCTTAAAAATCCAGATTCTCCTCAGATAACAAGTGTTACTGAAGAAGAACTTGATGTTGAGGACACAATGTCCTTGAATATGAAAAATAAGGCATGTGAAAACTGCCTGACCTGCTGCTACCGGCTCTTATATCATCACAATTTACACTCTGCAGCATATATGAATCTGTTTGTAGTTTACAAAACTCTCCATACATTAGCTTGTACACAGGTATCTTGTGAAAGAGTTTTTTCCAAACTTAAAATTGTAAAAACTCGACTGAGATCAATGATAGGCCAGGAACTGCTAGAATCATTTCTGCTTCTCAATACTGAAAGGGACATTGCAGGCAGCTTCGTATTTGACGAGATCATTGACACATTTGCACATTCATCTTCCCTCCTTGAAAGGCTGCTTCTTTAATTTTTAATTGATTACCTTATAATACTTCAACAATACCACTTAAGTGTGTGAAGGAGGCAGTATATGCCAGTATTTAGCTAGTCTGTATAGTGAAGTATATGTTTGTTTACCATTATTTTAAACTCGGAACTGAAGTTTGAATATCGGGGAAGTTGATTCACATTTTCTTCTGTTGTTTGCATAAAACATTCTTGGTCTTAAACTACTTCAAAATGCCTTTATATCTGTGAGTTACAACAGTTATGATGGCTAATGTATGTGCTGACATGTAAACAGTGATATTTAATTTTCTGTTATTTATAATTATATTTTGCATTTATTCATGTTTGTCAGGGTAAAGGTTGTTTACTGATTTGTTGTGCAGTGTGAAGTTCGAATATCCAAGAACTTTAGTTTTATTTTGTGTTTGCATCAAACGTTCTGTCTTAAACCTAAAAAAAAAAGTTCATACTGTAACTGTGAATTACAACAGTTATAATTTGTGGTATCGCTCAAGCACTGAGGTTTAATTTTCTGTTATTTGTAATTCTTTTTTTTATTTATTCATGCACATGCTTGTCAGTATAAAGGTTTACATATTTATAAAGTTATTGCTATGTAGAGTTATGTTTCAATATCAAGGAACTGGATTTATATGTTTTGTGTTTGTATCAAATGTTCTGTGTTGAAGTAAAGATACTGTATGTCCATAACTGTGAAATACAACAGCTATGATGGTTAATGTGTGCCGGAATTCAAATGCTACTGGTTCATTTTCTGTTATTTATAATATTTTTGTAGTAATTCATTCATATGTTTATCAGAATAAATAAAGTTTTTATATTGATTAATACACATTTCATCTCTGTAATTATTTTAACACCATTGTATCGGTGAAACTGGCCATATTTGAAAGGTACATTTTTTTTCCATTATATACTATGCTAGGTGGCACCTATAATGGCTGGCCACTCCTCTCTGAACAGGTGGCCACACCCCTTCCAGCATATGGCAACGCCCCAAAGTTGGCCCCTGTGATTGCATTTCCCTGGTGGGCCCTTTATGCCCCAGTCCGACACTGCTCAGGCCTATATAAATATAAATAGCTGTCATCATCCGAATTGGCTGAATTCAATCCCACATGGTCAATTAAAAGGATGTAAAAAAAACTGCACGAATGATAATGTATATCATCAACAAGCGAATGATTTAAAGTGCAGATTTGAAAAAAGTGGTTATGATAGAGAAAGGATTGAGCAAGCTATGTCTGATGTGGAGTCACTAGATAGAAAAACTCTTTTAAATAACGAATTAAAACCGTATAAGAACAAGAAAAAGAATTATGAATGGGCTTTTATCACCAGTTTTAACACACAACATAATTTATTAGAAAGGTCGTTTAGTAAAAACGGGAACATCCTAAAGAAGGACCCAGTGGTCGGTAATATGATTCCGGACCGTCCTGTTTTTATTTATAGAAAAGCCCCTAATTTAAGAAACTCCTTGGTAAGAAGTTATCTCCACCTGAAAAGAAGAGAAGGCAGGATATTAACAAAAGGGTTCCACCGCTGTGGGATATGTATCAGGTGTAGGGAAATCAAAAATGATGGCTCAAAAAAGTTGGATACAGTATGCATTAATGGAAAAACAGTTAAAATTCATGATTTTATTACTTGTAATGACAAGAATGTTCTATATTTTATCAGATGTTCCTGCCATTTATTTTACATTGGACGTACTACTAGACCACTTAAAATACGGATAAGTGAGCATTGTAGAAATATAAGAAATGGTCTGACCACACATGCTCTGTCTAATCATTTTAAAACTCATCACAATAGTTCTTTAAAACACGTAATCAGATTTTCAGGATTCAGATTAATCAAATGTACCAACAGACAAAAGGACATCATGTAAATTTTGGCAAAAAAAGAAATGCAGGCTATATATGAATTCAATACATTAGATCCATCTGGATTGAATAATGAGTTTGAGTTAAAATGGTTTTTATGATTTTTCTCTTTTATGGTAATTTATGCTAATTTATGTTGTTTTTATGTTTATTTTTTAGTGCATCCGGATAGGAGTTGAAAATAAACATTTACTGATGCTTTTATTTTTAAAGTATGTGAAAATGCATGTAGCCTGTATAATATATGAGATACGAGAGGTCCGAGATGTTTGCGGAGCGACACTTTCGGGTCTGGTTGGCCAATATGCCAATAGGATGGCTGGCAGAAACGGGTGTCATATGAAGATAAGATATGTATCAAAATGGTTAGGAAAAGCACCAGGAAAAGGAAGCCAGTGTGGTTCACAAAAGTAGTATCAACTAGTGTGAAAGCAAAAAAGATGGCTTTTAGGAAATACAAACAGACTCAAAATAATAACGACAAAGAGGAGTATCTGGACAGACGGAAGGATGCTAAGAAAGTGATCAGACGTGCAAAGGCAGAAGCTGAGGAGAAAATGGCCCAGTCAGTAGATAAAGGGGGCAAAACTTTTTTTAAGTATATAAGTGAAAGGAGAAAATCAAATGGAGGAATAATAAGACTTAAGACAGAGAGTGGGCATTTGGTGGAGGGAGACAAGGCAATAGCAGATCACCTAAATAATTATTTTTGCTCAGTATTTACTACAGAAGAAGGGATGGGGCCACAGTTAAATTGCAAGGACATTCATAAAAATAAGGTAGATGAAAATACATTTACAGAGGAGAAGGTCCTAACAGAACTTTCAAAACTAAAAGTGGATAAATCAATGGGACCAGATGGAATACACCCAAGGATACTCAAAGAGCTAAAAGATGTCCTGGTTACACCTTTAACAGAATTATTTAACCAGTCACTAAATACAGGTGATATTCCAGAGGACTGGAAAGGAGCAAATGTAGTTCCACTGCACAAAAGTGGAAGCAAGGAAGAAGCAAGTAACTACAGACCAGTAAGCCTTACATCAGTAGTAGGGAAAGTAATGGAAAAACTATTAAAAGAAAGAGTAGTGGAATATCTTAAATCGAACAACTTACAGGATCCAAAACAGCATGGATTTACTGGTGGGAGATCATGCCAAACAAATCTTATTGACTTTTTTGACTCTGTGATGAAAATAATAGATCAAGGGGGAGCTGTAGATGTAGCATATCTAGACTTTAGTAAGGCATTTGACCCTGTCCCACATCACAGACTGCTAAATAAACTTGAAAGCCTGGGGGTGGATTATAAATTAGTGAAATGGATAAGAACCTGGTTGCAGGATAGGAAACAGACAGTTGTAGTTAATGGAGTGCAATCTATGGAGGGAAATGTTACCAGTGGAGTACCCCAGGGATCTGTACTAGGTCCAGTTCTCTTTAATATCTTTGTTGGTGACATTGCAGATGGTATTGAAGGGAAGATATGCCTTTTTGCAGATGATACAAAGATATGCAACAGGGTAGACACACCGGGAGGGGTCAAACAAATGATTGATGACCTAGGTAGGCTTGAGAAATGGCCAAGAACGTGGCAACTACAGTTTAATGCTAAAAAATGCAAAATCATGCACTTGGGTCTCAAAAACCCAAAGGCTAAGTATAGTATCAAGGGTACTATAATGGAAACTACTGAGGAGGAAAGAGATTTAGGAGTCACTATTTCAAGTGACTTGAAGGCAGGAAAGCAATGCAACAAAGCAATGAGAAAGGCAAGTCAGATGCTTGGTTGCATTGGGAGAGGAATCAGTAGCAGGAAAAAAGAAGTGATAATGCCACTGTATAGGTCATTGGTAAGGCCCCATCTGGAATACTGTGTCCAGTTCTGGAGACCCTATCTCCAGAAGGATATAAATACATTAGAGAGTGTACAAAGAAGGGCAACTAAAATGGTGCATGGCCTACATCACAAAACTTACCCGGAAAGGCTAAAAGATCTTAACATGTATAGTTTGGAGGAGAGAAGGGAAAGGGGAGACATGATAGAAACTTTCAAATATATAAAGGGTCTTAACAAAGTTCAGGAGGGAAACATTCTTCAAAGGAAAAGAAGTATTAGAACTCGAGGGCATACATTGAGACTGGAGGGGGGGAGGTTCAGGGGAAATTTAAGGAAAAATTACTTCACAGAAAGGGTAGTGGATAAGTGGAATAGCCTCCCATCAGAGGTGGTAGAGGCTAAGACTGTAGGGCAATTTAAACATGCTTGGGACAGGCATATGAATATCCTTACAAAGAATCAAGGTTAAAAAAGGGTTGAGATTGCCTAAAGGATAAAATAAAAAAGGGGCAGACTAGATGGGCCAAGTGGTTCTTATCTGCCGTCAAATTCTATGTTTCTATGTTTCTATGTAACTTCCGGCTCCGGTTGGCAAGATGCGAGTAGTGTGGTTGGTGGAAGCTGATGGCCGGGACTTCCAGTTCCGGCTGACGGATGCAGCGGGACCGGGAGGGCAGGACTCAAATAGTTACGCCATATGGAGTTCCGGCCCCGGCTGGCAGATGCGCCCGGGGGTGGTTGGCGGAAGTGGGGGGCGGGAGCCTCTGGATGTTAACATAGGAATCAATGAATTTAGAATCCCGGAAGTGACGCTACGAAATCATGATTGGCCCTCCGTATCCATGACAATGTATACAGCTGTGTGTAATGAATTTATCAGAACCAGGATTGGTTGAACAGGGATTTAAATTCAGGACTAACAGACTGCACCTCATCTCACCTTGAAAAAGACCTGCAGCAAAGCAGGTGGAAACGCGTTGGTTATTGAGGGGTCCGCAGTGCAGTTTTTACCATCACATTTGGATTGCTGAATCATTACCAGGAACGGGCTCCAGTCTGCTTTTCCAGAGAGGCGATTGGGAACTTTTTAATAACTTGTTTGAGAGCTATTATTGGTTCTCAGACCTGCTGGTAATTATTCTGACTCTCCTCCATATAGGACTGTGCCAGTCCTCACATATTTTGGTTTTATGTCATGATTGTATGTCAGTATTAAATATGTTGTAACTGTACTACACATGATACCTTTTCTTTCTTCACATGTGAATTTATGAATGGAATAACCATATCTACTGAGAACGAATCGTCTGGATATCTATTTAAGATAAGGGATATCTTTTATCCATTTGTTTTTGGTTATATGCACAACTAAGTTGTGGCTGTGATTTTAACTTGTTTAAGTGTGTTAAACAAGTGTTATAGCGCCAGAAGGAACGCATCCCCAACTCTTTTATTCACGCTTACTATTGTCTGGAGTTTCTTGGAGAGAGACTCCGTAGGGTTTGCATTTTCCTTGCAGGCTGCTCTTTTGGTGGTTTGCGCAACATCAAATTGTCTAAAAGAATACCCCAGTTACACTATATTGGAAGTCGATGGGTATAAAATCCTAATATTTCAGGACTTCTCAGCTGCTGTCACACAAAAAAGAAGTGAATTTTCTGAGGTGTACAAATGGCTTTATGACCATAATGTAAAATTTGCCCTTCTGCACCCGGCGAAATTAAGAGCTGAAGATAATGTCTGAACCCTGTACTTTTCTGATCCTAAGGTGGCCAAAACTCATTTTGGCATTGGAGTAAATGAAGATAGATCCCTTAATAGATGAGTAAACTAATTGGTTGGAATTCTGGTTCCGTTCTGATGTTAGATCCAGGTTATACATAGATTCACACGCCTTATTCTTGGTGTAGTGCTCGTCATATTTGATTTGTTGATTCTACTCGTTTGTTAGTACACAAAGTTGATTGCTTTCTGGAGCACATCACACCATGAGGGTAATGCCCACCGCAATACATGTTGCAGGAGGAAAATTTAGAAAAATGTGGAGAAGGTGCTCTGTGCCTAAATTTGTTTTATACTTTTTTGTTTTCTCTCTCCATCTCCCCTCTCCCCTCCCCCCCAACCTGGGAGGGCCCTAAAATCCTTCAGATGCCTACTCCCTGCTCACTGGGATGGGGAAAGATACACTTTGTTCCCATTTAATTGTTGGAAAATGTCATGACAGATCCATACCTCCGAACTGTCCTGATTTTCGTGGGACAGTCCCGTTTTTTTGGGACTGTCCCACCCACGTGCCACAGTGTCCCGAAGTGGGGGGGGGGGGGAGTAGTTGGGAGGCTCCTGTCACTGCTGGAGAATAGATGCTGCGCACAGTGTGTATTCACTGGAGTCAGAGGGAGAGGGGGCATGCCCTCAGCTCAAAGAGCGCTGGGCATGCCCCTCAGTGACAAAAATGGGAGCATGGCTCGCGATTGTGGCACTCCCGCGAAGCCACGCCCCCTTTCACATAGGACACACCCCTTTTTCAAAATCGGCGCGAGTGTCCCTCTTCCACTGTACGGAATGTTGGGAGGTATGCAGATCTGGTATTGGGTAAATATGTCTCCATTAGCAGCTACCCACTCTTCTGAAACTTTAAATAATAATTTAAATATTCTATTATGGAATGTTGAAGGACTTAATTCTCCTGTAAAAAGGAAACAAGTAGTTTCTCATCTTAAAAGATTTTGCCCAGATGTAGTCTCCCTACAGGAGACTCATTGGGCGGAGGAAGATATTGCTACACTACTGACATCCAGGATAGGGTATTGTATAACGGCTAATTATTGCTGGAAGATCAGGGGAGTAGCCATCCTTTTCCATAAAAATTTACATTACAATATGTTGAATACCATAGCAGACCCGAATGGTAGATACTTAATCTTAAATGGAGATCTGGGGATTTAAATATACTTTGGTTAACATTTACAGTATACCCAGTAGTGGAACTACCGAGCGGTGGGCCCAAGTGCAACAAAATGCTTTGGGGCCCCCCCTCTCATCCCGTCCAAGTTCACCACCTCAACCCAACTACAAATCAGGGATTCTTTGCATGCTCCCGTATAATATAGTGTGGCAGAGACAGCATGTTTCCATGTGAAAGTAATGTAGAGGATCCAGACCAGGTTTTGGAAGCAGTAGCAGAATCCCAGGTGTGTGGTCAGCAGCACCTGGGATTTCCTGATATAAGGGTTTCCAGGGCAGAGTCACCTTGCTCTTGATGGTGGAATAGCTGCCGAAGTGATAGGCCGGGGTGTGTGGGTTAGACTAGGGACCACTGGAGCCTATCAAGAGTCTGCTATGCTGAAAGTGCCTGTATGCTACTGCCTGTAATACTGACTGCATATGGATGTATCTTGCTATGTGGTAACCTGCTGTTCAAAATAAACACCGAAAGTGTTCATCTGAGTCCCCGTGTTTGTGCACCTTGTCACAAGTGGTGGAGAATGCGAGCAAGGACACGGTGTACAGCAGAAACTGTTGGTAGTGTCGAAGTCAGAAAATATTACAAAACACACATTACATACAAACACCACATAGGTGGCCTGCGTGTACCTTGATTGTTTATTGTCTGGCGTGTACCTTGAGAAAGGTCCCGGTTGAGGACCGAAACTTTGGTGAGCCCTCTGTATATATTTATACTTTTTTGTGACATGAAGTTATTTGGAACCCAACTTCTGAATAAATGACTGATTTTTTGACATCATATCGCGCAAGTCTGGAGAGTGCTATCTTTTTCCACTGGTAAGTGGAGAAAAACTGTATTATAAATCTAATATATATTGTATAAATCCCACACTGTCTGCTTTTTCTTCTAAATAGCATGAAGACCAGTCACACATAAATTAAAACTCCCAGAGACTAAAATACAATGGCCTTATTTACACTAAGCTTTGAAATTCTATGAAGAAGGCAAACACCTTTGTTTACTAGTATAGCCGAGTTTCTATTTAAAACAATAAGTACTGGATTGTCATTGTCTCACCTGAAGACAAAAGCAAACGAAGAGACAATACCCAGGAACCGAAGCTGTTAGACAATCAATTAACAATAGCTAACCAAAACACAAACCAGACATTTAGAAATCTAAGATATTAACATTCATAGTCTAAACTCTTGGAGATGTATGTGTTTGTATATATATATATATATATATATATATATATAATTCCTAACAAATTGTGATAGCAGGAGTATGTGTGTTTGTGTATATATATATGTGTGTATATATATATATATATATATATATGAGTATATGGATATATGTGGATATATGTATATCTTGAGGATTGAAATAGATAATCATATCATGTGTGGGATCATATTGTTCAGAGTCACGTAAACATTAATCTGGTGGGAATAAGAACATTAATATATATTACCACATTAAGTTATTAATAATACCAGATTTATGTATGATTAATGTGAAGGGTTTAACTGGTCATGGGGCGGGAACTCAGATGCAAACAACAGAAACCACATCTCAAGTCCTAGCCATCGCCCACTTCTTGAGCTGACCAATGGTCCCCGGTGCACAGAATATGTCCCACTCCCGAACCAATGGAAGAAGAGCACACAGTGTCTATTGTATTATGTTTTGATCTACTGTATAAAGAGCCAGCTGCAGGCCAGGTCACTATCACAGACTCTGAAGGTCATCACCCGTGATGACCGAGGACCGGACCGGGTAGAGCAAGCGATTCCAATCACGTATGTACATTGACTGTAGCCATTTACTCTGTTATATTGTAGTGTATTATTTGTATTGTAAACCCCCTTTCAGCAATAATCCACTGTGGTGTCGGAACCCAGCGGTTAATCACAATCTGGTGTCGTGTCTTCATTGCCCTGCTAAGGTTTGAAGTGTTATATTATTGCATTGCATAGCTGTTAAGGGTTTGTGGTGTATCTCTGGGTGTCTATGTTAAAGGATAATTCTTTTTTAGCTGTTTAGCTACATGAAGTTTTCTTGCCAAGATGTAAAAAGGCACATAGTTCTCTATCTATAATAAGATTACGTCCAAAGAGGTTACCTTGGACGAAATAGAATAGTTGTAGCTGGTGCCCATGGTCGTGTGCGGACTTGACATTTTCTCTATATTGCTAGCGGCATGTCACTTCCCTGGTCGGCTCACGATTTTGGGTATCAGTCTATACGTTAATCTGAGAAATTTTATCTAACCATTCATGCACTATCTAATTGGGTTTCCTTAGTGATAAAATGTTTAGAATGCTTTTTTAAAATATATACGCTAGTCAAAATCACATAGTAACAGAGTTTTCCTCCTTATATACTGTGAATGTATGTGTAAAAATATAGAGCTTGAGATGTCTTCACATTACAGCTATGCATATGTAAAAATGTAAAAATGTAAAAATATACTGATATAAATAGAAATAACAAATAAAAATTAAATGAAAGTAAACACATAGATAAAGGAATCAAAACACGAGTGATCTATATAATTGAGAAATTTAGATGTGACTAAGAAAGTAGTAATATTGATTTGCTTACTACTAAAGCTAATATATTGCTTTATAATTGTACAATAAATAAAAAGTATCACTTTTGTTTATATTCTGTCCGCATTGCAATGTTTTTAAATGTCAATTATTGCTGTATAATTTATATGGACCATTTTTAACATTCTAAGTTAAGCATTACTATATGAGAGTGCAAATGAGAATGCACCTGTTGAATTTTCATATACACCTGCTCTCACTAATTAGAACTGACAAGGTATAAAAGAGTGAGAAGCAACACTCTGAGTAGAACACTCTGCCTCTTGAAGAAGCCGCCTGGGGTGCGGAGAAACGCGTTGAGGATACAGAGAGAAGGAGCCCCAGTACCTACTGCCAATAAGAACTGAAGTGTGTCCTCCCAGCAGCTTATCAAAAACCATTGCCGGTAATTGCTACACTTTTTAGCGTGACTGATTCATTTAGTCCCTCGGATCACACTGGGAACACCTGAATTTGGTGAACATCATTCCACCAATACTGAGAGTGGAACACGCTGTACCGGTATACTCACACTTTGCCGGAGGAGAGAGCGGTCGTTTAGCTGACGCTACCAACTACTCACGCCACGGACGAGTCTCACCGCTGACGGATGTCTCACCCGTGCTAAGGGTGATAGAGAGCGGCTATGCACGCCGGTACCATTGCGGTACAACAAGAGAAAATACCGTCCAGTTTGTGAGTAACAGCTATCCCTTTACTGCTTACCTCTGCACAGTCCACACTAAAATTGGCAAGTGATGAACTTTTCCCAATTGGAAAATAAATTATAAAGTGAGGACACCTATATGCACAATTGTGCTAAGTACTGTTGTGCCTTTTTACATCTTGGCAAGAAAACTTCATGTAGCTAAACAGCTAAAAAAGAATTATCCTTTAACATAGGTACTGTGACGGCCCTCTGAGTATACCCAATTAAGGTTCAATTTACTGCTTAATTTAGAGGTTCCCGGAACCTCATTTTTATATTATTATATTGTGGTCCTGTTTATGTATAATTTTATTTATTTTTATGTGTTTTTTGTGATTTGTTGTTAATAAATTGGTTTAATTTTTATCATTGTGTTCACCAATTGGTATTAAGCGCCGACCTGGTAATTTTCCTAATTGCTTTGTTTGTTGAGGAGGCCGGCTACCTCCTCACCAGGTGGCAGCTAATCCCAGGGTGCACATACACACAGGCCTGCCAGCGCCACCATTACCTCTTTTTCCTTTTTTTATCTCTGGGTGTGTACGCGCTGTGAGTACTTTGTACCGTCAGCGCGGCGTGTGTACGCAAAGTCCGTACAGTGACACAGGACTCCGTACGCAAACAGTGTATAAAGTACGTAGCGTGTGTACTAAGTTTAGTGGCCGCAGCGGCTCAATGGTTAAAGTGTATTCAAAGTGTGTATAAGGTATAGCTTCCTTTCCTGTAAGATAATCAGCATTATCAATTGGGGGCTCTCCGGTCTGCCACATTCTTACTGCCTAACAGGTCACAGCAGACTTTATCTATCAGCATAAGGGTGGACAGAAGGTATCCTACGTATCCTTTTCTTGGTCGGTGGATGCACTGAAAACCCTACTTAATTGCTGATTACATGGTGTCTGCTCTGTATGGTTTGTAGAGATGCTGGTAGAACTCGTAAGGTAAACAGGAAAAAAGCTATTTAAAATCTGTGAAAGTTTTTTTGGCGCCAAAACCGTACACAGCACCCATACTCTTTGCATACCCTCTCACATTGTTGCAAAACAAAGTTCAAATAAGTCATATTGTGTTTGATTCAGATTGGATTGTTTATCTGTTAAATAGGTATAAAAAAAATTGCTGCATAGCCTTGGTATAGTTTTTTTTTTAACTCAGGCTTAAAATAACTTCAGGTGCTTGTATAATGTTTGATTTCTTTGTGACAAAGGAAGCTGCATGGTCTGTCCTCCATTTTGGACTAACCACATGGCCTGTCCACCATTTTGTGTAACCCTCATCGATGTGGAAGGGGGAGGAGCAGCGGCCATTTTGGGAAGGTCATTTTTCTAAATAGCTGATTTTCACTGCACAGAATAATCAGCTTTCCTTGGTCACATGAAACACGATTTATGAGTTACCAATGCATTTATTTAACCCATGCCATAGTCAATTACAAATAGTTTCAATGGGGCCTAGTGAAAGTCAATAGTGAGATGAATACTTGATGTAAGAACTACACACAGATAAAAACAAAGTTTTTTTTCCCCCTTCTACGTCTAGGATTCAGTTAACTCTGCTTGCTAGTTTAGGATAGCCATTGAAATGCAAATTAACCTGTGTAACTGCTTTTTCTTAGCAGCGAAAAAAAACCCACTTTTACAGGCAGACAAAAGCACATAGCTTTGATATGCAAATTAGAAGCACTGAATGGGTTAATGAGTCTCATAGGAGACCAGTGAATGGTACATATATAATATTATTATACTTATGTGTATATTTATATCAGTGTATGTTCTGCAAGATAGCTATCCAATCTGAATCATACCATTTGAATTATTGATTATTGCTAGATTCATTTAGAACTATGTGAAAACCGGAGATATTTGGTGCTATATAGTTAAAAATAAAATAAATATTTAAGGAAGTAAGTGTAAGACACACACGCAGCCTGGCCTAGTTGTAAAGGTTTATACAGAAGAAACTGTGTGTTTTGTTAAGTGAGCGATTATAGCTAATATTGCTCACATTGATAGAATTGTGTGATTTGTGCTATTGCGGACATACGGTTTTGTACACGTGTCTTGGACAAAGTACAAGACTGCGTACGCAGCGTAAGAGTCACGCACGATCGCGTGTTTACGCAAATTGCGTAAGAAGTACGCTCGCTAAGTATAAATTACACAATAGTTCGTTTAGTTTAAAGGTGGGACAGTAGCCACGCTACAATAGCACCAAACTACCCGGTTTCTAAAGAAATTTAGTATAAAAACAAAATTTAGTATAAATAATATTTTTTTAAATTGCCTCTGGGGGTAAAGCTGCCAATTTGAATGAATCCTAATTTTATGCACAGAAAAGAAAAAATAAAGTGTATTTGAGTGAGCGAATGCAGGACTGAGTGGATACTGAACCCAAGAACTAGGTGGTCTAGGTGGTCGAAGCTAGGTGGTCTAGGTGGACACACTGGGTTAGTAGAGGCCCGGTGGCGTAAGGTTCGCAACCCTGCGTTATTAACTTGGTGGTCTTGGTGGACTGAGTGGTATCCCATACAACGCTAGGTGGTCTGCTAGGTGGTCTACAGCAATCGTAGGGCATATAGATAGCTAGTATCTATAGGCTGTGCTATTGCATCACATGTCCGTTTGTTCTGCACAGAGCAACGTGATATTATTGTGTCATATGCGCTGTGGAAGAGCATACGCAGACGTGATTGTATAGACAAAGGGGTTTTTCTTTGATAACTTCGGGAAATCTCCCTGGTGGGCTTCACTGGAAAGGGTGAAAGATAGTTATCTAATTTCTCTGTTTTTCACCCTACAAACAATCCAGTTGAAAGATACCGAAAAGGAAATTTTCACTGCCTCTCTCAGGAAAATATTCCAAACAGAACTTCCACCGAAATAAATTACGGTGTTGTAAGGTCTGATAGGAGCCCTAAGTTGGGTACATTGCCTTCGCTATCAACAGTGTATGGTAGTACTGGCCAGCGTGGGCGCGAGCGAGTGGAAGGCGCTCAGGTATACTTCCACCGTCTACTTATATTGAGTATTTTGGTGTTTGTTGGAATTTTTTAAAGATATTAGAAGAGACCCACAAATATGGGAGCTAGTTGCTCAAGTAAGAGACTTTTAGACAGGGTTCAGGCAGAATTGTGGCCAAAAGGCTCAGCAAGGTTTATCATGTGTGAAAAATATGGTTCACACACAGAAGTTTTATGCAATGAGTAGATATGTATGACTAACAATGATAGGGAACCATTCCCTAGGGTGGGCAGCTTTGAACCAGAGGTACTGCAGAATGTAAGCAGTAGAATATGTCTTCTTAAATCCAGAAAACAAAGGATTAGACATAATGATTGTTTAAAATTATGGCAACAGGAGGGGGATATGCAAAGAGAACAAATTTGCAAAACAGGTTCAAAACCTAGCGGGAATGGGAACACAAACACACCATTGTCGACACAGGTCGAAGGGGACGAGATGGCTACAGTCAATGGTATATCCGTAAAATATAGTAGTATGTAAAAACAATGTATTAACCCTAATTATTTTTTGCAAGATGAATCCTGTTTTTTGAAGTCTTTTCAAGGTTATAGGTCACAAGAGGATGATGGACTTGCTGGCAGATCAGTTCCTGTATTTATTTACACAGAGAGAGAGACATAAGATGCATTGGAGGGAATGGTAATTGTATCGCTGGCCTGTAACTGTAATTGTATGTAACTGTATGTTTTAACTGCTTACTGTATGAGTTGTAACTATAGGTATACTGTACTTTGTAATATATATATTGAATCTATATCTTTTTTTTTATAACAAATATATCCAGCCAAATCGCAGCTCTCCTCCAAGCAGTCACCTCGCTGCAAGAAACTCAGGTGGGGCCTGTCCAACCAGGTAGAGCAGTAACAATATTCCCCAATGAAAGAACTGGTGAGGTCACAACTACCGGTAAGTGTGAGACAGTTCATTGCACAGAGACAACAACACCTCACAGTAAACAGATTAGGAACGGAACGGTAGGATTACACCCTGTCTTGGAAATAGTAACTCCCAATGGGGGAACCGATAGTCAGGGAATAATCCTCACCAGGAATAATGCAATGTATTGCCCGTGGCCCAGAGATGAGCTGCGATCAATCATTTCAGAATTCCCCGACCCTCGGAAGCATTTAGCCAAATGTCAGAAATTTTTCAGAGATCTGGGTAATGCGTATGAACCGACAAACAAACACTGGCGGATATTTTTGAAAGCGTGCCTACCTCCTAATATTGACACCCAAAAATTTATCACTGATTGTAGATTAGAGTCGGATAGTCTTATGACTGACAGAAACAACCAGGAAAATATAGAACGAATTAATAGGCAACTAGAGCTGTGTTTCCCCATTGAGTGGAGAAGAATTTTCTCCATAAAACAAAGGGAAAATGAAGTGACATCTGAATATTTCCATCGGGCCCTGCAAATAAGGGATAGATACATGGGGGTATCAGATACAGGGAACGATGCGAATTATAGGGAAGTGGCTGTCTCTGTGCTAATGGACGGACTCAATAAGACAGTAAGGGACAGGGTACAAACATCTTTGCCTAATTGGAAAGGGGTCACAGTAGCTTGTCTTAGAGAGTGCGCAATTAAACATCACCAGAATATTGTTAGACGTAGAAAACAACAGGAGGAGAGGCTGAGGATTGAAAGTATACAGGCCCTTACACCAAAGTCTCATCAACCTAAACCCCAAAACACGGATAGTAAGAAAGGACCTAGGATATGCTACACTTGTAGGAAGGAAGGGCATTTTGCCAGAGATTGTAGCAGTAGTAGAACACATAGCCAATATTGACCCCTAGACAGAGAAAACAAGCCATGTTATTAAACACATAGACGGGATCAAGGGACATATACTAAGGAATCACGAGCCATATAGAACACACAGATTCGGTTAATGGGAAGAACAGAATAAATGCAACTTTACCCTTTTGACAGAATTTACTGGGGTTAGGAGGAGGCCTCTAAACTTCTGCTTCTCTCTCTAGCAGAAGTGACCTCTAAGTAACTTAACAGGAGTTTTGTTAGAGATGGTATACATATAGAGTGCTCCCACCCAGGAAGCACAAAATATGTTAGATACCCACGAAGACTAATGTTACATTTCACTGTTCTAGATGCATGTCCATCACAGGTAGAGGAAATTATCTCAAAGATACCGGGTTCCCTATGAACTTAGAATGGACAAGACACTGGATTGATGGCTGGGATAGTCCCAGTAGAGATATAACACACATAGAATTTTTTTTAGGGGAACAGACCGATTAGGGAATCATTCCCCGTAGTGCCCAATCCAGATGTCAAACTTTGTAAAATATTCTTTGCCTCTACAAACTTATCTGTTACTAAACTCTGTGATTTGTCTTCAAAGTTTCCTCTTCATCTCTTACGTTCACCGACAGGATTACAGTTCAAACGTCACATGCCTACTCGGTCTTTTCAGAGTCCTGCCCAAACCCAGTATATCTCACCAGCATAGGGACACAAGTATCAGTGTGCCTGGTCATGCACAAAGGGTGGAGAATGGGAATACTGGTGAAGGGAGGCTGTGCATAGATACCGATATACATGATGGTGTGACAGCCTGATGGTGAACGCAAATCTGACAAATTTTCTTTTTCCTCTCTTTTCACTTTCCACAGATGGTTTACTTCACACAACTGATAATACACAACAGTTAAACACATTGAAATGCAAGATTTATGTTCCCTACAGAAAGGTCGCTGACCCGGAGAGAACCCGTGACAAAGCGCAGAGTGTAGAGAACATCGTATCACTGGAGTGTCTGTTCCGGGAAGGTTGAGAGGCAGGACTGTTGAGACGGCACCTGAGCGCGGAGAACAACAAGACCAGAGGCGGTTGTCGCACCAGTTTTTTTCTTTTCTCCATATCCCACTACCCTCCTTCTCTCCTTCTCTTTCTCCCCCTTCTTGTTTCCCTTCTCTTCCCTTAACAAGATGGACTTACCCCAAGAGACTGCGTTCCGGGTTTTCCTGTTAATCCTGTAGTTGACCAGGACAGTCTGTTTCGGTGAGGGTCCCAGAGAGGTCGAGAAAGGATCTGGAATGGGTTCTGATGGCGAGGATGGATTTGGAGAATCTCAAGAGCAACACATCACTCGAGCAAAGGCGAGTATCAGAAAGCGCTCTGGTAGTCAGGGAGCTCGGAGGCACCGTGAAGGGTTATTGTCTGAGGAAAATTGCATTTGTAGGAATTGTGAGAACATAGTCGACGATGGGTGCATCCAGAGATGTCAGTCGAGCCTTAATATCGTCATGGACCGTCATCCATTGAGTGATTACCACTCACTAGTGGGTAAGGTCTTAAACCAGACAGAATGCTGGGTGTGCTCAACAGTAACTCAAGGTCAGAGCAAGTCAGGATTAGTACCGTACCCTTTAGCAATAGATGAGGTACTCGAATTACGGGATGGGAGACCGGTGGACAAGAAATTCAATATTTCTTGGCCCCCTAGTTTGAAGCTCCACCAGTATCATGTAGATAGATCCTTATTATGTTTCAATATTTCCAATTACCAAAAACCGGGAAATTGGGAAGTGACGGTGACGTGGAATAACCAGACAATGACCTTTTGTTAGGGTCTCCTGCCCTGTGCTGCCACGTCGTCATGGCAACCGGGAGACAAGTGCTAGCGGAGTAACCTGAGCGCAGCTGATACTCCGGTTCGGGTCTTTTGCTGTGCAGTGGTTACAGGCTCTGTGCACGGCAGGGGATCCGGTGCTGGTTTTTGTGCCCACAGTCTGTGAGGTCTGAGTGGGGCGTGGACAGCACCTGCTTTATAAGGCCTCTTCTCAGGTTAAGCAGATGCTGCTGAATCTTTGTTGGTTAGTCAGTTCCTGAAAGTTAGCCAGTACTGTGTAGCTTTGTATTTGTTGTTGCTTACTGCAAATAGGCCTGGGGATTTGGTATTACACTCTGCCAATCCAGACCTAGCAGTAAGACTGGAGTCAGTCGTTTAGCTTGCTTGGGTTCTTTTACTACTCTGTGAACTTAGCAAGTTTGCGGCTGTATTCTAAGACTTGCCTGCCTAAATCCTGTCTCACTGTGCAAGGTGTCAGGTGTCAGTTTAGTGGCAGTAAGCTGAACCTGTGCACTGCAAGTGAGAATTAGGATTGTGGAGACTCTCCTTGTGTCTATCATTCCATCTCTGACCAAGGAGTTTACTGCCACACCCGTTGGTAACCCTTTAGGGTTTTGCTGTTGCCCTTAGCAACAGCATTTCGGGTTCTCTACGTATTAAAACACAACATCTTGCTTTTCCCATCTGAGCATTACTAATACTAGGGAGACACCCAGTTCCTTAGCCTCTGGGCTTCTCTGTTCACTTTGTGTGTATTTTGTTACCCTATCACCTTCTGTGTCTGTCTGTGAGTTCATTTGCTTTGCATACCTATCCGTTCAGACACCAGTACATTCCTGCAGGCACTGGTGTGCATAACAGTTCAAACACCAGTACATTCCTGCAGGCACTGGTGTGTATAACATATTCAGCAGCCTAATACTCCTGTTGAAATTTTGTGGGAATATGGAGCATACCCCTCAAAATACGTTGCAACAGGTGGTAGATCAGGTGCAGGTCCTGACTCGACAATTTAATGATTTGTCCATTAAAATGCACACCTCCCAGGCCGCTGGTGGAGCTCCCGCAGCAGCAGCACCTTCAGGGGTTAAGGAGCCGAAAGTAAATCTCCCGGATCGTTTTTCTGGAGATCGCTCGCAGTTCTTTTGTTTCAAGGAGAGCTGCAAGCTATACTTCCGGCTTAGGCCTCAGTCTTCTGGGTCGGAGATTCAGCGGGTGGGCATAGTGATTTCCTTGCTACAAGGAGACCCACAGGTCTGGGCATATGGGTTGCAGCCTGACTGTCCGTCGCTTAAAAGTGTTGATGCTTTTTTTACGGCACTGGGCATGTTGTATGATGACCCTGACAAGACGGCCTCAGCCGAGGCTCAGATTTCGATCCTTAAGCAAGGGCGAAGGCCAGTTGAGGTTTACTGTACGGAGTTTCGGAGGTTGGCCCATGATACCCAGTGGAATAACCCAGCCCTGAGACACCAGTACCGAAGAGGTCTTTCTAACCAGATAAAGGACCAACTGGTACAATATCCCTTGCCTGATAGCTTGGATCAGCTCATGCAGTTATCCATCCGGGTGGATAGACGGCTGAGAGAGCGTAGGCTTGAAAGGGAGACTGAGGTTTCCTTCTTTCCCAAGGGAACCTCAGACTCTGAGGAATTTTCCGAGGAGCCTATGCAGATTGGGGCTACCCGCCTCTCCTCGCGTGAGAAGACGCGGAGGAGACAGCAGGGGTTGTGTTTGTACTGTGGGAATAAAGGTCATGTGGTAGTATCATGCCCAGAAAAGCCGGAAAACTTCAGGGCCTGAGGGTGATGGGAAATATCCTGTCAGGCCAGAAGTCAGAATTTCCCAAGAAGACTTTTATCATTCCGGTGACCTTGAAGATCCTCGGTCAAACTGTCAAGACTGAGGCCTTTGTGGACAGTGGGGCCGACGGGGTTTTTATGGACCGCCAATTCACCCTGAAACACTCTGTTCCCTTAGTACCCTTGGCATCGGAAATTGAGATTTGTGGGTTAAACGGGGAACCATTATCCCAAGGTAAAATTACCTCTTGCACTAGCCAGATTTCTTTGTTTATTGGAGCCACACACTCTGAAAAATTGTCCTTTTATGTGACTGTCTGTACTTTTGCCCCATTGGTGTTGGGGTTACCCTGGTTAAGGGCCCACAATCCTCAATTTGACTAGGTCTCTGGGGAGATTCTTAGTTGGGGTACTGATTGTTTCAGGAGTTGCTTGAGCCTTCCAGTCAGGCTCTCGCAGCTAAGTTTGCCAGGATTGCCAGGGTGTTATGCAGATTTTGCGGACGTGTTCTCCAAAAAAGTTGCAGAGGTACTACCTCCCCATCGCCCCTATGACTGTGCCATTGATTTGTTGCCGAATGCTAAGCTTCCCAAGAGCAGGTTGTACTCCCTGTCACGTCCTGAGACTCAGGCTAAGGCAGAGTACATTCAGGAGAACTTGGCTAAGGGATTTATCAGACCTTCACAGTCTCCAGTTGGGTCGGGGTTCTTCTTCGTGGGTAAAAAGGACGGTTCGTTGCGACCCTGCATCGACTTAAGGGAATTGAACCGTATCACGATTAAAAACTCATACCCACTGCCTCTCATTTCGGTCTTGTTTGACCAGCTTCGTACTGCCACCATTTTTTCTAAGATTGACCTACGCGGTGCGTACAATCTAATCCGAATAAGAGAGGGGGATGAATGGAAGACTGCCTTTAATACCCACTCAGGGCATTATGAATATTTGGTGATGCCTTTTGGGCTCTGTAATGCCCCGGCAGTCTTTCATGAATGATGTGCTCAGGGAATATTTGGATAGATTCTTAGTTGTATACTTAGATGACATCCTAATCTTCTCCCATTCCCTGGAGGAACATCGGAAGCATGTACGCTTAGTCCTCCAGAAACTCAGAGACCACCGGCTTGGGGCAAAGCTGGAGAAGTGCGAATTTGAAGTTCAGCAAATCGCATTTCTAGGATATATTATCTCCCCAGAAGGTTTCCAAATGGAGGGTTCCAAGGTACAGGCAGTCCTGGATTGGGTGCAGCCCACTAGTTTGAAGGCGCTTCAGCGTTTCCTGGGCTTTGCAAATTTTTATAGACGATTTATCGCTGGATTTTCGTCTATAGTGGCGCCTTTGGTGGCAGTCACTAAGAAAGGGGCGGATGTTGCTCACTGGTCTTGTGAGGCTAAAGCGGCTTTTGCCCGTCTCAAAAGGGCATTTGTATCGGCCAAGGTGCTGCGACACCCAGATCCAGAGCGTCCTTTTGTGGTGGAGGTGGATGCCTCTGAGATGGGTATTGGGGCAGTGCTTTCTCAGATGGGAGTGTCTGATAATCGCCTTCATCCCTGTGCTTACTTTTCCCGTAAATTTTCGCCTGCCGAGATGAATTATGACGTGGGTAACCGGGAATTGTTGGCTATTAAG
The DNA here is from genome assembly GCF_028390025.1 of Pseudophryne corroboree. Taxonomy (NCBI): domain Eukaryota; kingdom Metazoa; phylum Chordata; class Amphibia; order Anura; family Myobatrachidae; genus Pseudophryne; species Pseudophryne corroboree. Next base: position 117,195,420 of record NC_086444.1, read on the forward strand.
GATGCACTCGAGGAGTGGAGACACTGGCTTGAGGGGGCTAAGTTTGTGGTCTCAATTCTCACCGACCATAAGAATCTGGCATATTTAGAGTCAGCGAAGCGTTTCAATGCCAGGCAGGCACGATGGGCTTTGTTTTTTGCTCGCTTTAATTTTTTGATAACATATCGCCCTGGGTCAAAAAACATCAAGGCTGATGCGCTCTCGCAGAGTTTTGCTCCAATCCAGGAGACCACCGAGGAGCCGTTGCCCATTGTGTCCCCATCATGTATTAAAGTGGGCATTACCCAGGACCTCTTATCATTAGTCCTTAGAGCACAGGAGCAGGCTCCTCCAGACCTTCCGGTAGGTCTTTTGTTTGTGCCTCCTAGGTTAAGACAGCGAGTGTTCCTGGAATTCCATGCCAAGAAGTCGGCAGGTCACCCGGGTATTGCCAGAACTCGGGAGTTGCTATCTAGGGCGGTGTGGTGGCCCTCGGTGGCTAAGGATGTGGATCAGTGGGTTCGGGCATGTGACATCTGTGCCCGAAATAAGACTCCTAGAGGGGTTCCTGTTGGCCCATTACATCCACTCTCTATCCCATCTAAGCCATGGACCCACATTTCAATGGATTTTGTGGTGGACTTGCCCAAATCCTCGGGGATGACAGCCATCTGGGTTGTCGTTGACAGGTTTTCGAAGATGGCGCACTTCGTTCCACTGGTTGGGCTGCCATCGGCCAGACGCCTGTCTGAATTATTTATGCTGCATGTTGTGCGTCTCCACGGGTTGCCACTTGATGTGGTCTCTGACCGCGGATCCCAGTTTGTGGCCAAATTCTGGAGGGCATTTTGTTCCGATCTCCAGATTTCTGTCAGCTTGTCGTCAGGCTACCATCCGCAGTCTAATGGGCAGACTGAAAGGGTGAACCAGTCCTTGGAGCAGTTCCTCAGGTGTTATGTCTCCAAGTGTCAGACTGACTGGGTTGCTCATCTGTCCATGGCGGAGTTTGCCTATAACAACGCGGCTCACTCTGCTACAGGGATCTCTCCCTTCCTTTGTGTGTATGGGCATCATCCTAAGGCCAATTCTTTTGACCCCCTGGACTCCACGCCTGGTGGTTCCTCTGTGGTTTCGGTCCTTAGAGGTATTTGGCGGAAAGTGAAGAAAGCCCTTGTGTCTGTGTCATTAGTGACCAAAAGGGTTTTTGATAAGCGGAAAAGACCCTGCAGCTTCAAATTAGGAGACTTCGTCTGGTTGTCTACCAAGAATTTGAAGTTGAGACAGCCATCTCATAAGTTAGGCCCCCGGTTCATCGGCCCTTATAAGATCACCAGGGTTATCAATCCGGTGGCATTTCAGTTAGATCTGCCCCGTTCTTTGGGTATCAATAAAACATTTCATTGTTCCCTTTTAAAACGGGCGATTAGTAATCCTTCTTCCAGTGGAAGACCTTCCCCTCTTCTGATACGTGGCCAGAGGGAGTTTGTTGTTGAAAGGATTCTTGACTCCAAGATGGTTCGGGGTCGGCTGTCATTTTTGGTGCACTGGAAGGGGTATGGCCCGGAGGAGCGGTCGTGGGTGCGCAGTTGTGATCTTCATGCCCCCAGACTGATACGCTCTTTCTTCTCGCAGTTCCCCGATAAACCCGGTGGTAGGGGTTCTTTGACCCCTCGTCAGAGGGGGGGTACTGTTAGGGTCTCCTGCCCTGTGCTGCCACGTCGTCATGGCAACCGGGAGACAAGTGCTAGCGGAGTAACCTGAGCGCAGCTGATACTCCGGTTCGGGTCTTTTGCTGTGCAGTGGTTACAGGCTCTGTGCACGGCAGGGGATCCGGTGCTGGTTTTTGTGCCCACAGTCTGTGAGGTCTGAGTGGGGCGTGGACAGCACCTGCTTTATAAGGCCTCTTCTCAGGTTAAGCAGATGCTGCTGAATCTTTGTTGGTTAGTCAGTTCCTGAAAGTTAGCCAGTACTGTGTAGCTTTGTTTTTGTTGTTGCTTACTGCAAATAGGCCTGGGGATTTGGTACTACACTCTGCCAATCCAGACCTAGCAGTAAGACTGGAGTCAGTCGTTTAGCTTGCTGGGGTTCTTTTACTACTCTGTGAACTTAGCAAGTTTGCGGCTGTATTCTAAGACTTGCCTGCCTAAATCCTGTCTCACTGTGCAAGGTGTCAGGTGTCAGTTTAGTGGCAGTAAGCTGAACCTGTGCACTGCAAGTGAGAATTAGGATTGTGGAGACTCTCCTTGTGTCTATCATTCCATCTCTGACCAAGGAGTTTACTGCCACACCCGTTGGTAACCCTTTAGGGTTTTGCTGTTGCCCTTAGCAACAGCATTTCGGGTTCTCTACGTATTAAAACACAACATCTTGCTTTTCCCATCTGAGCATTACTAATACTAGGGAGACACCCAGTTCCTTAGCCTCTGGGCTTCTCTGTTCACTTTGTGTGTATTTTGTTACCCTATCACCTTCTGTGTCTGTCTGTGAGTTCATTTGCTTTGCATACCTATCCGTTCAGACACCAGTACATTCCTGCAGGCACTGGTGTGCATAACAGTTCAAACACCAGTACATTCCTGCAGGCACTGGAGTGCATAACAGTTCTGACACCAGTACATTCCTGCAGGCACTGGTGTGCATAACACCTTTTCACACAGAGCTGATAGGATACCCTAACTTGTACGCCAAATAGCCAAAAGTGGGAGGTGTTTTCGGTATAGGTATACTCGTGGAAGCAAGACCATGTGGGTTGGAAAAGTATCGCCAGGGTATTGTGCTCATATCATCCATCCTGATACTTGTACTGAGCAGATGGGAGAACTAGGGATTGGGTTTTTTACTTGGAAAGTTTGTAATATGGTGATGTTATATTTTGTCCCCTATGTTCTCCCAGATGATGCCTATTTCATATGTGGGAGGAAGGCGTACAAGTGGCTTGCCCCGGGCTCAGAGGGATTGTGTTATATTGGGAGAGTACTACCAGAGGTCATGACCACAACCCATGATAAGATGAGAGATGTTCACCGCAGTGCTCAGGCTCCTTATACTCATACTCACTATGAACACATCGTCAAGAGACACCTCATAGATAGGGCAGAGCACGTAGCCTCTGATTTGATCCACGAATCCACCGGGATTCAATTCCTTCTCGCATAAGACATCACCCGTACTGCCAGAGGAATTATAAATTATAGGTATATCCATGCGCTAGCGAACTTGATAGATAATATCACTGAGATGTATGACGACACCTTCAGGTATACGGGAAGGGAGTCACAAGCTTACAAGACGGAACTGATCCAGCACTGGATGGTCCTTAATTATATCACAGCCATGACGGGTGGGTACTGTGTCACTTTGGCAACTTAATATGGTGTGAAGTGCTGTACGTATATTACAAACAGCACTGACGACCCCACGGAGATTATCGATCAAAAGATGGACGATATCTTGCAGCTGAAGTGGGAGTTCCGGAGGAGACACAACCTTACCCTGACGGCTGTGGGTAATGAGCTGACCGGCTGGGTCTCATGGTTGAACCCACGAAATTGGTTCTCAGGATTAGGAGAGTGGGCTCAAAATGTTATTATGAGTGTAGGGAAGTTTCTCCTTTGTATCCTGGGAGCCGTCATAATTATTGGCTTGATATTTAGGTGTGTTCGAATTCTGACGCAGCGCAAGCACGGCACAAATTTGATGAGTTTAAGGAGTGAGGGCATTGTCATAGCAGCAGATTTAATTTACGACCCATCCATAGAGACAGTGTTATGATAAGGATTGCAAAATGAATTCCATGGCCTGTTTCTTTCACCCGTTTTTCCTTTGTCTCCCCCTCTGCCCAAATACACCCATCCGGAAAAGACATCAGCCCTACCCAAGAATGTTTATGTAAATGTTATGTGAATGTATTTTAGATATGTGTCTTATCTTCATCTCTACAACCTTCAGTTAATGACACACATAGTCGACAGGTGATATCCACATATACTAGCACTCACATATGTTTCCCCTCCATGTATCACCAACTAAATGTGCACCCCATTTGTTGGAACAAGAAGCCGAAAAGAGCTCGGTAGTGTTTGTCGGCCCACTTACAGACCCTTAATATGGGATAAGAAGGATTTAATGTATACTTCGCAATACCTCGAAGCTTATCTAAAACATATACGGCACGATGATACATGCCCCTCAGACATGGATTCATACATACATGCTTTTTACTATCCCACTAGGTCATACATTTCCCGCCTACAACTCTCCTCCGACCATCCAATCGTCTGTAGATATTGTATTGATATTTTTCTGTTTAGTGATTAGATAGTGGCAGTTATTGATGACTGCCAAAGGGTGGACTGTCTAAGTCAGAAAATATTACAAAACACACATTACATACAAACACCACATAGGTGGCCTCCGTGTGCGTGCGTGTTCGGCTGTGTGTGCACATATTCGCAAATTGCGTATGGTCGCTCCCGCGGTCCTGCGCATTAGAGCGTGGTATGAGTAATTACAGTGGAATTTGTACTCTCAAGGAAAAGCCACAAAGACATATCATAAATCTAATATATGTACAGGAAGTCCCACACTCTCACCCGACACATGTCGCGGCGGACCCCAGGGGCGGACTCAACAACATACTCCCCATAGCTGACATTGGGGAAGTATGTACTGATGTCTGATTCGAATCATTTCACTTGACCCGGCACGGGACGGTACGCGACTTCCGGTCCCACCGGAAGTGATGAGCCCGGCCGTAGTTCCACATGTTTGACCGTTCATTAGCACACAGGTACATATAGGGGGCCTGGGAGGCTCTATACAGGTCCTGGTTCCTCATTTAATGCTGCTGATGATGCTACTGCTGCCTTGATTGTTTATTGTCTGGTGTGTACCTTGAGAAAGGTCCCGGTTGAGGACCGAAACGTTGGTGAGCCCTCTGTATATATTTATACTTTTTTGTGACATGAAGTTATTTGGAACCCAACTTCTGAATAAATGACTGAATTTTTGACATCATATCGCGCAAGTCTGGAGAGTGCTATCTTTTTCCACTGGTATGTGGAGAAAAACTGTATTATAAATCTAATATATATATTGTATAAATCCCACACTGTCTGCTTTTTCTTCTAAATAGCATGAAGATCAGTCACACATAAATTAAAACTCCCAGAGTCTAAAATACAATGGCCTTATTTACACTAAGCTTTGAAATTCTATGAAGAAGGCAAACACCTTTGTTTACTAGTATAGCCGAGTCTCTATTTAAAACAATGAGTACTGGATTGTCATTGTCTCACCTGAAGACAAAAACAAACGAAGAGACAATACCCAGGAACCGAAGCTGTTAGACAATCAATTAACAATAGCTAACCAAAACACAAACCAGACATTTAGAAATCTAAGATATTAACATTCATAGTCTAAACTCTTGGAGATGTATGTGTTTGTATATATATATATATATATATATATATATAATTCATAACAAATTGTGATAGCAGGAGTATGTGTGTGTGTATATATATGTGTATGTATATATATATATATATATATGAGTATATGGATATATGTGGATATATGTATATCTTGAGGATTGAAATAGATAATCATATCATGTGTGGGATCATATTGTTCAGAGTCACGTAAACATTAATCTGGTGGGAATAAGAACATTATTATATATTACCACATTAAGTTATTAATAATACCAGATTTATGTATGATTAATGTGATGGGTTTAACTGGTCATGGGGCGGGAACTCAGATGCAAACAACAGAAACCACATCTCAAGTCCTAGCCATCGCCCACTTCTTGAGCTGACCAATGGTCCCCGGTGCACAGAATATGTCCAACCCCCGAACCAATGGAAGAAGAGCACACAGTGTCTATTGTATTATGTTTTGATCTACTGTATAAAGAGCCAGCTGCAGGCCAGGTCACTATCACAGACTCTGAAGGTCATCACCCGTAATGACCGAGGACCGGACTGGGTAGCGCAAGCGATTCCAATCACGTATGTACATTGACTGTAGCCATTTACTCTGTTATATTGTAGTGTATTATTTGTATTGTAAACCCCCTTTCAGCAATAATCCACTGTGGTGTCGGAACCCAGCGGTTAATCACAATCTGGTGTCGTGTCTTCATTGCCCTGCTAAGGTTTGAAGTGTTATATTATTGCATTGCATAGCTGTTAAGGGTTTGCGGTGTATCTCTGGGTGTGTACGCGCTGTGAGTACTTTGTACTGTCAGCGCGGCGTGTGTACTCAAAGTCCGTACAGTGATACGGGACTCCGTACGCAGAACCGGCCCTAACCAATATGATGCCCTAGGCAAGATTTTGGCTGGTGCCCCCTAGCACCACCGCTTGTTCCGCTTCTGACCTTGCACCTCTTTCCCAGCACAATCACCCCTCACCCATAGCAGTCCTTATTTTGGTGTTTGTACCCCCTAGATTTTAAATAGGAACAGTTCGCACATTTGGCGCATAGCCCAAAAAGGGGTGTGTTTTTGATGGCAAGGGGCATGGCCACACAATAGTAACCCCAATTCCAATTACGCCACACAGTACTGCAACTTTATTCACATTTGATCATGCGATAGTGTCCATAATACATATTACATCCCACAGTAGTATTACTTTACCTTATAAACATTACTCCTCACAGTAGAGCCCCTTATTCACATTACATCACACTGAATTGCTCCTTATTCACATTACACCACACCCTATTGCTCTTTATTCATATTAGACAACACAGTAGTGCCCTTTCTATACGCAACGCCACATAGTAGAGCACTTTATACACATAATGCCACACATTAGTAATGCATTTATACACATAATTCCACACAGTAATGCCCCTTACACATTATTAATGTCCTTATAAACATAATGCGCCTTACACATTATGACAACCATTATTAATGCCCTTTTACACATAATGTCCCTTACATATATGCTGCACATTATTAATGCCCTTATACACATAATAACACACATAGTGCCACCTACACATTTGCTGCACATTATTAGTGCCCCTATACACATAATGACACACATACAGTAGTACCCGGTTACACATATGCCGCACATTATTAGTGCCCTTATACACATAATGACACACATAGTGCCTCTTACACATATGTTGCACATTATTAATGCATTTTTACATGACACACATAATGCTCCTTACACATATTCCGAACACTACTGCACAACCAACCCACTCACATGCACACAGCACTCACACTGTCACTAACACTGTGACCTCTGCCTCTGCTTGGATACAGATGTGTCCTCATAAATCTTGCCTCAATGCTAACGTCTGGCACCTTTTTTATGAAAATGCATCTTATTTGCATTGCTATGTGGCTAGGATGCACAAGCAGATTCTGCTGATTAAAATGATATGCAGCATGCCTATATATTGTGAGACTGTGGCTGTATCTGCATAAGAAATGCTACACACAGAATATAGGCATGCCGCATATCATTTTAATCAGCAGAAGCTGCTGATGCCCCTAGGCATATCAAATGCCCTATGCAATTGCCTAGTTTGCCTATGCCTATGGCCGGCTCTGTCCGTACGCAAACAGTGTATAAAGTACGTAGCGTGTGTACTAAGTGTAGCGGCCGCAGTGGCTCAATGGTTAAAGTGTATTCAAAGTGTGTATAAGGTATAGCTTCCATTCCTGTAAGATAATCAGCATTATCAGTAGGCATACCGGTATTTAAACTGCAAGTTTTCCTTTTTCTTTTCTTAGTCTCTGGTTATGCAGTGCAAGTGGCAGCCTTAAAGGGCCATAGCATTATAGGCAGACTGTTTGCTGTTATGTGTTAAATAGCCAGCAAAACAGGCAAGTGTCAGTTTGGACTGTTTGATAAGCCTGGCACACTATATTAAACCTCCTAGATTTGTCCTTAAAGGGGCAAAATGGAGGAGCTACTAAAACACTTTGCTGAACTTGCAGCTGGGAAACAAACCCAGATTCAAATGTTTCATGAGGGGCAACAAACCCAGATTCTGATGTTATATGAAAAACAGCAAACTCAAATTCAAATGTTGTGCGATGAGTTAAAATCGCTTAAAAAGCAGAGTCAGAGCAGGAGAGGCTACTAATGCTCACCCCAGCGGATTATATAGAGGCATTTCTTTGCACATTTGAGCGCACAGACATGTGGTTGGGATGGCCTGTGGAGGAATGGTCTGACAGGCTGGCTCCCTGTTTAACAGGAGAGGCACAGCGGGCGTTTGTGGACATGACTGTGGCTGAGGCACGCTCCTAACCTGGCCTGAAAAAGGCTATACTGGATAGGATTGGAGTGACGGGGCCCAGCAAAGCTCAAGAATTCCATGACTGGCTGCTCGAGGGCTCTGAGCCTCCCAGGATTCAGCTGGCAAAACTAGCCTGACTGGCAAGGGCCTGGTTGCAGCCGGATAAAAACTCTGCAGTACAGATTGTGGAAGTAGTCGCACTGGACCAGGCTATGCGGGTTTTAGACCACTCGGTGCAGCAGTGAGCCTTACAGGTTGACCACCAGACATTTGAGGAGTTGTCAGTGGTGATTGAGCGGCACCTGACGCTGGGAAAGCTGAATAAAGCCAGGTCAGGACAGCGTGCACTTTTTACACATTACGGCAGGCAGATTCCCTCTTATTACACATTACGGCAGGCAGATTCCCCCTTTTTACACATTGCGGCAAAGATTCCCCCTTTTTACACATTGCGGCAAAGATTCCCCCTTTTTACACACTGTGGCAGGCAGATTCCCCCTTTTTACACATTGCGGCAGACAGTCCCCCTTTTTAAAGAAAGAAAGAAAGAAAGAAAGAAAGAAAGAAAGAAAGAAAGAAAGAAAGAAAGAAAGAATTATACTTACCCTCTCCGCTGGCTCAGGCTCCTCGGTGCAGCTTCTGATCACGATTCCCGGGCAGGAGAGAAGGAGGAGGAGGGCGGTGGAGGAGGGAGCCGCAACAGTGCTGTGTTATTGGTTGAGGCGCTGCTGCTGTACCTCTGCTTCACTATAGGCTGTTCTCGGAAGACAGCCTATAGTGAAGCAGAGGGACAGCAGCAGCAGCGCCTCAACCAGTAGCAAAGCGCTGCTGTGGCTCCCTCCTCCACCTCCCTCCTCCTCCTTCTCCCCCATACCGCTGCGCTCCTCTCCTCTCTGTCCGGGCGGCTGTGTGCTGCGGGCAGCAGTTGCCCGCAGCACACAGCAGCATGTAATGAGTCAGTTTGACTCATTACATGCTTTGGGCCCCTGGACAGTGGCGGGCCCCAGTGCAACGCACTGGTTGCACTGGCGGTAGTTCTGCCTCTGGACTGCATATTAGGATGACATTATTTTCAGCTCTGACTGGGAGTCACACCTACCAAAGGTAGAAGCCATTTTACAGTCTCTACGGGCACACGGGTTTACCGCCAACCCTGAGAAATGTGCCATTGGTATGATTGAGGCCAAGTATTTGAGGTACATTGTGGGAAGAGGACAGGTTAAACCTCAGCCTAGTAAGGTAGAAGCAGTCCTCACCTGGTTTGGACCTAAATGTAAATCACAACTTAGGACATTTCTCGGTTTGGTCAGATATTATCGCAGGTTCATTCGAGATTTCGCCGCTAGAGCGGCTCCACTAATCGAAAGTCTTAAAAAACAGTTCCCAGACAAGATAACGTGGTCTAGACCAGTGGAAACTGCTTGGCAGGATTTAAGATGAGCTTTGTGTAATGAGCCTGTCTTGCAAGCTCCTGACTTTAAAAAGCAATTTGTGTTACAAACGGATGCCTCTGGGACAGGATTAGGAGCAGTCCTATCCCAAGAGGTAGATGGAGAGGAGAAGTCCATCCACTACCTTAGCCATAAATTATTGCCCAGGGAGCGCAGGTACTCAACTGTAGAGCAGGAGTGCTTGGCCATTAAATGGGCAGTTGAGTCATTAAGGTATTATTTATGGGGATGAGAGTTTTTGTTGGTCACAGACCATGCACACTTACAGTGGATGCATACAAACAAAGAGGTAAATGCTTGTGTGACCCGTTGGTTTTTGGCTTTGCAGCCATTTAAGTTTGAGATGAGGCATCGTCCGGGGAAACAGCACCTCAATGCCGATTCCCTTTCCTGGAGGTTTGTAGGTCCTGTTCCTCCAAGCAACCCTATGGTGAAGCTAGGGGAGCAGGAAGAAGGCTAGGTGGGTGACCTCTGGAAGGTGGTGGAAGGCTGTGTACCTGGGAGGATGACACAGGTGGGGGTGGGCGAGGCAGAGAGCTCGCCTGAAAATTGTGTAGCTTCACCAGGGTGGTTGAAGCTAAGGGGGGAGGAGTGTGGCAGAGACAGCATATTTCCATGTGAAAGTAATGCAGAGGATCCAGAAC